>NC_072390.2:44874166-46149583 GCF_028885625.2 Pongo pygmaeus | reverse complement strand
AGCAGTGAGGGTAATTACAATGAGGCAGAGTTGAGGCTTATTGAAAAGAGAGAGAGAGAAAAAAAAAAGACCAATCTTCTAACTGACCTGCAATCAGTGAAATAAGTGGCCTTATAAGTGCTCCTTTCCTTACACATTGTGAGGTGAGGGTAGATGACCGCCTTTTAAAGCTGTGATTACCCTGGAGAGGGTGCTTTGTTTGGGATACTGGACAGACCTCTTGGATTCCCTTAAACACTGTTGCTCAGTGCTGTGTTTATACTGTGTGTTTAGACTCTGCAGCACCCTGGCTTACCTTGCAAAAGGGCAGACCTGCTCCTCCACCTGTCCCCCACCCACACTGTCTTTTGTGACTCCTTTTCCCTTTCAAGTCTGCCTTTCATGTTTGTCTTAAGTAGAAATGTGGAGGTGGGAGGGGAGGCTGAGGTGAGACGTGTGTGAGGAGTGATTTTTCTAGAGCTTGGGTTTCCTAGGTCGCCTTTGGGAGCTCCTCAGGCCTGTATGTTTGCAACATTCTTTTTCTAGTCCGTTTTCTTGGCCGCCTTGGACCAAGCTGGCTTTTGTCACCACTGCCTGAGCCTGCAGTTTGCCAGCTTAAGCTGGCTGTCCCCACCTCTTTCCCTTCCTCTTTTCTCCTTTCCCCTTGTCCCTCTGAATCTGTTTCGTGTTTTCTTTTTAATTCCTGAGACACGGTGATTTAATATTTAAAAGATGTTTTCATTCAAATTCTGCCTTTTGTCAGGGTAATAACAAAGAGAATAATATACAAGTAATACAGTGATTCAGGTTGAAGATCAATTCAAGTGAAGACTTGAGAGTAGGTTTTCTGAGGATACCCATAATGCCTTTAACATGCCTTTGGAAAATTAAGCATTTACTCCAGTTACAATGAGATATTTTTACCTCATATCTTGGGCCCACTGGAAACCTTCAGGTAGCACTCAATTCTGTTTTTCTTCAGCATTTACATCCTGTATTAGGCCGGTTTGATTTGCTATGTTTCATGGTCAGACTGCCTGTGGACATAATTGTTTTTGGTTTTAGCAGAATTTAGCTGAGTTTGGTTTAAGATATAGCAATACCCCGTTCTCAGTTGAAATAGGAGAGTTAGCTTAAAGGATGTTTATGTCAGTAATTATATTTTTGGCTGTGAAGCACAGGAAAATGTTTAGGAAAATACACTTAGTAATTTCAAATCTTAATTTTTTATTTTTTTTTCCTCCAGAAGTGTAGTATGGCTTTTTGCTTGCATCTTTGTTTTTATGTTTAATTACTTGTATTAGTGAAAGTCTTTGGCTTCACCAAATTGTTGTGTTATATGTTCATTAAGGATGAAACACAGATACTCCTATGTCCAAATGAATTGTGGTATATTCAAAAGCTATGTAAAAGAAGATATATTTAGTATAAGTTAAACTGATTTGGAAGGAAGGGTCTACTGTTCTACTTGTTACAAATGTTATGTGTGGAGAATTACTACAAGAAATAGTTTTCAAATATGAATGTGCTTAAGGTTTATTTAAGGTGATATGCTTTAATAAGCTTATTTCCCCGGTCTTATGGGAGATTCTGATTCTGATTCATTTTTAACACATCCCCAGATGTTTCTGCACACTGGGAACGATGTTTCTGAAAAATACCCCAAATGGTGGGGAAAAAATAGTGCTACATACTTTTCTAAGTTGATTATCTTACATCATTTGATATTTCATAGAACTAATCTTACTTATTGAAAACCTGATTAACTTGTTTATAACATCATGTTTTACTGGCAATAGAGATGGCTATCATGGTGAAGAATCTTTTCCTTCAGAGGAGAAATGGACGGATACATTATTCATACCAGCCAGGATCATGAGTTCCTTTATGAGTCTGCAGTGACTAGGTGATTGGGTCCTAGGTCATCCCAAATTTGTTATTTAGTGTTTTTAATTATTAGAGACATCGTAATTCACTTAAGATCAATAAAACTTATTAAACTGGATAGCATTATACGTTACTCAGTGGAAGTAATTTCAAAACATTTCCTAGCATTTGGCTAGAAAAGTCTTTTTTATAATATCTTTACAGTGATATATTTAAGTAGCTATATGAAGTTTGTTACTATGACATGATGTCTTGATTGAATACTATGGCCTGTTTTTATATATTCGAGGCAAGTGTTAATATGATTTTACTGAAATCTTGTTACGTATATTGCCTTCCTGATAATTAAGTTAATTGCTCAGAAATTATGACTTCTAATTATAGTGCAATTTTCAGTTTGACTCATAGAGAAATTGGACATTATTTTCGTTTGAATCAAGAGACCAAAGGTAGAGAATTAAAAGGTGCCTTGTTTACTGATTTGAAAATATGCTTTGGAAGTCTTTGAAATTCATTTCCTACCTAGTTCCCTTCTCTGATTCTCGTTTTAGGCTCATTTTCTTTTCATGAATACTAAGTTGGAATTCTGAAAGGTATTTTAATTGTGAAAACACAAGTAAATTGGAGATGATTATAAAACATATTCAAATAGTTCACATTTTACTTCATTTAGATAGACTTCTTATACACTCTACACTTACATACTCTGACATCACTAATTTTCAACAATTTTATAATGTTTCCTGGGCCTGCTTATTTATGGCTTGGTCTTTTAGTCTGTAATGTCATTAAGTGAGTTTCCTGATTAGATTTTTAAGATCTGTTTAATTTCCTGCATTCTTCCTTCCTTGATTTCCTCATTTCCTCTTGATTCCACTTTCCCCAGTGTGGTTCATAATTCTCTTAGAGTTCCTGTCATGCTTTAAAAAAGCTATATAGTTATTTTAAGTGAATTACACAGTGCATTAGCAGATGACAAGGCTGATGGTTATCTTTTGTTAGATAGTGTTTTCATATCACTAGGTTCAGAGTCTACTTTTTGAATTATCAACTAGGGCTAAAGTAGGCTGAACTAATGATCTGGTTGTTGCAAAAGTCCTTCTGATGTTTTAGACAGTTTGTGCCTTTGCAGTATCTTGGTTCTTTACAGAGGAAGCCAGATGGTCCTTTAACTTTTGGCATTGCTTGGTAAACGGCAGGCACTCAATAAACATGTGGATAAACATGTTTCCACCCTGAACATAGTAAGATCACAGGGAAAGTCAGTTTTTATTTAAAAATGTTTAACCTTGATCAGTATTCAAACACAAAGATTCTCCAGAAATAACTTAAAATTGTTAAACTGCAGAGTGGAAATTGTAAAGACACCTGTTACAAAGAATTTCTTGTCAGTTTTTAGTATTTGCATCTGCAAAGCTTGAGTTGTTAGCTAAGATCTGAAATAGATCTCCTGTATGTGATCATTGTATTTGTTGTTTGATAAAGTGGGGCTCTGAACACAGAATTCTTGCAGACTCTGTCAGCTCATAACTTGAAAAGTAGAGGTAAGGATATTATATGTTAGTAATAATTTGCACTGCAGATTTCCTTGAGTTCATACCTGGTTTTGAATTATTGTCACCATGGTCAGACAAATAGTACTTTGACATAAAATAATTTTTTTTTTTTAAACAGCCTGGCACATCCTTGACGTTTGTTATTTTTTGTTTTTAATCCAAGTAATACCTTCCTTAGTCCTAGGTGTAGTATGAATAATATTTCATATATAGTCTGGCCTAACTTTGGGGTTTACACCATTGTTATTGAAGTTAACGTATTTTCCTTTACCCACATGGATGAGTAATTCTTGGGGATTTATTGAACAAGAGGCTAGATGTGGAAAGAAGAAAAATTTTCAGCATCAGAAACAGATATTTAGAAGATTATCATAAATTCTTAGAAATTCTTAGAAAGAGATACCTGATTCACATATCTGTAGTTATTATTCAGTGGTGCATTAAGATTTTCACTTTGGTCCATATTGTTTCCAGTGTTCTGTAGATAATATGGGAAATCATTTTCTTTTCTGTAATTTTTAAGGATCTCTTCTGGCTTTCTCCTCCTCTTTGTATTAAAGGAAATCTGGTTTATCTCTCATATGTTCACTTCCCTCATAACTTTTTACGATGAAGATTTCTTTTTCCTTGTTTCTCCCTCACCTCTGTGGCCTTGAACCAGCGTTTCTTCCAAATCCCTTCCCCTCAGAGTCACTCCGGCTTGTGCTTGAATCCTGAGTTTTTAATTCTACTTATGTTAACTTTCTTTCGAGTTTGTTTTCTCATCTTCTAATGGAGAAAGTTGTACCTGTCATGGAGTGGTGTGTTATTTTCCTAAGGCCGCCATAACACATTACCACATGTTGGCTTAAAACGTCAAGTTTATTTTCTCAGAATTATGGAGGCCAGAAGTCTGAAATTAAGGTGTTGGGAGGACAGTCCCTCTGGAGGCTCTGGGGAAAATCCTCCTGTGACTTCCAGCTTTAGGTGCCTGGTGGCCACATCACTGCCTCTGTCTTCACATTGCCTTCGTGTGTGTGTATGTCTGTGTGTGTGTGTCTGTGAGAGTGTGTGAAATCTCTACCTTTCTCTTAGAAGAGTACTTGCCATTAGATTTAGGGTCCACCTGGGTAATCCAGGATGATCTCCTCATCTCAGAATCCTTAGCTTAATTGCATCTGGAAAGACCCCTTTCCGAGTGTAACATTCACAGGTTCTGGGAATTAGGGTGTGGGCATATCTTTTTGGGGATTTCCAGTCAACCAACTCCAGGTGGTTGTAAGAATTAAAGGAAATATAATTGTGTATGTGTACTTAACGTATATTTATATGTGGACTTCAGCTCAGTGCCTGACCAAACTCAGCACTTAGTAAATGTTAGTTCATCTTCTGCTCTTCAGAAACCTATGCCCGCCAAGATTCTATCTCCCTGGAAGATTTTGGCAGTCAGTGCTCAATTCTGAATGTTGCCTTCCACTTTGTCCCCCGCGTCCGTCCTCGTTGCTGACCACCAGGATGTCTAGCTCTTGTCTTCTGCCCTCACTCCGCCTGGCCATGCCCTGGGTGTCAGCATAGCTGTGGCCTGCTCTCCCTTGCACCTCTCCAGACCAAAGCCTTCTTAACCTTCTGCTTCTGGAACTTTCTCATCTCTGTTAACAGTTATATCTCATCCTCACAATGACTTCTCATCCTCTCACTCTCCTTTGTTTTTTTTTTAAACTCTCCATCCACTTGACCCTTCCTAACTTCCGTTACTACCCATCTCCGCTCAGGGCAGATTGTCATTCCCTGGGTGTGCGCTGCCCCTGTGCACCTCAGCTTCTGCTTAAACTTTCTCACCAACAGAATGGTTTTCTCTCCTTCCTCTTGCTTCTTTTAGTGCCTGAAATTATTCACCCTTTCTTCTAGTTTTTTCCACTCAGGCTGCTGACATGCTCAGGGCCCTGCTCTGCCAGAAAACCTTCCTTGGACCTTGCTAATCACTTATTTTCCTTTTCTGAAACTCGCTGCTCTCACTTTGTCAGTATCCACTGAAATCTTTACTATTTTCCTTTGGTTTCCACTCCTTCCTGAAGCTGCTGTCTTGAAGGCTTGCAGTGATCTGCTGTAGGCTTTTTAAAGAGGCTAAATGGTATGATGGTCAAGGGCTGGCTTGCTGGAGCCAAACTGCTGGGATTTGAATTCCGGCTTCACCACTTACTAACAACTGTGTAACCTGTGGCAAGTTATTCGACTCCATGCTTCAATTTCTTTATCTGAAAAATGAGAATAATAATAGTACCTGCCTTATAGAATTGCTTGTGAGGATTAAATAGGTTAGTATATGTAAAGTATGCTTGACAAAGAGAGTATGCTGAATTTTTTTAAGCTGTTGTTTTTCAGTCTTTCTCCTTAGCATCTGCAGCATTTGATGTGGTTTACTTCTCCCTCTTCTTTAGTCCATTAGCTTTTTCACTGTGTTCAAGCTGAGATTAATTCACTTTGGGATCTTTTATCTTTGTGCTGCCTATTTGTGGTCTGTCTTCATACATCAGATCTTCACCTTCTTATCTCCTTTTTGGATAATTTTTCCTCTGGGAATTTATCACGATAGTTCCAGGTTTTACATTTATTGAATGTCTCCTCAAATGGTATTGCTAGCCCTCTTTTAGCTTCAGTCCTACATTTATAACTGCATCCCAGATTGCCTGACCAACATCATCATCTCCCTCTCAAAATCATTTATTCACTAGACTTTTGTTAAGAGACCTGGGAACTGTGGCAGCATGTCATAGCAACTAGGAACAGAGATATCAGGATCACAGGGATGCTGCGTTGGTGTCCTGCAAAGCCCAGGAAACAGTTCTAGATCCCTGCAGGCAGGCATGTTCTTCTTATCTTGAATCCTTACAGCACTGTTAGTGAGCAAAGCTGGATGTGGAAAGGGGCTGGGAGGCACAGTTTTATAGCAGATGTGTCCCTTAATTTTCTTAACTGAAGAATTAGACAAGTTTGCCTCGTAAACTCAGGATAGAATGCCTGGCCTAAAAGCTTTCATAAACTGTTGAAGATAGGTTTTATTCTTTTTATTTTTTAAATTTTTTTCCGATGTTGTTACCCCCTGGGAAGCAGAACTGGTAAAGAAGTTAGATTTGTGTCTCACAACGCAGAGTCAAATAGAAAATGAATGAAATTAGAGAACACACAGCATGGTTTTAATTAAGCAGTGGTAGGTTTCCCTATTAGTTTTATGAAATGGGGGTTCTTATAAATTGGAATAGAAATTTTAGACAAGGATTTTCTCTACCTAAAGACTTGCCAATAAGAAATTACATCTTGTTTTTTGCAATCTATCCATCGGACAAAGGGCTAATATCCAGAATCTACAAAGAACTTGAATTTACAAGAAAAAAACAACCCCATCAAATGATAGGCAAAGGATATGAACAGACACTTCTCAAAAGAAGATATTTATGCAGCCAACAGACATATGAAAAAATGCTCATCATCACTGGTCATTAGAGAAATGCAAATCAAAACCACAATGAGATAACATCTCATGCCAGTTACAATGGTGATCATTAAAAAGTCAGGAAACAACAGATGCTGGAGCGGTTGTGGAAAAATAGGAACACTTTTACACTGTTGGTGGGAGGGTAAATTAGTTCAACCATTGTGGAAGACAGTGTGGCAATTCCTCAAGGATCTAGAACTGGAAATACCATGTGACCCAGCAATCCCATTACTGGGCATATACCCAGAGGATTATAAATCATTCTACGATAAAGACATGCACACGTATGTTTATTGTGACACTGTTCACAATAGCAAAGACTTGGAACCAAATGTCTATCAGTGATAGACTGGATTAAGAAAATGTGGCACATATACACCATGGAACTATGCAGCCATAAAAAAGGATGAGTTCATGTCCTTTGCAGGGACATGGATGAAGCTGGAAACCATCATTCTCAGCAAACTATCACAAGATCAGAAAACCAAACACTGCATGTTCTGATAAGTGGGAGTTGAACAATGAGAACACATGGACACAGGGTGGGGAATATCACACACTGGGGCCTCTCAGGGGTTGGGGGACTAGGGGAGGGATAACATTAGGAGAAATACCTAATGTAGGTGACGGGTTGATGGGTGCAGCAAACCACCATGGCATGTGTAAACCGATGTAACCTGCACATTCTGCACATGTACCCCAGAACTTAAAGTATAGTAATAAAAAAAAGACATTACATTTTATACTACTACTAATAAGCAAGTTTTGGGTTTGGGTTAACATAGTTTTATGTTTGGAAAGCAGACAATTGGAACCATTCTCATGCTGGTTTAGTGTGTCTTGCAACCCTGTGACATAGCACTTTCTTCCGGTTAACAGCCACTCTCTTTTTAAACACAGCTTCATTCCCTAATGGGTTTTGGTCTTTAGGGATTAAACCCATGAGGACCATTAACCTGAGGAATGTAACTCAATTAGCTGTAAATGATTTGGAATAAAGGAATAGATTTTCCATTTGGAGAAATTGGTGTGTAGCTTTTCTTAATTTTGGTCTTCATTCTTCTAATGAATAGTAAATGCACTCTTTTGGTAAATAATTCACCTTTGTTAGAGGTACCACAAAAAATCATTTTAAAGGCCAGGTGCGGTGGCTCACGCCTGTGATCCCACCACTTTGAGAGGCTGAGGCGGGTGGATTGCCTGAGCTCAGGAGTTCGAGACCAGCCTGGGCAACATGAAGAAACCCTGTCTCTACAAAAAATACAAAAATTATCTGGGTGTGGTGGTAGGCCCCTGTAATCCCAGCTACTTGTGAGACTGAGGTGGGAGGATTGCTTGAGCCTGGGAGATGGAGGTTGTGGAGAGCCAAGGTGGAGCTACCGCACTCCAACCTGGATGACAGAGTGAGACCCTGTCTCAAAAAGAAAAAAAAAAGATCATCATTTTTAACAGTTTTGTTACCTACAAGTTGTATAATTTAAAAAGTTGTTTCCAGGAAACATAATAATGCATATAATGCTCCTACTTAGCATCTCATTTCTTCGGCCAGGGTCAGTTCTGGAAGTACAAGTTTTTTTGCTTTAGGCTGAGTTCTAGTACTTTGTGGCAGGTTTTCTTTTCACAGTTTGGTGTAGCACAAATATAAGATGTTTATATTACTGACAACAAATTTCATATGTAACTTAAGGATTAAATAATCCAAGGTGCTGCAAACCAGGTGTCATTAGTAATCTATGTGATGCTGCCCTGCCCACATCATTTCAGTTGAACTTTGGGTCTTCACTTAGGCAGAGTAGTTAATGTTAGCTTGTCTTTTATTGAACATTTTCCTGCATTTTTGGTTGGCTGTTCTTTTAGTTTTCTTTTTTCTTTTAGTCTCTTTTCTTCCATTTTTTTGTAGTTATCAAAGATGAATTTGTTGCTGTAGGTACTTTCATTATTAAAAAATTAATATGGATTAAGAAATTAGAAAAAAGTCTATACAAGAATAAGATCAGGAACTAATACATTTAAAAATAGAGGAAAAAAGAATTGAGATATTCAAGACAGATTATTTAAGTATAAGCAATGGAATACACAAATATGGCAAGTCTTATAAAAATAAAAGGGAGTGCTTGCTCTGGCAGCAAATATACAAAAATGGGAACAATACAGAGATTAACATGGCCGCTGCACAAGGATGACATGTTTATTTTCAAATTTTAAATACATAAGGGGAGAAAACACAATTAAAAATCAAAACTAGAGGAGATTCAAAAATTATGTAAGTTATGCACAGCTTTACCTAATTTGAATATCTCAATGAAACTTTGAATCTCTGGCACAAAATACTCCAAATTGAATCAAGAATAAATAGAAACTGAAATACACCTAATACAATTTCTGGCAGAGGGCAGGCATTCAACAAATCAAAAAACGTAATACATGGACAGAGAGGAATTGGAACAGGTGTCTGATTACAACTTTTTTTTTTTTTTTTTTTTTGACACAGGGTCACCTGTGTCTAGCTCTGTCACCCAGGCTAGAGTGCAGTGGTGCAGTCCTGGCTTGGCTCACTGTAACCTCTGCCTCCTGGGTTCAAGTGAGTCTCCTGCCTCAGCCTCCTGAGTAGCTGGGGTTACAGGCATGTGCCACCACGCCTGGCTGGTTTTTTTTTTTGTATTTTTTAGTAGAGACGGCATTTCACCATGTTGGCCAGGCTGGTCTCAAACTCTTGACCTCAAGAGATCGCCTGTATTGGCCTTCCAAAATGCTGGGATTACAGGCGTGAGCTACCACGCCTGGCCAGATTACAACTTTTAGGTGACTTTTTATGAGAAGTCAATTCAAACTTTTAAGGGCTTAATATCTGCCACACTATATCAGTTGTTTCAGAGTTAAGAAAATGACAGCAATGTGTACAGTCTATTTTATGAAACTAACATTAAGAACAAAAACATAGATGGCAAAAAACCCACAAACCTTACTTATGAATATATATTTAAATTGTATGAAGAGGTTTTTCCCCCATATGGTCTATTTATTTTAAATAATTTCAACTTTTATTTTAGATTCAGGGCATACATGTGCAACTTTGTTACATGGGTATATTGCATGATGCAGAGGTTTGGAGTATGATTGATCCTGCCACCTAGGTAGTGAGCATGGTACCCCATAGGTAGTTTTAAACTTCTGCCCCGCTTTGTCCCTCCCTCTTGTAGTAGTAGTCCTCAGTTTCTGTTGTTGGCCATCTTTTGTTCATGAGTACCCAGTGTCTAGCTCCCACTTGCAAGTGAGAACATGCGGTATTTGGTTTTCTGTGCCTGTGTTAATTCGCTAGGATAATGGCCTGCAGCTGCATCCATGTTGTTGCAAAGCACATGATTTTGTTCTTTTTTATGACTGTGTTCTTCATTCTTTTTTTTTTTTTTTTGAGATGGAGTCTTGCTCTGTCGCCCAGGCTGGAGTGCAGTGGCGCAGTCTCGGCTCACTGCAACCTCTGTCTCCAGGGTTCAAGCCATTCTCCTGCCTCAGCCTCCTGAGTAGCTGGGGTTACAGGCTCGCACCACCACATCCGGCTGATTTTTTTGTATTTTTAGTAGAGATAGGGTTTCACCATGTTGGCCAGGATGGTCTCGATCTGTTGACCTCATGATCCGACCGCCTCGGCCTTCCAGGAATTACAGGCGTGAGTCTTCATTCTTTTAAAGTCCACTTAAGTACAAAAACGTAGTCAAAATGTGTTGTATTTGTAAACTAGTATAGTAAATTCAGGTGTAGGCAAGTTAAATCTAATTATAAGAGTACTTTCTAGAAAGCCTGTAGACATTTTAAAAACGGTATCTGTAAAGCTTATGTGAAACCTGGATTTCTGTTTGTCTCTCTTTTCTGGAGGTGAAAGAAAAGTTTTATTTTACTCTGCTTTTCTAGTAGTTTAATTTATGCTCTCTTCATATGTACTTTGAGCAAGTTCACATTTACATAAAAAGTGGGAAAGAAGGTAGTAAACATTAAATTTCTCTCATCCCTTTATTCCATCTTGAGAAACTAGAGCAGCACTCAGAAAATTAGTCAGCATTCTTAATTTTTTTCATTCAGCATTCATCTTTGAAGAGTGTCATTACTGTATTCAGAGACAGCTTATCTTAAAATTGAGTCATTAACTGAGGCTTGCAGTTTCTTGGTTTTTGCCATGATAGTGAGCCTCTGCCTCTTATCTGAATGGAGTTTATGATTTTCTAGCTTTGTGTTTAGAGGCTTTAAAGAAGAATGCACTACTTGCACACCTGCCTTGTGAAAACGAGGAAACTGAGATCCAAGGAGCTGTACAAAGTTATGCACAGCACTAACAGAATTGGGACCAGGAAAGGAGTTTCTGACTTAGTTCTGTGCCTCTGGGGAGTCTGGACATCTCAAAAGTTAGGGATTTTTGCCATAAAGCTTTGTCAATTTACCAGTTTCTCCCAGCAGAAGAAATTTGGTGCCTATTTTTGAAGCACTTACTGTGAATAATTAAATTGAGCTGCTTTAAAAATACACATTGATTTTGATTTTGTTTGCTTTTACCATCCTGGTAGAAAGATTTGTGATTGAAAGGGAGTGTGAAAGTTTAATTAACTCTTAGAAATGACCCAAACAGATACTGATCCTAGATCACCCCTCCCCGCAAACACATCAAGAATTTTCAGGACCATTGCAAGATCTTTATTCCTACTAGATATTATGGGATTTATAAGGAATCCTAGCTTTTGTGAAGTTTTTGGTAGGAGGAAATTAATATATAATTAGAGAAACTGAATTTTACAACTGTAGGATTGAGTATCTGTAATAAAATGCCTTTTTGAAATTTCTAGGTGTATTTTATAGTAGAAAATCACTTACAGATGTGGGGATTCATTATGATATTTTAGTTTGTTCAGTTAGTTTCATTCTATTTGATAGGTGGATATTTCAACTTTTTGTTTTTATTGTTCTTAAAAAATCAGTTTTTTTTTTCAGTTTTTATAGTAGGCGATATTTTATATTTCTGTTTTCCGTTTGGACGTGCTGATTGAGTCAGTTTATGTTTATTGGGCACTTCACCAATTCTGAATATTATTCAATAAAAAAAAGCTTACTGAGTTATGACATTCTTTCTCTATTTTTCTTTTATAGCCAACACATATCTCTTTATGGTACAAGCTCGAGGTATAATGTTGAGAGAAAATGTGAAAACAATAGGTCATATGATCAGGCTGTACACAAATAAAAACAGTACGCTCAACGGTACAGGTAAGACTACTTCCTGCTTAACCCCTTGTAGTTAAAAAGCAGTAAACCAAATCTTTTACAGTCTATTTTGCCTTCAGGTAACTTCCTGTTAAAGATGAAGGTATCTTCCCCTAAGCATCCTGGTAGATTATTTTACTATGCAAATCAAGACTGTTACCTATTTTAGGATGCGTGAACGTGTGGTCACAAAAGTGATGAGGTTTTGTATAGACACTTAAGTTAATTCTTGCAAACAAAATATAGAAAGCAGCTTCTACTTTTTCAATTCATATATTGTATTTAAGAGAAATTAACCAGAGAATAATTTATTCATCTTAGTGAGCCATACTCCCATCTCTCTTTATGTTCATTCTAGTTCCTAAGTTGTTCTTCCAACTAGGTCTAGAAAATAGTTGTTTTTAGTTATAGAAGATTGTTAATAGTGTTATGGCCTTTTTAAGGAGCTAAAGGAGAAATTTTATAAAATTGGAAATTGGTAGCTACTCCTGTGTTTTTATTTTATTTATTTTTTTGAGACAGAGTCTCGCTCTGTTGCCCAGGCTGGAGTGCAGTGGCGCGATCTTCGCTCACTGCAAGCTCTACCTCCTGGGTTCATGCTATTCTCATGCCTCAGTCTCCCAAGTAGCTGGGATTACAGGCGCCCACCACCACGCCTGGCTAATTTTTTTTTATTTTTGGTAGAGACGGGGTTTCACCATGTTAGCCAAGATGGTCTCCATCTCCTGACCTTGTGATACGCCCGCTTCAGCCTCCCAAAGTGCTGGAATTACAGGCATGAGCCACTGCGCCCTCCCTACTCTTGTCTTTTTAAAATGTTGCCTGGAAGTAGAAGCTCCATTAGAATCCCAGGAGGTTAAAATCTAATAGGCTGAACCAATAATTTAATGATGGTAGAATTGACGTAAATAGATTTCACTATTGTGGAAGAATGTTAATGCTCTTTTATGGCAGGGTTGCCACAGTGTCTGCCAAGGTATTATTAGGTGTTACTTTAAAGGATTCAGTGGGGTTGTCAGTTGTTGTACCCTTTATGGTCTCATTTTGAACAGTTAAAAATAAAGATTTAATTTGTGTTAGTAATTCTTCCTTGTGTCACTGTAAACCTACACATTCTACTAAGAGAAAGTCTGTCTTTCAGCTGTAGGTGTTCTTTCTTAAATGTATGTCAAGGTGGGTGATAGTTTGAGACCCTTCTAAAAATTCAAGACTGTGACATATTGATCTCAATTTAATATCACATGTGCTTCTGTAAAATCCATTCTAGTCTTTTGCCTAATACGTTTATGATGCCACAAATCAAAACACTCTTGTTTTATTTTAATTTTTTAACCTTGAGGAATTTTTTTAGAAGGACTGTCTCAACATAGTTGATGTTTTAATTCTACAGTAAAAGTCTCATTAACTGTTCTTAAGCATGAATGAGTCTTCTGAATAGTAGGTCAATTTTAGAAGTTTAAATATTTTAAAAGCTTCTGTAGGATTTGTGCTGGTTGAATAAGTTGATTGTAAAAATGTTCACTGAAAGTTTGTTCAACTGAAAGGAAATAGACATCTTTAAGTTGGTATATTTGTGTGAGTGCTAAAAATTTGTGCATATCAGCTTGTTTTCCCTGGGGTATGAATAAGGTATATGTGTGGATGTTGAGCTTGATTAGGAGGAATGATTACATGGGCAAGACAATCTTTCCCCATAGTGCCCTGCAACTAAAAGGAAAATCCTTTCCTCCTCTCACCAAGTCATAGTTTCAATAAAGACCAAAGAACCAGTGCATACTTTGATTACAGTTTGCTTACTTTTATGAAACTTTGAAAACTTTTCATAGGGTTCCTTTACTGATGGTAAAACTCTTCTCAGGAAACAGTCATTGTATACGTTAGGGATTAGGTTTGGATGTCACAGAGACCTGCCTGTGGTGGTTTAAACACATGAGGCTTTCTGTTCTCATGTGAAAGAACTCTGCAAGTTGGATATCTGTGGCTGTTGTGGAGGCTCCTTAAAGTAAGTCATCACACACTTTTCATTTTCTGCCATCTGTCATGTAGCTCCATGGTTAACTCATAGTCTAAGATGGCTGCTTGGGTGCCATCTTGGTGTTTGAACTTGGGTCAGTAGGAAGGAGGAAAGCGAGAACAAAGAAGAACAAATAAGGTACCCCTTTTCTGGAGCCTTCCCAGAGGTCCCACACAGTATTTCTTCGTACATTTAATTGGCTAGAACTTAATTGCATGGCCACATGCGATAACACTGGGAAATATAGTCTTGACCAGAGTATGCTGGAACTCTAGTGAAACTGGCATTCTGTTACCTACGGGGAAAGGGAAAAATGGAGTTTGCGTCAGCAATAAGGCTCCGCCATGTTCATTTAGCCGACATTTACGAATAATTATTATAGTTAGTATATTTAACCAGATATTGGAGACACAATTTTAAGAAAAACAGTCTCCTTTAATATGAGGATCTCTAGGCCTCTGGGAGAGATGGAAACATGAATAGTTATTTATAATGCAACTGGTTATTTCTACATAGACTTCTATAGATATAATGTCCAAAAAAGAAGATAATGGCCTATAAGGTGTACAAAAAGCTAACTGAGCTCTAGAGGAGAATTGATTAATATGCAGTGGCTCATTTACAATTTAACACTAAATGATAAATAGATTGTGATAGTTATAAGCACATTTGATTTCCAAAAGGGGTTTTTAATCCTGTACCTGACTTTCTGTGGCATCAAATGTAAATAGATGTATACTATTTTTGTAAAGAAATTATATACTCTCATAATCAGATGGTGCCATGTAGCCCACAGAGCCAGTCAAATTATGAAAACAAGATGTATTCAGTGAATTCATCTAATTACTGAAGCAGATAAGGGCCATGCAATGTTAGAGTGGACAGGTTTGTTGGAAATAACCCAGCATACCTCCTCATTTGATGGATACGTGAATTGAGGCCCCCAGACACTGCCAGACTGACAAGACAAGTTAGTGGGAAACAGACTAGGACTCTTATCGGTTTCTAACACCTGTTTTAAGCTGCTGCTTCGCAGGAAAATAAAGCCATTAAAAGGTGTTCTTTGGTCCTGTTCTCCTTTTCCTTTAAGTGATAAGGTCCAGTGAGAATTAGTAGGGGATCCATCTGGCAGTTTTCATTCTTTGTTTCCCTTTTCTTTGGTTGTGTTTCCGGAAGGGAGGAAGAAAGTAGGGGGCCCAGAGCTCATTTTATTTTTATCCATTCATTAGATGAAATAATGTCTACCTTTTATAGCAGTTGTGGTGGTTCCCAAATGCATCTGTCATGCATAACCTTTTAAAATGCTTCCTGACTTTGAAAGCAGTGGTTATACATGATGGACATTGCTCACCTAACAACTTTTGTAGGAATAATGATTTTGTGGGTTTTTTTGTTTTTTTTTTGGTTTTTTTTTGAGACAGAGTCTCGCTGTGTCGCCCAGGCTGGAGTGCAGTGGCATGATCTCGGCTCACTGCAAGCTCCGCCTCCTGGGTTCAGGCCATTCTCCTGCCTCCGCCTCCCAAGTGGCTGGGACTACAGGCGCCTGCCACCACGCCTGGCTAATTTTTTGTATTTTTAGTAGAGACGGAGTTTCACCATGTTAGCCAGGATGGTCTTGATCTCCTGACCTTGTGATCCACCCTTTTGGCCCCCCAAAGTGCAGGGATTACAGGCGTGAGCCACTACGCCCAGCCAATTTTGTGGGTTTATTACAGTAAAATCTCCAAAAGCTTAAATCATTATTGGCTGTATTATCGTTTGTGAGGTGTTTATTTATAGTATGTTCCTACTATGTTGTAGGTACTTTTATTAGGTGCTAGAAATCAAAGATAATTTGATTTCAATTAAAAGAGATATTCAGAATAATGGCCAGGGTGGTGGATAGACTATATACACATAATACATTGGGAAGACACAAATACCACTGGACAGAGTACTGAAGGAGTGTGGAGGTGTTTCTCTAAGTCTGGCAGTGAGTTGAGCTCCTTACGAGGTGGCCAAGAATAGCACATATTTAGCTCTAAAACTTTGTATTCAATGAAGTGAATATAATGATATTGCGTAACTTGAAGGCGCTTAAATGTGGTTCTTTAAAAACTGATAAAAGTGATGGAATGTTTACTTTTGTGATTCAGTCATTCTAGCACTAAAATAAAAGGTAGAACAATTATCTGTGGCCCTCCTGTTGCCATGTGACTCCCCAGAAGGAGTTAACAGTTTGTTTTGCAGAAATGTCTAGAGAGCCGAGCACTTCTGTGAGTTGGATGTGGGTTTAGAGAATCATAGCATGTGGCTAAGAGAAGGAGCCCAAGCATTAATGATAAAATTAATAAATTATGCAGAGTAAGGAAATACTCTTATTTAAAGTTAATGCATGACATTAACAAAAGGATTGAATGAAAATGGAGATTTTTTTCTGCCTCAGGATTATGAGAAAATGAGCCTTGTAACATCTCAAGGCAGATGACCCCCAGGGACAAACTTACTTTTTTTTCTTTTGTATTTTAAAATATTGTTATATCATAGTTGTACATCCAAGGACAACCTTATTTATTGTCTCGTTCCTGTGAATGTGTAGTGTATAGTATGTCCTTAATAAAAATTGAAGAGATTCAGAAAAATTATCATCTCTATATAGCTAGCCCATCTTTTTTCTGGTGGTATGTGCAACAAAAGCTATAATATGAACTCTGTGTGTGTGTGTGTGTGAGAGAGAGCGAGAGCGCACACTAGCTAATTAGTGAAGAACTTGCCATTCAATATTTATTGTTTTAACTGCTCGTTTATTCATATTCTTGCATTTTTATTTTAAGTAGAACTTTCTATATTTTAAAAGTAGAAAAGGGTATAATATAATAACAACAGTCTCCTAGCTCACTCCTCTCTGAGTCCCAGTCCTCAAGAGAACTAACAATTTATTCTGTATTTATCTTTATGTTTCTATCATGCTGTCTCTTGATTTATCAATTTAAACTACTCCTGTTATGGAAGAAAGACATTTAATATTATAGTCTCACCCCAATTTTACCTATCCTTATCCCCAATATAATTATGTCACAATTTAAATTCAAATCGATATTGTTGATGTTGTTAAGAGAATGTAGATAATGGTTTGTTTTCCTGAGTCTAGTTGTAATTATGTTTGTTTTGTAGATCTGTTTAGTTTTGTTGATGTTAACTCCTTTTTCCCGCCAATTTGCAGAGCCTTCTTAATCTATCACCGATTTTCCCTTAGGCACATGAGTTGACCACGCTAAGGGGGGGTTTCCAAAATTCCCATGCCATTGTCTTCTCTCTTCCAGTGCTGCTTTTGAGAAGTCTTTGACCATCCTGATTGCAGTTACTGTTCATGGACTAGTTTTTTCTTTCTGGAGACTTTTGGGATCTTTTTGTATTTTTAAATTTTACAAAGAGCATCTTGGAGCTTTCTTTTTCTTCTCTTGCTGGGAGCAGTCCTATCAATATGGAATAACTTACCCTTCATTTCTCCAAAATATTTTTGTATTATTTCTTTGATAATTTGTCTTCCTGTTATTTTCCTTTCTTTTTGGAACTCCTATTATGTATTATTTCTCTCTTGTTTTTCAATTCTTTTTCTTTCCTTTCTATCTTTCTGGGAGATTGCCCTGACTTTACTACAATGCTTTGATTTGATTTTTTAAATTTTGGCAAACTTATTTTTAAGAATTCTTTTTGTTTTTTTTTTCTTTTCTTAGTGTCTCCCTCAAATAAGAATGCCTTATCTTCCTTTCCAGGAATATTGAAGATAAATAAGTAACTCTAAGGTATAAATCAATGAAATTGACTAGACACTGTCACAAAACTCATAACAATAGTAATCTTAAGCAGTTTTGGTGGGAGTGACAGAAACCCAATTCATGCTTATTGCACTCGCTGCTACCACTAGCAAAGTAGGAGTCCCCATAGAGAGAGAAGCCCTTTTTAAAAAAAAACAAAACAAAACACAAGAATTGTGGTATGTATGTAGATATACATATTTAAAACATCTTAAGTAAAGAATCAGGCCAGGCATGGTGGCTCACGCCTGTAATCCCAACACTTCGGGAGGTTGAGGTGGGAGGACTGCTTGAGCCGAGGAGTTGGAGACCAGCCTGGGCAACATGGCAAGACCCTGTCTCTACAAAAGATACAAAATTAGCTGGGTGTGGTGGTGCGTGATTGTAGTTCCAGCTATTAATAGTTGGGAGGCTGAGCTAGGAGGATCACTTGAGCCCAGGAAGTCAATGCTGCAGTGAGCTATTATCACGCCACTGCACTCCAGTCTATGTGACACAGCAAGATCCTGTCTCAAAAAAAAAAAAAAAAAAAGGAAAAGAATCAGAACTTTATTGGACTTTCTTACACTTGCTTTTGCTTGGTATCTTTAAATCTTTCAGACACATGGGGAATACATTGAGCATGGGCTACCAGTGTAGTGTCTGTGGTCTTGGGGTGTCACTGGGCATACAAAACAATTAATGTTCACTGAATTTCTCCTCCCCTTGTTATTTGGAAGATTTTCCTTGTCAGATGCTTTCCAGCACTCCCCCAGGGAGAGAGAGTGGGGAGGATTGTCTCATTGGGGCTTTCCCACTTCCTGGTAGGATAGGCCTTAGCAGTTGTACTATCATTGATCTCTACTTTGTTGGGGTTTTCTGGGACTGCATTTACCTTAACACCTTACTGATGCCCTGTGAAATTTGTGACTGGGGTTTCCATGCACTTCTTTGGAATTGGACCTTCTCTTGTGGCTTCTCTTTCCTCCGTGGTACCCAACCCGGAACCTTTGCCCGTCCCAACACCCTCTGCTTAGCAGCCGTGGCAGGGCCTCTTTCGTTCAGCAGCCTTGCAGGTGGCGTGAGTCTCTGCCCTGAAGTACTGTCCTGACTCCCACGCAGCATCCCCACCAACTCCATTGTGACAATGACTGAATATTGATGTTAGGTAAAGGTGTGCAAGGGAGGTGCTTAGTTTTCTTTGGCTCCTCTCACATACTTCCTATCTAATTTGCAGGATTCTGTCATTTCCTTATGGTCAGAGGGTTTAGCTTCTACATTGTCTCTCATTGGAGCAGATGACTCAAGATTCAAAGAATATCTTCACATTTTCCTAAAGTGTCTGCTAGAGTTTCACTTTCTGTAGTACATTGTTTGTGATCCAGGAGACAGACGGTAGTTTAATGAGCTGTTTCCATCTCTCATTTCACTCATTGCATGTTGATGTCATTCTCTTAGGCCAGCTTCCCTACATAGCAGGAAACCTGAGTGTCATGGTTTCTAGATTTGCGTCTCAGAACTTTGCTCCAGAAAGGGACTGAAGTGTGATCTCTCTGGTTCCACATTCAAAAATCCTGAGCCTGTGACTGTCTCATGGGTCAGGTGCTCATCTCTAATCGCTCATAGCTATAGTTATTAACTATTTCTGTGGGCCAGGGATTGTTCTCAGCACCTTACAGATTTTATCTTATTGAAGTTTAAAAATCACAGTATGAAGTAGGCATAGATGGCAAACTACATTGTGTCCTGCCCTGTATCACACAGCTACAGTGTGTTGGAGCAAGGATTTGAACTCAGGCATTTGACTTTGGTGCCCTGTATGCAGTTTAATTTGCTGACTCTAAAGATAATGGACCTAATGTAATAATAGCTCCAGGGCTCCCCCGGGGCTGCAGCCCACAGGCTGGGAATGACTAACTTAAAGGTTTAGAATGAGCTGTATTACAAAAGTAAGTTGAGTGGGTAAATCTCAGTTTCTACAGTGTGAGGTGGTAAGAAAACATGACTCCCACCCCTCTGCTCTGTGGATGCTAGTAGCAGCACGCGGCAGTTTGGAACACCCGTGGTTGTGCCATAGTGGAGGGGATTCCCTGGTGTACTTTCACACTCCCTTTAGATTGGGCTCAGCCAGGGGAGGGACGGGAGCAGGTGTTCTCACCTGGTTGTAAATGGGACTGCTATGTCTGTGTGCAAGGATAAGGGTGTGCTGCTCTCTAGATGTCTCTTGGGAAATCATGCTGAGAGGTCTGTTCCCTGCAGCAGTTTGCTGTTCTCTAGTTCCTTAAAGATAATTGATTTTAAGTACTTCTGTAGATTGTATATTGTAGTTTTCTCACAGTGATAGTGACATATTTCATTCCAGGGAGAAAGCAAAAGGCCTTTTTTTTTTAATAACTCTTTTCTCTCTTTCCAAGATTATCCCGAAGGCAATAATTCAAGTGATTATCTTGTTCAAACAACAACGTATCTCCCGGAAAACTTCACATACTCACCATACCTCCCCTGTCCAGAAAAGCTGCCTTATATGCGTAAGTCGTCATCTAATTTTGACTTAACTGTTTACTTGTGTTACAATACAGTCATAAAAACCACATGATTTGAGCGCAGCAGGAGCAGGTCATGTGCACCTGGGTGCAAGTGTTTATATTATGCAGCACGTTATTTGAACTTTTATTTATTTATTTATTTTTTGGCAAAGCACTTTTTGAAGTGGGATGATTGAAAAGCTGAAGAAAAATACAAAGGGGGAAAATGACAAATACCCATATTGTTCCCACCCAGTTTTAAAAACTAATACTTTGGCTTACCTATGTCCAAGTTCTTTTAAAATAGTGCTCAAGAGAGTAATTAATGTGTAGTCTCCTTTTGAATATGTTAAAATGTTCCTGATTAAACCAGTCCTTTTTGACCACCATCCCCAGTGCTGGCTCCCCATTCCTTCCTCAGAAGTAACCTCACCTCTACTGAGAGTTTGCTGAGTATTCTTACAGGTTATGAAAATTGTTTTTTACATAGATAGATGTCTATATAGGAAATAGATATTATTTCAAAGGAGAATTTATGTAAATGGGTCTATAAAGTACATTTCATTCTTGTAACTTGCTTTTTTACATACTTTTTTGAGAACTACCCATGTTGTTACATATAGATCTAATTTTTTTCTCTTAACTATTACTGTGTGGTACGTCTTTGTATAAATGTATCACATCTCATTTACCTGTTTCCCCGCTGATGGACGTTTAGGCTGTTTCAACAGTTTTGCTATCACAAAATAGCAATATATATATATATATATATTTTGGTATAAAGAACAACAGAGCGTGAGTTTTCCTGTGCATATATGCATGTGTACTTGAGGGTTGATGGCTAGTGGTGGAATTGCTGGGTAGGTTGGCTCAGTTTTTCCAGATTTTGTCAATTGCTCTCAAAAGCAGCTATATCAGTTTATATCCCTAACAGCAAAGCATGAATGTACCACTTTGATATTGATGGACTTTTAAATTCTTGCTAATCTGAAAGATTAACAAATGGTTTCTCGTTGTTTCAATTTTCACTTCCCTCATTCCTGGTGGGTTAAGTTTTCCCATGTTTGTGTTTTTAAATTTTCTCTCCTGTGACTTGCTGCATCATGGGCTTTATCAGTTCCTGGTTGGTTATTGTGTGTTGGTATTGACCTGTAGAAATTCTTTATATTCTGGCAGTGGCCTGTTGTCTGCTATGTGTTTCGTAAGTATCTTTTCACATTCCCAGGCTTCTCGTTTTATTTTGTCTTTTATTTTATGGAAATTTAAAATTATGACCTTTTCAAATTTTTTAATCACTTTACTTAGGGGTTTTGCTTTTTTTTTGGTCTTAAAGCTTTTCTTACCCAGAGGCCATACAGATAAATACCTTTATTTCCTTCTAATGATTTTACTATTTTGTTTTTAACCTTTGTGTGTAATATGTGGTAGTGATAAAGCTACTGTACTTTAAATATATATTTTTTAAATTACAAAGATAATACATTATCATTATTAAAAAAAAAAAACACTATGCTGTACTCTCAACACTCAGAAGCCACACGGCTATTATTTTGGCTTTTTTTTTTTTTTTTTGGTATGTCTTCTACCCCTGCCCCATGATTTTTAAGCATACTTTGTACATATAGGTTTGTATCTTGGATTTGATACAAAGATTTAAATAAACATCTTTTTGAATTTCTTATTTATCCATATTATGATGCATTTTGTATCTGTGTTTTTTATTCTTTACGCGAGATTTTTAATTGAGGAAATTAGCCTTTGCCTATCATATTTGTAGGATTTGTTTTAGTTTATTGTTGATAGATATATCGATAATAAAAAGAAAGATTGACCTTCTAATATCATCTAAGGCCATGGCTTTCAGTCTTGAGGGTACATCAAAATCGCCCGGATCATCTTGTCAAGTCCCATTGCTGGTCCAGCTCTCAAGAGTTTCAGACTCAGCAGGTCTGGAGCGGGCCTGAGAATCTGCATTTCTAACAAGTCCCGCAAGGTGATGCTGTTCCTGCTGAACCTTGGGCCACGTATTGAGACCCACTGATCTAGAGTAGTGGGCCTGGTCCCTGGTATTTAAGAAAAAAAAAATTCTCAGGTGATTCTAATCTTGCTCTTTGCTATACCGTAATAAAGAATGGAACTCAGTGATTTTTGTGGTTGTCATTACTTTGTTATTGCAGCCTTGTTTTCCTAAAAATGAATACTTTTGTCTGTGTAATACTGAAACCACTGGGTAATGTTCTGTGTTCTGTTGAAATATTGATTACAATAATTTCATCTTCATAATTTTCATATTCAAGGTTTATAGTTTCAGGAAATCTTTCTGTTCTTGGTTTAGTTGCCATTTTCTTTAATTAGTGCTTTATGAGTACTAATTAAACTCTATTTCAAAGCATCTGTCTGCCACTTCCTCATTCTGGTACTCCTCTCCTCCCGCCCCACAGCCCATTGTACCGTCTCTGTCGTGGTGCCTGAGAGATTGTGTCATGTATGGCTGCTGTGCACTGCCTTTTCACCGGGGGTGGGGAGGGGTCTCAGCACTACTGCCCCTTCTCTCTGCTTCCCTGGGATCCTTGCATTCTTTTATAAGAGAGGATCACACTGGTGTGGCCAGCCATCTTTTCACAGCAGCCCCTCTCATGGGCTGCCAACTTCGGGTCCTGTCCCAATTTTGTGCCCAATTAGTGGTGGCTGTGGTGGCCATGGTGGCAAGGTGATTTGGTAGAAAATACAGCCACGTACAGATAAGGCTTTAGAAAGGAGCCATGGGTACAGCCAACATAACGAGGCTTCTGCCAAGAGAGCCTTGCACGAGCTGCCCAACAGAGCACTTCACTAGTCCTGTGACCTCCGTAAAGTGGAGGCTTAATTTACCTACCTGTAAAACCTGGGATTCTGATACCACCTGCAGAGTGTGGCAGGGATAGAATGAAGCACAGTGCTTGAAGTTTGATAGGCATTAATTTGATTCTCCCTTTCCTTCTCCCTCCTTCTTTGAATAATAGAGCCAGACTTTACAATGGTCAAGGGAATGAGACACCTAGGAGAAATGTGTAGAGTTTAGAAGTTTTATTATTAGCTATGTATCCTTACATTTTTTTACTTAAAAAGATAGTTTTCATTGATAATAGAGAACAATGCAATAAAATACATAAGTATAAAATCTTATAATAGTTACACAAAATAATTGAATATGATTCTTTCCCAAATAAGAATGAGAAGGGATTTGTGTAAGAATTAGATCTACTTGGATGAAAACCATTCAAGTACAAGTGATATTTACTTATAGTCACTAAAAGTGAAGTTAAGGCTTAACATTGGTGTATTTGATTATTCTGTTGTAAACTTCTTTGATTTTTACCTAGTATAGCAATGGAAACACTGGCACTGGATTTCTGTAAAGATAAAGTGACTTTTTCAAACTAGAATATAGATAAAATGTGTTTCATACATTTCAGCAGTGTTTCATATTCAATAGTGGCCAATTACACTATAAAATCTATTTTAATGTGTATTTTTTATATGAAGAGTATGAGTGAATACTTCTTTCTTGTTTGTTAATATTTATAGATTCTCCAAAGGGCAAATCCACATTCAGCTTTATTGCATTTATGTAAGATTCTTTGTGCTAACAAAGTAAAATAGAAGTTTCGCCTTGTCTAAGGTTAAAAATTAATAAGTGCTTAGTGTGGATGTTTTGATTTTAATTTTTATGGGTGAGGTAGAAATGGAAAATGTCAATTGCATACTCTGCATTAGACTGAAAATAGACTTACCTTTAGTTTTCCTATCTTTTAATTCTTATTCAAATAGAATACGTTTGCAGTGACCTTTATATATTCTGTTCTTACTATTTGTGGAATAGTTCCTTTTATGGTTTAACCCTGATAGTTTCTATAGTTGCTAACCTTATGAATATGACAAAAGCTCCAAGGACTTCTTGAGATGGATTTAAATAATTCAAATGAAAATCAGCAAAGAAGGAAAAGATAAGCAAACAAACTTCAGCAAAGCTCAAATAATGCTAATGTAACAAACTGTCATGCATATGTTTATTGTAAAAAAAAAAAAAGAGATGGGAGCCATTTTAGAGTCAACAAGTCATTGATGAACAGCCACTGCGCAGCAGTCCCTGTGTTGTTCATAGAAGCAGGCACGGGAGAGACGAGACTGAATATGGTCATGTGTGTGGCAGCTCGGAGCAGGTAACACACTTGGAGAAAGGCATGCTATGAAAAGGTTATGAGGCCGGGCGTGGTGGCTCACGCCTGTTTCCTAGCAGTTTGGGAGGCTGAGGCAGGTGGGTTACCTGAGGTCAGGAGTTCAAGACCAGCCTGGCCACCATGGTGAAACCCGTCTCTACCAAAAACACACACACACAAATTAGCCAAGTGCAGTGGTGCGCGCCTGTAGTCCCAGCTACTTGGGAGGCTGAGGTGGAGTATCGCTTGAACCTTGGAGGCAGAGGTTGCAGTGAACCGAGATTGCACCACTGTACTCCAGCCCAGGCAACAGAGGGAGACTTTGTCTCAAAAAAAAAAAAAAGAAAAAAGGTTACGAATGTGACAAAAGGGAGACAGCAGTTTATTCTGGAAGGGAAAGGACGATGTCAGAGAGGGGTGTCATCAGAACTGGGTCTTGCAAGATAGCTGAGAGAGAACAGCATCACCACGAGGAGGCTCTGTGTATTCCCGGACTGGAGAGTGGTCGGCTCTGCCCAGAGAGGGTGTGTAAGTGGCGTGTATGAGAAATGAAGCTGGCCAGAAGGGTCTTGTATAAAGGGCTGAGGAATCTGAGGGCCTTGTGGGTTCCATCATTCCTAGGCATCCATGAGGTGAGCTTCAGAGGGAGAAGAGCCTGTGAGCTTATATGCAGACAGTTGATTTATGAGCCTGTATGCATTTCTCTCAGGTGACAGACAGTGCATGATTTTCACAGGGTCTAGGGGCAAAAAAAAAAAAAAAAAAAAGCAAAATAAACAAACACCACTGCTTTAGGGAAATGCAGAACCATCGAAGGCTTTAGGCAGGTGAATGATGGACTAGGATTGTATTTTAGGAAGATGATTCAGATGAGAAGCTGAACAAGGGGTGAGAATGGAGAAATACTGGGATCACCAGGAGACCAATGAGGAGCTTGCTGCAGGGAGCCGACGGGCAACAACAAGGGCAAATGCCAAGGCTGTGGCGTTGGAGAGAGGAGAAGGCACAAAAAAGAACCTATAGGGTGCCATTGGCCAGATGTGGTGACCAGTTGAGGGGTGAGGGTTAATTTCCAGGTTTCTGACTTGGTAACCATGAACTGAAGTGATACAGAGTAACCGTCGCATTTGGAGGATGGGGAAGTTAGTGGGTTCCGTTTGGGCTGTTTTGTTTGAAGTTCAAGAGGGTTAACTTGGCGTCTGCCTTTCGTAAGAGATCTGGACTGAAGATTAGAGGAAGTGAGATGGAAAGAAGGCCGAGAGTGGGTCCCTGAGAAGATCCGTACTTGTGAGGTGAGTGGCGGTTAACAGAAGAAGGGGAGACAGGAACGTAGAGAAGCCAGAGGGTGGTGTCTGGGGGGCCAGGGAGGAACACATCCCAGAAAGAGACTGCTGTGTCTTGTCACACACCTCCAGACAGCAGGGAGAGTGAGGAACTGTGAAAGGGCCACTGAATTTGCTGCAGAAAATGGGTGGAGAACACAGCAAGCACGATTTCAGTAAAGTGGTTGGGAAAGAAGCAAAGTAGACTCTTGAGAAGTGAGTCAGATGTGTGTGAAGACTGTAGGTGAAATGAGAGAAGTTTGGCGGCAAAGGGAAGGAGATTGGGGTAAAGGATCTGGAGGAGGTGGAGGTAAGGGAAGAGCCCTTTAGGAAGAGATGGACTTGAGCGTGTTGTAGGCATGATGGAAAGAAAGGATGGAGAGAAGAGGCCGGGCGCGGTGGCTCACACCTGTAATCCCAGCACTTTGAGAGGCCGAGGCGGGCAGATAACGAGGTCAGGAGATCGAGACCATCCTGGCTAACACGGTGAAACCCCGTCTCTACCAAAAATACAAAAAATTAGTTGGGCGTGGTGGCGGGCGCCTGTAGTCCCAGCTACTGGGGAGGCTGAGGCAGGAGAATGGCGTGAACCCAGGAGGTGGAGCTAGCAGTGAGCCGAGATCACGCGACTGCACTTCAGCCTGGGAAACAGAGGGAGACTCCATCTCAAAAAAAAAAGAAGAGAAGAGAACTGGGAAGGATGAGGGAGAAGCACAAGGGAGGTCTCCATAGAGCCAGGTTAGAAAGTGAATGGAGACAATGCCTCAGGTTGAAGAGTGAGCATGGAAAGCCTCAGGAATGCCTCCTCCGCTGAGGAAGCCCGCGGTTTATTTGGAGATGAGGTGGAGAGGTAGGGTGCTCGTGCCTGCTGTGTGTGTTTTCCTAGTAAAGCAGGAGGCCATGTATTCCGGAGGGGATGGCCAGGAAGGACTGAGCAGCTTGAAAGGGAGGAGTAAGCATTGAAAAAGTTGTCATAGGGAATGAAAAGTGAAGTCAACTAATCATAAATTAAAAGGTGACTAACAGGTTATCCTAGAGAGCCCCCCACCCCACCCTGGTGGAGTCACAATACAAAAAAAAGTGACACTTGTTTTTGCTGAAAACTTACTATGCTTGAGGCAATATGTTAGGTATTGCCACCCAAATGATGGGATTAATTTATATGCTTACGTGCTTTCTTTGGTGCTGTTTATTAGGTAAAGAATTGGAGCATGGATAATTGTCGCTGCAAGGATGGGACCTGTAGCTCAAGTGTGGCAGGTTGAGGGGGTGGTAGATAAGGTGTTTGTCAATGTGTAGGTGCTGTGATCGGGTGAAGGTCATAGAGCTGCATTTCTCTTAAGTGTGATTCAGATGACCTACACTTGTTAAAAATGCAGCTGGGGGCTGGGCGCGGTGCCTGTAATCCCAGCACTTTGGGAGGCCGAGGTGGGTGGATCACAAGCTCAGGAGATTGAGACCATCCTGTCTAACACGGTGAAACCCCGTCTTTACTAAAAATACAAAAAATTAGCCAGGCGTGGTGGCAGGTGCCTGTAGTCCCAGCCACTCGGGGCTGAGGCAGGAGAATTGCGTGAACCTGGGAGGCAGAGCTTGTAGTGAGCCGAGATGGCGCCACAGCATTCCAGCCTGGGTGACAGAATGAGACTCCGTCTCAAAAAAAAAAAAAAAAAAAAATGCAGCTGGGATACCTGTTAAAAATGCAGCCTCTGAGCTAAACCCTAGACTGCGAAAGTCAGGGTTCTTGGTTGCAAACCACAGAATATACTTTATCTGATTTAAGAGAAAAAAAGAATTCATGGAAATATATTAGAGAGCCCAGAGACAACCTGGGTGGCTAGAGAATTAGGTTGAGAAATTGAGCAGCCAGAACAAGGCTCAGACTGCTTTGAAGCATCTCCTGCTGCCGCTTGTCAGGGCTTAAACCTCCTACCAGCATTGCTCAGGTCTGGAGACCAGAAGTGCCACTTCTTGGTTCCTGTAAAGCTAGAAGCTTTTGCCACCACCTCGGGTGCATTTGGTCATATGACCACTCCTACCTGCTAGAAGGGTTTAGAGAGTGGGTTCTAGCTTTTTCCTTTGAAAGGCAGGACTCAATGGTGGGTAGTTCAAGCTGTTGAAATGTGTTCAGTTAAAGCCAGTGACCATAAACGTGACCCATGAGCTTCAACTGACACAGAAACTTTGACAATATGGCCAGTCAGCTGCATTTTAAACAAGCACAGCTGGTAATTCTTAGGCACAGATCAAAATTAGCAAACCACTTTATATGGAGGCCAGTGTGGATATAGCAGAGAGGACTTCAAGTCTTCATGAAATTGAAGAGGGACTTCATGGGAGGGGAGTGGGAGAAGGTGAAAGGGAAAGAGGCTTTAATGAGAGGGTGCAGTGTCAGAGTTGAAAGCCAGTCATTTCTAGGTGACTGTGATTCAGGGTCTGGACACAGAGCTGGGTGTCACTGTGAATTCACTATTGTGAATATTGCTGCAATGAACATAATAGTGCATGTGCCTTTTTGGTAGAATGATTTATTTTCTTTTGGATGTTCACACAGTAATAGGATTGCTGGATCAAATGGTAGTTCTGTTTTATGTTTTTTGAGAGATCTCCAAACTGCTTTCCACAGTGGCTGAACTAACTTACATTCTCACCAACAGTGTATAAGCATCTCCTTTTCTTCCCAAGCCTCACCAGCATCTGTTGTTTTTTGACTTTTCAATAATGGCTTTTCCTATTGGTATTTGATGCTGTCTTATCGTGGTTTTAATATGCATTTCTCTGATGATTAGTGATTTGGAGCATCTTTTTTTATGTTTGTTGGCTACTTGAATGTTTCCTTTTAAGAAGTTAGGATCTTTTGCTCATTTTTTAATGGGGTTGTTTTTTGCTTGTTGAATTGTTTAAATTCCTTATAGATTCTGGATATTAGGCCTTTGTTGGATGCACAGTTTTGCATAAATGTCTTAAAGAAATATTTTAGCACCTGATGGAGCCAGGGAGTAGAAATGCAGGTAGGCGGAAGCAGGGATGAGACAGGAATCTTCCTACTCACTCATTCATTCATTCATTCTGTGTCCAGGCATTGCCCTTGGCAGCGGGGATGTGTGACTAATGCTCTGTCTTATGTTTACAATGCTCAGGTTTGGTTGCTTCAAGAAAACTTGAGTAAGAAATCATTTGTTAAGCAGAAGTTGTAAAATTTTAGAAGTCGAGAAGCTTAAGTAAAGGATTTGAAATAGGCAGTGTCTAGTGTTGGCTTCAGAAAGGACAGGAGGTGACCAATGGCTGGATGACTCATAACTGTTCAGCCTCAGAGCTATGCTCAGGAGGCAGCACAGAGGCTGGGGGAGGGAATGTCCCATCTTATCATAAAAATGCTTTTCTAGCTTTGGAGAGGAATTTACCGTAAGGGACATTTCTAGGGGAAATTCAGGTCTTTCTCTGACACTGTCATCAGCTCTTTGAGCTGTGAACATTTAAAACCCTGAGGGTAAAACAGACAAAAGCCAACATATCCAGAATTAGGTTTTAGATACCAAAAAATAGATATAAGCTCCAAACAAAATGAAATAGTTATTTAAAACTATTGATTTATAGAGCAAACAACTCTCTGGAGATTATATGCCTTAAATTTTACTTGAAATGTTAGAAAAATATAAATGTAGGTAATTCATAGGTTTTGAATATTTGTTATTTTAAGAATTATATTTTAATAGTAAAAATAAAATCCTAAATCATGTCATGTGATACATTATCATCCACAGCACAATAAGCCTGTTGTTTGGGCCCATGCATGCCTGGCTTTCCCAGACGGGCAGCATTGCTACATATCTTGCAAATTCGGCATTAGGAAATTATAGTAAATGTCCTACATAACCAATGGTGCAACTAAGTTACCCTCACACATGACAGAAGCAGTTTGGCACACACGACTGGAAGGTAGCTTCCAGCTGACTTGAGTTCCCTGTCCTTCACCTTGACCCTCTAGGTACTTGGCAGCCCCTCCACTCTTCAGACACTCAGTTCTCCTGCTCTTTCCTTTCTAACCCCAGCGCCACCTTCAAAATAGTGAAATTCAGTATTTGGTAAATTATATTATTTACATTTGCTGATTGTGATTACACTGCTGGGTAAATGGATTTCAGTCAACATATTTATTTTCTGATCTTTAGATCTCTAACTGGGAAAGAAACCACTTGTGCCAGTTAAAAATCTCAGATTTATACTATCACATCTGGGATTAAGAACAACAACAACCAATCTCAGATTCACCACAGAGGAGAGTGAAGATTGGCTCTCCATGGAGTTCAGTGGATCTCTTCAGTTGCCCTTGAAATCTCAGCGAGTGAAATAAAGGGGACTGGCCCAGTTGATGGCATCCTTCTTTACAAGAAGGACATTCCCTCTCTGGTTTCATTCATAGCAGATGGTTTTCTGATGCCTTTTGTTTTGTTTTTAAAGCAGGGAAGGTTTTCTTGAGTGAAACATAAAGGGGACAAAAGAGTACTCGAAAGAGATGAAAGTGGCCGTGTTGGGGGAGCGTGAGTCCTCCCTCCTCCAACCACAGGATCCCCGAGAGAGGTCTTTCCTGAAGGCGGTTTGGAAACCACACCATCATTAGTTTATCTGCAGCATACTTCTTCCCGGCCACTCTTTTTATAACATGCCCTTTTCCCTTCCCTTCCTCCCTAATACCACTCCCCACAATGATGAATGTTTGTTCTTCCTCTCTCTCTCTGATCACACTTCTGCTGTTCCCAGTGGTGGCAATACCTGTCCTGGGAGGCCTGTCCCCTACACTCCCCAGTATAGTGATGTTGCTCTTATCGTGGGTAGCATGCCACCGGGTCAGTCTTTAGCCTTCAATGAGCAAATTATTAGGATTTCAGAGCAAAGGGCAACAAGCACATAGGAAAGCTCCTGATGGACTCTGAGGGGTGTGGATGGGGTGGGGGAGGCGCACAACCCCGAGGAGTGTGAACTTAGGATACCTCAGGCATGGGGATAGTGATGGACAGAGGAAGCCTTCTCTATTGAGGGAAAGAAATAAAGCCTGTCTCTTGCCAGCACATATGTGTTGGAGATGGAAATTAAACTGCAAATGATGCTGGAGAAAACTGCTGACAATAATGATGATTACAGCTATTGAAGCAATAAAGCTGGAAAAAAGACAAAAAATTTGGTTTAACAGTGCAGAAAGAATACCAGCTTCAGTTACTTATATGAACTGCTTATTATTTAGCCTAATTACTATCATTTTAGCAATCATGCATACTATTAAATGTATCAGATTTATTTGTGTAAATTTTATTTGATTACAATGTTAGATTCTGTTCTTTGTCAGCTGAGTCATGATAGTCTGTACTTATGTTTACTGATCAATCTTACATTTTACTTACTCTTTCTCTGCAAGTTCATAGGTTTTTCTTTCTTTTAGATGAATCTGACCTTTCTAAGATTAGCTAGTTTGTGTGTCTTGTCACACTGAAGGCTGAGTGTTTGGTTATAAAAGACTGCTTATGTTGTCAGTAGAACAGGCAGGCATTAGAAGATTGCAGTTCTTTTTCTGACTTATTCTGGGAAGCAGGTATTTCGATGTAAAATACTCTAGCATGCCTGCGTGGAGGCTACTGACAGCTCTGCCTGGTTAGGATGAAGTGGGGACAGGAAGAGAGGCCATTGTGAAAACTCCTAAAATATAGAATAGCAGGAGCAAAGAGGCTCTCTAGAGAGGAACTGAGTGTTTTTATGTGAAATTGTGGCCACATGAAACTCAGAAGACTCGAAATGGGAAACCTCAACATTTGTTGGTTTGTATTTTATGAGATGAGGTCAGAGAGAAGAATTTGGCTGGAGAGCACTCCAGAGCAATTTGTACCTATTTGGAAGTTAACGGATGACATTTAAACTGCTAAAAGATGATCTGCAGTTTCAATAGCCTTTTACATCCTGTTCCAACAGTGAAGTCATTGAAGATGGCATTGCTTTGAAGGGATGTTAGTGATCATGCAGCTATTTTAATTCAGGGGGAGATAAAGAGGCTTCCTGATTCTTAGTTCTCTTTTGGGGTTAACAGAAGTGGTTTTCCGTTCAAGATTCATTCCTGTTTCAATGGTATACATTAGAAAAGCTACTAGTGAGAACACCTCCAGTAATGTCATATATTTGTTAATTTGGAGAACGAGTGCCTATTAGACCAGGAATATCTCAGAAGTGGCTTTTCAGTTTTGTATGCCAAGGGGCCTGATATATGGTAAGTGCTCAGAATCAATGCTTTGAATTGTGTTTGCAAATTCCCTGTCTTAAGAAATGTCAGTAGATAACAGTAATAGTAGCTAACATTTGTTGGTTGTACCTAATGCCTGACACTGCATATGATCCTTCACACAGATGATCTTTTGGAATGGATGCGACCACCTTGGGAGGCAGGCATCACTGTCCTTTTTACAGAGAAGGAAGCTGAGGCACAGAGAGGTTAAATAATTTTCCCAATGGACAGAAGCTAGGAATCAGTTCCCAGTCAATCTGACCGCTTATTTCATTGTTAAGTACTGTGCCATTGTGTCCCCTATGTTGAAAATGTTAAAATTAAAAATGGTATTAAAATATTTGAATAGTTGTTAAATTGCAGTGTTAAGTTATAATGACATGCAAACATTTTCCAAATAATACTAAATTATTCAATATATTACCCAAAAGCAAAAAGGTTTTTCAAAAGAATTTGATTTTCTTTGGCCGATTTACCAAACATAGTAGGATGACCATATATATTATCATTGAAACTAAAAGTGAAAGGGGGCTCTATTCATAATTTTGTGGTGGTAACAGGAATAAACTGTATTGTCCTGGCAACTAAGTTATGCCATCACCCTGCTGATTATTATTTGTTCTACTAGATCTTTGAGGCAAAAATTATTAAAACAATTCTTCACATTTTTAATTTGTAGGAGGATTCCTCAATGTCAATGTAAGCGAAGTCAGTTTTGATGAAATTCATCAACTCTTCTCCAAGGATTTAGATATTGAGCCAGGGGGTCATTGGAGGCCAAAAGACTGTAAACCCAGATGGAAGGTGAGGTAAATTCTTTTCATAAGCAATTTGACTGTTACTAAGCATTTCAGGAAAGAATGTGCTTGATTCAAAATACAGAGACAAATGTCTTTAAGTCTTGATAAATTTAGAACGTCAAAAGTTTTGTCTTTAATGTTTACTATTTATAATTCAAATGTGATTTAAGTGTTACGTGTGAAGACTGTAAATGCACCTGTGTAGATACAAAATAGATGCTGGGTTCATTCTCTTTGAGTTCCTGGTAATAAATACGTGACTTGAGTTTGGCTTGGAAAACAGATTTTTTTGTTGTTCTGTTCTGTTTGGAAGAGAGGCTGTGAGTTCCCTGCCTCCTGCAGCTGTCCCTAATGATTACTGACACCTGCAAGCATAGCCTCACCAATTTCTGAATCGTGAGAACTCACTGGGAGGATATTAATATCCTGATTTTCAGTTTGTTCTGGCATTGGGGTCTTCAAGCTCTGTTTCTGAGAATCCAAGATTATAAAGAGGCTGCTCGGAGATCACTGTGGGACTTGAAAAGTTGGACTTTGGGCTCTTCTTGGCTTCAGAAGGCACAGCCCAAGCTTTCAGTCTTTTTGATATGTCAGAATTCTATTCAATGTTTTGTTTGAAAAACTGTAAGGGGGTGGGTTTGCCTCTGCTGCTTTAAAAAAATTGAAAGCCATAATTTAAACCAGACTTGCCCTCAAAGCTGTGAAATTGGTTAATAAGTGCATATTCATCTAATGTTATTACGTTTGAGTAAGAAATAACATGTATGTAATTCCAATGAAAACTACAACTGATAAATCAAGTGTTATTTCCTAAAGGATTGTGATATAACCTTGATCTGGAAACAGTTTCAGTTTTCTCTTTTAAAACATTAGTATACTTCTAGAATATTTGTATGTTCACCTCCCCCCGCCCCCCAAAAAAAACCACTAGTAGGAAGGAAAATCATATGCTGTTAAACTCATGAAAAAGACCCTCTGACTTCATCTACCATGAACTCTTTGTGTTTGAAGATGTGTATTATTTGTATCTGTATTTCCAACACAGAGCCCATTGTCTTGTGTAAGGTAAGCACTAAACACAGTTTTGTTGAATTGACTCTATAAGGCAAATAAAAGCCTTTTTGGCCTTGTTACAAATGATTCAATAAATGGTCAGCTTTCTTATTGCCTTGAACAAGTTGTGAAGCTGCTTAAATGGATTCCAGTACCAATTTTAGCAAAACATTTAATTTTATAATTACCTTACACTATTTCCCAGATCAGAGTCATTTAACAAATGAATCTCTTCATATTTCTTGATTGATTTTCCTCACATTTGGAGCTACATGAAATGCGGCCCAATTTACATACATTCCACCTTTTAAAAATAGCCTGGGCACATAAATTATTTTTAACACTTGGGTGCTGAGTGTGTATATTGAATGCTAATAGAAAAAGAAGCACACTCAGTCACCGAGGCTGTGGGATAGCATGGAGGTTGATGCTCAGATAGTTGTTTGTACAGAATGTAGCACACCCCTCAGGTGTGCTCTGGGTAGCATACTAGTAGAACAGTTTAGGATAGGAAAAATGAAGTATTCTTGTTCTGTTTCCAGTGATCTATACCAGATGGATTTTAAATTTTTTTGTTTGTTTTCTTCTCATTTTCCAGGAGACAGGTGTATCACATGAGTATTTCCTATTAAAGATACTAGTAGACTGACTATAAACTACGTATGATTCAGTAGGTAACAGTATTGAAAAGAGTTCCTGGGAAAAAACTAATTCAGGGATCTAAGGTTCATACCTGTAATTCCAGCACTTTGGGAGGCTGAGGTGGGCAGATCACTTGAGGCCAGGAGTTTGAGACCAGCCTGGCCAACATGGTGAAACCTCATCCCTACTAAAAATACAAAAATTAGCTGGGCATGGTGGAACATGCCTGTAATCCCAGCTACTCAGGAGGCTGAGGCATGAGATTTGCTTGAACCTGGGATGTGGAGGCTGCAGTGAGCCGAGATCGCATCACTGCGCTCTAGCCTGGGTGAAAGAGCAAGACTGTCTCAAATTATTTTATTTAGGAACTATATGATAATGCTGCTTTTATTTCAACTTTTAGCAAACGCTTCTCAGAATATAGTCTCTAGTTCAGAATTACACAACTAAAGGTATGAAAGGAATTTTAGAGATGATTCAGAAGTGAGCTGTACTCATATAAATATTATATAACTATCATCTCACTAAATATTTAAATAGTTTCTCCCCCTACCCATCCCTGCCTGCTTACTGATAATGTTCCATTCTCATATTGGAACAGTGGAGAGAGATGGAAATAAGAAATAACTAGATGTATGTTAAACATCTGTCATCAACTTGATTCTTAATATTTGAGGCCCCTTTTTTAAATGAGAAAAATACCAATGCAGTTAGCTGATGGCAAATTAATGAGAACTGTTATCTTTCAAAAATAGTAATTTTGGCTGGCCAACCTGTTGAGACCCCGTCTCTACTAAAAATACAAAAAATTAGCCGGGCGTGGTGGTGCAGGCTTGTAATCCCAGCTACTCGGGAGGCTGAGGCAGGAGAATTGCTTGAACCCGGGAGGCAGAAGTTGCAGTGAGCCAAGATCGTGCCCACTGCACTCCAGCCTGGGCAACAGAGTGAGACTCCGTCTCAAAAAACAAACAAACAAAAAAACACTAGTAATTTCAGCAATTCCTAGGTATTCCTGAATGCTGCAGGTTTACGTAGAAGATCTGTGCAGGTTGGACACCTTCTGGGGCAAGCTTGTATCTAAAGAAGAACATGAGGATACTATGCAAGTCATTAAAAGTGAAGTGTTTACCTGTGACATTGACTTTCCATTCAGATTTCAGATGGAGGGCTTGATGAACAACTTTGGTCTATAACTTCCAGGCTTAAAGAACCAGGCAGCTGCTTGAAGCTCTTGTCTACCCAGAGGCCTGGAGTTTCATTTATAGTCCAATGTACCTCAAAGATGAGTCTTGGCCTCCCTGTTTCAGAACTACTTGAGGCATATGGTAAAAATGCTGATTTTTGGCCAGGTGTGGTAGTTCAAACCCGTAATCCCAGTGCTTTGAAAGACTGTGGCAGAAGGATCACTTGAGCCCAGGAGTTTGAGGCTGCAGTGAGGTGTGATCACACCACTGTACTCCAGCCTGGGCTATAGAATGAGACCCCATCTCTAAAAGAAAAAAAAAATGCAGATTCTTGAACTCAGTCCTCAAACATTCTGATTCTATTGGTGGGAAGGAACAATAACTTGCATTTTTAACCAAGTGCCTCCAGTTTGAGAATTGTTCCTGGAGGTACTGGAAATGAGGAGGAATAGGAAGATGAAACTAAAAACACTGAAGGAGAATGAGTGCTTACTAGCTTCTGCTTACTCAGTGGCAGATAACTAGATTCACCTTAAGGTTACCAAGCCTAAAGCCGTGTCATTTAGGGACACCATAGCTGGTGGTGTGCTGAAAATTTGAAAGTAGGACAGAAACTTGGTGGGAGAAATTGATGTGATACACATTTTTCTTGATGATCTCCTCATGGTGTATATAGGAGAAAATAAGCAAGGGAAAAAATGGTGCATATGTTCAGCAAGATTTGTGGTTTTAAAGTAGGAGCAAGCTGAATGGAATAATTTTGCTTGATCAAGAGGTGGTGAGGAGAGATTCAGGAGGATGAAGTGTTGTTGTTTTATCAGAAGATAATGACCAGATATTCTTGGTCTCCACTGGAGGTGTGTCAACAAGAAAGTGGCTCAAACAGCAAATTAGGGCACATAGAAGAATGTCCTGAAACAGGCTATTAAGCCTTAAAATAAATGATCACAGAACACTGAGATCTTTTCTAGACAAAAAAATTGTAAACTATGGAGGACATTCTTCCACAAACACAAGAACTGATGTGCCAGATGAACTTTTAAGATATTGTTTAGCTTTATTTTAATAAAAGCTTTGCTTTAGATTTATCACGTATTCACAATCTTTAATAACCCTCTCATTAAAATTTGGACATCTATTTGCTGTTAACACATTAGGTTAGCTTATTTGAATTTGCCAAGATGCTGGTAATTTCTTTTATTACCGTGTCAGTTTCCTTATAAGATTAAAAAAAAAAGAACCCTTGATATTTAAATACTTCATTGAAGAGATCATTGTATTAGGAGCTAGAAGTTTACCTTTTATTTATCCTTATATGTTCAGCTCATCACTCAGTCTAATTGTCTTTAATTAATATGCACTGTCTTTAATCGGGACTCTGCAGCCATTTAATAATTTCTTCCCTCAAATATCTGTAATTGGCCTTAACTGTTTTTACAGCTCATTGACATTATGTCATAGGTGGCCAACTCATGGCCAAATTCAAAGTCAAGAAGGGCAGGCTTGACTTACTAAGCTACATGTTATCACATGGGTATGCTTTAGATAAGGTCAGTGGTGGGGTATATACTCACCATCTAACCTCTTTTGCTCCTTTTACTTTTCATAGCACTTTCCCATCCTAAAAGTAAACCCCTGAGCTGGTTTGGCAGTTGTTTTGATTCGGGAATTCCTTGAATATGCCAGCCATTGGCGCTGAAGCCCAGCAGTAAGTCCCCCTCAGTATATAGTTCCAGTACAGTTGGCAGCCATTGTGCAGGGGCAGGAAGGAGGTCTTGGGTGTTGGGTTGGTATTGCTGGGGTAGCCTCATGGTCCTCAGGCTTCTGAGCCAAGAGAGACCTTATGGGGAAACCAAACAGGAATGGGACCCAAAGTTGGGCTGGCAGGGGCACCAGACCTCTTTAGTTCCTACCATTTGCCAGATAGATAGGCCGTGATTAATATAATCATGAAAACATCAGCCTCATAGCAGCCATTGTCTCTTGTTTTTGCTATCCCATCAGCATTAAGGGAAAATGAATGGTGGAGTTCATAGTTTAGACATCTTTAATTTTACTAAATCATTTTTTGTTCTCTTTATAAATGAAACTGTTTGAATAATTTAAAAATTTCTCCCATCTATGATCCTGGTAACGTAAAATACATGGTTAAATATTATTTTCATTTGATGATATCTAATATCATGTCCTGATTTTAAAAGGATTAGGTGCAAAACTTAAGCATTCTCAATTATTTGCATTTATTCATTTATTAATAAACTTTATTTGGTATAGGTAAAATTTTAGTAAATCATAGATTTAATATTCTTTCACAATATTCTGTTACAACCAGTTTAGATCGTATATTTAAAAAATCCAGATTATAGAGTAACACAGAGGTATTTTGGTTAGATATACTTTCACTGTTGTGTTTTTTTGAAAATCTAATGATTTTGGAATTTATGATCTGTAGAAAACTTGCTTTAATTTCAATTTTATTAGAAAATTCACAATAATAATAAAGCTAGCTCAGCTAGGAAGTTGCTGAGAAAAGTAATTTTGAAAACACTTTAGGTTTTTCAAGGGCAAAATCTAAATTGTAAGGAGATCTAGATTGTATGACAAAGTTTGGATCCAAGAAATAGAGGATTTGAATTAGTGATGATTGATGATCATTCATTTATTCCTGTATTACATTAAAACATTTTATATAAGTGGTGTTTTTAAGTGTTGGGTTTGAGAGTTCCATTAGATTTTTAATTTCATATTAGAAGAAAGATTAACGTGCTAAGAAACTATTTTCATTTCTATGTACATGTTTTTTCTTTTACTTTTTGGATGAGAACAAATTTCTTTGGTTGATAAAGGACAAATTTCTGTGCTGCTTACATCATCTTTTCTTGTTATGGTTTGTTACCAATTTCATTTTAAACTGAATATTATCCTACCACTGAAATAAATTTTAAAATATCAGAAACTTAATTCTGCATTTTGATTACATGAAAAATATTAATTCTCAAACTTCATGTGTATTTTGGGGCAGTATCATGTATGATTGAGGTTTTTTGTATGCTGTGGCTGGAGTGTGAAGATTTTGGTTTCTATTATATTTCTGAAGATATCTCTAGGACAGAGAAACCATGTGTAAGATAGTAGATATTCAAGTGAAATGTCTTTTAAATTCAATTCCAAATCCAGAAAGTTATTATTTAGGATCTACTCTAAAACTGAGACGTTACTCTTATGATACATTCCCCTCCCTTACTTTTCATGCCCAATTGATAGCCAAACCCTGCTAGCTTACCTCTTAGATGTGTTGAAAACCCATATACTTCTCTTCTCCTTTATCCTCCTCTTAGTTTAAGCTACCATTACCTGTTTTCTCAACGACTGTATTAATTGCCTACCTAGCTCCCTGAGTCAATTTTTGGTCTTCTCCAGTCTGCCCTCCATACCGCCACCAAAGTAGTCTTTGCAATCACCACATCTGATTTATCACTCTTTCGATTTCTCATGATGTTCATAGGTTAAAGACTACAATCTTTAGAAAACCCTTCAGAGCCCCTTCTACCTCTCAGCTTTGTAAGACCATAGCAGCATGCAGCAAGGGCTTTTTCTGTGTTTGCCTACTGTTGTATCTCTGATGAGAAAACTCATAAGGGCGTGGCTTTAAAACCATCAGAAGTTTTCAAGGATTGATTTTTATCCTTACCTCTAGGATGTGCTACTATATTTATTCACATACATAACTATTTTGTTTTAAAGGTGGCAGTTCTCATTCCTTTCCGTAATCGCCATGAACATCTTCCAATTTTTTTCTTACATCTGATTCCAATGCTCCAGAAACAGCGGCTGGAATTTGCCTTTTATGTCATTGAACAGGTGAGAATATTTTTCATAGTGGTCACTAAGTATACTAGAATCTAAACTCTTAAATATGGTTAAACATATTTAGTTTAGGATTAATAAGGTAAGTCTAATTCTTAGTTTAGTTTTTTTTTTTTTTTTTTTTTTTGAGACAGAGTCTTACTCTGTCACCCAGGCTGGAGTGCAGTGGCGCGATCTCGGCTCACTGCAAGCTCTGCCTCCTAGGTTCACGCCATTGTCCTGCCTCAGCCTCCCGAGTAGCTGGGACTACAGGCGCCCGCCACCAAGCCTGGCTAATTTTTTATATTTTTAGTAGAGACAAGGTTTCACCGTGTTAGCCAGGATGGTCTTGATCTCCTGACCTCGTGATCTGCCCCCCTCGGCCTCCCAAAGTGCTGGGATTACAGGCTTGAGCCACCGCGCCTGGCCAAATTCTTAGTTTTATACTTGGGTGAAATTACATTTTGGATTGGGCCCATATATTTCTTTTATAATAATTGTAATTTGGTCAAATGACTTAATCAGCAATCATGTTTCACTTTAGTATGATAGCCTCGTTATATTTTAATGATATTCTAAATATTGGATTGTCAATCTATGGTTTTTAAAATAACCGTACAGCTGATATTTACCTTACAGGATTAAATGTGTCTTTGGCTTGTAGTATTATTACTTTTTATGTTTTCATTAGGCTTATGATGTTTATTTTTGAAAACCTCTGTAAAGTTTCATTTAATTGAGAAACTGTTTATTTTCTAATTTAGGCTGCTTGGCAGCATTTAGACTCATGTACAGACATCTGGACTCATAACTGGTACAACTCAAAGTTCTTTTCTAAATTATACCAAAGCACCCCCTACAGTTACCTCGGTTATATTCGCAGTGTTTAATTTGAAAAAACATTTCAGTTCTATGACTCATGAATTTACAGAAAAGGAAGCAAAGTTTTTTTTCTTTTTTTAACACAATAGCAAAGCGTAGGTAATTCTTGATTGAGGATTTCTTTGTACTGTGGGGTAGTTGCTGGCTATCCCTGAAAATCAATATTGGATTAACTTTATTAGGTAATCAGAGACACCTGAATGAGAGCCAGTTAGTAAACTTAAAAACAAAAAGTAGTATACATTAAACATTTTCTGTCCTGTTTTCAGTTTTTCATTTTCAAAATCATCTTTCTTGGTAGAGGAACCTTGACTGTTTTTGTTGTAGGATATAGACCCAACTCTACAGTTGGTAAGTAAATATGCATCCAGTGAACTGACAGGTCAAAAAAAAAAAAAAAAGCATACATTGCATGGAAGACTAAACTATGTGATGCCCAAGATCCCTTCCAAATTTGAGATTCTATGATTCTTTTAGAAGAGATAACCAGGTGGAGAATGGAATTTTAAAATATTGTCAAAAAAAGCTTATTCGTTTTGTTTTTGAACAGATGCTATCAAAGCTGAATAAATCATAATTCTTTAACATAGTTAAATAGAGTTGAAATGACCTTGACTTACTTTTTGTAGTCTTTGTTTGAAGGCTATAAAGTGTAAATATAAAGAAAGAATTTGGCCTGGCGTGGTGGCTCACACCTGTAATCTCAGCACTTTGGGAGGCCGAGGTGGGTGGATCACATGGTCAGGAGTTCAAGACCAGCCTGGCCAAGACGGTGAAACCTCATCTCTACTAAAAATACAAAAATTAGCCGGGCATGGTGGCGGGCACCTGTAATCCCAGCTACTTGGGAGGCTGAGGCAGGGAAGTGCTTGAACCCGGGAGGTGGAGGTTGCAGTGAGCCAAGATTGCACCACTGCACTTCAGCCTGGGTGGCAGAGCGAGACTGTATCTCAAAAAATGAAAATAAAAATAAATTGAAAAAAAGAATTTAATTTTCTACATTATTTCTAAACATGGATAGAGTGATGTTTTGGAAACCTAAAAAAGATCTGATAACACTTAAAGACCAGTTCTCCATGCCAGCTTGTATCACTTTTGGTATTGTCACCTCATATTTCACATTTAAGTGTATGTGATAGATGGTAATTTTCTGTTAATGTATACTGACCTTTCCAATTGCTTTACATTATTGCCAGCACTTGGTATGGTTCGTCTTTTTAATTTTAGCCATTCAGTGGGTCTGTGGTAGTATCTTATTTCCCTGATGGCTAATGTCGGTCATCTTTTCATGCACTTATTTGCTTCCCATATACCTTCTACGGTGAAGTTTCTGTTCAGATCTTTTGCTCATTTTTTAATTGGGTTGTCTTTGTTTTTACTGAGTTGTAAGAACAATTTATGTATTTTAAATACAAGTCTTTTGTAAGACATAAGTTTTGCAAATATAGTCTATGGCTTGCCTTTTTATTCTTTTGACTGTTTTTTGAAAAGTTTTAAATTTTGATGAAGTCCAATTTATTGATTTTTGTTTTTATAGCTTGTGCTTTTTGTATTATATTTGAGAAACTGTTCTCTATGATTTTCTCTTTCTTCCAGAAGCTTAATAGTTTTAGCTCTTACACTTAGGCTAATCATTGAGTTAATCTTTAGATATGATATGAGCTAAGAGTGAAGTTTCGTTTAGTTGTTTCATCACCACTTGTTGAAAAGACTGTTTTCGCCATTGAATTGCTTTAGCACCTTTGTTGAAAATCACTTAATATCAACTGGGGAGAGGAGCCAAGATGGCCAAATAGGAACAGCTCCGGTCTACAGCTCCCAGCGTGAGCCATGCAGAAGACGGGTGATTTCTGCATTTCCATCTGAGGTACCGGGTTCATCTCACTAGGGAGTGCCAGACAGTGGGCGCAGGACAGTGGATGCAGCACACCGTGCACCAGCCAAAGCAGGGCGAGGCATTGCCTTGGGAAGCGCAAAGGGTCAGGGAGTTCTCTTTCCTGGTCAAGGAAAGGGGTGACAGACGGCACCTGGAAAATCGGGCCACTCCCACCCGAATACTGCGCTTTTCCGACGGGCTTAGGAAACGGCGCACCAGGAGATTATATCCTGGTGCTCGGGGACCACCTGGCTCGGAGGGTCCTATGCCCACGGAGTCTCGCTGATTGCTAGCACAGCAGTCTGAGATCAAACTGCAAGGTGGCAGCGAGGCTGGGGGAGGGGCGCTCACCATTGCCCAGGCTCGCTTAGGTAAACAAAGCAGCCGGGAAGCTCAAACTGGGTGGCGCCCACCACAGCTCAAGGAGGCCTGCCTGCCTCTGTAGGCTCCACCTCTGGGGGCAGGGCACAGACAAACAAAAAGACAGCAGTAACCTCTGCAGACTTAAATGTCCCTGTCTGACAGTTTTGAGGAGAGCAGTGGTTCTCCCAGCACGCAGCTGGAGATCTGAGAACAGGCAGACTGCCTCCTCAAGTGGGTCCCTGACCCCTGACCCCCGAGCAGCCTAACTGGGAGGCACCCCCCAGTAGGGGCAGACTGACGCCTCACACGGCCGGGTACTCCTCTGAGACAAAATTTCCAGAGGAACGATCAGACAGCAGCATTCGCAGATCACGAAAATCCGCGGTTCTGCAGACACCGCTGTTGATACCCAGGCAAACAGGGTCTGGAGTGGACCTCTAGCAAACTCCAACAGACCTGCAGCTGAGGGTCCTGTCTGTTAGAAGGAAAACTAACAAACAGAAAGGACATCCATACCAAAAACCCATCTGTACAACACCATCATCAAAGATCAAAAGTAGATAAAACCACAAAGATGGGGAAAAAACAGAGCAGAAAAACTGGAAACTCTAAAAAGCAGAGCGCCTCTCCTCCTCCAAAGGAACGCAGTTCCTCACCAGCAACGGAACAAAGCTGGTCGGAGAATGACTTTGACGAGTTGAGAGAAGAAGGCTTCAGACGATCAAACTACACTGAGCCACAGGAGGAAATTCAAACCAAAGGCAAAGAAGTTGAAAACTTTGAAAAAACTTTAGACGAATGTATAACTAGAATAACCAATACAGAGAAGTGCTTAAAGGAGCTGATGGAGCTGAAAGCCAAGGCTCGAGAACTACGTGAAGAATGCAGAAGCCTCAGGAGCCGATGCGACCAACTGGAAGAAAGGGTATCAGTGATGGAAGATGAAATGAATGAAATGAAGCGAGAAGGGAAGTTTAGAGAAAAAAGAATAAAAAGAAATGAACAAAGCCTCCAAGAAATATGGGACTATGTGAAAAGACCAAATCTACGTCTGATTGGTGTACCTGAAAGTGACGGGGAGAATGGAACCAAGTTGGAAAACACTATGCAGGATATTATCCAGGAGAACTTCCCCAATCTAGCAAGGCAGGCCAACATTCAGATTCAGGAAATATAGAGAACACCACAGAGATACTCCTCAAGAAGAGCAACTCCAAGACACATAATTGTCAGATTCACCAAAGTTGAAATGAAGGAAAAAATGTTAAGGGTAGCCAGAGAGAAAGGTCAGGTTACCCACAAAGGGAAGCTCATCAGACTAACAGCGGATCTCTCTGCAGAAACTCTACAAGCCAGAAGAGAGTGGGGGCCAATATTCAACATTCTTAAAGAAAAGAATTTTCAACCCAGAATTTCATATCCAGCCAAACTAAGCTTTATAAGTGAAGGAGAAATAAAATACTTTACAGACAAGCAAATGCTGAGAGATTTTGTCACCACCAGGCCTGCCTAAAAGAGCTCCTGAGGGAAGCACTAAACATGGAAAGGCACAACCGGTACCAGCCGCTGCCAAATCATGCCAAAATGTAAAGACCATTGAGACTAGGAAGAAACTGCATCAACTAACGAGCAAAATAACCAGCTAACATCATAATGACAGGATCAAATTCACACATAACAATATTAACTTTAAATGTAAATGGACTAAATGCTCCAATTAAAAGACACAGACTGGCAAATTGGATAAAGAGTCAAGGCCCATCAGTGTGCTGTATTCAGGAAACCCATCTCACGTGCAGAGACACACATAGGCTCAAAATAAAAGGAGGGAGGAAAATCTACCAAGCAAATGGAAAACAAAAAAAGGCAGGGGTTGCAATCCTAGTCTCTGATAAAACAGACTTTAAACCAACAAAGATCAAAAGAGACAAAGAAGGCCATTACATAATGGTAAAGGGATCAATTCAACAAGAAGAGCTAACTATCCTAAATATATATGCACCCAATACAGGAGCACCCAGATTCATAAAGCAAGTCCTGAGTGACCTACAAAGAGACTTAGACTCCCACACAATAATAATGGGAGACTTTAACACCCCACTGTCAACATTAGACAGATCAACGAGACAGAAAGTTAACAAGGATACCCAGGAATTGAACTCAGCTCTGCACCAAGCAGACCTAATAGACATCTACAGAACTCTCCACCCCAAATCAACAGAATATACATTTTTTTCAGCGCCACACCACACCTATTCCAAAATTGACCACATCGTTGGAAGTAAAGCTCTCCTCAGCAAATGTAAAAGAACAGAAATTATAACACTGTCTCTCAGACCACAGTGCAATCAAACTAGAACTCAGGATTAAGAAACTCACTCAAAACCGCTCAACTACATGGAAACTGAACAACCTGCTCCTGAATGACTATTGGGTACATAACGAAATGAAGGCAGAAATAAAGATGTTCTTTGAAACCGATGAGAACAAAGACACAACATACCAGAATCTCTGGGACACATTCAAAGCAGTGTATAGAGGGAAATTTATAGCACTAAATGCCCACAAGAGAAAGCAGGAAAGATCCAAAATTGACACCCTAACATCACAATTAAAAGAACTAGAAAAGCAAGAGCAAACACATTCTAAAGCTAGCAGAAGGCAAGAAATAACTAAAATCAGAGCAGAACTGAAGGAAATAGAGGCACAAAAAACCCTTCAAAAAATTAATGAATCCAGGAGCTGGTTTTTTGAAAGGATCAACAAAATTGATAGACCGCTAGCAAGACTAATAAAGAAAAAAAGAGAAGAATCAAATAGACACAATAAAAAATGATAAAGGGGATATCACCACCGATCCCACAGAAATACAAACTACCATCAGAGAATACTACAAACACCTCTATGCAAATAAACTAGAAAATCTAGAAGAAATGGATAAATTCCTCGACACATACATCCTCCCAAGACTAAACCAGGAAGAAGTTGAATCTCTGAATAGACTAATAACAGGATCTGAAATTGTGGCAATAATCAATAGCTTACCAACCAAAAAGAGTCCAGAACCAGATGGATTCACAGCCGAATTCTACCAGAGGTACAAGGAGGAACTGGTACCATTCCTTCTGAAACTATTCCAATCAATAGAAAAAGAGGGAATCCTCCCTAACTCATTTTATGAAGCCAGTATCATCCTGATACCAAAGCCGGGCAGAGACACAACCAAAAAAGAGAATTTTAGACCAATATCCTTGATGAACATTGATGCAAAAATCCTCAGTAAAATACTGGCAAACCGAATCCAGCAGCACATCAAAAAGCTTATCCACCATGACAAGTGGGCTTCATCCCTGGGATGCAAGGCTGGTTCAATATACACAAATCAATAAATGTAATCCAGCATATAAACAGAACCAAAGACAAAAACCACATGATTATCTCAATAGATGCAGAAAACGCCTTTGACAAAATTCAACAACCCTTCATGCTAAAAACTCTCAAGAAATTAGGTATTGATGGGACATATCTCAAAATAATAAGAGCTATCTATGACAAACCCACAGCCAATATCATACTGAATGGGCAAAAAACTGGAAGCATTCCCTTTGAAAACTGGCACAAGACAGGGATGCCCTCTCTCACCACTCCTATTCAACATAGTGTTGGAAGTTCTGGCCAGGGCAATTAGGCAGGAGAAGGAAATAAAGGGTATTCAATTAGGAAAAGAGGAAGTCAAATTGTCCCTGTTTGCAGACGACATGATTGTATATCTAGAAAACCCAATTGTCTCAGCCCAAAATCTCTTTAAGCGGATAAGCAACTTCAGCAAAGTCTCAGGATACAAAATCAATGTACAAAAATCACAAGCATTCTTATATACCAATAACAGACAAACAGAGAGCCAAATCATGAGTGAACTCCCATTCACAATTGCTTCAAAGAGAATAAAATACTTAGGAATCCAACTTACAAGGGACGTGAAGGACCTCTTCAAGGAGAACTACAAACCACTGCTCAATGAAATAAAAGAGGATACAAACAAATGGAAGAACATTCCATGCTCATGGGTAGGAAGAATCAATGTCGTGAAAATGGCCATACTGCCCAAGGTAATTTGTAGATTCAATGCCATCCCCATCAAGCTACCAATGACTTTCTTCACAGAATTGGAAAAAACTACTTTAAAGTTCATATGGAACCAAAAAAGAGCCCGCATTGCCAAGTCAATCCTAAGCCAAAAGAACAAAGCTGGAGGCATCATGCTACCTGACTTCAAACTATACTACAAGGCTACAGTAACCAAAACAGCATGGTACTGGTACCAAAACAGAGATATAGATCAATGGAACAGAACAGAGCCCTCAGAAATAACACCCCATATCTACAACTATCTGATCTTTGACAAACCTGAGAAAAACAAGCAATGAGGAAAGGATTCCCTATTTAATAAATGGTGCTGGGAAAACTGGCTAGCCATATGTAGAAAGCTGAAACTGGATCCCTTCCTTACACCTTATACAAAAATTAATTCAAGATGGATTAAAGACTTAAACGTTAGACCTAAAACCATAAAAACCCTAGAAGAAAACCTAGGCATTACCATTCAGGACATGGGCATGGGCAAGGACTTCATGTCTAAAACACCAAAAGCAATGGCAACAAAAGCCAAAATTGACAAATGGGATCTAATTAAACTAAAGAGCTTCTGCACAGCAAAAGAAACTACATCAGAGTGAACAGGCAGCCTACAGAATGGGAGAAAATTTTCGCAACCTACTCATCTGACAAAGGGCTAATATCCAGAATCTACAATGAACTCAAACAAATTTACAAGAAAAAAGCAAACAACCCCATCAAAAAGTGAGTGAAGGATATGAACAGACACTTCTCAAAAGAAGACATTTATGCAGCCAAAAGACACATGAAAAAATGCTTATCATCACTGGCCATCAGAGAAATGCAAATCAAAACCACAATGAGATACCATCTCACACCAGTTAGAATGGCATCATTAAAAAGTCAGGAAACAACAGGTGCTGGAGAGGATGTGGAGAAATAGTAACACTTTTACACTGTTGGTGGGAATGTAAGCTAGTTCAACTATTGTGGAAGTCAGTGTGGCGATTCCTCAGGGATCTAGAACTAGAAATACCATTTGACCCAGCCATCCCATTACTGGGTATATACCCAAAGGACTATAAATCATGCTGCTATAAAGACACATGCACACGTATGTTTATTGCGGCACTATTCACAATAGCAAAGACTTGGAACCAACCCAAATGTCCGACAATGATAGACTGGATTAAGAAAATGTGGCACGAGGGAGGAGCCAAGATGGCCGAATAGGAACAGCTCCGGTCTACAGCTCCCAGCGCGAGCGACGCAGAAGACGGGTGATTTCTGCATTTCCATCTGAGGTACCATGTTCATCTCACTAGGGAGTGCCAGACAGTGGGCGCAGGTCAGTGGGTGAGCGCACCGTGCGCCAGCCGAAGCAGGGGCGAGGCATTGCCTCACTCGGGAAGCGCGAGGGGTCAGGGAGTTCCCCTTCCAGGGGTGACAGACGGCACCTGGAAAATCGGGCCACTCCCACCCGAATACTGTGCTTTTCCGACGGGCTTAGGAAACGGTGCCCCAGGAGAGTATAGCCCGCACCTGGCTCAGAGGGTCCTACGCCCACGGAGTCTCCCTGATTGCTAGCACAGCAGTCTGAGATCAAACAGCAAGTCGGCAGCAAGGCTGGGGGAGGGGCGCCCGCCATTGCCCAGGCTCGCTTAGGTAAACAAAGCAGCCTGGAAGCTTGAACTGGGTGGAGCCCACCACAGCTCAAGGAGGCCTGCCTGCCTCTGTAGGCTCCACCTCTGGGGGCAGGACACAGACAAACAAAAAGACAGCAGTAACCTCTGCAGACTTAAATGTCCCTGTCTGACAGCTGTGAGGAGAGCAGTGGTTCTCCCAGCATGCAGCTGGAGATCTGAGAACAGGCTGACTGCCTCCTCAAGTGGGTCCCTGACCCCTGACCCCCGAGCAGCCTAACTGGGAGGCACCCCCCAGCAGGGGCAGACTGACACCTCACACGGCCGGCCAGGTACTCCAACAGACCTGCAGCTGAGGGTTCTGTCTGTTAGAAGGAAAACTAACAGAAAGGACATCCACACCAAAAACCCATCAGTACAACACCATCATCAAAGACCAAAAGTAGATAAAACCACAAAGATGGGGAAAAAACAGAGCAGAAAAACTGGAAACTCTAAAAACCAGAGTACCTCTCCTCCTCCAAAGGAACGCAGTTCCTCACCAGCAACGGAACAAAGCTGGATGGAGAATGACTTTGACGAGCTGAGAGAAGAAGGCTTCAGACGATCAAATTACTCCGAGCTACGGGAGGATATTCAAACCAAAGGCAAAGAAGTTGAAAACTTTGAAAAAAATTTAGAAGAATGTATAACTAGAATAACCAATACAGAGAAGTGCTTAAAGGAGCTGATGGAGCTGAAAACCAAGGCTCGAGAACTACGTGAAGAATGCAGAAGCCTCAGGAGCCGATGCGATCAAATGGAAGAAAGGGTATCAGCCCTGGAAGATGAAATGAATGAAATGAAGCGAGAAGGGAAGTTTAGAGAAAAAAGAATAAAAAGAAACGAGCAAAGCCTCCAAGAAATGTGGGACTATGTGAAAAGACCAAATCTACGTCTGATTGGTGTACCTGAAAGTGACGGGGAGAATGGAAACAAGTTGGAAAACACTCTGCAGGATATTATACAGGAGAACTTCCCCAATCTAGCAAGGCAGGCCAACATTCAGATTCAGGAAATACAGAGAACGCCACAAAGATACTCCTCGAGAAGAGCAACTCCAAGACACATAATTGTCAGATTCACCAAAGTTGAAATGAAGGAAAAAATGTTAAGGGCAGCCAGAGAGAAAGGTCGGGTTACCATCAAAGGGAAGCCCATCAGACTAACAGCGGATCTCTCGGCAGAAACCCTACAAGCCAGAAGAGAGTGGGGGCCAATATTCAACATTCTTAAAGAAAAGAATTTTCAACCCAGAATTTCATATCCTGCCAAACTAAGCTTCATAAATGAAGGAGAAATAAAATACTTTACAGACAAGCAAATGCTGAGAGATTTTGTCACCACCAGGCCTGCCCTAAAAGAGCTCCTGAAGGAAGCGCTAAACATGGAAAGGCACAACCGGTACCAGCCACTGCAAAATCATACCGAAATGTAAAGAACATCGAGACTAGGAAGAGACTGCATCAACTAACGAGCAAAATATCCAGCTAACATCATAATGACAGGATCAAATTCACACATAACAATATTAACTTTAAATGTAAATGGACTAAATGCTCCAATTAAAAGACACAGACTGGCAAACTGGATAAAGACTCAAGACCCATCAGTGTGCTGTATTCAGGAAACCCATCTCACATGCAGAGACACACATAGGCTCAAAATAAAAGGATGGAGGAAGATCTACCAAGCAAATGGAAAACAAAAAAAGGCAGGGGTTGCAATCCTAGTCTCTGATAAAACAGACTTTAAACCAACAAAGATCAAAAGAGACAAAGAAGGCCATTACATAATGGTAAAGGGATTAATTCAACAAGAAGAGCTAACTATCCTAAATATATATGCACCCAATACAGGAGCACCCAGATTCATAAAGCAAGTCCTGAGTGACCTACAAAGAGACTTAGACTCCCACACATTAATAATGGGAGACTTTAACACCCCACTATCAACATTAGACAGATCAACGAGACAGAAAGTCAACAAGGATACCCAGGAATTGAACTCAGCTCTGCACCAAGTGGACCTAATAGACATCTACAGAACTCTCCACCCCAAATCAACGGAATATACATTTTTTTCAGCACCACACCACACCTATTCCAAAATTGACCATATACTTGGAAGTAAAGCTCTCCTCAATAAATGTAAAAGAACAGAAATTGTAACAAACTGTCTCTCAGATCACAGTGCAATCAAGCTAGAACTCAGGATTAAGAATCTCACTCAAAACCGCTCAACTACGTGGAAACTGAACAACCTGCTCCTGAATGACTACTGGGTACATAACGAAATGAAGGCAGAAATAAAGATGTTCTTTGAAACCAACGAGAACCAAGACACAACATACCAGAATCTCTGGGATGCATTCAAAGCAGTGTGTAGAGGGAAATTTATAGCACTAAATGCCCACAAGAGAAAGCAGGAAAGATCCAAAATTGACACCCTAACATCACAATTAAAAGAACTAGAAAAGCAAGAGCAAACACATTCAAAAGCTAGCAGAAGGCAAGAAATAACTAAAATCAGAGCAGAACTGAAGGAAATAGAGACACAAAAAACCCTTCAAAAAATAAATGAATCCAGGAGCTGGTTTTTTGAAAGGATCAACAAAATTGATAGACCGCTAGCAAGATTAATAAAGAAAAAAAGAGAGAAGAATCAAATAGATGCAATCAAAAATGATAAAGGGGATATCACCACCGATCCCACAGAAATACAAACTACCATCAGAGAATATTACAAACACCTCTATGCAAATAAACTAGAAAATCTAGAAGAAATGGATAAATTCCTCAACACATACACCCTCCCAAGACTAAACCAGGAAGAAGTTGAATCTCTGAATAGACCAATAACAGGAGCTGAAATTGTGGCAATAATCAATAGCTTACCAACCAAAAAAAGTCCAGGTCCAGATGGATTCACAGCCGAATTCTACCAGAGGTACAAGGAGGAGCTGGTACCATTCCTTCTGAAACTATTCCAATCAATAGAAAAAGAGGGAATCCTCCCTAACTCATTTTATGAGGCCAGCATCATCCTGATACCAAAGCCTGGCAGAGACACAACCAAAAAAGAGAATTTTAGACCAATATCCTTGATGAACATTGATGCAAAAATCCTCAATAAAATACTGGCAAACAGAATCCAGCAGCACATCAAAAAGCTTATCCACCATGATCAAGTGGGCTTCATCCCTGGGATGCAAGGCTGGTTCAATATACGCAAATCAATAAATGTAATCCAGCATATAAACAGAACAAAAGACAAAAACCACATGATTATCTCAATAGATGCAGAAAAGGCCTTTGACAAAATTCAACAACCCTTCATGCTAAAAACTCTCAATAAATTAGGAATTGATGGGACATATCTCAAAATAATAAGAGCTATTTATGACAAACCCACAGCCAATATCATACTGAATGGGCAAAAACTGGAAGCATTCCCTTTGAAAACTGGCACAAGACAGGGATGCCCTCTCTCACCACTCCTATTCAACATAGTGTTGGAAGTTCTGGCCAGGGCAATTAGGCAGGAGAAGGAAATAAAGGGTATTCAATTAGGAAAAGAGGAAGTCAAATTGTCCCTGTTTGCAGATGACATGATAGTATATCTAGAAAACCCCATTGTCTCAGCCCAAAATCTCCTTAAGCTGATAAGCAACTTCAGCAAAGTCTCAGGATACAAAATCAATGTGCAAAAATCACAAGCATTCTTATACATCAATAACAGACAAACAGAGAGCCAAATCATGAGTGAACTCCCATTCACAATTGCTTCAAAGAGAATAAAATACCTAGGAATCCAACTTACAAGGGATGTGAAAGACCTCTTCAAGGAGAACTACAAACCACTGCTCAAGGAAATAAAAGAGGATACAAACAAATGGAAGAACATTCCATGCTCATGGGTAGGAAGAATCAATATCATGAAAATGGCCATCCTTCCCAAGGTAATTTACAGATTCAATGCCATCCCCATCAAGCTACCAATGACTTTCTTCACAGAATTGGAAAAAACTACTGTAAAGTTCATATGGAACCAAAAAAGAGCCCGCATCGCCAAGTCAATCCTAAGCCAAAAGAACAAAGCTGGAGGCATCACACTACCTGACTTCAAACTATACTACAAGGCTACAGTAACCAAAACAGCATGGTACTGGTACCAAAACAGAGATATAGATCAATGGAACAGAACAGAGCCGTCAGAAATAATGCCACATATCTACAACTATCTGATCTTTGACAAACCTGACAAAAACAAGAAATGGGGAAAGGATTCCCTATTTAATAAATGGTGCTGGGAAAACTGGCTAGCCATATGTAGAAAGCTGAAACTGGATCCCTTCCTTACACCTTATACAAAAATCAATTCAAGATGGATTAAAGACTTAAATGTTAGACCTAAAACCATAAAAACCCTAGAAGAAAACCTAGGTACTACCATTCAGGACATAGGCATGGGCAAGGACTTCATGTCTAAAACACCAAAAGCAATGGCAACAAAAGCCAAAATTGACAAATGGGATCTAATTAAACTCAAGAGCTTCTGCACAGCAAAAGAAACTACCATCAGAGTGAACAGGCAACCTACAAAATGGGAGAAAATTTTCGCAACCTACTCGTCTGACAAAGGGCTAATATCCAGAATCTACAATGAACTCCAACAAATTTACAAGAAAAAAACAAACAACCCCATCAAAAAGTGGGCGAAGGACATGAACAGACACTTCTCAAAAGAAGACATTTATGCAGCCAAAAAACACATGAAAAAATGCTCACCATCACTGGCCATCAGAGAAATGCAAATCAAAACCACAATGAGATACCATCTCACACCAGTTAGAATGGCAATCATTAAAAAGTCAGGAAACAACAGGTGCTGGAGAGGATGTGGAGAAATAGGAACACTTTTACACTGTTGGTGGGACTGTAAACTAGTTCAACCCTTGTGGAAGTCAGTGTGGCGATTCCTCAGGGATCTAGAACTAGAAATTCCATTCGACCCAGCCATCCCATTACTGGGTATATACCCAAAGGACTATAAATCATGCTGCTATAAAGACACATGCACACGTATGTTTATTGCGGCATTATTCACAATAGCAAAGACTTGGAACCAACCCAAATGTCCAACAATGATAGACTGGATTAAGAAAATGTGGCACATATACACCATGGAATACTATGCAGCCATAAAAAATGATGAGTTCACGTCCTTTGTAGGGACATGGATGAAATTGGAAATCATCATTCTCAGTAAACTATCGCAAGAACAAAAAACCAAACACCGCATATTCTCACTCATAGGTGGGAATTGAACAATGAGAACACATGGACACAGGAAGGGGAACATCACTCTTTGGGGACTGTTGTGGGGTGGGGGGAGGGGGGAGGGATAGCATTGGGAGATATACCTAATGCTAGATGACGAGTTGGTGGGTGCAGCGCACCAGCATGGCACATGTATACATATGTAACTTACCTGCACATTGCGCACATGTACCATAAAACCTAAAGTATAATAATAATAATAATAAAAAAAAAATAAAAAAAAAAAAAAAAAAAAAAAAAAAAAAAAAAAAAAAAGAAAATGTGGCACATATACACCATGGAATACTATGCAGCCATAAAAAATGATGAGTTCATGTCCTTTATAGGGACATGGATGAAATTGGAAATCATCATTCTCAGTAAACTATCGCAAGGACAAAAAACCAAACACTGCATGTTCTCACTCATAGATGGGAATTGAACAATGAGAACACATGGACACAGGAAGGGGAACATCACACTCTGGGGACTGTTGTGGGGTGGGGGGAGGGGGGAGGGATAGCATTAGGAGATATACCTAATGCTAAATGACGAGTTAATGGGTGCAGCACACCAGCATGGCACATGTATACATATGTAACTAACCTGCACATTGTGCACATGTACCCTAAAACTTAAAGTATAATAATAATAATAATAAATAAATAAATAAATAAAATGAGTTCCTGAAAATCAAAAAAAAAAAAAAAAAAGAAAAGAAAAGCAAACTGGAAAAATGTATGGAGATGTTGGTGAAATGACAGGAACGAAAGCAGCTTGTTTGAGCCTGATCTCTTCACTTCCTCAGTGGTGGTTCTGAGTGCTGGTTTGGCTGAACTCCACTTACCAGGGAAAAGGGCATAAAGGAAACAGGGTTTGTGTGGAAGAAGTGGAGTAGAACAAAGTGGAGAGGATCTCTGTTCATTTAGTGTATCTGACAGTGTGCTTGTCAAGTCATAAAACACTTGAGGATGGAAATCTGGAAGTCATTCTATACATTTTATTCTTTCCCTAACATCTAGTCAGTTACAGTTTCTGCTAGTTCTTTTGGTTTTTCCATGTTTTTGGAGGCTGTTCCTCTTCACTCCACATATAGTAAATGCTCTAGTTCATGACCCATGTCTTATCTGGACTGCCATGTCAGCTTCCTAACTCATCCATTCATAGCACCAGTGACTGTAAAACAGCATTAGTGATGATAAAACAGTGGCTGTCAAACTTTTTTGACTGGCCCCCAGTAAAAATACACTTTGTATTGCAAATTATGTATGCTTTATATATGTATGAATAATTAAAACAAAAGGTTGATTCAAGAAAAATCTTTACATTTACCCTGTGCCATGCAATCTTAGATCTTGTATTATTTTCTGTTTCATTTTTTTAAATGTGTGCTTGCCATCCACTAAATTGATTCCGGAGTTGGAAAAACACTGACCTGACAACTAATATCACCATGTTATTCCTTTTTTTAAACTCTCCGATGGCTTCTTACTCTCTTCATGATAAATTTGAAGCCCTCAACATCAGCGTACCAGAACCTTCATGACCTAACCCTTACCTAGTTATCCTAATCTATTATTTACCTGATCCACTCAGCTCATGTTTCATTCCAATAGACAAGTAAAGTTTTTTGTAATTCCTTGTTAAAAAAAAAAAAAAGAAAAGAAAATCACTTAATATATACATGTTATATGTATGCAGGTCTTTTTCTGGTCTCTGCGTTCCATTGACTCTGCTTGTCAGTTTCTACTAAAAAGTCTGCTAGGCTTTATTTCCTTAGTTTTCAATAGGTAAGTAACAGTATAAATGATAGACAAAGTTACCTGACTTGTATTATTAGATACTTTTATCTTTTCTTTTGGTAGAAAATACTCAAAACAAATTTTCTTTTTGAGACAGAGTCTCCCTCTGTCACCTAGGCTGGAGTGCAATAGCACGATCTCAGCTCACTGCAACCTCTGCCTCCCAGGTTCAAGCGATTCTCCTGCCTCAGCCTCCCGAGTAGCTGGGATTACAGGCACCCACCATCGTGCCTGGCTAATTTTTGGAAAATACTCAAATTTTTATTCCTAAAATGGTTACAGTTTCTCCAGTTCCTTTATTCTAAATCTGCCTTTTTTTTTTTGTTTGTTTCTCACACTCAGCTTTTTGCCTCTGCTTTTTCTCTGTGGAAATGCTTGGTATTTAGTATAACATACCATACTTCTGTGTGTGTAAATCATTCTTTAAGTTTTGTGCCTTATGTACTTTTTAATGTAACAGTCTATACTGTGAAATGTGACTTGTTTTACCTAACAAGTGAAAATTTTTATCTACTTTCATGGAGCTGTAGTTGTAGATTTCTAGATCAGTTTTACTGATCTAGGAAAGTGCTAGTTTCCTTTGTGTAAACTTCAATTCCCCATAATGTGTTGAGAGGTGAGAGAGCTGTCTCTGGTTTTTTTATTTGTTTTGTGACGGAGTCTCGCTCTGTCGCCAGGCTGGAGTGCAGTGGTGCGATCTCGGCTCACTGCAGCTTCTGCCTCCTGGGTTCAAGTGATTCTCGTGCCTCAGCCTCCTGAGTAACTGGGATTACAGGAACGTGCCACCACACCCAGCTAATTTTTGTATTTTTAGTAGAGACAGGGTTGGCCAGGATGGTCTCGATCTCCTGACCTTGTGATCCACCTGCCTCGGCTTCCCAAAGTGCTGGGACTACAGGCATGAGTCACTGCAGCCTGTCTCTGTTTTTAAAGGGATATTATCCTGAGAGTTCAGCACCAGTTATTTGGTGTATGTGATGAAGCAATCTTTGCAAAGCAACTAAGGTCTGCGTTTTTATTTTCAAACCTTTTAAGTCTTAATCTCAGGCTTGATCAGTATTAATTCAGGACTGTGTATTTGATAGAGTGAGATTTTGAGCTAGAAACATCTTCACCATATTTGAAATAGAAAAGTAATTTTTCTGCTAGACAGGTACCCAGGGAGTACTAAGCAGTTGAAGAGCAGCTCAGGAATTCTAGTTAAATATGGAGGATGGACATGGGTTCACTGCTTCTTTCCAAACTCCTAAAATGAGAGTGAAAGAAAAAACTTTTGAAAAGTTATTAAACCTCAAGGACAGAAAGTCGTGGGTGAGAGATTTTCACACGTTTCTGTTAAGTCAGGAAGCAGATGGAGTGCTGATGCCTAGCAGAACAGCGGATGTGCAAACCCACATGCTTGTAGAGGGTGATGTGACAAGACTAGAGTCAATTTGCTGGACACACCTCTGTCTCAGTGCTGTCACAGAAGGTAGGCTGAAGCACTGCACTAAAGTAAGGAGATTGTTTAAACGTTTGACTACAAAACAGCCACATTCCCAGTTGCTCATCTTTACTTGTACTGCCAGGTTATTATTCTGTTGTATCTTGTAGAAACTTTTTCCAGTTTATCCTGTGGAAAAAGTGTAGCAGGAAGCTGCTGAGAGTGCTGATGCACCTGTGTGGTAGGGCATAAAACCAGGGGGATTGAGTAAGTCTGCATGCTGACCTTAGGGACCCCAGGCCTTTCCCTCTCTGGCCTTTTGAAGCCAACAGCCAGGTGTGAATCTCCCCACTCCTCCAGCTGTGGCAGGGCATAGTGTTGTCTTCACTAGAGAAATAAATTATCTCCAGGAAAAAGAGTCCAGATCTGATATTTGAAGGTCTCCAAAGGAAAAGGCCAGCCTGTCACTTTATCAGGTCCCTGCAGCCCAGTTTCATTTATTCAACAAAAGGGATATGGCAGTGAACAAACCAGACAAGGCCCCTTCTTTTGCTGGCCCAGAAGGACAGGCAGTAGTAAATCATTGTGCAGTGTCTCCATGGCACGCAGGGCAGAGAGTGGTAAGGGCAGGTAGAGGTGCTCTTTTATGCAGAGCATTTGGGGAAGGCCTCTCTGGGGAGGTGAGATCAGAGCATCCTGGAATGATGTAAAGGAGCATGCCATGCTGTTGTAGAGGCTGTAGAGGCTGTAGAGGCTGTGCACTCTGGAGAAGGCAGGAGAATACTGCGTGTGTTTGAGCAAAGAGGTCGATGTCGCCAGAGCAGCTGGCTGAGGAACATTCTGGGGAGGAAATCAGAGAAGCAAATAAAGAAGTGCAGGGTGAGGGCTTGGATTATCCTGTGTTAGGTAGATTAAGTCACTCCTCTACATAAAACCTTCAGATGACACTGGATAAAGTGATGTTTTAGAAACCTAAAGAAGGTCTGGTAACACTTGAAGACCAGTTCTCCATGCCAGCTTGTACCACTTTTGGTATTGTTACCTCATATTTCACATTTAAATGTATGTGATAGGTGGTAATTTTATATTAATGTATACTGACCTAATGTAAGTCTCTCCTCTGCTTAAAACCCTCCACTGCCTTCTGGAGGTTCTTAAGTAGAGGAGCAACTTAATCGCTGGTGTGTTCCTCTCGACGTCCACCTGCTTTTGTCTCTTCCTGCCAGGATCTCGGGGCTTTCATAGGCACAGGATGGGGGATACTGGGAATTCTAGGAAAAATGACAAATGATTATGAATCAGAAACCTATGAACATTCTCAGCAATACTGGGAAATTTTTTTTTCCTGGAATTTTTTACCCAGCCAAAATGACAAATGTGAGAGTAGACTAATGGCATTTTCAGTCCTTAATTGGCTAAAAGCATATTTTCCATGGGTCTTTACTTAGGGAGCGCTTGAAGAATGTGCCTCAGCAAATTGAGAAAGCCAAGGAAAAGGTGTGGGTGATTTAGGGAATGAAGAAGACCCAGGTGATATTCACACATGGTCTGGAGAGGGCAAGGGAGAGTTGGGCTTGAGAGATGGAGAAGGAATTGATAGATGATTTGATGTGTTTGAATGATTACATCAATTATTAATAGGTGTAGGGCATATTTCTTGGGCCTTTTGTACAAAGTAATAATATAATAGTTATATAGAAAACTGTAGTTACTCCCAGTTTGCAAAAGAAAACAGTTTACTCAGCACTGAAGAAATATTAAATATTTACATAGTCCTAATAATGTAAAGTCTTGATTTAACCAAAAATTATGATAAAACTATATTGGGAGAATAGAGGTAGGGGCAGGAGGTGTGGTGGTTTAACTCTTCCACTACCATGATAAGAAGTCAAGAGACAGTGTCTAAAGTGAAAGAAGCAAGAAATATCAGAACTCTGATTTCCTCAAAATATGTAGATAAATACCAGAATAAATGGGAAGAGTTGAAATGTATTGCTCTTGGAGGATGGAGATGGATTAGATATGGAACTTCTTATTTCTGTTATAAGCCTTTGAGTATTATGTCCACATTTAATAAAACATTTAATAAGAACAATTTTTAAAACCTTAAAGAAAAGTAGTTTGTTAAAGCTGATGTTGATATACTAGTCATAACATTATAATTTAACTCTCTTTTCTTTTTATTTTATTTCACTGGTGAAAAAAGAGGCTGTAAAAAATAAAGTGACTTCTATTACCTCACGTTAGTGCAAGGCCTAGGACTAAAAATTAGTAATTTTTCACTCTTGAGGTAGTGCTCTGATGATGACTACAATATGTATCTCATTTACTTCTATCGTAATCCTTTTTTTTTATATTTTAGAAATGGTTTTGATAAATATTGCTAAAGCATTGGTAAATGCCCTTTAATTTTCTTTAGATGCAGAATGAAGGTTTTTTATTGCCAGTGCACCTTAATATATGTTCACTGATAAATAAAGGAAAACGGTTGTAATGTAGGGAGTTGGGTTCTGTGTAATAAAATTCTATTTTTTGTCCCTTAAAATGCCCTTAATCTTTATCATAAGCAATAATAGAAACTATTTATTGCCCACGTACTTTAATGTATTTTCTGTAATAATAAAGGAAAATGGTTGTAATAAGGGAAGTTGGGCTTTGTGTAATAAGTTCCCATTGTTTTTTGTCTAAAATGCTCTTGGTATTTATTATAAGCATTAATAATAGAAAGTTAGACCTCCTTGGTGTTGGTACTTTAGAGGAGGGTCACTGTTGAGTCATTTCCAGTTTCCTCTTCTCTTAGTCTTGACAGCATATGGAAAGCTCCACTAAAAAAATAAAACCTATATTATTTTTAATGACTTTTTTTCTCGTCACAAGTAATCTATATCCTGATGTATTTGAAGTAGAGCAGAAATACAAATTATTTAAATGTGCTGATGTAGCAATGGACTAGATACTGTTTTCTTCTATGTTATTAAATTATAAAATAATATAGTAAGTAAATTTAAACAGTGTATTTGAAAATCCTGAAGTATATTTATTATTTGTCTATTTCATTTGGGTCTAATTATTGTAATCATTTGACCATGATGCAACAAGTTTGAAAAATAATAGAAAAAAGTCAGATGGGGGCCGGGCGCGGTGGCTCACACCTGTAATCCCAGCACTTTGGGAGGCTGAGGTGGGTGGATCACGAGTTCCGTAGTTTGAGACCAGCCTAGCCAACATGGTGAAACCCCGTCTCTACTAAAAATACCAAAAAAAAAAAAAAAAAGAAAAAAGTTAGTTGATGAAGTGTGAGTACATTTCTATTTTTTTCTCTCGGTCTGCTCCATGAAGACTGGCACACAACCTTTTAACCGTGCGATGCTTTTCAACGTGGGCTTCAAAGAGGCCATGAAAGACAGTGTCTGGGACTGTGTAATCTTCCACGATGTGGATCATCTACCTGAAAATGACCGGAACTATTACGGATGTGGAGAAATGCCACGTCATTTTGCTGCAAAGCTGGATAAATACATGTATATGTAAGTAGTGTGCACTGTTCCTGATATTGTACGATATAATTGCACAGTCATAGCATTGAAATTGTAGCAGCATTATGTCCCTAAATCTGAGAGAACTCAAGAACCCCAAGAATATCATCTTTAACTCCATCGTGTCCTTCTGGGGAGCCAGGACACAGAGTGGTTTTTCGTTCCTCTGGGTGGTTCCTTACACAGAGGTTTGAATGTGGTGTGGTGGGAAAGAGAGCCTGGTTTCTGTGGTCAAGCAGACACAGATTTAAACTTGGGTTCTCACACTTACAGTTCCAGGACCTATAGGTTAGTCACTTGCATCTCTGAAGGTGTATTCCTTGTTCACTGGGATAATAGATTCCATCCATAGAGCTGCTGTGAGATCACATGTGCTCTGTGCCTGCTGTGTGGTAGGTGCATAACTCACCTTGACTCCTGCCTGCTCTCCTCCAGTGATGGTTTGGAGGGCCACAAAGCCCTCTCTTCTGCTGTTTATCTTCTTCCTAAGCTGTGCATTCTTGACCTGCCCTTTAATAATCTTTTCCTTCTCTAATTGGAGATAATTTAAAATGTGAACAGTTATCAGAGCTGAGATAGTAACTTAAAAGGACATGAAAGAATGCAAGTCTAATATGGGGAAAGGATCACAGTTTTCATTGGCCTAATGGGAGTAGAGAGAAAATAAAGCTGTTTGTTGCTTAGGGCAGGAAGATGTTGCCTGTGTCACAGTTTTGCCTGGCGCTAATCTAGAGTAGAGAGAAGCAAAAAGTCTGACACAAGCAGGAAAAGAATGCTTGTTTCTTTCTTCTTCTTCCTCTTCCTCCTCCCCACTCCTGCTCCTCTCCTTCCCCCTTCCGCTCGCCTCCTTCCGCTCCCCTCCTTCCCCCTACCCCCTCTTCCTCTTTCTTCCTTCCTTCCTTCCTGCTCCTCCTTCTCCACCTTGTCCTTCTCCTCCTCCTTCCTTTTTTTTTTCTTTGCTGGTCATTGTTATCATTAGAAAACCTTTTTCTTTATTACCTCTGTATCTGAACTTTGAGTATGGGGTTACCTTGAAGAAGGCCATCAAGGTTCACAATCTGGTTCTCTTTTTCTTTTTCGTTTCTTTTTTTGAGACAGTCTCGCTTTGTCACCCAGGCTGGGGTGCAGTGGTGCGATCTTGGCTCACTGCAAGCTCTGCCTCCCAGGTTCACGCCATTCTCCTGCTTCAGCCTCCCGTGTAGCTGGGACTACAGGCGCCTGCTACCACGCCTGGCTAATTTTTTTGTATTTTTAGTAGAGACAGGGTTTCACTGTGTTAGCCAAGATAGTCTCAATCTCCTGACCTTGTGACACCCACCTCGGCCTCCCAAACTGCTGGGATTACAGGCGTGAGCCACCGCGCCCAGCAACAATCTGGTTCTTACCACTTCTGGAAACTTGATTTCGGTCAGTTTGCTAGAATCACATTAGATCCAGGGTAACTGATTTTCACACACACACAAAAAATCATAAAGGTCATATAAACTAAGAATTCTAAATTAATTTGTTGTTAAATTCTAAATGAATTTGTTGTTTGTCTAAATAATTTGTTGTTAACTTGAAAATATCAATTTCTAATAAAATACAGTTGACCCTTGAGTAATGCAGGGGTTACAGTAGTGACCGCCTCCCCCAACCACCGGAATGCAGTTGAAAATCTAGTATAAGTTTTGACTCCCCAAAACCTTAACTACTAATAGCCTACTGTTAGCCAAAAGCCTTATCAATAATATAAACAATTGAGTAACACATATTTTGTATGTTATATGTATTGTATACCATATTCTTACCATAAAGTAAGCTAGAGAGAAGTTATTAAGAAAATCATAAGGGAGGGAAAATATATTTACTGTCCATTAAGTGGAAGTGGATCATCCTAAAGGTCTTCATCCTCATCGTCCTCACGTGGAGTAGGCTAAGGAAGAGGAGGGGTTGGTCTTGGGATCTCAAGGGTGGCAAGGTGAAAGAGTTGAAGATGGAAAAGGAGGCAGGAGAGGCACATTCTATGTAACTTTTATTGAAAAAGAAATTGTATATCAGTGGACTTGTGCAGCTCAAACCTGTGTTGTTCAAGGGTCAGCTGTATTCATATCCATCTAGACTAGTCCCTGGATTGGTTAGGCATCTTGGACGTTTGTAGAGAAATTAGAATGTAGCTCAGGGAGAATGGCAGTAGATCAAGGCCTGGTCTGGACAGTGCATAGACTTCAGCTGTGGGATGAAGCCTGGTGAAGTGTCCCTGCCCCACAGTGATGGCCACACTGCTGCTGACCAGAGAACTCAGACCCTCAGGTGTAGTGTCTCTCCCACTTTGGACAGTGTAAGATAAACACTGCAAGAGTTTGACTTGTTGGGTTTTGTTTTCTCTTCTTTAGTTTATCTGTTATACCTTCATTTTACCTAATAACTTTCCATTATTCGTATAGCACAATTGATTATTTCCACTTAGAGCAGTAAATGGAATTGATAGGCTTGCTGATTTATACATATCAATAAACACACAGACACATTTATTCATGTCTCCCTATCTGACGATCTCAGGTTTTTCCTAAACTACTAGCCTGGGCAAGAATAATCCATCTGATGTGGGAAGTACACGGTGCCAAGAATGCTTATTGGCCTGTGGAACCCCCAGCTAGTCTTATTGTAATACCAGAACACTAAGCTCCCAAGTGTGAGCCTTGAGAGGTCTCAGGAGAGTATGGTTGTCTTTAGGATCAGTGTTGCTGTTACCATCTTGGAGTACCTTTGACCTAGGATGAGGGCAAGACTGCTTTCTCCTACAACCCTAGGCTTCCATGAAGGAACTACTCTTCCCTGGTCTGTGTGCCACACAAGACCCCAGCTGGCAAACAGCACGTCCTTCTCAGAATGTGAGGCGAGTGTCTAACAAAAAGCTCCCTCCTCTGAGACAGCTTGGCTGTGGTGGCAGCCAGATTTCCCTCAGCTTGATTTTTGGGTGCTGTGCATGGTCACGTTTTCTCTGCTCTGGCATCTGCTCCCCAGGGGCATGTTTCAGTCCATGGGAATATATTCAGGATTGCAGGTCTAGGGACACTGCCTAAACGTCAGAAAGCCAATCTATACCTAAACACACAGTTTAGCTAAGTAAAAATATAGTTTAGAAAAGTTTAAAAACATTGCATCGTTTGACACATTCCTTGGAGTATGAGTTAGGGAAGGGTAAGGAAAATAAAATCCAAATAAAAATATAGTGATTTCTGTAACTATCAGTGCATTGAAAATGAATATATTTGTAAATATCCATGAATATTTTGAGAGTATAATCCCAACAGATAAGATCATTATAAAAGTAGGTAGCTAGAAAATTAAATGCTAGAATTGTCTTTTGTAATTGATATTTATCCTGCTCTACATAATAAATAATGCATTTATAATTCAGTTAATTTTTTAAGTGTTACTAGTTTAGGAATATCTAACATGCATTGACCATTATTAATATATTTAATCATGTTTACTTTTGTCATGAAAATATACAATTTTGGGGCACTGGGTTTTGAGCCTTACAGGTTTTATTTTGAGTCTTATTTGTATACTAAATATTAAATTTAGGTTTCCGTAAGTGCTTTACATTTAACATAACACATTTACATGTACTTGTTTCACTAGAATATAAAAATGTTTTATGTCTTGGTGTAGTTTACATTTTCTAAAATAATTGTCTATATAGAATATAAGGGCATATTTTGCAAAGCACACGAAAGACTGAAACCTTCATTTCACGTGGGAAACTATTATGATTTTATTTTTAGAATACTGTGTCTTTCTTTTCTAGTCTTCCATATAAAGAATTTTTTGGTGGTGTAAGTGGGCTGACAGTGGAACAATTTAGAAAGATCAATGGCTTTCCTAATGCCTTCTGGGGATGGGGAGGAGAAGATGATGACCTTTGGAACAGGTATGTTGAGGTACAAATTGTTCACTAATAGAATTTTTATAAATCTTATTTATATTAGGTAAATTGTAGTACTTATCCGTTCCAAGAAGATTCTTTGGGATGGAATATGTTTGAGGTTTCTAAACCCTATTTTGTGTTTCTCTTTTTTTTCATTAAGTCTGCTTTCTGAAATTATTGGCAGCATGTAATTAGAGCAGCAGTCCCCAGCTTTTTTGGCACCAGGGACCAGTCTCCTGGAAGATAATTTTTCGAAGCACCCAGGAGGATGGTTTTGGGAGGAAACCGTTCCACCTCAGATCATCAGGCATTAGATTCTCATAAGGAGCATACAGCCTAGATCCCTCACATGTGCAGTTTACAATAGGGTTTGTGTTCCTCTGAAAATCTAATGCCATTCGCTGATCTGACAGGAGGTGGAGCTCAAGCAGTAATGATCGCTCACCTCCTGCTGTGCGGCCCAGTTTTTAACAGGCCATGGACCTATACTGGTTTGTGGCCCAGGGGTTAGGGAACCCTGGATTAGAGCATTTTTTTGTGTTTTAAAATTGAACTCACATAACCCATTTTCATATTTTATTTCTCTATATTTTCATTTCCATATGTGGCATTGTAGAGTTCACTATGCTGGATATAATGTAACCAGACCAGAGGGAGACTTAGGAAAATACAAGTCAATTCCTCATCACCATAGAGGTGAAGTCCAGTTTTTAGGACGGTAAGTTGAATGTCATCTTCAGATACCAAGGTTTCCAAAGCTGTTGAATAAATGAAAGGTAAATAAAAATGCGTTGAATCCCAAAAAAGCTGCTGAAGGGAATTTTCATAATGGAAGGGAAGTATTTTTTGCTGAAGGGAATCTTTACAAAAGGAAGCATTTTTGGTGCTTGTTTTGAAGAGATACACACATATATGCATTAATAAATACACATATTTACATTAAAGAGCCCGGTTAACTATTTATGTAAAAGTATTTATGTAACATAAAGCATAATGTTTTATTTATTAAAGATGTCTAATTGTAAAAGTGCAAAATAATTTTTTCAGGTGGCATTTTTTGAGTAGTAAAATTACTAATTTAGAATAAAGGTTTAGAGATTCTTAAATTATGCGCAAGAACCAGAGATTGTAAAGGGCATTAAGTGCTTTAATTATAAGATGACCTTGAACACAGTCCTTATCAGTTTTCCTTTTTGAACATGTTTTGTTACTTTTTTGTTTTTTCCTCTAAAACTATAGGTATAAATTACTAAGGTATTCCAAGGAGCGTCAGTACATCGATGGGTTGAACAATTTAATATATAGGCCAAAAATACTGGTTGATAGGTTGTATACAAACATATCTGTAAACCTCATGCCAGAGTTAGCTCCAATCGAAGACTATTAAAAGAAGTGGCTGTTGTGGCAAGGTGGACCACAATGCTGGATCATAAACTTGGAGCACACTCAGTGGAGGTCAGTGATTGGCTGTGTCACAGTGCCCTTTTCTCTGAGAAGAGCCAGCAGTCCAGTGTTTACAGAGTGGGACTATATACAGTCACCCTTCTCTCACTTGTCCTCCCTGCTCTGAGACACACCCCTGTGGCGAGCACCGCAGAAACCGGAAGCCACTACTTAAGATCGGAAGTTAAGAGAGCTCCCTATGAAGAGAAAATTTTTATACTAAAATCTATAATTTAATTCAAGAGAATGCTTTTATTTCCATTTAAACATATTTTGTATATATGTGATATAAATTAATGTGTGCAAATTGTTGAAAAATTAGATGTGTTGCAGTTTTGCATGTAATCGGTTATACCTTTATTGGACTTTTATAGACATTTTTTATTTGCATGAAAAAAAACTCACTAAATTTATGTCACTAAACAAAGGTTAACCCTTGTGTGAAATGAAGGAACTGTCAATAATTGACAGCCAACTAATACAGTAAACTGTTATACTAGTTTTGAGCTTTAGACCTCAGCCTTTTGTGTGGAAGAAGTCACAGCTTTCTTAGGCTTTAAAGGGAAAGAAGAAAGGACTTAAATAGCTTTTCTTCCTACCGGGATTACCTATGTTTTTCCTTGCTTGCAATCTCATCTGATTTTGCTAGAAATCACAACCATATTGTTTATGCATATTGCATGAGTATTACCAAGAAAAATCTTAAAAGTTGTGATGTGACATGATATAAAGGACCTCTTTATGTTAAATGTCTTTCATGTACCTCTGGTGTGTCAGGGATTTTGTGCCTCAAAAAATGTTTCCAAGGTTGTGTGTTTATACTCTGTATTTTTTTTTAATTCACAGTGAACAGCACTTTTATTATTTCCAGTTCAGAAGAGCCAAAAAAAAAGTATCTTCATTTAAAAAGAAATCAAGTCAGTTTTTTTAAAAGAATGATCTATGGAAGAAAACCCAATAGTACTTATAATATACAAATGAATTGTACTATTAGATAAGAATTAAATATTCTATTTTTATGAAGATAAATACTTAGTAGATAAAAACAAATTTTAAGTTTAGTTCTCAGACATAGAATTTCACTTTTGGGGGGGACCCTTGAATGTTAGTTTCATTCAAACTATATTTTGTTTTTTTCACTTTTAAGAGATTATATCTCTGGTGTTAATTACTAAAATTTTCTTTCTAAAAGTATAATTTAATAGAATTATCTTAAAATACATGATCAGTTATTCAGTGTGCTGATACTATAATGTCTTCTATATGTAGTATCTAAAAGTATAATTTAATACAATTATCTTAAAATACATGATGAGTTATTTGGTGCACTGATGCCATAATGTCTTCTATATGTAGTATCTCATATGTTTGCATAAGTGTCAGGGCTTTGTCCAGTTATCTTCATATGACTGTTCTCTGAAAAAAGGTCTTACTACCTGATATCAAGTACATATCTTAATTTTGGATGAATTTTTCCACAGTAAAGCCGAACAATATTCTTTTTTGAAAATTAGCAATTATAAAGATTCTTTAAAATATCTTGATATTTTCACAAATTTTAAACAAAATATTAAATATCTATAAAGTGAATCTTCAACAACAATGATGAGCAATAGAAATCTATATATGAGAGACGTTTGGATAATATTTGCCTCAAGGATTGTTTACCTAAAACAGAACTATGGTTACTTATCTCAGATTGTAAGTTTTATTTTGAAGTGTCATTTTTATGGCAATATTGATAACACAGATGACCACAAACTAAATCATAAAATAATTGAATCCTTACACTTTGAGAAAATGGATAGCTTCTCTGTTATACCAAACAAAATATTTTCATATTTATTTCTTAGCACTATTTCCAAAATATTTATATTTCAGTTTTTTTGTGGTACTCGATGAAAAATCAAACTTTCTGAAAATTATGATATTTGTACTTAATTTGTGTATTACTTCATTTTCTGTCTCTATTACATAGTTTTTAAAGTCAATGAAAGAGATTGAGAATGTTAACATTTATTGATCAATGTGGAGCTGTCCGCATTCGGTATCTTTTCATTTTTATATATATTTTACAGTTTCAAGAAAACTTAGGACTACTAGTATCTGCCTTATTTTCTTAAGTCTAATGTTAATTTTTGTTTCAGGAATGAGATATAAACATTTTGCTTTTTTTTTCAGTTTTGAATATGGTTTGTCATCCTGTGAAAACCACCTAGTTTGCTTTTTGTTTGTTTTGCTTTTTTAGTGTAGACCTAAAATTATTTTTGCCTATAAACAGTGACCTTAATATGTTTCTGTAAGAGTGACAGAGCTGTGCCCGTTTATCTTCATTGTATTATTACACAAAGATTAACAAATATATTGCAAATGCAAATTATCTTCTTTATAGGATGTGTGGAGGATTTATTAATGGCATATATTGATTGCCTATTGCATATCCAGTGCAATGGTAGGTATGTCTATGGAAAGAGTATTATTACTTCATTTCTAAACAAATGAAGTCAAGCAAATTGAGATCTTTCTGAAATTATGAAGACATCCTCTGATAACTTATCTGTTGTATTTCCTAGTCTCAAAGTCAAGAAACCCGTATATGTGGACCTAGGGCTAATAGGAGGTCTCTATGGCACTAACTGGGAAAATTACATGGTGCTTTTCATCTACAGAAAGAAGTAATGACTAATGGGCCTGTCTGTAGAGAAGAAAAGGAGAAGAGTACACATTTGCTGGAACTATATATAATTCACAGTGGAGATATTTCTTTGCCAAAACTAGGGTTTTATGAGTATTTTTTAAATCTACATTTAAGTTTTTTTTTTTGCGAAAAGGTATTCAGTAAGAAAACTTTATAATATTAAGTAGATACAGTTATGTATTAAAAATTTCCTTATATACCCTTTTGCCAGCCAAGATACTGATACCTATTTTAAAACAAAATGGAAAAATGTCCAATACAATATTCTCTTTCTGGAGGCTTCCTACAAGTGAAAGCAGATTTTGTCATTTTATTTGGCGTCTGCTTGTCTTTGATATATTTCTTTATGTGTTTTTCAAATAAATACTATTCTAGATTTATTGTCTTGGATTTGGAAGTATGCTGGTTGAGAGAAGTAAAATGGTTATAGTATTGTTTATCAGAAAGAGGAAGTGTACTTAAGATTATTTATTTAGATGAAAGACTTCTATATAAATGCACTGAAATAAATGCTAGTAATTTCTTGTATCCCACTTTTCTTCTTTTTTTGCTTCTCATGGAAATGTTTGTACTTTTTTATCATTGTCTTTTATGAAATATAATGTTCTAAAGACTTTGTGTGAAGATGTAATTATTTTCCTCTCAGGAACTTTTTTGGGTTACCTGGGATTTTTGTTTGTTTGTTATCCTAAATTTTAATTATTGATGAATATCTTAGTTGACACTAGGGTTGCAATATAAGCATAAGGTAACCACAGCTTAAATACAGTTGGAGATCACCTTATTCCTTTTATCTTAAAAAGTAGTATTTAAGTATTTTTCATCAGTACAACAATTAGTAATTATTATATCAAGATAAATATTTAAGAATTCATTTTAGCATAAATTTTCTTCTCCCTGCACAACTTCAATAAACTAAGCTGGTGTGTTATGCTCAATTTACTACTTGTTTTTCAGGTATCGATGATTTTTAAGGCAAAGAGCCAAATCTCAAAAATACCTACGGACTAGATTTGTATTTGAGACTAGATTGTGAGATCATGAGTTTTTATCAACTTAACTATTTGTGAAATGAATTGTAATTACTGTATGTATAATATGATCTATAGGGATATTGTCACTGCATGTCACAACTAAAACCAATCATTAAATCATAATCATTTAAAGCCATGAAATTTAGTCAGCTTAGTCTGCCCCACTATGGTATTAATGTGTCCTCTGGTGAAAACATAGTAACTCCATTTAATGATCATATATATATATATGTGTGTGTGTGTGTGTGTGTGTGTGTATATGATCATATATACCTCCTTGATGTCCTATATATATATATACACACACACAGTACACACACACACTTTTTGTGCTATCTTTAGACAAAGATTTAAGGTTGTTGGGTATATTCTGGACCAAAATTTTATTTAGAGAAGTCTGTTCTTAAGGAGCATGTACTGTATTGCTCTTGATTTAAGCGACTTCAGAAAAGTGATTTGCCATTCAACTATACAATGAAAAGAAAAAAAACACGGTGTGAAAAATAAAACTTGCATCTTTCTCAACACATTCCCCTAACAGATTTTGGTTGCATGCCCTTGCTAATATAATCTTCCCAATTTTATCAGTTTAAGTGTGTGCTCTGGAGGATCTTGAGAGGTATCAGACATTACCTACCCTCAAGGAGTTTACATCCTCTCTGTGTAAAACTGATGTAGCAGAAACACCTGAAGAACCACATGCTATCAAATGAGGGGCTTATTTCTGTCCTTTGCAAACGCTGATTTTCTGTTTCACTAATTGAGCATCTTTGTAGGAGCAGCTTTTCTCCAGCACGTATTTCTCAGCTGTAAACATGTACTTCAGAAGGAGTTGTTGAGATAATTGTTCTTCTGCAATAGACCTTAAAAATTTGCTTAAGGATTTTGCATAAGGTGGGCTCTGTGGAAGGTGGGGATTATAAGCAAATGCTGTAGAATTTTTACTTATAACTTAGACTGATCTGAGTTTGAATCCGGGGTCCTCTGCCATTATCTGTGAAACATTAACACATTTTCAAACGTCTGTTGTTCTCAGTTTCCTGTTCTCTCAATCAAGGATGATGTTCTACCCGAGGATAATTGAAATGATTAAAAATAAGCTAACCCTAGTAGAGTACTCAGTGCCACTGTGTCAGTGTCTGACACGGAACAAAAACTTGGCTCATATTAAGTCAGTTTTTCAGCTTTAGATTAACAAGCTTTTCTTTTATGCACATTCTTGGCTTATATTTAAAGAATGATACTGCATTCTTTAATTCAACTAGAAAATGAAGTCAGCGATTATATGTGATCATGTATGTGAACCATTAGTAAAACTGGCAAAAGTGTACAATTGAAATTTGTCGACTGGACACAAAGTGTACAATTAAAATTTGTCGGCCGGGCCCGGTGGCTCACGCCTGTAATCCCAGCACTTTGGGAGGCCGAGGTGGGCGGATCACGAGGTCAGGAGATCGAGACCATCCTGGCTAACACGGTGAAACCCTGTCTCTACTAAAAATACAAAAAATTAGCCGCGGGTGGTGGCGGGTGCCTGGGGTCCCAGCTACTCGGGAGACTGAGGCAGGAGAGTGGCATGAACCCGGGAGGCGGAGCTTGCAGTGAGCGGAGATCGTGCATGCCACTGCACTCCAGCCTGGGCGACAGAGCGAGACTCCGTCTCAAAAAAAAAAAAAAAAAAAAAAAATTTGTCAGTAATAGTCATAAGAAATGTAGCAAATAGGAATCAGGGTCCCTTTCCTCACTGGGTTGTGTGGTTTTAGATGGCATGGAAAGCACACCTTACAATATGTAGTTCATGGAAGGCATTTAGTAACTCAGAGCTTCTCCCAGTATCATACTGGAGGAAGTCAAATATCCCCGATGTGCCGGAGTCCCTGCTCTCTCTCTCTCCAACCTTGGCTTTTGGGTTTGGCTTTTCACACATATCTGCAGTTTCCTTGGAAGGTCCTTCCTCTGCCTTCCACTCGCCCTCTCTCTTTGGGTCAATGCTCACTTTTAATAGTATCCAATAGAACGTTTTGTGATGATGAAGATGTTTTACGTCCATGCTGTCCGATGTAGTACTCACTGGCCACATGTGGCTCTCAAGCACTCAAGATGTCAGTAGTATGGGTAAGGAACTCAATTTTTGATATTGTTAAATTTTAATCAGTCAAATGCAGCAGGCAATCTCTTGTACTTCTAGAGCTTTCACTCCATGGACCCACTAGATATACACAGGAAATTCCCAAGCCCTTATCGGAATTATTATTAGCATCTGACTCATTATCAATTTATTGGTCATCCCCACCTGTTTGTTCACAGAAACTTAAAATTCCCCAGGTCCTTAGGTAAATGTATCAAATCCCTCTTCAAAACCTAGTCTTTTCCTGTGTTCCCATCCCCTTAGCAAGTCAAGGCATGAATCTGAGTCATCCTCCCTTTTTCTCCTCCCCACAGTCAACATTACCTTTTAATTCTGTCTTCAGTCTGCCTGGGTCTTTTGTTTCTTCAACAACTGCCCAAACCTTCCCAATTTTTTTTTTTTTTTTAAGATAGGGTCTTACCGTATTGCCCAAGCTGGACTCAAACTCCTGGACTCAAGTGATCCACCTACCTCACTCCATCTTTTCTCACTGCAAGGATGTATCTTCTTTGACTCCATTTTCCATGTTGCCACAGAAATTGTCTCTTTTGAAATGCCACCTTGCTGAAAATCTTCCTGGGGCTTCCCACTGCCTATGGATAGGGTCCAAGTGTTTCTGCTTCTCATACCAGGCTCTTCATGATCTGAATTCTCCTTGCCTCTCCAAGACGGATACCTCACCTCTCACTCCTGTTCCACTCTTTCCGTTCCTTAGCTACCTATGAGCTGCTCCGAGTGGCCTCTTAACCGTTGCCTTTGTACACAATCTTTCCTATCTTATCCACCAGAGAATCTACTACATAGCTTGCTTGCTTGCTTGCCTTATTTATTTATTTGTTTATTTATTTATGACAGGATCTGGCTCTCTTGCCCAGGCTGGAGTGCAGTGGTACCATCCTGGCTCACTGCAACCTCCTCCTCCCGGGTTCAAGCGATTCTCCTGCTTCAGCCTCCTAAGTAGCTGGGATTACAGGCACATGCCACCACACCCAGCTAATTTTTTTTTTTTTTTTGTAGAGAAAGAATTTCACTATGTTGCCCAGGCTGGTCTCAAACTCCTCAGCTCCAGTGATTGCCTGCCTCGGCCTCCCAAAGTGCTAGGATTACAGATGTAAGCCACCGACCTTGGCCTACATACCTCTTTGACTCAATAAGCTCCTCTGGAAGCCTTCCCTGGCCAACCAGTTTGCCACTCACTCCTTTCACCTCTGCCCACAGTACCTAAACCCTATTAAAAGCATGGCTTATACTGTTGCATGTGTTTGATTAACAAATTTTCTTTCCTCCCAAAGACTGCTAACTATCTGAGAGTAGCAGTGTCTTATTTATTTTTGTACTTCTAGCATCTGGCATAGTGCTCAATGAATGAGTGAGTCTGTCAGGGGAACACTTTGCCATCTAATTAGGGAAGAACTAAACAGCATTCTAAATTACTGTTCTATTAAAACATATACCTCATCAGGAGATTGAGACCATCCTGGCTAACACGGTGAAACCCTGTCTCTACTAAAAATACAAAAAATTAGCCGGGCGTGGTGGCAGGCGCCTGTAGTCCCAGCTACTCGGTAGGCTGAGGCAGGAGAACGGCGGGAACCTGGGAGGTGGAGCTTGCTTTGAGCCAAGATTGCGCCACTGCACTCCAGCCTGGGTGACAGAGCGAGACTCTGTCTCAAAAAAAAAAAAAAAAAAAAAAAGAAAAATAAAACATATACCTCATACTTGATTGTGTTAGGTAGGATCGGTGCCTTCATTAGGACTATTAAGGGCCATTGTCAAAATGTGTGACACACCTATGAATATATCTGAATAGAGAGCCCGGCTCTTTTATACTCAATATATTTTTAAAATTAAAAGGTATCTTCTAAGTCAGTTAATAGAGGTTAGTATATAAGAGAAAAAATAGCAAAGAATTCATTGCGAAGATCATTTTTATTGTTTTTTAAAACATGAAAAGTGAAGTCGCCCTTCCCACAAAATATAGTGTTATATGACCCTAATATTTTGATGAAAGATTATATTTAAAGAATGATACTGCAGTCTTTAATTCAACTAGAAAATAAAGTCAGCGATTACCCTATATGTGATCATGTATGTGAACAATTAGTAAAACTGGCAAAAGTGTACAATTGAAATTTGTCAGTAATAGTCATAAGAAGAAATGTAGCAAATAGGAATCAGGGTCCCTTTCCTCACAGGGTTGTGTGATTTTAGATGACCTGGAAAGCACATCAGAGCAGACTGTGAAAACACCTAATTTGGCTTATGAAAGAGAAAGTGTTAATTTATCTCTGGAGCGTAATTTTCATCTGAGGTAGTTTTAGCAATGTATCTAGTTAATTTCCAAGGATTATTAGATGTTCTTGACACAGTTCTCCCTCCCTTTCCACCCCTCCGTTGCCTGCTTTTCCTTCTCCCTTCTCTTCCACCACCGTCTTTGTCAGAATCAGGAACAATCATGATGGTTATTAATTCTTCGTTAAATCCTGTTGAGTGTTTTTGTTTCAGCAGAACAGGATCACTATGGTAACTAGATTCCCCTTTTATTATACTCTTCTTCCCTTGCCCTTGGTATGAATGTCATTTTGCATAGGGTAATTATGCAGTCTTTTAGCGTGTTTAGCAACTCGGGTAGCCTTGTCTTCATTCTCTCTAACACCAATAATTTTTTGTCATTTATTAACACACTACATCTGAGCATTGTGCTTAGTGCTGGGGGAATGGGGGTAAATGAGATACAATTTTTTCCAAGTAGCCCTTAACCAAGAAAGGGAGCTGCTTGCCATGGGCTTCTCAAAAGGGCCAACCCCCTTTTCCTCTAAAATTTTACAGCCTACTTGTAAACCTGATGGCAAAAGTCTTGGACAGGTCCCATAAAAGAAGGAAAGCTTCCAGAGTTCTACCTTAGGCTGTGTAAGGGAGGGGCCTGGTCTGGTTACCGCAGAGAGGGTGTGAGTGAGGGTGGGAAACAGGTCGTCCGCAGCAGTGCTGGTTGGGGCAGAGGAGGGGCATAGCTTCTTTGCTGGTGCCCCTCTGGAGAGCAGACAGGTATGGCTAAAAGGGATGCTCTTCACTCTTCATAATAGCAAAGACTTGGAACCAACCCAGATGCCCATCAATGACAGACTAGATGAAGAAAATGTGGCACATATACACCGTGGAATACTACGAAGCCGCAAAACAGAATGAGTTCATGTCCTTTGCAGGGACAAGGATGAAGCTGGAAACCATTCTCAACAAACTAACACAGGAACAGAAAACTAAACACTGCGTGGTCTCACTCGTAAGTGGAAGTTGAACAATGAGAACACATGGACACAGGGAGGGGAACAACACACACTTGGGCCTGTTGGGGGGTGGGTGGGGTTGGGGGATAAGGAGAGGGAGGGAGAGCATTAGAACAAATACCTAATGCATGCAGGGCTTAAAACCTAGATGACAGGTTGATAGGTGCAGCAAACCGCCATGGCACCGGTATACCTATGTAACCTGCATGTTCTGCACATGTATTCTATAACTTAAAAAAAATATATATTTTAAAAAGGGGCTGCTCTTTTTTAAGTTCTTAGACTTAGAGCATGTTTTAAGTCCTTATACTTAGAGCATGTTTTTCTTGGGGGTTTTCTAAAAATCTGCCTTATTGGCATTTCTGGGGTGCAGATGTTCTATTAAGTGATAGATGTCTCTAGCACCCAGGCTGGGATGTTAAGGAGGCCGGAAGAAACTCAAGTTGCTCACAGCTGGGTTCCTCCAGTTCACATGTTGCTAGTTAGTGTACTTTCTTCACTGCACCTTTCAGAGTCTCCTGGTAGGTTACTTATGTGTTTTGTACAGGGTGTAGTTTTGTTTGTTTGTTTTTTTTTTTGTCATTACTGGGAAGAGTAAATGGGATTTCCCCATCTTATTCAACTCACATAAAATGTCATAAAAAGAAAGGATCTATTCTGTATCTTGACTGTATCAATGTCAATAGTGTGGTTGTGACATCCTACTATAATTTGGCAAGATGTTGCCATGAGGAGGGGGACTAGGTAAAGGGTGTCCGGGATCTCTATTATTTCTTAAAACTGCATGTGAATCCACAATCATCTCAATTAAAAATTTATTTTAAAAAGAGGTTAATGGTCCTGTATGAAAGATGACCAACTCCACTTACAGTAAGAGAGATGCAGATTTGAATTACTTGCAAGTATCAATTCTGGCCTGTCAGACTGGCAAAAATCCAAATGTTTCATGAACACCGTTGATGAGGCTGTGGAGAGTCTGGTATTGTCATACATTGCTGGTCATACATTGCCTGGTATCGTCACCACCTCTGTGGAGGGAAAGTTGGCAATACCCAACAAAATTACTAAAGCATTTACCTTTTGTCCCAGAAATCTTCTTTCAGGCATGTACCCTAAACAAACATCTCTATAGATATGAAACAACAAATGTTCAAGTTTATGGACGCATTGTTTAGCAAAAGATTGGAAGCGCCTGAATGTCTATCCAGAGAGGACTGGTTGAATAAACTCTGTTTACCCACTCAGTGGAGCACTTTGAAGCCATGTAAAGGGGGCTGGGGGGCATTAAAGTTTTAAACACACACACGCATTGACTTTCCTGTCAAGCCTGAAGGACTTCATTGCTTCTAAGTGAAAAGAATATGGCATTAATTTTATAGTATATTTTTATAAGGAAATAAAAGCTATCCAAATGCATATTAGGACTCATTGGGGGAAATGATGGAGTAATTTTTTAATAATGATTTTTAGTAGCTACTTATCTAAAAACTTCTTTTAAAAGTCATTTCCTGGGAGTAAATGTAATTTTTTTCCTCCAGGCCCAGGAGCTAAAGTATTTTAATTACTAATCTCACTGGGGGAACAAATTGAGTGGAAATCATGATATCACAGATCAAGAAGGGAACTTTAAAGTCATCTAGTTTATTCCCTTACTTTTTATTAGATATTAATAAAAATCAGAAGAAATATAAGGGAAATTTACCACCCCTTCACTGGGCGATTGTAACAGCCTTTCGGCTCCACTCATTGGGTCTCCCCCAGCCACAAGACTGTACTTGAGAAAGCATCAATCGGATCTGATCATTACCCTTCTTAACCTTCTCCAGCTTTCCCATGACACACAAGCTCTTTAATTTCTTAGCATAGCCCTTCAGTCTTCTGCCATTCGCTAGGAAATACCTGAGCCTCTAACTAAACTGAATTGGCTCACCTTTCTCTGAATATTGCTGTTTTGTCTCAAATCTTAGTCCCTCTGCAGTTTCTTCGCTCCAGGAATGGCTTTTTCCTAGTTATTTGCCTGGTACCTCCTACTTAGCTTTTAAGAACTAACACAATTGTCCCCTCCTCTGTGAAGCCTCCAGGCCCGCAGGAATTAGAACACATTTTTCTATTATGCTACCATAGCATTTTAAGTATTTCCATGGCAATGCTTTCCTCCTCCCTCCCTCCTTTCCTCTCTCTCTCCCACTCGTCCTCCTTCCTTTCTCTCTCCTCTCTCTCCCTTCTTTCCTTTTTCCCTCCTTCCCCCACCTTTCTCTTTCTCTTTTCTTTCTTTAATCCCTCTCTCCCTTCCTTTCCTTCCCTCCCTTCCCTCCCTTTCCTTCCTTCACTCCTTTCCCTCCCCTCCCTCCCTCCCTTCCTTCCTTCCCTTCTTCCTTCCTTCCCTTTCCTTTCTTCCTTCCTTCCTTCCTTCCTTCCTTCCTTCCTTCCTTCCTTCCTTCCTTCCTTCCTTCCTTCCTTCCATTCTGTCTTTCCATTGCTAAGAATGTTCCTTGCAAACAGGCTCTGTGTCTCCATTTACCTTTATAGCTCCAGCACCTGGAACAGAGTAGGTGCTCAATTAATGTAGGTTGAATGAATCAATGCATCTATGCCGTTGTAGGCTGAATAATTGCCCCTCAGAGCTGTCCACATTCAAATTCTCAGAACCTGTGAATACATTACCTTACATGATAAAAGGGATTTTGTATATGTGATTAAATTAAGGATCATGAACTGGGGAGATAATCTTGAATTTTTTAGGTGACCCAATGTAATTACAAGGGTTCCTATAAGAAAGGGTCATAAACCAAGGAATGTTTAAGTTGCCTGTAGAAGCTGGAAAAGGCAGGGATATTGATTCTCCCCAAAGCATCCAGAATGAACACAGCCCTGCCAACACTTTAATTTTAGACTTCTGGTCAGAAGTCTAAAATTACACCTCCTGAGGAAGATGACCATTTTGTGTTGCTTTCAGCTACTGAATTTGTGGTAACTTGTTACGGTAACAATAGGAAACTAATAGAGATACCTGTACAAATTAACAAGTCCCAGTCCCTTTGGACTATTAGACATACTTTATAAAATTGTGTATTAAAGACATAGACAATACACACAAAAAATAAAAGACATGGAGAAATGGCCATCTTCAGTAATTAAATGAAAGTTAAGGTAATTATGAGATATAATGGTATGTCTGTTAAAGTGACAAAATATTATCAATAAGCAGCACTGGTAAGGCTGTAATGCCATAGAACTTACTATATTAATGTGTTCATATGCTAATATTACTCCAAACAGTAACAGAACTCTTGAGAGCTTATTATGTATCATACATTGTTTTAAGTCCCTTGACATGTATTATGACAACTGGTTTCCAGAGTAACTCTCTGGAGTAGGTGCTATGATTATTCCCATTTTACAAATGGAAAAAAAACAAACAAGGAAAGAAAGCTTATGTAATCTGTACAAGACAATAACAAGATAATACTATTTGCGAGAATGGAGCCAAGAATTCTTCCCAAGTAGTTTGATACCCAAGGCCTTGCTTAGTCTATGAGTTACATACTCCTAGAAATGTTAGGTCATTCACTTAATAATTCAAATTCAACAGAAGGAAAGAGCTGTATGCTTCATAAATCTGTTAACTGCAGCACTAATTACAAATACAAAAAACTAAGTTGAAACTAAGTATGTATCACATTATGGGGGTGATCTAATTATAGTATATAAACAAGATGGTAATTTTTTCAAAAAATGAAAATGATTGTAAAAATTACGAGAAACATGGGAAATTTGTTATGATAAAATCGTTAAAGCATAAAAAATAATTTCACAGTTATGACTGCAACTTTAAACATTTTTTATAATCTATTAATAAAAAACATTCTACTTTGGTAAAACCATGGGTTACTATAATTTTAATTTCTTCAACATTAAATTATTTTCAAGAAGAGTATAATAAAATTGTTACATTTGAAAAAATTTTGACAATTTTATTCTCAATATATAGGACTGACTTTCAATTTAACATTATGTGTGAGGAGAAAGCCTATTTTAGATCCATTACTGATTTCTTTCTACTTCCTTTTATCTTACCACAGAGAAGATGATGAATATTTTTATAGCTGTATCAGTTAAGACATTGTTGGTCATAAATAATGAAATAACTGAATCAAACTCACTTTAAAAAGGAAACTCTTTAGTTAATGTGGTGAACATTCCAGAAATAGTCAGTGCTTCAGCCACTCAGCAGTGTCATCAAGTCTGGCTTTCTCCCTTCCTGGAACTGCCCCCTCTCCCAAGGATGGCTCCCCTCGCAGTCCTAGGATGGCTGCCAGCACCTGCCAGGGCTGCCTTTGTTCAGGGACTTACCACATTTTTATCTATTCATAAAAGAGAAGCCCTGGGTTTCCCTGTGATTGGGCCATTTTAGATCCCTGCCATCCCTAAACCAAGTGCGTGGCAAAGATGATGAGACTTCACTGATTTAGACCAATGAGTTCCTCACTCCCACTCCCCTCCTCATGGAGCTATGGTTGAGATCATTTTCATTCCTACTTAGTGGGAGAAGAATGAATGAGATGGATGCTGGTGTTGTAGCTATAACGTCCATTACGGAGCATTTGTGAATTTCCCTTTTTTTGTGTTTGCCTTTTTACAGACGAATCCCAGGCAAGGCACTGACTCTCTGTGAGGGTCCCAAATCCCCACATAGGACGCCCGTTCCCTGTGCAGGCCCCAACTACCCTAGCAATGCCTGGATCCAGGCAGTTCTCCCATCCCATGCTGCTTCTCTGTGAAGAGGCCTAGAAGAGCAGAGGATCTCTGTCTTTCAGCTCCCTCAACCAACACCTTCTTAGCAGGTTTTGGTGGTTGTTTTGAAAGAGGCAACCGTTGTTGTTTTGATTCCGGCCCTAGTCAGAAGGACACTTTAAATAGACTGGTTCTATTTTTAAATATTCCGAATGACTAAGTTGTTGAAATCAATCCACAGATGCAGAAACTGCCAGTCGATATTTGAACAAGGTTACCCCCAAGAGCTGGTAGTTTTCTAATGTTTTCCAACAAAACGGTCAATTTCTCATATACTGGTGGGTCATGATGCCATTTGTCACATCTGAGCAAGAGGAAAAACAACACCCTCATAAAGCCCATGGGCTCAGGAAGGGTTCAGATGAGAGCTATTTGCCTACCTAGAGTCAAACCTCTCATTCCTTCCTTCCAAGAATGCTGCTCCAACCTGCTCAAATATTTATTGAGCACGGACTGTGTGCTAGGCACTGTCCTCCAGAGACTTAGAAATATATTCCCATATCTTTTCCAAATACACTTTCCTAATGAGGCCAAGAGTAGTGTTCATTGAGCTCAGCACAAGTCCTTCAGGCAGCAGCCCAGGCTCTGAGGTCAGTCTCAGCATTCTCTCCTGAAGCCTGTTACTGCGCTTCCACACCACGCCTTATACCCAGTTCCACCACCTTCCGCCTCCTGGGGAGTGAAATTAATGGCAGCAACAGCAGGCAGGTGACTGCTGAGCCTGGAGGGAAGCTCCACACAAGTGTTGATTTAAGAAAGCCTGCGTGTGACCCGCCTCTCCTTCAGCACTTGCATTGATTGCCAAAGATGAATTACCATCTGCCTTGGCTTTAAATTAACTGGGGCAGTTCTAACCCAGAGAGAATGGGGAGCCAGGAAAATGGAATTGATTCTAAGCTTATTTCCATTTTGAAAGGCAGTAAGAAGATGTAATGGGGCTCAGGGAGGGGTGTGTTCTATGAAGTGTGAAGTCAGAGGAAGGAATTGGCTGTAAAACTAAGTGTTTGGGTGGGAAATAAACATTCTTAGGAAGTGCTGCCTCTGCTGTAGCTCAAAATGCGGTTAGAGGCATAAATACTCTAAATTTTCTTGTTTGACAGGTGCTATCAAAATGTTTCAGGAGGTATTTGTGATTTGTGATTAGGCTTTGTGATTTTTGTTTTCAGAAGATATCTCAATATTAGTGGTTTTTGTTTTCAGGTTGTGTGTGTGCATACAGTGCCAGCTTCGAAGCTATGAGATTGGAAACTGGCCTGATTACCCCAGGCTCAGTGTGGCTAAAATTGGACTCATTATCTCTGACTGCAAATCTGTTCTTCTGCCCGTATCCCTGAGCTCAGTTACTCTCTCATCCATTCACAGGGTTAGCCAGGACGGAAGCCTGAGGCTTCCTAGACTCCTCTAATTCTCTCACAGCCCACAACAAAGCTATCATCACTCATGTGCTGATTTTCTATTCTAAATACCCCTACAGACATCAAGGAAAAGAAGGAAATATTTAAACATCCTGGTATCTGAGAAGTGGCCTCAATGTTATTACAAGCTAATCTGGCTCTCTCCTAGCTGAGCTGTGTTGATCCCTTGGACGTAATCTCACAGAACATCAACACCAAACAAGGTTGCTCTGAGACCATGACAGCATAAGACAAAAACAAAAATCACTGTGAAATCCATAAAATACCAGATGTCACCCTCCCACTAAAATGAGTAACTGCTGCTGCTTTACAAATCATACCTTTATCTCTACTCTGGTCTGCCCTTCCTGTAGAAGTGCTTGAGATACCCAATCATGGAATTATCCCCAGTTCCTTAGACTCTCCCCAAAGTCACCCAACCAAAGCCCAAGTCCTCTAATAGGTTTTTTCTAACACCCTCTTAGTGAGATGCCCCATGGTTTCCCATGGAGTATGTTTTCTCTTGCTGGAAGGAGTAATAAACCCAACTGATTCAGGCGCATAGGTGTGTTCCTGGGGGATGTGGACTGTGTAGCGTATTGACACCATTCTCTCCTCTCCATTTCTGGTTAAATCCTGTTTTTCATCATCACTAGCCTTTATTATCATCAGCAACAACATCATGTGTAGTTTTCCAAGTTCCAATGTTCTTCCCCTCTCAGCCTTTTTCATGCCACCATGAGATTACCTCACCCACCCCCACCAGTGGATTGTGTGAAACTTTTTGTTTATCAAAAATGGGCCACAGAATATAATGTACCAACAACATAAACTCCTAGATGTAATGCACTGAGAAGAACACAATATCATTTCTATAATATTCTTATTAAAAATGCATAATCCCATTTCAATCACGAGAAAAACATCAGGCAAATCCAAATTGAGGGATATTCTCAAAATAACTGATCAGTACTCTTCAAAAATGTCAGTCGTGAAAGACAAGTGTGGTAAGTTGAATTGTGATCCCCCAAAACAGATAAACACATCCTAACCCCTAGTAACTTGGTGTGTGACCTTATTCGGAAGCAGGGCTGTTGCAGGTGTAATTCATCAGGACAGAGTCATACGTCACAAAAAAAAAAACAGATACTGCATGATTCCACTTATGTGCAACTGAAGTAGTCAAATTTATAGCAACAGGAAAACGGAGGTTACCAGGGGCTGAGGGGAGGGGGTAAAGGTGAGTTGTTGTTTAATGGGTATAGAGTTTCAGATTAGCAAGATGACAAAGTCCTGGAAATCTGTTTCGCTAGCTTGTAAATATGCTTAACACTACTGAACTGTACACTGAAAAATTAAGATGGTAAATTTCTTGTTACATTTCAAAAATTAGATATATACATATACATATGTATAAATATATATTGATTTTAAAAGATGATATCATGCTGGTTAGGGTGGCCTCTAGTCCAATATGGCTAGTGTCTTTATAAAAAGATAGCCATGCGAAGGCAAAGACACACAAGGAGACTGCCCTGTGACAACAGAGGCAGAGACTGCAGTGATATAGCTGTAAGCCCAGGAAGCTTTGAAAAGGCAAGGAAGAATTCTCCTCTACAGATTTCAGAGACAGCACAGCTCTGCCAACATTTTGAGTTTGGACTTGTGGCCTCTAGAACTGTGAGACAATAAATTCTTGTTGTTTTAAGCCACGCTGTTTGTTATTACTTGTTACAGCAGCTCTAGAAAAACTACTACAGCAAAGAAAGACTGAGAAGCTGTTACAGGTTGGATAAAACTAAAATGTATTTCTATCAGTGTTCTTTTCCTGATTTTGATAATTGCACTGTGGTCATGTAAGTGGTTAACATTAAGAGAAGTTTGGTAAAGAGCTCTATGTACTATTTTTTCTAACTTCTTTGAAAGGCTAAAACTAGTTCAAAATGAAAAATTAAATAAACACGGTGTCTTAGGCTCTTTGTGCTGCTATAACAAAATACTTTAGGCTAGGTAACTTATAAAGAACAGAAATCTATTTTGTACAGTTCTGGGGACTATGAAGTCCAAGATCAAGCTGCCAGCTGGTAAAGGCCCAGTGTCTGCTTCCAAGATGGTACTTTGGTGTTGTGTCCTCCAAAAAGGGAGAGACACTGTGCCCTCACATTTTGGAAGGGGGAAGGGCAAGAGAGCTGAAGCCTGTGTGAATTGTCTTATACAAGGGCCTTCATCACGTTCCTGAGGGAGGAGTCCTTATGGCCTAATCACCTCTTAAAAGTTCCACCTCTTAATACAGGCATCCCCAGTCTGAAAATCTGAAATCTGAAATGCTCCAAAAGCCAAAACATTTTGAGCTCCAACAGAATGCTCAAAGGAAATGCTGAGCGGAGCACTTTGGACTTCAAAGTTTTGGGTTAGGGATCTTCAACCAATAATGCAAATACTCAGAAACTGGAAAAAAATCTGAAATCTGAAATACTTCTGGTCCCAAGTATTTTAAATAAGGGTTATTCAAATAGTACCATTACATTGGCAACACCTGAATTTTGGAGGGGATACAATCAAACCATAGCACATTGTATAGATTTTTTTAAAAATAAGAAACACTGATTTGGAATACTAATCTAAACATGACGCATCTCTGCTTAAAAACCTGCAATTGATGTGGGAGAAACAAGTCCTCTACGTTGCTTTCACTAACAAAGTGCCTGGCCTGACATGCAAGGGGCAAGGTTCATGAGCTATCCACATCCATCAACCTGCCCTCTGCTCTCTGACCTGGGTTCTCCAGCAGTGCTGACCACACGTGCTCATTTCCATGCCTCGCCTATTTCACATGACTCCATTCATTTATTATATCGTCTCCAATAATTTCTCTTTTGTCCTTAGGCAGCACTACTCCGCAGCTGCTTCTAACTCGGCTCCCAAAACACAGCCTTGGGCTCTGGGAAGGGAGAGGAGAAGATGACTAGAGAGAGAGACAAATACACTTAGAGGTAGGGACTAAGTGTTCATCCTGTTTTTTTTGTTTTAATGTTTACATCTAAAACAATAAGAAGAAATAGTCCCATCTCTGGCATTGCTTCCATCTCCAAAACTGCTGAATATCTGTTCTTATATCAGAAATGATTTTCCAGGCTTTAGCAATCTAGCATCTTGAAATATCAGGATGGTTAATGGGAAAAAATCACTAATCAACTTCTATATGTGACCAGACCAATAATTTTTACCTGTAAAGTCTAGGTTCATAGTCTCAGGGCATCCACTGATTTCAACGGGGATTCCTGGTTCCCTAAAGATAGAATATGTGGCAAAGGAGAGCCTTTAGAAGAGGTAATTGTGAAATAGCCTCTCACATATAAATGTCCCATTCAAATATTATGTTTGTTTGAGTGTGCCTTACATAGACATCATATGTAGCTTTTTTGTCTTATTAAAAAGGGCAGGGACATTTTATGAGAATGAATACCCTTCTTTTAAATGACACTGTTGTTTAAACTCTCCCCCTCAATATTCACACACATACCCACTCACACCGTTATAGAAAGGAGTTGTAACACAGAGGATATATGCAGTAGTGTGCTGGAATCAGCAACTAATGGCTTATTTTAAATTTTCAGAAATTTCGTGAGCTGGTTATTGAACTCAGCATTAACTTACATTCAAACAAAGGTAATAAATAGTCAAATCTTATTACTTCCTAACTACCTTGCCTGTACTCTTGAGGCTGTTTCTATCTATTGTATCTGTATGGTAGAAATACTACACTAGACTACTGTATAACTCTTCCCAGCTGTGCATTTAGTGACATCATGGTGGTAGTTTGAAATTGCCATGGTGAGATTGTTTTTACCATGAAAACTGGCAAACGTTACAAACTTGAGCTAGCTTTTTTTCTCCAAAGAGCCAGTTAAAGATTTACTGTCAACCATACCCACAGCACACACAGCTTCTTTACAAAGACTGACTTTATGTTTTCATATTGGGATACAAATGATTGATTCACAAGGTAGAAAGTCCACACAGGTAAATGGGATCAGAGCCTCATCATTTATCCTCCCTTAAGGCATTGGTTGCTTTTTAATCTGCCTCATGATTTTTCCCTGAGGAATGCAAAGCAAACCTCTTCCCATCACATATGCATTTTAAGATCTGACATGCATTCCTTTTCCTGCATTTCCATGTCTGCCTCCCTAATGCAACGTCACATCACCTCAAATCTTCATTGCTACAAATGTGTCAGCATGATTCCTCTACCTTCTCCTAATCAGTCCTATAATGTTCATTCCTGCAAACTTTGTTTTCCTTTTTAAATTCATTCCCTCAAGCATTTATCCTTTGAGTCACAAATAATCCAATTACCTTCTTTAAGTTATTTTAAAACATACAGTTAAGTTATTATTGACTATAGTCACCCTGTTATACTATCAAATAGTAGGTCTTAAATTTATTCTTTCTGTGTTTTGTACCCATTAACCATCCCCGCCTCCCCCCAGCCCCCCACTGTCCTTCACAGCCTCTGGTAACTATCCTTCTATTCTCTATGTTCATGAGTTCACTTGTTTTGATTTTTAGATCTCACAAATAAGTGAGAACATGCAATGTTTGTCTTTCTGTGCCTGGCTTATTTCATTTAACATAATAATCTCCAGTTCCATCCACCTTGTTCCAAATGACTGGATCTTATGGCTGAATAGTGATCTGTTGTGTATATGTACCACATTTTCTTTATCTATTCATCTGTTGATGGATACTTAGGTTGCTTCCAAATCTTAGATATTGTCAACAGCGCTGCAACAAACATAGGAGTAAGTGCAGATATCTCTTTGATATACTGATTTCCTTTCTTTTGGAGATGTACCCAACAGTGGGATTGCTGGATCATGTGGTAGCTGAATATTTGTCTTTTTGAGAAAACTCCAAACTGTCCTCTATAGTGGTTGTAATAATTTACATTACCACTAACAGTGTACAAGGCTTCCATTTTCTCCACATTCTGTATGATTTGTTTTTATTTTTTGTTTCCATAGGTTTTTGGGGAACAGGTGGTATTTGGTACACGATTAAGTTCTTTAGGGATAATTTCTGAGATTTTGGTGCACCCATTACTACAGCAGTATACACTGCACACAATTTGTAGTCTTATCCCTCACCCCGCTCCCATCCATCCCCCCTCCCCAAGTCCTCAAAGTCCATTGTATCATTCTTATGCCTTTGAATCCTCATTGCTTAGCTCTCACTTATGAGTGAGAACATACGCTGCTTGGTTTTCCATTCCTGAGTTACTTCACTGAGAATAATGGTCTCCAATTCCATCCGGGTTGCTGCAAATGCCATTATTTGGTTCCTTTTATATCATACTACTCAGCCATAAAAAGTATATATAATGGAATACTACGCAGCCATAAAAAGTAGCTTTATTAATCAATGAGTGGATAAAGAAATTGTGGTATATATATATATCCACTCATTGATTGATGGGCATTTGGGCTGTTCCATATTTTTGCAATTGCGAGTTGTGCTGCTATAAACATGAGTGTGCAAGTGTCTTGTTCATATAATGACTTCTTTTCCTCTGTGTGGATAGATACCCAGTAGTGGGATTGCTGGATCAAATGGTAGTTCTCTTCTTTTTCTCCACATTCTTGCCAGCATTTGTTATTGCCTGTTTTTTTGTAATGTAAACCATGTTAACTGGACTGAGATGGTATCTTATTGTAGTTTTGATTTGCATTTCTTTGATGATCAGTGATCAAATGTTGTTTTCTTAAACTCAACTTCCATCATGTTGCTCCCCTGCTCCAGAACCTACAAGTCCTCCCTATTACCATACAAAGGGACCTTCAAAGGGTGGATGATAGTACAGTACCTGTATAAGTCAGGGTTCTCCAGAGAAACAGAACAAATGGTGTGTGGGTATGTGTGTGTGTGTGTGTGTGTGTGTGTGTGTGTATTAGAGAGAGAGAGAGAGCGATGCTATACATATATCTGAATTAAACTTAGCTTTCCTGTCCATAGTTCCTTTTGGTATCAGCATACTTAATCTTATCTGTTGAAACCAACTCAGTTTGACTTCCAGTTTAATGCTCAGCCTTCTTTGTTTTTCCATGAATTCCATCCACCTTTTGGAGGCTATGGAGCATCTTGACATAAAGTGGAATGTGTTATCTGGTCGCTATCCTCTGTCCATGCTACTTCAACTGAAATGGTTGTTTGCCCCCTTGGTCTGTAATTGCCTGATGCATTTTTCCTGCTGTGGATACAAAAGCAATTCACTGAGACCATGGTATTACAGTAAAGCAAGAGTTTAATTAATGCAAGGCCAGCTATGTGGAAGAACTGGAGTTATTACTCAAATCAGTCTCCCCAAAGGCTTGGAGGTTAGGGGTTTTTAAAGGAAAGTGTGGGCCAGGTGTGGTGGCTCACACTTGTAATCCCAGCACTTTGGGAGGCCAAGGCAGAGGACTGCTTGAGCCCAGGAGTTTGAGACCAGCCAAGGCAACATAGTGAGACCCTGTCTCTATAAAACATTTTTAAATTAGCCAGGTGTGATGGTGCACACCTGAAGTCCTAGTTTCTCAGGAGACTGAGGCAGGAGGATTGCTGGATCTCAGAAGTTTGAGGCTGCAGTGAGCCGTGATGGTGCCACTGCCCTCCAGCTTGGGCAACAGAGCAAGACCCTGTCTCAAAAAAAAAAAAAAAAAAAAAGCGTAGTTTGGTGGGCAGGGGGCTAGGGAGTAGGGAATGTTGACTGGTTGGAGATGGAATCATAGGGGTGTGGAAAACGGTCCTTGTGCACTGAGTCAGCCTCTGGGTGGGGGCCACAGGACCAGTTGAGTCACAGTTGTGGGTTGAGGTGAAGTCCAAGTCAGTTGATTGTCAGAAGTGTAAAAGTCTGAAAAAACCTTTTAAAAGGCCAATCTTAGGTTTTATAATGGTGACGTTATTTACAGGATTAATTGGGGAAGTTATAAATCTTGTGACCTCCAGAATAGTGAGTGGCTGGTTAGTGTTTAATTATGCGTGTATCTTAGCATAATTTAGGCACATCTCAAAATCCTAACCTTGTGCCCTTTTATTAGTTTTACAAAGGTGGTTTAGTTTGGGAAAAGCTATTATTATTCTTGCTTTAAGATTAAACTAGAAAATAAATTCATCTCAAAGTTAGCTTGGCCTATGCCCAGGAATGACTAAGGTACAGCCTGAAGGTTAGAAGCAAGATGGAGCCAACTATGTCAGATTTTTATTCAATGTCTTTTTCAGGGGACATAGTTTCACCCATAACAATGGCCATGAAAGGACATAAGCAGAAGATACTAATACAGAACAACAAAGACCTAAAAGTGCCTTTGCAAAAATCATGACCTGTGGATGTGACCTTATTTGGAAATAGTCTTTACAGATGTATTTAGTTAAGAGCAGGTAATTAGGGTGGACTCTAATCCAGCATGACTGGGGTCCTTAGGAGAGGAAAATTTGGAAAAAGACACAGGGAGAGCATCATGTGATGACAGAGGCAGATCATGGAGTGATGTGGCTGCAAACCAAGGGACTCCAAAGATCAAGTACCACCGACAGAAGCTAGGAAGAGGCAAGGAAGGATTCTCCCCTGCAAGTTTTGGAGGAAGTAAGGCCCAGAAAATACCTTAATTTCAGACTTAAGGTATTTCCTCCAGAGCTGTGAGACAATACATTCCTGTTGTTTTAAGCCACTCTGTTTTTGGTACTTTATTATCACAGCCCTAGGAAATGAATAAAGCCTCCTGCGGGGTTCTTCCAAATTTTGTCCTAGGTTTATATTCATTGAAATCTTTGCCATTCTGAAAGTCAAAAATTACTTTTAATATTTAGCTCAACTTCTCTTTTTGCCTTGCAATACTGAACATATTGTCTCATGGTATTTGCCATTTGAACCTCTCATGTGGATTGCGTGTCCACCCACATCTGCCATCTTATACAGGGGGCCCATTTATTTAATGTCGATTCACTAGAACTCTGTGCATATTAAAGAGATTATGAATTGTATTTAAAAGATGGGACATGTGGAGGAATAGTTGTCTAAGTTGTAGAAAACCACATCAGCTAAGATGTATTGGTGGGAGTTAGTGTGATCGTAGCAGAGAGGGAGTTGGGAACTGGATTTTCAGAAGCAGAGAGTTGGAAACTCACGATGGAAAAAGTTGAAGGGATAAGTTAGGTTCAGGTTAGAGAGCCACTGAATGCTAGGTTTGGAGGCTTGTTTTGGGATAAGAAAACAGATACATAAGGTCAAGCAATTTGCCCAAAGCCATCTGGGGAGCTTTGGAAAGCCCTGAAAAGCAGAGAAACTTAAATTTGCCAGAGTAGTTTTGAGTTCTCAATTAATTTAAATGGTGAGGAACTGCTCACCTAAAGCCTTGAAATGCCAATGAATGCTTATAAGAAAATCCTGCCAATATCCTTCTTCTAACATATCAACCTTGGTGGGCTCCAGCCAGCCCTACACTTGATTCCCATAAGATACCCCAAAAGATAAATGAGTATGTTAATTAATTCCATTCATAGCCTTCCCCACTAATCAGAAACACAGGCATCTCTTCATTCCCTAAAGCTGGAGTGATCTTCATCATGATATAGCAGTTTTCCCCATGACCTCAAGAATAGCAATGCGGCCAAAGATTTCATTCTATGATGAACAAATTTGGGGAAGGGGACTGTGATGGTTAATTTTATAGTCAACTTGGTTAGGCCTATTTTTGGTCAAACACCAGCCTAGACGTTGCTGTGAAAGTATGTTTTAGACGTGATTGACATTTAAGCCCATAGACTTTGAGCAAAGTAGATGACCCTTCATAATGTGGGTGAGCCCCTTCCAAATCACTTGATGGCCTTAAAAGAATAGACTCAGGCTCCTCCTCCTGACCCATGAGGAAAAAGGAATTCTGCTTCCAGATGAGACTGCAACATCAACCCTTCCCTGGGTTTCCTGCCTGTGGGCCTGCCCTGTAGATTTTAAACCTGCCAGCCCCCATAATTGCATGAACCAGTTCCTTTAAAAATATGTATATAGTTTCTTTTCTTTCAGGCAGAGTCTTGCTCTGTCGCCCAGGCTGGAGTACAGTGGCGTGATCTCAGCTCACTGCAACCTCCACCCCCCAGGGTTCAAGCGATTCTCCTGCCTCAGCCTTCTGAGTAGCTGGGACTACAGGTGCCTGCCACCATGCCCGGCTAATTTTTGTGTTTTTAGTAGAGATGGGGTTTCACCATGTTGGCTAGGCTGGTCTTGAACTCCTGACCTCAAGTGATCTGCCTGCCTCGGCCCCTCAAAGTGCTGGGATTGCAAGCGTGAGCCACCGTGCCTGGCCACATGTGTATAGTTTTAAACTGATTCATGTTTTCAACCTGTTTTGATTATAAAAATCCATAGCTATTTAACAACAGCCAAATGAACATGTAGCATTCTAAAAATAGGCAGGTTAGTGACCAATACAATCATGGTAGGTAATAGACTGAACCTTATGAAATTGCCAATATTTGACCATTTAATCTATAAAAATGGCAATTTGCTATGGATTAACCGATATGCATGGAACAAGGACTTGCTAACAACATTAATAGAATTGAAGACATTGATTTTGCTATGTATCTTGGGAAAAGTGCATGTGAAAAAGTCCAAACCTACGCTGTATTCTCTTCAAGTTTTTTCCTGTCTCCACACAGCCAGTTAGAGGGTAGCAACATTTGAGATTTGAATTTGGAGGAAAATAGAAAGACCACTCAGGTAGGTTTAGGCCTAAGCCATGTGTCTAACTCAGGTTCTCCTGGAGAATCCTGGTTGGAGATTATGGGCAAGTGGTAACTATTCTTGTCCCAGCCACATGACTGATGTCAAGGTTCCCTTCAATGGACCCATGTTGCTTTTAAGACAAATTCACAGCTGTAATGGGTGGCAGATAAAACCAACCTTCACTCCAGCCTCATGTCCCACCAGTCCCAACCCTACTGTGGTAGAGATGGTCATTGGCCAACTCAGATTAGTGCTTCTCTTCCAGAACATAGAGTTAGTTGTTTTGGGAAATGGCTCCCAGCCAGGGGACACACTTCTCAGCACATCTAGATGGGGGCATGTAACTAGCTCTGGCCAGTGAGATGTCAGTGGGACTCGTGTGACACTTCAGCACAGAGGAGTCTAATACCATACTATGTTCCCTAAGTCTGCTGGCTAAATGTCACCAAAGTGACCTTGAAGCCACAAGACTAAATCAAACTGTCTCAGTCACCATTAGAAGGAAAGCCACCCTAAAGAGTCTCTAGAGCAAAGAGTTCTGCGTTGGACCTGGCACAAGTGAGACATAAACTTTTACTTTGTTAAGCCCCCGAGATTTGGGGTTATTTGTGATAGCAGCATAATCCATCTCACCTCAATACCTTTGCCCTTCAACATTCTGAATCGTCATCTGCTCTCTCAACTTATCAAATTGTTTCACTTGGCTGGGCCTTGCACACTGTATTCTCTCTACCTAGAATACCTTTTCCCTTGTCTATCTGACAAATTACCAACACTCAGATTAAGTGACACCTATTCAGAGTCATTCTCTGATTTCTGTAGGGTGTTGATTTCTTCCTCCTTCTTACCCTTGCTGTGCCTTGTACCATAGCCTCCTGCCAAACCATGATGAAACAGTTATCTTCTCAAAAGATTGTGAGTTCTTTAATAAATGCAGGTACTGGGTCCTATTCTTTATGTTCAGATCACCTAAAATAGTGCCTGGTGCATGTGAGTTCTCCATACATGGGTTTTGGATCAGCCTAAGTAAATTGGGTGTGTGGGGTTCTTTGGTTTGCCCCTGACCTGGCTGATTGCAGCGTGGATCTGGCCTGAACTGATCAGACGGCCTGAGTCGCTGCAGGTGTATCTTGTTGGAGCTCCCCTTCTCTTAAATCAAAGAAATGCCCAGAGTAGGGGCCGGGTGTAGTGGCTCATGCCTGTAGTCCCAGCACTTTGGGAGGCTAAGGCAGGTGGATCACCTGAGGTCAGGAGTTCGTAGACCAGCCTAGCCAACATGGCGAAATCCCATCTCTACTAAAAATACAAAAATTAGCAAGGCGTGGTGGCATGCGCCTGTAATCCCAGTTACTTGGGAGGCTGAGGCAGGAGAATCGCTTGAACCCAGGAAGCAGAGGTTGCAGTGAGCTGAGATTACGCCACTGCATTCTAGCCTGGACAACAGAGTAAGACTTTGTCTCAAAAAAGGGGGGGAAAAAAAGAAAAAAAAAAAAGAAATGCCTACAGTAAAGAAGTGGGCCCTTAGAATGTGTCTTTTGCTATTTGCTGAAGGTTACAGGAAAATAAGGCTTTCTCATGTACAGAATGTGTCTTTTTAATGGCTGCAGATCATATTTAATACGTGCTTTGCTTACAAGACATTAGAAATTTGGATCTCTCCTAGCGTTCTGCCCAGATGCTTTCTAGAATTACTTTGCTTCTTTGTAAAATTTTGATTCTCTTTTTTTTGGAAGGGACAATAAGGGAATTAAAAAAATCAAGTTAAAATGGAATGAAAAGTGCCTTTCACAGGAATGTTTTATTGTCTCTGTCTGGACTTCTAACATAGCTTATGAGGTGAAAACACTGCTTTAGTAAAAATGGAATACTCTTGGTTCTATGAAATCCCATCCCTCGTCCTTCAGGTCCACTGGAGGAGAAGTCCCTCATTCCTTGGGATTGGTGACGACAGCCGTGGTGGAATAGGAGTAGGGGCTCAGCAGGGCGGCGATGGTGTAGCGGCGGGGGCCGGAGTCGTTGGCTGCGAATACCACCTATGAGAGAAGACAGACAGATCCATTTCTAGCAGAGCCCGAAAAACGTGACAGATGACACACATGACTGACCACTGGAAGTCCAGTGCCAACTTAATTAATTTTATTCTTTTATATTTTGGAACAGTTTGAACAGAAGGAAAAAGCTCAAATATGCTGGCAAGCTAAGCCTTTGGAACCATGCACAGTCCTTAGAGCAGGAGTACAGAATCAGGTCTTGTTTTGCAAATTCACGCCGAAAGTCAGGATGGCCCTAGCTTGACTAAGGGAAATCCCAGAAACCCTAAAGCCTGTATCTATTTTATTGGTTTTAGAAAAAAAAGGTGGGGAGAATGCAAAACTGCACTGAGTCATTGAAGAGCTGCTGCAATAGTGGCTGCCAACCACAGACTTAGAGATTTAGCATTCTGGAGCTGGAAACATTCTTCCCAATTTACAGATGAGCAAACCAGACTTGAATTATTGTATTGCCCCAGTCTACATACTGATGGAACCACAGTAGGAAGGTAAGTCTCCTGTCTCCAAGCCCGGAGATTCCCCAACCCTACTATTCTTTGCATTTTCTAACATGAAGAAGAAAAGTATATTTTTATGTATAACAAGCGATGAAATATGAAGTAAAAGCATTACAGGGCTCTATTTACAATACAGAGTGTGGAGGATCATGGTGGAAATTTGAAATATATATGCATGCACTAGAGCTCATTTAAGCTTTGTAACTGGGCAAATTGTGGATCAAAATGCTGTTCCAGATAGTCACACAGTTCTGTCAAATCAGTAGAATATCTGCGACTCAGGTGCTGGGACAGCCTTGGTTCTCAGAGTGAGGCAAGTTGGGATATATTGAGGTCAGGAAAGAGGTAGAAGACAGTAAAGATGTGTTTAATTTGATTTATTTTGTATACAGGCCTTGGGTTGAGGTTTGGACACACTCTGCATAAAAACATTTTGTTCCAAATATGGGAAAAAGAAACTCGGATTACTTAGGGATAGGAGGAAAAAAGGATCTGAGTGAGTCATACCAAAAATAAAAATAATATTGGGGCAAGAAGAAGTGAGAATCACCTAAGAATCTCTTAAGAAGAAAGGGCTCCCCTTAAGGCCAATTCCCTAGAATCAACTAATAAAAATGTCTTTTGTCTTATGGTGACATTGACCTTCAGCCCACTTGATTCTTCTTAAAAATTGTAAGAGGCATAGTCTGTAATCAAAAATCCATGAAGTAGCTGGGCACGGTGGCTCACACCTGTAATCCCAGCACTTTGGGAGCCTGAGACAGGTGAATCACCTGAGGTCTGGAGTTCAGACCAGCCTGGCCAACGTGGTGAAAACCTGTCTTTACGAAAAATACAAAAATTAGCCTGGTGTGGTGGCGCACACCTGTAGTCCCAGCTACTCAGGAGGCTGAGGCAGGAGAATTGCTTGAACCTGGGAGGCAGAGGTTGCAGTGAGCTGAGATTGCACCACTGCATTCCAGCCTGGGTGACAGAGCAAAACTCCATCTCAAAAAAAAAGAAAAAAAAAAATCCATGAAGTGAAGAGGCCTAAGAGCTCATAATAAAAGTTTCCAATTTCCCTTGGTAAATCTAATACGACCACCTGGGTCACTGGCCAAGGTAGAGGTGACCAGTTCTGAAGGAGGCATTTATCAGAAGAAGCTGCATGAAGCCCACCATGCACCTGTCACCAAAGTGAGGCACTGGGACTCATCTCTCACTACTCGCTCTCTCTTGTTCTTCATATTTATCTGGGCTTCAAGCTGGGCTGACGGTCCTGCCTAATCTGTCTTACTTCAGTCCTTTCCCTCCATTCCAAGGGTAGGGATGTATTTTCATTTCTGAATCTCCAGCATCTAGCAGAGTGTTCCACACATAGAATGCTTTTTTAAAATGTTTGTTGAATGAATACTGCAAGAGTGAAGAGCAGACAAGGAAGCTAAGATCTAATGAAAGAGAACAACATGTGGGCAGTATGTCAATGCACCTTTTTAGATGGTTCCCATCAGGCTGAGACCCAAGTCTTGGGCAAACAATGGTCTCAGGTAGGCAGATCTATTACTCGAGGGTAGGGGCTGAGACTCTAGGGGCAATGTCTTGTGCTGGGCGCCGCCGAAACCCTGCTCCTGCCCTGACTGGGGTCCATGTCTTGCTGCCTGGCTGAGGGGTAGTCAGGGACATGCTCCTTGGTAGATGGGGCTCTCTTGTTGCCTTGTGGGCCCCAGAAGTCAAACAAGCCCCTGTTGTTTCCCTGGTAACATTGTCTAATAAAGGAACCACTTTATAGCAATTGAAAGTCTCATCCATGACTAAGCCAGAGAATAGTTCCCTTTCATGCCGAGCTATTTTTGATGGAATTAGTTGATCTTTAACTCTGACCAACGTGTCTGGATTCTATTTCCATGACAGCCATCTGTTTCAAATGACTTAAGAAATTAAGGAGAAGGCAGGGGGATTGGGTCCATGTATAACTGTTTGAAGATCCTCACTATAGGCAGGGGAACACAGCACGTTACAAATGTGGCTTTGCTTTTTTTAAGCTTGGCTTTTCACAAGGGAAAAAGTTTCCTGGGGCATAATGCGAGGCATAGCAGAACTGAGGGCAAACCCAGCCTGGGCCTTAATTGTAAACATTTCTACTTGTGTATTTCCTAGCCTTGTGACCTTTGACAAGTTTTTTTGACTTCCTGGTGCCTCATTTTCTTCGTCTGTAAGATGGCGATAATAATAGGACTGACCTCAGTGGCTTATTTCTGAGGATTAAGTAGGTTAAATATGGAAAACACTTAAAATTGTGTCTGCCACATGGTGTATGCTTGGTAAATGTTATCTATTGTGTTGCCATTATTACTTTGATTTTATTGTCTCTATAGGTGTGTGTTGCCAAGAATCACTTGTCCAAACCTCCGAGGAGCCAGATGTGTTTTGGAATGAAGAATGTTGTGGGTTTTCGAGAAATAAAATGGTGCATCTCTTGTTACACTCTACGTGGGGTCTGGAGGGCTGCCTCATAAACTATTATTTCAACAGCAAATACATCAATATTCATATAAAGTGGAATGAATAGACTATGAATAGTGTCATGTAAGTTCAAGTCATGTTACTAAGTGGATTTTCATCAAAGTCAAAAAGAAATTTGCTTCTCAGAGTTGTGAATTTTTTCTTGTATAATAGGAAAGGGAACCTTTGTTCATTCATCACCTTCCTTAGGACATTTCTGTGGTACACTAAGTAAAACTGTGCATTTCCTGGGATGCCAAAAGCAAAAACCAAAACCAAAACAACCCTCAGAGGTCTGTATACTCACCTCTGCATGCTCATGGAATGGGGAGATGCCAAGTGCCTTCCAGTAAGATTTGGTGTCTATTTCCACTTTGTATATCCCTTCTACAAATTCCTCCTCAGTTGTGAGCCCATGCAGCTCTCCAGACTCACTGGTTTTCCTATAAGGTGTGAAAGTCTGGGTTAAGTTAGGCATGGAGGAAACAAATGGCATGGCAAAGTAATACCCACCCCGACTAACACACGTAAACATGTTATATACATTTCCCCTCAACTAAGTCAGAAGTAGGGAAAACTCGTAACTGAAGTTAAATGGCAAAAAGTTTGTAAAAACTTTTTGAAAAGCTCATGGTAGATTTTTTCTCTGATAAGAAGAGAATGTAGGTATAATTTTTTTTTTTTGAGACAGAGTTTTACTCTTGTCACCCAGGCTGGAGTGCAATGGCGCGATCTCAGCTCACTGCAACCTCCGCCTCCTAGATTCAAGGGATTCTTCAGCCTCAGCCTCCCAATTAGCTGGGATTACAGGCGCCTGCCACCATGCCTGGCTAATTTTTGTATTTTTCATAAAATTACATGTTGGCCAGGCTGGTCTTGAACTCCTGACCTCAGATGATATGCCCACTTCGGCATCCCAAAGTGCTGGGATTACAGGCATGAGCCACCGTGCCCGGCCGGGTATAATGTTTACTTAAGAAAGAGTCCTTGTGATTCAAGATTGATGATTGGATGGAAGTGGCCACAGCTGTTCTAACTCTGCACTTCTCCAGGACAGCAGGATCTCGATCCTCTCCCTTGTGGTGTGAGGATACCTTTGAGAGCATCTGCACACCACCAGGGAGTATCATTTGCACACACAGTGGAAAACCTAAAGTAGGAAGAAAAACCAGTATCTGACTCTTTTCCCTTTTATATATTTAACCTCTCTGATAACTCAACTCTTTGCCAGCAACAAACACTAGGCAACTTCTCTTTCCATGTAAGTACCAGCTCCATAGTTGAATGTTGAAAATTGCTTCCCATTAGACTGCAACAGATAAAAATAGCCGTTGTCTTTACTGACTCTGATTATGCACCTCCTCCTTCCTTCTTTTCACTTCTTTTTTTTTTTTTTTTTTTTGTCCTGGTGCAAGCAAAAAGATTCACAAGAACATTGGAATATTTTTGGTGTCCATTCTGCCTCTCCCTTAGAATAGTCCCGTAACCACGTTTCATGTTATGCTTGGCATTTTATATAAACATAAATGAATTATCAAATAAAAAGCCAGTTAAAACCAGACCTAAGAAAATGATCTTCCCAATAATGGTTGAAGAATCATGTGGTTCTTGGGGTTCAATTAAAACCCAACAGAAATTCTTCTCTGAGGAGACGTAAATACTTAGCAGTTCCTCTTCTGCTGAGTGCGAAGGGTCTCCTGATTGCTCTGTCTTCTCGTCACTTTGCTTAGGTTTATTAATATGTATTTTCCTTGAAGTTTTTGCTGGTGCAGGTAGGAAAACTCCATGAAAATTGTGAACTGGCTAATGAAGGTGAGAAGTCACTCTTGCACATGAAGTTGGGTGATCGTGAGATTAGTCTGGGGCTGTACTTTGCCTCATGGATCCATCTCTTCTATCTTTTTTTTTTTTAACTGAGCTTGACAGCCCCCAGCCTTGCACACAGTAGGTGCCCCAAAGTGTTCATTAGGCAAAAGCCCTGGGTTTGGGGTGATCCAAATTAACTACAGACAGATGCCTGGTTAATAATATTTCTGAATTCCTTTCCTTTTGTTAATGGGTTAATACACATTGTACCTCTTTCCTAAAATTCTGAGACAAGGACTCTCAGCTTTGGTGTTACCCAGGGACACCAGGGAATCTGTGAAACTCCTAAGATCACATCTATGGTTTTGTGTATGTATGTATCTGTGCATTTTTTCTGGGCATAGAATGTTTACTTTTCATCACCTACATAAAGTGGTCTGTGACCCAAAAGGTTGTAAACCACAGCTAGAGGAGAGGAGTTCTGATTCCTTCTTTTCTCTACTGTCTGCCCCTAAATGATGCTCAGGTTCCTGGTCACTTCCTAGCTAAGCAAAACAAAAAGAGGGCATCCTTCAGAGGGCATACTTGACCTCTGCCCACATTTTTCAATCTACTTGTAAATTCTTTAGCAGATGATGTGAGCCTCTCTCTACCAAGTGAGGGGCAAACAGGAAGATAAAACCAAGTCCCGTGGGAGGGTTGTTTGGCAACTTACCCAGAGGCAAATGGCTCCCAGGTCTCATCAGCAGCCTTTTTGAACACATTCACAGCCACATTGACGGCAGGACTGCCTCGGACAGCGTCTAGAACTTTGACCATCAGAGGACACTTGGATTCACCAGCGCCCTGGGTGTAGAGAAGACACGTGAGAAGTTAACAAAATTGATCAGAGTGAAAGGATTTATTCTTTATGGTGTTAGAAATCTGGAGCGAAACAAGAATTACACACTGATCCCATTATCAGGAACGTAAGTGTTGACAATTAATGAGCTTCCCTACTCAGTATAACACAGACACAATTGTTTCCAAAGCAAGAATGGTTTCTGCCTCCAGACACACTGCTATCAACCAGGGATGTGTATAATGAATTTTAAGGGAGAAAATAGGCCCCCTGAGAACAGTTGCTTTGTTAAACTTCTCCATTTGAGTGGAATTACTGAAAAGATGTAGTGTACCACACATAGGACCAAACAGTTTTTCCTGAGATCATTTTAGTTGTTGCTATAGTCACTCCCTCTTACCAGTTGTTATAAAATAATGTCAGACTACATCCAGACCCATTTTATAGTATTAGTTAATTCTTCTAGAGGGTTTAAGAATTAGGTATCTGACTAGAATATTGTTCACTAAGCCTTTTAAAGATTAATCAATAAATACATTTTGATTAACCATAGGGCCAGAATATAATCTCCTGCAGTTTGCCCCCCAAATACATTTTATAAAGGGATACTTTTCTGAAAATTCAGTATTAACAGCTTCGTTAATATCATATCTTTATTTCTATCATCTATCTGAGGAAACAGAGGTACCAGACATTACAAACCCAATGCACCAAAGCAATGAGGTAGAATGCTCACAGTTCAAGTCCCAGCTCAGTAAGCTCAGCGGAACTTCATTCTTTTTGAAGTTGGAATTAATGATATTAAAAATAGATGCTGGGTACCCTTGCCCTAGTAACAAAAGCTGGCTGGCAAAGCTGGAAGGAGTCACTTCTACTTCATTTAGCGTGAATCTTAAATGTAGGAATGGGTTGTCACAGAAACACTCACCGTAGGGCCAGCCTCAGACACAAATACCAGTCCAGCAAGGCAGAGGAGGAGCAGACGATGAGAAGCCATCCTGCCAAGAATGAGTGGACTTCTGTGATGGCTGCTCCCAGCCTGGGGCTTTTATACTCACTTGTCCTGAGCTAGGCTGCTTATCCCTGCCAATCTGACTGCAAACCTGCTGATTCTGATTATTGACTTAGTCAACAAAGAGAGAATAAGTAACCCATACAAATATGAACCTTGTCTAAAGAGATTAGAGCGTCGGAATGTTAGTTCTATGAAATATTCTTAATAGGTCATTTGACCAGTTAGGTCACCAAAACAATCAAAACAAAACAAAAATAGTCTTCTCCCTGTGTGACTGCGTGCACTAACATTCTTGGGGGTAATTTTTTCCTCCATCACGTATTTCTATGCATGTTTTCCATTTTTATACATTTTTTGTCTTTCATTTTAGGTGCAAGATTTTAGACAGATGCAAGTTGTCATGTATTTCATGTTGAATGACATTTAGCTGCACAGGCTTAAATATAGCACATTAGAAAATGTTTGCACTTGATGGATCCATGGGTCAACAAGGAAAAACCCTTGGCAGTGCTCACATTTTTAAAAGCCTACATTTTAGCCAAACTAAGTCATTTGGAAGCTTTGCTTAGTCAGCAATTTCTCCACAATGTGTGTGTGCATGTGTGTATGTGTGTGTGTGTTCTGCCCAGATAAAGTCCACTTCAATCTAAGACAGAATGGCATCTTCCCTCTCTCCCTCCCTCCGTCCTTCCCTCCCTCCCTTCGTCCTTCCCTCCCTCCCTCTCTTCCTTCCTTCCTTTTTTCCTTCTTTTTGACAGGGTCTCACTCCAACGCCCTGGCTCGAGTGCAGTGACACGATCACAGCTCACTGCAGCCTTGACCTCCCACCTCAGCCTCTTGCCCAGGCTGGTCTCGAACTCCTGGGCTCAAGTGATCTGCCCACCTTGGCCTTCCAAAGTGCTGGGATTACACGTGTGAGCCACTGAGCTGGGCCAGAATGGCATATTTCAACCTGGCATTGATGACCCTGAAATACAGAGAACCAAATCTTCTTTACTGACTCTCCTGCATTGGGCATGCAGGAACAAGGCTGACAGCTGTTTTTGACAGAACCAAACTTGCTGGAAGAAAGTAGAGATGACTGTGAGAACCAGAAGCCATGATTGACAACAGATTCTTTTCCTCCTGGCCGACTTATTAATACAAGTCCAGAAATTATGATGATTTGATGATTCATTAATCACGTACAAAATCCTGTGTGTGTATGTGTGTGTGTGCGTGTGTGCATGTGTGTGTGTGCACTAGCATGCGTGGCTTTGTTCATGGATAAACTAAGGCAGGTTTTCGTCCTTATAAGACAAATATGTAGAAGACATAGAGAAGACAAATATTTTGGACAAATACAAGCCAAGAGCAAGTCCGGTTTGGAGCACTAAGAATTGAGGGAACATTCCCATAACTGATAGAGTCAGATGAGAAAAAATTCAACAAGAAATTGTGAAGCACAGGAGCTTACAGGGAGTAGTGGAAGGGACAGAAAGCCTTTCAGGAACATGGGAATGTGCAGGAGAGGACTTGGGGAGGTGGGTTGACCCCTCACAGCAATGAGCAAATGTAGTTGAGACCATAACTAGGAATGGAGTCTTCGACCCTTAGAGTTTGACTAGGAAGCAGCAGCAGAAAGACTTTTGCATTTGGGGTTGGATGACCAGAGTCATTTGATCCCAGTTCTGCTGCCCCGTTTCCCGGATGACCTTCTATGAGTTATTTACTATCTCAGATACTCGGCCAACTCGTTTGTAAAATAGAAGTGCCTACTATTCTACTTCAAAGGACTGTTCTAATAACCTTTAATATGAGAGGATGTACAAGCCTTTTGTAAGCTGTAAACCACTATCTTGCTGTAAAAGCATAACTAATAGAATTTGGTTCAACATCTATGCCTCGGGAGAAAATCCTTTCTCAAATAACATCTTTCATATATTGTCATCCAATATCCTCTTGATAATTTCCTATTGCTCAGAACCTGGATAGAGAGCCTTTTCTCTGGCTATGAATCATAAATATTTGGAAGTTCTTTCATAACCCAAGCAAAATCTAATGTGCACGCGTTTCAGCACTGTACCCTGTTGAAACTAAGAATCATCTCTTGTAGACCCTGTGAACTGGCAACCCTGGGCTGCCATCAGCCCATAGATATGTTATATTTGGGCTGCACACAGTCTCTTTAAACATTTTGTAATAGTTGCCAAAATTAAAAATTGAGACATGCTGCATAAAAATTTGGATTTCTTGCTTCTCTTAAATCAAAAATATTGGCAGCTTTAGGCCAACATTTACACATGACAGTGATCATCAGAACGTCACTCTCAGACATCACTACTCCCCAGGCCTCCCTGCCAATGCTGAGGCTTGGTGATTCTCTAGTGGCATATCATGCTTGAGCTTTTATCTTTTCTTACACATGGCCCGTTTCTTTCATCTGTGTTTCTGCCCAGCCTTTTGAAAAACTGAGTTTGTGATTGCTGGTCTTCCAACAGCCATGTAAGTAGTATTTTCTTTTTGCCAAATAGACATTCCCACTTCTGTGAATGAATCTTGTTTAGACATAGCTCCTAAGATCCTCAGCATCCTGAACTTCCTTTTCTGGCATACTCCCCTTGGTCAAAGTTTCTCTTCAAATGTGATGCTCTGAACAAGACACAGTCCCTGAAGTAGATCAGGCCACAGGATGTCAAGACTGTTGCCTCCCTTGGCAGGCACTTTAGTGCAAATGTTGTACCCAGAATCCATCTGTAACTGTAGTAACTGTGACCCTCCCTTTGTCATAACACTACCCACTGTGATCTGTTGGCCACAATAATCTAAAATGACCTATATTATCTGTCATCCTGTGCTTTGATCATTTATGAATTTTGACCCAAATATGGGACCCTGTGTTTGTATCTGATATATCTCATCCTGTTAGTTTCAACCCACCACTTGATCCTTGATATGGTCAGGCTTTGTGTCCCCACCCAAATCTCATCTTGAATTATAACCCCCATAATCCCCATGTGTCAAGGGAGAGAGCAGGTGGAGGTGATTGAATCATGAGGGGCGGTTCCCTCATGCTGTTCTTGTGATAGTGAGTGAGTTCTCACAGGTTCTGGTAGTTTTACAAGGGGCTTTTCCGCCTTTGCTTGGCACTTCTTCCTGCCGCCTTGTGAGGAAGGTGCTTTGCTTCCCCTTCATCTTCTACCATGATTGTAAGTTTCCTGAGGCCTCCCCAGTTATGCTGAACTGTGAGTCAATTAAACCTCTTTCCTTTATAAATTACCCAGCCTCAGGCAGTTCTTTATAGCCGTATGAAAACGGACTAATACAATCCTATTGGCATCATTTAATAGTTGTTCTGTAAATTCCTCTTAGAACATTTTTCAGGCCATGCCCTTGGTCACTTTGACTTGCTTGCTTTCTGAACAATCATTGCTCTGGAAATCATTAACGAAATCTGCATTTGAATAAGACAAGGAAGTGGGGAGAAAGTCAGGCAATTCAGGGTACAGAGAAGATCCTAAATTTCATTGGAAAATCACTGATAAAGCTTACAGAGATAAAGATTATTTTTTAATATAAAAAGACGAGAGGGTACAAAAAATAGAAAGAATAAGATCTACTATTTGATAGCACAACAGAGTGACTATAATTAATAATTCTATATTTTAAAATAAAGAGTGTAATTGGATTGTTTGTAACTGAAAAGATAAATGCTTGAGGAGATGGATACCCCATTCTCCATGATGTCCTTATTTCACGTTGCATGCCTGTATTAAAACATTGCGTGTACCCCATAAATATATACACCTACTATGTAGCCACAAAAATTAAAATTAAAATTAAAAGATATAAAAATAAGAGAAAATTTTGGTAGAGAATTAAAGATTAAATGTAGGTAGTCTGGAGTCAAAGTGAGAGTTCTGGGAGAAGAAGCTTGCAGTGTTTTAGGTGAGAGAAAACCAAGGCTGAAGCATGAAGGAAAAAGCAAAAAACGGAGATGGAATGCATTATTTGTTAAATGAATGCTTGTATGGAACCAATGGCAATGACAAATACAAGAAAAATCCAGTGTTTCTTGCCTAAGAAGCAATTTATGATAAGAGAGGGTTATAGGGCTAAACGTATACTCTCAAAGATAAGAAGGTCTTCCTTTCCTGTGTTTATTTGAGTTTGCGAAAGCTCTTTTTGGAGGATGGTTACATAGGATCCATGAAGGGGAATGAATTAAGGTCAATGGTCGCCACATTCCTGGAGGCCTAAGTGGTTGCTGCAGATACTGTGTGCTTGGGCACGATCAGTAGCTATGAAGATCCAATGCCTTAAAACAAAAGGAGCACCAGTGAAGCATTTCAGTTACAAGTTTATGTCTTTTCTTAGCTACGTACTGTTTTTCCTCTCAATCTGACTATAGGGCTGTAGCATAGATGTTTAATTGAGGTGAAAAAGATGAATTTGATGACAACATTTCTTCTCCTCCTACAGAATATGCTGTGATTAATGAACAAGTTGCCTGGCTCTTAGTTTAGGGTTCTTCTGCCCTCTTCCTTATAATGGGCAGGTTTCTCTATGAAAAATTTTGATATTATAGATAAACCCTTTCTTCTTGGTTTATTTTCTGAGGGTGCCTGTCAGCTGCTAGACAGTGATCTGTTGATACTGAAATGCCCACTAATATTAATATGTCTAAGCTGATTACCCCGAGTTGGGCATAGGCTAGCCGAGTGCTGAGACTGGGCCTCATGGTGGGGGTTAGGGGAGAGTGGAAATGATGGTATTTGGGGGCCCCGGATCTTTGCAGGTTGAATAATTCAACTTTGTCAGCTCCCCTTGAGGTGAATAAGCCTCGGGGGTTTGATTAATGGTAAGCAAGTCATAAAAGATTCATGTTAAAACCATAATACCAGTTTAATTAATAGTTAGATGGTTGCTAGGTAAGCGAGAAATTGGAGCAAAGGGCCCGGGCTAATTTTTTGAGAGTATTTCATCCGGACTGCAGGAAAGCCTAGGAAAGTTATCTGACTTCTCTGCAGCACATACCTTTCTTGTGTTTGGAATGCCCGTGTCTGCCTTATCTGGCATGCCTCTCCTCCGCCAGTGTTGAATAAACACATAAAAAGCCTTTTCCCTTATCTTCCCTTCTTCCCTTGTCCATGTAAATAGCCATCCAAGTAAAGGCAAACATTATCTAGGATATATTAATTAGACCATATTTTATTTTTGTTAATTGTAGTTTGAATTTCTTGGTTGAATTTTGGGGGCTAACCTGGTTGGGAACAACCATTGAGAACTCCCTTGTGTAAGAATCTTCCACAACTCTTAGCCTGCGTGCTGCCATGCCCCATATTTGGGGACTGTATAACCAAGAGTGGCAACTTCAGTCCCACCCATGGCTTGAGAACACACCTGTCACTATCTGGGGAATTTTGCTGTATATCAGTAGCTCTGATGATTCAGGCAAGACACCCATGTCTTGGTCCAGGTTCATATCTGTCTTAGTGATCACACACGTGTTAGAAGATTTTATCCATAAACAGTTATTAGACACAGTTAAGAGTTTTGGCTTCTAGAATTACTCAAAGCTCACCCACCCCTACCTATGAGGCATATATGCAGACAAAAGAGGAAGTTTAAATTTTTAAGGTGTTTTTTTAAAAGAATCTATTTGGCACGTTTCCTTTGGGCTTCTTTTATCTCCCCCCACCCCGCCCCCCGGAGCTCTCATGCAGCTAGTGTAGCAAAACAAACTCGAAGTTGGAGGCCACTTAGGTGGCCTCTCTGGCCATGATCTGTGAAGGAAGGAGGAAGTGGGGTGTGGCCTTCTGGATACCTGATATGATATACACCATTTCCTCTCCAAACATATCCTTGTGATGTTTAATAACTTATCCCATTTACCAAGAGACTGCATTGGGGTATGGGTCAATTGCACCAGCCAGGATTAAAGAGGATTTATTTGGTTGACTCTGTGTCTGTACTTACATATCCCTTAGATCAGCTGTACTGATTCTGTGGCCATAATCCATCGTGCATGGTTCAGGATATAGATTTTGGCTACTTCTATTTTCTTTCAACCTTGGAACTGAGAGAGATATTTTAAATTCAGCAACTAATTTAAAAGAAGCAACTATTAAGCATCTTCCTAATGTGAGCCAATGTGCTAGCCATCACTATGGGAGCTATCAAGAGAGGCATGTGCCTTCAAATTGCTTATAATTTAATTATTAAGAACATATACATATGAAAAAATGCTCAACATCACTGGTCCTTACAGAAATACAAATCAAAACTACACTGAGATATCATCTCACACCTGTCAGAATGGCTACTACTAAAAAGTCAAAAAACAGATGCTGGTGAGGTTGCAGAGAAAAAGGAACGCTTTTACACTGTTGGTGTGAGTGTAAATTAGTTCAACAATTGTGGAAGACAGTGTGGCAACTCCTCAAAGATCTAGAGGCAGAAATACCATTTGACCCAGCAATCCCATGACTGGGTATATACTCAAAGGAATATAAATCATTCTATTATAAAGACACATGCATGCGTATATTTATTGCAGCACTATTCACAATAGCAGAGACATGGAATCAACCCAAATGCCCATCAATGATAAACTGAATAAAGAAAACGTGGCATACACACACCATGGAATGCTATGCAGAAATAAAAAGGAATGAGATCATGCTCTTTGCAGGAACATGGATGGAGCTGGAAGACATTATCCTCAGCAAATGAATGCAGAAACAGAAGACCAACTACCACATGTTGTCACTTATAAGTGGGAGCTGAATGATGAAAACACATGGACACATGGGGGGAACAACACACACTGGGGCCTGTTGGAGGGGGGCAACTGGGGGAGGGAGAGCATCAGGAAGAATAGCTAATGGACGCTGGGCTTAATACTTAGGTGATGGGATGATCTGTGCAGCAAACCACCATGGCACACTTTTACCTATGTAACAAACCTGCACATCCTGCACATGTACCCCTGAACTTAAAATAAAAGTTGAAGAAGTAGGAAAAAATATGCCCAGTCAACAGGAAACAGTTGATAAGGTGGATGGTAATTCATAGGGGGAGGAAGTGACTTTGGGATCGTGGAAGGTGTCTGTGAAGAGGTGAGATTGAAGCTTGATCATCAAGGAGAAATACAATCTACAGAGAAAAAAGGAGCAGTGTGTGGAATTCCTCTCCCATACAAGTCGGAAAGCATTTGAGAGCTTCAAGTTGATGGGGTTGGAAGAAGAAATTAATGGCGTGAGTGCTGTGGAACCAGGAATGGAGGAAAATCCAGAACCTAGGAGTAGTAACCAAGCGTAGAATCTGACGAAGCATCAATCAGTGTTAATGGGCTAGGGTGAGAGGGTCGGACCAAGAGTAAGGCAGTGGGATAGTCATGGAGACAATGGAACAAGCAGGTCAGGAGGGGTAGGAGCAGTTCTAGAGCCTGGGATCTGATGGAGTCTGGGCCCTAGAGACATCTGAATGCTGTGCTTCTTCAGTTTTCCACATGCATAAAAATAATTTTTATATAGATAAAATTATATATATTATATATACACACATATTTATTGTGTGTGTGTGTGTGTGTGTGTGTGTGTGTGTGTGTATTAGCATTTTGGGATAAATGGAAGAGATTGCTCCATTTGGAGATAATGAGCCCAGGGAATCCAGCTTCCCCAGGCCTCATTTGGCAACTCCAAGGGCAGAAGGGACCATTCCTGTAAACCATTTATTACACCTAGTTTGGGAATTTCAGCATAACACACTGAGGCCTAGTTAAGAGTGTTTGGCTATGATATTTGTTATTGCTATCATAGATGTTATCGGACTCTTGGAGCCTCTTCAGAGAAGGAAGGATGAGGGAGTGTCTCTGAGCACTGAGTTTACAGGACAAGACAATCTGTTTTACAAGACATAGAAACCAGAATGAGTGCAGGTGCAAAAGTGGAAGAACACTAGGCATGGCCTGAGAACAAGGAGTAGAGCAGGGCCTACCGTGTGGATTAGATGAACCTAATGAGATGAGCCAGAGACACCATTTGGAGTCAGACTGTGGAGGATCTTTAGTGTTCTCCCGAGAAGTTTGAGTTTTCTCTGTAAGTAAAAACATAAACCTATCTGGTAATTCAGGGCTATTACCTGTGGAGCACTCTATCTCATGAGGTGGGGCGCCCCATTGCCACTAGGGTACCCAAGTAGAAGCTCGCTGACCTCAAGCAGGAGTACTTGGGATGGGGATCAGCAGTGAGTCAGAGTTGGAAATTCATGACCTTCAAAGTCCTTTCCACTAACGAGTCTATATAAAGGGGTTATTGAGAGTTCTGAGAGTGCTGGGTTATTGACAGAACAAAAATTAAAAGAGGTTATTGAGAGTTCTGGGTTATTGACAGAACAACAGGATGGAAACTGGAGAGACTGAGCCTGGAAGAATCTGGAGGAGAAAAATATACAGGCTAAGTGGCCATTTAGGACACTAATATAGTTGTGTAATAAGTAGGGTCCAGCCTGTGGGTCAAGGTTATCTGCACCCCCTGCCCTTCTGGAGTTATTGCAGATTCTCAAGGCTATATGCACACTTGTATTTTCTCAACGAAATGTTATTAAAAAGACCTCTATTATGTGAAGGTCTGAATATATTTTATCATACTTTTAAAAGATATATTGCACTATAATTTACATATGGTAAAATTCTTTTTTAGGTGTACAGTTATATGAATTTTGACAAATGTATGTCAGTCATGTAATTAACAACAGAATCAAGAGTTGTAATATTTCCATCCAAAAAGTTTTCTCACACCATTTTGTAGTGAATTTCCTCCTTCCTCCCAGCCCGCAGCAACCACTGATTTGTTTTCTGTGGCTATAGTTTTGCCTGTTCCACAATGTCATACCCATTGAGTCCTGCAGTAAATAGCTTTGTCAGTGTGGCTTCTTGAAGTTGGCATAATTCCTTTTAACAGTCCTCTATGTTGTTGCATGTTTTTATTAATTTTTTCTTTAATTTACTAGTAGTATTCAATGGAGTAGATACATTACAATTTATCAGTTTGCCACTTAGCAGACATTTCAGTTGTTTCCAGTTTTTGGTGATTGTCTCATACATTTTCAAATGTAAAAAACAATGTTCTTGCAAAGATGGAGAATATACCTAATAACGATAGGTAGTATTTATGAAATGGAATGACTTGCCCAAGAACTTAGAAACTGTGATGTGAGAGATACACTAAGAAATCAGCGTGTCGTGAGAAAAGCAGAGCCATGCCACATCAACTCAGTCGGGGCTCTTAACCCGGGCTCCACAGATCCTTGATGTCTGTGAGCAGAATTCAGGAAACCTGTGATTACTGGATGAGAAAAAAAATTACATCTTTATACAAACCTCTGATTGCAATTTAGCATTTTCTTAAATTATGAATGTAGATAATAAGCCAGAGTAGTTATGAGCAGTAACTGTGACTTTGTCACCAATAGAAATCACAGATACACTCCTATCACATATAGTTGATGGATTTGAAATATTCTTTATGCTCATCACTACTTTAAAATTATGACACCCAGGGCTAGATTTTGTAACTAATAAAGATGCACATATATTACTATATGACAATTTTAAAAATATTTTAATAATGGCATTTCAACACATTTGGTTTCCTTTGTCATCCTCTGTATTTAATTTTATGCACAATAAGGTGAAGAACCTGGACACACAGACAGACAGAATAACCTCCCCCAGGCCATCAAGGCTTGGCTGTAATCGAATGGAATCTACGAGCACATGTAAAGAAAATGGCAGTCATCCCTGGAATTTGTTAGCAGTGGAAGGAAATAAAAAAGGAAGTTGCAGTGTGTTGGCTTTTTGGACTGAAGATTTATAGTCTTATGGGCAGGACTTTTGCTGGAGCAGGAAACACTGCTGCAAAGACTTCCTCCACAGATATGCCAGAGAGAGAATATATTAGTCATTCTGGCCTGTGTGGCTGCAGGATTTCTTATGGAATATTACGACATTGAGATTCTTACATATGCTTTAGCATTTGTTAGCTTGGTTAGTGAGTCTGTTTCTGAGATTTCTAATGAAACTGTGATTCTGAGCCTCCCCAGTGGACTTTGGGCATTGGCCAGCCTGAATGAATTGGTAAATTCATCCAGGTAGCCCTGGAGAGAGAGTTAGCTGGCCTCCACTTGGAGACACTGACCTCAGAAAGCACCTCTCCTGCAATGTCAACAATAGTAATCTGGGTGGGGGTAGTGCCACTGGTTATAGAAGGAAGGGATGGATGCAACAGACAGTGTTGAGCAAGGACTAATAGCAGAGAGACAGGGTGTTGAGGAAGGTGAAAGTCAGAATGATTCTCTAGTTTAGGACCCAAGAGGATTAGAGAGGGTCTCCCTGACAGAGACCTAAGGTAGTGAATCAAAGTAACATCCAAGTAAACTGAAGATTTCATTTATGACAAGGAAAGTCATTGACTATTTAAAGGCAGAGGCTTAGGAGACAAGCAAGTTTAACTTTAATTCGATGTCCCTGCAACAAACACATGCTTTCCTCAAACAAGGCCTTTGGTGTCCTGGAAGAGACGGTCTTAGACAAATGGATCACGAGAATGGAACCATAGAGGAATGCTTAGGTTGATCTGCTTCATCCCTCAGAGATGGAGAACTATGACTGATTTTTCCACTTGGCGGGATCCTGAGACCTGAGTGAACAAAAGGGATTGACCTACAAGTCAGGCTCCATCGCCTTTATCCTCGCAGGTGCAAACTCCTCCCTCTTCCCTGACTTCTCAGGCTTTCTGCTCTCTTGTGCTCACTTAGACTCCTCCGCCCAATCCTTCCACTGAGTACCAGACAACTTCAAACCCACTGTGGCCAAATTCGCCAGTACCCTCAATCAGTGCCCTAAGTGCTCTCTGCACTTTGTCTTAGTTGGGATCTGGGTTCTCCTAGCAAGTGCACTTCTCTTGAGCTTTCTTCAGTGGTACCAGTTCCCCCATCTGATCAAGAGATCCCGGAGCCCTCAGCACTCCTATTTGGGGTTCGCTTATCTTCCCTACCAGCCTGTGTCCCGTGCTCAGTCGTTTCTCTCACCTGGTGCCCTAGATGCCTTCTGTCCTTAATCTTCCCCACCCTCTGACTGAAGAACATCCACGTGAGGAGGCAATGTGCTAAGCTTGCTTAAGGGAAAAGCAACAACGTGGTCTCAATCATGCCCTCAAAACATTCATTTAATTCATGTATAACCCTTATTACAGCTTGATAATTCTTACATTCATATGCATACTGTATTTACTCCTTGTTGCATTTTCTACATATTTTTAAAGACTTGCATTAAACATTCATCCTTCATTTCTTTCATGAACCATTCCTTGACCCTTCTTTTGCTTTCGTCTCCCATTCAGAAGAAAGTTCATTGTTTCTTCTGGGTTACCCCCATCTTTCATTCTTCCAGACTATTGTTCCTATTTTGACATTGACTTTAATTTATTTGTCTTTTTCTAAGATTATCTATTATCTACTCTCTATTGTCCTTTCTCCTTCTTTCTCCCTACCTTTTCTAGGTCTCTGTGCCTGAAAACTAATTCACGCCATGCAAGGCAACATGTCCTTCCCAATCTTTCTACAGCCTTTGACTAGGATTCTGCCTCTCTTACTTCCATCACTGCTAATGATTAATCTACTGTGCCACTTCTACTTTCTCATCATGAACAGCAGTGATGGCAGTCTAGTTTCCCACCCCTTCTTCTTACAGGGCTTTTTTCTACTTCAAGGGTGTTGGTATTCTTATCATCACCAGTTACAAAAGCATTTTGGTCAGGCTTACATCTTGATCAGTTTCATGCAGAGTTGCTCTTCACCTCTAAGTAGGGCCATGAGGCTCTGGTCTTTCTGTCCCAGCCTCACAATCTGAATCCCTCAACTCTCTTAGCATCGCAGTAGTGCCTCAAGCTCAACATGCCTAAATCTGAACACTGCATTTCTTCATTCCCTTCTCCCCTTGCCCCATCATTCTTTCCCTAAGTGAAATCCCTATTCTCCTGGCTAGTCAAGGATAGAACCTCAAGAGTTAATGCTTAAATTCTGCCTCCCTTAACATCAGACTTCAAAAAGTAATACCAACTCTATTTCCAAAATATTTCCCCCATCTCTTACTTTCTGTTTCCACAACTGCCAACTGAATTCAAACCTTCCCTGTTAATCATATGGCCTTTTGCAATTATGTCCTAGCTGATCTCCTTACTGCTAATCTATTTTCCATATAATCTTTCCTATAAGTTACTGCCAAATTAATCTTCTTAATGCATACCTCTGATTACATCACATCTCTCTACAAAAGCTTTTCTGCACTCCTCATGGCCAGCCAAATAAAGTCAAATGCCCTTAGTCTGACATTCAGAGATGGTCATGCGTGGGTTTTTTGCTCCGGCCATTCAAAAACCAGTTGAATTCTGGGCAGAGCCTGTGACAGGCCAGCCCAGGGCCTTTACCCCTTTCTCATCCATTCTCCCTCACACTTCTAATTGTCTGAAGGAGCCAGCATAGTGGAGTGTTGCTGAAGGCAGTGGTTACAGAGAGAAAAGGCCAGATAAGAGATAGTTATGGGAGTAGGAATAAGAGATTCTGGTGACATCAGAAATGGAAAGTGAGAAGAGCCAAAAATGTCTGGAAGGATGTTTAGATAGTAAAGCCATTAGCTTATATGATTAAAAATATGAAAGAAAATGAATCTGTTTTTGGACATGTTGAGATAAAAAGGTTGATATGTAGGCATCCATGCCTAGAGGACAATTGGAAGTGACAGCCTAGGAGATGGAGCTTAGAGGAAATCAGGTTGGAGATGGGTATTCAGCATGTGAGTTCAAGTATAGCATTTGGAGGTCACCACTAGACTAAATTTTTATTTTATATTATTTTATTTTATTTTATGGACAGAGTCTTGCTCTATTGCCCAGGATGGAGTGTAGTGGCATGACTATAGCTCACTGCACTCAAACTCCTGAGCTCAAGTGAGGCTTGTGCCACAACACCCAGCTAATTTATTTACTCACTTTTGTAGAGATAAGGGTCTCACTATGTTCCCCAGATTGGTCTTGAACTCCTGGTCTCAAGTGATCTTCCCATCTTGGCCTCCCAAAGCACTAGGATTACAGGCATAAATACCAGCCCTGGCCCCAAAAGCCTTTAACAACAAGAAGTCCAAGGATAGAGCGCTGGGGTAAACCAACCTTTGGCCAGTGATAAAAGCAAGAGAAACCTCAAGTAGAGGTTTCTCCAGGCAGAAGTTAACTCTGCTATGCAGTGCTTTGTACCTCTGTTGAAGATTTATGCCATTCCATCAGAGTTGTTTGTGTTCACAATTTCTCTTTCTTGGGCAATGCCTTCTTACTTTTTGTATCCCCAGTCCTAGTGCAGGGCCTAGCATGCAGGAGATGCCCAGTAAATGCTTGCTGAATGATTCAATAAATGAATGGAGTCAGCTGCAGTCACAGCTGGGTCTTGCTTTCTCTCTTAGTGAACCAACACTTGCATTGCCCTCTATCCTATTTCTGGCATTCCTGATTCCAGCTCAACAATCCAGCTGCCATTTTTCCATGTTCTTGATTGCGTGTGCCCAACTGAGCCAGACTGCTTCTGAGCCCCAGTGCTCCTTGTTCCATCCACTGATCATGTCCTTCTTTTCCCACCTGCATTTGTTCATTTTCACCGGGCTGATAAAGACATACCTGAGACTGGGTAATTTGTAAAGTAAAAGAGGTTTAATGGACTCACATTTCCATATGGCTGGGGAGGCCTCACAATCATGGCAGAAGGCAAAAGGCACATCTAACATGGCAGCAGGCAAGAGAGAATGAGAGCCAAGGGAAAGGGGAAAACTCTTATAAAACCAGAAGATCTCATGAGACTTAGTCACTGCCGCGAGAACAGTATGAGGGAAACCAACCTCATGATTCACTTATTTCCTACTGGGTCCCTCCTACAACATGTGGGAATTAGGGGAGCTAAATTTCAAGATGAGATTTGGGTGGGGACACAGCCAAGCCATATCACCGCCCACATACCTGTGCCCACCTTCCATTGCCACCCATCCTTTTCCCTGGGCTTCTATATTTGTCTGAGGATTATTTCTTCATCTTTAATTTCAGACTCAAATGTAAAGCTTCCTTCGGATGGTTTATCAGGATGAACAGAAGCCTTTCCCCCTGACATTTAAAAGCCTCTAAAATGTGCATTCTAGAAGACAAATTCCCCCTAACTTACATAGCCTAGAACAGATTGGGAAATGAACAAACTTCCTTATTCTGAGTTTTTAGATAAATCTTTTGTGTCCATGGGGTCAGATGAGCAACTTTTCCTCCTATCTAATCACACATGCTACCTCAGTGGATCTCCACATATGGGCCCTACACCGAGAGTATCACCATTCCCCAGGGAACTTGTTAGAAATGTAAATTCTAGGGCCCCAGTCCAGAAACACTCAATCTGAAACTCTGGGGGTGGGACCTGGCAATCTGTGTTTTAACAAGCCCTCCAGATGATTCTGATGCCAAAGTTTGAAAGCCATTGTCTTAGATGCAACTAATAACCAGGAGTGAGGTTGGGCCATGGAATCTAGAGTCTGGTGTCTTTAAAAGCTTTGCCACCTCCTAGCTGGGTAACTTTGGCCTAGTCACTTAACCTCTGTGGACTTTAGTTTTCTTTCCTCTAGGAGATAAAGTTTTTGAGTCAGTTGATCTCAAATTGTAGTCATTTTATTCTATGGCTTTGTGAACACCTGTAAAGATAGCAATGGCAAATTCCTATTTCGTTAACAGGGCAAACCTTCAGGGATGGCTAGGCACATTAAAAGGGCTAAGCTGACTGGGGACCAGGTGCATGGCTACCTCTGGTTTCCTCTGACTTTGCTCAGAAACAAATCCATCTGGCCAGATGTTGGACACCTGGCCTCCGTTAATCAGATGCTAAAGTTCTGTGTTGAGAGAGGCAAAGCAAATGATCTGTGACATGTGGGTTCTACTGAATCAGGCTCTCTTTAATCTGCACAGAAAGGTCTGTTTGCAGACAGCACTAGCTTAGGAAGGCTGGTGCAAAAGCAATGATCAACACAGGTTTCCACAGGCAGATGAGTTACCCAGATAGTGACTTGGTGTTGCCGTGTCATAGTCACTTATAAATTCAGTAGAGGAGCTTGTTCATTGTGCTCTCAATTCAAAGAATTTAAACTATAAGGTCACTCTGAAAATGAGTGCTGATTCTTCCAGAGAAGTAAACCATGTCATTAGCTGCTTGTGTAGTCAATACAATTCCTTTGGAACACAATTCAGCTTCTGTTCTTTCAATGCATATTCATGCCAACACTATAATTCTTCAGCTGGGATAAATGTTTGCACAAGAAAACAAAATTAATTTATCCATATTTTATCTGAGTCATGTATAACCTCATTTGGCCTTGTCTCCACTGCTTGGTTCTGAGAACTGCTCCAAAGTCATCCTGAAGATCAAGTGTGCTTGCTGCTGATTGGGGTTAGCAGTTTTCCTAATAGCACAGTTGCAGTCAGCCCACTGCGTTTGCAATCTCTTACCTCCATCCCTGTGGTGCCATGGGGCTGAAGCCAGTTCCTGAGATGGGTAAGCTGCCCACCATGCATTATGCACATCCCCTAGAGTCCTTCCTTCACTGCTCACCTCTGCCTGGAGACCTCAAAGGCGATAGACACAGCATTTGTACTTGGAGCTCCATATGGTAATTCATTGCTGAGTTTTTAAGAAGTTTACATGAGTGAGTAAGTGGAACATGTCTGTGCATATTTGATTTTTGAAATCTCTGTCTTATCAGCGTCAGCTGAGGGAACATTGATTTAAAAACTCAGCTGGGACTTCTGTGGACAGGGGATAGTTTGAATTTTTGGTGTCAACAGTTTTTTGAGCCTTCTAAACATCTCCCCACTTTCTTATACTAGAGCCATACACAGATCTGTCCACACCCACCATGGCTGTAAGTGAAGGCTGCTAGGCAAAGAAATGATATTTGACTTCAGAGGCAAAGTAATGTAAGAGGAATAGTATGGGCTTTGGATTTTCAGAAAATCTTGGTCTGAGTCTGACTTTGCCTGAGTTTGCTTTGTACTAGATTGTTTACTTGTGTTTTCTTACACAACCGAGGCTTAGTGTCCTTATCTGTTAAATAGTGACAAGAATAGCATCTGCCTGTTAGGGAGGATTGAATTCAATAGTGGATAAGAAGCACAACACAGTTTATGGGCCATAGTAATTCATGAATACTGGTCTCATCAGGTAGAGGTGGAAATGGGGTTGGCAGACCTGCCCTAATTTTTATTTGAGCACTTTAATCTTTGGCTATGTTTGTTGTTCGACAGAGAAAGTTGCAAGCCCACGGCTGTCTGGATCCATGTTCCACCCTTTTGATAGCAATCACTTTATCACGACTCATTTTAAGACCCATTTCAAGACCCATTTCATTTTTGCTCTGAATGCAAATACAGTGTCAACAATATAATATGTAAATCCATCGGAATTTGGATATTTATTAACTTGATAGTTGCCTCATGGTTTATAAGCATGTAGAAACGTAAGGAGTTAGTATGGCATTTAAATGATGCCCCCATTTATTTTAGTGGGACACACTATGCTAAATGGCTATTGCACCAAGTAGTTTGTGAAAATAAAGGCAGTGAATTGGGTCAAGGAAAGAGAGTTTTGTTGTGTCTGTTAATACTATGAAATACGAAACTTGGTCCCCACCTTTCCTAACTATGCAAGGATAGGGCTCTGAATAATCCTCACTGGGGGCTGGGCGCGGTGGCTCATGCCTGTAATCCCAGCACTTTGGGAGGCCGAGGCGGGCGGATCACAAGATCAGGAGATCGAGACCATCCTGGCTACCATGGTGGAACCCCATCTCCACTAAAAATACAAAAAACTAGCCAGGCGTGGTGGCGGGTGCCTGTAGTCCTAGCTACTAGGGAGGCTGAGGCAGGAGAATGGCGTGAACCCGGGAGGTGGAGCTTGCAGTGAGCCGAGATTGCGCCACTGCACTCCAGCCTGGGAGACAGCGAGACTCCATCTCAAAAAAAAAAAAAAAAAAAATCCTCACTGGGGAGAGAGAAGGATTGGAGCTGAGCCTTATTGTTTATTATAAACTGAAATAGAACTGTTTAAGTCATATTTATAGATTGTGTATGATTTCAGCTTCTGGCAAATCGGTCAAGAGTGACTGTTGCATCAGTTGCCTTTAAACTTTTCCCTAAGCCTTGAACTTCTGCAAATTCAGAAGCTAATTTTTGGCAGACTCAATGACTGTGTGTTCATAAATGGGGAACCTGGATTCTGGGCTGCAGCTAGCAGCATGCCACCTGACTGTGAATGAGGAGAGGAACAGCATTCATGTATGGATCAGTAGTTCCAAAATGTTGTAATATGACATTGAAGTTCTTTCAAATGTCAAAAAATCCTGGGACCTGAACTTCTAATGTCTACCTATTTAAAAATAAATTTATAACAAAATGTTAATAAAAAGTCAGTAATGGCTTGAAATGACTTTGTATTTTATTCTTTTAAATTATTATTTGAGACAGGGTCTCACTTCGTCACCCAGGCTGGAGTGGTGTCGTGTGAACACAGCTCACTGCAGCCTTGACCTCCTGGGCTCAAGCAAACCTCCCACCTCAGCCTCCCAATTAGCTGGTACCACAAGCATGCATTGCCACGCCTGGCTAATTTTTAACCAATTTTTTTTGTAAAGACAATGCCTCTTGGCCAGGCATGGTGGCTCACGCCTGTAATCCCAGCACTTTGGGAGGCTGAGGTGGGTGGATCACCTGTGGTCAGGAGTTCAAGACCAGCCTAGCCAACATGGTGAAACCCTGTATCTACAAAAATACAAAAATTAGCCAGGCATGATGGTGGGTGCCTGTAATCCCAGCTACTCAGGAGACAGAGGCAGGAGAATCGCTTGAACCCAGGAGGTGAAGGTTGTAGTGAGCCGAGATCGCGCCACTGCACTCCAGCCTGGGTGACAGAGTGAGACTCCTTCTCAAAAAAAAAAAAAAAAAAAGCAAAGAAAAGACAATGCCTCTTCATGTTGCCCAGGCTGGTCTCAATCTCCTGAACTCAAGCAATCCTCCTGCCTTGGTCTCCCAAAGTGCTGGGATTACAGGCATGAGTTCTCATGCCTGGCTTGTATTTTATAAATCAAATGTGCGTGTGTGTGTGTTTGAAAAATAGTAACCCATTTCTGGATGAATATCAGCTCCAGACCACCTGAAATGCCTGAGCCAAGGATTGGCAGGCCCTCTGCTGTACCTTTGTGCCCTCATACTCTGGAGGCCCAGAGATAGGGAACAAGAGCACTGCCTTCCCTTGGTCCTGAAGAAAAGCTCTCCAGGGTTCTCCTGCCAGTGCCTACATAGATGAGAGCATGCTGGGACTTGGGGAGGGAGTTCAATCAGTGAGCGAATGCCCATCTTGAAGGGTGAAGTGGAGTCCTAGATCTTGGCTACAAGGAAAGTGTCTAGCATAACTGTCCTTGAGCAAGTGAAGCCTCCTGTTTGGAGAGTGTGTCAGGAACAAAGGTTATATACTCGAAACCAGAGGCATGTCATAAAGGGCTGTGTTGGTGGTTCCGACTGAAATTGCCCAACACACTTGGGAAATGGGGAGCTCTCAGTATTCAGTTGTGGCATTAAAGAAGACTTTGTAGAGGAGATTTCACTGGGGTCTAGAGCAAATGATAAGATTCAAAGATACAGAAATGAAGCAGGGAGGAGAAGGGAGTTCTAGCACTGAAATTTTCATTACCCTTTGCCCACCTAGAGACTGTTTTCACTTCCCTACTTTCCCTCCTTCCCTCTCTTTCCTCCCTTTCCCCCTTATCTCCCACATGTCCGTCCTGCAAGCTTGTTGTCACTTGTACCATGCTAGTGGCTCTAGCAGAGACTGTGAGGAAGCATAGAGCAGGTAGATCTTCCACAAGAGTATATTAAGTCAGATGTGGTTTGTTCCTGCTTGGCTGGGAGAACAGGTTAAAGTAGGATCCTCGGCCTTCTAGATCATCCAGGGACTAGTGTCCATAGGCTCAATGCTCAGTTTTTAGGACCCTTGGCACAGTTGTTCTGGAAACCCTCTCCTGCTAGATACTTCTTGATTTTGCCCCACAGTTATTGCACTGGGTGCTGCCTGAGCAGCCTTTAGAGCCAAATCGGAGATTAAGATCCAAACCTCGACGGCAGCCAGACTGTGCCCTGACCTGAGCTCGCAGGAGGAGTCTGCACGGTGCCTGCTGCCCTTACCCAGACCTCGTCCAGTCTGGAAGGAACCTCCTCGCCTCCTCTAGGGCTGTCTGCACAGGCCCACGGCAGTCTGAGGAGGAATGGGCCTGGGAGCCGGTAGCTAGTGGGGAACAGGAAGCATGCTTGGGGCCCTGGTACACCATGTTCGGTTGGATTCTTGGCTGGGATTTACCATTCAAAAACATCAATTTTACTTCATGTGTTCCTTTAGTCTAGGGCTTGAACTTTCTGGGAAAGCAGTACAAAAAGTGGTACAAATGAGGTTGGGGGATTCTCTGGGGATTTCAACAATGGTTGATTCCCTTTAAGAAGGATAATCTGGACTTGAAGGTATAAGGGTTGCAATTTCAAGTCTCATGCAGGCTGCAGGGGGCTGAGTGAAAACAGTGAATACAAGAGAAATGTATACACAGAAGGGGACGTGTCTCTTCTTACGACTGTGGAAAATTGGTCTTCTCATTGTGGCTTCCTCTGAGCGCTAGGCTGGAGCTGCCAGATCAGCAGGGAATCTGCAGGGAGCGGCTCTCAGAAAACACCCCTCTTCTCTAAAGACAGAGCAGACTCCTCGTTCGATGCTGTCTTGCTGGGCTGTCGTTGTGGCCGTGACCTTTTTGGGTGTTTGCATCTCTGTTTACCTCTGGGGTTTCTCTCATTCATTAGGAGAATTCATTATCCTCTGTTCTTGCAGAGAAAATCTCCTTAGGAAGCTGCTGGGAATAACTGTTAAGTTGTCCCTAGTATTTCCGTGGCTACCCCTGTCCCAAGTAGAAGACAAGCTGGGGTCTCCTCTAAGTAGACAAAGGTAGGGTGGGGTGGAGGAAGGATCAGGAGCTGTGAGTCAGACAGACCTCATCCAAACCCTGCTTTTACCACCTTCTAGGTGTGTAGATGAATCTCAGGTCTCCCAGAGTTTCTGGTTCCTCCTCTGCATTGCTGAAGATTGGTAAAGATTGTGAAGAACAAGGCCTGGAAAGCACGGGTTTAACAAAGAATCGGCTCTCAGTCTATCCTTATATTTCTTCACTTGAATGGCTTCTTATAAAACCTCTTTCCAATATGTTGCCTTCTTTCAGCCAAGTCTTGTTCTTTATCTCCTATATACTATTTATCCCCTTTATCCATGTATCTCCTCAAATCTTTCACCTGACAGCTTCCCTGATGATAAACATCTTGCATCAGTGTGGTGCATTTGTTGTAATTGATAGCCAATATTGATGCATTATTCTCAACTGAAGTCCATAGTTTACATTAGGATCCACTTTGTGTTGAATGAGGTTTTGACAATCGTATGATAACACATATCTGCCATCACCGTATCATATGGAATAGTTTCACTGCCCTAAAATCCCCTTGTGTTCCACCTATTTATCCCCCTCTCTTTCCCTACCTCCGCTGCAACCCCTGGCAACCACCGGTCTTTTGACTGTCTCCATGGTTTTGCATTTTCCAGAATGTCAGATAGTTGGAATCATATAGTATGTAGCCTTTTCAGATTGGCTTCTTTCACTTAGTAATACGCATTTAAAATGTCTTCATGTCTTTTCATGGCCTGATACCTCATTTCTTTTTATTGTTGAATCGTATTTTGTTGTGTGGATGCACCACAATTTGTTTATCCACTCACCTATTGAAGGGCAACTTGGTTGCTTCCAAGTTTTGGCATCAACTATGCCAAATTATAAATAAATAAATAAAGCTACTATAAATATTTATGTCCAGGTTTCTGTGTGCAGGTTTTGATTGGCAGCTAGAATGACTGACCTAGCTTTAAGAATAATCTTAGCTTCTCCAATGATATGTGTTTATTTTAGCATGGTTTGCTTCATCTACTACATACAGGGATTTCTCAGTTCTCTGAGCTAATGCTTCCTCGTTTAAAGAGAAACAATCATTGTCATATAACTGCAGGCATGGTGGCTTATGCTTGTAATCCCAGCACTTTGGGAGGCCAAGGCAGGAGGATCGCTTAAGGCTAGGAGTTTGAGACCAGCCTGGGCAGAGTAGTGAGACCTCATCTCTACCAAAAAAAAATTAGCTGGGCATAGTGGCATGTCCCATAGTTCCAGCTACTTAGGAGGCTGAGGCAGGAGGATTGCTTGAACTCAGGAGTGTGAGTCTGCAGTGAGCTGTGATCAAGCCACTGCACCCCACCCTGGGTGACTGAGTGAGACCCCTTCTCAATTAAAAAGAAAATTTAAATGAAAGTCGTATAACTGGCAGAATTCTGGAGTTTGGGAACCTCTCAGGGCCCAAGTCCACACAATGTCCTTCAGCTTCCAGGCTTGATTAGACTTAGGGGACTCTATCACTCTCACAGCAATTAGCAACCGTGGAGCTTTAACCCAGAGAAAGATCTCACATGGAGGTTTCTGGAACATGGCAGGCCATTCATAGCACTTGGCCATAGGCTAGCTCCCTAGTGACTTTCAATCCCACTGTTCCTTCTCCTAAAACTGGCTCAAGCAAGGAGAGCTTCTCACCAGCTAATGCACCCCAGAGCACTGCTCGGGTTTAGGTGAACAACTATGAGAACTGTTAGGGAGGAGTCTTTACTGGTGGGGGACCTAATCCACATGTAGACCAAGGGGGAAATGCCTGAATCTTATTTGTCTCTCCCTATTTAGGCAATAGGGCTGTGGAATCGGTTTCCTGATCACTCTGCTGACTTAGCCCTGCCCTTTTCTTTTACTTGAGGGCTGAGATGGTAAGATTATCATTTTCTTTTCTTCTTTTTTTTTTTGCACTCCTAGGCTGGAATGGAAGGCATGATCTTGGCTCACTGCAACCTCTGCCTCCTGGGTTCAAGCGATTCTCCTGCCTCAGCCTCCTGAGTAGCTGGGATTACAGGTGTCCACCACCACACCCAGCTAATTTTTTGTATTTTTAGTAGAGTCAGGGTTTTGCCATGTTGGCCAGGCTGGTCTTGAACTCCTGACCTCAGGTGATCCACCCGCCTTGGCCTCCGAAACTGTTGGGACTTGTGGGCATGTACCACTGCGCCCGGCCATTCTCATTTTCTATTTGCTCCTATTTTTACACAACCATTTCTTCTCTTCTAACTTTTAATTGCCTCAATAAAAAAGAATCTTGCCGGCCAGGCGTGGCGCCTCACACCTGTAATCCCAACACTTTGGGAAGCAAGGTGGGCAGATTGCTTGAGGTCAGGAGTTTGACACCAGCCTGGCCAATGTGGTGAAATCCGATTTCTACTAAAAATACAAAAAATTAACCGGGCATGGTGGTGTGTGCCTGTAATCCCAGCTACCCAGGAGGCTGAGGCAGGGGAATCACTGGAACCTGGGAGGCAGAGATTGCAGTGAGCTGAGATGGCACCACTGCACTCTAACCTGGGTGACAGAGTGAGATTCCACTCAAAAAAAAAAAAATAAATAAATAAAAATAAAAAAGAATCTTGCTAGAAATAACTCCCCTGGATGGAGGTATTAGTAAACAAAATTAGCGAATACATGTTGTTCCAAGCTATTAGGTTTTTCTGTTTCTTATTATTTTTCATTCTTTTCAATAATTTTAGTTAACTTTAAATGAAAATAAAAATATGGTCCCGAGGTCAATTGGGATTGATTTTCTTGGTTGATTGAATTAAAATGCCCCTTTCTTGAGTTGCTAGTATCAGAAATAAAGGAGCCGAGGTGAGCAAAGGCAAAAATAAAATGAAGAAGACGCTTTTTTCCAAGTGTATAGATAAAAGAGCCCCAGTGACACACACAATTCTAACAAGCTGTGTGTGAAAATGCACGTGTATATGTGTCTATATTTATAAACCTGGATGTCTAGGTGTCCGGCTCCATTTTGTGTTGCCATAAAGGAATACCTGAAACTGGATAATTAATATAGAAAAGAGGTTTATTTGGCTCATAGTTCTGTAGGCTGCATAAGAAGCATGGTGCCAGCATCTGGTTCTGGTGAGGGCCTCAGGCTGCTTCCACTCATGGCAGAAGGTGAAGGGGAGCTGGTGTGTGCAGAGATCCCATGGCCAGAGAGGAAGCAGGAGAGAAAGGGCTGGTGCCAGGCTCTTTTTAAGAACCAGTTCTCGTGGGAACTAAGGATGAGAACTCACTCAACCTCAAAGAAGGGCATTCATCAATTCATGAGGGATCTGCCCCCATGACCCGAACACCTCCCACTAGTCCCCACCTGCAACACTGGGGATCAAATTCCCACATGAGGTTTGGAGGGGACAAATATCCAAAGGATAGCACTAGGTGCAGTTTACCACTTGGAAACTCCTACGTAGAGGGACCCAATCAGATTTGGAGTAGCGGGTGGGTGTGAGGGTTGTCGGGGCATAGGGTAGGCCAGAAGAAGCAGCACTCAGAGACCTGGATATGGATTCCCAGGGCAGGGGGCAGAACGGTAAACCTTGCCAGGCCTGCCTGCAGAGGTGACGGTGCTAGATCAGGGACTAGCTCAGGTGCAGGTAATGGGGAAATGCTTCATGGCTAGGCCCTGTTCTTCTCTGGCTAAATAAGGCAGTTAGAATAATTCGTGTGCAAGTGTATTTAATTTAATGTCAGAGTTGAAGCCAAGATTAAGGTCCCCAACCAAGAAGAATGATTAACAAAATTCAGGCACCAAGAACCTGCTTACTTTTCATTGCAAAGCATAATGATGTGCAAACTCAAGACAAATTGGATGTCCTAATTATAACTCATACATATTATAAATACTGACTGAGTTCAGGGTTTAGCTTTGAAATTGATGGCAGTGAAATTCTCACCTGTGCCCACTGTGGAAGTTTAACTACATTCTCTATATTGATAATGACAGCATTTAGCATGTAGTGGAAGAAAAAAAATCGTTTGTCAAAGGCATAATATCCATTAACAGGTATCAGTATTGCCCCAATACTTACTGTAGAAGACCTCCACATAAACAAATACATGACTAGAGTTAACACAGAGGACGAGTCTGGGACTCTAATGAATTTTGTATTATTCCTTCTCTGGGCATTGATTTCTTCTTGGTACTATAGCTGATTTTTCAAACTTTCCCCTTTTTGGTGTCTATGCATTCAACTCTAAGGAATTACATAGGAGAAAATATTGTTTTTAATTTTATTTTATTAATTTTTGAGACAGGGTCTCACTATATTGCCCCGGCTGGTCTCGAACTCCTGGCCTCAAGTGGTCCTTCTGCCTTGGCCTCTCAAAGTGCTGAGATTGCAGGCATGAATCACCGTGCATTCAACTGAAAATATATTGTGACCCTAGAAAAATTCCCATGAAGCTTTGTTATACACAGTCCTATGGACTAACTCCATGTGGTCTCCATTCATCTATTTTGTGCCCATAGGAGGAGTGGGTTGGGACAGGTTTGCTGGGCATGAGGTAGACCTAGCTTGGCAGTGTCAAGGCTGGGGCATGAGGTTACCTGGGGTGAAAGGATGCATGGGGCAGGAAATGGACTTCTTATTCTGAAGGAGAACAAAGGGCAAAGTTGTGTTAATACATCCAAAGCCTGATGATTGAGTCAGCAGAAGCTAAGGTTCAGAGCAAATCTCTGGCAAGAGAAAGTAGCAAAGCCAGGAGGTGGCAGAGTCTGGCATGAAACACGAGAGGCAGCCTGAGGAAAGCATGGAGATTGCATACAGAGCGCGTGGGTTTTTCTGTGGCCCTAAGTGGGCTTGCTTGGGCATTCTAGTTAAGTCCAGTGGGCTGCGAAAAAGCAGTGAATCCCTTGCAAAACTGGAAATGTTAAAAATGTATCAGGCATCTACCCAAGAACGCCTACTCAAGAGTGGCTTGATCATCTGGCATGAGAGGAGTCAAGCAGTGGGTGGTTGCAGGTTGTCTCACAATGTCAGCAGTGTCACAGTTCTGGGTTTTGCTTCTCTGTGATTCTCCTGACTTCTCTCACAGCTCTCAAGAGGGCCACAAGAGCTGTCTTCTGCAGAAGCCTGAGGAGGGAAAAGGATGTTTCTTTTTATCCGGGAGAAAGCAACACCTTTTCACAACTTTCCCTCTGATGCTGGGAGCCAGGATTGGGACACAAGGCAGGTCCTGGCTGTGTGTGATGGTAGGACAGCCAGTGCCTGGCATTTTGGGCTTTTATCATCCAGAAAGGAAGACGGTCCAAGGAAATGGCTATTGTAAGAGTGAATGACAGCCACAGCATTTTAATGTTCTGGAGCCTTTAAGGTCTTGTTTAGAAAATACAAGGAAATTGCAGCCACACTGCAATTTGATGTCACAGCCAACCTTTTCAATTTCTCTCCATCCTTGTTGAAAGGACAGTTATTGATTCACCAGAACTATTCTTGAAACCCTGAAAGCAAGGCAGACAGGAAGCTTGGAATTTCCTCTTCCGCCACTGTTTGTGAATAACTGGAGGTGGCAGATCCTGGTTGAGAACTCTCTCCTAAGGAAGAAGGAAGGTTTGGGGAAAATGTTGGTATCAGTAGCAGAGCATGTGTAGGTCATGAATTATACTGCTCATCGGAGAATCTGTCACATGTCAGCTACTATGTGATGAATGTTCAGTGCATGAAAAAAATTTTAGTTAGAAAATATATCGGGTCCACTTCCAGAGTCAACTTTTCCGTGGCTTTCTCTGAATTCAACTGGTGCTATTTGGCACTGCCACGTGTTCATATGTGTAATAACTTTAAAGCTACAAATCCTGAAGCAGGATTGAAATGTACTCAGTGTGCTGGATTGTTCCACAGTCATCTCTGGCTATGTTAGGAACTATGTTTTTCAGAATCCCTTCCCTCTGTGGATCCTAAATAGAGTTGGCCAAAAGAGACACTTGCATGAGATTTGAGAGGCAGAAGAGAAATAGTGGTCGTTTTTTTCTGGATCCCTTTGCAGGCTGATATCGTGACTATCAGATGAGCAATGCCCTGTGGGTCCCAGCCCGTCTTTGCTCTGTTCCTCTCCATGTTGAGGTCTTCTTTCTGATTGTTGGCCTAGCACCAGCCACTTGGCCGTAGACCTGCAGTGGCCAACACTCCCTACCCACACATCCCAGCTCTCCTACTATCATCCTGTTTCAGCAGCCCAACAGCATTTGGCCTTCCTTCCCTATCTCTTGCAAGCTGTGATCCATCCGCTTGGCCAGGACTTCAGGAGGACTGGACAGTGAGTTTTCTCTGATACTCTCACTTCACCTTCCAGATCTCTGCCTTCCCAGCTTCTCCCACAATTGTGTCAGGTCTAATCCCTATCCTGTCTCTTCTTCCATGATATCCACAGTGAGTCTACTTTCTTGAATACTGATAGATACATGCTGTTATTCAAATCTGCATAGATTTGGTCTTCATTTATCTTCTGTAACTGCTGTTTAGAGCCTCATTTCTACCAATGCTGGAGGCTGGGGTGGGATACTATTTAAACTTGCCAAAGCAAGAAAATTCTGTTTCTTATGGCTTAAAGTAGTCATTTCTGGGTTAACTTAAGCTGTCTTGCATCTCCCTCCTGTTTTCCTAAAATGCCTCTGGGTGCAGGGAGAGACCTACCCATACTCCTGGTGGGACGGGCCTCTCCCAGCATGCTGGTCTCTGCTGTGGAATAGAGAGGCTGTCCCCAAATGTTCCACACCATTCTTTCTTGAGATGTGTCTAATTGCACTTGTCCTTTGGACCAATATGCTGAGACTTGCTGAAGAATTTCAAGGCCCCTGATGTTTGCCTCTATTGATAAGGGGGCCACCCTCTCTGGCCTCATCTCCTGACCCTAGGCCTCCCCTGGGCCACCTGTTCTCTCTGCATCTCCATGTTGTCCTCTGGGACACTCCTGCCTTCCTAAATTTCATGCCAAGGCTGTGAAGGAATCAGGGTGCTATCTCAGGACCACTTAGAGGGTGTCTGCAAGTTAGGGGGCATCTGTAAGCAGGGAGGAAAGGTTTTCTAGAAATCACTAGGAAGTGGAAGAGAAGAGGTGATGGGAACAGAGCCATACCCTGGGGCTTGAGATAGAGGTTTCTGAGGTGGAACAGTTTCAGGAGCTGACAGCCTCATGGATCTGATCCAGGAGAGGGGAGTGAACTGAGTGAACTGGAGTATGCAGGGAAGTCCAATAATTGGAGTCATCAGACCTTGTCTGTGTGTCTAGGAGAGAGTTCAAGGAAAGCAGCGGGGAAGCACTAGGGTTTGCACAGAAAGCAGAAGGGAGCTTAGGAGACTAGAACAATTGTGAACTCTGTAAGCCAGCCTTCTGAGTTTAAATGCTGGCTCTGAGGTCAAGAGTGGATTCTTTCTTGAGCCTCCCATTCTCCAGGTGTTAAATGGCTAAAATGATATCCCTTTTGTGGACAATTGTGAAATATTCAGCATATAGCAGGGACCAGGTGCATGGTAATCCCCATCATTAGCTACACTCACTACCCATCATCAGCTGCCAACTGTTAGAGAGAAAGTAGTGAGAAATGAGCATATTTCCTTAAGATGCCCCTCACTTCTCCTAGGATTTCTAAAATCCAGATGATGTATATATTTGTTGTATTTGTTTCCATTTTTGGTCTTTTTGTTCCCTTACTAAACCAATGGTGCATCTTACAATTTTTGATACCTTGAATCCAGGAAATATACTCCTTGTTCTCCTGCTTATAGATACAAGGATGCTGGTACAGTTTGGTGTTCTTTTTGTCTCATTTTGCCACTAGATGGCAGGCCCATTCTATTATTCCTGCACCCCGCCCCCCACCCCAACCCCATCAGTGGAATGAATAATTAAGTTTTGTAATAAAAGTATAGCTAAAATTTTGAAATGGAAAAATAGGGTAATCTTGAATGGACAGATATCAAAATGCAAAGTTTCAAAAACAAAGAATGTCAGAACTTTACACAATAACACTCTGCTGCCATCATTTCTTTAAACATCTACTTTACCCCATGAAAACATAAGCTCCTTGCAGCCAAGGGCTGTGTTATAAATCTTTCTATGTTCAGGACTTAGAAAGTCCAGTCCTACTGCCAGGCCCAGTGGATTTAAAAATATTGAACCTGGAGAAGAGAAAGGTCTTTATGAATTCATTACGCACATCAAGCAAGACTAAGATAACTCTTAAGAAAGATTGATGCCTCCTTTATGAAGAGTACAAGAAGAGATTAGCTTGAAATAGTAGCAAGAGGGACTCCATTGAAACTTAAGAAAGAACTTCCTGATACAGATGCTGTGAACCCTGGGAGTGGATAACCAAGAATGATAGATAGCGGCCCCCTTCCTCCTTTCACTGGTCAGGAGGTATGTCCTAATGGGAGGATTGGACTAGTTGGCCTCTCAAGCTTCTTTTAATTCTCTTTGTGATTGTAAATGTGTTTTCCTCACTTATTGCAAATTATGGCTGTTATTTGCTCCACTGGTGAAAATCTATTGTACAATTAATTTTTTTGTAGAGATTTCAAAGCATTTCGTAGCTGATCTTCATTATCATGGGTGATGTATATTTCTGTAGAGACAGAAAAACTGAGAAGCTCTACTGAGCAAGCTGGGGACCCTCCCCACAGTCCAGGATCTGTTCTCTTACAAAGATCTTATGAGTTTTTTAAACCAAATAAACAAAGAAAACTTGTTTTGCTCTGAAGGAAAAAAACAAAAAAGACAAACAAAATGAACAGCAACTTTGCCTGACCTTTCCATCGCCTGTAAGCCTCAGAGCTGTTGGCCGTGTCTTGTAATAACTCTGATCTTTTGACTAAAAAAGAATGCTAATCAGCCGGGCTTTGCCAACCTCCATTTGTTACCCAGTTGCTAAGTGATCGCTAAAGATTAGCCAGTCATAGGTGAATGGAAATTTCTACCCTGTGCTTTTTTTTTTAGAGATGAAAAATAGCTTAGGGCATTTAAAGAAAAAACAAACAAACAAACACTTTTATGTCTTTGGCTCTTCAATTGTTTTTAAACAGCGTTTCTCTGTCCCAACAAATCCAAGAATTGGAAGAGGCAACAAATGTTTTTCTGAAGTTCTGAAGTGCCCTTAACCTTGGCTTTTTTCTTGTTCCCGTCATCATTTCTTTAGCTGGGGTGAACTGTCTGATGATGCAAAAGCCACGAGAAAAACCACCAGCTTTATATATTGTATATCTTCTCCAACTCACCCATCAAATAGGGGCAAAATAATAGTACTGATCACTAGGACTGTTGTGAGGATCAAATCAGACAATAGTATGAGAAATGCTCAGCATAGGGCCTGTCCAGAGAAGGTACCCAGTGCATACTGGATTCTTTACTAGTGGTGTGATCACCATCACCCTTGTCGTGTGCCAGGTTCTCTCTGTGCTTCAGAGTATTATTATTCCAAAGGGAAATGCGCATTGAATTTTCTCTCTTAAAAACTACTTGCAGTAGAACACCCTTTGACTGGGGTAAAAACCCTTGAGTAACAGAGGCCACTGTGTCCGAAAGCTTTACCTGTGTACAGGTGTGCCACAGCTGCATGAACCTCACCTTTGGCTTGCTCATCTAAAAAGTGGACCAAAACCTTGTAACTGACACACAAGTTTAGAAAGGTCAGATAGCATGGTGGGTAGATCTATTCCAGGTTCCCTTGCAATTACCAAAAGGAGCTTGGGAGGATCTCTGTCTTGTAACTTTCAAATGCTTCATTAATCCACATGTAGCACTGCACAGAGCTGATTTTTTTTCTTTCTTTTTTTTTTTTTTTTGAGATGGAGTCTCGCTCTGTTACCCAGGCTGGAGTGGAGTGGCATGATCTCGGCTCACTGCAACCTCCGCCTCCCAGGTTCAAGCAATTCTGCCTCAGCCACCTCAGTAGCTGGGATTACAGGCATCCGCCACCACACATGGCTAACTTTTGTATTTTTAGTAGAGACGGGGTTTCACCATGTTGGCTAGGCTAATCTCGAACTCCTGACCTCAGGTAATCCTCCCATCTTGGCCTCCCAAAGTTCTGGGATTACAGGTGTGAGCCACCACGCCCGGCCCACAGCTCATTTTGAAGGAACTCTACCAATAACCTGCTGTTTACAATTTTTACATGATAAATAACATAGTAACAAACATCCTTATATGTATATCTTTTCATAATTTTAAGACTCTCCTGAGGTAAGATCCTAGAAGCTGGGTTGAAGAATTTGGTTCTGTTTCCATGGGTTGGGTCATTAGAATGTTCAGATGATGCACCTGTTAGCAGATGCTCTTCATCCCTAGTTATCAGGGCTATGTCAGGAGGAGGGGAAAAGAGACATGAGGAATTTGTTTGTCTCTGTGTTCCTTTTACTTCCTTGATAGTTTGTCTCTGTTTATCCTATTTCTTTTTCTAACACCCTGGCTTTTACTTATGGCCAAATATTACTGGAATATGTATGAGAGTAGAGGGAGACGAAGACTGGGTCGGGGATGCAGGGAGTGGAAATATTGAGGGAATATTCCTTTTAATCATTATCTTTATTTTTATTTCATTCCAGCTTCTTAATGTGGATCAGGTGAGTGGATTTTTCTAATTTTTAAGACTATAAATCCTAAACAAATTTCTCTAATTTTTAAGACTCTAAGTCCTGTACTAGCAACAACATGGATTTTTCTACCCTTCCTTAGAGTGCTCCAGATTATGTGGGAATTTTATTTCTCTTTGTTTGCTAGAGAAACTCCTAAAGAGCTCATTCCTTAGAAAAGCATGAATTTCCGCATGTCTCTTTAACCATCAATTTAGCTGCTCTCAAAGAAATCTGAACAATGCTTTGCTTGTGTATCTTTTTCCTTCTGTATCCACTTTTAACTAAATGTCTCTTTCCAGTGTCTCCATTTCTAATTCTCAAGAAGGGAGTTAACTGGACTGATTATTCTTCATCATCCCATTGTGGGCAGATCTTTGAACAGTCTATCTCTTGGGCTTCCAGACAACCTGTAGATGGCCACTTTTAGGTTCAGTACCTCTCTCATCCAGTCAGCTGTTGGTTGAGTGTGTGGTAGGGTGTGTATCATATGGAATGGAAAGATCCTCTGATGCTCTAGAATTCCGAATGAGGTGAAGGGCATTCAGTTGACCTTGGGTGCTCTTACTCAGGGATTTCTTTAAATTGGCAAGCTAGTCCAGGGGCAGTGCCTCACACCTGTAATCTCAGCACTTTGGGAGGCCGAGGTGGGAGGATCACTTGAGCCCAGGAGTTCAAGACCAGCCTTGGCCACATAGCAAATCCCCATCTCTACAAAAAATAAAAAAAATTAGCGGGATGTGGTGGTGTGTGCTTGTGGTCCCAGCTGCTTGGGAGGCGGAGGCAGGAGGATCACTTGAGTCTGGGAGATTGAGGCTTCAGTGAACTATGATTGTGCCACTGCACTCCAGCCTGGGCAACAGAGTGAGACCTTGTCTCAAGAAAATAAATAAATAAATAAATAAATAAATAAATAAATAAATAGGCAAACTAGGAAAGAAAAAGCATGGGAAGTATAGCCTGTCATTTTGTTAAAAAAAAAAAAAAAGAAAAGAAAAGGCTTCTAAAAAATATCTACACATACATTTACCCTATGACCCAGCAATTTAGGTATTTGCCCCAGAGAAATGAAAACATATGGCCACCAAGGCTTGAACATGAATGTTTATAATAGCTTCATTTCTGATAACACAAAACTGGAGACAGTCTGGGTGTTCATCAAAATGAGAACGGAAAAGCAATTTTGACATAATTATACAATAGAACGCTACTGCGTTCCATTGCAAAATAGTTTGTTTTCTACAAAAAGAAATGTATTACTGGTACACACAACCTAGATGAATCTCAAAAAATTATGCTGAGTGATAGAAGTCTATTCCAGAGTCCACACTATATGACTCCATTTATATAAAGTTCTAGGAGAGGCAGAACGAAAAAAAATTTCAATGAAAAAGTCATTGCCTCTCAGAGATAGAGAACAGGCCTGAGCAAGAAGACGCATTGGTGTTTTCTGGGGTCATGGTCATGTTCACATCTTGAAAGGGGTTTGGTTACACGGGTGTATGCATTCTTCAAAACTTAGCAAATGTACACTTAAAATTGGTGCATTTCATGCTCTGTGATTTTGCCTCAGAAGAAAAAATGTAAATAAATCTTGAACTGTAATTCAACTCTGATGTGTTCAGCGTACTGATATATTTAAGTATACTTATGGCTATAATTTAATTTGAAATTCACCAAGAGAAATAAGATGGATTGATCAATGGATAGAGACATGGATAGATATGTAATAAACCAAGAACAGTAAAACGTTAATGGTGAAATCTTGGTGGTAGAAATTCAAGTGTTCACTGAAAATTCTTTCAGTTTGCTATGTGTGTGAAAAGTTTCCCAATAGAATGTTGGGGAAAATGTCTACTGATGTATGATGTACCATTCAATTAACAACAAATAGTCATGCGCCTGTCATATATAAAGCATTATGATATGTACTAAAGATACAAGAATGAAGAAAGACAAAGCTTTTGGCTCGGAGGTTTCACAGTTTCATAAAGGAGACTAAAGTACTAAATTGTTAGGGGAACAAACATGTCAACAATTTTCTGGAATCGTCTAATTTCAAGTACTTTACTTTTATTTATTTTATATTTAAAAGAAATGTGTTTTATTATTATTTAAGTTTCTGTTTCTATTTTTATATATTTCAGGGGTACAAGTGCAGGATTTTTTAATTTTCATTTTTTTAAAGCATAGTCTCCTGTCATCTAGGCTGGACTACAGTGGCACAGTCATGGCTCACTGCAGCCTTGAATTCCTGGGCTCTAGTGATCTTCCCATGTCAGCCGCCCAAGCAGCTGAGACCGCAGGTGTACACCACCATGGCCACCTAATTTCTTAAAATTTTTGTAAAGACGAGGTCTCACTATGTTGCCCAGGCTGGTCTGGAACTCCTGGGCTCAAGCAGTCCTGCTGCCTTGGCCTCCCAAAGTGCTGGACTTACAGGCATGAACCACCGAGCCTGGCTGCAGATTTTTTACATTCACGGATTGCATAACAGTTGCATCTAGGCTTTTCAGTGTACCCATCACCGGAATAGTGAATATTGTACCCAAGAGGTAATTTTTCAATCCTTACTTTCTCCTACCTTCCCACATTTTGGAGTCCCCAGTGTCTATTATTCCACTCTGTATGCCCACGTGTACCCACTGTTTAGCTTCCACTTATAAGTGAGAACATACGGGTTTTTTTTTGTGTTTTTTTTTTGAGACAGTTTCACTCTTGTTGCCCAGGCTGGAGTGCAATGGTGCGATCTTGGCTCACTGCAACCTCTGCTTCCCGGGTTCAAGTGATTCTTCTGCCTCAGCCTCCTGAGTAGCTGGGATTCCAGGCATGCACCACCACACCTGGCTAATTTTATATTTTTAGTAGAGACGGGGCTTCTCCATGTTGGTAAGGCTGGTCTCAAATGACTTTCTGTTTTTGAATTATTTCATTTAGGTTAATGGCCTCCAGTTCCATCCATGTTGCTGCAGAAGACATGATTTCATTCTTTTTTATGGCTGAGTAGTATCCTGTGGTATATATGTACCACAGTTTTTTAATCCAGTTGATGGATTAAATTGGACACTTAGGTTGATGGACACTTAGGTTGATTCCATATTCGAGTACTTTATTTTTAAACGTAAGGAATTCTTTAAGTAAATGACTCCATGTTATTTTGATTGACTAATTTTGTAAGTGTTTTTATGTAAACAAACTCACAAGTTAGGAAAAATATCTTTCATCAAATGCTGTCTTCTAATTTTGTTTAGGGAAATGTTTGTCTCATAACCATACCTTGTCTGGCTGTTGCCTCTGTGACCTATTGACATAATATTTAAAATTTACTTTACAGCAAGGAAAAGGGCACTCAAAATGCACGGAAAAGTCAATGAAAGTCACAAGAAGAAAAGGTTAATATTTAAGGTTGACTTTGGTTGGAGTTATCTTCAACTTTCCCCCACCCTCTTCCTGCAGAATCTCCTCCTTCCAGCTGAGGATTCTTCCTAAAACCTGGTTATAAGGTGTCTTGCTCACGATTGTCTGTGGCTCTTTACTGCATAAAGAGTCTGTTCCCACAGCCTTAGCTGCTGTTCCAAGTCCTCCACAGGGTGGCCTGTACCTGCCTCTTCACCCACACCTTCTGCTGTGCTCACCGCCTCTAATCCCTTACCCGCTAGCCACCCTCACCTGTGTGAGGTAAGCTTCTGATCTAGGTGGTCCTTCCTCCTGTTTACTTACTCTCTGGATTAGTTCATTTTTGCATTACTATAAAGAAATACCTGAGGCTGGTTATTTATTTATTTATTTATTGAGACGGAGTCTCACTCTGTCGCCCAGGCTGGAGTGCAGCGGCGCCATCTCGGCTCACTGCAACCACTGCGTCCCAGGTTCAAGCGATTCTCCTACCTCAGCCTCCAGAGTAGCTGGGATTATAGATGCCCGCCACCACTCCCGGCTAATTTTTGTATTTTTAGTAGAGACAGGGTTTCGCCATGTTGGTCAGGCTGGTCTTGAACTCCTGACCTCAGGTGATCTGACTGCCTCAGCCTCCCAAAGTGCTGGCATTGCAGGTGTGAGCCACCACACCTGGCCTGAGGCTGGTAGTTTATAAAGAAAAGAGGTTTAATTGGCTCACGGTTCTGCAGGTGAACCAGAGGTGTGGTGCTGGCATCTGCTTCTGGTGAGGGCGTCAGGAAGCTTCCAATTATTGGCGGAAGGCAAAGTGGGTGTATCACATGGTGAGACCAGGATCAAGAGAGAGGGGAGAGAGGGGCTACACTTTTAAAAAACAACCAGATCTCGAGTGAACTACCTGAGTGAGAACTGGCTCATCACCAAGGGGATGGAACCAATCCGTTCATGAGGGATCGGTTCCCATCATCCAATACCTCCCACCAGACTCCACTTCCATCATTGGAGGTCACATTTCAACTGAGATTTGGAAGGGACTGTATCCTAACTATATTAACTTCCAATTTCCATCGAAAGCCCACCTGTCTAAGAAGAGCTCCTAGACATTCCCTTTCCCCTTCAACTTGGAGGAATTGGGAATGACAAAGAGAAATTAATCAAAAGAAGAATTAATCCCTCCAATCAGCCTTGGCATTTTCTTTCTATCTTTGATATGTTGTTTTTTACAGAGTGTCTTGGGTTTCAGAATAAGCTGTTTGTAACTACTTCCTCCACTATATTGTGAGCCTCTGGAGGGCAAGGGCTGGGTCTTACTAATCTTTGAGTAATTTTAAAGCCACTAAACAGGGCTCTGCACATAGTGAGGATTCAACATATGCTTAGTTGAATCTAATTTTTCAGAAAAAGTCAACATCTATTCTTAAGATAGCCCACACCAGGCTGAGTGTGTTATTTGTAAATCCATTGGCCAGCGTCATTTCCTCCAAAGTGCAGCATTTTTGATAGAACCAAAGGCTCATGACTGACCTTCAGAAAGACATTTTGTATTTCACCATCAAAGAGTGGTACAGGTTTTATTAGACTTCCGTAATCCAGGTCTCGTTTCTCAGGCAACTCTGAAGCGTATCACACTTTATCTGAGAGGGTCACAATTAGTGAAGGAAGGGATTGGCCTTTGCAAGTTTGTGTTGCTCACGAACTTATTAAATTGCTTAATTTTTTTTTTCTTCCTAGCTTTGATAGATTGACTTTGCCTCTTTTACTGCGTGCGTAGTGCCATCTTGTGGCCATAAAGCATATAACACTCATAGTTATGCCACAGCGCTTCTGTTCCATCTTATTTCTGTAGTCTAGAGGATCTCTAAGTGTAGAAACACATGGATTATTACTAGGTGAGCGTACATATAGTTTACTGCTAAGCCAATTCAACCTGGTACATCTAGCTTGGGTATATCTAGAAGCATTTAAGATGCTTGTATTTTGTGCGTTTTCCAGCTTCTTTCGTTGAAGTACCCCAATCCAGTGTTTTTCTTTGAAAAAGAACCCATGTAAACTAGGGAAACAATAGATGTGGTCCTTGGAGAGGCTGGAATGAGAAACTCAAGATTACTTTAGAAGGATCCAACTCAAGAGGGGTTGCAAAACCAAACTTCCTGCTAGAAGAAGCTGAAAGCAGTAGACGAGGGGCAGGGGAACATATAGGATACGTCTTAATGTATAGCCTCGGGTAAAAAGAAAGAAGAATAAAACAGATCTTTAATACAGTGAGTAAAATCTCCAACAATCCAAGTAACCAGAATATAGGAACTGAAAGAGATTTTGAACCATTGCAAATAGATTGTGTCCTGCACTGAAACCTCTGTAGTTTTCCTCAGAATCCCTCAAACCCATTGAGAATCCATCAATTCAGACTTAACAATGAGAACTAACTTGGGCTTGGGATGCAGCAGATTAAATGTTGACAGTTAAATGAATCATGCACAGGTTTAGAAAAACAGTCTGAAAATTTTGTTTGGATTTTTGCAATTGTCCTGCTTGAATGTACCAAAAACCCTTACCCTCTGAGACAGGTAAATTCCTCCCACCACAGTTCACCATTCTTCCTATGACTGGCCCTCTGTTCATTCAGTTACTGACTATTTCTTTTGTTGGTTGATACTGGAGTAAGTATGAGCTGACAAACATCAAAAAGACCCATTCTTGCCTTCATTTATCTCAATACCCACTGACAGTATGCAGGGGAACAATGGGGGATGCAAATCAATTCTTCAACAGCTTTATGACCCTAACTTCAGAGATCCTATCTACAGGAACAAGGGGAATGCAAATGGTCAGAACCTGGTGCTACCTGACTTTTAGCAACAACGAAGTGGGCCAAAGTGCAGCCTGATTAATGTTTAATTACAAATATATTTCTGTTCGGAACTCAGCATGCAATTCTTGTCAACACTGGGAGACAGTTTCAAGTCTGGTAATAATTGAGGAGGAAGCAACCACTAACAGGGCTAAAGGAACAAGGAGAGAGCGTGGGTCCAGGAACTCAGAGAGGGAGTTGCTCTATAGAGAGATGCGTGACAGAGAGAGGTAGAGGGAGAGATGCCCTGATCTCATTTTTCTCTTTCTCATCAATCTTTAGCCAAGGCCATCACTGGCCAAGCCCATCTAAAAGCCAGAGGCAGCAAGCAGTGCCCGTTGAAACATCCATAAAAGGTAAGCTCCTGGGTCTCAGTGCGGGGTGAAGAAGGGTAGAGAGTGAGTATGAAGAGGCAAATGGAAAATGCCTGGCCCAGGGCGTATCTGGATTTTTAACAGAGACACACATTCCTCATTACAGGGTTTTTCAATCTGGATAGGTGGGTTTTTGTAATCTGTGGAGCAATATGAGTCCATTCCCATCCACTGATGGACTTGATACTGTATGTTTCATATCATGCCAATAACGCATTATAGCAAGTGGGGCAGGGGTATGATGGAAGGTGTGAGGGACAGAGACAATGCTGAAAGCTTCTTGATTAGCATGAGGGTAGAAAGAAAGTCAGAGATTGAATGGCATAGCAAGATCCACAAAGTGAAAGCTCAAGGTTCACATATATCATTTGTGAAATAGTAGAATATTTGAAGGTTGACTGTGATAAATTAAAGATGCATATTGTAATTTCCAGAACCATTGCAATCACCCAATGGGTTCTTCCTGCCGCTGCACAGACAAAACCAATTCACTGAGACCATGACATTACAATAAAGAAAGAGCTTAATTGAAATGGCCTGGCCATACCATGTGGGAGATTGTTATCAAATCAATCGGGTTTTTCAAGGGTAGTTTGGCCAGCAGGGGGATAGGGGAATGGGTGCTGCTGATTGGATGAGGATGCAATCATAGGGGTGTGGAAAACGGTCCTAGTGCACCACGTCTGCTATAGGATGGGGGCCACAGGAGCAGTTGAGCCAAGAGTCATGGGTATCCAGTCGTCAAAAATGCAAAAGTAGCAAAGGACATCCCAAAAGGCCAGTCTTATTTTCTATTATAATAATGTTATCTGCCGGAGTAATTGGGGAAGTTGCAAATTTTGTCACTTCCCGAATAATGGATGGTAATTTTTTACTCCTACACCTTAGCAGACTAGAAGCCCCTTTCATCCTCCTAACCTGGTGGGCTTTCATTAGTTTTATAAAGGTGGTTTAGTTTTAGGGAAAGGTTCTTATCATTTAAACTATAACCTAAATTTCTCCCAAAGTTAGCTTAGCCCAAGCCCAGGAAGGACCAAAGGCAGTTTGGAGGTTAAAGGCAAGATAGGGGTTGGTTAGATCAGATCTCTTTCATGTTGTAATTTTCTCATTGTTATAATTTTTGCAAAGGTGGTTTCACTCTGAAGTTCCCCCTAAATCTTTACACAATGATAGAAATGTTCTAGATTTGTGCTGTCCAATTGGTAGCTGCTTGTCACGTAGAGCATAGACCTAGAGTGTAAGTACAAATCTAAATGGGAAAAAACTGAATTTTCCCTGGTGCAAAAAAGGAAAACTTTCCCTTGCCATCTCTCATCTCTCTTTTCTTAGAGTATTTAGTTTAAAAAACTTGCAGTTGTTAGTTCTTTCTCTATCTCCTTTGCCAGCTTTATAACCAGGGATGTCCTTCTGAAGGACCTGGGGCTATCTCTTTGAAATGTTAACATCAAGGAGGCTAGCCTCCCTATCTTCCCATCTCCATGGGTGCTCGCTCCAAATTATAACTAGCTACCTGTCAGAGAGATCTAAGAAGTTTTATTATTTATTTGAATAAAGGCAATTAGCAAACACAATAGCCACCTCAATTACTAGGTGAGTTTAAGATGAGCTATGTATGACAAATGGTGCTGTCAAATCCTCTGACTTGAGGACAAGCTATAGTTTATCTTGTGAACAGGTATGTTCTAAATGGCTATATAAAAAGGCAGAACTTTTTGTCTTTGCAATTTCTTTTTTTTTTTTTTTTTTTTTTTGTGAGATGGAGTTTCACTCTTATTGCCAGGCTGGAGTGCAATGGCGCGATCTCAGCTCACTGCAAACTCCACCTCCCGGTTCAAGCAATTCTCCTGCCTCAGCCTCCTGAGTAGTTGGGATTACAGGCACCTGCCACCTGCCCAGCTAAGTTTTTTATTTTTAGTAGAGCTGGGGTTTCTCTGGTCAGGCCGGTCTCGAACTCCTGACCTCAGGTGATCCGCCCGCCTTGGCCTCCCAAACTGTTGGGATTAAAAGCATGAGCCACCGTGCCCAGCCTGTGGTTTCTTTTTTCTCTCTCTTTTTTTTAGACAGAGTCTCGCACTGTTGCCCAGGCTGGAGTGCAGTGGCGTGCTCTCGGCTCACTGCAAGCTCTGCCTCCCAGGTTCAAGCAATTCTCCCAAGTAGCTGGGACTACAGGTGCCCGCCACCATGCCCGGCTAATTTTTTGTATTTTTAGTAGAGACGGGGTTTCACTGTGTTAGCCAGGATGGTCTTGATCTCCTAACCTGGTGATCTGCCCGGCTCGGCTTCCCTAAGTGCTGGGATTACAGGCGTGAGCCACTGTGCCCGGCCTGCAGTTTCTTTAGGAGCTACCTGTGATGTGCCTCACTTTCAGGGCTTAATGCTTATTCAATGATAACACTGTTTTCTTTCTCCTTTACTTTGTGGAAAGGTTTTTTTAGGTTGACAGGAAATTTTGTTGTTAGTTATATTTCCTCAATAAGAGCAACCAATTAAAAAGTAAACACAAGCGGGTGTAGGTGAAAGGTCAATAGAGGCGCTACAGTGGAATCCTAAAGCATGTAGTACACAAAAGAAGTCAGGAAACAAGAGTGGAGAAAACCAAAAAACCAACAGAAAACCCAGGTGAACAAAGAGAAAATACAAAGATGGAAGCTTAAACTTATCCATATAAATAATTGTTGTAAAACCTTCTGATAAAAGTCAGAAATTGTCAAAACGGGAAAAGCCAAGACCTACCTGTATATTGTTTACAATAAATGTACTATAAAGGCACAGACAGGTGTCAAGCAAAAGGATCAAAAAGATATACCACGGAAACACTAACCATAAGAAGGCTGGTATGGCTGTATTAATGTTAGGCAAAGTAGATTTCAAGACAAAGAATGTGTTAGAAGAAAAACTTCAGGCAAATTACATTTTACAAAGTTGGCTGGGTGTGGTGGCTCACGCCTGTAATTCCAGCAGTTTGGGAGGCTGAGGCAGGTGGATCACTTGAGGCCAGGAGTTCGAGACCAGCCTGGGCAACATGGGGAAACCCCATCTCTACTAAAAAAAAAAAAAAAAAAAATACAAAAATTAGCCTGGTGTGGTGGCATACGCCTGTAATCCCAGCTACTTAGGAGGCTGAGAGGAGAATCACTTGATCCCGGGAGGCAGAGGTTGCAGTGAGCCGAGATCCCACCACCGCGCTCCAGCCTGGGTGACAGAGTGAGACTCCATCTCCAAAATAATAAAATAAATAAATATATAACAAATTTTACAAACTTTAATTGAGCAAAGAATAATTTGCAAATTGGGCAGCACCTAAACCAGAGTAGATTCAGAGCCATGCTGGCGCTGCCACGTGGTCAGAGAGGATTTATGGACAGAAAAAGGAAGTGAGGTACAGAAATAGCAGGACTGGTTACAGCTCAGGGTTTGCCTTATTTGAATGCAGTTTGAACAGTTGGCTGCCTGTGAGTGGTTGAAGTATTGCGGCCGTGATTGCCTCAGACAAGAGTAGGTTACAGTCTGTTTACACATCCAGTTAGGTTATAGTTCACTAAGTATGGAGAAACCTTCAGGCCAAACTTAAAATATGTAACAAGGGCCGGGTGTGGTAATTCACGCCTGTAATCCCAGCACTTTGGGAGGCCAAGGCAGGCGGATCACCTGAGGTTGGGAGTTTGAGACCAGCCTGACCAATATGGAGAAACCCTGTCTCTATTAAAAATACAAAATTAGCCGGGCATGGTGGCGCATGCCTGTAACCCCAGCTACTTGGGAGGGTGAGGCAGGAGAATCATTTGAACCTGGGAGGCAGAGGTTGTGGTGAGCTGAGATTGCGCCATTTCACTCCATTGAAACTCCATCTCAAAAAAAAAAGAATGTAAGGAGGCAGCTTTAGGCTAAAGGTAATTAGCAGTTATAAACAGAGATGAAGAGAGGCATTTCATAATGATAAAAAGATCAGTCCTTCAGGAACACAGTAATCCTAAATGTATTTGTACCTAGTAACACAGGCAAAAAGTTTCAAAACACAGGAAACAAAAATAGAAAGCATTAAAGGAGGAAATAAGCAAAGCCACACTTGGGAGACTTCAACCTCTTAGTAATTAATGGAAAAAGTAGACAAAGTAATTGGGAATGATATAGAGGCATAAAATAAAACATAATGAAACTAATAAATTTTGGTCCATTAAGAAAGTCAGATTTAATGATCTGAAACGTCTCATTTTTAGGTGATGTTTGGTTAGCAACGTCCTACTGTAGACACTTTGATGTGGTGGTGATTGGAAGATGGTCTGCAGAGATCAACCAGAATTAGCTCCACGTGCCACTTGGAGTGGGAACTGAAGTCACACAGGAATAAAACAGTCTTCATGCTTTAGGATGTCCTGATGTGCCAGTGTCGTGAAATCTTCATTCATGAGACATTCCAGTTTACCGGCAGTACAGAATAGAATATGCTATAGCCCCCAAAATACGTTTTTAGTATAAGGATTATTTTGAGCTGATTATTTTGAGAAATAGCAGATGCAGGAGAAACTCCGAAGACAGAACGTAAGTTTACCTTTTGTAAAGGGATTTACATTTATAAGGGAAATATCCATTTGTAAGGCTGTCTCCTTCTGTACCGGAAACACAGGATGACTATAAGTGACAAAGACATTAATTTAAATCTGCATGACAAATCTTACTCAAGCTTACCAGACTTTTCCTGGTCACTTTCCCATAACTTGTTTCCCCTGCCCAGAAGCCCCTAATCCCCTTTCCTTTGTTTTAGCCCAAGTCGGTATATTATTAAACTAAATTGGGCCTGAGGCTGCCTCCATACCTTGAGTCCCCACATGACGAACTGCAGCCTAGCTTGGTACATAAATGAACTGAAAGCCTAATTTAGGAGTATATTTTTGTAATACATAGCTGAGTGTCAATCAATCACAGCAGCTGAGTTTCAGCCAGTCACTGGCTGCCAACTGATCAGCCCACCTCCAAATAAGGCAAAGGCTCAGCTGTAACCAATCAAGCAGCTTCCCTACCTCATTTCCGTTTTCTGTCTATGAATATGGCCTGCTCATTATTGTAGAATAGAGTTCTCTGAACCTTTTCTAGTTCCAGGGCAGCCCAATTTTGTGAATCATTCTTTGCTTAAATAAACTGTTAGATTTAATTTGTTTAAAGCTCTTCTTTTAACATTTTACACCCAAGTTCTAACCACCCCTTTGAGCTGCTCATTCCAGTTACTCCAAAGCATGCATGAGATACACATGTTAACAGATTAATATTTGTTTTTCTCTTGTTAATCTGTGTTTTGTTACAGAGCCCCAGCTGGGGACCTAGAAGAAAAAGATTTGTTTTTCTTCTCTTACAGCAGCAACTCTGATCTTTTCCCTTCTAAACTATAACAAGCAATTAAAACAGCCTCTCAAACACTGGTAGAATGATTTCATCTCTTTGGGTTAGATATACTAGCCTTCTCCTGCCAAACCCAACAGATTTCTCCAGCGTTAGTCTCAGCAGAGAGCAACCTTCACTTCCTTAGGAACAAGGTTGCCAGAGTTGGACATTGAAAATGCCGAGTACCCAGATAAATTTGAATTCTAGATAACCGATAACTTTTTTTTATTGCAAGCAGATCTAATTAAATAACAAAGTCCAAGAAACACCTGCCTTTAAGGCACTCTCCCTAACAAACTGAGTTATATTCCTTGTAAAATATAATAGAGAAATAAAAATCTATGGGGAAAGGGTCATTCTAAAGACAGTCTTTTTATTTAAATATTTTATGATGATACATATACGAATATAATCTTCCAAAAAACAAATGTAAAACTAATACAAATCACTTTTTCAGGAACAAAGAAAGTCATTTAGAAAATGTGATTATGCTACAAGAGGCAGGTTAGGTTTCCAAGGCTGCTCAAGGTGGAAGCTTAAGACCAACTTTTGTTTGAGTACATAGGTGATATTTACATTTTCACATACTAGTGATATTCCTGTTGCATACTTGGCAAAATAAAACTGTTAGTAAGTCTACAATAATAAAAGAAACAACAATTACTAAGTAAACCATTCTAGATGATGGAAGAATAACCTCCATTTAAGCTACAGACTTAGATGTCTAAAAATATGTGTCCTGATCTGTACACAGTTAGTGGGAGCACACTATATAAATCCTTTGCATAACACCATTCAACAATATTTTTTAAAGTCTACAAAATTTTAAAGTTTCACTTCCCAGTCAAGAAATTAGTCTTTGAAAATTATGAAAATTATCGTGTTGTGGGAAATATTTATACAAATTATTACTGATAATGCACATATATTTTGAAACATTGTTTCTAGGAGCAATAAAATATAACCTATTTAGGAGATAAACAACCCAAATGATTAGTAAAAAAATTAACTATGTAGAAAAGGGAAGGATGTTGTGCAAAATCAAGTCAATTATTAGAGGTTTTTATAATATAATATTGAGTACTTATGTACTAAGTCACACCCAGCCAGTCAATAACTGAGAAATCAAAATAAAATAATAATTTCAAAGTATTACAGAAATACAGGGTCTTTTGAGATTTTTGGCAATTGTAAACAAAAACGAATGGTTTGTACAATTCAGTGTAATTCTACAAATATTTATTTGGCACCCATGTTAGGCACTGAGGATACACAGCAGTAAAATAGGCCTAGTTGTTCTCACAACTAGAGAACATAGTTGGTTAATGTAGCTGCACTGAATTGTAGCTGTTTAGAAGATAATATACCCTGAGGCTTTTTAAAGTATACTATTACTATAAGAAGTAAAATTATTTTATATTTATAAATTTTGTTCTGGATTATTCAACTGAATTTGGAGTGTTCAAAATTTTCATGGCGGCTGAGGTGAGGAAGAGGTATAATGCTATTTTTTTTCTTTTCTTTTCTTTTTTTGAGACAGAATCTCACTCTGTTGCCCAGACTGGAGTGCAATGGTGCGATCTCAGCTAACTGCAACCTCCGCTTCCCGGGTTCAAGTGATTCTGCCTCAGCCTCCCAAGTAGCTGGGATTACAGGCGCCCACCATCACGCCCAGCTAATTTTTGTATTTTTAGTAGAGACAGGGTTTCGCCAGGTTGGCCTGGCTGATCTCAAACTCCTGACCTCAGGTGATCCGCCCACCTCGGCCTCCCAAAGTGCTGGGATTACAGGTGTGAGCCACCACCCCTGGCCAGTATAATGCTATTTTTAAGACTATACAGTATGTATGTGCACACACACACAAGTCATGTGCACAGAAACATACAATGTTTATTCTTATCATCAATGGTCCAATTTAATGAATCACACGCAGATTAAAAGGGTTCAAGTCTTAAGGAAGTTATGGGCACCATAACTGGTGCTCAGACTGTGCATGTATCTTTGGATCAATGAGTTGTTGAAAATCTGCTAGATGCAGTAAAGTACAGAATACAGAACATCAATGTTTAATGTTAATATGGTAGGCAAAGAGACCCAATCAGTTTCCTGGGTTGCTTTACTGGACGGCCAATGAACTAGATACTCTGTTCACTTGGTAAATTCTCAGAAGCCAGACTGACTCTCTATGTATCTTGTTTTATCAGGATTGTTTGCATAGCTTGCTAAAAGGCACCTAAACAGCAGCATCATCTCTATGTCCTCAGTAAATTGTGGAACATTTCTAAAATACACTCCTGGAAGCAGAGACAGTGTGGTCCTTTGCATATCAGTGACTGATAAAAATTTTAAGATCAATGTGTATGTGTCTCTGTGTGTCTGTAAGGCTCATGAAGAATCAGGTACATTGGAAACATGAAATTAGTCACTGCTAATTAAACTCTGGGTCAGTTTGTGGCTGACTGCTGTTTAGGAGTAAGAATGCTGTACAGTGCTACGCTTGGTGACTCTGGTGGAAGATGTGGTTATGGTAGAATTAGAATGACCAGATTCCTCTAAACCAAAATCTGGCAGAGGGCCAGGGACTCCAGCTCCAGACACCATGGTGTTCCTAGCCTTCATAGAATTTTCAGTGGGAATCTGGTAACTGGATTGCAGAGTGGAAGCAGGTGCTAGAACTCTTTCTGTCACTGTCACATTCTGTCCTACTGCTATATTAGGCATGGCCAGAGTAGGCTGCACACCTGAGCTGGGGGCAAGGAAGCTCTCTCTTTCCCTCACCATGACGTAAGGTGCATCTTGAAGATGCTGAGTGCCTTCCAGAGGATTCGATCCACCCCCATGAGGCTGTATTACTCTTTCAGTGACCACAACTGTACCTTCATTAGCATAAGGCTGATCTACCAAGGTAGAAGCTGGAGCATACACCCTCTCTGTCACAATAAGGCTCTGTGGCTGTCTAGAACCCAAGATCACAGTGGTTGGTGGCACAGTGGACCCTGTGACATAGGAAGTTTCTGTTGCTATCACATTTCTAGAAGCCACTGGGTCAGGAAGAGGTGTAGCTACCTTTTGCGCCTGCCTAGAAGACACAGATCTTTCAGTGACTATTTCCTGAGTTACTTTCTCTGCATTGGCTTCTTGCAAAGATTTTGGAACTGGGAAGCTACTGCCAGAGGAGTAGGTATTCTCTGAATTAACCATAGTTTGCTCATAGAGTGAATGTGAAGCTGTGTTCATACTTGTTTCTGTGGCAGGTTTTTGTCTCTGCTCAATTTCCATATTTATATCTATTTTTTGACCTAGGCAAACTTCAGCTAGTGTCTTGAATTTAAGTCCCAAATCATCCAAGAAGCGGTCATCTAGCTCTCCTTCAATAAAACTGCAACAACCAATAGAAGCATTCAGCGATTCAGTTTCTTCCTGAGAATAAACCAGAAGGCAGTCTTTGGCTGTGTGATTTTCATCTTCCTCAGTGTAAGAGGCCGCTTTCTAAAATGAAAACAAAACAAAACAAACACAAAACAGACAAATAATTAGCAATACAAATTCATTTTTAAACAAGACTCTATATTCCTGTTCAAAATGCAGTAATGTGAATTTAATTACAAGGAACCATCAGGGAAACACAAATTGAGAGAGATCCTATGACACAACTGGCCTGTATTCTTAAAAAAAATTAATATCAGGGAAAAAATAGAAAGGCAGAGGGGACTGTTTCAGATTAAAGGAGACTAAAGTGTCAGGACAACTAAATGGAATGCAGGATCCTGAGAAAAACAAAATTGCTATAAAAGATAGTGTGATAGTTGGCTAAATTGAAATATGGACTGTGTCAATATTAAAGTTCTACATTTGTTAACTGTTCTATAGTAATGTAAGAGAATGTGTGTGAATGTGTGTCAGTGAGAGAGAGACAGAGAAAATGGAAAAGCAAATAGCAAATGTGGCAAAATGTTTATTGGGTTCAAAATTTCTCTTATTCTTGCAAATTTTCTGCTAACTTTGAAATTACTTCCAAATCAAAAGTTAGTACATACATACGTAACCAAGAATGACTGGAGCAGGATTAGAGTGGAGAGAGGGAAAACTTATCAAAGAAAACAAACAGGATGCTAGAATTGAGCTTAGCAGTGAGACAGGAAAGGCCAAGAAATGGTTTTGCTTGACACCACTCACATCCCTGTTAAGCTAATACTTGAAGGTGGGTGAAGGATGGTATGAAAGATGGGAGGGTAAAAAGGAGCAGAAAGTGGGAAAGCATGCTAATAATTTGCAAATTTAGAAGAGAGGGGACAGAAGTAACTTGCTTTCCTCAGTGGAAGCCCCTCCCCTTACTCCTCTCTAGGGCCCTTCAGATGCCTTATATTCCAACTCTGCCCATTCTCATGGGAGCACAGGGCCTACTTTTTTTTTTTTTTTTTTTTAATTATTCTTACTATGTCTGTAAGATCTATAGTAAGGTTATTTATTTTATTTCTGATATCCATAGTTTGTGTTTAATCTCTTAATATCCTAATTAGTCTGGTAAAATGTTTATCAATTTTACTGACCTCTTTTAATAATAAGCTTGTGGCTTCAATGTTTTTTTCTTATTACTTTTTGCTAAATATTTCATTGATTTCTGCTCTAAAATTCATCATTATCTTATTTCTGCTTGTTTTGGGTTTAATTTGCTCTTCTAACTTCTGAGGGTGGAAGCTTAGGTCACTGATTTGAAAACCATCTTCTAATATAACCATTTTTGCTACAATTTCCCTTCAAGCATCACTTTAGTAGAACCCCACAAATTTTCATAAAGTATAATTTAATTTGCAGTCACGTGTATTTATAAATATTTGAGTATATTTTATATATCTCTTTGTTACTGATCTCTGGTTTTAATTTTTTTGTCGTCAAAGTACATTGTATGACTGCAGTTCTTTAAAAGTTATTTACATTTATTTAATGTCCTAGAATATAGTCTATATGAAAAAGCATGTGTATTCTGCTTCTGTTGCATAGAGTGTTCTGTCAATGTCAACTAGATCCATTTGGTTGATGGTACTAAGTTTTCTATATGCTTACTGATTCTGTCACTTGTTCTTTCATTTACTGATAGATCAGGTTGAACTCTCCAACTATCATTATGAATTTGTCTGTTTCTCTTTCAGTTGTTTTTGCTTTAAGTTTTAAAAATTTCTGTTATTAGATTCTGACATATTTAGGAGTTTCAGGCCTCCTGATGAACTGACCCATTTTTCATTATGAACTATCCCTCATTATTCCTGGTAATATTCCTTGTTCTGAAGTATACTTTATCTCTATGTTATACTTTTTTTTTTTTTTTTAGACAGAGTTTCACTCTGTTGCCCAGGCTGGAGTGCAGTGGTATGATCACAGCTCACTGCATCCTTGGCTTTCCAGGCTCAAGTGATCCTCCTACCTCAGCCTTCTGAGTAGCTGGGACTACAGGTGTGTGCCAGCATGCCCGGCTAATTTTTTGTATTTTTGGAGAGATAGGGTTTTACCATATTGCCCAAGCTGGTCTTGAACTTCTGGGCTCAAGCAGTCTGCCTGCCTTGACCTCCCAGAGTGCTGGGATCACAGGCATAAGCCACTGTGCCTGACCTCTACATTATACTTTTATTTTCAGTTCTGCTTCCAATTCCTTAATTCTAGCATGAGCTTCCTTACTGCATCTGATCATCTTCCTGGAACTTTTATCATCATTTTTTGGTGGACCCTCATAATAGCAAAGCCAAGTACTCTCATACAGAAGGTAAAATTTAAATGGACTTCATAGATTGTGTTTTTTAGGTTATATATTCTCTGCCTCTCCTACGGAGCTCATCACTACCAAGCCTGCTCCTGCAGAGGGATGGAACTTTCTGACCCACTGACATCTGTCTTGGTCATATGACTTGCTTTGGTCAATGAAATGTGAGTGTAAAAAGGTGGAGGCTTTGAGAGCCATTGCCTAGTTCTGCCTTGTTCTTTTCTTTGGGTCACAAGGACGGCAGCTTCCCAGGTACAATCTGCTCTCTCAGTGTGCATCTTGATATGAAGACATCATGAAGGAGAGCAGAGCTGAGCTGACTGGCAAAAACATAACTGTAAGTGAGAAATATGCCTGTGTGAGAACTAAGATCATGGGGTCACTTGTTACTGCAGCATAATTTAGCTAACACCAACTGATTCTGTGGGTCCCATTTCTCTTTCCTTATTGCCTGTAAGTATTCCCTGAAAAAAGAAAAAAAAAACAAACCCAAAGTCTCATTTGGATCCAAGGCAATGATTACCCTATTAATATCACATTCACATACAAATGTTCCCCCCACCCCCCACCACCAATACATAAAACCCATCCTTACATCAGTGAAATAATTTCTTAAGAATTCTTCGTTCAGTGCAACAGCAGCTGCCTGAGCTCCAGCCATGTCTCTGGAAGCCCCTGTGGCTCTTGTGGTCTTCGTGGTTTCAGTGGTCATGATAACACCTGTGGCCCCTGTAACCTGGGTAGCTCTACCAGAAAGCAGGCTTCTGTGTTCTTCCCACCTTCCATCCATCTCAGACATCTCATGTTGCCCTTTGGCAATGGAAGCAGAGCTACTTCCTTTCATTGTGGCTTCCTTGGCCATACCTCCTACTCCATTTCTTCCTACTAGATTGTCCCCTTGATCCACTGGCCGAAATGATGGCACCACCTGTGAGAGCAAACACAGCTGAGAACTGAGTCAGGAGGATGGAGGGAATCCTTCATCCTTGGTAGAAGGATCTGAGCCAAGCGGGCATAGGAAGGTATAAGCTATTTCCACTGAGGCCAATTAGAAAAAGTATTTTGAGTTGAATAACTTATGTAAGTCTTATGAAGATCTCCTTTCTTCTATCTTCTTGTTTTATAGCTGGATAGAACCCAAAGAGAAAAGAAAGCCCAAACAGTCACAGCTCCTTTACTCTATGGGACCAATGGCATTTCAACCTCCCTCTACAGTTTGATACCTTCTTCTATAGTTATAGAATTCTTAATTTTGTTTTGACCTGGATCCATGGCCACCCAAAATAAAGACTATATTTCTAAGCCTCTGATGCCACTAGGTATAGCCACCTGCCTAAACTGTGGTCAATGTGAATGAAGCAGAAATGGTGTACGCAAGTTCCGGGAAGTGTGCTTAAAGAGGGTTCTTCACTTTTCTCCCATCTGCTGGTTACAATGTGGGGACAGCAGCTAGGTAGCTAGAACTGGGACAGGAGGACAGTGTGGAAATGGAACTCAACCATGGAAGAAAAACAAGGAAGAGGGAGCTGGGAACCATGCTGTGGATGAATCATCATGTTGATCTTGGAATGCCCATTTTAGGGTGAAGCCACCTGAGTTCTCTGCCACTTGATGCTAAATTCTATCCTATTAGAAATGGTGCTCATAACAGATGGTGGTGAGAGGTCCAGGGTGAAGATGCAATAGAGAGACAAAGGGATATGGCTATGAAGTAGTTGGGAAACGGGGTTTTGCAACATTTTACAACTGTCATGGGGGTTGTGGGCTTACCTCTGCAAACCCTATGTATTGAGGGAAACAGAAATGAAGCAGTTCCTGGTTACGAAAACTGCCCATTTAATGTTGGGACAAAAGACTTAGATCCCTACACACTCTTGCTCTTCCTGAACCTTGCTCTACATTCTCTACAACATGGGAAGTGTCAAAACAGAGTAAAACTATCTCAATTCTGCCCCGGCAACAAACACAAAATATGCTGTCACTTGAACTCCTTGCTTAACAAAGGCACATGAGTGAAATCCATAGTGATCACTTTACTCACTCAACCAAACATGTAAGAAACACTTCCCTAGGCCCCTTTAAAACCCAAAAAGAAGACAAGTCATATTGACATCTGATCCACTGACCTTGTCTTCAGGTGGTGCTCCTTCATTATTCCAAGGATGCAGCATCTCTATGGTGCCAGGTATGGGGGTAAAGCCTTTGGTGCCCTTTCCGCAATGGCACATCAGCAGTAGAAGTGGTACCACTGTACAGACACAAAATCGAACACAGGTAAGGTTAACCTTGATATATTTCTAAATTTATATTGCACAATTTTGGAATTTGCATGTCCCTTCCTGGAGTTGTCTTCACTTATTTACAGCTCTATTTTTCTTTTCTTCACCCTGATCCAACCTTACCAAGCTTGTTTTGGGCAAGTTACTCCAAAACCCGAAGGCAGGATGAGGGAGTCTTACAGATTCAAGGCCTCGTTCTTCAAAAAGAGGCTGTCTGTGGTTGCTGAGTGGAATACCAAGACTAGGTCAGATAGTATCCAAATCATCAAAACCAGCTTAAAGATTAATTTTTTTAAAACTATGGTCCAATTAAAAAAAAATCACTGTTACAAAAATATATGTACTGTTAAAAACAGTAATTAGAAATAATAAAGTGAAACATATAACAATTTCAGAGCCCTCTTCTTAGATTTTATTTTACCCCTAGGAGGAAGCAAAGACCAAGGCTGACCCCTTGATCAATGCAGTAAAGAATTAACACATCTGCATGCCCATCTGCCACTTCCATTTGGCAGCTTCCAATGATGAACTGGCTACTGCCTAGATTCGTTTTTATGTCAAACAGTCAACAGCACATTAACTATAGCTACTATGATTAATAAGACTGAAATCAGCCAGTGGCTCAACAATTTTAACAAACATCAAGTGTCTATTATGTGCCAAGTACCACATTAGGCTCCAGGGAATCTGAGATGAGAAAGCAGTGCAAGGAATCCCTGGGCAAAAGATACACTCCCAGCTCCAGTACCTACCTACAAACTTGGTAAGCTGAGACAAGTCATTTACTGTTATGTATCTGTATATGTAGCCATAGCATGCAGATAATGGTATAAAAGTACACTGCAGACTGTTGAGTGCTGTGTATTCAATTGCATATCTACCAATGGCTCTAATACAGCAGTCCCCAACCTTTTTGGCACCAGGGACTGGTTTCATGGAAGACAGTTTTTCCACAGGGAAGTTAGGGGTAGGGGGGTTGGTTTTGGGATGACTCAAGTGCATTACATTTATTGTGTACTTTATTTCTATTATTATTACATTGTAATATATAATGAAATAATTATACAACTCACCATAACGTAGAATCAGTGGGAGCCCTGAGCTTATTTTTCTGCAACTAGATGGTCCCATCTGGGGGTGATGGGAGACAGTGACAGATTATCAGGCATAAGGAGCATGCAACCTGGATCTCTTGGCATGAGTAGTTCACAATAGAGTTTGAGCTCCTATAAGAATCGAATGCCAGCACTGATCTAACAGGAGGCAGAGCTCAGGTGGTAACACAAGCGATGGGGAGTGGCTGTAAATACAGATGAAGCTTCACTCACTCTTCTACCACTCACCTCCTGCTGTGCGGTCTGGTTCCTAACAGGCCATGGACAGGTGCTGGTCTGTGGCCTGGGGGTTGGGGACTCCTTGTCTAACAGACCTCTCCTCTGTCACTGCACTAGCCTAGGTGGCCTTGGAGGCGGCCCTCTGTCCATACTCAGTGGTCAAGTAGAGTGATATTTCATGTAACCTCAGGATGCAATCCCTTGTTCTTTTATAAAAGGAAACCCGAGGTCTTTGGAGTGTGGGTAGGGCAGGCGGGACTGGTTGAGAACATCTTACGATCAGGAAGGACAGGAAGTGCTCAGAGGGTCTGCCTACTTTTGGTGCTGGTGAAGAAACAAGCCAAGTGGGGAATATCAGGGAGGCGGAGCTCTGACAAGTTGAATGTACAAAGCAGGATTGATTAGAATAAGCTGGGTTTGTAAAACACCTTGTACCCATAACCCAAAGTCATGCAACGCATCTTTTTTGAGTGCTTACTACATGCAAGGCTCTGTTCCACACACTGGGAATACAGCAGTGAAGAGAACAGACAGCACGCTGCCCTCACGGAGCTCATCGAAATGGGAATACCAGCAAAGTTTATGCCAATAGTTCCTAAGTTACTGAAATCAGAAAAGGATATACATTTATAAAACAAAATTCTGAAGAGTCTTATATTATGCTTTGGTGATCTGCCAATCATCAGTTGTTTCCCTATTCACCCTCAAAGTGTTCTAGTGTGGTTAAAGAATAACTGTGAAGAAATCAATGACTACCATAGTAACACATCTCCAGGAGTGCACTCAAATTCCCAAATGCACAACAGAGTGGCTTTTAAAGACTTACACAGCAGGAGCAGAAAGGCCAAAATCATGAGCGCAATTGCTGCGGGTCCCAGGCCCACATAGGAGTCATGCTGTGCTTCCCTGCAGCCGCTGCCATGTAGACACTCACAAACCGTGAGTGTAAGGATCTGCTTTTGAGGACAACTAAAACCCTGATTGTCTGAAATCAGGAACTGAATTTCACTTCTCCCAAGCTTCTTCTCACTTTGTTGCAGCAGCACACTGGTACCTATGAGGTTGGGAGGCAGAAGGAAATAAAAACGAATGATTACCAAGGATGAGGCAACATTAAATTCCACAAATGTTCTTTCATTGCTGATTGTATTTAACTCCAATTAGATACTTTGTTCTTCCTTCACTTACTGAAGTGTGCTCGTTAAAATTTGTCTATAGGCCCTGAATATGCAGTTTAAATAGCAAAGGTTCAGACCTGGACACCTTACTTTCATGATGATTAGCTGTAACCAATGTGTGTGGGTCTACGAAAGCTAGGAACTGTTCTATACACTGGAAATACAGTGACAAACAAGTGGTGAGTTAACATTTCTACTGAATGACCTTTATTTTACCATTTCTTTAAAAAAAACTTCATTAAGGCAATTTTTCGAACATAGTAATAGAGAGAAGAGCATAACCCCCATGGTACCCATCCTCAGCGTTAATCGTTTTCAACAATGGGCTGATCTTGTTTTCTCTAGTCCCTTCTTTCTTTGTTCTCAACACTATATACATTCAAAATGGAAAAAAAATTCAAGCCTACAGAAAAGTTGAAAGAATATTTTAGTGAATATTAACAAACCCTTCACTAACTGTTTACATTTTGCAACAATGCTTTCTTGTCCTCTATATACCCACTTTTTCTTTTTTTTAAAGTTTCTGAACTATTTCAAGGTAAGTTACAGATAGCACGACATTCTTCAGCATGCATCTTCTAAGATCAAGGAACATTAGCACTCTTACACTTCTTCTTCTTATTTTTTGAAATGGAGTCTCGTTCTGTTGCCCAGGCTGGAGTGCTGTGCTGCCATCTTGGCTCATTGCAATCTCCACCTCCCAGGTTCACCTGCCTCAGCCTTCTGAGTAGCTGGGATTACAGGTGCCCACCACCATGCCCAGCTAATTTTTGTATTTATAGTAGAGATGGGGTTTCACCATGTTGGCCAGGCTGGTCTCAAACTCCTGACCTCAAGTGATCCACCCGCCTCAGCCTCCCAAAGTGCTAGGATTAAGGCGTGAGCCACCATGCCCGGCTTCAACTTGTTATTGATAATATTCTCTAATATACAACTCAATGTATTTGTAAGTTAAATTTATTAGAATTTTAGAGTATAAGGATCATAGGGAATTTTTTTTTTTTGAGACAGAGTCTTGCTCTGTCGCCCAGGCTGGAGTGTAGTGGCACAATCTCGGCTCACTGCAAGCTCTGCCTCCCGAGTTCATGCCATTCCCCTGCCTCAGCCTCCCGAGTAGCTGGGACTACAGGCACCTGCCACCAGGCCCGGCTAATTTTTTGTATTTTTAGTAGAGACGGGGTTTCACCGTGTTAGCCAGGATGGTCTCGATCTCCTGACCTCATGATCCGCCCGCCTTGGCCTCCCAAAGTGCTGGGATTACAGGCGTGAGCCACCACGCCTGGCTGGGAGGTTTTGTTAATTCAGATCACTGAAATATATAAGGAAACTAAATATATTAAATCTGTAAATACAGTTTGAAATATCGATGGTGTTTAATTTGTTAATTGGACTAAACATTATTCAAACCCTCTTAAAATGATTTCGAACATTTGCTAGACTTAACACAATAAAGCTGTAAATTAAAAAAAAAAAACCTGACTATTGTCTTTGAAATTTTTCTGAAATGAACCCTAGTTGTTTAAAACAAAATAGTTTTCTGGATAGACTTTTCTGCATTCAGAACCACCCTGAAGGACATCTGAAAACTCACATCAACACATCATATGGTCCATGTGTCTAGATGTCCTGGATGTGGACATATGGACATGTCCACTGACATGGGGAAGGGTGGAATCAGACAACCCCCCTGTTATGTTGTTTCTATCATGTTCTAGCTTTGAGCTTTACTTACCTCCAGTTAAACCAAGGTATCCTCAGCTTTAATCAGGGAATAATGTTGAAGGAAGGATTAAATATGGTAATACATAGGATGGGCTAGCAGAATGCCTAGCCCATAGCAAGTGCTCAATAAATGTTGTTTTAAATAGAATTATTGTTACTATACTTCAAGATTTTTAGAAGGCACCTACTACGATTGTGGTGCTGAAAAAGGCTTGGTACTCCTCACCTTACCAGACAAAACTACTTCAATGGCTATTTAGGGAATACCCAGCTACCTTCAAGACATTTATTTTTCTTCTCTCCATAAGCATATAAAAGATACTATATGTCAGTAGGTTCAGGACCTCATTTCATAAACTCCTTTAAAAAACTATATTGGAAATATAATTTATGAGAAGAAATACAACTTACAAATATTTTAGATATTTATCATGCTTAATATTTAGATTTCAATGTAGTCCAGTGATTTTGCTTACTTTCTTGGCGTGCTATTTTCCATTTTTCTGCCATGCCAGGTGGTTTGTCAATGACAGAGAAACTGAAAGGGCCACTGTTTGGGTGTCCATCCAGGTCCTCTGCAGTAACATTCACATACTGTGCATCGTGACAGATTGTCTGCACAGGCTCTATCAGTGTGGGACAGTTGTCGTTGATGTCTTCAACATTGATAAGGACTGTGCCAGTGACGGTTTTTCTAGGATAATCTTAAAAATAAGAGAGAAAAAGTATGTACATTCTGTTCCTATTGCTGACAACAGACATAGTTTGAATTCCCTTGCCAATTTGGAGTGGAGAAGGTACTAACCACTTAGGACATTTTCTATCCTAGATATGTTTCAAATTTGGATCAAGTAATATCTTTTAATCCACTTACCAAGTAGAAATGTGAGATTTATCTATTGGAGAAATTAGGTGCTTATTTCATTTTACTAAAAAATTTTTTTAGACATCTATTTTTTAATTTTATCTACCCCTCAATTTTTTTTTGAAGATGGTATCTTGCTTTTTTGTCCAGGCTTGTCTCAAACTCCTGGGCTCAAGTGTTCCTACCATCTCAGTCGCCTGAGTAGCTGGGATTACAGACACAAGCAACTGTGCTGGGCTGAGATTAGGTTTTTGTTTTTGTTTTTTTTTTGAGTTGGGAGTCTCACTTTGTCTGGCGCGATCTCCGCTCACTGCAACCTCTACCTCCCGGGTTCAAGCAATTCTCCTGCCTCAGCCTCTTGAGTAGCTGGGGCTACAGATGCATGCCACCATGCCCGGCTAATTTTTGTATTTTTAGTAGAGACGGGGTTTCATCATGTTGGCCAGAATGGTCTCGATCTCTTGACCTTGTGATCCGCCTGCCTCGGCCTCCCAAAGTGCTGGGATTACAGGCGTGAGCCACTGCTCCCGGCCAAGATTAGGTTTTTATACACAATCAAATCAATGGTTTCTGATGTTGGAAAATAAAAATCTAAATACATATAATCAAGAAAAAGATCTATTTAATAACTTACCTTCTGATATGGCCACAATCTTTACAGTGTATGTGCCATTTTGAACATATCTAGATTCAAAATCAGGAAGTTTTGCAAGTTTAATTTCAGATGTGACAGAATCCAGAGAGATCCAATTATCTCTATCTTCTAATTTTACATATCTGTCATAAAACAAACACAAAATTAATTTTGAATTCTGCATGAATTGGAAATCTCTAACATCTACAGCTCTTTCAAGCTTACTTTTCTTCTCTTTAAATACCTTCTTATTACAGGCATTTGTTTTGAATGTTTTTAATTTCGTAAAACCATCCTAAAAGCCCCTCTCTTTACTGCATGTCACACTTAAATTGGACCTTCCTTATTCCTGCAACATACCCAAGACATAAAATTAAGGGTGATTCTCTTGAGCCCACTAACCACTAACCCAAGTTTTTAAGTTGCTCTGCAGTCTGTCCTATGGCATTTGATTTAGTGTCCCTTAAAGTTGGGTTAAACTTTTGGGGAATAACTTAGTTATACAATAAGGACTGGTGGAGAAGAGCGGTCTTATGTTCTGTTGTTTATTGGGGGTGTTAGCAACATTTACCAACATCAACTTTAAAAATCAATGATCGCAGGGGCTGGGTGCGGTGGCTCACGCCTGTAATCCCAGCACACTGGGAGGCTGAGGCGGGTGGATCACTTGAGGTCAGGAGTTTGAGACCAGCCTGGTCAACATGGTGAAACCCCATCTCTACTAAAACCACAAAAAATGCCGGGCATGGTGGCGCGTGCCTGTAATCCCAGCTCCTTAGGAGGCTGTGGCAGGAGAATTGCTTGAACCCAGAAGGTGGAGGTTGCAGTGAGCCGAGATTGCGCCACTGCACTCTAGCCTGGGTGACAGAGCAAAACTCCGTCTCAAAAAAAAAAAAAAAAAAAAAATCAACGATCATTTTAAACAGAAGCATCTAAAAATTTTCTGATACTGTTGATTATTGGGGTAATAATTTTCTTTCAGGTAGAACTGGTTAAAAGTGGAAACAATGCCGATAAAATCATTTCTGGGTTTCTTCCCTCAAAGCAAGGAGAATTAGTGTGGAAGGAGCCAATGCTGGAAGAGCAAGGCAAATGTCCATATTATGTTTTCAGAAATGTATGTAACAGGCCGAGCGTGGTGGCTCACGCCTATAATCCCAGCACTTTGGGAGGCCAAGGTGGATGGATCACCTGAGGTCAGGAGTTCAAGACCAGCCTGACCAACAGGGTAAAACCCCATCTCTACTAAAAATACAAAAATTATCTGGGTGTGGTGGTGGGCACCTGTAATTCCAGCTATTTGGGAGGCTGAAGCAGAACTGCTTGAACCCGGGAGGCAGAGGTTGCAATAAGCCGAGATTGTGCCACTGCACTCCAGCCTGAGCGACAGAGCGAAATTCAGTCTCAAAAAAAAGAAATGTATGTAATTAGTTAATGAATACCAATGAGTTTAACATAAAAATACCAGTACATATGAGTATCTTGGTTTGCTCAATCAAATTGTTAATTTATTTTCTATTAAGTGGCTTCGAGGCACACAGGAATGAGTGGCTAATTTATAGCAATATTTATTTATAGTGCTATTTCCAATTATACACTTGAACTAAATTTTTCTGCCTCTTAATATTGCTACCAGTAAATAATAATACATTTCGATTTTCACAATTAGTTTTGAATTTCATGTCTGAAATTTTAAAGCTTAGACATAACTTGCTGTCTATGGTTTACCAACATTCACACTGATAATAAAGGCAGAGTCTTAGAAATAGGGATTACATTTCACAATGTGTTTGTTTAATCTCATTTAAGAAATTTTCTGTTCTCTATTGTAAAAGCTAGACATCATTCAAGTAGCATAGCTGCTTATGTGTTATAGCAAATATCCGTAAACAGCTGATACACATGAATAATCAATAAAACAGTAAATTATGACAAACAGTCTGGAGTGCAGTGGTGTGATGGCAACTCGCCGGAACCTTGAACTCCTAGGCTTAAGCAATCCCCCTGCCTAAGCCTCCCCAGTAGTGGGGACTACAAGCATGTGCCACCACGCCTGGCTAATTGAAAAAAAAATTTTTTTTTGTAGAGACAAAGTCTTGCTGTGTTGCCCAGGTTGGTCTTGAACTCCTGGCCTCAAGTGATCCTCCTGCCTCGGATTCTTGAGTGCTGAGATGCCAGGCATGAACCCACTGCGCCCAGCCCCTTATCAGTGTTTCAAAATAACAACCACTAATTAGTTAGGTAAACATTTGGAAAATAACTTGGCTGTGCCTCCATTCCTTATCTGTAAAATAATAGGTTTGAGCTGGTCTTTAAGATCTTTTCTTTCTAAAATTCTGTAACTGCATTCTAAAGAATACAATAAAACACTAAGAAATGAAAAAGGCAGGGTTCATTATTCTTCCAGGCAGAACACACAATCTTTTGATGTATTCATGGCCCCTAAAAAACAAACAAACAAACAAACAACAACAACAAAAAAAACAGCAGCCAAAAGTCAGTAATTTGGTGGGAAACAGAAGCTTCAATAAGTGGCCACATATTATTGGTATATAATTAGTTTGAACATATAAGTTTCTCCATAGACAGCAGTGAAAAATGATCATATAGAAAATTCATCCCCAATTTTGTAAATTCAGTTGGGTATACTGTCTTGTGAGGTATAGAGCTGAGAAAATTAAAACTAGACCAACTAGACCACATAACTCAAGAGAAGCACAGCGGGCCAAAGAATGTCACCAAGGCACTACAGAAAACATGGTGGAAGCTGTTTGTTAACATTATTTTGGAAAAAACGTTATTTAAGGAATTCCATGAAAAGGCGATTCACTAAAAGCAAAAAGGTTGTTGAGGAGCTTCTTCCACATTTTCATTCTTGCTACACTTGGCGATGCACTTAAATACAATGTTTTAGGAAGCACTGGTACACAGGGACTGCTATGATTTTAATGTTTGTAACCCTCGGAAATTCTTATGTTGGAGCCTAATACGCAGTATGATCATATTAAGAGGTGGGGCCTTTGGTAAGTGATGAAGTCATGAGGGCACCACCCTCATGAATGGAATTAGTGCTCTTAAAAAAGAGACTCCAATGAGTTCCCTTGCTCCTTTGGCCACGTGAGGATGCAGCAAGATGATGCCATCGTGGAAGCAGACAGCGAGACTCACCAGATACCAAATCTGTTGGCTGGTGCCTTGATGGACTTCCCAGCCTTCAGAACTGTTAGTAACAAATCTGCTGTTTATAAATTACTTGATCTAATGTATTTTTGTTACAGCAGCTCAAATGGACTAAGACAGGGACACAGGTGTATAAGGACACTCAAGCAACCAGGCAGCTCTGGCACTGAGCAGGAAGTCACTAAAGTTGTGTCTGGGACAGCAGGTGGGGATTCTTTAAATTCAACTGCAGTAACAGTAACTAGAGCTCCATAAATAACAGCTCTGTGGAGAATGGTCTTTCCGTGGCACGGCACTGAGATCTAAGATGTAAATTTACTTTGAAAATTTGAAAGCATCACACAATAAGGTGCCACTATAGAGTGGACACAAGCTAATCTCTTCCAACACAGTGAGCATCTTGTAGGTTCTCAATAAATGTACTCTGAGTAAAGGTCACCGTGATCAAGACAAACATAAACAGTGTAGAAGGCTCATTAATCTCTGAAACAAATAGGTTTAAATGAAGATTCATTCCCAAGATTTATGCGTTAAGTAAAGCTGGTTTCCCCATATTAAAATACATTATGTAACTTGTATAAAGTAAATCTTGTGGATGTTATCTGCTATGTTCTCACCCTCCAATAATAATCTTTTAGGAAATAAGACAGGTTTTAAAAAGCTTTTTCCTGAACTTTTCCTTTGTTGCTTTTTAGCCATCTCTAGCCAGAACTGTTTCAGTGGTGAGTAAACCAGCTTCCTCCTCACACACAGGTGGTTGAAGAAGGTGGATTCTGGTGAAAATTCCCCCTCATCTCTCAGTTATAGACACATCTTTGGAAAATTTAACTTGTAGACCTTTGGGGAACTATAATGCTGGATTTGAAGGAATGAAGTGTTCAGATTTGATTATGATTTTTGAAAATAGGCACTGAAAATAATTTAAAATAAAGAAATACACATGTCATTCTCTCTTACCTTGCATGGGCTGGTAGTCCAGTGTCCTCATCAAAAGCTTGAAATTTTCCAATTATTTGGCCTTTGCTTGATCTATCCATGCTCTCGCTAACGTAAATTGAGATGACGCTGCTTTTAAAATGAATGCCTTCTTTCACATTTTTCACTTTGACCTTGATGGGAATGGGTGTAGGCTTGTATTTACTCCTAATTGACTTGTGAAAAGCTGCTTTATTAGCGACAATAACACTGAAGTCAAGATTCTTCATTTCTTCATAATCTACTTCCTAAAAGGGAAAACCAAAGGGAATTCTTTTCAAAGAGAAAACAGAAGACATACACACATATACACATACATGTGTGGTTTTAATGCTAGATACAATAATTTAATGCACAGGAAATACAGCAGCACTGAATAGTCCAACTCTTATACTGACACCAAGCAAATAAAAATTCTCTGTCAATCTGGACAGTCACAAATGTTAAGGATGTTTAGAAAGTATTACCAATTTATTTTCCTAAATGTTGAAATCATTGTAAATATATATATATTTTGTTCAGGCATGGTGGCTCATGCCTGTAATCCCAGCACTTTGGGAAGCCAAGGCAGGTAGATCACTTGAGCCCAGAAGTTTGAGACCAGCCTGGGCAACATGGGGAGTTCTCATCTGTACACAAAAATACAAAAATTAGCTGGGCATGACAGCTCGTGCCTGTGGTCCTAGCTACTCAGGAGGCTGAGGTGGGAGGACTGCTTGAGCCCAGAGGGTTGAGGCTGCAGTGAGCCATGATCACGCCACTGCACTTCAGCCTGGGCAATAAAGCGAGACCCTGTCTCAAAACATACACACACACATATCTATAGATATGTGTATATATATTTAACAATCTGAAGTGATTTTTTTTCTAATGTAAAAAATTAGTGGGCATTCAGTATAAATCAGTATTCCTTAAAATGTGTTCCATGGGTTTATTTTAGTGAAAATAAGTAGTAGTAGCTCTGTGAGCTCTGTCCCTCTAATATAGCTATGTATTACACATTAGCATATTAAAATACTTGAACTCCTGGAGTAAAGAAGAAACCTAGAGATTTTCAAATTTGTTTAAACAAAGAACCCTACTCTCCTCTTTTTTAGCGTAATACCTATTAATATCTGGTTTGCTGTTAATTCCATAAAAGATTAACCTTTCTTCAAATAGTTCTTTGTAATAGCACAATTTCCATTTGAAATAATCAGTTCATTACTGTATACATATTTTATGTTCCAACTTTTCAATGTTTCTTTTTATAAATATTTCCATAGTATTCTACTACTTAGATATAGACAGTCATTCTATAATTAGGCATTTGGGCTGTCACAATTTCTAAATATAATTAATACTGCTCTCAACATTTTTATACACATTATTTTTCCTCTGTTGACCTGTATCCTATTACTAAAAGAATTACCTAAAGTTTACTTAGGTCCTGTTGCTTTTTATTTCCAGTATCTCTGACCATTTAGATGCGCTAAACATTTTTGCTTGTTTCTTCAGTATAAAATTAAATATATGAGGCATGTTTACATGAATTACAGCAAAGCTTTTCACTTGTTTTTTGGAGGATTCATTGTGAATTTCCTTCCTTTGGAGCTACCACTACTTATTTTCACCAAAATAAGTCAGTCAGTTTTCCTCTCTATTGGGGTCTGGATGGATCACAACTTCTGCACCCTTTAAAAATATGGATCACTATGATGTTGAGACAAGGACACAGGAGAAAAAGACTAGAGAAAATACATCCTTTGTGATTGTAATATCTTTGTGAAAGCTTGTTAATTTATTTAAGTCACTCTTGCACTTGACATGCTTGTTTGATGGCATGAAATATGCTGGATGAGAAATAAAATCTTCCAGCCAGATGTCATTAGTATCCAAAGGCCAAGACCATGAAAAAATAAATGAATAAATAAAAGCTAGGTATTGGGGCCACAAGTGTTTCATAGTGTTAGTCATAAATAGCCATAATGCTCCAAAGCAAATGGAAAATTTTCAGTATCAAGAGCACTCTGTGAGGGAATAGACCTCTATTTTTCACAACTCTGTAAACTTATTTTATCATTTCCATTTTTGCTATTTTTTAATAACATTAAAGATTGTAAGTTTATTTGTTAATTTGTTAACAAAGCTGTGAATTTTTCTCATGTGACTATTTACTATCTCTATTTCCATATTTAAAAATATCTGTTAATCTCCTTTATCCTTTTTGGACAGCTTCATTCAGGTATAACTTATACACAATAAAATTTGCCCATTTTAAGTGTACAGCATGATGAGTTCTGGATTTGCAATCATCACTATGGTCCAGTTTTAGAACACTCCATCACCCCCAAAAGCTCCTTTACGTGTGTTTGTAGTCAGTCCCCACTCACACTCCCCACTCCCAGCAATCCTAGTCTGCTTTCTATCCCTATTGTTTCACCTTTTGTAGAAATTTCAAGTAAATGGAATCATGTAATATGTAGTATTTTGTGTCTGGCTCCTTATACATAGCATAATAAGCAAATTTTTTTTTTTTTTTGAGATGGAGTCTTGCTCTGTCTCTTAGGCTGGGATGAAGTGACGTGATGCTGGCTCACAGCAACTTCCGCCTCCTGGGTTCAGGCAATTCTCCTGCTTCAGCCTCCCAAGCAGCTGGAATTATAGGCATGCACTACCACACCTGGCTAATTTTTCGTTTTAGTAGAGACAGGGTTTCACCATGTTGCCCAGGCTGGTCTCAAACTCCTGAGCTCAGGCGATCCCCCAACGTTGGCCTCCCAAAGTGCTGGGATTACAGGCGGGAGCCACTGCGCACAGCCCATAGCATGTTTTTGAGGTTCATCCGTGTTGTAGCTTGTATCAGTACTTCATTCCTTTTTATTGCTCATTAGTATTCCGTTATATGAATACACCACATTCTATTTATCTACTCACCAGCTGATGGGACATTTGGACTGCTATTAGTTTTTTATTATTATGAATAATGCTGCTATGAACTTTTGCATACATGTCTTTGTATAGACCTGTTTTTATTTTTCTTGGGTGGAAACCTAAGAATCAAATCATTGGGTCATGTAACTACTCTTGTGTAACTTTTAAAAGAAACTGTCAAACTGCCTGTATCATGTTACAATTCCACCAGCAATCCAGTTTCTCTATATTTTTGCCAATAATTGGTGTTGTCAATCTTTTTGATTGCTATTGTCTGAATGTTTGTGTCACCTTAAAACTCATGTGCTGAAATCCTGACTCTCAAAGTGATGATATTAAGAGTGGGGCTTTTGGGAGATCCTGGGATCCATGCTCTTTTAAAAGACGCCTAGTGGAGCTTGTTGGATGTTCCACTACGTGACGATACAACAAGAAGGCACTGTGTATGAGCCAGAAAGCGGGACCTGCCCAGACACTGCATCTGCTTTGATCTTGGGCTTTCCAGCCTCCAGAACAGTGAGAAATAAATTTCTGTTGTTAATAAGCTACCCAGATGATGGCATTTTGTTGTAGAAGCCCAAACGCACTAAGATATTCATTTCTGCCATTCTAGAAGGTAAAGTGGTATCTCTTACAGTTTTAATTTGATTTTCTCTAATGACTAATGATGTTGGCACCTTTTCATGTGGGTATTTGCTACTTGTGTATCTTTTTTGTCTAAATTCCTTTCAATTGAATCTGATTGCTGCCCTTATAATTTGGAAGCAATTCATTATATAATTGAGACAATGACTTTGTAATTATCTCACTCGGTTGCTTTCACTGTAATACTCATTTTATTATTTTTTTATCCACATCCCTCTTGATAGAAATAACTATATCCCTTTTTTGTGCTATCATAGTACACTAAAAATACAGTCATGCATTGCTTAATGATTTGAGAAATGAGAAATGCATTGTTAGGCAATTTTGTTGAGGTGCAAAGATCACAGAGTGAACTCACACATACCTAGATGGTAAAGCCTACTATACACCTACACTATATGGTATAGCCTATTGCTCCTATGCTACAAACCTGTATAGCATGTTACTGTACAGAATATTGTAGGCAATTATAATACAATAGTAAGTATTTGTGTACTTAAACATGCTTAAACATAGAAAAGGTATAGCAAAAATATGATAGTAAAGATTTGAAAAATGGTACAGCTGTATAGAGCACTCACCATAAGTGGTGCTTGCAGGACTGAAAGTTACTCTGAGTGAGTGAGAGAATGGATATGAAGGCCTAAGACATTACCGTACACTATTGCAGACTTTGTAAATACTGTACCTAGGCTACAATAAATTAAAAAAAAATAAAACTTTCTTTCTCCAATAATAAATTAGGCTTAGCTTACCATAACTTCTCTATAAACTTTTTAATATTTTCTTAACTTTTTGACTCTTTTGTAATGAGCCTTAGTTTAAGACACAAACACACTGTGCAGCTACATAAAAACATTTTTTTTCTTTACATCCTTACTCTGTATTTCTCAGTTCCATTATAATTTAACGGGGTCATCGTCCTATATGTAGTCTGTCACTGACTGAAACGTTCGTACGTGGCACATGACAATTCTATGCTAGCACCTCTGTCATTCATCAATATCTGACTGTTTCTCCTTGCGTGTATAATTGGCTTTTCTATCTCAGGTATCTGGCATGGTCATACCTATAAATTGATGGCTTAAAAATTATATTTCTACACAAGCAGATAAACTGATTTTGTCTCGAATGACATGATCCATTTCTTCAATAATCATGAGTTCTTCCCTTTAAACATGAGGTAATGCTACTCAATTTTACTCTGCTTTTAAAAAGGTAGCTTAAATGCATATAGTAGCTGTCAATAAGTGGTACTCAATTATCATGAAACCTCAAGTTAATTCTTCCCTATTCTGTTATACATTTATATCACCATTATTCCTCTTTCCACTGTCAGAGTTTTACCCAGTCTGTTATATATTAAGTTTTCATAAGAATTTCGAAACTTCTGGAATCAATTTTTGCCTATGTGTAATTTAATGAAATAGTATTTTGGAACTGTAGCTTTGCATTTTATTTTAAAATCTGGTAAGGCAATTCTAATATAAGCTACTTAAAATACACTGATATTATTCCTTACCTATATTTCTTGAGACGGAGTCTCACTCTATTGCCCAGGCTTGAGGGCAATGGCGCGATCTTGGCTCACTGCAACCTCCGCCTCCCAGGTTCAAGTGATTCTCCTGCCTCAGCCTCCTGAGAAGCTGGAATTACAGGTGTGCACCACCACGCTCGGCTAATTTTTGTATTTTTAGTAGTAGAGATGGGGTTTCACCATGTTGGCCAGGCTGGTCTCGAACTCCTGACCTCGTGATCTGCCCTCCTCGGCCTCCCAAAGTGCTGGGATGGGATTACAGGCCTGAGCCACCACACCCGGCCCATCCTGTAATTCGACATAAATGCTTAATATCCCTATGTAGTTCAATTTTCCCTTCATTGACTCAATTAAGCACAAGAACTTAGTATACTGTATTTCCGAATGTGAGCCTCATACTAATATTGGAATCATAAGTGGATTTTTGTTAAAAAGACAAGTTCCTGAAACCTGCCCAATGAAACTTTTTGTTGATGAGACCAGGAACCTACATTTTTGGCATACAGTTTTATGAGGTGATTCTTAGGCACGCTTAACTATCAAGTTATCACAGCTTTTATTTTTAGATGTTATTAGTGAGGCCTGGGTTTACTGGTTTTGTTTCGGGGTTTTTTTTGTTTTTTTTTTTTTTGAGACAGGGTCTCACTCTGTTGCCCAGGCTGGAGTGCAGCAGCGTGACCACGGCTCACTGAAGCCTCCGCCTCCTGGGTTCAAGCTATCCTCTCACCTAAGCCTCTTTAGTAGCTGGGACTACAGGCATGTGCCGCCATGCCCAGCTAATTTTTGTATTTTTTTTCTTAGAAGCGGGGATTTGCCATGTTGTCCAGGCTGGTCTCGAACTCCTGGGCTCAAGCTATCTGCCTGCCTTCGCTTCTCAAAGTGTGGGGCTGGCTTCACTCTTAAGTAGATAAAATCAGAGGTAGTAATTGAGGGGATACTCAGTAGAGGCAAGAGGTTGTGATGTGAGAATGTGATCGCCAGGTATGAGCTGCAAGAAAGACTGGAAATGAGCTAAGCAGTAATGATGGTGGTACCATGCTGTCTGGCTAGGATTAGAGTCCCCTGATATGAATTTGAACCATAGTGTGACCACTTCCTAACCATAGAACTTGGGCAAATAGGGATGTCTCCTTTCTCAAACAACTGTAGTGCTAGTTAATTGAGTATGTAAAGCACTTCTAAGTGTTCAGGGCTCAAAATATATTAGATTCCTTTCCAGCACCAACTTGGCCCACGCCAGTTTTGAATACTTAGTACTTACCTTAATAAGGGTTACAATCCCTTCATTAGTTTGAGCATCTGTTTCTATGTGGAAATAACCTCCTTCATTTCCTGATGCAAATGTAAAATTTGCTAGCCAATTATCAGAACCTATTTCGTCTGCATCGAACACTTTAATGCGCGTAACTTCTACATTGACTTGATTTTCTTCAACCGTCCCTTCAAGCTGCAAAACATGAACACATGATTTTTATTTCAATGAAATACAAATATAAGTGATATATTTTTAATTAGGACTAAAATATAAATAAATAGGTACAGTTATTATAAGAATAATAGTTACCACTTTATTTTCTACTACAGGTATATTGTCATTGACATCCAAAATACGAATCTGAACTTGAGCTTGTTTTACAGGTTTGTCTGTAACTTCTCCATTGCCATCTCTTGCTTCTACCGTCAAAGTGTAGCTGCTGTGTTCCTGCAGAGCAATGAAAAATGTCCAGCTGGGTGAAAAGAGTCACTCTTACATCTGGCTTTCTGGTTTTAGTCCAGTTTATCATGTACCACAGTATATTTTATTTACAAATCTGTTTTATGATCTGCTATTATTTGTGTGAAGATACTATTTACTTGCAGTCAGAGCTTTTGCAGAAGAATAGAAAAGCCTCAGGAGTTGTAGATAGTCAAATTCTTCAATAAGTCATTGGCGATATTATCAGGAGATAGTCTGCACAAAGGAGCCACTATTGAAAATGTGGCTTATTCTCTACTGAAAGTGAGGTGGAACTGTAGGAATTGGTTCTTTCTGTGCTGCACTTCATTCTCAGAGAGGAAAAGCTGGTCCTAAATAAACTTGGTTAGTGAAGGCAAAACTGGGTGAACTTTGTCCAGAATTCCCCAGAGATTTGATTCTTACAGTATGTATCCTAGAGAACGGCTTCTCAGATGTCACTTCTTCTCTTCCATGAGGTCCCCTTACTATGGTTTTGTTCAGTGTGGCTGGAATTTAGGAGGGCAGGTAGTGCCAGTGCTTGGGGTCCTGTGTAGGGCAGAACCACTCAGTGCACAGCAGGACACCAGGACCCTGGAGCCATCTGCCTGGGTTCCAATTCTGGCATTGTCACTTACTGACTGTGTTGGACATGCACTTATTCGCTTTGACCTTCGGGTTTTTTATATGTAAGATGAGGATAATAAGTGAATCTGCCTCACAGGGTTTCTATGTGGATTAAATGGGTTAATCCATAAAAAGGCTTAGAACAGTACCTCGCAGAAGGTAAATGCCCAGTAAGTTAACAGCCATTATTATTGGCTAAACTTTCTGTCCTTTAGAAACAGCAGCTTGTTAAAAATCACACTACTAATGCAAAGTAACACTTTTCCATTCTAATTTTATGTGAAAAGGTACAGAGTAGAATTTTAGGTGTAATCATATTCTTTAATTTTATAAACATCCCCTTAAGCCTGTTGGGCACAATCCTTCCAGTTTGGACAGAATTAAATCATTTTTCTTTTCTTTTTCTTTTTTTTTTTTTTTGGATATGGAGTCTCGCTGTGTTGCCCAGGCTGGAGTATAGTGGCGCGATCTCAGCTTACTGCAAGCTCTGCCTCCTGGGTACACACCATTCTCCTGCCTCAGCCTCCCGAGTAGCTGGGACTACAGGTGCCCACCACCACGCCCAGCTAATTTTTTGTATATTTAGTAGAGATGGGGTTTCACTGTGTTAGCCAGGATGGTCTCGATCTCCTGACCTTGTGATCTGCCCATCTTAGCCTCCCGAAGTGCTGGGATTACAGGTGTGAGCCACCGCGCCCGGCCAATCATTTTTCTAAGAAATACTGAACGTAGTGCACTTGGATGATGATTTATATCTGATGACAAAGAGTGTACTTTACGATCAACCACATTTTACTCTTGTATGCTGTTAAAACCTTTATGTATACAGCATTTAAAAAAATCTTCTATCTCTCCTTTTTATTTAAAAATTTCCCTTTGAGTTAGAAATAATAAAGTGAAATGTTCAAGAGAAACGCCTTCCTAGTAAACCTACTCAAATTTTCCTTCCATTTGGGATTTAGAGTAATTCTCTCCTTTACAGATACTTTCATTCTCTAAGTAGGATTCCTATTTTCATCCCTTTCCTCACTACCTCCTATGTACTAGCAGTGGAGGAGACTCATAATGTTTCATTAGAGAACTGCAAACTGAGAAATGTTTTAGGAATCTCTAGTAAACAGAACCCTGATAGGAGAGGCCCTAGAATGGTGCTGTTTTTATGTAATTTTAAATCTTCTAGTAGCCACATTTTAAAAAGAAACACGTGATAACAATTTTAAACAAGTATATTTTATTTAATCCATGATATCTAAAATATTATTTTAACATGCAATGATCACAAAAAACATTAAGGTCATATTTCGCATTTTTCATATTAAGTTTTTCAAATCTGGTGCATATATTACACATTCAACGTGCATACAGCACATTACAATTTGGGCCAGTCACATTTTAAGTGCTCAATAGTCACATGGCCCATATTGGACAGCACATCCCTAAAAGAGAGTAATTCCAAGAGTTATACTATGGATAAGGAATACAGAACAAAATAAGAAAATTAGAAAAGAAAAAGAGAGGAGAAACTGGAAAGGATAGAGAGTTTAAAGATGGGCAACATAACATATTAACTTACCTCTCTGTCCAAGGTAACACTGGTTGTATAAATCTCTCCTGTATCTTTATTTAGGTAGAACACTGGAGGATAAGCAGGCTCCAGAGATACGATTCTATAGGAAATTTTCGAATTCAGGGTATTGGGCTCATCTGCATCTGTTGCATTGATTTTCATCACAAGTGTATCTGGCATTAGAAATAAAGATGTCTAAGATGAAATTCAACTTTGAGCACACTTACCTGTTATTTTATTTATAATTTTAGCTTGTTCCAAAAAAGATTTCAGGTGCTTATCAAAATCACACACAGTTGACCACAATATAACATTTAACTGGATGAGGATATAAGTGTGAATGGAATATAACAATAGTAAAAACAAGATGAAGGCAAGGCTGAGGGTAGAGTCCTGAAAAATTGCTGTATAAAGTGACGGATTTGTTTATAATAGCATTAGTAGCCAATACAAAGAAAGTAACATGAGCAGGTACATGATCCTGATATTTATTAAGATACAAACAAATCAGGAGAAGCGTAACCATTCTTTATATCATGGTCAAAAAGAAATCTCTCATTTGGGTCCTCATGAAGAGCACTGTGTTGAATAATGTTGTGAATAAACCTTACAGTAAAAATAATACAACTTACAGGTCAGCAAACTATAGCCAAAGCTGTAGGGCCAAAGCTAACCAGCCACCTGTTTTTGTAAATAAAGTTTTATTGGAACACAACTAGGCTCATTTGTTTACATATTGTCCATGGTGCTTTCCTGCAGACAGCAGAGTTGAGTAGTTGCTACAGAGACCTTATCTGTCACATTAATCTACCCTATCTGTTCTGAGGGTAAAAGCAATGGCATGTAAAGTCCTTTAAACCTATAAGGAAAGCAGTTCTGAACTGCTCTCTTATCATTTGTTCTGTAGGTAATACTCAACTTTCATTAAGATATGAAATTTAGTGTTTATTTACAGTGGGGATAAAGTAATCTTAGGTATTTATTTATTAAAAAAAAAAAAAGACTCTTACGTGCTGCACTCAACTCTTCAACAGACCCAACAAAGACATCCTGTGTGAACACTGGTTCATTGTCATTGATATCAAGAACCTTAATGCGTAACTCTAAGGGTTTCTCTACATTGTTTCCTCTTGCATCCAAAGCATAACCTGTTAGCTGAAATCATGACATAAATAATAAATAAGATTAGATTTAAGCTAAGAAAACTAAATTACCATACTATGAACAAATAAAACAAATGATACTTACTATGAAAGAAAAACTACAAACTAATAAATGTAAAATTATTCTTCTTACCAGAAAAAATGGCGTTTCTTCTCGATCAAGAATGCTGGTAACATTCAGTTCTCCAGTGTCTTTATTAAAGACAAATATACCAAAAGGTGGCTCTGTAATCCCTTTTCCAGTGTATTTGTAAGTAATTTTGAGTCCTCTTTCTTCTGCAAGATCAGAATGTATCTAACATAAAAATAACAGGAATGTTTCAGGTTGAACTCTCTGTAATTTACTAGATTGATCTTAGCCAAAAGCCTGAGAAGTGATTCTCTATAATTTACAGGTAAATATTTTTATGGACAATTTCCTTCTGAAGTTCTTTGGTAATACAGGCCAGAGATGACATGACTTGGACTAGGGAAATGGCAGTGGAATTGAAGAGAAGCGGCAGATTTGGAATGTATTTTTGGAAAAGAACTGATAGTGTGTGGTACATTTTTGGCTTGAAAAACTGGAGAGAATTATAGCGTCAATTACCAAAATGGGTAGAACTTATGAAGAAAAGCTTTGCGGGGAAAAAATGAAGGGTTTATGTTTGTGCATGCCAACTTTGAAACACAGAGTAGCAACACTATCACATAATTTATCAAAAAAATTGGACCCCTTGAGAGTGAAAACACAGATATTAATTATTAAGCCAGGACAACTGGCATAAACCACGACTGTCTCAGGCAGATGAAGATGGTCCCCCTACCTAGTAATAGACACCAATTCATCTTGAAAATGACATTTTATGACATCCTCTTTTGAGCACTGAACATTTTGTGTTACCAGTGCCAAATCCCTTTACTCTTAGTTAAATCAAAACTCAAAGTTATCTACATTTTTGCCAATGATGCTGCATCTTCTGGAATGGGAAAGAATCTTAAAGTTGATACTTTATGCTAAAAAGTAAGCTCTGCTAATTTTCAGATATATCTTGAATATTTAAAAATTCTGTAAGCACATTATACATTTATTTTCCTTAAATCTTAAAGTAGACATAAAAGTCCTCTCACACCACATTTTAGTCATATGCATATATTTCATGTTCCTCTTTAGGAGGTACCTTGGCAATTGGATTCTTTTTGGACAGATCCTCTCCCTCCCGAAGAGCCACGGGGGCGGTGATCCAGGCACGCTTTTGCCGCACTAAATGAGGATATTTAGGAAGCAGCTTATTTTCATTTCTTGTGCTTAAGACCTACAACAATAGAATATTGCCAAAATTTATTATGTGTCATAAATACAGAACATTAGTGCTGTCCTATAACATATTAAACTTTTAAATAGTGCAAATTTTAAGGTATGCTTCGTATTTCCCATGAGGCTTCATTGTCTAAAAGGGAATATATATATTCCAGCAAACTGCATAGGGCCTCAAGAGATTGTCTCCAAGCTAGTAAAGTGTAGGGTTTTTTCTGGTTTATTTTTTCTTTTGAGACAGGGTCTTGCTTTGTCACCCAGGCTGGAGTGCAGTGGCATGATCTTGGCTCACTGTAGCCTTGACTTCCCCGGATCAAGCCATCTTCCTGCCTCAGCCTCCTAAGAAGCTGAGATTACAGGCATGCACCACCACATCTGGCTAATTTTTGTATTTTTAGTAGAGATGGGGTTTCACCATGTTGCCTAAGCTGGCCTCGAACTCCTAGACTCAAGCCTCAAGCGATCCACCCGCCTTAGTCTCCCAAAGTGCTGGGATTACAAGTGTGAGCCACTGTGCCCAGTCGTAGAATTTTGCTCTGAACTGTAAGAAATGATTTCCCAGAGTGAGAGTTTGAAAAGTTTAAAGAATCATTTAGTAGCCTTACAAATTGGCAAAGTAAAAATAACAGATCATGTCAAAAACATTTTTTCTTATTAACTGAAAATGAAGTTTCGTTTTTCTGTGGTGGTTTGTGGTTTAAAAATAAATTACTAAATGTTTTTTAAGGCTAAATCTTAGTAATCTATTGATATAAATTTGACTAAAACTAGGGAAACTGCCAGTTAATGAATTTATTGTTTTCAGGATTGGGTAAAGAATTAAATTTCCCATTTCATTTTCAGAACCTTAGGCAGAAAACCATTCTATAAATTTCCAGTTGGGTTTTACAGGTGAATATATATTTTATCCAAGGAAAATTTCAATACAGCTGACCTGGGATCTTAAGATCAGAAATAATCCTTATACTAGGTTTGGTTTATCATTTTACTCATTTTGTTGCTCTATGTAATAGGTATTTTACTTCAAAATATTTACACTAGTTATCACTAGGTCATTGATTTTTTTTTTTTACTTGAACAAAATTTTCTATGACAAAAAATTGAAATTACTTTTTCATTTATACTTCACAAAGTATTCATTAACAGCTTGATTAATATCTTTTATGATTTTTCATAACTATACAGTTGCACATATATACACAGATGTATAAAGGTCTTTTTGCTATAAAAATGGACTTACACTATGTATCTTATTTTGCCCCCTGATTTTCATTCAGCACCTCGTCATGGACATTCTTCCATGTACCACAAATAGTTTTAACATTCACCTATTGGTGGATATTTACATTGTCAAAAGGTGCTGCACTGAATACCCCTGGATAAGCTCCTCTGCACTTGTTTGAACGGTAATGACTGGGTCTAATACAACATGTGTCTTTAATCTAGTAAAGCCCAGCCAACCTATTTGCCATGGAATTAAGCCTCCTGAGCCAGAAGGCAGAAATAATCCCTTTGTTTCCTCACCTGTAAGTGAAGTCCACTTCCAACGTTAAAGCAGATCTGTAAAATAAAATTATTTGATATTTAGCCAATTTACTGCTCAATCCAGTGTGAAAACATTGTTCATGAATAACCTACCAATTGAATATTATAGATATAAAAAAAGTTTAACCACTACTACTATCCTTTGTCAAGAGGAAACTAATTTTTCCCGTTGCTTTCCCTAATGGGAAGTGCCAGAGGAGAAATCTATATTCTCCTGGATCCATACTGACTCCTCCAGAAAATAGTATCTTAAAAAACAAACAAAATAATCTGCCTTGTGAAATCTTTAGACATTCTCTCATCCTTTACTCCGCATCCTATGGTTTTTATCTTGTGTTCTCCAGGACCTGCTTACTTTTCCTCAAGGCCACCAGTATGTAATATACCCCACACCAAGCTAACTCCCACCATCCCTATGGATGTGTGTGCATTACACACACACAAACACACACACAGACAGCCCATGTTCTGACTTCTCAGTTCCTCAGTATCCTCGGTCTCACCAACTCTTTTCTTTGGTTCTTCATAGGCACTGTCACACGTTGGACTTCATCATGACATAGTACTGTTCTAAATACAGTTATGCTTACTCTTAAATTTGCCCAAAAAACTCTCATCTTGCTTTCTGAATATTTTGCACTCTGAAATAATTTTAAAAATTGATGCATTAAAGATGTGCATAGTTTTGGAATACATGTGATAATTTAATACATTCATATAATTTGTAAAGATAATTAGTGTACTTGGGATGTCAATTACCTTAAATACTTGTCTTTTCATCATGCTAGAAACATTCAAATAATTCTCTTCTAGCTGCTTTGAAATGTATAATAGGTTATTGTAAACTATAGTCACCCTGCTGATCTATCGAACTAGTGTTCTTATTTCTAACTAGTGGTCTTATTTCTTCTACCAAACCATATATTTGTACCCATTAATCCATTTCTTTTCTTCCCCCACCTCCCCACTACCTTTCCCAGTTTCTGGATTCTATTATTCTATTCTCGATGCCCATGAGATCAAAACTTTTAGCTCCCACATATGAGTGAGAAGATGTTGTATTTGTCTTTCTGGGCCTGGCTTATTCAGTTAACGTAATGACCTCCAGTTCCAGCCATGTCGTTTTGCTGCAAATGGCAGGATTTCCTTATAGTTCATTCATCTCCCTGCTGGCTTCCTTCTTGTCTTGGCTCAATCTGAACCAGCACTTTCTAATATGGTAGCTACTTGTGGCTGTTTGGATTTTAACCGAAATTATTTGAAATGAATAATCCAGTTGCTCAACAGCCACATGTGCTAAGGGCTACCCATTTGGACAGGGCAGACAGAAAACATTTCCACCACTGCACAGAGTTCTACCGGAGCAGTGCTAGCAGACTGCTGCCTGCCACTCTGAAGATGTTGTCAGTGACCACCAGGGAGCCTTCATTTTCATGACTGCTATTCCTGCCTCACTTTTCCTCTCAACTCTAGAAACCTATTATTCTCTTTAGTTCTGACCATGTACTGGCAATATCGCTAGAGGAGGCCACAGTGGCTGAATAGATCCCTTACACATTCATGCTCTCAAATAGCTGCTCTTTCCATGGGGTGGCGGTTCCTTTCTAGTGTGACCACATGTCTGCATTTGCCCAGAAGAGTCTAGGTTGACACCTGCTGTGAGGCATTCCATCTGTTAGCAACCCTTTCATCCTCAAAAGTGTGCTCACACTATAAATTATATCATCATCTTGTCATTGCCTTACCCTTACTGCATTTCTAAAACAGGCATTCCAAACTTTAGGAGATGACTCTAGTCACACCTCTGTACCTATTCACTCTTATGAGATGACCCCATGTATTATTTGACTGAGACTATCTTCAGTCATCCTCTCCTTCCCTTCTTTCCCCAGGGAAGAGGTGTCCTGACTCCTTTCCAAGGCAAACCATCGTTTGTGTGCTTTATTTGCAACTCTATTTGTTCTCCCACATTTATCTTCAAGAACCTTAATCCTTCCACTAACCTTTTATCTTCTCCATTGGCTAATCAACACATTTATTTCCTTCTGATTGGCAAACCAAACATATTTAGGTTTTCCTTATCTTAAAAAAAAAAAAAAACCAGATCCCTCTCTTGTTTCTGTTAACAATCTATTGCTCTATATCCTTCTCTTACTTATAATTCCAAACTGAAACTATTGTCTATATGTATTGCTCCCACTACTCCACCTTCCATTTATGAATGAATTCACTGGACTCTGTCTTTGGTGTAGCTTGTCTCAGTTGTTTGCCTTTTCCCATCTGCATGGTCACATGGATCCACGAAGCCCTAGTTGGTACATCATGGGAAACAAGGCATTCTCTAAAATTTCAAAGTCTCTTTCACATCCTTTACATTCATTTGAAAGCTTCCTGTAGGGTCCATTCCACAAGTGAATCCTTCAGCCTCTTTCTTTCCTTTCCATTGTCAGTTCATGTTCTTGGCTCTCCATTCCAAAGAGAAACTCAAGGAGAGCAGATGTTCAGCTTCTAGTGTGGGCTTCTCTGGGGCAGATGAACAATCATGGCTAATTCTCTATTTTATGATCAGATCTATGATCTCTTCTTCCTTCTGTCTACTATTAATTTGCCCAGCTAGCAATGGCCAGAGATGTCTCTAACCAAAGTGGTGCTTCCCAAATGTATGTATTTTCAAAGGTGGCATGGTATGAAAAACAAGGGAAAGCAATGCTGAGACAGATCACTTCTCTCTGCATGTTCCTTGGGTGGGAATTTTCGAAGGGAAAGATCAGTGCCTGGATCAGAGAGGTCCCAGTGTCCATATCATCAGGGAACAGTCTTAAAATTTAGTATATTTAGGCCGGGTACAGTGGCTCACGCCTGTAATCCCAGCACTTAGGGAGGCTGAGGCAGGCGGATCATGAGGTCAGGAGATCGAGACCATCCTGGCTAACATGGTGAAACCCTGTCTCTACTAAAAATACAAAAAAAATTAGCTGGCCATGGTGGTGGGTGCCTGTAGTCCCAGCTACTCGGGAGGCTGAGGCAGGAGAATGGTGTGAACCCGGGAGGCAGAGTTTTCAGTGGGCTGAGATCGCGCCACTGCACTCTAGCCTGGGCGACAGAGTGAGACTCCGTCTCAAACAAACAAACAAACAAACAAATAAAACAATTTAATATATTTCTTGCCCATCCTTTTAGCCATGAGACTCTTCTCTTTGATACAGGCCATATTAAGGAGTCGGCTGCACTGAATATTTGCTACTTTTATTCTTCCCTACAATCTTAGCAGCCCTAGCAAGAGGGTATAATTTACATGTTATTTTAAGTAAATATTATTATTCTGACCAAGTGTCATGTGTTTTACTAGGATATAAGAAAATGGAAGGAATTTATAGTCCTCTAGTCAAAGGTAAATTCATCATATGAGCATCTTCACTGATTTTTATTGGAATTTACTTTCTAGATGTGATTTGCTCAGAAATGCAGAAAATCACATGGTTACCAACAGTGCTTCTTAAACTTTAATGTGTATTTTGTTCACTGGGGACCTTGTTAAAATGAAGATTCCAATTCAGTAGGTCTAGAGGTCAGCCTTACACTTTGCATTTCTAACAAGGTTTCAGATGATAGCAATGTTGTGGGTTCTCAGACCAAATTTTGAGGAGCAAGACTGTAGAATGTGACATGAAATATCATTTGTTTGTTTAGGTACAAACAACAGTCAATGAAGTCTGCCTTATCCATTATTGTTTCAGTAGTTAGCATAAGAATTTTTGTTACTCTTGACTGCTAGTATCTCGAAGGCAGAAACTCATAAAATATATTTCATTAATGTATGTATTTTTAACATTAAAATCATTTTAAATTGCAAACATGTATAAAAAGCAGAGTGAATAGTAAAATGCACACCCATATAGTTAACATCCAGTTTCAACAATTACCTAGCACACATTTCTTTTAAAATATGTTTTTACTAAGGAATAGTTTTAGATTTACACAAATGTTGCAAAGATAGTACCAGCAGTTCCTTTCTCCAATTCCCTCATATGTTAACATCTTAAATAGCTGCTGTACATTTGTCAAAATTAAGAGATTAACATTGGTGCATTTAGTTAATGCACTGTTAACTAAATTCCATACTTTATTCTGATTTTACCATTTCCGCCACTAATGTTCTTTTGCTGTTCCAGGATCCAATCTATGATTCCACATTGCATTTGGTGATCACTTCTTTATATCCTCTGGTCTTTGACAGTTTCCCAGTCTTTGTTTCTCATGACCTTGATGGTTTTGAGGAATACTGGCTGAGTATCCTGCACAGTGTCCTCCAATTTGGGTTTATCTGTTGTTTTTCTCATGATTAGATCAGTATTATGCATTTTTGGAAGGAATATCACAGAGCTGAAGTGCCCTTTTTGTCACACCATACTAGCTGGTATGCAATATCCACATGACACCACCAGCCAATGTACTGATTGCAGTTTCTCCGCTGTAAAGTTACTATTTTTCCCAGTCCCTATTCCATTCTTTGGGAGTGAGTCATTAAGTCTAACCCATCCTCAGGGCAGAGGGAAGCGGGGAGGAGATCTTGCCAGACAAGGTGCTTTAGTCTGAATTTCCTTATCTGTAACAGGAGAGTAATACGTACTGTGGCAGACATTTTCAATTGTCTAGCTTATTGGCATTTTCTCTCATCTTCAGTGTTCATAAGACTCTACTTTGTACTTTCAGGTAGACCCTGCCTAGCTCATGGAGCTGAATGACTGGTATGACAAAGCATGGTATGTATGCCCATTTACTTTGATAGTGGCTGGTTTAGGCATAAATGTGTAAGAGAATTTTGGTCATTGAGGTATCAGCAGACCCTACAAAAGATTCTCCTCACTGGTTAGAAAAGAAGCGCATGCATAACCTCCCTATTTTAAGTGCCTCTGGAGACTGTTGAGTGAGGAGGTGACATTTGGAATAGCCACAGCCATGCTGTGGCCATGAAGGGAAAGCTAATGAAATGCTAGAGAAGCCAAACTGAAACCATAAAGGCTTTAAGTTACAGAATCGTTCAAATCTGGACCAACTCTCTCTCTAAACCTTTTCTTATCATATTCAATAGTCTTTTCTTTAACCTAGTTTTAGTTGGGTTTTGTTACTTGCATCTGAAAGCCACCTAACTAGGATACATCCATTTTGCAGGGCTGATGTGCAAATTAAAGAAATACATGAAATGTAACTATTGCAGTGACTGGCATTCAATAAATAGAATTTATGAGACATTTCCTCAATTCTAAGTTTTGCATGGTCCTTATCTTAAAATTTCTGCAAGTTTGAATTAATTCATACCCTCAATTTCCTGAGCTTGTAGGATATGTTAAGTAACACAGTATTCTTACCCTGTTGGATGCTTACATACTGGGGAGACAGACAAAGACAGACCAGGTTTTGATAAGAGCAATAAAAAAAATTAAAGCAGGGTCGGGATAGTAGAGAGTGATTTGGAAGTGTGGGAAAACTCTCAGAAGGGGCTGCATCTGCACAGAGACCTGAATGGTATGAGGAAGCCAGTCAGGCAGAGCCCTGCAAAAGGAACGCCCAGGCCATGCGGTGGTGAATCAGTGACGATGATGTCACAGGGATAGGCCAGTACCCAGTCAGGGAGAGGACTTTGGGTTTTATCCCGAGTATGAGAGGAAGCCACCGGAAGCTTTTATGTTTGGAAATGATACAACTAGTTTATGTTTGAAAAAGCTCGCTGGTGCTATACTGTATGGAGAACAGGCCATAAAGGGGCAAGAACAAATGTATAGAGACCAGACTGTAGTCACTGCATCATTGCAGAGGCGTGTGCAATAGATAACACTAGCTTAAACCCCGGGGGTTGCAGTAAAGATGGAAGAAAGTAGATATCTCCAGTGTTTATTTTGAAGGCAGAGGCAACGGAGACCTGTGAATGGAATGAATGAGGGCGAATAGTCAAGATGACCCTTAGAATTTTGACCCGGAACACCTGGGTGAGTGAAGGCACCATTTCCAGAGATGAGACAGAATGGGGAGAGGGATGGGGTAAGCTGAAGGTGGGGCAGGAGACGGGGGTAGTGTTGAGGGAGGGGTGAAATGGGAGGTAAGAGCTGTTTTTATGTGTTCTGTGTGAATAGCCTTTTGGATATAGGAGTTAGTAGCTCAGAAAAGAAGTTATGCCTGGAGATAAAAATTTGGGAGTCATCAGTCGGTTTAGTTAAGGAACTGGGATGCATATTAGAGGTTTCGTACATCTTTAATATAATGTTTCTTTTCTTCTCTCAAAAGGCTGGTATTAAATTGCTGAGCATCTAGGGAGCCACTGTAACACAGGCAAGGCTAATCTGCTGTGAATTGGGACAGTGGCTATCGGGGGATCGTAGGGACTGAAGGGAGCACAAGGGGCCTTCTGGGATGCTGGCAATCTGTTTCTTCACCTGGTTACTGGTGACATGGTGTTTTCAGTTTGTGAAGATTCAGTGCACTCGTGATATGTGCACTTTTCTGGATGTACGTTACACTAAAGCATTAAAAGAACTGATGTGCATCCTAAAGTCAAGGTTGTCTTGGAATCTAGGTAAGAGGGTTCTGCTATCTGCATTTTTATAGCACGTATTGCAGTAGCATGTTTTTAGTAAGGTGTGATGGACTGAAATATTTGCTTCATTCATTGTACAAAAAAGAAAAAAGAACTGCACTAACATTTTGTCAATTATGGAACTGTTTGTTTATTTGATTGAGCAAACAGTTAAGATCTCAGCCACTGCTTTCTAAATAATTTGGATCTGGTTCCTTAAGATCCTGTATCTCACAGAACACATTCTTAATTTAGACCAATCGTTCTCCACTAGGGGCAGTTTTGCCCTGCCCCGCTCCTCCTGCCACTGGGAATATTTGGTAATGTCTGGAGACATTTCTGGTTGTCAAACCAGGGTTGGGCTCGAGGTAGGGGAGATAAATGCCAGTGGCATCTAGTGGGTAGAAACCGGAGATGCTGTCAAACATCCTACAATGCACATGATAGCCCTTACAACTAAGTGTTATCTGGCTGAAACTGGCCAAGTGCCGAGGTTAAGAAACCATGGCTGCATTTCTCTGACTGGAAGCTACTGTAATAACTAGGGTCAGGACAGTAATACAAGCTGCAGAGGACTGTGGAGATTCTGTACATCTCTAGTGGGTAGTATACTGCAAGTAACATGAATGGAACAAGCAGAAACTCTGCCTTAGTCCTCCATTCCCACTCCCTGGCACTTTTTAAAAAACCTGTCCACTCTGTAAGTTTGAGTCACCTCCTGTGGGGATGCTGTAAAGGGGGTTCAAGCATTGGAAGGGTGGCTGGACAAAATACCCAATAAGGTTTCCTCCAAACACTAAATCTGTGAATTTTTTTCTCACCAGGAACTTGGTGACAGGAAAATGTCACCTGCAACATGCCTTTAAGACTGACGAGGAAAAGTAAGCTGCTAGTTCCTGTATCCAAAGCCGTATTTTCAGATGAACCAAAAAATTCTGCAAAAGCTTTTCTAATTTGCTAAACTCTAAAAAAATTATTTTATTAACTAGTTTTGCTGCTTTGAAAAACATGTAAAAAAATTTCCTACCATTGGATCCTGCACATCTTATAAAAACTGGACTTTCTGGTATCTGGCAAAAGATTTTTTTTTTTCCTGCAGAGGCATGAGGGAATACCAAACACCATCAATCAATGTACTCTTTGTTTTCAAGGTCAGCACTTTTAGAAAAGACTTCCTGTTCTGAAGTCACCTTGATGAGTTTAAACAAGAATCCAGGAGGACTCATGAGTCACTGGATGATAGCTCCTCCTGGCTGACAGGTTCTCTATCAGAAGTCTTTCCTTTAAAGTAGAGAATCTTGAAGTGTTCAGTGGTTTTATGGTGAGGTGATCCCTTAAACTTTAATAGATCAGACTAAGAGATATCTTATTAAAAATGGATGTAGAGAAATGCAAATTAGTTTAAAACATTATTTCAACTTTCAGTCACTATAATGGCTTTTAATGTCCATTCAGCGAGAAATTACTAGAAGGTAAGCAGTGTGCTCAACGGACCATCTTTAGAACTCAAACACAGAGGACGTGGCACTTGCCAGTGGTTCTTTAAATTCATGCCCACCTCAGGCCCATCATCTGACATCTGTGTTCTTTTCTTTCCTTGTGTTACTCAACCTTCCAACCAGCAGAATGTTTTATAATTCTTTTGTTTCTCCCTTTTAGTGTATAGGAGGTCAAATCAAAAACTGCCCAGAGGATCCCTGGTTTATCCCCAATCCATTCTTAAAGAGCTTTCAACTTTGGCTGAAATAATCTGAAAGAAATAAAATGAGATAAAATAAAGGGAGTGGATGCCACTTGTTTATTTCCTCTGGTCACACGTCCTGATTTTTCTATTTGTATTGGCAGAGCTGGTGGTCTGGTCTGTAGCAGCGTCTGTAGCCACAAAGAAGGCTCTGCAGTCTATAGTCATAAAAATGTACACGTTCAGAAGAGTTCAAGTGACCCAATGCAGTCAGGGTGGACCAATGAGTTTGGTGATCTGCTCTGATAAATCTGATGTGGGTCAGATTTATGTTAGAATTCACCTACTGCACATTTTTCTTCTTAATCTTATTTTGGGGACGGGAGGAAGGAAAGGCAGTTTTTATAACATTTATTTTAAGGCTAACCAGCACAACTTATTTAGAAAATTCCAACTTAAAAGTCCAACTTACAGATGATCTAGACATTTATATACTCCTATAGCAGTCTCACTCAACAGCTGATTTAAATACGTAATTATATTTTTCACAATTGCTAACTTTAAAAAAAGAGCAATATTTTGAACTTTTAATTTTTGAACTCTGAATTTGAACTTTAGATAATAATAAATATTTTAAGTCTGACAGTAATAAAGTATATGACTTACCAAAATCTTTCACCTGCTCTTCAGATGTTTGGGCTAATCTGAATGTAACAAATATGATTTTAGGTGAGTCATATTGAAGTTAGTTACAAAGAGGAAGACGTTTCTTTGAAAGCTTTTTATTAACTCATAGAATTTTAAAATATGCATTTAGCAATGCTTTGCTACACTTGACTTGTTCATTCATGCAGTGAATTCTTATTTCAAGTAAAGTTTTGTATATTCATGGACAGCTCCTATTTTTTCCCTTGGCATAGGGCTTTTTAATATTTAATCTTCTTTTCTACTCCAGTTATTTTTATTTTCTAATTGGGATGTTAACAGTGGTTTTCAAGCTTGAGTAGCATTAGAATCACTTTGATAAAACACAGATTACTGAGCCCCGCCTTAGAGTGTCTGACTCAGTAGGTCTGGATGGGGTCCAAGAATTTGTATCTAACAAGTTTCCTGGGGATGCTGATACTGCTTGGTCCCAAAAGTGGGACCACACTTTTGGAAACCACTGTGTAAAATCACATGGTAGCACAGGAAAGGGAAGAAGAGGAGAGCCTGGATAATTCATAAACTGGATAATGAGCCCCTAGTTACAGAGAGATGTGTGAAAAGATGTGTTCTAAATCAGGCAGTTCAGGCCGGGCTCAGTGACTCACGCCTGTAAGCTCACACCTGTAATCCCAGCACTTTGGGAGGCAGAGGTGGGCAGATCACCTGTGGTCAGGAGTTCAAGACTAACCTGGCCAACATGGTGAAACTCCATCTCTACTAAAAATACAAAAATTAGCCAGGTGTGGTTGTGCATGCCTGTAATCCCAGCTACTCGGGAGGCTGAGGCACAAGAATCACTTGAACCCAGGAGGCAGAGGTTGCAGTGAGCCGAGATGGCGCCACTGCACTCCAGCCTGGGTGACAGAATGAGACTCTGTCTCAAGAATAAATAAAATAAAATAAAATAAAATAAAATAAAATAAAATAAAATAAATCAGGCAGTTCAGTAACTGTGAATTCTCCCCATCACAAAAAGATTTTTCATTTTACAAGTATTTATCAACTACAATTGAATTACTTTAGGTAGTGTCTTCCCCTGGTTTATACCTCTTCTTCTAGTTTAACTTTTACTGGCCCTAAGCATTTGTCACTTAAAAAATACCATTTTATGGTGTTGGGAAAACTGGCTAGCCACATGCAGAAAACTGAAACTGGACCCCTTCCTTACACCTTATACAAAAATTAACTCATGATGGATTAAAGACTTAAATGTAAGACCTAAAACCATAAAAACCCTAGAAGAAAACCTAGGCATTACCATTCAGGACATAGGCATGGGCAAGGACTTCATGTCTAAAACACCAAAAGCGATGGCAACAAAAGCCAAAATTGACAAATGGGATCTAATTAAACTAAAGAGCTTCTGCACAGCAAAAGAAACCATCATCAGAGTAACAGGCAACCTACAGAATGGGAGAAAATTTTTGCAATCTATCCATCTGACAAAGGGCTAATATCCAGAATCTACAAGGAACTTAAACAAATTTACAAGAAAAAAACACTCAGCCCTATCAAAAAGTGGGTGAAGGATATGAACAGACACTTCTCAAAAGAAGACATTTATGCAGCCAACAAACATGAAAAAAAGCTCATCATCACTGGTCATTAGGGGAATGCAAATCAAAACCACAATGAGATACCATCTCACGCCAGTTAGAATGGCGATCATTAAAAAGCCAGGAAACAACAGATGCTGGAGAGGATGTGGAGAAATAGGAACGCTTTTACACTGTTGGTGGGAGTGTAAATTAGTTCAACCATTGTGGAAGACAGTGTGGCGATTCATCAAGGATCTAGAACCAGAAATACCATTACTAGGTATATACCCAAAGGATTGTAAATCATTCTACTATAAAGACACATGCACACGTATGTTTATTGTGGCACTATTCACAATAGCAAAAACTTGGAACCAACCCAAATGCCCATCAATGATAGACTGGATAAAGAAAATGTGGCACATATACACCATGGAATACTATGCAGCCATAAAAAAGGATGAGCTCATGTCCTTTGCAGGGACATGGATGAAGCTGGAAACCATCATTCTCAGCAAACTAACACAAGAACAGAAAACCAAACACTGCATGTTCTCACTTATAAGTGGGAGTTGAACAACGAGAACACACGGACACAGGGAGGGGAACATCACACACTGGGGCCTGTTGGGGCTGTGGGGGTAGGGGAGGGATAGTATTAGGAGAAATACCCTAATACAGATGACGAGTTGATGGATGCAGCAAACCACCATGGCATGTGTAAACCTATGTAACAAATGTGCACGTTCTGCACACGTACCCCAGAACTTAAAGTATAATTAAAAAAAAAGAAAAAACAAAAAAGCAAAACAATACTTTTTCTTTTCATTGAAGTCGTTGTTGGATTGCTCAAACTAACTAAAATACAATTTTAATTCAAAATAGCATTTATTAAATGACTAGACATGTAAAAAAAATTTTACTGTTTTATTGGTAGGTGTTTTCTGTAATGGCCACAAATGCTTTTGGAATTAGGCAAAATATAAATAAATCTGTATAACAGACTTCACAAAATTTGATAAACAAAAATTATAGGTTGTTTCCACTTTTTTGCTGCAATAGATTCCTGAACACTACACTGAAAAGTAAAATGAAGAAAATGATTTCTTTTCACTGAGAAGTTTAAGAAAACCAAGAGCTTCAGACTGTCCTTTTTTACCATTAGATGGCACTGGCCTGTCAGTAAGGCAAACTGCAGGAACTACCAGAAATTAACCCACAGGCAACTCCAAGGTCCAAAGTGGGAAGCAGGCATTTCATTGGTCTCAAATAAGTGGATCAGCAAAATTGAAAAGAGTGAAAATCAAGGGCTTTAGAAAGTTATATGTACAGTTTTGCAGGATTATATCTCTGAAATGAGGTAAATCTTAATTTACATTTCTTGTTTTTTTCCTTTCTAGAATGATTCTACTTTGCAGTGAAATTAATTATCTAGTTCCAGAAGTTCGGACCTTATTGATGGCTCACTGTAGCAAACTGCTGCAAGGGGAATTCACGATGATGCTTCTGGGTTGACAGACAGGCATTTGGTGCCAGGTGAACCTGGGTTTGATTCAGTTTCACCCATTATTAACTTTCACTAAATTCAGTGACTGGCACACAGCGGATATTCAAAAATGTGAAGTTCTTGTCCTTACACTCCTTTCTCCACTGTAAGCTCCAGGATTGCAGGGGGCAGTTCACATGTCCTTAGAAGACTGTTGGTCATATAGTAGATGCCCAATTTGTGACTGCTAAATGCACAAAATTTAAACAAAAATTTACTACTCGGCCAGGTGCGGTGGCTCACGCCTGTAATCCCAGCACTTTGGGAGGCTGAGGCGGGCCAGGTCAAGAGACCGAGACCATTCTGGCCAACATGGTGAAACTCCATCTCTACTAAAAATACAAAAATTAGATGGGCGTGGTGGCGTGCACCTGTAGTCCCAGCTACTCGGGAGGCTGAGGCAGGAGAATCGCTTGAACCTGGGAGGCAGAAGCTGCAGCGAGCCGAGACTGCACCACTGCACTCCAGCCTGGTGAAAGAGAGAGACTCCATCTCAAAAAAAAGAAAAAAAAATTACTACTTAACCTACCTGGGCATTAAATAATTCTCTTAAACACATGAAATCCATATCATTATTCCAGCTTTTCTAAACATAGAAAGATACTTTAACTCACGTTTTTAAAGAATACGTCCGTGCCCAAGGCATTTAGCTAGTTTATAGATAAAAGATACAAAGATCTTGCTCTGAAGAAGCTTACAGTTTAATAGGAGGATCAAACTACTATGAGGTAGGAAACCTTAATTGTATAACTGACGGCTATAAAAATAGTTCTGGGGAACTCAGAAAAGGCAAGATTACTTCCTTGTGGGGAAATCAGGAGAAGTTTAGCAAGGAGATAGCAATGGGCTTGGCCTTGGAAATGGAAGATAATCTGTTTCTGTGCATACAGGAGGAAGGAAAACGCACAGATGAGAGACTGCATGTGCCAGAACATGGAGATATTTGGACAAAAAATGAGAAGTAGTGCAGTTTGGCACCTAGAACTATACGATGGTGGCAAGTAGAAAATAAGGACAAAGCGTTGGGCTGAGGCGCTTCACTGATCTTATAAGGAGTGGAGAGTCATTGCCAGCTTCTGATTAGGGAGACTATGTCGCTAGTGATTCTGAAAGATTTTTTGGCAGTACTGTGCAAGATAAAAGGCAGGAGACAGTTCAGAGATTAAAGTACTAAGTCAGGGAGATGGAATGAGGAACAGTATCAAGAGAATGGCAATGAGATAGACAGGTAGAAGTAGGAGTCTTTATGGGGACAAAAATCCTTGGCAATGCCCTGTGTGGGGATAACAGGGAAGGCGTCAGAGGGTGCCAACGTTTTCAGTCTGAGTGGCTAGAAAGATGCAATTTCCAGAGAACAGATTGTAGACATGTTAAGCTTAGGTCCTGGGGAAAGTATTTGAGTAGGGCGGAGAGATGCTAGATAACAGAGAGCAGGGCAGTGCGGCTCAATCTCGGGCATGGATTGCCTGGCCACTGGGGACATTCTCAACATCCACATGCACACTGTCCTAAGGGCAGCACCTTTTGGCCACTGCCATTGTCTCCCACCCCTACTTGATGTCTCCTAGTAATATATGTACTGTGTCCCCCCCACCGCTGTCCGCCCCATCGTGCTTGGCCAGAAAAAAAGGGGTGAGAAGCACTGCAGGTTCCTGTAAGTGAAAGGAACCCCAGAATACTGAGGAAGCAAAGGAAGGCAATATCTGAAACAAGAAATGATATGATTAATGGTGTTAAAAGAAGATGATGACTGAGCTAGGACCCTTGCCTAGTTTCTCGATTAGCACTTTTGGGGTCTAAGGAGACTGGATCATTAAATTGAGGCAGTGGGTATCAAACATTGTTTTATGTTTTTGTTTGCATTGTAGGGGGCTTGAAAGAGTGGTGGGATGGAGGTGTTTTAGACCAAGGGAAATCTGAACGGTCTCATCTCCTCTCATCTCCATCCAAAACATTCCCCAGTCAGCCAGCTGGAAACTCCTTGACTGATGAAAATAATCCACAGTCAGGTGTGATTTCGAGGTGAGACCTGAAACAGTGCTTGGCACAGAGTAGGTCCTCAATATTTATCCAGTGGATGAATGTATCAAGGTGTAATCAACCCAAGAGATATTTGCCTTTCAAAAAGAGGGTCCAGACAAGTAAAATAAATCCCTACTTAGAACCTCTTACTTTGCCTATCACTGTTTCTCAATGTGGGTGCTATAAGCACTTTGGATAGAAAAATTCTTCACATGTGCCCAATTCTTGCAGGTTCTGCAGAATGTAGGAGTCTTAGCATCCCTGGACCTTGGGAACTAAATACCACGGGCATCCTCAGGCACTGTGACAACCAAAATGCCTTCCCACCCCTTTGGCTCCCAAACCAATCTCCCTATGGCAGTCAGGCTGCTTCTCCCTCCCAGGTACCCCATGGTCTCTGGGCTTTTCTGCCTGGCTTTGATCTCAGCTTACCAAGTCCTCAATGCCTCTTGCCTCTCTTTTTAACCAGGCGAAATTATACTTAATCACTCAAATCCTATCTCTTCTTTCTTGACCCTTTCCTGACCATCTCAACCAAAGCCCATCTTTTCATTTACTTAGTGATGTGAATACCTCCCTGAAAACACTTCCTTGGCAAGTAGCCTTTTTGGGCTTCTGTTCGCTTGAAGGCCTATCTTCCTATACATTCTTCTGCCTCACTTTCTATGTTCAAGCAACAATGAACGTTTAGGTTCCTCTGCAGAACCATGAACTGTCATTTTCAGGCCTTTGTAGATGCTCTTCTCTCTACCTAGAATCTATTTCTCTTCATCTCATCTCACTAATTTATAATTATTCTCAGATACCAGCTGGGATACCCAGTGCTGAGATAGTTGCTCCTTTTGTAGGCTCCATGGTACTATGTTTCTCTATTATTACTCTTCTTATCGTTACCCACTTGGAAGTTAGCCATTTACTTGTCACACCATTCATTAGACTGTAAGCACCATGAAGGCAGAACATGTCTGGCTTTTTTATAGTTCCCCAGTGTTTAGCACATTGCCTAGCATCAAGCAGGGATTCACTAAATAGGGGTCATGTGTTTGGTTTCTTTTCTTATGGACATTTCTCATCTCACTATAGACCATGGTATGAATTCTGTTGTTTTCCAGCTTCTTCACTCTAACCACCAAGCTTTGCATATGATAAAAACTTAATAAAAAACAAAACTGAGAAGATAGTTTCTCATCATATATAGACTATGTTTATAAACTGTTGTCAAAGCTATTGAAATCTGTGTCAGAGTGAAAGACAGGAAAAAAGCTGTGATTAAAAATTGCTCAAATAGATCTAAAAGTCCTTTATGCTTTCAATTAAAGTTCCTTCCTTCCTATCTTCCTTCCTCCCTCCCTCCCTTCCTTTCTTCCCTCCTTCCTTCCTTCCTTCTTTTTTTTGACAGAGTCTCCCTCTGTCACTCAGGCTGGAGTGCAGTGGCACAATCTTGGGTCACTGCAACCTCTGCCTCCCAGGTTCAAGTGATTCTCGTGCCTCAGCCTCCTGAGGAGCTAGAACTACAGGCATGCGCCACCACACCCGGCTAATTTTTTGTAATTTTAGTCGAGACAGGGTTTCACCATGCTGGCCAGGATGGTCTCAAACTCCTGACCTCAGGTGATCCGCCCACCTTGGCCTCCCGAAGTGCTGGGATTACAGGCGTGAGCCACCGTGCCCAGCCTAAAGTTTCTAATTTTAAACATAATTTGGCAGTTTTCAAAAACACCTATCCCTATTCAATGTGTAATTTTTCCCATGTAAATTTTTCTATGTCATAAATATAGATTTGTTTGCAAAATATAGACCAGTAATTCTCATGCTTACACTTGTCTGACAATTAGATCAACTGGGAAGTTTCTATAAATACATATTTATGTTGTAGTGAGCCCTGGGGCGGGCTCACTACACTCACACACCACAGAATATTAGCTTTGGAAATTTTAATTTAGCTTATCGGGGATTTCTAATAATCGGAGAGAATGTAGGCCAATAAATGCTCATATCTTTTTGTAAAGTACTTGCCTTAAGTTATAATTAAAGAAAATATCTGTTAAGAGCTGCCATTTTCCCATTACCTACTAACTTTTAGAAACAAAAACCAGTAAGAAATCCATGTTTCTAAAATCCTTGGATATGATAATTGATTATTCTTATGGCTTCAATATTCACCATCTAATTTATACTTAAATGTATTCTTTAATATGTGTTATTCAGTTGTATATTAGAACACTAAGCATAACTCTGATATTATTGATAATTTATAGATAGTTGAATCCACTTGTTATGGATCAAATTATGACCCCTAAAAGATAATATATTGAAGTGCTAACCACCAGTACCTCAGAATGTGACCTTATTTGGAAATAGGGTCTCTGCAGATTTAACCAAGTTGAGGTCATTATTTTGAGGCATAATCCAGTACAACTGATGTTCTTATAAAATGGGGAAATTTGGACAAGGACACAGACATGCACAGAGGGAAGATGATATAAACAGACAAAAGAGAGAACACCATGCACAGATGGAGGATTGGAGTAATGAATGCACCTACAAGAGAAGGAATGACAAAGATTGCCAACAAACTAGTACGCACTTGGAAAAGGAAAGGAGGGAAACTGGTTTCAGAGGGAGCATGGCCTGCCCATATCTTGATTTTGGATTTCTAGCCTCTGGAACTGTGAGATCATACATTTTTGTTGTTTTAAGCCACTCAGTTTTTAGCACTTCGTTACAGCAGTCCTAGCAAACTAATACCCTACTAAATATATCTGCCCACAGTGTGATCTGCTGTCATTGAATCCTTAAAATGTAGTTTGATTTTAAAGCACAAGCTTCATTAATCGAACCCAAAATTGAAGCAACCATCAGGAAATCTCTCACCCACGAGCCCTCCTTGGCAATCTGGTGACGCCTATGAACCCCTTCTCAGATTAATGATTTCAAATGTATAAAATAAAATACAGAGGATTATCAATGAACCCAATTATACTGAAATAGTTATCAGCATTTTAAAAATATCAATTTGTGATGCAGCAATATCATGTATTTTGTTATTAACATATTAAGTAAAAGATCTAGTAGAAAGTCTATTAGTGATGTTCAGAATAAATGGTATTTTGAGATCACCATAAGATGTAAAGGTATTTGTGAATTCTATTGTGATAGTCACAGCTACTGCTCACACTACTATGCAGTGTCTTCCCCACACCCATAATTTAAAGAAATACTAAATTTCAGTCCGAAGTTAGTTAAAATATATATGTAATTAATTCCTTGCCATCTCTAGGAACCCTCTGAATTCTATCCGTGAACCATTTGGGAGTCGATGGATTGCAGACAAAGAACCCTCGAAGAGGAAACATTCTCTGATTTTATTCAGAAAACTATTTCTTTGTCCCATTTTGATACAGCTGGCCTAAATGTGTGATAGCTATGTGGGTGACACAGCTACCTTCTGGTGTGTCTCCCTGTACTGCTGAGGAAAGCGAAAGACCATGTGTCATAGACTCCACTGCAGGCTTCCTTCTGAATGGGGTTTGGGTTCAATCAGTAGTTACATGAGATTTGAAAGAAGGAAGTGAAACAGAGCTCTGTGCCTCCTGGCAAGGAGATATGGATGTATGGAGGTGGGTTCTTTGTAGTCATCTTATTATGACTCTAGTGTCCAGCTACTAGATTCGTGAACACCAAGAGGCAAGGTACAAGCATCCATGTTGTTATGCATCCTAGCAGATGTGGCATGCGTGGGTCTGCAGCTGGTAGCGAAAGTAGCACCCTGATCACAGCAGTTTTTCAGACTGTGGGAGTGGCAGTGCAGTTCCTGGTCACAGGGGAGGCAGCAGCTCCCTAAGCGGTGTGGCTCTGCTGTGTGGCTTTGAAGTCATTACTGACAGCTCAAATGGGAGTCTTTTGAATCCTTCCTACACTTAGGTAGTCAGTTTAGTGCCCCGAAAAAAACCTATTCTTGCTTTAAATAGCTAGAGTAAATTCCGTTATCTGCAACTGAACTCTGATCTAACAGACTACAATTTATATTCCTTCCAATAAAGGACCTGTTTCCTTGGCAACTACTTCTGTCAGATGAGTTGCTTTCCATTTTTTTTTTTTGTTTTTTTAACCAAAAAACTGCAACTGCAAACACACTGGGGGTAAAATGCTGCATTGCCCACTACTCTCTGGACAAAAATAAACATATGCAAATTTATACTGCAGAAAGTTTTATAGAAAATACATAGAACAGTCCAAGAATTTTGCTCCTGTTCCATTGGCTATAGTCGCTCTCTAAAGGAGATGTTTATTACTGCCCAATAAGGTAAAAGTATCAAATTGCTAAAATGAAAGATATGCCTAATTTGCTTACCTGCTACTCTGTGAGTGTATAAATTGGCCTGATTGCTATATTATTTGAAGATTAAAGGTCATTTGTTTTCATATATGGAAAGAATATGTAACTCTCAAAGTAAGCTAGGTGTTATATTAGCTTGGAATTCTCCTTAACCAAGGAAACATCAAGGTGAGAGGATTAGTTGTTTTGCCATCCCGGAGGCTAAAAACGACGTCCCAGATCATGTCTTAGAAAAGTTTTGTCAACAAAATGAACTTTCATTGAAAGTTACCTCAAAGACATGGGGAAAATGAAATGGATAAATAGAGCATGAAAATGAACTGTGTGCTAGACCTGGACGTCCTAATTATCATGCTCTTCCACCTGAGAGTTCATGGAAATCTCTAGACTGGATTCAGTCACGCCTTTTTCCATTTTGAGACACACACACACACACACACACACACACACACACACGATTTTCTTCCATATCCCACCAAAACTCGAGGATAGAAGGGCTCATGTTTTGGAAGTTAGAACTTTGAATATAGTGAATGTATTTGCATTTTTAATTATTACATAATAAAACTGAGTATGATTTTGCATCTAATCTCTGTAAACACATATTTGTGAACTCTCTGGAAGGTGAACTCACACCTATATTTGCAGCATAACTGTCACTTCATTAAAACCCATTTAGTAAACCCCTATAAGCGACATACATACGTGCAACCCCTTAGACAGAAAACCAACAGTTTAAAATCCAATTTGAGCATAAGAATCCAGGGACTGAACGTCGTTTCCGGGAGGTGAGGGGTGGGGCGTGGGGGAGGGGGCGCTACACTTCCATTTTCTGTAACCTTTTAAATGAATAAGCCTTCAAACTATTACATATGTTTATTATCTTTAATATTGGAAAACTTTTGAAACACCAACTTCATAAACTTTAAGTTAAAACTATATGTGGGTGATCCACTTAAAAGTTAAGCTTTGTAAATTACACCTTTTAAAAAAATTTTTAGCCAACTTTTTGTACTCTAAGAATACAAGTATGTTCCTGGTTTCCCCATTTCACTGGCTTGTGTCGGCGGCTAGAGGACCTGGGGAATCCTAGGGAAATTTAAGGAACGTGGAAGAGGCGCGAGGTTGCTCCCTATTGCCCCCAAGTTTCTCGTCCCAGAGACTCTCAACAAAGCCTCCGACCCTCAGCAATGGTGTTCCCCGCCCCAGGGCTCACTACACCCACACACTACAGAAAAGGGCGCTGGGGCCTGGGTGACGCGGGAAGGAAAACATAACTTCGATAGGTCGCAACTTAACTCTCCCGGCTCCAGCCAAGAGGTTTTTCCGAAGCCCCAGGTCGGATCTCGCCGCAGCCTGCCCGGCCCTTTCCCCCCTCGGGCAGCAGAAGGGAGCGCCGGGCAGGTAACGCGCACAAGGGCGGCGGGCAAGTCTGGTCGCGAGCTCTAGACCTCGCCCACCGACGCCCTCCCCGGCGGTGGCTCCCCTGTCCCGCTCGCGGCACTTACCAGGAGAAGTAGCAGGGCGTACACGCGTCCCGGGCTCCGCGCCATCGTGCGCACCCTCGCCTCCGCCTCCCGCCACCGCACCGCTCCGCGCCGCCGCCTGCCCCGAGCGCGCACTCGGCTCCTCCCCGGCACCGGCCTCCCCCCAGCGCGGCCAGCACGGCCACCCTCTCCCTCCCCGCCCCGAGGGCTGTCTTCCCCGCGGCGGTTGCGCGGCCCAGCCCAACCCAAAGGCGCGGCTCCAGGTGTGGCCGCCGCGAGAAAATGGAGTCGGGCGCCGGCCTGGGCCGCTCTTACAGAGGTGGGGAGTTCAGCAGAGGAGGGAGGCGCGGGGTGGACTCCCGCCCGCTCGCACTCGCACCTGGGACCGTGACGTCCTTGGGTTGGGGACTGTGGGTGGCAGGCCCCGCCCCGCCGTTCTCTCCTTCCCGACCCCCTACTCTCTGGAGAATGGCGGGAGGAGGGAGCCTCCTGGCGGGGCTTGACCTGGGTAGCGCAGGTCGCAGGGCCCCGGCCCAAGGACAAATGCTCCACGGAGCAGAGTCCTGCGGGACCAACCGGCCCAGTGGCTGCGGGGCCAGGCCGCCCAGCGCCGCCCAAAGGTCCCGCGCTTTGTGATTGTGCTTTGGGCCCGGAGCGCAGGTGTCGCTGGTGACTTGGGGACCCGCATCCTCAGGAAAGCTGCGACCGCGGTGCGTTCGGCCCGCTCTCCTGGAACGGAGGTTGTGGAGCAGAATTTCAGGTGGCTGTCTCCGCAAAGGCTGCTCTTCCCTATGGCCCTTCACTGCTTCCAACAGGTTTGCAGCTTATCTGGCTCAAGGAGAAACAATCACCAGAGGTCAAAAAGGACAATTCTTGGGCTAGGAGAAAACTCTAGGGTGTTACGGGAAATATATATACTCTTTGAAATGATTTACAATTTCTATTACACCACTAGCTAGATCAAAGACCCCGCTCCAAGAGTAACTAGCTGGGTGGCCTGGACTAGCCTCTCTGGGTGCCAGTTTCCAGATCTGTCAAATGGGGTTAATAGCGACCAACGCACGGGGATGTTTTGAGAACGAAATTGGAAAATCTTAGGTAAAGCATTCTGCAGTGTCTAGAACTTAAGGGTTCAATAAATAATTGTTAAACTTAGAACAATATGATTGCGAGGTAAGATGTTAAATTGACATCTTGAAAAGCAGAAACTTAGTATGGGCATCCAAACACTAGAATCAGCACCGGATTACGAAACTTCCAAGAAATGTAACGACTGGAAGTAACGGACGAGCCTATTCTGTGCGGGAAAGGCGCAAGGGGAGAAAAAAAGACACACACACCATACTTTTAAGGGTAAACAACCTTTATCCCAATTAAATGGCAACGCGGATATAATAAGCAAATGATATAATAAGCAAATTGCAATGGGAAGGGGAGAAGGAAAAGATATTTAGATTTACACTCCCCAGACTGTGGAGGATTCACCACCAGACCGGAAAGCAACAGCCTGGTCTCCAGAGTTGGACACTACACTCACCAGACTACAGACGATTCTCATGAAGTTTCCGCACGGTCTGGGACCCTAGCTCTTATTGTAACAAGTTGTTTGGCATGAGACCCAGTCACAAGGGCCCTTCCCGACTGGACTCAAGGAACACAAAAAGGTCAACTTGTTTTTGCGATTGTCTATTGTTTTTCAATAACTAACAAATAGGAATAGATTAAATAGAGATTTATTTGAAACAGCGCTGGATGAATTCCTCAAGGGGCTCACACCACCTGTTCCGGGACCTGGTGACCATTGTTTGTGTCCATGTTCAGTTGAGTTCAAATTTAATATTTAACTTTTCCTCCACATTCGGCTTCAATTTGATACTCAATTGCAGGAAAATACCCCTACAGATACATGGGGAAGGCATAGTTGATAGAGATTACAGATACAGAGTAAACACAGGAGAATTAAAAGCAAAATTAATAACACACCCATCATGGCTTTGCAAGGAGAGTAATATTGTGAGAATTGTCAGGGATATACACATAACATCCAGTATGCAGTAAGGTGCAAACCCCTCCTTGGGCTGCAGTAAGCATATCTAATGCCATTCCATTTGCAACACAACAGGACGTAGCTGAGCAAATTCATCTGATAACAACATACATCCAGTGCTACTATCATTACGAGCTTTTCTTAGAAGTGAGCTTAATATTTTAATTTGTTGCTGAAGCAGGATTGTATCGGCCGCAGGGGAGAATGCTGTGATAGGATACCACCCCTACAGAGTCGAGTGCATTCTAACCAGGGATGTTTGTAAGCATCTAGATTACTGGGGAGGGGAATATTATCCCGGATGGTGAATGGAATTAATGGCCACCCCCAAGTGCATCTCCCCATCCAATATGGGGGCAGGTATCGCCACCCATAGGATCCACATACCCAGAGGGCCCCACAGGGGACAGCAATGGAGTTACTGTAATCATAGTGTACTAATGTGTTATGAAAGTAGGAAAGAGATTGTGTTTCATTGGGGGTAATGTTGTTGATTTGGAGTATGTGTTGACAATTGTCTGGCAGGAGAAACCCCAGAGTACCAAGGCTTGGTTTGGTCGAAGAAAGTCCAGGTTGGATTGCAAGTGTTGTTGTTGTGGTCCCATTGGTAGCGACATAGTCATTCAGAAATGTTAGCAGGGAGGATTCTCCAAGGTAGCTCATTCCCACATAGCCAACATTGACTGCGGTTGGCTTCTTCTGCAGTGGTGGCTACCCAGTTGATGAATTTAATCTTGGCGTCAGAAACAAAGACACAGGTGCTGACCATTAGTAGATAGGTTATTCCCTGTGATAACAAAAACAGAGGGGAACATGATATTGTTTTTCATCTTTAGGAAATTGTAGTATGCTTCATTTTCTGCTCCTATAGCTACAAGGTCACCAGTCTTAAGGCTGGGACCTGATGGACGCTGTACCCATATTTTGGCTCCAGGATTTTGGCTCCAGGATCTGAATCCCCCAGTTCCGTATGTAGCTTCTGTTGGGGCAGAGATTTCCTCAGGGGTTAGTTGTTGACAAGGTTCCACTAACAATTGAGCAACCTGCATCTGAGGTTTTATAGCAAAAGAATCTGGAGTGGTATTGTATAAAATGACCTTTAACTCTCCCCAGTAATCACTATCAATTATACCACCATACATTATAAAGCCTCTCATTGCAAGTCTTGAACATGTTGTAATCCATTCATCTGCATTCAAGTTTGCAGTTATGGTGGAAATTTTGGCCTGTTCATCTGCCTGCTGATGAAATAGTCTGTCAAGAGAAAACAGAGACGCATGAGCATCAACATGGAAAACAGTGATAATGGTAGTGTGTGCCAGGATTCAGATATCTTCCCAATATTGTTTACCCCAAACCCCTTTGTTCCCAATTAACCATTTGTTTTGTTGCCATTGGGGCATCCAGGTGGTAAGAACATTTGCTACTGACCAAGAGTTGGTATTCAAGTGGCAAATCCCTCTGGCCTCCTCCTGAATAGCTCAGAGGACCACTACTAGTTCAGCCAGCTGGCTGCTCCCACCCCTTCCTTCATGAGAAATGCTTATGCTTTTTAACAGGGTTATAGCCACGGCCTTCTAGCATCAGGTCCCATCAATGTATTTGGTAGATCCATCAGTAAACCAAGCATGTTTCTGATGCTCTGGGCTTAGTTCTTTAAAGGATTTGCCCCATTGGGCAGGGGAGGTTTCCTTCCCTATCTGTAGGACTTGCTTGGTGGTTTCCTGAGCTGGCAAGTTTTGTATATCCTCATGTAAAAGTGATACCCCCTTTGGTTTTGGCTTAGCCTGGTCTTGTATGTACCATTTGCATTTGATGATGCTACTTTCTTGGGCGTGCCTTATCCAGTGAGCTTTGGGGGAACTCATGACCCAAGTCATAATAGGAATTTCAGGCCTCATAAAGACATCATGGTTGAAGCAGAGGTGCTCAATTTCCAGCAAAGCCCAATAGCAAGCTAACAATTGCTTCTAGAAAGGTGTATAAGCTTTGCCATCCTCTGGCAGTTTCCAGGTCCAAAACCCCAAAGGTACCCTCTTCCTTTCTTGTTCCTGGCTGAGGCCCCAATTAGCATGTTGATTTAGGACAGTTACTTGCAGTCCTACTAGCCCATCTTATATGGGCCATAAATCCAGGACCAGTTGCACTGCTTGTTTAGCTTGTTCAGAAGCCATGCTCTCTTCCTCTCCCCAGTGAAAGTCATAGCCTTTTCTAGTGACTGCATGAAGAGGCTGTAAAATGTTACCCAAGTGGGGAATATGATGTCTCCAGAATCCAAACAAGGAAATAAATTTCTGAGCCTCCTTTTTAGTGGTAGGGGTTGCGCATTTTAGTGTTTTAGCTTAGCCTTTGGTAAAATGGACTATTTCCCTGCATTCCATAGGATGCCAAGATATTTTACAATTTGTGTAGGTCCTTGAATTTTACTGGGGTTAATTTCCCATTCTTGAGACAGGAGCTGAGTTTTTACCTGTTCCGATCCCCGGCTGACTAGTTCTTCAGTTTTACCCTGACTGGGCCACTTGAACAGCTGCCTTTTCAGCAATAGGCTGATAGATTTGAGCCTGATCAGTCAAGACATAGGCCTGGCATTGGGCTAGGGCCAGTTTGGAAATCAAATTAGCATTTTCCTTTTCAGCTTACATTTTTATTGTTCCTATCTTGATACATTAACTTATAAGCAGTAAGCAAGCACCATCCATGCCAGGAAATTCCCTCAGTTTCCACTTTACCAACGTGAAGCACCTCATGCACAGCCAGTGGTTCAAAATGCACTAATTTAGATTCCCGATTTTCACAAAGGCCAGTTCCGTTGGACCACTCAATGACCAAGGAGGAGAAGCTGGGGAGTTCCCATCCCGGGATATGGGGGCCTCCCAGCCCGGTCCTTGTGATGGAAAAATGGCATGCTTTCGCTTTCAGATCCTGTTCATGACGCCAAAAATGTTCTGTGCGGGAGACCTGTGAGGGGAGAAGGCACACACAATACTTTTAGGAGTAAACAACCTTTATCCCACGTAAATGGTAATGCAGATATAATAAACAAATGATACAATAAGTCAATGATACAATAAGAAAATTGACATAATAAGCAAATTGCAATGGGAAGGGGAGAAGGGAAAAGATAAATATATATATGTATATGTGTGTATATATATATGTGTGTGTGTGTGTATATATATATACACACATACACATATACACACTCCCCAGACTATGGAGGATTCATCACCAGACTGAGAAGCAACAGCCTGGGCTCCAGAGTCGGCCACTCATCCGTACACAGACAAGGAGCTGTCTCTTGAAGCTTCGTTGCAGTCTGAGACCCTAGCTCTTTTTGTAACCAGTTGTTTGGCATGAGGCCCAGTCACAAGGGCCCTTTGCGGCTGGGCTCAGATAATACAAAAGGTCAACTTGTTTTTGTGATTGTCTGTTGTTTTTCAATAACTACTGTATAGGTATAGATTGAAATAGAGATTTCTTTGAAACAGTGCTGGATGAATTCCTCAAGGGGCTCACACAACCTCTTCTAGGACTTGGTGACCATTGTTTGTGTCCATGTTCAATTGAGTTCAAATATAGTATTTAACTCTTTTTCCACACCTATATAAGCATAAAGGTTTATTTGGAGACTAGAAAGAGGGGTTTGGCATTAAATTTGGCTCAAATAGTAGAGTTCCTTCTGTGGTCCAAAGTGCCCCCTCTCCCTCTGGCAGCATCTCTCACCCTTCTCTCCCAAGTGCCGATCTTCAAGATCCAGTACAGTCACCACCTCCTCATTACACTCTTTCTTCTCAGGCCCCCAAGGACCACTGCCTATTTGAGCTGAGAGAAGCACATTCTCCATGTTTGGGGCTTAGCTGCTGAGTGGATTTTCTCATGCAGTTTCTTAAGTGACGGTGGCTGAATTAGTTGAGGACTTAGCTCATTACTGTGCTCAGAAGTGCCCCAAACTGTGCTCTGTACTATGGGATACTCTCAGTAAACTTTTTTACATCATTGAATCTGGAGGAAATGTGTCTTAATTTCCACTCCTTTCTCTTGAGCTAGATGTGGGTATTAGCATACCTTGGGGATATTCTCATTTGCCATCATGCTGGGAGCACTCCTGATTTAAGAAGTGAGGCTTTACCACATCACTTGCAGAAATCATTGTAGGAAATTATATGTCAGTCCTGCCTTAAATTTGTGCCCTTGCAATTGAGTCCTATAGAGAAGTATTTATGCCTCATTATTAAGACTTTGGTTTCTATTCAGCAATGAAGATAATCATAGCTTCCAGAATGAGAAACAGCCAAGCAAACTTTATTTCTGTTGTATTATTCAACCTCCCCTGAAGGCTGTCAAAGTTAGTTTCAAGGTAATATTCCTTCTATAAGACATTTTCCCCAGGACTTTGAGAGAAGGTGCCAATATGTCATCCAATGCCATAGAATGTCACTCCTGAATTAGTTCTACTTTAAAAATTCTAAAACTTATGACTCAGGGAGATGAAGGGACTTCTTGAGAATCAGATGTTTCACAGCTAACTCTCTGGCTCCTAACTTCTTTATGCTGGGGTTAGAGTAAATCTGTTTCATACATCTCTGTGCACAAAAATAAATGTAGCCGTTACCAACAAAGGACTAAGGATTTGTTTAAAATAAATTGAAGTCTTAATAGGATGTGAAAATTTTAACTTTCATGTTTTCCTCCCCCAAGTTAGTTCAACATTACGGTAAATGTACTTTTCTTAAGACATTTAGAATGGATTAGTTCAAAACATATTTTGTGCAAATAATAATTACCTTTAACATCTAGATATATTCAAAATATCTACCTGAATTTATGTTTTCCGGAATACTTTGCTTCACACACATACACAGATAAGAATAATCTTCAAGTGATTAGCTCATTAAAATCACCTCTTTAATATGATCTAAAACAAAAAATAAAGGGTTTCAGAAAGATCAATGAAAATTAATATATCTCTTTTCTACTAACACTGCTCCTTACTGCGAACACATCCCAGCATTAAATATTACTTTAAAAATGGACAGTTCTTCGCTAAAGGTCTGATAAGTGGCTGACCACTTAATTCCAGTGAAAATCTCATGAATATATGTATTAGAATTAATGTTTCAGAGGTGAGAGCTAAATCTGGTTGCTATCCTTTTAAAATGCCTTATAAACAAATCATAGAGTTGTGTAGCTGTTATAAAAAAAGGTTATCATGGTCAGGAGGATTACTCATAGAATGTTGATTAGCAAAGGGCATATAGACACAGGACAAAATATGAAGTACTCTCAGGTAATCTGAGAAGGGAAATACGAGGAGGAATCTGTTTTTTGGTTTAGTTCTGAGAGTTTATTCAATATTTACCTTGTCCCTGTTCAACAAACATTTAATTTTGCATTTTACTGGAAATGCAAAATTAAATGTTTTCCTGTATCAAAAGAAACAAGAATAGGTGCTTATAAAATAATATAACTATAATTACTTATAAAATAAAATAATATAACCACTGTGGTAGAACTACACATGCAGTATATGAACAATGAAGAAGTTTCCCACCTCACACTTTGGACTATGGGATTAGAAAAGGCTTCTTGGAGGAAGTTTGCTGAAGTGATTCTTAAAGGATGAGTAATTGTGAACCAAGTGTTGAACCTGCCAGAGCAGAGTGACTCAAAGCATAGATGCTGTTGATGAAGAGTCAGGGGCTTTCGCTTTAGCTGTGAAAAAAGCTTTCTTTTCATCATGTTGACACAAACAGGGAAATCAGAAGTAAAAACTTTTCTTTTGGTAAAAACATGTTGAATTTGAGACATTAGAACAAAATGCAATTAGAAAAGCCTAGCAAGTCATTTGAAATGAGAAAGGACAACTGCATTGCAAATAGATTTGGGTAGCAGAAATAGTCACCTTATTTTGTTCCCATCTCACTGGCTGTTCTTTCTCAATCCATTTCTTACCCTCTGCTACTTGTAAAATGTGTGTGTCTTCTGAGTTCCATACTTTGCTTCTTTTCTTCTTACTTAGTAGCAGGTATGATTCTGTGGTCACTTCCATTGTGTAAACTTAGCTTTCTTTCTCAAGCTCAAATCGTGGGACCTCACTATTTGGATATTTCATGGGAACCTCACACTTCCGTAATGATTTTGTAGGGATATCAAACTCAGCATATTGACAAAAAAGCTTTCCCTCTGATATGGTTTGGCTGTGTCCCCCACCTAAATCTCATCTTGAATTTTAGCTCCCATAATTCCCACGTTTTGTGGGAGGGACCTGGTGGGAGATGATTGAATCATGGGGGCGGTTTTCCCCATACTGTTCTCATGGTGGTGAATAAGTCTCACGAGATCTGACGGTTTTATAATGGGTTTCCTCTTTTGCTTGGCTGTCATTCTCTCTTGTCTCCCTCCATGTAAGACATGCCTTTGCTTCTCTTTTGCCATGATTGTGAGGCCTCCCTAGCCATGTAGAACTGTGAGTCTCCTAAACCTCTTTCCTTTATAAATTACCCAGTCTCAGGTATGTCTTTATTAGCAGCATGGGAACAGATTAATATCTCCTGTCTTTACTTTCTCTCCAGTGCAAACTTGCTACTTTCTCATATGCCCCACTCAGTCAATGACAGCCTTGCGAACTTGGCCACTCACATTAGGACCTGAGTGGCATCCTCTATTCCTTTTTCCATACTCTCCATATCCAGTTACTTACCTCTCCTTCAGTACTCTGTGGCTTTATCCCAGATGACTCACACAACCTGCATAGCAGCAATCACATTATAGTTTATGGTTATTTCATCCATGTCTACTACTCCACCCATTTCTTTTTCTCAAAGCTGTTCCTTCTTTGGGAGCAGAGGCCATATGATATTCACATTGAGCCCAACCCTCAGCATCCAGCACACATCAGATGATCAATTAAGACTTGTTGAAATAAGCGCACACACTGGAAGGGATTAATTTTAAGTGAAGAAGGAGTATTATACGGAAAAGTGTTTGGAATATCCACTGTGGGTGAATTAGCCGAGGTTCTGGTAAGAAAATGTTGATCTGTGATATGTGTGTGTACATGCATTTGCACACATACATGCACATGTTAGTTTGTGTACGTATGTTTTCCCTAACAACACTGCAGCCCAGAGCAGAATAAGGATGGCAGCTGGTAGGTGTAAGTCAGGGTTGTAGAGTGGCCTGGATGACAGTTAAGAGGTGTAAGTATCCAGGAAAGATCAACTATTATTTTGATGTTTTTCTAGGTCCAGATTGATGACATCTTATGGAAATATCTATGTAAAACATCTATAAAGAGAACTGAACTAGGCACTGAGGACAATATCACACATACAAAGATGATAAACAAGATCTATAACAAAAGGCTGAAGGTGCTGGGAATATTTAACCTAGTAAAGAATAAAGTGGTCAGGTGCAGTGGCTCAAGCCTGTAATCCCAGCACTTTGGGAGGCCTAGGTGGTGAATCACCTGAGGTCAGGAGTTCAAGACCAGCCCAACCAACATGGTGAAACCCCATCTCTACTAAATACAAAAAATTAGCTGAGCATAATGGCGCATGTCTGTAATCCCAGCTACTTGGGAGGCTGAGGCAGGAGAATCACTTGAACCTGGGAGGTGAAGATTGCAGTGAGCCGAGATTGCACCAGTGCACTCCAGGCTGGGCAACAAGAGTGAAACTCCATCTCAAAAAAAAGAATAAAGTGACAGTATCAGAAAAAGAATGTAAAGGTCCTAAAAATCATTTCTGTAAGGAATATATTCCTATTGCTTCTTTAAGCAGAAATATATTTAAGTTTCAGAGGAAAAGGTTTAGGTTAGAAACTGTAACTTTCCATTCCATAAAAAAAGCTTTATGAAAAGAAAAGAAAAAAAAGAGGTGTAAGTATCCAGATACTCCTGGAACTGAGTGTGGTCAGGACGAAGACAGACAGGCTGAATGAAGCTGGAGGAAGACGGACAGGCTGAATGAAGCTGGAGGAAGACAGACAGGCTGAATGAAGCTGGAGGAAGACAGACAGGCTGAATGAAGCTGGAGGAAGACAGACAGGCTGAATGAAGCTGGAGGAAGACGGACAGGCTGAATGAAGCTGGAGGAAGACGGACAGGCTGAATGAAGCTGGAGGAGCTCAGGGGCCAGCTGAGAGTAGACAGTTCATTACATTGGCCATGGAGAAATGGGAGAGGATCGTCCTTCCCCTCAATCCTGGAGAAAGACCCATGGTCCTATTCCATGGAAGTCAAGGCATGGATGACAGCACCAACATTTGGAGTCGGGATCTTGAAATTCTTATGGACTCTACAGTTAGATGGATCAAGAGCCACTTCTGCCTTAGGTGGTGAGAGAGGAGCCTTGGCCAACGTGGGGGTGGAGAAGGCCTCTAATAAGAGAGTGGGAAAAGTTATGTTGACTTTCCCAGTTAGAACTCACAGGATAATAAAGCCCAGCACACTCCAAGCCCTGTTGTCTAGCACAGAGAAGCCAGCACGTCCTTAATGAACAGTCCCCTCATTCTGGGGGAGCAAAAATAGGCAGCCCTGAGATCACAGCCTCAGACGTCAATATCCCGAAAGAGTGAGAGTCCCAGTGCCGTGAGTCATAGTGTCTCACTGAGCTTTCCCCACATGTTCCTCCTTGTGAGTCAGTATACATGGACTGACTGCTTTGGATGCAAAGTCTCTGAGCCAAGCTGTTTTAAGGAAATTGTTAACATTGTTCATGAGGCAGAGGAGAATTAGGGAAAGACAATGACAGTTGCAAAATAGGATTTGGTGCAGTAGAGGAAACAAAATGGTCTATTCTTGGGAATCAGTAGGGTGTTGAACACATCTCATGCAATCTTTTTTGAACTAAGTCACACTAGTTTAAAAATGTGATCAGAATATAATAATGCTGGATTGAGGCAATTATGAAACAGGCAACTGCCTGGGAAACCCCAGCAAGGCCTGGAGGCCCCAACAGAAGGCCTCTCCCATTCACTGATTAATGTCAACATTCCTTCAGCAGAAGGCTTCCTTGGAGTGCGTATTACTGGGAGGGCAGCATGTTGATCCATTGTCAGTTATTTACATCTTAGTCTAATGCCACAGGTTCACCAGGCATGCCCCACCTCGGAGCCTTGCACTTGGGGTTCCTTTTCCCTGGAAGGTTCTGCTCCAGAAATGTACAAGGTCTTTTCCATCACTCTTCACTTGTCTCCCCTCAAATGTTACCTTCTCAGTAAGGACATTCCCTGACCAATGATTTTAAAATTGTAATAACCCTCCCCGGGCCCCCCGGGCCCAGAGCTCCCCATCCTTTTTTTCTCTTCTTTATTTTTCTTCTTGGTACATTGTAACCTAAAAGACTGTGTTTTAACTTATTTCTTATCTGTTGCCATTCCCTAGGATGTAAACTTTGGGAGGGCTGGGATTTTTCTCTGTGAACTGCCGTGTATCCTGCAAATAAAACAGTGCCTGGCCCAATGTAGGCTTTCGGTAAATCCCAGCTGAATGTGTAAATAAATGAATAAGTGAAGAAATTTTCAAGGTTATTTTGGAATTGAGAGAGAGAGAGAGAGAGTGTAAAATGAGGGTAAAGGGGAAAAGGGGAAGAGAACATTGGATTCCTGGAAGGACATGAGTGACTGTCACCAAACTGGGGTGGGGGTGTGATGGGAGGCCTGGCTCACTGTGGATAAAATTGCTCTACCTCACAATTTCAAGGGTGGGCATTGCTAAGACTGCCAGGACAGGGTGAAGTGGAGGAGTTCAGATGCCAGTGGAGAACAGTGCTGTGTTCTTCCTCTGCTTTAAGGCTCCCTTCCTTGCAGGGAGAACCAAGGAAGAAAGCATCAACAACATGAAAAATCCTCCTTCTCCCTGGAAATGAAAAAAGTATGCATTCACTACAGGAGTGCAACACTGGGGAAAGTTGATTTTATCCACTCATGACAAATCTATCATTTTGGTTTCACCCTAAGTTTTATTTATGGAAGTTCTTGGAAAGATAAGGGAAATAGCAAAGAAAGAGAGCAGGGGAGTCCTTGGTTGCTAACAGCAGTCCTGGACTGGAATCCATCACCAGCATGACAGGGCTTGCAGGCTTTTAGGGCAGGCACAGCAGTACTTACTGAGTTTCAGAGAGAAACCATCACACTGACCCATTGTGACTAATGAGCTTAGGGAGATACACAGAAATAAATAAATTTAAAAAACCCCTCAGAAGACAGAAAAAACAAACAAAACTCTTTTTTGGCAATTAACTCATTCATTCGTAGATAGACAATGACAGTCTTATGTGCAATGAAAAAGTGAAATAGAAACAATGCAATAGCTTTGGAGAGTGAACCTGGAAGTAAAATAGTGGGTTTAAAAATCTTCCCAAATGACCTAGAATGATAATTGTAAGCACTTTGGTTGAGAGATGCAGAATTTCAAAAATACATGATTTTCATTCTAAAGAAAAAACAAGAATTTAAAGTAATTAAATTATTTATTTTAATTTACTTTACAAATTAGTCTTTTTGGTGCTGGCTTGAAAATTTCAGTCAACATACTAATTTGTTAATAACGTTCTGAAATTTGTGAAGGATTTCCTTTGTTAAAATGATTGGAGCACATTTAAGGCTATTCAGTAAGTAATGAACTTACCCACTTGTGTTCTGTTATTCTTCTCAGGTTGAGGAAAAACATGGGTTCCATCAAGGAAGGAGATGGGAGCCTTAGCCTTGATCACCGGGCTTCTCTGTCTGAGGGTGTGAGCTTGTGAATGTCATCTACTTTGGAGGACACACTTCATGAACTGTGCTGACTACAATTACAATATTGTTATTCTTGAATCCCAGGTTAGATATTGTGAATGGCAAATTACTTCTATCTAGTAACTTTACTTCTGTAGCAAAAGTAATTGAAAACCCCATAACACGATAAATAATAATTTAATTAACTTTGGCATCTATATACACCCAGAGAACTGGAGAGTCAAAGCAGTCTTTCAGATATTATAAGAGAAGAGAACCAAAACACGTTGTCTCTGATGTCTAGAATTTCAGGAATTTTTTTTTTTTTTTTTTTTTTTTGATACAGAGTCTCACCCTCTTGCCCAGGCTGGAGTGCAGTGGCATGATCTCAGCTCACTATAACCTCTGCCTCCCAGGTTCAAGCGATTCTCCTGCCTCAGCCTCCTGAGTATCTGGGATTACAGGCATGTGACACCACACCTGGCTAATTTTTGTATTTTTAGTAGAGACGGAGTTTCACCATGTTGGTCAGGCTGGTCTCGAACTCCTGACCTCATGATCCACCCGCCTCGGCCTCCCAAAGTGCTGGGATTACAGGCATGAGCCACCGTGCCTGGCTGAAAATGTTTGTTTTTAAACCCATTTTGTTCAAATTATATAGCTTTTTTTTCTTTTTCAGTAGACCTACATTGAGTTACATCACCTCTTCTAATTCTCACTCCAAGTGGAGGTTTTATGAGACAGAGATGTGTTTAAAGATTAAGCAAACTGATTAAGCAAAAAAGTTTGATACAAAGAAGGCAATGGGAAAAAAATTGCTCTGGATAGTTTAGATGTAATGCTCACAATGACCCTTTTCAGCTTGTCTGAGGACAACTGTGGTTAAAATTAAAAAAAAAAAAGATTGTGTTCATTATGAACATTACTGCGTATCTTGAAAGCTGACCCCTTACTTAGCTAGGCAATTGTCTGCACATTTACTGTAACATCTTCCTCCTCCCAATGGCTGTCTCTTCAGCTGGAACAATATGTGAATGACATTATACCTTTGGAGAGAGTTACACCCATTTTATGCAGAATCAGCTACAATAAAGTTAAGTCGGTCAACAAAGACTGCTTGTGATTAATTCTCTTATGGCTATGAGAGAGGATGAAAGTGTATCATTGTACTTCTTTCTTCACTGTGGGATTAGAACGTGAATCTGAAGTAAATAGTTATGTTGATGACAACAGGTTAAGCAGAACAGTATTTCAGAAAAGATTCAGAGTTGGATAATGTGAAATCCATGTGAAAGCTCATGTGAAGAACTGCTCTATGATTCTAAAATTGCCATGGCTAGTTTTCATTGTTTGACACTACAGGAGAATTAGTCTACCCGATACCCCAGAATTTTCAATCATTGAAATCTTGAGTCTACAGAGGATGCTCAATGGGTCAGAATGTGGGGCCTGAGTCCCAGGTGTGATCATGTGCACAGAAATGGTCTAAATGGACAGATGTGAAATGTGTGATTGAAGGGATGCTGGACAGTGTGTGTTCTCAAGTTGCTTTACCTCCTAACCTATTGCTCAATGATAATGAAAATTCACTTTGTTTATGCAGTCAACAAATATTCTAAACATTAAAGACACACACTTCAGGGAGGAGTAACAAAGTGATTTTTGTGATTTATACCTCACTGTGAATTAATTTCTCAAACAATTAAAAAACTTATCAACTAGTTATAGCCAGTTTTTAGAGGAAGCAGGTAGCAGTGAATATGAAGACATTAGGCATGTCATGTGCTAGAAATAAAGAAAAAACATGCAAAGGTGAAGACAGATTTCACTTCCTTCCATTTTATGATAGGTCAGCTGGCATTTGCAAATAAGCTCATTTTCACTTGCCCAGCAGTGATAATGATCCATAAATCATATAGAAACTGAACATAGAAGTGTGGTCTTTTTTCATGCAGTTTGTCACTATTCTAGTAACATTAAAATATATGTCCAATGGAAGTGGGGTCGATTAGCGTCATTCTTTTCATGCTAGTTTTCAAGTAACTGTTTTTTTTTTTTTTTTTTTTTTTTCTTCCAAAGCCATCTGGCTGTCCCATCTAGCTGATAGAAATGACATAGTAACTATTCTTTGGGGAAGAAAGAGGCCATCCATCCTGCCCATGACCCTATTGCAACATGATAGAAACAACCTACATGACCCTGTCACACTTAATATCCACCTGAACACAGGAATTCAAGTCTTCATTTAGAAGGCTAAGTTCACTTTTCCAAGGAAGCTGAATTGAAAAATGGCAATCATCTGGTGATTCTGATCGGCTTGGGTATACAAAATAACAATTTGTTATGAACTGGCATGTCTTCATTGGACTGTCTATTCATCGGAATTTCCAGTGCTGAGAAGACTAGGACAATCCTTGTGGCTAAGGCAAAAAATTAATAAAAAAGACATATTATGGTGGCAGTCTAGAGTAGCAGAAAGAGAATCAGCCTAGCCAATTCTTAACTCTGAAATTGATTCGCGAGTTACTTCTCAGCCTCAGTTTAAGCATCTATATAAAAGGAGGGCTTTGGATCGTACAATAGGGATATTTCGAGATTCTGTGGTTTCAGTAGTTTGTACGTCAGAACTCTTAACTTTGAGATGATTGAGTTCATTTTGAAGATTTAAAATACAGTAAAAAAAGAAAACAAATCTTTATGAGCATTTACTATGTTCAAAGCGCATTCTCTTAACTTTACAGAAACTCTGTGAAGTAGAAGCTATTATTATCTTCATAATAAGAGTCCAGAGAGGTTCACAGAGATTAAGAAACTTGCCCCAAACCATAAAGTTAGTAAGTTGGGAAACGGGGATTTGAACTCAAGTATGTAGTTTGTCTTCAAAGCCTGAACTCTTAACCATTAACTTAAATGCACAAAAAAGACAAAACAGAAACCTTTTCAAGTTTAACTTTTGTTTGTTTGTTTGTTTGTTTTTGTTTTTTTTGAGATAGAGTCGCGCTCTGTCACCCAGGCTGGAGTGCAGTGGCGCAATCTCGGCTCACTGCAAGCTCCGCCTCCTGGATTCACGCCATTCTCCTGCCTCAGCCTCCGAAGTAGCTGGGACTACAGGCGCCCACCACAACGTCCGGCTAATTTTTTGTATTTTTAGTAGAGACAAGGTTTCACCGTGTTAGCCAGGATGATCTCGATCTCCTGACCTCGCGATCCGCCTGCCTCGGCCTCCCAAAGTGCTGGGATTACAGGCGTGAGCCACCGTGCCCTGCTTTAACTTTTGTTAATCATTAAAATATAATATAGTTATTTTGATTGATTAACAGATGGAATGAGATTTTTAAAAATTCTCTTAGCTCCTTCAGTAGTGATTTTGTTTTTTGTTTTTTTTTTTGGCAAACTTTAATAGGTTTTCTTAGCTTGACAACTCATTCTCTATATTCATGAACATCTCCTGACTTGTTCCTTCAGTGGAGATACCCTTTTCTAGCCAGAGCTGGCAAAAGTAGTAATAGCATGCATTGGCTTGTTTGAGAGGCCCTGGGTGAGCCTTTGTTGCGTAAAGTAGGAGGTCTGTTATTGTCTTGGTAGCATATGCCTTCATTATAAGTTTGCCTCTTTGAAAGAATATTCAAAGACCAACACAAAAGAGAACATTTCCAGATCCAAGAGAGTGTGTGTAGAAACAGTGGCAAGTTAGAAAATCAACTTAGGTATCAGATAGCAGCCACAAAATATGTTCTGAGGAAAAATTCATAGCAATTTATAACAGCTGAGAAAAAGAGGGAGGATGCGGGAAGGTAGATTTTGTCAGAACTTAATAGACTAAGGATTTATTGCATATTTTTTACTAATTAAATGTTGGGGATATCAGACCTGGTTGAAAATAATTAAAAGTCTGGTTAAATAAGGCTTTTTCACCATAGCTTACCTAAAGAAATTTAGGTGCAAAATCTAGGTGATTATTATTATTTTCTAAAATAATAATGCTAGATAGCAGAATTCTTAAATGCAGAAACTTTGTGTCTGCAGCGCCCACTAAGTATTAGTGTCTGGTCCATAGATTTGATAATGGAAAGAACCTGCTTTAGCTATGCCAAGCCATGAGGTTACCTGAGGCAAGAATGTGGGTGTGTGTGTGTTTCATCTGAGTTAGGACCATATAAATCTTATTATCAGTAGAAGTCAGTTGGACATGAGAAGACATGACTGAAGTTAATCTCATATTTTGTGTTTAAATACTCATTTTTCACTTAGTAACAATGTCTCCTTGCAGGATTGAAAATCACGTCATTATGCCATTTGAATAAATACAGGATTACCTGATTCTTTACAGCTTTATAATCAAGAAAGTTCCTTGCAATCCTTCTTTTGATTATGAAAGAACATAAATACTTCTTCTGCCTTCTGGGGAAATGAGGACATACACATTGTTTCAATATCAATGTTTTGCTTATATTATCATCATTTGATTCTCTGTGTTGTCACATAAAATTCACTGTTTGCTAACTTAGTAATGATGAATTCTGCACACAGAAAACATCAGAGATGTTCTGAGGCATAAAATTGAAAATATAGTGGTACCATGTTCCTCAGGAAAATCAAAGTAGAAATGAAACCGACTTCAAGGAGTAAAAAATTTGTGGTTGTTAAAATATGTTCTTTGCCACAAATGTTCTTTGCCACAAATCATGGAAACACTGAGCTGGAAGGACCTGTTTAAGGTAATCATTTCATATCTGGATACATTTCATACAACCTCTTCTAAATAGTGTTTTATCAAAGTAATTCTTAGGGAGTTGACTGAGAAAGAGATTCCAGGTAGTTTTTTTCAGTACTTACAACATCAGTTATAATTGTATAAAATTGCATTTTAGTTTTGTATTAAAATACAAAAATTGTAATTTAAATTCAGCTAAATACTTGTTTCTGCAATTTAGGCTTTTGGCTCATTCTTATTAGTTATTGGTTGTGGAAGGGACCTGGTCACTGGCCCCTGAAAGAAAAACCTCCACATGTACTTCAAAATAGCAGCATCATGTATTAGCATTCTCTCTCTCTTTCTCTCTTTCTCTCTATCACTCTCTCTCTCTCCCTCCCACACACACATATGCCTACATTATACTACTTCTTTAATCTTTAAAATTACATCTAGATTTGTAATCTTTTTTATAATTTTCATTTTCTTTGTATTCTTTCTAATTTTTAATGTTCTACTCAAGTCTTAGACTGGAAGTGAACAGATTATTCTGAGAGTAATAGTTATTATTTCCAGACAACTATCGATAAACTTTCACATTTGTGTCACTTATTGTGCAACCTTGAGAAAGTTATTTTGCTTCTCTGAGTCTCTGTTTCCATGCCTGTAATCTAAGGATTACTCTAGAATTGAATGAGAGTATGTAGCTCTCTTGACCACTTGGTAACCCTCACCAATGTCTCTTTTCTTCTTGCTCTGATAACCGCATCCATTTGTACTTGTTCTTCAGACATTATCCTCTTGAGTTTTAACTATATCTCTATTGTGTCTAAATTTTTTTTGTTTTTTATTTGTAAAAATGAATCAAACTGTGGAAGAAAAAGAAAGTAAAGACACCAACCAGAGAACAGCCTGATGTCTTTGGCCAGGGAGGGGATCTCAGCATACTCTGGACAGCAAAGCAAGAGGAGTCTTAGCGTTCATCATGGAAAACGTGTGTGGTTTCTGGCTTCTGGAATTTAAATGATTGTTTATCTTCTTGTCTTATCAATTATCCCCTTTACATAAAACCATCTCAGACTATGTTACTGAATGCTGTTAAACCGTATAATCTCTAATTCAGTATTCCTCTTTGTAGACCCAGAAGAAGATACGAGACAATGTGGAAATGCAAGAACAAGAAGGATTCTTAACTTTTACTTGTTTCTAAATTGTTAGTTGCATTGAAACTAGTCAGTTGAATGTGTTCCATTCACACTCTTACCTCATGTATGAAGGCCCTCAAGTTAAACTAAACGGATTTTGTCACTTTCGTTCCTTGAACTTTCTATGAATAGAAGAAGCTGGTAATATTTTTGGATTTTATCTACATGACTTTCATTTTCCTGGAATTGATTTGAAACATTTGAGTTAAGCCAACTACCATTCTTTACTCAATATTTGCTTTAATCCAGTTTCTTTTTCTCCCCATACTCCATGTCCAAGCCTCATTGTCCAGATTTAAGAAGGAGGAAGGTCAACCAGAAGAAAGTTCTGAAGCGTTGGAGAGACTTATTCTGTGGCATCTTTTAAAAGGAGGCATAAGGACTTTAGCATTTACGGAAAAACAGTTCCACTTCTGGGGCTCATGGCTTTCACCAGTGACATGGTACACATTTTTCATCAGGCTAGATTGTAAACATTACCTTCTCTTTACTCCAACTTTTCTCTCCAAGTCATCTTAGAATGTCACAACTTTTGAATGTCACAAAAATGATCTCTCAGTTACCTGAGAGACAATTGCAACTTGCAAAATAAATAGTAAATGACTTAAAGCATCCAGTTAGTAAAGTCCCTCTGCCCTGACCTCATCCAGCACTTTCTCCTGCACTATGTCCACCTGAAGTCATCCCGAATCTCGAGATACTTCCTTCCTGCCTGGAAGATGCAGAAAAGGAATCAGCTAGAAAAAATAGCTAAAATACTGATAAAAATACATATGTGAGTCATTTTATATCGGGGTCCCCAACCCTGCCCCCACCCCCAACAGTACCTGTCTGTGGCCTGTTAGGAACCAGGCCGTAGCAGGAGGTGAGCTGCGGGCAAGTAAGAAATCCAGCTTGGGCTCCGCCTCCTTTCTGATCAGCAGTGGCATTAGTTTCTCACAGGAGCATGAACCCTATTGCGAAATGCACATATGTGGGATCTAGGTTGCCTGCTCCTTATGATAATCTAATGCCTGATGATCTGAGGTAGAATGATTTCATCCTGAAACCATCCCCGCTGCTGTCTGTGGAAAAATTGTCTTTCACAAAAGTGATTCCTGGTGCCAGAAGGGTTGGGGACTGCTGTTTTATAATCATATTTCTTAATAACTATTAATATAGAGAGTAGTTCAGCTTTTATTTATAAATTTATTGCCGGTTTTATTATACCAACATTATACTGTTTATGGTTTAATACATATGGTGCAAAATGTATAATACATCAAGTAGTACAGTTTTAAAATTTTATGCTTAAAACAAGTTTTGTGTAAAAAATGCAGATACATTTTACATGGCAAATCAATTTTTAAGTCACCCTAAAGATTGATTTTTTTTGAAATTTAAAAACACATTTAATTTCCATTTCTGTCTTATATAACCTTTATTACTATAGCATGGTTTCCTCTACAGTTTAACAGTGCAGCAAAATTCCCATTTCGTGGTAAATTGGGTTTTAAGCAGCAAGGTTAAAATGCTTTGAGGATCCTGAATACACCTTTGAACTTCAAATGAGGGTTATGGTTGTGAATTTAACCCTCATGCATAAGTAGAGGCACAAGTTAGCTGCATGTGCTCTAGACCGTAGAGCGAGCCACTGTTGAGAAGCAAAGGACAGCAGCAGGAAGAGCAATGGAACTTCCTCAGGACTTACCAGGCTGCTGCACAGGATCTAGCTTCTCCCACCTAAGATTGGCACATTGAAAGCCTTGTTGCAGCAGCACCCCCATCTCCGGAAGCACAGGCTGCCTGCACTTCTCCAGCTGCTCTAGCACCTGCCTTCCTGGTAGTCAGGATACCAGGGAGAGGGAGGAGCACCAGGGTGGGGGATATTTGGGGGACCTCTTTCCTTCAGGACCACACCCTTCTAGGTGAAAGCACAAACACTTGATTACTTTGCATTCCATCTGCAAAAACAAATTTAGGTTTTGAATATGGTGAAAAGAGAAGAAAGGAAAATATAAAACTCTGTATTTTATATACAATAAGGAATAATGGAGGTTGATAATGATCTTGTGATCAGCTAAGACAATGTCAGTAAGCAGGTGAGGTAGGGTGCTTTCTACGGGCAAAAGGGCAAATATCTTGAATGACCAGAAATGACTCGAAGAGCTGCATTACTATCATGGTAGCATTCATGAAGTAATACATCTAAACCTTTGCTAACCTAACATTATTACTCTCAAGCTTTATTATCCTCAAGGCTTAAATGGCTGTAGCTGTTTAATTTAAAAGCAAGGCTTAAAAAAATAGAGATTACTCATAATTCCCTTTCCATATCCCTTTTTGACTTGAAAATTATTTCATCAACTACTTTTCTGAAATGCTGCTTATAATACATATTCACAGATTGCCCCATGTGTTATTCTAGTCATTGGCCCGTTTTGCTTATAAAAAAGGCCATGTTTTGTATTCCTACAAAATCTGCAGACATTGTTAACATAATACACGTCATTATACATCATATGTATGCTACATCTACTCACTGACATTTAAAAAATGAGCTATTTTCAAAGACTAACACAGGATCTGTTACTGAGACATGTGTAGGAAGGAGCTCAGTGTAAAATATTTTCTTTGGATAGATCCTTTCAAAGTGATTAAAACACACCAAATATTATTTATACTAAACTTTCTTAAATGTTCTATGATATTTCTATTTCAAAATTCTCTTATTGTGAGGATATATGAAATATAGATGTAGCCAGTTTAACACATAAGCTTATACCCCTTAGCTTGAGCAAAAGACGCACATATGGCCTCCCAGCACCAAGAAGATGGAAGAAATGCTACAGCAACTACTTCCCTTTTTCCAAGCAGCTCAAAATGCTTTAGCAAATACCGTGTGATTCTTACATCATTATCAATGATATAAGAAAAGGCAATGGAGACAAGAACAAGCACTCCTGCTTAATCCACTAAACCACATTGCATTTTAAAATGATAAACACCTTCCTTTGGCAGTGGAAAAATAGAAGCTTAAGAATGTTTAGGAACATTTCCTGGCAAATATGATCTTAGCGTTTTGAAAAACTTTAAGATTTACTACAATTTGAATAGTACTTGAGAATTAGGAGTGACAACATATTGCTTTTGGGGCATGAACCCAAACATTTAATTTATAATCGTGATCAGTTTATGAGAGAAGCTAATAAGTGCCAAATTATTAGCCTGATACAGTGAGCTTTGCTATGCTATTTTGAATACTTTAGTCCAAAGATCCAAATTTGGTCAGTGTGCTATTCCAGCTCATTCTGGTCATATTAGACGGGAGCAAGGATCCTCTGTACAGAGCATAGTGTGTGACCCTTGTAGCTGCGTTGGGCCAGCTAGGTTGCCAGGAACACTGGAAATGGGACAGATCACCCTTTCTGTCACTATCACATTTTGTGTGAGAAGTGGATCAAAGCCTGCAGTGGAAGGTTGCACGAGGGAACCGGAAGCCGAGTAAGTCTCCGTTACCACATAGTTACCATGCTGCAGAGGGTCAGGGATAGAAACAGCTGGCTGGACAGACCCAGAGGCGGACAAAGCAGAAGCTCCTTGACTTCCTGACAAAGTCTGGCACTTAACAAATCCCGTCTGCTGGACTTCTATGGGATGGCCACAGGATTCAATCCCATAACCGCTGTCTTTAGAGGGTGGCTGAACTTGTTTGCCTTCACCATCAACACCAAGGCTTATCTCTGCAAGTTTTTTAAATTTGGGTCCAAGTGAGTCCAAGAAGCTGTCATCTAGGTCATCAGCAATAAAACTGCAACAACCCACGGAGCCCACAGGAGAACCAGTGGCATCTGCGCCTTCATTATCATAGATCAACAAGCAGTCATTTGCTTCCTGGCCATCGTCTTCCTCCGCACAGGCAAATGCTTTCTAAGACAGAGAAAAAGTGGGAAAAAATGAATTTTAAGAAAGAGTCAGTTGAACAATATAATACTGTTGGTAGAACTCATTTGGATTATGAATGCCCAAACTAGGTAATCCACAGAAGTAAAGGACACTGTCTATTAACAATCTTGTTAAAAAAATGATCTGGTGTTTGGACAACAGTATGGTTGACATTACCTCAAAATTGAGCTAGAACCTTTGTCTAGATTCTACGAATCTTGTGGGAGCCTGACATGTGACTGTAACACACATCCCACCTAGAAATATCCCAAGAGTCTTCATCTCAAACAACCGCTCCCTTTCTCCCCTGCCCTGCAGTCTTTCTTCAAACACAATATCACTCTTTGTCTGCTTGGATACTAGGTCAGACCTTGGCACTTACCAGTATCGATATCAAAAGTCAATGTGAGATCCATTCTAACCATGCCTCTCTGCCCACTAGTCTTTGGTTATCAAATGAGAGGCAAGCATCCTACTTTTCAAAGTCTTTGTTTTCGTACCTATGTTCCTTTTCTGTTCTATGCTTCCTGACATGTCATTCCTCCCATCACTGATCTTCCATCCTATTCTTTTTGCCTCCCCTTTTTTGGAGATCATTAATTCAGTGGTTCTTCAACTTTTTTAGACAGATAATGTGAATACTCTACCCCTCTCTCAGGAAAATATACACACAGGTATTTGGATATCCTTTATGATATAGGAAATACAAAATGAACTGCTTTGTATTCTTAAAGAAGATGCTAGAAATTCTCACATAAAAGAGATTTACCCTCAATTGTTTGTTGAGTTGGAGGAATGAGATGCTACTTGCTATATGCTCTCATGTTGCGGTTATCTACTCATTCTTCTTTTATTATTAATTTGTTTATTTTAGAGACGAGGTCTCACTCTGTCACCCAGGCTGGAGTGCAGTGGTGCCATCATAGCTCACTGCAGCTTCTACCTCCTGGGTGCAAGCAATCCTCCCACCTCAGCCTCCCGAGTAGCTGGGACTGCAGGCACGTACCACTATGCCTGGCTCCCATTCTTCTTTTGATCAGTGACCCGATTTTGACAGCTACCTTAGGTTATCTGTATTATTTTGGCAAAAAACAAACAAACCATTTTTTTCTTGCATTTTAACAGGCTGTAAATAAAAACTGCAAAACTGAAGTATATAATCAAATAAAAAGATCTCTAATGTAAGTAAGATAACCAAGCCACAAAGTTTTTCACCAAATTACCTGAGAAAAGTAGGAGTCCAGAAAATTCATGCTTATTGCCCCATCAGCGTAGTCCTTATTGGTTCCTCCAGTGGAATGCCTTGTTCTCATGGTTCCAGACTGTCCTGAGGAACAGATGCCAACTCCAGTGGCTGCTCCGAATCCTGAAGCAGCTCCTGACACTGTCCCTGTTGCAAAGCCTGCAGCACCTCCGGATTCAGTGGCTGCTCCAAGCTTAGTGGTCATTTCCATTCCTGAAGTGCCTTCCACCGCTGTCCCTCTGGCATACGTATTTGTACAAACTTCTAAAAACAAGGGAGAACATTCGGTAATATCTTATGCTGTTATTTGTTGCATTTTTATAAAATGGGTCTTGGGTGTCTATAAGCAGTCACCATGTAAACAAGTAAGTGGGAGAAAATACAATTATATGACGAGAGGTGATAACATCCCACAATGTGTTATGTGAGAGTCATAAAGGAGGGCATATAAACGGGTGAAAAAGCTCTAAAAATATACTAATTTTAAAAGTGTACAAAGAAATAAGATTTTCAGTGACAACAGCCAGAAATAGAAAAGACAGGATATTTACTACACAGCTATGGGAAGCTTCTAATGCAATGCTTGTTTGTTTTCATGAAAAAACATTACAATTAAGCAGTCATATGAGCTCAGTATGGAAACCAAAGAGGAAACATACATAATGTAATCATGCAAATTAGCATGTCTTGGTACCTAAAGAGAATTTAACAAATCACGACTATTCAGCCTGTTACCTTTTACATTATGCTTTCATGGAAAATTACTTTTTTCTAGATAATTCTTTACATAGCTCTTGCTATGTAATTCTAATGGGAAAAGCAGGTGAGGATTGGAGCATCTGATAAAGGAAGACAGTTACATATTTGGGGAAATCTCATGCGGATTGTGCAGGATGGACACTTGAAAACAACCTATGGAATTAAGCAAAACTTTAATATTAGGCATTAAGTATTATTGTTCTTTTAGTTCACTGAGTAGTTGTGGCACTCAGATAATATTAATGAAATAGCCACTTGGTAAAACCAAAGAAATAAACAAATTCACCTGTATGACCTGTATGACAATGTAAGTGATCATGTCCTATTATGACTGAATGCAGGAATTAGTAATTGAACTGAAATCAGGATACTGTTCGTTCTGGGGAAGAAAGAAGGGGAACAGGATCGAGGATGTGCACATGAGACTTTAACTGAAAATATGACCAATGTTTGGAATAGACAAAGGTGGGTGGTGGATACATAGATGTTTGTTATATTTTCCCTTACATTTTTCTATATGTGTGAAGTCTTTCCTAATTAAAAAATTAGTAATTGATTGCATGAGAACTACACGTCACTAAAGTTTGGAAAAAGTATAACAAATCTTTAGATATTGACAATGGTGGCATCAATGGATAAATTAACTTATTGAAGCCAGACATGTCAGGGAATTGACTAATATAAAAATATTAAAACAGCTTTTCTCCATTTCAGTGGTAACAGCTCCTGACATGTGCACACAGATGCAAATTATTAAGAAGATAATTTTAACACTTCTTATTTTTTAATATTTCTCACTTAACTCACCACTGCTTTCAAACATTTTATGTCCACTTACCAGAACTTTCCATGAAATCGGCTCCATTGGCTGTTATAGGAGGCACACAAATATTTGTGATTTCCTGCAAATCATGTGAAAAATAAATTCATTTAAAAGTGAACCAGATTTCAGAGCAATATAGTGACATGTGGCCCTTTGCAAATTTGCAAATGATAACATTACAAGAAGTGCAAATTCTTGCAGGGATAACCATTTCTATGATTTGACAGCTGAAGAGCTAAAATCCTAAAAGCCTCCATCTATTCAGCACTGACTTTCAAACCGAAGGTCAAGAAATCTCTTATTTTTATGTTCCTTTGCCTCTTTTCCTATCTCAATGTAAATCAAACATTTTCTCTATGTAACTGAAATAGATAATTTACGAACTGGATGCTTACCTTGTCTTCAGGATGGGCTCCTTCAATTCCCCACTGATGAATTGTTCCCTCTGAGCCATCAGGAACTGGGATAAAACCACCTGTCACTCCCCCAGTAGAACCTGCCCCACAGTCACAGGTCAACAGCAGAAGGGGGGCCACTAGTGAAAAACAAAACAAAACATCAGAACACTTGACTAATTTAGGAACTATTTAACGTGATAATGTTTCAGAAATGTTACAAAGAAAATACAGTATCTTAAATATTTGTAGAAAATTCCTAATGAAAATCAAAATTAGTTTCTACAAATGAAACTTGTTACAGTAAGCACACTAGAATTTCATGTGATTATGAAACTGAAGGAGACAGATCAGATCATTTCTTGTTTTTTTTTTGGTATATTGTCTTAAAATAGGCACTGATGTATGATGAAAGTGGCTGTTTGGCTCCTCAATCCTTTTCCTTAATATATTTTTATGATTATTGCATTTATTTGCACATGTTGGGGCTACGTATATTGTGTCAGGTGAATACACAGATAAATATATGACCAGAATGGTCCAGATTTTAGGTGGGCACGATGGTGTTTTGGTAATCTAGTCTCTAATTATCTCTCAGTAAACAGTAATTAACCAGAAAACTTCCTCAGTAACTAGGGTGATAGCCTAATAAATAGCTATCGATGCATTCTTAATTGTAATTTAAGAATTTCTTAGTTGTGGCTTGAGCTTGGAGGGCTCTTCTGGCAGTGTAAATATCTTTCTGTGCACATCCTTGGCAATAAAGATTAATGTCATTCTCATGTTAACTGACCAAGAGTGAAATACTTATTCTTGAAAGCAGGTGTTTCCCACACTTTGTTGTCAGCGGCCCCACTGCCACCTCTGCCTTGCCAAGGCCACCTGAATCCTAATGTTTCAACTCTCTTCACTTAGAGACAGCTTAGTGAGGGGTTTAAGCATGCAGCCTCTGAAGTCAGATTCTAGGGTTTAAATTTCAGCTGTACCACTTAACAGCTATGTAACGTTGGGCATGTGATATCATCCTTCATTGCTCAGTTAACTCATCCATAAAGTGGGGGAATAAATAGTATTTACATCATAGGTTGTGGTGAGGATTTAATTAATATAGGTAAAGGCCCAACTCCTTAATACTATTTTATTAAGGTTTAAGTTTCAACATATGAATTTTTTTGGGGGGACACACACATTCAGACCATAACAATTAATCTCCCAATCCTCTCCAGGGGCCACTGTAATCCACTGCACACTTGTCCTTTCTTTTCCAGTCTCATGTCACAGCTCTAAATCTAACCTTCATCATCTCTCTTGAACTCTTACAATGACCTCTTACGTGTTCTTGCCTTTCTAATTTACACTGTTAACACTGCACACACTGTTGCCAGGGTTGTCTTTCTAAAATACAAATACGATCATGTTGGTCTTTTATTCAAATGCTTTTAGCAGCTACTCTTTCTCATAGGATAAAGTACAAACACCACAGCCTGTGTATGTAGCCCTTTCAAATTAGTCCCAATGCATTCTCTGTTGCTCCTTCACTTTCCACAATTTCCCCACGCTTTAGCCTTCAAAGGCTGTGTGATTCCTAAAACAGAAAATACTAAGTGTTTTCTGGCCTTGGCTGATGCTGTCAATTTTTGGAAACGCCTTTTCCATTTTTTTATACTGATTATATCCTAATCATTCTTCAAGGCTCAATTGAATGATTCCTCTATTCCGTGAAATCTTCTGTAATTACTCCTTTGTGGTAATTTCTATTATAGCTTTATCATGGTATTTTTTCCCCTATAGTTAGACATGCATGAAAACCAAAATCAAGTTTCCTTTTCAGCTAGAAGCTAGCATAGTGATTCACATAGAGGTACTTAAAAATTTTTGGTTCTTGAACTTGATTAATACGATATTGAAAAACCAAACCTCTGACTGTCAATTTTAGCTCTTAAACTAAATGATGTATAATAACTTTAGAATAGTAAATGCTTTTGGAGAATAAGGAAGGGAAAAATATAGCATGTGTGGCAATTAGCTGTAGCTATAGCAATTTATTTCTTTTTAAAAAAAGAGACCTGAAAAAATATTGCAAAACATTCATATCTGTTCAGTTGAAGTGATGGTTGTATGTGTAGTTGTCTACACATTTTCTCTACTTTTTGTGGTTTTAAAATTAATAATCATGAAATTAATTTTAACTCTAAAACTGTGATTTTTATAATAAATTAAGAAAGTGTGAATTTAGCAAGGATTTCTCTTGTTTATACAAGAATTAGGAAGTTCTTTTAAATAGAGACCTCTTACAATCAAAATACTATTTGATTTACAAGATTTTGATTCAAATACAACTTTTCAGAAACCTATCTATTGAATAAATTTTACCTTTATTGAAAAAGGATACTTATGCATAGTTTTCTAAATGTGTTTAATAAACTTAGTCGTATTAAATGTGAAGGTCTTAAAGGGGATGCGTATTCAGATGGTAATCTATTTTGAGGAAATGCTAGATGAAGCAATAACTTCTCAGAACCTATGCTATCTTAATAGCATATGATATTAATATCATATGCTATTAATATTAGTGAGGGGTTAATTAATTAATATTAATAGCATATATCTTAATAGCCTATGATACCCTATTTGTATTTCCCTAAGTTTATTTGACTAGTGTTCTCTTTTTACCTTAGAATCTCATGAGATGTAATGAATATGGAGAAAACATCTTAGAAAGTGCCACACTCATGGATAAAGCCATAATTTTGACCACAAACATTACTAACAGTGTGTAGAAAGTCTTCATGATTTGCTTTTCTCTTGATTATCTTGTGCTGTCTTATAAATGTCTGACATATATAACTCGTGTTGCTATATTAATATAGACTGTTAGCAAGCGACATGTTACACATTTCAGATTCTTTCTGAAAATGCCATTTCCCCCTAGCTTTACCTATAAAACATCAGAGAATATTCTTTCCCCATTGCACAGATGAGCAGGGTAGCATGGAGGCCTTTGCAAATGAGGACACCCGGTCCAACAGAGAATGAAACATTGGCTACTCACACAGCAGCAGCAGGAGACCAAGGAGCAGCAGGCCGATGGCGGCAGGCCCCAGCCTCCCTGAGTGCGGCCTGCCATACTTGGTCCCAGGGCTTGTGGTTGGGTAAGAAGTTCCACAGACGCCCCTGTTGTCACACTGACAGACTTCCAGTGTCAAGCTGCCTGGCATCTCACACCGATTGTTCTGACTGTCTGTAAGTACCAGGGAGATGTGGTATACTCCAGGAGCTATCTGTTCCTGGGCTCTGAGGAGGGCAGAGGTAGCTGTAGAGAAAGAATCATGCAAATCAACAGCAGGACAAGGTGTCTTTTCAGTCTATTTTGTGTTGCTGTAACAGAATATCACAGACTGGATAATTCATAAAGAAAACACATTTATTTCTCACAGTTCTGAAGGTTGGGAAGCTCAATATCAAGGTGTCAGCATCTGACAAAGGCCTTTGGACTTCATCATCCCATGGTGGAAGGTGGAAGGACAAGAGAGCATGAGAGCAAGTGGGGGCTGAACTCACCCTTATAACAACTCACTCTTACTGTAATGAACCCACTCCCATGGTAACACCATTAATCCATGCATGAGGACAGAGCCCTCATGACCTCATTACCTCTTACAGGTCTCACCTCTCAACACTGTTGCGGTGGGGATTAAGTTTTCAACACATGAGCTTTGGAAGACCTATTCCAACCGTAGCAGTGTCTTACACTCTTACTACTTATTTTCATTAGCAGAGTTAGTTTCCACAAACAGTAGGGTTGATAATAGAGTGAGGTTTGAGCAGTGATGAGGGCTATAATGGGTTCAAGTGGGTAAATCTGTCTACACCTGCCTCCTTGTCCTCTCTGTTGCAGGTAGGCCCATTATTCTCTCCCATGAAACTCAGTTCTACTCTGCTTTTCCCACTAAAGAAGATGGGCGACATCATTTAGAGTCAGGCACTCCTCTTCTGGGGCTTAACCAATCTCTTGTATGTCTGCATCAATCTTTGGACTTGTGTGGCCCTCTGAGTATATGTGTTCCTGACTCTGTGTTCTTGTGTTTTACTTATCAAGACTTTCAACTTTGGCCGCTACTACCTCAACTGCTCTTCCTGGTTCTTATCCCGTGAGCTGCAGGTCTATGATATGGGATTTCCTTGTGGTGATGGCCTATTGCCTATCTGAGTCCTGAGCATAGACTGTTTTCTATCTCCCATTGCTATGTTGCCTGTTTTAAGCGGATCCCACAACAGTTCTTCTAAGGTTCAGCATTGTATTTGTTGAATCTTTTTGATCCCACCATACCCTTTGACATTGTGCCTTGCCCACCTAGTCCAATCACTGTTGCCTTGCCCAGCCACACCTGGGCAGGTATGTCTTGTGACCCATCCTGGCCCTCTGTGATCTTTCTTTGGCAGCCTCTTCATTGGCCACGTATCCAGTAAACTCATTTGGAGCAAAATGCTACATGCACAGTTTGGAGATAGATCTTTATGCCAGAAGTGTGAGGGCCCAAGGGAAGATGACCATGGAGATCAAGATCCCTTTGGTAACTCTGGCAGTTGCTGCTACTTAGGACTGAAGGACATGCTTTAACAGCATGTACATTCATGAAAGGAAGCAAGGCTGGTTCAGAAAGGAGCTAGGGAAAAGTGAGTTTACTAAGAATTTGAAGTGGTCTCATCGTCACTATAAAATCCAGAAAGGATGGAGACTTTTAGGAAGTCTAATGTCTATTTCTATGACACTTCTGGAAAGCACAGACAATGTACAATGAGTATGATAAAGGTTGGGAAAGAGAAAGGATGAATTAGCTCCTCCCTGTTGGATAATGGGTTTGCAAATTTCAGTCCACTATGCTCTCAAGGTTCCTGACTAGTGACAGTGTAAGTGGCACTCCCTGTGAGCCTTGAGCAGACTGACTTCTTCATGCTACATGTCTGCTCATAGACTGCTCCATCAGAACAAGTTTATGTATTTAGTATTTAAAAATCTAAACAGCTCTGTGATAAATAGATATCAGACTGTTTTTTTTAGATGGAGTTTTCACTCTTGTTTGCCCAGGCTGGAGTGCAGTGGCAGGATCTTGGCTCACTGCAACCTCCGCCTCCTGGGTTCAAGTGATTCTCCTGCCTCAGTCTCCTGAATAGCTGGGATTACAGGCATGCGCCAGCACATCTAGCTAATTTTTGTATTTTTAGTAGAAATGGGGTTTCACCATGTTGGCCAGGCTGGTCTCGAACTCCTGAACTCAGATGATCCTCCCGCCCTGGCCTCCCAAAGTACTAGGATTACAGGCATGAGCCACCGTGCCCCACCTAGATGCCTGACTCTAATCTTTTTTTGGGTGCACTATGGAAATAGAAATAAACAGATTTAAAATGTTAAATATCAAATGAACCCTAAAAAGGATTCAAAATAAAATATTAAATGGTGCTAACAGTATATCATTCCTTTTCTCTTCTGAAAAGAGAAGTAATTCACAAGGCTACAGCCACATCTTCATTGCAAAGAATTTTTCCAGTTACTTTTGGAAGGACCTGCTCTTAAATGATCTTCCTTATCCTTCTGGAAATATAAAGGAGCAGTCTGCATTTATAGAAGCAACTTTACTGTTACTCACCATTGAGGGTTGTGATACTCCATACTGCAGGCAACTTTACAGGTTGATCTTCCAGTGCAAATGTATAGGGGCCAGTGTATCTATTATTCAGTGTTCTAGCGGAGACAACCACGGAAGGTGAAGAACTGCAAATTGCATCTTTTTCGAGGACAGCTGTTGGACAATTGTCATTGAAACCAGGTACTCTAACATATACTGTGCCTGTAGAAGTTTTACCCGTGTATTCTGTAAGAACGACATTTTAGAGTTAAAGAAATGTATAGAACAAAGTTGTACAAAAAAGGAGAATCTTTTACATTTCTCTTTTCTGTAGCCAACTTAGTGTGTCTTCTCATGAAATACTGTATTATCCTCAGAAATAAAAATAGTCATCCTATTTCTGCATCGTGTAAAAAGCAAATTGAAATTTACCAAATAGGCTGATGTCTCTAATTAGAATTAATTGAAAATTAATTTAATATGCTCAAACCCAAGACCCGTAAGATGATGAATTCACCAATTTCAAATGAAATCAGCACAAAAATAATAACTTTCTTAAATGTGTTGATTTCACTTGTAATCAATGTGTGAAAGGTTTTTGCTTCTAAAGCACACATTTTTTATTTGGAATAAAAAATTGTATATTTTTATTACTCAAAATGTAAAAGTTTATTAAAGAAAAATTTTAAATGCTGAAAATAAAAAATAATGAAATAAAAATCTCTCTGTGGGGGCATTATGAGTCATTTCTGTTGTTACCCTTACTACTTTTTTTCTTGTTTTCTCAAATGGCAATCTTTTTGATACTTATTTTTTTTTGGGGGGGGTTATGTTTTTTATTACCTTCAACATACATTAATTTTATACTTGGGGAAACACATACACTCAATGAATATTATTTTAAAACATTCCAGAAGAGGAAATTGCATTGTTCAATGATAAAAGTACATGAGGTCTCTATAGGTACCTCACAAAAGCACCTCACATTCAAGTTGAGCTTCCCTGATGCGCTTTGTCTATGAATCCTTATCCATTCCCTCAAACCCAGGTATTTCTGTTGGTCAAAAAATTTCTGCTTCAACCACAGCAAACCATAGCGACCTAACACAGAATTTGCTGGTTCAAACTCCACTGAGAAGTTGAAACTCTTAGTTTTCTCTCCTGGATTCAGCTGCCTCAAACTTGAGGCCCAACACTCCTAAGATAATTCTCTCTCTCCAGTGGTAAAGATAATATGTTGAATAATCACAATCATCTATGCATAAAGAAACATCAATTACAATAACATTGCTCTAAAATGATTCAAATATTTCTCTTACCATCTATGGCCAGAACCTCAGCTGTGATTGTTTTGTTAACTATGAAAGTAGAATCTCGGTCCATATTTTTGACAAATTTGATTTCAGCAGTTTTTGAATCAATCGTTAGGTATCCACCATCATTCCGTCCCATGACATATCTGTTTCATAATATTAAAAAAAATAATTTTCTTTCAAATGTGGAATGTTACATATTTAATGAAAATGACTCATTTTATATTTAGTATATTCATATTTAATATGTTGACATTGAAATATGCTTTTATAAAAAGCAACAGAAAATTAACATAGCATGGATGAGCCATATTTCATAATTCTTTTTTTTTTTTTTTTGAGATGGAGTTTTGCTCTTGTTGCCCAGGCTGAAGTGCAATGGTGCCATCTCGGCTCATCACAACCTCTGCCTCCTGGGTTCAAGTGATTCTCCTGCCTCAGCCTCCTGAGTAGCTGGGATTACAGGTGTGCACCACCACAGCTAATTTTGTATTTTTAGTAGAGATGGGGTTTCTTCATGTTGGTCAGGCTGGTCTCGAACTCCCGACCTCAAGTGATCCATCTGCCTGGGCCTCCCAAAATGCTGGGATTACTGGTGTGAGCCACTGTGCCAGGCTCATATTTCATAATTCTTAAGCATATGTTAGCTTAGTTTTCCAATTCTGCTGTACACAGTAAAATAAAATACCTGTGTTCTTGCTCTGTATAATATAGCAATTATTTTGCACGGTGCTGTTATATTTTAGGCATATATGTCTTTGTATGTGCTATTTTATATGATAAAAACATGTTCTCGTGGTGCACTTCTACTCCTTTGTAAGACTCAACTGTAAGTTTCCATGAGACACGTTCCCAATTTCTGTCGATAGGATAAGGCGTTCTTCCCTTGGTTTCCACTGTAACTTATGCTTATGTTATCTTTGCTTCTAGTACAGTTAGATGATCACCTAATGATTTAGCTAAATGTTACTTTTTGAGTTACCCAGTTTCTTGTTTTTATCAATGTCATATCTCTATTCTTGGCACTTAATAGTTTATGTGTTATGTTGTGATAGCTTATAGATTAAAACCTCATCAAGAAATAGGATATAAATAAAAATAGTCTTACTTGACATTTGAGGCAGCTTTTTTAGTGTCCTCATCGATGGCTTCATATGTTCCCAGGATATAATCCACCAATTTTGTGCTACTTATGCCTTTTTGCACAGTAAATGACTTGGAAGCAGGACGGAATGCAATTCCTTCTCTTACATTTATTACCTGAATTGTGACTGGGGTTGACTGAACTCGGTATCGAGAGATTACTGATTGGTGAAATTCAGCTTTGTTTTTGACAGCAATACTAAGTTTCACGCTTTGTAGTTGTTCATAATCTAGAGCCTGGAGAAAAAATAAAATTAGAAGGCAGTTTCACAACAATATACTCCCACAAACCCAGTAGATGATGACAGCACACTATGCAAGATGCTGTGAATGAATTCTTTTGTTTTTAAATAGCAAAACAGCTTCAGAAATTATTGTAATGTTGAGATAGAGAAAGATTTAGGATTCTTAACTCATGAGACCTCAGTTTGGTACTAATAAGGGTACCTCTTTCAGACTAGCAAGACATCATCATAGTCTCTTTAGGCTATGAGGTGCAGTGGAAAGAACTCCAAGTTTGCTATGGTAACATGATTTGAATCCTGGTTCTGCTGCTTAATAGCTGTGTGACTCAGGGAACAATGTTTGTTTTCTCTGATCCTCAACTCTCCACTTCTGAAAAAAAAGCCTTACCTCATCAGGGTGTAGTGAAGACTGAACAAATCAATCCCCCTAATACGTTCTTACAACTGGCAGTTATGGTCATTTGCAGAATCTTCATTGGATTTATGCACAGTGGTATCTTTCCTGACTTTAAAAATTCCTAGGTGGGAAAGGCAAACTATCTTCCTAATCTTGGTTGGCAAATAGGCCCCTGCAAAGCAGTGAGTGGGTGGCCCAGCAACTCTTTGTAGACTCATTTTCAGAAGGTCTTGCATGATAGCCATTTGTTTGATCCCCTTATTGAGGTGGCCCAAATCAAGGCCTGAGGAATCCCAGGATGACTTTTCTTCATTCACTAGTAAATTTTTTTGAGAGTGATGAGATAAGAAAATGCTCATATTGGTTACAACTGTATATCATTAAAAACGATCCAAGTAAGAGATCTGGATTTAAGTTTTAACTTTGCAATGACTGGCTTTGTGTGCTCAAGCATTTTCCAGTGCAGTGGAAGGAAAAGATGTCTAAACAGGGAACTATAATACAAGAGGTAAGAGGCAAAAGAGATGATAGGGTCTGTGTGTGAAAGCAAAGGAATAATTCTACTTAGGAGAGCTATGAAGGGTTTCTGAGAGGTATTCATCTCAGAATTCAACACTCTCAGCTGAGTGTTGAAGGATGCTGGGAAATTATCCAGGCATAGGTGAAAGCAGTTGCAGGCTGAATACAGATGGCATACTGCCTTGTGAATTTCATCTTAAAGGGCTAGCAACCCTGGCTGACTGTAGAGTCACCTGAGGAGCCTTAAGGACCCACTGCTGCCTGGGCTTCTCCAATAGTTCCTATACCCTTACTGTCAAGGAAAAGTTGCAGGTGACTTGAGTTGGTAATTAGGGTCGAGGGCCAACTTCACAGCCAGTGTAGAGCCAGGGATGGTTTTAAAGAGAAGAGTAAGGGATCCAAATTGTTTTTAAGAAAAATCTGGTGGTGCACTGGTAAGAATGAGGAGAACAAAGTCAATAGAGACAAGAGGTAGGGGTATCTATTAGGAGGGACTGCAATCGTCTAAGAGAAGAGAGGAAAAGCCAGGCCAGGGCACAGGCAGTAAGAAGGTAGAAGAGGGTCAGACTTCAAAGACAATTTCTAAGGCTGTATGTTGTGAGGAAATGTCACAATTCAGGGTAAGGCCCACGTTTCTAGTTTGGGAGACTGAATGACACCAATACACAAGATAGAGAATAGCTCACTTCCAGGCATTGGTGGGAGTTTATAACAAAACCCTTACAAGTGGGGATGGCTGTAGCACTTGTCCTGAAGAGTACAGTAACAAAGGACTGCATGTACAGCTTTCAGCAGCCCCCTTGTTAAAGGATTCTATGGTCTGTCACTCAACTGGATTTAAGGTTTAAATAAGGATGCTCCCATGGAATCCAAAATGCTGTACCAAAGGCCAGATGCGATGGCTCATGCCTGTAATCCCAGTACTTTGGGAGGCCAAGGCAGGTGGATCACTTGAGGTCAGGAGTTTGAGACCAGCCTGGTCAATATGGTGAAACCTTATTTCTACTAAAACTAGAAAAATTAGCTGGGCATGGTGTCACACAATGTGGACCCAGCTACTCAGGAGGCTGAGGTGGGAGGATCACTGGGGCCTGGGAGGTGAAGGCTGCAGTGAGCCAAAATCACACCACTGCACTCTTGCCTAGATGACAGCATGAGACCTTGTCTCAAACAAAAGCAAAAACAGAAACAAAAACACCACAACCACAACCACAACAACAAAAAACAAAAACCAACCAAACAAACAAAAAACCAAAGTGCTGTACCAAGGAAAGGGCCCAGATCACACTCTCAGATAAGGAGTCTATCATAGCCAAGCATATTAAAAGCTTTACTCAATTATTTATATTTTATTTTGCAGATTTTGTTCATAAATTCCCATTTTGTAGGAAGAGTTGCAATTTATTCTCTATTGACTGTAGCTAATCCATTTAAAACCGATTGACAAATGGGCAAGACATGATTCCATCTATTCTTATCTTGTCCTAACTTCAATCTGATTGTTGCGAATGAGATTAAGTCAAGAAATGTGTTTTGCTTTCTTGTGCTTAAAGTATGGACACCCATAATATATTACCATGTGCTTAAAGTATACATCATCACTCCCATAACATGTTAGTGTGTTTGTGTTTACTACAGAAAGTTCAATAGCTTGGAACGAGTTCAAGATGTTAAGAGAGGTTGTCCTCAGGTAATGCGGCTCTATGGGGATTACAAAAAATTCAATCTACTTTTATGTGTTTTCTGTAATAAAGTGATATTAACAAATAAATACATTTTATCTGTAGAAATGATCATTTTGGTTAATACAGAATTTTTTTTTACCAATGAAGGGAAGTCAGACCTTACCTTCACCACTTTCAGGATGCCTTCATTAGTTCTAGGATCAGTTTGTATTTCAAACCAATTTCCTTCATTCCCAGAGGTAAAGAAATATACTGCAAGCCAATTATCTGTGTACTCTTCATCCAAATCTGTTACTTGAAATCGAAGTAATTCAGAACTTAAAATATTTTCTTCAATACGTGCTGAATACTGAAAAGGCAAGAAGCAGAATTAAAGACCTAATGACAGGTTTTACACGGAGGGATTATGTTTCTTCTAAATGGTAATCCTTATTTCTCAAATTATGTATTTCCTTCTTCTGATTACTGAATTCTTATATTTTTTAAAAAGCATATTTCTTTAAAGATAAGTGCAGAGAACTTAAATAAAAACCAACAAACAGGCAAGTCCTGAATTAGGATTTCAAAGTAGTAAATATATATCTAAATGATTCTTTAAGGAGCAATGGGTGTACCTGAGAGTCTCTAAACATTGGGAAGTTATCGTTGACATCTTTCACTTTAATATTACATTCACATTGAGTTGATAGTCCTTCTCCATCTTTGTCTGCACCACTCACAACCAGACGATAGCTGCTAGCTTGCTAATTTTGGATAAAAAATAAAGAAAAATAATTAATCTCTAAGAATTATAAATGGAAATTACTTGATTCCTATGGGTAAGGAGGTAGAAGTATTCAATTTTATGTAGAAGACATTTGTGGGCTCTGGATGGTTGGGTGGAGGTCTTTAAGGGGCTAGGGCAGGTTTTCTGTTTTGTGAGCTTCTTATGGCAGGACTGTACCGTATCCTTAGAGCAAAAATGGGCAATGAGTAGGGTGGGAGTAACAAGCTCACTTATGGAGCTTCTCTGTTAGTCTATTGGGAAAGCCATTTGTATAAAAATAATATGGAGTCTGACAGGGTAGCCTGTGGTAATGGAGATAGAAGGTGGTGGTGGTAGGTAATGAGGAGGATTGGAGAAGGAGATTCTTTAGTGCTCTGGAAGCAGGGATAAAATTAAGAGAAGTCAGGAGGAAAAGTGTGATATAAAAGAAGGCTTTATTCCAGACAGAAATTTCTCCCTTCATCTAAGACACTTGCTTCTCCTCCATCACATGAGGAGTTAGCTGCAGTTCAATCTTTGTCCAGTATGTCTATGTCAATGCCTTCTTTCATTGCCCCTATTTAACTTCCACTGGTGTGTTCAGGGTACAGTTGAGTCTGCAAGTGCCCGGTACACATCTCGCCTCACCAGAATCACATTTAAAAATGCAAATAATTTCCCTAGATTATCCAAGTTAAGTACTGAGAACCTCTTTTCTTTTTTTATTTTTGGGTAAAATGGAGTCACCTCTCTTGGTTTTCTTATAATCAAACCCTTTATTCTTGAATGTTCTCCCAAGTGCTTTGCTATACCTCTCGGTCAAGAGAATTGGTCAAAGTACGGACTTCCCCAGTGTTTCTGCTTAGGAGGAACATGGGTGTGCCTGCTGGTTCCTGAGAGACAATTTTGAAGGCAATTTTAGAATTCAAGTGGTTTGGTTCATCTGCATCTGTGGCATTTAGTATCATCACCAGTGAGTCTAGGAATACAGGAAAATGTTTATTAGAGAATATGTAACAATTAACATTATGTTTACTTTAAATATTCCAAACAAGTTCACATTGATGCTAATTTTTAAATATCCTAAAATCATCTATATGTTCAAAAAATTGTATATCACTTGTGTTACCTCTTTCTGTCTCTCCCAACCGGGTAGAACTGTGCTTCCTTCCATACAAACTCTTCAGTTCTCTCTAAGCCTTACCTTTGCTGAGATTGAGGCTATATTCTATCTCAATTTTCTCCCTTGATAGATTGTCATAATTCTCCCCTTTCCACAAATTATCCAAGTAATGTGAGTGTGTCTCTGTCCCTTATAGCCTAAAAGAGCCCAGCTGATGCATCCAGGCTACCCAAGGCTGCCTGTTTAGTTTTGTGACTGCCAAATGCTCATATAAATTGTATATATAGAATAAGATACTATTGACCTGATAACCAGACTATAACTAGAAATAGTGATAGTAAATAATTAGCTCAAATACGCATTTTAGAAAGGAAGACCCAGATTTATCTTAATGAATTTTATTTTTCAAAACTACTGATTAAACTAAGAGCATAAATTAGTTTATAAGAATGACATATTGTAGTAGGACTCATATTTGAAAGTAGATAAACTGAAAGTGGTAAGTACTGTAAAAGACTTACTTGAGGCACTATTTTCTTCAATTTCACCCATGAAAATTTGTTGTGAAAATACTGGAGGATTATCATTAATATCCAAAATTTTAACGGTTAGTATAAGTGGTTTCTCTACATCTAGTCCTTGGGCATTTAGAGCCCGACATGTGATCTAGGAACAGAGGGAAAATGTGGATTATTACTCTGCAATCAGTTTTCATACTATTAAAACTTGTAGAAATAAGGCCTCTGTTGGCATGTACATAACTTTCATACAAAGAAGAAATGTTTCCCCAAAGGGTAGACAAAGTGGAAAAAGATAGACAAAGAAAAAAAGTTTGTCTGCTCTGGGCAGACAAACTGGGCAAGTTGCCCCTTCCACCAGGCTAATGCTGTGTCATGGCAAACTGAAGCACTTGGCATGCTAGATTTCAGCCCTCACTCATGCACCCTCTGCTGTGTTCCCTCAGGCGAGGCTCTGTGGAGGGACTAGTATTGTTATTTGCTGGTGGACTGATTCATGTACTGAACTCTCCTCTAAATTTACCAGTAGAAAAGTGTCACTTTCTAAAGCGATGGTGTGCAAGGAGAAGGGTAGCCCAATGTTGAGGACCCAAACTTACCAGGAAGCTTGGAGTTTCCTCCCGGTCAACTATAGCTGTTATGTTAATATCGCCAGTGTTTTTGTCAACAACAAAGATTCCAAAAGGCGGCTGATCAATTCCCACTCCAGAGATTCGGTAGGTAATTTTCTGGGTCGCTTGGTAATCTGAAGTAATCTACAGCCCCAAATACCAAAAACGTTGAGGTGACCATCACTCAAGTCTTTCCCTCTCCACTCCCACTTCCATAGTCTAAAGTCATCTGTTCATTCGATTCACTCTTTTTGACATTGTGCCATTTACTTTTTGCCCTGATAGATACTAGGAATATGAAATATAATCAAACCATTGTTTTTGACAACCAGCCTGAACCAATGATGGGTGCTAATCATTTTAGTGTTAGAATATTTGCTCAGACTGTGGCCACATGATAGTGTTAAAATGTTAAAAGAAAGTCAGACATTTAATATTGACAAGGCTACTCCTGAAGGCTCCCTCTTTACCTGACAACATTAAAAAACAAAAGATATTTATTTATTTTAAATAGGGGGAAGTGGAGAGACAAAAAGGGAAAGAGATCGTATGGTAGGGTTAAAATATGTATTAAAATAATTTACTTTTTATTATTGTAATTTTAAAGCTTTTTAACATGAAAAATGTGAAATATATATAAAGTTAGAATAGTATAACAGGCTGGGCGTGGTGGCTCACGCCTGTAATCCAAGCACTTTGGGAGGCTGAGGCGGGCAGATCATGAGGTCAGAAGTTCGAGATCAGCCTGGCCAATATGGTGAAACCCCATCTCTACTAAAAATACAAAAACAATTAGCCGGGCATGGTGGCGCACGCCTGTAATCCCAGCTACTCGGGAGGCTGAGGCAGGAGAATTGCTTGAACCTGGGAGGAGGAGGTTGCAGTGAGCCGAGATTGCGCCACTGCACTCCAGCCTAGGAGGCAGAGTGACTCCATCTCAGAAAACGAAAGAAAGAAAGAAAGAAAGAAAGAAAAAGAATAGTATAATAAACCTGATACATCCCATCACTGAGCTTCAACAGTTATCAATACACGACCAATCCAAATTTTGCTCCCAACCATTTCTCTGTCTTATACATGCATTATTTTTCCTATTTGTTTGCTAGACTCTGTATCCAAGTAAGCCTTCTGTATTAAAATTGGTCAATATGTCTCAATTCTTTTTCATAACCCTAGAAGCTACCTTCCTTTCTCTCTTTCTCTCATTATTATTATTATTATTGTACTATTTTGTTGAGGATACCAGTTCACTTGTTCTGTGGACTCCCCAGTCTTCATTCTGTTATTTGGAATTGCCGTATTATTTTAATTTACACCTTATACATTTATTCTAAAAACTCATACGCCCCTGTCGATATAACTTACCTTGGCAATTGGGTTTCTTTTTGAGTTATCTTCTCCTTCTCTGCATGGTTTGGCAAATTTCACCCATTCACGTTTTTGCCTTCTTTTAGCTTGTTGCACAGTCATCTCTTCTTCATCATATTGACCTTTAGTCTTATGTAAAAAGGGATTCCATTTGTTATGCAAATTAATGGCAATTTTTGCTTAGAATATTGATTACGGACACCTAGTTGAGGAACTCCCTATGTTTCAAGATCACTAAGACTGTTAGGTATCTAATTAGCTCTACCTGATACTTTGTCAAGCAAGTAATAAATGTTAAATAACTAAAATAATTACAAAGCTATGTGATTTTTAATATTAGCATTTAGTCATATTTTATATTTTCTTTTTATACTCCACAGTATCTTACTGGGCCCATAGGGTTTGACCAGCTGATTTGTTTAAGATAAGAAGAAAAGAATGCATGAAATAAATTATAATAATGATATTTATGGATGACTAGTTTTAAAATATTGTTATCAGTTACTAGAATTTTAATTTTATATATTTTCACAATTAAATTATTGAATAATTTTAGAAATTAAATATTCATTTCTACTAAACACAATTTAATTTTTTAAACTAAACTATTATTTTAAGTACAAAAACCTTTTTCATACTTTACCTCTATTCGCAATTCTCCATGAACCAATATGACCACCTGCAGACATTTAAATAAAGTCGAATTAAATGTGAATTCTTCAAATAAGGAATTATATATAATGAATAATCCTGATTATTATATTCCATTGTTCATATTGTGATTTGTTTCTATTTCAAAAAAAGTAAGTTTCAAGAAGCAATAATCAAAGGGTAAGTTCCTAATAGGAAAAGGAATATTACTGTCAATATAAACACATTCCACCAGTTTTTTAATTGACTACAGAATTTTGATGACATAAAGAAGAACCTATTGGACTTTGCAAAAACTATGCCTAATAGTCAGTTGCAGCAACCACACAATTCTTACCTGGCTGCTTTATACACAGTTCCTGGAAGCTATGAAAGTCATCGCTTTGGGAAACATTGGTAAGCACCATTGTGAAATGCTTCAGAAAGGGGCTACAGGGGATTATTAAAAACCATCAGCCACCCAACTGATTTGTAGGAAGGCGATCCTGTATTAGTCCTCTACAATTACAGAACATTTTCTTTAATTGTACAAGTGAAAAGAATGGAATGGAACTAGTCTGGTTTAGAGAACAAAACATAAAAGATGAGGATATGCTATTCCAATCACAAACCCTGTTTGCAGTGAGACATGGATCTGTTCATCTCTGCTCCATTACTTCAATTTAAATACTGAACTTAATTTTCAGAGTGGTCCAAAAAAATTAAATGACAGTAAAGTGAAGCCATGTAGGCTAGGGTCTTCACCTTCTCAAGAGCATATGAGACGTTCATCTGTGTCATTTTTCATCTTCTGTTCTGCCTGGCATGCATTACCTCTTTCTACTCCACCCACTTAAATATTGCTCATCCTTTCAGATCCATCAAGTTCCAACAACCTCCATGAAACTGTCTTTACTGATGTCTCTTTTTCTGAGTTTGTACAACACATATTCTGTACCATGAAATTTAGCCCATGATGGTTTAACCACAGTTTATTATTTCTTGTTTTATGCGCATGAAAGAATTTCTGTGCTGAGCCAGGAGTATTGTAAACTTTCCAATTCAGTGCTATTAGGTTATTTTTTTTTCTTGTAACCCTCATAGGTGCCTAACAAGTATTTGCTAATCCACTGATTATCTGATGAATCTGGTAGGAAAATAATGGTGGAAAATAAGTCAGAAGAAAAAAACTAGAAGAGTAGTAACAGTAGCTAATGTTTATTGTGTATTTTCGGTATCAGCTGCTACTCCTAGAGCTTTATACTTACTGTCTCATGTAATACTTACAGCAGGCACCTGAAGGAGATTCTAGTATTATCATCCCTATTATACAGATGAAGAATTGGAGACAAGAGGGAATGAATACTTTGCCCTAGCTAATGGCCATAATAGGATAGCGACCGCAGCAGCCTAACTCCAGAGCATGTACCTCACTACTACTAAATTCTTTTTTTTTTTTTTTTTTTTTGAGATGGAGTTTCTATCTTTTTGCCCTGGCTGGAGTGCAATTTTTGCCCGGGCTAGAGTGCAATGGTGCGATCTCGACTCACTGTAACCTTCATCTCCCAGGTTCAAGAGATTTTCTTGCCTTAGCCTCCCAAGTAACAGGGATTACAGGCGTGGGCACACCACCACACCCGGCTAATTTTGTATCTTTAGCAGAGATGGAGTTTCACCATGTTGGCTAGGCTTGTCTCGAACTCCTGACCTCAGGTGATCCACCCGCCTTGGCCTCCCAAAGTGCTGGGATTACAGGTGTGAGCCAACTACTGCTAAATTCTAACCAAAGTTGTCATAAAGAGGAAAAAAAAAAACTAATGGTACAAAGAAAATTATATGACAGTCAATTTAGATTTCTATTTGGCAAAAGACTATGATTGCTCCTGAAACAATGTAGATTTATTACAGTGTTTATTTTCTAGGGTTATAATGAATAGACTAGTCCAAGTCTGAACCAAATGAGTAATTATGTCAGACATAAGATGTCAGGACTCTTCCCTTCTAGACATTCCAGCTGAAACCTTGATTCCAAAGAGTGTGTGTTCAAATTTGTCATGGAAAAGAACCATTACTTGTGGTTATAACATGTCTCAAAATTATTTTCCAACATTGTTGCTCTTTTTAAAGCAATACCTTGAGTTACTTGGTAGAAAAGACCAGAGCAATGTAGTAACTGCACAATTCCTTTCTCAGAGCATAAGAATGACTCAGCTACACGTGAGAGGAGGGATGGGCCAGGCAGGCTCCCCTTTACAGGAAAACTGGAGAGTCATCTCGAAAATATGAATCATGCTTGGACTAGCCCTACAGAGAATGATTCTTCTAATACACAATAAGGTACAATTTCTGTTTTCCTGGGAAGTAGGTGATGGGAAACATTTCTGAATATTGCAATGATCTTTAGATTTTTAGAGGACAGCACAGCCTTACATTATTTAGAATAGTATTTTTTTTAAAAAAGTTATTTTAGTTAATATTTATATAATGGCTACTTGTTTTAGTTAATTTGCTAATATAATAATTTTGGATATTTTAAAACAATTTATGTGTTTTTATTTGTAAATCTATTTTCATTGACAAAATTGTATATATTTATCATGTACACGTTGTTTTGAGATATGTATAAACTATGGAATGACTAAATCAAGCTAATAAATACTTACATAGTTTTCTGACGATTTGAATGAACTAAGTTGTCTCTTTTGGTGGCCTGGATTGGAAATACCAATGTGGAGAAAACCTCCCTTATCTTGAGAATTACTGTACTTTTCTTTCTTTTTGTTTTCTGGTTACTTCGTAAATTTTAATTATATGACTTTTAAAGCATTGATATAGCCTTAATGCCTTGGTATAGATATGAATTACAAATATTATCAAAAGCAAATCTAATTATTAAATTTAAAAAATATATGAAATAAAGCAATTTGATATCCATATGCTCTATTTGTTAATAAAAATATATATGGTTGTATCATTAAGGTTCCTATTGAATATGGTATGTACACAATAAATATAATCTGAGGATATGGGTAGCTAGATTAAACAAAAAGCAAGTATAATAGTACCTGCTCTTTACTTTGGCCGAGAACTTGTTTGGGATAGCCTCATATTTTAGTGTGGCAGGGGACAGAACATAAGACTATGGATTAGATGCAGGTAGCTCATCCCAGCCAGGCCTAGGGCCTGACTACACTTCTGATTTCTAGAATGGGGATTCTTGGGGAAATTTGCAGAATGAATTAGATAATTCAAATAAATCAGTCCAAATTATAAACTTGATTTTGTATTTATTAAATTTTTTTGGGAAAAATGTCATGAAATATACACAGGTAAGTAATATCATTCATATTAGCATCTTTCATAATATCTCATAGCTTTCTATATATATTGAAATTTAAAATTTAAAAACTCCAAAACATTGTGATAAACTTTGTATTTATCAAAGCAAATTCCTTAATTGAACAAAGTTGATATATGTCTAATTACTTGGAAATTATTTAATTGTGAAGAATTCAATTTCCAATAACTGATTTTTAGAGTAAACTCAATTAATTTAGAAAGTTAAGCCTTGTATCATGACAGAATGCTAAGAAAAATAAATATCCCTGGATATTCTTAAATGCTCATTTGAAATGCTGTGTAGGCTGCAGTCAAGTATGATAATATAAAATTGGATACTGGATTCTGAATCACTGAATTTAAATCAAACTCCCAACCATGTACTAGCATATAACTTGGGAACATTCCTTAATCTTTCAGTTTCTTCATCTGTACAATAGGAATAATAATTAATTTTACTTACCTTATAGGTTTGTTGTGAGGATTAAATTAATAGATGTAAAGCACATAGGTGAGCCCTAGCCCAAAATAAGTTAGTTTTATTAAATTGCCATTTGATAAAATGTTAACCAATTCTGTCACCAAACTTCAAAAGAGGTATAAAAGAGCTTTTTTTTTTTAGACGGAGTCTTGCTCTGTCACAAGGCTGAAGTGCAGTGGTGCCATCTCAGCTCACTGCAACCTCTGCCTCCCGGGTTCAAGTGATTCTCCTTCCTCAGCCTCCCGAGTAGCTGGAACTACAGGTGCGCACCACCAAGCCCAGCTAATTTTTGTGTTTTTAGTAGAGATGAGGCTTCACCATGTTGGTCAGGATGGTCTCAATCTCTTGACCTCATGATCTGCCTGCCTTGGCCTCCCAAAGTGCTGGGATTACAGGCATGAGCCACTGCACCCAGCCTAAAAGAGCCATTTTTATATGAAGTGACCTGTTATTATTCACTGTCAAGGTGCATAAGATTGTTCTCTTTCTTGACCATGAGAAAGAGAAAAGAAACAGTACTCCACTGTACAGTTGTGTAGGTTGCTCCTTGAATAATGCCAGGGCACTGCTCACGCTGTAGTTTATGTGAATGCACCTCCTGGAGTTGTGCAGTGTACAACCTAGCCAGCTGCACAGCAGCTCTCCAAGAAAAAGGTGTATATTAGACAGATTCAATTATTCATCTTGTGATTATGGGTAGTAACCAATCGTCTATGTAATTTTCTTATGGTGAACTACCCAAAGCAAGGCCTCACCTTAGGCTACCAGCTTGACTCTTAACTGGACAGAAAGAGCCAAAGGCTAAAAGGTTTGTGAGAAACCTCATGAGCACTGAGTGTTCTAGCTCCAGATGAAAACCGGTTTCAGGTATGAAGCAAGAGGGAGTGCTAATTGGTAGAAGTAATTACATCTTTCCTGACTTCTGCCCAAGTAGGCAGGGCTGGAAGAACCACTTGGCAAGGTTATTCTGATTTTAGAATATTAACTTTTTGGGAGGTTCAGTAGGACATTTATTTTTATATGTATTAGCAGTGCTGGAAACTGGGTCAATCAGGAGAAGAAGAGGTATCTTAGAGATTTTTCATTTTGTTAAACATTTGGGCCATTTAGCCTAGAATTCTTTTTCTAAAGATTTTCTTTTTAGATGTTTTATAGAAAACAAAGTGGTTGAAGATAGTTGTGCTGTATTTAGAACACTTGCTAACTCAAACTTGATATTTAAACTACTTCTCTCTTTTTCCTACCACCAACTTCTTTAAAAAAATTGTACTCTAAAAATCTTTAGATTTCAAACATCTCTATTAATTTTTAGTGAGGAAAGCTTTACCTAATATAGTAACATAAAGTTATATAGCAAATTGTCCAAATGCTCATAGCAGTGTTGGATGACAAACTGTTTCAGATTTGGTGGACTACAAAACACAATGGTTTCCTCTGAAGATAAATTTTTTTCAAAAGATTAAACCTCTGAAGATAAGCATTTTCAACCATGAGTCCTTTCCTCAAAAACGTTTATTTTACATTGCATAAAATGGATCAAACAAGCACAAGAAACTGATAAATATTACATTTTTTTCAATAGTAGTTATTCCCCATGCCTTCTCCTCCCAAATATAGCTGTTATTTTTTCCTGTCAATTTAAAAATTGATACGACAACTGTTTTTGATATACTTTTTAGCTCAAGACAAATGTAGGCCCTTTCTTGACTTACTAACACTGGTATCCATGGTTATTTGAGATAGTAAGACACAATATTAAGAAGTTATCAATAATTACCCCATTACTAAAAATAGTACAAGTGATAAAAATTAGAGGGTTTACAATTCACTTCATCTTTCTCACAGCACTTTTTAATTGTTTTGCATGCATTGCTGCTTTATTCTCACTATGACCATTTTCATTAGGCAGGGGGTGGGGTGTGATTCTTATTTGACAGTTGAGGAAACAAAGCCTGTAGTGAGTCAGTGGCGTAGCCAGAGATTTAAGTCTATGACTTTGCTATTATTTCTCATGTATGGTCACTGGATGGTGGATTATTACAAAACCTTCAAACACATCTGCCAACTTTCAGAACCCACCCTGCAACAACAAAAGACGAGCATTCCCACTTCAGAATGCTTTAGAAAACATTGCTTCTTCCCCCCATAACCACATTATTTCAAAACTCTGGGTGGCTTCCCACTTGTAAAAGGTTTCCATGAGCCTTCACAAAATGCACTTTTCAATCTGACCCTCAGCTGCCTTTCCAATTCATGTCCAGATTCTCCAAAGCAAACTGTCATTCTAGTCAAACTGGTGTGTCCATTTCCCCTAGGCAAATCCTAACTGTGCCTGCCTTTGAATATACTCTTCTGACAACCCAAGAGATCTCCTTTTGGCCCGCCCATCTATACTTATCCCAAATCAGCTCAAATTTCACTGAATCCATAAAGACTTGATTGCCTCACTCCTGACTGACACCGCCTTCTATAAATAGCATTAATAGTAGACCAGTACTGTCCAATAGAAAGATAAAAACCACAAATGAAAGCCACACATAATTAAAAAATTTAGTCACACTTAAAATGTTTTTAAAAGGTGAAATGCATTTTAACGATACGTTTAACTTAATCTAATACATCCAAAATACTATCATTTCAACATGTAATCAACATAAAAAATTATTAATGACATATTTTACATTCTTTTGTTCATTCAAAGTCTTCTTCAAATTATGATGTATATTTTATATTAAATAGCACACCTCAACTCAGACCAACCACATTTCAAGTGGCTTAAAACCACATGTGGCTAGTGGCTACCATATTGGACAGAGTAGGTCTAGACCACTCAGTTGAACAATTATGTATGAAGTTATATTGTTGTTTAAACAGCATGTGTATGTAAAATTTTCCTGAGTGGAACAAAATACATGTCATTTCATAGTTTCCTTTATGACTTAGAATTATAGGGACATTGTGTGGGAGTTTTATAGTTTAGAGAAGGCTCATTAAATCATTCATTTATTCATTCTTCAAACAATTGCATGTCCACTCTAAGACAGATATAATAAGCATTGGGAATATAAAAATAAAAATTAGCCTCAATATAAGGATGTCACAGTCACTCCAGAATCAGAGGGGTAATTGAGAGTGGCCCATATGTCAAAGCAAAAAAAAAAAGAGCCCCCCTTAGCTTGTGGTGGCCCAATCCTATGTCCTCATGGCAATACTATCCCAACAGCCTGTGCTGCATGGCCCCTAACTTCCTGAGCTTTGCCATTGGCTTGGACATAGGGGTTATCAGACTACCTGGAGTTCAGCCCAGATATTTCCCATCTGGAAAGGTGGGAAAGTCATACAACAGTCACATTTCTCTTTAACAACATCCTCCTTTCAAATAAACTCATCAGGTACTGAAAACAGTTACATTGTTGTAATAGAAATAGAATCTTAGAGGCTGGGTGCAGTGGCTCACACCTGTAATCCCAGCATTACAGGAGGCTGAGGTGGATGGCTCCATTGAGGCTAGGAGTTTGAGACTAGACTAGTCAACATGGCAAAACCCCATCTCTACTAAAAATACAAAAAAATTAGCTGGCTGTGGTGGTGCATGCCTGTAATCTCAGCTAGTCAAGAGGCTGAGGCACGAGAATCACTTGAACCCCAGAGGCGGAGGTTGGAGATCGCACCACTGGACTCCAGCCTGGGTGACAGAGCCAGACCTTGTCTCAAAAAAAGAAAAAAAAAAATCTTAGGGAGAGCTAAGAAAGTCCTTTCTTGAGATCTATCTCCCTGTGACTTCTTGAAGTCCATTTATCTCAATTTTTTAGATGAAGAAATGAGGTAAATTGATGCCTAGGCCAACCCAGCTTATCATGGAAACCATACAAATTAGCATTAGGAATTGTTTTGACATTCATTTTTAAGGTATATTTAACTATTTTGATATCTCCATATAACAGATAATACTGTGACTTTTTTTTTTTTGCTATAAGAACACAGCTAAGAAGTAAGTTAGTCTGTAACATCCAGGTTTTAAACAGTCTGTAACATTCCGTTTCTCTTTTAGATAATACTATGTACAACTTTCTCAATCAACAGAAGTATTATTCTTCTGAAAAAATGGCTTTAAAATGTTGTATGTCTTCCCCCCACCCCCAAAGGCTGACATTTTCTTTTGGCACATAATAGCTAAACATAAATACTTACTTAATAATCCTCCCAACTTCTCTAGAGTCAAACACTGCTTTGATTTTAATTCTGCGATTTTTTACTTTTAAAAGCAAATCAGGTATCAAGCCCAGGCGTGTAGAGTTCTTAGCTATATGCTAAGAGACACGTAATCTTGGAAAATAAAAGTGGCTCCTGTGTTCTTGTTTGTGGGTTAGAAAAACTAATAAAAGCATAACTTTAAAGAAAGTGAAAATGTTGTGGAAAATATAACCTGTGATTAAGATTACTTAATTCATTAGCTAAAAAAAAAATTCGAAATGGTTTTTAAAACTCATTTCTTTCTGGTTTATTTTTCTATGTAAAACACAACATAAAAAACAACAAAAGAAGGAAATTGGTAACGTTCACAATTTCATTTTAAAGTGTTGATTTCCACTGCACTCCATTTAGAATTTATAATAAAGATTGAGCAATCAAATATAATATTCTTTAACAAGGGAGGAAGCAGGGAAGTTTGTGATTATTAGGAAAATCCAGGACTTACCATGAAGATGGCCAGAGTTCCTGTAGCTCTGGGGAAGAGCCCCATCATTGTCTCTGATTTCCCTGGTGAACAAGTCCAACTGAGCCGCTGCTTCTATCCTGCCAGCCGTCTGCAGATGATGTCTAAGAAAAGCCCTCTGCAGCGTCTCTGCTGCCTTCCGAAGGAGTCTACAGATGGTCTGTTATGCGGTCCCTCCCCACCCTAAACCAAGGGTAGGTCTCACCAAAAACGCTTGCATCACCTTTGCTCCCAGGTAAAAATTTAGCCACACCTCAATTCCTAAAGCAATGAAATCCTTTGTTGGAAGCTGAAAGAAAAGTTCACAGGCTAAAGACAAAGTTTAATAGGAAGGTACCAGATGAATAATAAATTAATCATGATGTGGAAGTGCAAAAGCTAGTCCGGACTACACTTTGTCAGTGTTGATGTCTTATGGCTGAATCTAGTTGACTATGGTTACAATGAAAACCGAAAAGCGAAGCAAAACATACAAAATCCTCCAAAATCTAACTTGTAAAAGAGCATTTATTTTCAGTCTGAGTATGTGTGGGTAGATCTAAAGTTAAGCAAAATGTAGATGTTAAGCAATGATATATTTTATTGAAAGGCACTAAAAATATGAAGAAGAAAAACATCCCATTAAGTAACTATGAATGTAGACTTTGAATAAAAAAATAGAAATAAAATCGAACAGTTATACGGTGCCTTGAATATTTGAAATATATAAATATTGCATTGCAAAATTACTCTGATAATACTCAAATGACATATTTTATACTGTATTTCTTTTCATTTATAACTTTCAAAAAAGCCTAGATTGCCTAATAAGGTAGATTATCTTGGTGCTCTTTTCATTACTCAAGACATTTTCCCCAGTGTGGTGAACCTGCTTGCTGTTACATACTCGGAGGTGCTTAAATATTTCGACTCTAACCCAAGATAAAGCAGAGGGGAAAAATTACCAGCCCCATTTTAGCTACTTTGCTTATAACATTAGAATTTAAAGTACTTTTTACAGTTTCAGAAATATTGAAAGAAAGTTTTGGTAGAAGAGCAATTTTATCTTTGCAAGTATTACACATTAGGTTTTAGAAACCACTCAATCACAGTTTTTTTTTGAATCGGGGTCTCGCTCTGTCGCTCAGACTGGAGAGCAGGGGCGCGATCTTGGCTCGCTGCAACCTCTGCCTCCCGGGTTCAAGCAATTCTCCTGAATTGAGGAGGCTGTCTCCTGCCTCAGGCTCCCGAGTAGTACAGAAAATGGAATATTATTCTTATTTATTTATTTATTTATTTATTTACTTACTTACTTACTTACTTGAGACGGCGTCTCGCTGTGTTGCCCAGGCTGGAGTGCAATGGCGCGATCTCGGCTCACTGCAAGCTCCGCCTTCCGGGTTCAAGTGATTCTCCTGCCTCAGCTTCCCGAGTAGCTGAGATTACAGGCGCCCGCCAACTCGCCCGGCTAATTTTTGTAGTTTTAGTAGAGATGGGGTTTCACTGTGTTAGTCAGGATGGTCTCGATCTCCTGACCTCGTGATCCTCCCGCCTCAGCTCCCAAAGTGCTGGGATTACAGGCGTGAGCCACCGTGCCCGGCCAATCACAGAGTATTTTAAGCAGAGAGGACTGTGTAGTCTAGGAGTTAGAAAAAACATCTTGTGAACAAAATTTTGTTTTTGTTTCTTTTTAAATTGTAGTAAAATATACATAACATAAAATCTATCATTTTAGCTATTTTTAAGTGTACAAATCAGTGGCATTAAATATATTCACATTGTTGTGCAACCATGACCATTACCACCCTTCATTTCCAGAAAAGTCTTGTTTTTGAAATAAAGACTTTGTAAATAAAGTTTTATTGGAACACAGCCATGCCCATTTGTTCATGCATTGTGAATGGCTGCTTTTGTGTTGTAACAACAGAGTTGATATGGATAGAGACTGTATGGCCACAAAGTCAAAAATATTTTCTTGTTCTTTACAGAAAAAAAGAAAAATTGCTCATCCCTGAGTGATACCATATATCTTAAATGGTATTTGTGACAAATCTGATGAGTGTTGATGCTAACAGAGAAATAATTAGGGAACCCTTAAAATCTGCTTCCACTAGGAAAGAAAATTTCAAAAGATCAAATTTGGTGTTCTCTGTAGAGTTCCTGCTAAATTCTATATATCATATTTTATGCACTTTTTGACTAAAATCAAAAAGTGAACTACTACTGAATCCTTTCCAACATGGGAAAACTGAGACACAGGACAACGTCTTTTCTGAGGAGGTGATTTCTCTGTGACTAGACTAGTCAACAAATAAATGTGATAAAATCTGAGCTGAGTACTATAGAATTTGTTAGTGATTTATATAATGTGGAATTCAGTGACCAAAATGTTGGTTACCTTTCTGAATTTAGTGTTTGAATTTGTTTAACAGTGGTGAGAGTTTGGGTTCATGTGGATGTATATGGGTGCTTTTTTCTTATAATATAATGTGAGGAAATATATAAGCATGGACAAACCCCGTAATATACTAGAACTTATTTTTTGAATGAGGGGATTATAAATGTATTTTCATTTTTTCTTCATTACATCTTTATATATTACATTTTCTGATTTTGTTTTTTAATGAGGATACATTGTTTTTATAATTAAAAAAGAAAGTTATTTGGAAAATAATGTGAAGAAAGCTAGACTTTATGAATAACAGCATTCTAAACTTCAAGGCAGGGAAGAAGAGACAAACAATACACTTTTAGTTTTTTTCTTTCCCATCATTTAATATATTGCAACTCTTCAGGGTGTTATTGTGATGAAGGCAAAGGAGATTTTTAAAAATGATGGCCAGTGAATTGTATTTGTAAGCATACCTATTAAGTTGCATTGTGGACTAAATTCTAGATATGATTCACTTTGCTATGATTTGCATTTTCTAAAACTCCAGTTTGTTAACAATTTTAATTAACTAGTGCTTAAAAAGGTAATGATCATTCCACTATTAGCTTACCTGAACACAGGTTAAGGATTTCATTGGTAATACCATTTGGGGATTCTTGGTCAGGTAGTACATTAAGAGCAAATGCAGCCTTGATAGGAGTGTCGTATGGCACATTGGTCTGATGCAGGCTGGTTACATTTCTTGTCTCTGTACAGGATGATTGTAGAAAGCAATGACAAATCTCATCGTGCTGTCCATAGGCATTTGGGGATCTCTCATTTTTCCAAGTGCCCTTGACAGCACTGTGTTAAGCCAACACTTCCTTTCCTTTGGAAGATTGGGGACCTCAGTATGGTAATAAAGCACCCTTGTATTGGGGCTACATTTACACGGTGTTAGGAGGGTAATCTGCAGGTTAGTCCTGCTGGGACGTGCATTTGTGTAGAGCCTCTGGACTTAGCAGTTCTTTCTCTTTTTTTCTCATTTATGTTTGGAAAAGGAAAGAAGGAAGGATTTTTCCGTGTTTTCTAGTGAGTGGTTATGTTATTTATTCTCTAGATAATGTCTTTGGAAACCAAAGCCCAACCTGAAACTGGATCTTACTCAAGAGGTTGAAATAAAGATAAGAATTATAACACTATCATAATCACTAAAAGGGATCTTCATTGTGTGTGTAGATTGTGCTTCAATTAATGTGCCATGTTGAAAATGTATGAGTTGGAAAGTGGGTACAACACATCACAGGTTGAAAAAGCTAAAGAAACCATTTCTCTCTTTGGTGGAAATTGTACCATGTTGTATTGTCACATAAGGAGTGAAGCAATAAGAATGAATATTTATTCCAATGGGCAGTATCTTCAGATGTTTCCATGATGTTTCTAGAACTCATTATCTACAGAACTTTTATTGCCTATTAAGTAGAGAATGTTAATTAACTTTGCTTTCACTGGCAAGGCTCCACTGGCTTTAGTTTGTTTTGACGGGAAACATGTAATATATCTTATATCTCAGAAGTTACTAATTTTTGGTGTTTAATTATTCTTGAATATCCAGAAATTCATGAATTGAGATCATAGTTCCACATATCACGCATTAACAAAATTATATATACATCTCGGGCCGGGCATGGTGGCTCACGCCTGTAATCCCAGCACTTTGGGCTTCTAAGGCAGGTGAATCACCTGAGGTCAGGAGTTTGAGACCAGCCTGGCCAACATGGTGAAACCCCGTCTCTACTAAAAATACAAAAAAATTAGCCGGGCGTGGTGGCTTGAGCCTGTAATCCCAGAAGGGTAATCTTGGAAGGCTGAGGCAGGAGAATCTCTTGAACCCTGGAAGCGGAGGTTGCAGTGAGCCAAGAAAGCGCCACTGCACTCCAGCCTGGGTGACAGACTGAGACTCTGCTTCAAAAAACAAAACAAAACAAAACAAAAAAACCCAAAGTTATACATACATCCTGAAATGGCTTGCAAAAATAATGATCTGTCACTTTTTGTTACTCAAAGTAATAGAAATCGTACACCTCTTCCCTCAGGATCATCATATGAAAATATCCAGAAATGTAACAAAATGCAATAATTGTGCATCTGTAGAGAACAGTCTGCACTTGAATAATTGGTAAAAGGAGCTGTTAACCCAACTTCCTTTTAGATGGTATGTAATGTGGTTCACCATGCTTCTGTGATCCCTGGAATTATTTCTTTAAAAAGATTTGCAAAATTTTTATCATATGCTGATTTAAATCCAGACTTCAGAAGGGTAAATGTAGATGAATAGAACTTTCTAAAAGTTTTACTTATGCTGTGGACCACAGTCAACCTCTTTTTGCTCTGAATTAGTCTGGTCAGTTTAATTGCTTATTTGTGGTAGTATATTTGTAAGGTCATAAAAAGTGTGACGAAGGAGTTTTCCAAATCAACCTAATGCTCACTTTAACAAAATGTTTCTTTTAGAAAAGTCTCTTCATCAGTTCTTATTTGTCAGAGGTACAACTGACAAGGTTTGATTTACTTGCAAAACATATTTTGAATCCACTTTAGTTCTCTTCTCTGAGCTTCCTCATTTGCTAAATTTTTAACATCTCTCATGTAGCCTGGGCAGTGGGCTTATAACTGAGCTTTTGCTTTTTTCTCATCTCTTGTCCAGTTTGTCCCTCACTTAGCACACTGAGTGCTATTTCTAAAAAGATCACATCTTCCATTGTGCTTGGAACAGAATAGAAACTGCCTGTCATGTCATATAGGGAACTGCCTGACCCATTCCCCATTATCCTCTCCCGGCATATTGCACACTCCTTTTCTCTCACAGGCACATTTTTAATTCTTCCAAAGCCCTAAGCTCTTTCTGCCTCAAGTCTTCACTCAGAACCTCCCCACCATTAAGTGGTAGCTAATGAGACCTTCTCAGAGATGTCTTTATTCCCAACACTTGGGCACCTTCATCCTCATTTAAAAAAATCATTTATCCCAATTCGTTTCCTGTATGGTGCTTAGTATACATGGCATAATTTATTTCTTAGTTGGATTGCTTGTATTGCCTTTCTCCACCACATATAGTCCAAATTTTTCATAGATTGTCATCCTTAAGACTATACCAATTTATGTTACCACCAATAATGTAAGAGAATACCTGTCCCTCCTCCTTGTCTGTCTCCCTCCCATAAAGTTTGTTATTGGTAAATCTTTTCTGCTTCTTTTATGAGCAAAATAGCACTCATGAAAAAACATACTTTAGCTCTATTTAGAAATTTAAATGTTATTTAAATATTCTAATAATTTATTAGAACATAAGAAATTAAAATAAGGTAAAGTATATCAATAGTATATCAATCTAAGACACTAGATTTAGAACTTAGAAAGTTCTGGATCTTGGTTAGACTCAGGCAACCTGGCATCCCTCCTGGACCTAACATTGTCCTAACTCTTCCATCATCTCAGGTGATAGGATGATATGTTATGAAAAGATGAGAACCAGCTGTGCAAAGTCAGATATTAATTTACTACACTCTTTGGTTCTGCTATGTCCCCTTCATTCGTATATTTCATATCTTCCTTTTGATGATAAAGAGCACAATTCTCAGAAGTCCTCAAGTATTTTTAAGTAACATGGGAGAGTTGGCTTCTGTTTTTCTAGTAATCAAATTGTATCGGTCTTATTGTTGGTAATTTCTGAGGAGGGAGATTTTCTTTTTTATGAGTGTTTTAATTTAGATCTCCACCCATGGGAAGAAATAACATGTAGACAGCTCCACCACCTTCTGAAACCACATGCCTGGAGCCCTGCCTGCTAATGGAAATGTATGAAGCAGCATCTGTGTTTCTTGCCATGCCACAGAAGCCAGTCTGTAGAAGAATGGAGTCTGAAAACAGCATGGAACATTAAGGAAAAATGACCTCCAAGGATTTCAGGAATGACTGCAGTTGAGAACTACTAGCTCTACCATGATGAGGAATGGAAATGCTTCCAAAAGAGGAGGCTGTCATTCTTTATTCTTCAGAGTCAGTACATTTTTCTGCCAAAGACTCATGTATTACTGGCTTTTTACCTAGTGAGGCATCATAGACTGATACTTTTATAATTAGTAAGTTCCAAGTTCGTTTGTCAAACCTGTAAAACCTGCACAACTTATTGTACTCTGTGTTTTAGTATTGGTGTTTTAAGAAGGAACTACAAAAATCTCCTGAAAGATTAATTTCAGAGCGAACAGACATTTCAAGCGTCTTATTTTCTTTTTTTCATGCATTTTTTGGGTGACAGAATAATGCTTTCATCTCAAGTGGATCTGTAGTGCTTAGGAAAGCACCAAACTTTTAGTTTACACACACGAATATTTTCTCTGCAGTTTTGGACATGTTTAACTGGCCTTCCTTTGAATAAACACAATATTCTATTCACTGACATTAAGAAGATGATTAGAATCTATTACTTACCTGAATTGTTAATAAATGTGTCTCTTACATTAAAATGAGACTGCAGTCACGCCCTACTCTCCCCTTTGAGCTATGTATTCATCTCCCGAAACTGCTTGCTATTGCCACAGGCAGCTGTAAATTAACTTAATAATGCCACACTGGACACCATAACCTGTAACCTATAGTAAGGGTGTCTAATCTTTTGGCTTCCCTGGGTCACATTGGAAGAAATATTGTCTTGGGCTACATATAAAATACACTAATACTAATAATAGCTGATGAGCTAAAAAAAAAATCTCATAATGTTTTAAGAAAGTTTACGAATTTGTGTTGGGCTGCATTCAAAGCTGTCTTGGCCCACATGTGGCCCATGGGCCGCAAGTTGGACAAACTTATCCTATAGCTTAACAATGTATAGCCAATCGTGAATCAATATTATTTCTTTAAACCAGTGAGAATTTCTGACAAACAACTTTGTATCAGCCCATTCCTGGTCCCCATTTTTTGCCTTTACAAATCCACTTTTTGCTAACTGGAGTATATACTCGGGGCAACTTGAATCTATGCTCCTGGCTTGCAGTCCTCTAGCTTAACTCAAATAAACTATCTACTTAAATTAAAAAAAAATCTGTCTTATAGAAAAATGCATTATTAGCCTATAGTTTTTTTCTTTATTGTTTCATATTAATATTTAACATTATTTCAATTCCTTTATTGAAACTTCTTAAGATTCCTATGGATTCATTCAGTCTGAATTCTAGTGTGTTTCTCAAAGCACAATCTTTGCAGCATAAATTGATGTTTTTGATCTGAGGCTGGCACAGCTGCAACATATCTGGCCTTTCTTCTGGAAGGTACGCCTGAAAGAGATTAAAGGTAGAGAAAACTCCACCTCTGCTCTTCTTCATTAGCACAGCATGTCCATGAGTCAGTTTAGGCTTCCTTTTTGATGCATTAGACACTAGGCCAATTTTATGGACGTTTGTGCATGCTGCTCAACTTGTGCAACATGGTGGATTAATGTCAATCTTCGATGTGAAGTCAGGATGGACAGATTCTCAAAACACCTCTTTATTTCTTTAGACCCTGAAATGATGCAATTTCTGCTAAACTGGGTTGGTCAGCTTTCATTTGAAGGTAGTGCTTTGAGCTTATGAAATTTTATCTCCAGCTATTAAGTTTTGCTATACTGAAGCTCCTCAATATTCTTTATTTATTATTGTTTTTTGAGACAGGGTCTCACTCCTGTTGCCTAGGCTGGAGTGCAGTGGCATGATCATGGCTCACTGCAGCCTAGACTTTCCAGGCTCAGGTGATTAACCCACCTTAGCCTCCCAAGTAGCTGAAAGTACAAGTGCACACCACCACACCTGGCTAATTTTTTGTATATTTATTTATTTATTTTTAGTAAAGATGGCATTTTGGCATGTTGCCCAGGCTGGTCTTGAACTCCTGGGCTCAGGCTATCCACCTATCTTGACCTCACAAAGTGCTGGGATTACAGGTATGAGCTATTTGCGCTAGGCTGCGCCTCAATATTCAATTGATCTATTAAGGTTTTCCTTTTTGGGGGCTACATTTTGATAATTTACATTTTGTAGGAAATTATTTATATCTCTCAGTGTTTTCAAATTTATTATTACACATGTGCACTTAGGACTTATCTTAGAAATTTTAAAGTAAATTTTTATAGAATAAATATATAAATGAATAACTTTTCTTTATGCTAGTAATAAGGATCTAGAGAGTGAACTGAAAAAAAGAATCTATTCACAATCTCATTTAAAGATTGTAAAATTCTTGAAAGTTACTTTCCTTTTGCTTGGTAGATCTTCCTCCATCCTTTTATTTTGAGCCTATGTGTGTCTCTGCACGTGAGATGGGTTTCCTGAATACAGCACACTGATGGGTCTTGAGTCTTTATCCAATTTGCCAGTCTGTGTCTTTTAATTGGAAAACAAAAAAAGGCAGGGGTTGCAATCCTAGTCTCTGATAAAACAGACTTTAAACCAACAAAGATCAAAAGAGACAAAGAAGGCCATTACATAATGGTAAAGGGATTAATTCAACAAGAAGAGCTAACTATCCTAAATATATATGCACCCAATACAGGAGCACCCAGATTCATAAAGCAAGTCCTGAGTGACCTACAAAGAGACTTAGACTCTCACACATTAATAATGGGAGACTTTAACACCCCACTGTCAACATTAGACAGATCAACGAGACAGAAAGTCATCAAGGATACCCAGGAATTGAACTCAGCTCTGCACCAAGCAGACCTAATAGACATCTACAGAACTCTCCACCCCAAATCAACAGAATATACATTTTTTTCAGCACCACACCACACCTATTCCAAAATTGACCATATCCTTGGAAGTAAAGCTCTCCTCAATAAATGTAAAAGAACAGAAATTGTAACAAACTGTCTCTCAGATCACAGTGCAATCAAGCTAGAACTCAGGATTAAGAATCTCACTCAAAACCACTCAACTACGTGGAAACTGAACAACCTGCTCCTGAATGACTACTGGGTACATAACGAAATGAAGGCAGAAATAAAGATGTTCTTTGAAACCAACGAGAACCAAGACACAACATACCAGAATCTCTGGGATGCATTCAAAGCAGTGTGTAGAGGGAAATTTATAGCACTAAATGCCCACAAGAGAAAGCAGGAAAGATCCAAAATTGACACCCTAACATCACAATTAAAAGAACTAGAAAAGCAAGAGCAAACACATTCAAAAGCTAGCAGAAGGCAAGAAATAACTAAAATCAGAGCAGAACTGAAGGAAATAGAGACACAAAAAACCCTTCAAAAAATAAATGAATCCAGGAGCTGGTTTTTTGAAAGGATCAACAAAATTGATAGACCGCTAGCAAGATTAATAAAGAAAAAAAGAGAGAAGAATCAAATAGATGCAATAAAAAATGATAAAGGGGATATCACCACCGATCCCACAGAAATACAAACTACCATCAGAGAATATTACAAACACCTCTATGCAAATAAACTAGAAAATCTAGAAGAAATGGATAAATTCCTCAACACATACACCCTCCCAAGACTAAACCAAGAAGAAGTTCAATCTCTGAATAGACCAATAACAGGAGCTGAAATTATGGCAATAATCAATAGCTTACCAACCAAAAAAAGTCCAGGACCAGATGGGTTCACAGCCGAATTCTACCAGAGGTACAAGGAGGAACTGGTACCATTCCTTCTGAAACTATTCCAACCAATAGAAAAAGAGGGAATCCTCCCTAACTCATTTTATGAGGCCAGCATCATCCTGATACCAAAGCCTGGCAGAGACACAACAAAAAAAGAGAATTTTAGACCAATATCCTTGATGAACATTGATGCAAAAATCCTCAATAAAATACTGGCAAACCGAATCCAGCAGCACATCAAAAAGCTTATCCACCATGATCAAGTGGGCTTCATCCCTGGGATGCAAGGCTGGTTCAATATACGCAAATCAATAAATGTAATCCAGCATATAAACAGAACCAAAGACAAAAACCACATGATTATCTCAATAGATGCAGAAAAGGCCTTTGACAAAATTCAACAACCCTTCATGCTAAAAACTCTCAATAAATTAGGAATTGATGGGACGTATCTCAAAATAATAAGAGCTATTTATGACAAACCCACAGCCAATATCATACTGAATGGGCAAAAACTGGAAGCATTCCCTTTGAAAACTGGCACAAGACAGGGATGCCCTCTCTCGCCACTTCTATTCAACATAGTGTTGGAAGTTCTGGCCAGGGCAATTAGGCAGGAGAAGGAAATCAAGGGTATTCAATTAGGAAAAGAGGAAGTCAAATTGTCCCTGTTTGCAGATGACATGATAGTATATCTAGAAAACCCCATTGTCTCAGCCCAAAATCTCCTTAAGCTGATAAGCAACTTCAGCAAAGTCTCAGGATACAAAATCAATGTGCAAAAATCACAAGCATTCTTATACATCAATAACAGACAAACAGAGAGCCAAATCATGAGTGAACTCCCATTCACAATTGCTTCAAAGAAAATAAAATACCTAGGAATCCAACTTACAAGGGATGTGAAAGACCTCTTCAAGGAGAACTACAAACCACTGCTCAAGGAAATAAAAGAGGATACAAACAAATGGAAGAACATTCCATGCTCATGGGTAGGAAGAATCAATATCATGAAAATGGCCATCCTTCCCAAGGTAATTTACAGATTCAATGCCATCCCCATCAAGCTACCAATGACTTTCTTCACAGAATTGGAAAAAACTACTTTAAAGTTCATATGGAACCAAAAAAGAGCCCGCATCGCCAAGTCAATCCTAAGCCAAAAGAACAAAGCTGGAGGCATCACACTACCTGACTTCAAACTATACTACAAGGCTACAGTAACCAAAACAGCATGGTACTGGTACCAAAACAGAGATATAGATCAATGGAACAGAACAGAGCCGTCAGAAATAATGCCACATATCTACAACCATCTGATCTTTGACAAACCTGAGAAAAACAAGCAATGGGGAAAGGATTCCCTATTTAATAAATGGTGCTGGGAAAACTGGCTAGCCATATGTAGAAAGCTGAAACTGGATCCCTTCCTTACACCTTATACAAAAATCAATTCAAGATGGATTAAAGACTTAAATGTTAGACCTAAAACCATAAAAACCCTAGAAGAAAACCTAGGCAATACCATTCAGGACATAGGCATGGGCAAGGACTTCATGTCTAAAACACCAAAAGCAATGGCAACAAAAGCCAAAATTGACAAATGGGATCTAATTAAACTAAAGAGCTTCTGCACAGCAAAGGAAACTACCATCAGAGTGAACAGGCAACCTACAAAATGGGAGAAAATTTTCGCAACCTACTCATCTGACAAAGGGCTAATATCCAGAATCTACAATGAACTCCAACAAATTTACAAGAAAAAAACAAACAACCCCATCAAAAAGTGGGCGAAGGACATGAACAGACACTTCTCAAAAGAAGACATTTATGCAGCCAAAAGACACATGAAAAAATGCTCACCATCACTGGCCATCAGAGAAATGCAAATCAAAACCACAATGAGATACCATCTCACACCAGTTAGAATGGCGATCATTAAAAAGTCAGGAAACAACAGGTGCTGGAGAGGATGTGGAGAAATAGGAACACTTTTACACTGTTGGTGGGACTGTAAACTAGTTCAACCCTTGTGGAAGTCAGTGTGGCGATTCCTCAGGGATCTAGAACTAGAAATTCCATTCGACCCAGCCATCCCATTACTGGGTATATACCCAAAGGACTATAAATCATGCTGCTATAAAGACACATGCACACGTATGTTTATTGCCGCATTATTCACAATAGCAAAGACTTGGAACCAACCCAAATGTCCAACAATGATAGACTGGATTAAGAAAATGTGGCACATCTACACCATGGAATACTATGCAGCCATAAGAAATGATGAGTTCATGTCCTTTGTAGGGACATGGATGAAATTGGAAATCATCATTCTCAGTAAACTATCGCAAGAATAAAAAACCAAACACCACATATTCTCACTCATAGGTGGGAATTGAACAATGAGAACACATGGACACAGGAAGGGGAACATCACACTTCAGGGACTGTTGTGGGTTGGGGGGAGGGGGGAGGGATAACATTGGGAGATATACCTAATGCTAGATGACGAGTTGGTGGGTGCAGTGCACCAGCATGGCACATGTATACATATGTAACTTACCTGCACATTGTGCACATGTACCATAAAACCTAAAGTATAATAATAATAATAATAATAATTACAATAAAAGAAAAAAAAAAAAAGAAAGTTACTTTCCTAAGAATCCACAAAAGAATATTAATGAAGGACATAAAATAGGATCAAAGAAAATAGAAAGACATTATTAGATTTCTGGATGAAAAGAATTATTATTATAAAATATCAATTCCTAAAAAAATGCTTAATGCAATTCTCAGACTTTACCCATAGTATAAGTGGGGAATAGAGGTGGGAGAGAATGAAAAAAATCTGGAAGTCTATGTGAAAGAAAATATGTACCTAAAAGCTAATAAAAGAATAATTATGAAGAATATCGAAGGGTTTTGTCTTATCAGATATCAAAATTTACTATAAGGATACTGTTAGTCAAAAAGCAACTGTTAGATGTAATTATTGTTTCTGAACTCACATTTCTATGTGGGAGGCTTCAGCTACAGGAAAGCTGACCTTGCTGCCCATCCCTCCTTCGCTCCTGTTTTTGGATGCAGGAAGAAATCATCTGATTGGTGAGCTTGGGAGAAGAAACTAAACTTGCTTGGTTCAGCCCATTGTCCCCTTGCCCCCATGAATCCTCATCTAGGGTTTTCTCTCTTTTGAAGCCAACCTGTTGACAAGACACATCCTGTGCTTATGCTAGCTATAAGCTCAAAGAGGCACCCTCCATCTTTCTGCCATGGTCCTGGGGGTTGTCTGTGACTGGGTGAGTAAATTCAATTCTGAGATGAGTATTAGGATGCTCATTGTGACTGCCCATCTCAACCACATCACCCACATCTATTATGTTACAAATTATAAAGCTTATATATATATTTTTGTCTCTTTTCTATACCTTATTTCTCATTTGCATCAAATATGTTGGTTCCCTAACATTTAACAGATATGTCATTATGCTAGGAATAGATACGTAAAATACATAAAGTATAATATTTTGCAGGTAATAAAAATAATTAATTAGAGATATACCAGGTGACTTAGAGGTATATGTACTGGGTATTGTTGAGTGAGAAGAGCATGATGTAGAATAGTGTACGTAGTATTGTGTGTGTGTGTGTGTGTGTGTGTATTATATATGACTGTAAATGATTATTTGAACATAGAAAAAACTGTGAAGGATCAAGACAGGCTATTAGAGTGGGTTTTTTATGCAAGAAAACACTACTATGGTGTGTTTAGCTGAGGGGAGAGGTAACTAAGCTATAAAGGAAATGGAAAAAGTTTTCACTGAGAACTCTAGAATACGTATCCTAACGTCACATTTATTCATCTATGTCAAATTAAATACAGATTAAAAACATTAAAATTAAAAATAATGTTGTCATTGATATGTTTAATATATTTCCTTTCAAAGTATTAACTATTAAGATAAAAGAACATTTACTATTTGATGTTTAAAACTATCTCGAAAAAGATGAACTTTACTATTTGATGTTTAAAACTATTTAGAAAAAGTGTTATATATATACATATGTAATTATTATTTTAGGGCTTTGTCTAGTAACAAAAATAGCATAAAAATACTGAGTTATTGGATTTCTCCGAGTCATGTGTTTTGTGCTAAATAAGAACAATGTGGAGTGAAAACGCATGCACTCAGCTCTGCTCGTGCTGCTGAAGGTATTGACAGAGTGATCAACTGTGTTCATTTATTTTTCATATGACTGATAGAGATGTGCACTTGAATTAAAAGAGACAGGGGCAAAAACAGGGAAGAGCCTTATTTTTACTAGCAGTTTGAAATGAAATCCCCAAAGAGCATCTTTCACTACTTTGGAAATAACATTCTTATTGCTGAAGATAGAGGGAGAGAATTGCTGTCCTGGCAATGGGTGTCAATAAAAAAGTGACATTACTAGGGGCACTGTGATTCACTAGCAATTTCTAGTAGCATAAAAAGTTTTAAAAAGTGATCCGAGCTGTACCACTGGAAACCCTGGCGCATAGCAGGTGGGTAGCTCCCAGTAGGTGAGCGTAGAGGCTAGTTGACCTCATCAACCAAGCCCAAGCCAATGATCTGGGAGAGTCTTGTCAGCTGTGAGCCAGCATCTCTCTCCAATGGGTCTAATTCAAAGGCTAACCAGGACAGGAAGTGGGGTCTCTAGGCAGTGACTTCAGGTGTGTGGCTGGATCATAAATCAAAGCAATCCTGAATTCATGCAAGCAATGCAGGAAAAAGCATGCAGCCCAAAATAGTAGGTCTCCTTTGGAAGGACTAGACTGCAAGCTCTCAGACAGCAGGGGTCAGGTCTCTCATTTGCCACTTCTCACCTGGTCCACTACTTGGCTCTCAACAGCTACTTGTTGAGTAAATAAGTGGAAGGATGAATCATTGCATGTGGGAGTAGAGATGAAGGGAACTGAATTGTGATCCTTAGCTGGGCTCCAGATAGAGCCAGTCAGATAAAAGCTAGAAGCCAGGGGTCCCCATAATCCCCATGAGGCTATAATCTAAAGATCATTGAACACCCAAACACAGTTTTATTTCAAGTGAGCAAGGGAGATGATGTTTACTGAATATGCTTTATATACTTAATTGTGGTGCTAAAGTATTTTTAAAAATATTATTTATTTAATTATTTAATTTCCCAAATACCCTGTAAGGAATAGATTATTAACTCATTTTACAGACAAGGCAACAAACATTCAGAAATGGTGAACCCAGTAATCTATTCAAAATCACCATACTGGTAAGTGGTGTAGGTGAATATTCGAACCAGATCTGTCTGACTTCAAAGTTTATATTTTTCCCACAACGCCAATGACTCTGAAAGAAAGGCCATAACTACACAAGAGAACATTTCATAATTTGGCAGAGAGTGGCAGAGGTTTTTAGTTTTTAGTTTTAGTTTTTAGTCTTTAGGTTTTAGTTTTAGTTTTTAGTCTTCATGTCTCCTTATTTGCAGAACGAAAACAAAGTAGTCTTATCTTCTATGACTTTGGTTTTTAAAAATTATGGTATTTATTGGAATTTCATATAACTACAGATTTGTATGTTTGTCAAAAAGGAGTGTGGGTTTATAAAAGTTAAAAAATACTGTGCTTGTGTATTTTGTGTTCATTCTCTTCTTAAACTATTTTAATCATTATTTTTGAAGTTGTATTTAAAAAATCAAGGAATTATAGTATCTTAATATTTAGCCATGAGTTACTTTTTTTTTCAAAAAAAATTAAAGACAAATTTTTAAGAGAAGTTTTTAGATTCATAGTGAAAATGAGAGGAAGGCACAGAAGATTTCCCCTATACTCCCAACCCCCCACACATATATAGCCTCCCTGATGATTGACATCCCCCACCAGATTAGTATATTTGTTTCAGTAATGAAGCTACACAGACACATCACAATCACTGTAGTCCGTTGTTTCCATTAGGAAACACTTGGTATTACACATTTGGTGGATTTGGACAAATGTGTAATGACACATATACACCATTATAGTATCATACAGAGTATTTTCACTGCCATAAAAGTGCTCTGTGCTCTGCCAATTTATTCCTCTCCCTCCACAACCCCTAGCAGCCACTGATCTTTACTGTCTCCATAGTTTTGTCTTTTCCGTAATGCCACATAGTTAGAATCACACAGAATGTAGCCTTTTTAGATTGGTTTCTTTCACTTAGTAATATGCATTTATAGTGCTTAGATTTTTTTTATGGCTTGATAGTGCACTTCTTTTTAGTGATAAATAATATTCCATTGTCTGTCTGTACCAGTTAACTTATCATTCACCTACTGAAGAATATTTTGATTGCTTCTCAGTTGTTTTGCAATTATGAATTAAGCTGCCATAAACATCTATGTGCTGGTTTTCGCGTGCACGTAAGTTTTCAACTTCTTTGAGTAGATACTAAGGAGTGCGATTGTTGGATCATATGATAAGAGTGTGTTTAGTTTTTTAAGAAACTGCCAATTGTCTTCCAAAGAAATTGTACCATTTTACATTCGCATCAGAAATGAATAAGAGTTTCCACATCTTTGACAGTACTTGGTGTTGTCAGCATTTTGACTATTTTAATTAATATGTAGTATTATCTCATTGTTGTTTTAATTTGCATCTCCCTGATGACATATCATGTGAAGCATACCTATTTGCTATTTATGTGTCTTCTTTGGTGAGCTATCTATTAAGATCTGTGGCTGATTTTTAAATAAAGTTGTTTGTTTTCTTATTGCTAAATTTTAAGAGTTCTTTCTATATTTTAGATAACAGTCTTTTATCAAGATTTGTCTTTTACAAATATTTTCTTCCAGTCTGTGGTTTGTCTTCTCATTCTCTTGACATTGTCTTCACAGAGCAGACATTTTTAATTTTAATGAAATCTAGCTTACCAATTATTTCCTTATGGAACATGCCTTTTGTGATCTAAAACATCATTGCCATATTCAAGGTCATCTAGGTTTTCTCCTATGCTATCTTCTAGAAGTTTCATAGTTTTGCATTTTACATTTTAGATCTATGATTCATTTTAGTTAATTTTGTGAAAGGTATAACATTTGGGTCTAGCAATAGCAAAGACTTGGAACCAATCCAAATGTCCATCAATGGTAGAATGGATTAAGAAAATGTGGCACATATGCACCATGGAGTACTATGCAGCCATAAAAAAGGATGAGTTCATGTCCTTTGTAGGGACATGGATGAAGCTAGAAACCATCATTCCGAGCAAACTATTGCAAGGACAGGAAACCAAACACTGCATGTTCTCACTCATAGGTGGGAATTGAACAATGAGAACACTTGGAGACAGGGTGGGGAACATCACACACTGGGGCCTGTTTGTGGGGTGGGGAGAGGTGGGAGGGATAGCATTAGGAGATATACTTAATGTAAATGACGAGTTAATGGGTGCAGCACACCAACATGGCACATGCATACATATGTAACAAACCTGCACATTGTGCACATGTACCCTAGAACTTAAAGTATAAAAAAAAAATGATTTGTGTCTAGATTCACCTCTCTGCATGTGGATGTCCAGTTCCAGCAGTAGTTGATGAAAAGACTATCATTTCTCCATTGCATTGTTGTTGCTCTTTTGTCAAAGATCAGTTGACTATATTTATGTGGGTCTATTTCTGGGCTCTCTATTCTGTTCCACTGATTTAATTGGCTAGTCTTTAGCCAATATCACACTGTCTTGATTACGGAAGGTTCACAGCAAGTCCTGAAGTCAGGCAGTGCCAGTCCTCCAACTTTTTCCTTCTCTAATATTGTACTGGCTATTTTGGATCTTTTGCCTTTCTGCATAAACTTTATTTTGTTTGTTTGTATTTCTCGGCTCACTGTAACCTCTGCCTCCTGGGTTCTAGCAATTCTCCTGCCTTAGCCTCCCAAGTAGTTGGAATTAGAGGCATGCACCACCACACCCAGCTAATTTTTTTTTTTTTTTTGAGTAGAGATGGAGTTTCACCATGTTGGCCAGGCTGGTCTTGAACTCCTGGCCTCAAGTGATCTGCCCACCTCAGCCTCCCAAAGTGCTGGGATTACATGTGTGAGCCACCGTGCCTGGGCCTTTCTACATAAACTTTCAAATCAGCTTGTTGATATCAACAAAATAACTTTCTGGGATTTTGACTGGGATTGCATTAAGTCTATAGGACATGTTGGGAAGAACTGACATCTTGACAATATTGAGCCTTCCTATCCATGGACTTGGAATAACTTTCCATTTTGTTTAGTTCTTATTTGATTTCTTTCAAAGTTTTGTAGTATTCCTCATATATATCTTAAACATATTTTGTTAAATTTATACCTAAGTTCTGAATTTTGGAGGATGATAATATAAATGATATTGTGTTTTAAACCCCAAATTGTACTTGTTCATTGCTGGTATATGGGAAAGCAACTGAGTTTTTTATTTTAACTTGTATCCTGCAACCTTCCTGTAATTGCTTATTAGTTCTAGAAATTTTTTGGTTGATTCTTTCAGATTCTTTACATAGACAAAACAGTTTTTTTTTTCTTCTCAATCTATATTCCTTTTATGTCATTGTCTTGTCTTATTGCATTAACTAGTACAATATGATGTTAAAAAGGAGTGGCCAGAGGAAACATTCTTGCCTTTTTTTCTGATCTTACTCAGAAAATCTTAGAGTTTATTATTAAGTACAATGTTAGCTGTAGGTTTTTTGTAGGCATTCTTTATCAAGTTGAGACAGTTTCCCTCTATTTTTAGTTTACTGAGATTTTTTTTTTTTAAATCATGAATATGTGTTGGATTCTTTTTTTAGCCTGTTGATGTGATGGATTACATTAATTGACTTCTAAAGGTTGAACCAGTTTTGCATACTGGGATAAATCCCATTTGGTTTTGGTGTATATTTTTAAAAATACGCTGATGGATTTTATTTGCTAATTTTTTTTGAGGATTTTTGTATCTATGTTCATGAGAGAGATACTGGTCTGTAGTTTTCTTTTTTTTGGGTAATATTTTTGTCCAGTTTTGGTATAGGATAATGCTGGCCTCATAGAATGAGTTAGGAAGTATTCCTTCAGCTTCTATCTTCTGATAGAGACTTTAGAGGATTGGTATAATTTATTCCTTAAATATTGATAGAATTCACCAGTGAACCCATCTGGGCCTGTTGCTTTCTGTTTAGAAAGGTTATCTATTATTTATTCAATTTCTTTAACAGATATAGGCCTATTCAGACAGTCTATTTCTTCTTGTGTTAGTTTTGGCAGATCGTGCCTTTCAAAGAATAGGTGTGTTTCATCTAGACTATCTAATTTGTGGGCATAGAGTCATTCATATTATTTCTTGACTACGCATTTAATGTCCATGGGATCTGTAGTGATGCCCCTTTTTCATTTCTGATATTAGTAATTTGTGCCATCTCTCTTTTTTTCTTACTCAGCCTAGCTAGAATTTTATTGATTTTTTGGTCTTTTCAAAGCACCACCTTTTGGTTTTATTGATTTTTCTCTATTGTTTTCCTTGGTTTCAGTTTCATTGATTTCTGCTCTAAGTTTTGTTATTTCTTTCCTTCTGCTTACTTTGAATTTAATTTGCTTTTTTTTTTTATAGTTTCCAATGGTGGAAACTTAAATGGTTGATTTTAGATTTTTATTTTTTCTAGCATATACATTTAATGCTATAAATTTTCCTCTAACCACTGCTTTCTCTGCATGCCACAAATTTGATAAGTTGTGTTTTCATTTTGTTTAGTTTAAAACATTTTAAAATTATCTTGAGATTTCTTCTTTGACCCATGTATTATTTAGAAGTGTCTTCATAATTAAAAAAAAAAACCCTTTTTAGTATTACAAAAGTAATAAATATGCATTGCAGAAAGTTAGAACACCCAGTCCAAAAAGAAATTAAAGTCACCAAATTCTGACCACCAGAGAGTATTTTTATTAAAACCTTAAAGTACATGTCTTGTTTGTAAAATGGGGTAAATTGCATCTTCTTTGCAAGAAGTGTTTGGGAGAATTAAATAATTAAACAAGTGATGTTAAAAAAAATACTTAGCATAACATTTAAGTACATACAGGGTGCTTAATAAATATTAGTTCCCTTTCCTGATTGAAATTCTTCCAGTTACTTTTCTATTCACATTTACTTGTCTTTTTATGCCAAGATAAGATTCTACTGTAAATGCTATTTATTTTGTTACTTGCTTTTTGCGTGAATGAGCTCTACCTTTTAGAGCTCATTAAATATTCATCTTCTTAATGTCAGTAAATATTCACCTTCTCTAATACTCAGTCCATAATCAAATTTCCTCAAATAAACAAAACATGATTTTTATAGTTCATTTGTCTAAATCAGGATCTGACTCAGAAACACAATTTTTTCCTCAAATTTCTTTTACTTTAGTGGTGTCCTTTTATTTAATTATTATTTTTAATATCAACTTGTTGAAAAAAACTGAAGCAGTTATCCAACAAAATGTTCCACTTTTGTATTGGTCTTGAGATGTTAACTTGTTCCTCTATCCTTGGATTTCTAATCCCTTGTGTTTTACTCTTATATTTAAAGGTTTGTCAAATTCTAATTAAATATTTTTGTCCAGAATGCATCCTAAATACTTCATATTGCATGTTATCAGAAGGCATCATAACATATGATTAACCCACTTGCTCCTTTTGTTTTTTGAAATAAGGTTGGATGGGGTCTTGCTATGTTACCCAGGCTAATCTCAAACTCCTTGGCTCAAGCTTTCCTCCTGCCTTGGCCTCTTAAAGTGCTGGGATTTCAGGCATGAGCTATCATACCTGGCCCTTTTTTTTTTTTTGTCTGAATGCTGCTAATTAATTAAGATTAAAACGGGAGTGAAGACCCCAAGGGAGATTCTAGTGATCTGAAGTGATGGTCTATTTAACCTGTGAAACAAGTTCCAAAATATTTCAAGAGTTGCAAAAATACACCAAATATTAAAGATATTAAACTAGCTCATTGGTAATACCCTTCAAGTTCCAAAGACAAAGCAGCTTATCTGTGCAGCTGCCTTCAGTGGTGCCCAATAGGTCCAGACTGTTACAGGTCTAGATGGGCTGAGAAATAAAGAACTGAAAGCTGGACCAGCCCAATTTCCTCCTTTCATCTAAACTTACTCTCCACAAATAATGAGAGTAAGTTTAAGTAAGGGAAATTTAAGTAAGGGAAACATATGTTCAGGTTTGCATTTCAGATGTGTCTTTTCAGTGCCAGCACCAAACAGGCACTAAAAATACACATCTGAAATGCAAACCTGAGCATGTATTTCCCTTACCTAAGTTTTTTCAATGTCTTCCCAAATACTGTAAGATAAACTTCCAGCTATTTTGAGTGACATGTGGTTTTCCAATGCTTGGTCAATGACATTTTCAGTCTAATTTCCTGTCCTTCCCTGGCATGACTTTATGTTCTTTATGTGTGTGACATACTAGACTGCTGGTGGTTGTCCCCCCACCACCGCTGGAACAGGACTCCCCCACCCCTTTCCTAGCTGCTTCCCTAGCACTAAGCTCAGGATCCGTCTCCTCCAGGTACCCAGCTCTGAGCTCGCATACTAGCCTGTGCTCTGTGTCTGCATGCCCACAGCACCTGGGTAGTTTTCTTAAAGGTTATACTGAAATGTTTGCTTAAAAGTTGATGTCTCTTGTTAGCGTATGATTCCCCCAAGGGTGGGATTCTCTTTGTACCCCCAGTGCCTAGTCTGTTCATAGCAGATACTGCATAAATATTTGTTGAGTTGAAGTGAACTCAGTGGATTAAAAGCCTGAGCAAAATATGAGCTAGAAATCAATCCTCTGAGGGTTACGCAGAAGAATAGAGCTGGGGGGTCCTGGGAGGAAATCTAAGATCACGGTCAGTGACATCAATTCAGACAGTAGTATATGGGCAAGTTTCAGTGTCTGAAACTTAAGGAACCAGAAGAGGCAGCTATTTAGTGCATCCAACTCCAAACCAGGAAATGACTGTATTCTAGAAGGCGGACTCTCCCTCTGCTCTGCCTTGGGCTGGGTGGGAGGGGCTGGCTTCTAATCACCTTTCAGGGTGTGCCCTTCTTCCTGTCTTTCTGGACCCAGCCTACTCTTTCCCGGCTTTCTACTATCTCTTGTTCCCTCATTTTTCCTTCCTGCTGTTTCATTTTTTTCCCTCTCTGCCTGTCTGTTCTTCTCTTTCTGTGTTTTTTCTATTACTTTCCTCCTTTGTCTGTTCACTCTTTCTCATTACCTCTGGGCAGAATCTGAAGCTTATATCAATCAGGATCTGAAGCTTATATCAATCTTTTTATAAGCTTCAGGATCTGAAGCTTATATCAATCTTTTTATCAGAGGAAAATTTTGTGTTTTGTATTTTCACTTAAAAATGTAAATGTCCCCAATAACTTTTTCTCACTCTTAAAAAAATCAACTAATTAAATTGCTTGATGTTCATTTAGGTTTAATTCAAATCTGCTGTGCACAAGCTTGAAGAAAAGCAAACTACTGTGTGTTGGGGGGAAATGCGACCCCCACCTTTACTGGGGTCAGGTTCAGGCACCCATCCTCCTGATCCATCTATCATCCCCCTGATCCATCTATCATCTATCATCATCCATTGATCACGGGGAAGGATGTCCTGACAAAGATGTGAGCATCCCCTTCTCTTTCAGCCCATCAAGAAGGGGAGCACAGGGAAAGAGATGAGGTTAACACAAACTCCCAAAGAATTCTGGAGTTCCTTTTAGAAAAATTGTTCCTCAGGGAACAATTGTTCATTGTTCTCCTAGGGGCTTTGTCCAGTTTTCTCAATTGACTATAAAATATTCTGGGGATTGCATACCTCAATTGACTATAAAACATTCTGGGGATTGCATACCTGTGGCTTTACTCACAAAGAGGATCCTTTAGGACTGATTTCTTCTTGAACAAAATGCCTGGAATCCTCAGGTCCCTCTCATTTAGGAAAGATATTTTATCCAACGGGGATTATCTTGCTAAATAGGAATAGGTGACAACTGGGCAATTTAACACGCAGAGATTATGTTGCCCAAGAAACTCACTTTTTGAAGGTGATGACCATGAAGCCCAGAGGGGTAAGGGACTGGTCTACCCTTGCATGGCCTGCCAGTGTTGAGGACAAAATGCTAGTAAATAAGGGGCACATGTATCAACATCTGCAAGATGTGGTCTAGTTTTATATTTCAAAAGTCGAAGATCAAAGCAAAGACAGTCAAAAGTGGGGTTTTCTAGGCTTCATTTAAATGAATGAAGAAATATAATGCACCCACAACCACAGCCTTCTTTCTATGTAGATAAACTGCCTCTCCTTAGTAACGATTACAATGGGGCTAAAGTAGGTGAGGATCATTGAGTACTCATTTTTACAAATTCTTCTCTTGCAATCTAGGGATTTAATGACTTTCTTATTTTCCCAGTGCTTTTCCAGAAGAGGTGTTCTGTAGAAAGGACCTACCCTGTGCTTATCTTCCTATGATGTGTATAACATCGAGTGTACTGATGGTATCTCTCACATGCACACCATTTTTTCTGCTCCAGGGGATACTGCCTTGTGTCTATTGCTGTAGTTTCCCTCTTCCTAGCACTAAAAGCCTTCCTAAATGTCTCTCAACTTACTCATAGAATTCAAGCATTTGGGAGCCTGAGGAAACTTAAAATGAACTAGTCTAATGGCTTTCAAATTTCTTTTAACCACAACTCAGGGTCAAAAACATAGTTACGCCACCAACCAGTACACACACACATGCACAGACACATGTACAGAAACGAAACAAATTTTTTAAGGCAATACTTACTCTTACTTTGTGTGATGTATTCTGATTTTTAAAAATATTTTATTTAATTTCATTAAAAATGTCTAGATAGGCACACTAAATTGACTTTATGACCCATCATTGGAGGTGTGACTAACAGTTTGAAAAACACGGATTTGGTCAAATTCTTTAATTTTATAAATAAGAAAAGAAATGAGAACAGATTTTATTTGTCTTATCCAGGAATTGTACCCAAGTATGAATAGAATTCTCAATTCAGTCATGCAAAGCTGCAAGCCTTGTTTGCAAGAAGCTGAAGCATCTAATATTTTACTCCTGAAAGGTTAAAAACACATCTCTTTATAATTTCTTGTTTTAAAAGATAGATTTTTTCCCGTAATCTACAGCTAATAGAAGAGATGATTTTGGTAAAAGTGTTAAGAAGTGACTGAAGAAGGATAACTCAACAAATATTCATTTTATAGGCATGTATTAGTGCCTAATATGTACTGAGCACAGTCCGACCTAGAGACATAAAGATAAATGAGATAATGGTATAATTTTGGATCAGGGTGTGCCAACAGGCATAGAAAGAAAGGAACTAATTTGTTTCATGCTGTGAAGGATTATATATGACTGATTCGTTATGCAAAATTGACAAATATTTAATGAATGCCCATTACAGTGATTGTATTTTCTAAAACTCAATTTAATGTAACAAGAATGTATACATAAGAGGACAACAGGTAGATGATTTTAAGTTAAGCCTGAGAGGGGTGGTGATAATAATTATGAACCTGCTCTGAAAATTCAGGAGGTATGGTTGCTATTAATCACGCACCCAACCCTTAGAGTCACCAATTGTTTCAAATTTCAGGACTCATGAGAAAGCATTTCCTTATTTTGACCAGATTTTCTTGTTGGCAAATTGATGGATGTTTTCTCTTTCAAGTAGTCACTGCTAATCTGTCTGCCTGTCATGGAGCTTAGTGGTTTCAACTTCAGATTTCATTTCTCAGCCTTTTTTCTTGTTAAGCTACATGCTTTTCTGTCTTAGCTGAGGATGCTTGACAAGTACTTTGCCAAAACATGCAGTGAAATGAACACACCCTCATCTTCAGAGAAAGAACACTCCTTTTTATTCCATGGAAACCATAATTCCTAAGCCAGTGAGATTATCTGTGGTCTTTTCTCTTTATCCCCTCCTTTCGCCCTTTAGGGGAGAGAAGAGTGTGGAGGGAGGAATCGGGGAAGCCCAGTGCCCTACTGATGCTCTGGACTTTATTTTTGGAGGTAGCCTGTGATGCAGGGCAGAAAAGAGCTGATGCCTTGGAGAGAGACTGGGAGAGGATGGAGTTAATAGAGGGTAGGTGTACTGTTCTGTCTTATTCTGCTAGTGAATTGCTCACTTTTTCAGATTCTCTGGCTTGCTTTCTCCTTGTAGAGAGCCTCTCGAGCCTTTTGAGCCTCCCTTCAGAAAATCTGAAAATTGAGGAAGGAAGACACTAACTTCCTAAATTAAAATAGATCAGTTACCTAATTGATACCAAGTTACTTATGTGATAAGTAATTTTTCTTTACTTTTTGTTTCTTTAGATAATTGGTTGTTTTTTACTGATACATTTTATGAAATTGGGGTGAGTGAAAAAGTGGTAAGGTTCTAGTTAACTTTTTTTTTTTAGCCCTTGCTCTGTGGCTTGGTCCTCAAGTACTACTAGATTTCAGTAGTTGGTGGAGGCATTCTGAGTCTTTGGTAAAGGATTCTAATCATGCTGTGAAGATTATGCTGCTGTATGCACAGATAACAGCCATCAGAAAAAGTTAGTGACTCTCATTAGCTTGCGACATTTGTTTGGGGGAGTTTGCACCCAGCTTGTAACTGTTATGAAAGTGATTACTATATAAATGGAATGTTCCCTCACATGTCCAGGTCTTCCATCCTGTCCAAGGGATAAAACAAAACATTTTATCTGAGTTAAAATGTCAGTTGTCACAGTACCTTCTTTCTCGCCAACATCACAGTGCAGGTGAGGCAGAGCATATACATTCCCTAAATTAAGGGAGGCAAAGAGAGGGGTGGAAATGGAAACTATGGAAATAGAAAATAACAAGGAGCAGGCTAGTACATGAAATCCACAAATTGTGAAAGATTAATCATAGTGTAATGTATTCTGGACAGTGTAAAAATCTTCAATTGTTTAAAATTAGGAATGAAGATAAGTAATAAGTGCCATCTCAGGATAAGATCCACCATTATCATGTCAGATCATGTTCTGTTTGCTGGGAATATATATATTTTTCTTTTTTTCTTCTCATTTGCACTGAAGGACTAAGCTGGGGGTATTTTTTTCCTCTAAAACGTGTATTTAACTCTAAGGATACTTATTGATAGCTGTCTACCGAGTTCTATCAATCAGCCCACAGGTAATACCTGGGAGATTCTGTTGTGGGATTGTGGTTCAGGTCTTCTCATGTCTATTTTCTTGGAGGAGAGAGTTCTTCAGGGTTCAAATTGTTAGATGTAATATGGTTCTTTCTTAGAAAATTATGTCCTATAACTTTGGTTCTAGGACTATACTATATATAGATAGGGGCTGGACACATTGTAGATAGCAAAGCCTATATTGTCTTCAGTCCAAAAACCAAGTAAGTTTTACGGCCATCAAAAACAACTGGCACAACCTAACCCTTGATAGCAGAGGTTATCTGTTTAAATATGCCTTTATAATGCTGGCATCCTTATAAACAAATGTAAGCTTCATAATGATATCTATTGGACTCACAGACTCAGAACTGGAAGGAAATCTAGAACTCCAGAGATACAAAAAATTTATAGCTATGATTATTGTACTTTGGTGTATAAGGTGTCTTCACTAACATCAAGGACTATCTTGTTAACAATGTGTTGTAATATACAGATTTTAAAATATGTGCATAGTCATTGACCCCAAAACTTCAATTCTAATGGAAATAATGTAAAGTGCATGTTAAGCTCTATGCACAAATATATTAATCACACAATCACTTATAATATAAAAGGAGTAGAGGAAACCTCAGTGTCCTTTCATGGGATGAAATATCTCTTTAATTATTTTACAAAGAATATTAAGCGTAAAATGCAGGTACAGGCTTTTATATAGGATAATCTCAACTAAAAAAAAATGTATACAATAAATATGTGTATTAGAGAAAGACTAAATTTCAGTCACAGATTTGGGTTTCTAGGCCTTACCTATCAGCTGAAAGGTAGAGCTGTGTTAGCATTAGTTGAGGAGAATTATCATCGTGTTAGTTGTTGTCTCTGGGTAATGGGAAATTATTTTCATTTTCTTTTATATTTTTACATTTTCTAAATTTTCTGCAATGAGCACATGTTAATTTTATACTGGGAAAATAATCATCCTGCACTAAGAGCAAAAAAAAAAAAACCAACCTTGACATCTTAACACTGAGTTTTTCTTTTCATTTCATTTCTATTCCTTATAAATGTAGAAGGCATATTTTTCTTGAGGTGGAGGACTAGGTCTGAGTCAGCTCCTTCAGCACATAGTCTTACAGAGAGACCCTTAGAGTTTGCAGGGCATTTCCTGGGCTCCGTGCTTTTAGGTTACAGCGCCACCTTTGGGATATAGCCGGCATCACTCGTTACCACCATTTGCTGATGATGTGAAATGCACAATTATAGTACGATTTTGTGATGTGGGCAGCTAATTATTCAGTTATCCCAAGGGTTAAGATGTGTAGATGGAACTCATATTATTTCTTCACTGCCTTGGTTCATTGAAACAACTCCCTGCTGGTCTTCTCATCAACAGCTTCATTCTCATCCTATGTATGCCAAGGCAAACTTCACGAGCGATTTCAAATTCACTGTTCTCCTTTAGGCATATTCAATGGTTCTCTTTCAGATTTAACTTTCAGATTAAAATGGAAATTCCTTAGCATGTCATTCATTTCCAGGTTTCTGACTCCTTCCTGTCTTGTGATGATCTGCCTTTATTCTTCAGCCTTACCAGCTGCTTCCAGTTGTCAGAGGAGCCAGTCTTTCTCCGTCTTCCCTGTTTCTCTCCTTGTCTCCAATTCCATCCTATTGGCCTGGAATGCTCTTCTCATTTGTTCATCTGGCTGTTTCCTGTGGTTCCTTCCAGGCTTGGCTCAAAGGTCATTTCTTATGGGAAGCCTTTCCCAGCTCATTAAGGCTAGGCCCCCCTTCTCTTCTCCCTCAACACTCTCATTCATACCGCCTTGTATAACTGTATCTCATACTGTATTTCAACCCTTTACTTCTTCCTGAATCTGACTGAGGTCCTTGATGGTAAGGACCCTAATTCACCTTTCTATCCCTAGCCCTTAGCTCATATGCAAATAATGAAAATGCTCAAAAAACATTTAATGAATGAATGAATGAGCACTGGAATTGGTTCACGGTGATTTCCTTATAGTTTTTCTTTTCAATTTTCTTCAACTATAAAAGAAAGATCATAAGGTGCATTAAATAAGAAAAATTTTGAGAAGCAATTAGCCTAGTGCTAGACACATACTAGTAAATACTTGTTTTTTACTCTTTTTTTTTTTTTAAATAATTCCTATCTAGTTTCATGTTCTCTACGTATGGTGGCTCATGCCACACTGATATCAAAGTTGTCACCCAGTCAGTGCCTCGTTGTTAAATACATAATGTGTATTTAACAAGACTTCCTAGTCAATCAATATTTATTCTGATCACATGCATGCATGGTGACTTTTTTGCCAACACCGCACCATCACTCACCACACAAACTTGCTGCCTCCCTATCAAACACACATTCAGCCTCTCTCTTACTTTTAACTTGGTAATCTTATCAATCTCAGAAAACCTTAGCTCTGTGAATTTCTAACCAAAATATGGTCCTTTTTTGTTTTCCTCTCTCTTTTTTTTTCATTTTTTAATAGTTGTATTTTAGAATCAGGGAGTACATGTGCAGGTTTGTTACAAAGGTATGTTACGTGATGCTGAGGTTTAGGATATGACTATCACCCAGGTAGTGAGAACAGTACCAGATAGGTAGTTTTTCAGTCCTTGTCCCACACCCACCTCCACTCTAGTAGGCCCTATGTCTATTTTCCCATCTTTATGTCCATGGGTACCCAACGTTTAGCTCCCACTTATAACTGAGAACATGTGGTACTTGGATTTCTGTTTTTGCATTAGTTCCCTTAGGGTAATCACTCCAGTTGCATCCACCTTGCTGCAAAGGACATGATTTTCTTCCTTTTTGTGGCTGCATAGTATTCCATGGTGTATACCTACCACATTCCCTTTATCCAGTCCATCACTGATGGGCACCTGGGTTGATTCCATGTTTTTGCTATTGTGAATAGTGCTGTGATGAATATATTGGTGCATGTGTCCTTTTGGTAGAGCAATTTATCTTCCTTTGGGTATATGCTCAGTAATGGGATCGCTGGGTGGAATGGTAGTTCAATTCTTAGTTCTTTGACAAATCTCCTAACTGCTCTCCACAGTAGCTGGAGGAAGTTACGTTCCCACAAACAGTTTATCAGTGTCCACTTTTCTATGCAGCCTTGCCAACATCTGTTATTTTTTGACTTTTTAACAAAAGCCATTCTGACTGGAGTGAGATGCTGTCTTATTGTGGTTTTAATTTATATTTTGTGGTCCGCTTTTTAAGAAAAGTTTTCTCAATGCTTAGGGTCAATCTTTTATGCCAACAGCAATAAATACAGGTAGTCTTCAATTTTCATTTGTTCCCCTTTCATTCAACTCACTTTATCTACTTTACATATTGGCACCCTGACACTACTTTTCTTATGCACAGTTCAGCCAGTGAACAAACACTTTGTGCTAGCACAAGCTACCTGCGTGCCAACACTTCAGTAACCAGACAATACACATTGTTATCTGTAAAATGGATTTATATAATTTTATTTATAAAAATTTATATATAAATATATAAATGGATGTATATAATTTATATAAAATAATTTATATAATTGTTTGAATAGTTTTATTGCCTTTTACCTTATTATTTTCAAAAATGATAAGACTTCTCACAATCTTTTTTTATTTATTTGCTTTCTTAATCCATAAAGGCACTGGCAAAATTGCTGCCAGTAATTCCTTCTCATTATCAACTGGGTTTCTTCAGCCTACTGTTATTTCAAGTAAGCTAAAATAGAATTTAAAGAAGTTGTCTTAGCAAATTAATTTTCATGATCTGTATTTGATATTTAGTCTATGTTTAAAATATTGTAGGAATCATTTACATATTTCAACATTTATGATAAAAGTTGAAAATTATCTCATATTTACTGATATTTAGTTGGCTTTCTGGAAGTGGGATTTTTCCATGTAACATGTAAGTTTAAAGTTTAGGATTCATTTATTTGGCTTTCATGTTGCTTTGGAAAATATGATTAAAATAAATAACTTTCATCTGGTTCTTAATATTGAGAGCTCTATTTTGCTGCCCGTCATATAATTTTTTTTTGTTACTGAATTTATACATAAGAAATAACTTCAAAAGAAAAGAAAAACTATTAATCAACTAATGGCTATAATGAAAGCAATCTTATTATCAATTGCCTCTGTCAATGATCAGCAAATTTCCAGAAGTTTTAACATTCTTCTAAATCATTTATCCTGTGTAAATGTCATAATGGAACAGGCAAAGTTACAAATTAATCCCGGAGTTTTGAAGATATCAAAGTTATTAATGTATAATTCAATTTAATTTTAATTAATTCTAAACACATCCTTCAAATTTTTTTAACTTGAATGTATTAGAAGTGCCAAGATAATAATAATAAAAAAAGAGCCAATTGGTGGGGATTGTACCTGTCAGAGAGTAAACACACTGAAAACAGTATACTACAGCTGTAACAATAGTCAGAATTATCTGCATACCCGATAATACATCAATCTAATAGAAGAGAGACTAGAAATGTATTTAAGTATATATGGTAATTTATAATATTGATTAATTTATTCTTTTATTGTCAACTAATATTTACTGAATGCCAAATTCTGTATAATGATGAGTAATATCAAGTAATTATAATCTTTATTAGATTATTAAACATTAAAAAGCTGATAACATCAATTATTATTAGGTCTATGGCTAAGCAAGCCCTGTCAAGAACAGCTGGCAGAAGTGTAAGTGGACATTCTCGTTGACAGAAAAATTTGGGAAAACGCTACAAAAATTATTTGCCCATATGCTTTGATATGGCATCCCTCTTTAAAGAGTCTATCCTATACAAATATTTCAACTTCCATGTGTTTGTTCTTATATGTACATCTGTATCATGTCTATATTAGATATGTAAATATTCATTGTAGCATTATTTGTAATAGCAAAAACTGAAATCAACCTAATTTTCTGGTAATAAGAGAATGGTTAAAAAGGTGTGGTGCAAATTTATGAATATTACGCAGATTTTTGAATGAATGAGGTTGATAAACGTGTGCTGACACAGCATGATGTTCATGATAATGTGAGAAAATCAAGCTACAGAAAAGTATACTAGAAAAAATTCAATGACAAACTCTTGGCACTAAATTCACATTCAAATACCTCTGTTTGGCTAACTGTAGGAAAAGCAAATCTGCTGTCACTGCTTTAAAAACTGGCTGTGTTGGGTATCTGTGCTGGATTGACAATTACCAATTGTCAATTTTGCTCTACCATCACACACTTTTAAGGCCTTTGTGGAACTACATTTCCCAGCTTCATTTTCTCTGTAGCATTTTTAGAATTTAGTTTATCCATCTATACCACAGTTTCTTTCAAAAAGCATGCGAAGTTATTTTCCGTGACTTTATTTTAGTATTCTTTCTGCAAAAGATTGATTTCTCTGGAAATGTGATTGTCCTGTTAGTTAATAGGCTTGCATCTTCTCCTTAAGGGTGACATTGACACAAGCTTTTTGGAGATCATTCAGAAGGCTGCTATCTAGAGGTGACACTGTTGAACTGTAGACACTTACTTTTAGGTGCTTGAGAGAACTTGACTATATTTTTCACTTCTAAAATTAAATGAATGCATGCTATATACTAGACATTCTAACATCACAGATACAGGAAAGAGAAATGCATTGTCTGTATTCTTAAGGGGCTCACAGGCTAGCAGGCACAGGGAAGTAGTGTGGTAATTTCTGAAGGGAATAGAGGAGAGCTAGCTGTAACAATAGTCAGAATTATCAGCATACCTAATCATATGTCAACCTAATAAAAGAGAGACTATTAGCAGCACCCCAGCAGGCTGGGGTGGTGGAAGAGATAACAAGAAATGCTTCTGAGATCTGGCAATGCTTGAGGTGAGTGAGTAAGGAAAAGCTAAACAGATGAGGGGAGTGGAGAGGGCTCCAGATTAAGAAACTAGGGTGGAGCAGCATGACAGAGGTATGAGAAAGCAGGCCCTGTTCTAGGAACTACAATTAGTCCAAACACCTCACTTAAAATGATCAAAACGGGAAGGGCATTCAATGTGCAAATACTTTGATTAGCAAGTAGGATGATTAATTGGAGTCGCTTTAGAAACACTACGAACCTGCTCACCTCAGTGGTGAGCTAAAGGATTTCCTAGGCTTGGAATGGTGACTTATCAGGAGATCCTGACTTCCACAGAGACAAATACTAGGCTCTCCACCTCAGTGAACGAGCCACCTGGGCGCCTCAACAGAACACAGACAGACTATCATGAGGACTCCTGAGGGCCGTCTCAGTGCCACCTCATAAAATTGGGCCTGCCCATTGGCCGGCACAAAAAAATTTCACTGGTTCTCCATTTCCTACCAAGTTAAATCCAACCTCCTAATTGGATTCAAGATCCTTCTACAGGCTGCCTCTCACATATACTTCCAGAATTAAATAAAAGAATTTGGTGAGTAGCAGTAAGAGTTTTGGAGTGAGTCCTGGGTTTGAATTTTAATTTTGCTGCCCACTTAAGCTCTAACAAAAATGATTTCTGCCCGTGTGTGGTGACTTAAGCCTGTAATCCCAGCACTTTGAGAGGCCGAGGCTGGCAGATCACTTGAGATCTGGAGTTTCAGACCAGTCTGGTTTAGTAGAAACCCTGTCTCTACTAAAAATACAAAAATTAGCCGTGTGTGGTGGCACGCACCTGTAATCCCAACTACTCTTGAAGCTGAGACAGGAGAATCGCTTGAACCCCGGAGGTGGAGGTTGCAGTGAGCCGAGATCGCACCACTGCACTCCAGCCTGGGACACAGAGCGAGACTCCATCTCGAAAAATAAAAGAGGATTTCTCTTAGCTTAGCTTTTGTGTCTTCATCTATGATGTGGGTATAAATCATACCTCATAGTGTTATTTTGATAATTCAATAGGATAGTATATTTTGAGTAATTAATGCAGTAACCATCATCTTAAAATGGCTGACTATATGATAATTTTAAAATTCCTATTTTGTTTCAGGCATTTTTAAGTATGTTTAATTTGGCTACTTAATAGTCTTTGGATATAGCCTGTGTTTTGGCTTTTATATCTTTGTAATTTCCGTCAGACAAAATTCTACATCATCTTCAAGGATCCTTCCTCAATTCCCCTGATTGAAAATAATTATTCTTTCCTTATTCTACATAAATTGGTACCTCTGGCACAGAAACAATAGTAATAATTTTGTTGAATAGAGAATTGGTGAAAAAAATTGTAGAGGAAAATTTTCTTACCCTTTTCATAAGCACTGTTTTCACCTCTTTCTAAAATTTTAATTTGTTAGTTAAATGCTTGGTACTATTTTATTTTAAATTCATATCTTAAATCTCATGCCCCAAGATTGAATCCAGTGGGAAGAGATAATTTTTTTTTTAAACTTTTATTTTAAGTTCAGGGGTACATGTATATGTTTGTTATATAGGTAAACTTGTGTCATGGGGATTTGTTGTACAGATTATTTTGTCACCCAGGTATTAAGCCTAGTACCTATTAGTTATTTTTCCTGATCCTCTCCCTTCTCCCACTCTCCACCCTCCAAGAGGTCCCATTGTCTGTTGTTCCCCTCTATGTATCCATGTGCTGTCATCATTTAGCTCCCATTTATAAGTGAGAACACGTGGTATTTGGTTTTCTGTTCCTGCATGAGTTTGCTAAGGATAATAGCTTTCATCTCCATCCGTGTTCCTGCAAAAGACATGATGTCATTCTTTTTTATGGCTGCATAGTATTCCATGGTGATACTTAATTTTTTAATTGCAGTGTCTACAATAATTTATGGAGTTTATTAAATTTATTTGTTATTTTATAATGAGCATTTGCTAATAAAATAATAATTCTATTGATAAATTTTATCATTAAAAAACAAATGAATTATTCTAAATTTTAATTTACAAGTGAATTCATGCCCCTGTACTGTGCACATAATAATAAAGATGTTATCAATAAAATGGGAAAAGATTTTCTGAATTTGTCTGTGTTTACGTATGAAATACTACATTCACCAAAGAGAAAATAAAATGTTGTTTCATAATATATATTTTTAAAATAAATACATAAAAAATTATTACATTTAGTAATTAATACACCATGATCAGAAACAGCTAGTTCAAAAGAAGTTTTTTAGAAAATAACTTTTTTCTTGAAGAAGTTTATTAACTCTATGTTCTTAATGTTTTCCTTTCCCTTCACCTATATATACCTTTTCCAAGATAACCCATTTATTCATGTAATGATGCTACCCCCTCAAGTAATTTCACAGGGCAGGAAATATGATTCAGACTATATGTTATTATATTTATTTATAAAATATAATTTCTTGAGCTTTTGGGTTCATTTTCAAACCTTAACATAAACACGATATCATTTTTACTTCTTAGACAAATTAATACCCTGAGTCTTAAGCAGTAAAGAGAATATTGGTTTATGCTATTTCGTTTGAGATGACATTTAAAAAATATGTCAATTTTGGAAGCTTGAGTTGCATCTGAATGATACTGATCACCTTGGAATGGTGGAAGAGTTCCTCCTTAGTAACAATGTCGAAAGAAAATTACATTGTTCAGCTCTTATTTCCACAGATAGTATGGAGGAAGGCAGCTATTAGAGGTAAATCTTTTCTTTGGAAGCAGCTTTAAGTCTTTGTGTATTGATAAAGAGAAGAAAAAGCTCACAGGAACATTATCTTATCCTTTTCACAAGTGGTGTTTTAACCTCCTTTTAAAATTGTAAGCAGGGCCAGGCGTGGTGGCTCATGCCTGTAATCCCAGCACTTTGGGAGGCCAAGGTGGGTGGATTGATTGAGGCCAGAAGTTTGAGACCAGCCTGGCCAACATGGCAAAAATCCGTCTCTACTAAAAATACAAAAAATTTAGCTGGGCTTGGTGGTGCGTGCCTATAGTTCCAGCTACTCAGGAGGCTGAGGCACAAGAATCTCTTGAATCTGGGAGGTGGAGGTTGCAGTGAGTCAAAATCATGCCACTGCACTCCAGCCTGGGCAACAGAGCAAGACTGTCTCAAAAAAAAAAAAAAAAAAGAAGAATGTATTAGTTAAATGCTTGGCATTATTCTTCATTTCTTATATCTCATAGTGTTTTGACTATTTTATAATTCTTAGAATGATTGGCCTAATAGAATGCAAACTCTATTTTTGCAGGTCAATTTCCACTTTTTTGGTCAGTTTAAAATATAAAAAAAGACCCAAATTTAAAATAATCACTATATTCTAGAAGAGAAAACTTATTGAGTTCATTTTTATAATTTTTTAACATGTTTTAAATGTTAAATGATAACAGTAATTTAAAATACACTCAAAAAATTTCTCTAACGACAACATGTATTTCTATATACCAAGAGTATGATCCTACTTATCCATTTGTAGTTAAAAAAATTCAAACAGTATGGAGATTTCTCAAAGAACTAAAAATAGAACTACCATTAAACCCAGAAATCTCACCACTGGGCATCTACCCAAAAGAATAGAAATCATTATATAAAAAAGATACCTGTTTTTAAAATGTTTTATTTTGTTATTTTTCTTTTTCAACTTTTATTTTAGAATCAAGGAATATATGCGCAGGTTTGTTACAAAGCTGTATCACATGATGCTGAGGTTTGAGGTATGACCGAACTCGTCACTCAGGTAGTGAGCATAGTACCCAATAGACAGTTTTTCAGCCCTTGCCCCTCTCCTTCTCTCCTTCCTCTAATAGCCCCCAGTGTCTATTGTTTCCATCTTTATGTCCATGTGAACCCAATGTTTTGCTCCCACTTATAAGTGAGAACATAAGGTATTTGGTTTTCTGTTCCTGCATTAATTTGCTCAGCATAATGGCCTTCAGCTGCATCCATGTTGCTGCAAAGGACGTGATTTCATTCTTCGTTCTTCATTCCTTTTTATGGCTGCACAGTAGTCCATGGTGTATATGTGCCACATTTTCTTTGTCCAGTCCACTGTTGATGAGCACCTGGGTTAATTCCATGTTTTTGCTATTGTGAATAGCACTGCAGTGAATACATGGGTACACGTGTCCTGTTGGTAGAACAGTTTATTTTTCTTTGGGTTTATACCCAGTAATGGGATTGCTAGGTCAAATGGCTATCCAACTCCCAGTTCCTTGAGAATTCTCCAAACTATTTTCCACAGTAGCTATACTAATTTGCAATCCCACCAACATTGTATTGGTGTCCCCTTTTCTCTGCAGTCTCAGCAACATGTTAATTTTTGACTTAACAAAAGCCACCCAATGCAAACTTTAAGCGAGAAATGTCCACGTCAGGATTTGCTACAGAACGGAGTGTGTGCCAGATGCTATGTGGCTGGTTGTTGCTTGAGTGTTTAATCACCATGAGACCAGTGCTCCTTAGCTACCCCATGGATTTCATCAATTATAGAGAAGTAAAATTACTAAAGTGAGAAATGGATGTAGCAGCTGGCAGTACACACAATTTGGAAAATATTAGGAAATATGTAAATAACTTTCTAGCATTACAATGTTTTAGCTGGTCTGCACTTACACTTCATAAAACTTAATTTTTTGAGAGATAATTTTTCTTCCAATTAGGGAATAGCAAAGAGTATGCAACAGGCAGGTTTGGATCCTCTTCATATCTGGTGAAGTTATAGTATAAAAAAGCACACTGGCTAGGGTATCTGAACAATGGGTTCAAGGCTTTGTACCACAACTAGCTGGTTGTGGTCATTTAACCTCTCTATTTCTAGATTCCTTGTCTAGAAAATGAGAGAACTAGGTAAGAGGTTATCTGAGATGACTTAAATTCTACAATAGTTTTATTCATAAAGGAGCAAAAGATAGGCAAGAAGCACTACAATTATTTCCTTTCAAAAGGATTAAGCCTTGAAAATAAGTTTATTTCATTTACATTATCTCAGTCACATTATTGCTGCTACTGTATACATATTTTACAGAATTAAGTAAAATTACCTGTCTAGAGTTTCTTTTTCTCAAGTCAGCTTTATGCCTACTAAAAGTAAGCAATGTGTTTCCATTTTATTTATTCAACATAAACAGTAGTGTTGCAAAGAGAAACACAACTTGGTAATGGACTTAAATAGTTGGTTAATTATTGTTGTTAGGAACTTAAAGCCATACCCCAGAGTTTTATTTAAAGTCTAGAAATGAATAGAAGCTCTATGAAGGCAGAAACCATGTCTGTCTTCTTTACCTGTATATTCACAGAGCCAAGACTAGCACTCAACACCTAGTTGCTTCTGAGTAAATATTGTTGAATATATGAATAACTATACAGAGTGCTTTTGGAGAATATCTGGTTGCCAATTGAAAGCTCTATGATTCAGGTCAATGAAATTGATTACGCCATATTTCATGTATTTTTCTGACATAATTGGCAACAGTAGGGAAAAAATTCCCTGTAAGTGGGGAAAACGCTAATATTTCCCCAATAACTCTTTCTACTTGAGGATTGTCATTTTTTTGCTATTCTAGATTAATTTACAGTTAATCACATAAATCAATAAAGTTCAATAAAAATACATATTTTTCTTTGATGAACCATTTCCAGCGATGCTTTCAGTTGGCAAACTCTTTTCTTATTATATTAAGCATCCCCTATTGCTTAATAGCGCATAATATTGAAAAATCTTTTGAAGAGACAAATGACTTCAGATATCTAAAGATATTGACAGATACTCTACATTCCTTTTCAATTTCCTTTCAGAAATGTACATTTCATTCAACTTTTCAATTAAAAATTTTAATATAAATATTTCTCTAAAGAAAAATATGGCTGGTGGATGTAGACAGGGCTTCTTTTGTAACTTCCAAGAACAAGGCATCTTGGTTTACAAGATTGGTTCTACAGGCCTCAAGACCCATAGGATTCACAATATGAGTGATGTGCTATTCATTAGACAGTATCAAGGGATACAATACATTTTCTGCACATTTTTTGACACGTTATTTAAAATCAGAAAGAATTTTAAAAAGGCCTATCTAAAGTGCCTAGCCATATTCACCCCCAAAATGGTATAATCAAATAATGGCATTGACCTTAGAATATCTGAGTATTTGTTGACTATTAATATATATGGTACATTATATATTTTTGGTGGATGTACTGGTGATTACAAGGTGCAAGGTCTCCATATAGAATACTGACCATAAAGCACTTACTGTTTGGTATAATGTATGTTACTGTATCGTGTTACTCTGTGTCGAGATGTCATTGGGGATGTGGAGCCAATGGTTTGGCTTATGGGAAGGTCTGGACTCATCATTTGCATCACTTGAATTTCTGGCCCTACTAAAATATTGCCGCTCATTACAGGTCCCTTACAACCATCAGTTGTGCTACTATTGCTCACGTCAGGCACACCAGGACTAGCCAGTACTCTCTCAGCATAGATTACATTGTTGTAATCTGCTAACTCGGCAGGTACACAAATATTCCCTTGAATATCATAGACAGGTGCCATTACTGCTTCGGTTACTACAACATTGGGTGCAAGCTGAGGATCAAAAATAATTGTAGTGGGTTGTACACATTGATCAGCATTACCGTAAGTCTCAGTCACAATAATATCTCCATGGACCACGGGTTCAGATGCTGCCATTTCTTCTTGGAATTCAACTTCTGAGGGAGTCAATCCTGAAGATTCATTAACAAAGTAATTAGGTCCGAGCAAAGGGAGGTCAGTACTGATTGGTATACAAGCCTGGTGTGAAGGAAATGGTTCAATTTCTGTGTTTAAGCAGATCTCAGCAAGAGTCCTAAATTTTGGATCTAAAGTTTCCATGCAGCTTTCATCTAAGTCATCCACAATCCAACTGCAACAACCAATAGAGCCTACGGGAGACCCGACTCCCTCGTGGTCATAAATGAGCAAGCAGTCAATGGCTGGTCGACCTTCATCTTCATCTGCATAAGCATATGCTTTCTAAAATTAAAAGGAAATGCAGAATTAGAAATTTCTTTTTCCCTAAAATAAGGAAGAATAACAGCAATCCCTCAGAGAGACTTCTGAGTTAAGTTGTTACGGAATAAACTGAATAACAGTATCAATTACTCATTAAAATAATTGATACTATCCATGCACATTCTGTGATAGCATTTGTAACTACCAATTTTAGGATATAGTTTACAATTGCAACAACATCTTCAGCATTTTTTTTGTAAAGAATAATGGTGAAATTCATGTATGAACAGATGGGGAGTAAAGCAGGCTAACTGAAATATGAGATAAAATGGGTTGCTATTTAAGCCAAGTAAACTTACTAAATAGGAATTCATGAGAAGATTTATTCACTCTTTATGCTACTCTATTAGGCCAACTCAATGTCTATAGGGCTTTTTTTTAATGCTGCTAGACCCATGATCTTTTGTCTTTTTTTCATGGATACATAATAGTTGTATATATTTATGGAGCACATGGGATGTTTTGATACAGGTATACAATGCGTAATGATAAAATCAGGGTAATTGGGGTATCTCTCACTTCAAGCATTTATGATATCTTTGTGTTAGGGACGTTCCAGTTCTGTTTTAGTTCTTTTAAAATGTGTAATAAATTATTGTTAACTATAGTCATCCTGTTGTGCTATCAAATACTAGATTTTCTTCATTCTAACAGTATTTTTGCACCTATTAACCATCCCACTTTGTTTCCCCTCCCTACTACCCTTGTCAGCCTCTAGTAACCATCATTCTACTCTCAATCTCCATGAGTTCGGTTTTTTCTTTTAGCTTTCACAAATGAGTGAGAACATGTCAAGTTAGTCTTTCTGTGTCTGGCATATTTCACTTAACACAATGTCTTCCAGTTCCATCCATGTTGTTGCAAAATGACAAAATTTCATTTTTTATGGCTGAATAATATTCCATTGGGTATATGCATCACATTTTAAAAGTCCAATCATCTGTTGATGGACACAGGTTGATTCCGTGTATTGGCTACGTGACTAGTGCTGCAATAAACATGGGGGTGCATATATTTCTTTGATATACTGATTTCCTTTCTTTTGGATATATACCCAGCAGTGCTATTGCTGGACCCCTTTTCTTAGTGAAGGTCAGTTGATGGATAAGTCACTGGACTGAGAATAGGAGAGCTATCTTCTAGGTCTTAATCCAGCACGAGTTGTGGTGATGCTGTGTTCCTGAGTTTTAACTCCTTTCGTTCCCAATCCTTTTTATTTTCTCTTTTCTGTTGGAGGCTCCGGGAGAACATGAAGGACATCAAAAGCAGAGGTCATAAATGCACCTTTTTTTCTCCTTGATGAGCATTTTCCTGCTTTGCTACTGCTATGGGAAACAAGGTGAGGAATCAAGGAAACAGAAGATAGAAAAATGGAAAAGGGAAGTGGAGAATGATGAGGGGTGTGGCCTTGTTCACAGTACTAAGATGCGCTGTGGCAGTTGAATATGAAATCCTGTGGCAAATTAGTATCTTGTGTTTTAAGGAGAAGTGAAATATTTTTTATTCAGGTTTGGGATAGGGTTGAGAATAACAGCATATTTCAGAAGAGGCCTACTACCATTGTGAGTATTTTACTATTATTATTATTCAATCTCAAGACGATTTTGTGTGTGACTGTGAGGGCATTACCTCCGAGAAGTAGCTGTCCAAGAACGCCATGTTGATGTCTGAGTCAGCGTAGTCCCGCAGGGTTCCCATGGTAGAGCTCCTCTTCCTTGAGGCCCCTGCAGCTCCTGCGGCCCCTGCGGCCATGAGGCCAACGGCTGTCCCCATACCTGTGTTGAGCTCCACTCCCGATACACCTCCTTCCGCCGTGCCCCCGGCTGCATAGGTGTTGGTGTAGATTTCTGAAAAGGGAGGATGTTAGTGTAACAGCGCTCGAGTTGCCTGCAGCGCGCATCTGCCTAAAACGCTGCCACCGCCATCTGCGGTGCCACCACCACCCGGCAAGGCGTAGGCACTAAAAAGCTGACAAAGAGCGATACGAGTTACACCGATACATCTCCAGGCTTGTTGACCAAATAAAAGTAAATTAATTACACAGATGGAGTCAGTGGTGGGACGTGGCTTTCCCACATTTGCACAGACTTCGCCCTAGACTTAAAGGTGTAGAACTTGCCAAGAGGAACTACAAGCAGGCGCCCGTTCCTGCCGTGGCTGCTGCGGGCTTGACCCACCCGGGAGCCCTCCAAAGCAAGGCCAGCGACGGGATTGCAGAAACTGAGCTCATAGTCCTCCTTCACTCCGGAACAGGATGGAGCTGGGCTCACAGGGATGTTCAGTCACCGAGTTTCTTTGCATGCAAAGGGCCAAGCTTGGGATACTAAGGAATCAGAGAAAGCTCACGTGCACTGCAGAATTAAGCACCCTCTCTATTTGGTGCAATCATTGCCATATAACTAAGTAGTGTGTTCAGTATTCTTAGATATGCGTGGGGCTGGTAAGATAGGAGAGTTTAAGACACTCTTGAGGCAAAAGCTTGTCTGACTTTAAGAAAAGTTATTCAGTGTATTATTAGAGTACATTTACTGCCTTTTCTTTAGCTCTTAAAAAAAAACAGCTTGTATTATAAATAATTACTACAGTAGCATGTACTCCGTGCCAGGCACTACTCTAACATATATTTTGTGATATATGTATATATACACACTTATATATGTGTGTGTGTATATATATAGACACACATACACATGTATGTTATATATAATAAAATAATCTATACAATATATGTATGTATTATATATTACATATATAATACGTATTATTTACTCCTCACAGCAACACTTTAAAGTAGGTACTATCATAAGCTCAATTTTAAAGATAAGGAAACTGAGGCCCAGTGAGGTTAAATGTCTTGACTAAGGACTTATTACTACAGGTTGAGCATCCCAAATCCGATAATCAAGAATCCAAAATGCTCCTAAGTCTGAAACTTTTTGATCACCACGGCACAAAAAGTTTGAGCCAAACTCAAACTCATGGTCCTACGCATTTCAGATAAAAGATATGCAACCCTTAAGCAAGTGGCAGAGCTGGGAATCAAACCCAAGCATTCTGCTTCCAGAGTTTGCTCTTTTAACTGCTGTGTCATACTTCACTGTCTGTAGTTTCAGATAGAAAAAAAAAGTGGCTGCTTCAAATAGGTCACATTCCCTCTAATTATACTGTCACCCAAAGAGATTGACAGACTTTTCCATAAGGTACTTCTACATGAAGTTGGTCTGGTTGAATAATTTTGAAAAATTTAAAAGGAATAACAGATTTTGGTGTCTACTGACCAGAGGAATCCATCCGATCCTGGGTATTTGAGGCTGTCATGGGTGCACATATATTTGACACATCCTGAAAAGAAAAATAAACATTTAAAAAACAAATGCTTTATGTTAAACATTTAAAAACTGACATCTGTTCATTTTTGTGCAGTATGTAATTGTTAAGACATGCTCAATTTCCACTGAAACTCCACACTTCTCTGGAAAGTGACAGTCCACTTACCCTGTCCTCGGGATGGGCCCCTTCAATTCTCCAAGACTGCATCACTCCTTCTCCACCCTCAGGCACAGGAGCAAATCTTGTTCCCAGGCCTTCTGGCTGTCTCTGTTTGCAGCAACACAGGAGCAGCAAGAGTGGAGCCACTGCCCAAGAAAGTGACAACGTCGAGTTAACACAAATTGCTCAGTTTAGGAAGTCACTGGATGAATCATTTTGGGGAGCATTTGGTGGCAGTATATTTAGAACAAAAATACAAATATATGTAAGAAAATCTCATTTTTTTCCTTTAGGGGACTGAGTATACATATCCACTTTTATAAATACAACACCACCAAATCACATAGAACTTTAGTGCTAGATGGCAAGGAGTTTGAGATCAGGTAATTGAATTTCTTTACTGACAGATTAGGAAAGTAAGGTTGTCTTTAGTCGAAGACTCTTGAGCTGGTTGGGGCAGATGGACACATACATGTAAGTTAAACGCATCATGAATATATGTTATCAAGAGGATTGAATACAGGATTCAGCTATAGGACCTGGAGATAGGACCTATCTTCAATCCTTATCACAGTTACACTTAAAATAGAAGTCAAATAATACTCACTAAATTTAATGGAGATATTTACAATTATTTTAAGACTTTGTTTACAGACTATAATGAAAAATTAAAGCTATCAAAAATGTTTAGCTATCCAAGTGTTTCTTCTAAGAGGAAATTTCCTATTTGTTACCCTAATAATCACCTCAATTCTATATTTTAATCCATAAATATAGACACTGATTAAGTTTTCTAAGATTCTAGAATACACTCTGTTTAATTCTTTGGGCCCACTCTAGTTGCTTTTCATACTTTCCTAATTCTCTAGCACGGCATGCATTTTACTAAGTGGGTTAATTAAAGATAAAGAATAGAAGGATAAATGCTTGAGGGGATGGATGCCCCATTCTCCAGGATGTGATTATTTCACATTGCGTGCCTGTATCAAAGCAGCTAATGTACCCCATAAATATGTACACCTATTATGTACCCACCAAAATTAAAAATTAAAAACAGATACAAAAGAAGAGAATATCAAAGTTGCAAAATCAACTTTAGTCTTATTACAACAATTAATTTGGCAATTTTGCCATCTGCACTATGAACAGTGAAAGGTCAAGTTATACCTTTCCACAGCATTTTCTGGAAAAGGGCTAAAACTAGAATTGGTAGCCCCTAGGCCATGGTTCCACCTATTCTATATTTCTGTGAATTTAAATGTGAGCTGGATCATGTACCATTGCAGGCATGAACTCTAACAAAGGCACTATCTAATAAATGAAATGAAGTGTTTTTAGCACATACCCAATACAATTACTGTATGTGTAATCTCATTTGGAGCTAACATCAAAAGTGTCAATTTGAGGCCCTTTGGGAACATAGGTTTGGGCTCAGATCCCTCCCACTACCATCACACTGCCCCCCTCTCCTAAAATAGACCATGGACTTCTCCATTGAAGACAAGTGTCCATAGGGGTATTCCTCTCCTATTCTACAATCAATCAGTTGAACAACTCTCATGCTTTCTTTGACTGGGTCAGGAAAAAGTCTTGAAATTCTTAGTGCTAACCTTATGGAAATGCAGCTGACACTGGGTTTTTAGCCCTGAACTGCACATTAGTCTCACCAAAGGGCTTGAACATGCTGATGCTTGGTCTCATCTTGAGTATGACTCAAGTATGAGTAATTTTGGAAGACCTTTAACTAATTCTTATGTACAACTAGGGTTGAGAACCACTAACTCAAAGCTTACCTGAAAACCACTACTCAATTGCCGTAGAGTTATATTCTGGGAAAATATCTCTAATATCATTGTGAGAATCACTCATGATCTTTGCATAGCTTTGAAACCTCACAGATTATTTCAAGAAAGAAATCCTCACCAAAAGTCAACTGTTATTTTTTATGCCTTGAAATGATTACATTTTAATTAGTGCTCATCCCTGAAAACATAGCAACAATACAGTTTGACAAATTTAATTCTCTTTAATTTTAGAACCCAGCTTTTGATCCCCATAAAACCTAAATATTGCAAGGGCAACCTAAAATGTATGAAGTACTCTTCCTCTGAGGATCTATATGTTTAAAAAAATTCTATGGGGAAAGGAGGGCCCTTTTTGGGAAATTTTTGTTTGGTGATCTTGCCACTTCTGTGACCAGTCTTAGTGTAGGAACTCACCCAGAGCCCAGAGGCTAATTCTCTGTTCTAGTCTCTTCTACTTGCTTCCTACCGCAGGGTCACCGGCGCTCATCAGCTCTCATCGACTCTTCTGTGCCATTGTACTGAAGCCCAGAATGCCTGGTGTGTCATGAACATGCCTCCATGCTGGCTCCCAGCCTCCCTTTTAGCCTCTCTGCTTCCTAGGTGTGCTATGCTCTTCCATATCTTGCTCCCTTTTGTTTGTGTGTGTGTTTTTTTGTTTTTTTTTGTGTGTGTGTCTTTGATTACCTTTCAAATTTCCTTAGACATCATCCTCCTTTAAAAGAAATCCTCAGCAGGGTGCAGTGGCTCACGCCTGTAATCCCAGCACTTTGGGAGGCCAAGGCGGGTGGATCACGAGGTCAGGAGTTTGAGACCATCCTGGCTATCACGGTGAAACCCCGTCTCTACTAAAAATACAAAAATTAGCCAGTCATGGTGGTGGGCGCCTGTAGTCCCAGCTACTTGGGAGGCTGAGGCAGGAAAATCATTTGAACCTGGGAGGCGGAAGTTGCAGTGAGCCGAGGTTGCACCGCTGCACTCCAGCCTGGGCAATAGAACAAGATTCCATCTCAAAAAAAAAAAGAAAAAAGAAAAAGAAAAAGAAAAAAAATCCTCAGCTTTTCAGGCTCACCTCAAAATCCACTTTTCCAAAAAGATTGTCCTAACTTTTCCACATTGACTTAATTGCTTCTGCCTCTCTACTCTTAAAGCGTTTTAAGGAAATTTCCATGATGGGATTTGTTTTGTGCTTTTAGGTAGTATATGTAGTGATTTGCATGTGTTTCCCATTTTTAGGACTCTCACTCACCCTAGGCTTTCTTAGTTATCATTGTGGATTAAGCACATATACTTGTCAGTCCCATTGTTTATTTCTAAGGCACTCAAAAATTGCTAGAGATACCAAAAAGAAATGGCTCCACGGACCTAACCATCCCAGCGAGCCTCGTAACAGTCCTATTTTGAAGAACTATTGAAAAGAAGGATTTAATTGAGTACTCACAAAGCAGTAGCAGGATGCCCAGAACCATCATGCCGATCCCTGCTGGTCCAAGACCAACATTTGAAACTCCAGCTTGGTCTTCAGTGACAGGCCCATACGTGTCACCAGTTATATCCTCTGTGTAGATGCCCGCGGCACCAGAGTCCAGGCACATGTGGTTGTCATCGCAATCGCAGGCATATAACTGCACCATCTGTGCCAATTCACATGCTCTGTTATAGCTGTCCTTCACCAGGATTGGGATTTCATAAAATCCTGGAGATAAAACCTGCTTAGCCGTAAGGATTGCCGAGGTAGCTGAAATGGAAGAGAGGAAACAGAAAATAAATGGAAATTCCTTGGTGGGCTGGGCGGGTGGTTAACTCTCCCTAATACCAAACATTGACTTAAAACACTTGATTTTTCATGCTTTCTTAGTCATAAAGCCCCTTGTACTTTTTTTAACATTTATTTTATTTATTGTTATTATTATTATTCTTGTTATCTTTGAGACAGGGTTTCATTCCTATTGCCCAGGTGGGAGTGCAGTGGCACAAACATGACTCACTGCAGCCTTGACTTCCTAGGTTTAAGTGATTCTCTCATCTCAGCCTCCTGAGAAGCTGGGACTACAGGCATGTGGCACCATGCCCGGCTAATATATATATATATATTTAGTAGAGGCAGGGTTTTGCCATATTGCCCAGGGCGGTCTTGAACTCCTGGGCTCCAGCGATCCACCTGCCTTGGCCTCTTAAAGTGCTTGGATTACAAGCATGAGCCGTTCTGCCTGGCCTTTTTTTGTTTCCTTTCTTTCTTTCTTTTTTTTTTTTTAACATTTATGACTAATTTTTAAATAAGTATTGCTTACTGCTGGATTGCTACTTCTACAATGCAGGCAAGGACCTTGTTGCATCTTCCCAGAGCAACAGTAATTGGCATATAATATACATTCAATAAATATTTGCCCAATGAATAAATAATATTGAGCTGAAAGAAAATATTAGAAGTCTTCTATTTAGGACTACAGTTTACACAATACCCTCCTTAAGACTGTTCAAAATTGTTGCTCTTTCATTTAAAATTGTTCAAATTCTCCTAATTCTTTGTGCTATCATTGTCTATGAATTTTTATAAAACATATTGCCTAAAATATTGGTTGGAATTTATTTATTAATACAAGGAGTGTTAAGAGATGATTAAATTTACAGCTAAACCATGAATAGTAACTGATTGATCCATAGCACACAATGTTTTTTATTATGATGTTTTATTATCCTCAGTTAGCTAGATGGCAAGCCAGCTATGTCCACCAAAATCTAACCTGTGCACAAGGTAAAAATGAGATAAGACAATGCCACAGCACATTAAGTGAAGTTCATTCTGTTCTAAAACACCAGCAAGCATTGAAACAGGTCCCTAGGAATACTATCTCCAGTGTGGTTATATTTTTTATTGGCAAACCTGTAATAGCTATAATATTATACCTCCATGCAGAACATTTTTTCTTATATGTGTAATCATAATATCTAGGATCTGAATGAGGAAAAAAGTGGTTAGCAATTATTATTGTTTATGAATGGGCTATTGAGCTTTATAGGAGATGGTGAATTCAGAGTTGACTTGATATTAATGGAATTGCTTTAACGTGATTAACTTTAAAAAATATTAAAGTGGTTTTGTTGAAAAGAGCTAAAGGTTTGATGGTAAAAACAAATTGCCTAATTTCTTACTTTGACCAAGTCTTTATTGGTGGTATTTTCCCCACCTTATTTTAGGGTTTCTCCATTCTGTAAATAGAGGGGCTTGGTGGCCTCAAAGAGGTGGGAAGTATTTCCTCTCACCCTGGGCTCTGTAGTCTGATGGCCACCGACTAGCCCATGAGATTTTCCCTGTAGCCCCAAATGAATATGAGATTAGGGAGCTATCTTAGCCCAAATGAGATCCTCTCATAGCATTTTCTTTTTTATTATGCACTTAACGTTTTAGGAAAAAGAACCCAAGGTAGATAAAATGTTATGTTATCTGAAATTTATTCTTAATTTTTATCAATGTCAGCCATTCAGTTGTATGTAGTTATAGTCAAGATACATACATATACAACTTCGTGATCTATTTTTCACTTTACTTTCTTTGGTTTATGCATTCTTTTGTATCTACATTGCATAATTCTAATTTTAGTGACTGTATATTATTAGCACATCTTAATAATATGTACTATAGTTTGTTTAATCATTCCTCTAATATTGAGCAATTCGGATTTAAATTTTTACCCTTAAAAATAAGTCTGAACTCATAGTTATTGTTAAAAATAATTTAATTGATTTTATGTGCTCCTAAGTGAGCAGTAAATATTTAAATGTATCTATGGGATATATGAGTTTCAGAGACATTTATGTGATTTGTCTGAATTTATTCAGAATAGGGAATTGTGACATTCTTAATTTATGAGTTTGTTAAGGGTTCTGTTTATTTTAAACTGAATAAATATTGGTTTAATGTTTTACCTACTCAAAATGATGGGTAAACTGGTATTTATCTACTACTATTTGTAAATTAAATATTAATGAAACATTTTGACTCATTTCATTTCAGTTCAAAATTTTATCAAATATCCTCTGTGTACAGGACATATTTTTTTCATTTAATGTTAATATGGCAAGAATTGTGGAAACAGAAGTAGAATGTTTTATTAAGTGACTTGACACGTTTTTTGGTAATTGTTTTCCTTTTGGACTTAAAGTCCAAAAAGCAAGCTTACGTTTCACTTACCATTTGTTGATCTGACATCCCACATGTCAGCTGTTCCTGGTGGCTCATCAACAACACAGAAAGTAAACGGAGACCCATAAGAATGTTCATTAACAGAGATAAGGACTGATGGAGAGTCAATGCAGATGGTTCTTCTTTCAGGAAAAATGTTTGGACAATAATCATTGATATCAGGAACCTCAATACATATGGTTCCTGTAGCTGTTTTTCCAGAGCCGTCTGAAAGAGTAAGTGTCATAGGTGTTGAGGTAAATGGTGTTAGGGAGAAAACTCTTTCTCATATCCCCTGATGATGCCATGGAACTTGTAGGAAACATATACGTGACTTGGGAGGCTTGACAGGTTCCTGCCCGCTTCAGTGACCCAAAGTCACTCTTCCCTTTGTATGTGCTACCTTCCAGCCACACTGCTTCTTTTGAGTTCTTTAAACAAGTTTCTTTTTTACTCTGGACTCTGGCACATTCTTTTCACCCTTCCTAAAATGTTTTCCACCCTCATTTCATTTTGCTAATTCTGACACATCCTAAGGCGCAAAATCAAATGTTCTTCCTCAGAGAAGGTTTACTGCTTTCTAATCTCACCCTGTTCCCATAAATTAGACCCCCAGGTCAGTTATGGACCTCCATTCAGGATGCTCACTGAGTCCTGTGTTTGTAGAAATAACCACAGTTGAAATAAATACTTGTTTGTGTTTTTCTTCTGTGCTCACTGTTTATTTTAATTGCATCTGTTACATGCTATTTCTTTCTGAAATGGCGTTTCTGAAAACAAATATAAGTGTATCAGATTTTTCCCTAATCCACTTGAAACAAGTTTTTGGATAGTATAATTTATCAGAAAGGGCCAAAGATTAAAGATTAGGAGTCTAGGAGCTTTTTAGTCCACTTTTCTACTCTATGTTCTGTTACAGCGAATACAGAATTTTTTTTGCTTGTTTTTAACTTGAAAAGAATCTTAGCTTTCTCGCTTTTAAACTAGAACATTGTCATCTCTGGGGTACCTTACTAGGTCCTTTTCTGAGAAAGCAATAAATTCCTTTTACAGATGTTTTCTGTGTGCCTAAGTAGTAGTCATTGAGGTAATTGAATGAGAATAAACTGAGAACCTACCTATAGTCTATATGATTTTGTATAATATGTTTATATACCCTATTCAGCATTGGACTTGTTTTCACTAGATGAAAGATGTCGATTTCACTTAGTTTCTCATTAGAAAGGCATCAGATTATTCCACAGATTGTTTTATTTGTCATTCTTTGATCTTTGGTAGCTCTTCTATTACCTTGTGATTGGCAACCAAAGCTCAAGCTATTGCTTATAGCGTTTGCTTCCCGATAAAGTTTGCTCTGCATAGAGGTCTGTCTCTTCACCTGATGACGGTGTGTGCTGAAGCAAACTTATTCCAACCATTCAGATGGCTCTGTGCCAGTGCAGACACTCTGCTTAGGTGAATAAACAATCAGCTTTTTTTCTGGATTTCTCTTGGTACATTTTGACAGCACTTTCTCTCTCTTTATTTGCTTGGAGTGACTAATTATTTATTCTAGCATTTGAAGATTTTTCACATATGACCAATATGCAAACATAGGGTGCAATCAACATGGTTAGAATCCATTTTCAAATTAGATCTTCCAGAATACTGATAATAAATAAGACAATGTTATTTATAAAACTGACCCAGGAGTTAAAATTTACCCGCCACAGGATGAAGCCCAGGATGTACAGACGATAGTTGGTTTGGTTTTATCATGGTTTCTTTTTGAATTTTATGCTGCTTCTTTATCTTTACTTTTGTTTTGATACTAGAAAGGTCAGCTATAAACTCAGTGCAAACCTACAGTATCTGTCTTACATTAGGCATGTATCTCGGACACCTATCTTTCCCCTTCTTCACGGTTCCTGACCTTTGTCTCTTGTTTTGTTCTATAGCAGCTGGTTTCCTAGGCACTGCTTCATAGAATCGTTAACTATTGATAAATAAACAAATCCTGTTGCTGCTCACCAAGAGGACTGCTTAACAGATTTACCCATGTGAGAAGTGGCTCACTTACAAGTTAAGTCAGCGCATCTGTATTTACGACTTTTAATATGGATCTTATATTTGGACTAACCTGTGCTTTCTTGGTCCATAGCATCTTACTATGGAAATATGTCTAATCAAGCAACACTCACACAAGCTTCTCACTGTAGTTCAGTTTTAATGGCTCGAAAATAATTGTATTCTTGGAGACATTGCCTTCCCACAAGGTGATCCCCGAATGAACTTTGTCGAGCATGTAGCCCTTACTTTAAGTAAACGTTCCCAACATACCCTACAAGTGAGATTAGCCATACTCAAGAGACAAAGTCATAATCAGAAGATGAATTATATTTTAACTTTTATGCTGTAAGCCATATACAACTCATTTTTGGAAGCAGATGAAATAAACTATGGCTTAAGTGTAAATTATGATTTTAATTGACTTCAATTCTTGATTTGAAGTGTTTAGGGCTTTCTATAAGTCTTGATTACACCATTAAAAATGTCTGAGTCACTCAAATATCAGCATTAGAATAACATAATATTTAATATAATAGTACTAGTTTTCTTAAAATAGTGAAAATAAATTTTCTTACCATCTATAGCCAGGATCTCTGCTGTGTATATCCCATTGATAATATATTTTGACTTCTTATCAAATTCTCTAGAAAATTGTATCTCACCAGTTCTTGAATCAATTTTTAACCAGCTGCCTGCATCATGCCCTATGATATATCTGTTTTTAAATAAAAAAGTTTGTTATTATGCTTTTATGAAAGTTAGTACTTTTAAATCACATAAGAGCTACAATGTGGCAAACTTTAATATTGTGTTTTTATGTTTTATAGTGATGATTGCCTTGGTTTATAAAAAGGATATATATATCAATAAAAATTCAATGATAAATACATTAATATACAGGTCTGCAAGTTTTAAAATTTCATCATTTTTACTCTTCTGGCTCCTAGGATAATTGTTAATAAAATGTATGAGTTTATTTCAGCTCTATTTATTAAATCATAGCAATATAAAACATCCTTTATTCATTTTCAGAAACAAATATTGCTTATTTATTTTCACATGTGGTATACTTAGGATTTTTTTTGTGGCTTTTCAGCCATGTTGATTTCAGAGCACCTCACTGATAGCCTGTTGGGGGCTTGTGGTATCCTCTGTTCAGTGTCTCTATCTGGATCTTGTTACAGATGATAGATTTAAAGTGCTTGACCTCACTGGAAGAAGATCTGGTCTCTACCAGGCACAATTTCAAGTCTTCAGTTCTTTTATCTGAACTGCTTTTACCTCCACTCATCCTGGCAAACTTCACAGGTTTTTTTGAGTCTGTCAATTTGTTAACTGATTTAATAACTAAAACTGTGAACATCAAAGTAACTTATAAGTCAGTAGACTTTGTTTACTCCAAGAATATTGGGAAGAAGAAAAGGATATAGAGAAGGGCAGGATATAGAGAAGACCTGTGTACTTCACTGTGGTTATTTCCAGAATATTTTACATTGTTCTAATTCACGTATAATCTATGTACCTAGTGCCCCAATAGTATCTTTTTATTTCTCCTCTTCTGACTCTCCTTATGCCTATCAATTTTCTAAAACACTGTTTTTAGCTTCTATGATTGTGTTTTTTCTCTTAGATTAAGCAGAGGATTGAAATTAGTCTCAAAGTCATATTAACACAGGTTTAAGAAAACAAGCAGTGACTCAACTTTTATGGTGTCTTATTGCCCACAATATGGCTTAATCGGCCCAGCTCCAGGGTAGTACAAACTGGCCACAAAAGATCAAAAAGACTTATGGAGTAATTTAGGAGGCTCTTTGATCTTACAATTACTCACTGGACACAATTACTTTTATAACTAGTTGGAGCCCTTACATTATTGAAGCCTCTAAAACACTTAAAATTCTAAGATTTCAATGCTCTAATAGTCTTTTGAATCAAAGGAATAATAAAAGCAAAAAAGCCCTCCAAAAGTATTACAACCAACATATACTAGCACATGCTACACGAATTAACACTGGATAGAACCATAGAACACGAAGAAAATATTTGCAGTACCTGACATCGGTTGCAGGGTTTCCTGTGTCCAAATCTATGGCTGTGTATGTGCCAAGCACATAATTCAATAAGGAACTTCCTTTTATTCCTTCCCGCACACTAAAAGCCATAGTACTTGGATGAAATGCAGGTCCTTCTCTCACGTTAACAACTTGAATTCTCACAGGGGTTGGGTGCATTCGGAATTGAGAAGCAACGGAGTAGTGAAAATCAGCTTGGTTTTTAACTCCGATACTAAGCTGAATATTAGGTGCTTGTTCATAATCCAGCATCTGAAATGAAAGAAAATGAAAAACTCTGAAACAGCAAAGAACTCTCTTTCAATAAAGTAAGAAGCCGTGGTAAAGCAAACCACACATTAGAATAAGGTCCAGGAGATATGCTGTTTAGATTTTTAATTGAAAAAAAATTTACTTATTACTGCATTAGGTATCTTAGATATGTTTTTCTGTTTATCTTTTAGCATAATCAGCTATGTAGATTGTTTAAGCCTGTGATTTTAAATTGGAATAAAATTTTGGAGTTTTGGACTTTTTATACAAAAACGCTGAAATGAAAAACGATTATTTTCCAAATGAGGTGTTTATGAAAAAAAGCTTTAGAATGAAATAAAAACTGTTCACACTATTGAATGAATAAATAAATAGTACCCAGATTTCCTTTATAGAACTCACATCTGAGAATCTTTTGAAAGTATAATCAGCAGAATAAAGGTGCTAATATATATGATGTCACTGAACACATAATTTTTTTTTAATGATGTACTCAACTTATAAAGAATTTATGATGATTATAGTCGCTGGGTCTGGTGGACAGGAAAACTCCTTTATGGGGCATATTCAAATAAGTAAATGCCATGCCCAGAGAAAAGTCACCTTTGAAATGGGTATTCTGGATAAAAAATAGAATCTTTTGATCCAGAATGATTGATGTGGTGACATGAAAAGTCACAATGAAAAAGTAGTTGCAAAGAAAGAATTGCTGAACAATGTTTGCTTAGAAGTGTTCTGGAAGCTAAGCTTCACTTGCAATGCATTTCCAACAGCAGAAGTCAAGATATCAGCAAGGCTTGCCATCAGCAGAACTCTGAGGTAAATCTCTGCTTCTCAGGGAAACTCCCTGACATCATGAATGTTTCCTTAGGTTTTAGAGTTACATCTTTTTAGAAGAGCTGATAAGAAAAACATTCATAGAAATTTACTTAGGTTCTTCTTTGGACATGGCTCAGCATGCCGTGCTTGAATTTCAGCCAAAACCCTTGAGGTCTGAGATTTTGATTCCTTTTGCACATCTGTTTACAGATCCACATAATACCTAGTCCACTGGTCCACATAATAGACCACCCCACATGATACTTAGCACAGAACTGAATATAAATTATGTACTCAAAAATCACTTTTCAACTGGAAGAGATCTTTCTTCTACTAATCATTTTTTTATTTAATAGAATTCCATGCTATCTTCAAATAAATGAAAAATCAAGAACCTCAATTTTTTTTTTTTTTTTTTTGAGACAGGGTCTCATTCTGTCGCTCAGGCTGTAGTGCACTGGCACAATCTCAGCTCATTGCAACCTCTGCCTCCTGGGTTCAAGCAATTCTCCTGCCTCAGCCTCCCAAGTAGCTGGGACTATAGGCATGCACCACCACACCGGGCTAATTTTTGCATTTTTAGTAGAGACGGGGGTTTTGCCTGTTGGCCAGGCTGGTCTCGAACTCCTGACCTCAGGTGATCCACCTGCCTCGGCCTCTCAAAGAGCTGGGATTACAGGCATGAGCCACTGTGCCCGGCCTGATAACCTCTATTCTGATAGAGAAATCTCTTGTGGTTTTCTTATGTATACACACAAATGCACTTTTGTTTGTAAGAATATTAATAGTTCTCTCCCCATTGAACAGAGTGTGATGAAAATATACCAATATGTGTCTAAAGTTGTATCAATTAAAGATCTTCACATAATCTAGGAACAGGAAATTGGTCTGGGGTCAATCTTTCCTCTAGGAGGAAAGCCAAATAGAGGAAAGGCATAAAATTGTTTATTCATTCTTTTCAAGTGGGGCCCTTTAGTTAGGATTTTCTGATTGTGTCCAGAGGTCAAGGATTGTAAAGAGCAATGGAAACGATGGTTTACCCTGGAGTCTCTTCATAAAGTAAAGGGAGAGGCTGGGGAAACTCAGTCTTTGCAGTTTAAGGAACAAATGAGGAATAACCACTTAACAAGGAACACAGGTGTGTGTTAGAATGGCTGGGGGTTTGACCTGCAGTGACCTAGAGTGAGGCTCTGGAAGGGCTCAGGATGAAGATAACACATCTAGAAATGTATCTGGCTTCTGGCAGGCTTTTGGCTTCTGTAAATTGTAGTATAGAAGCTAAGCTTAGATTCTCACATCCAATTTTTTTGTTCTAATTTAATATGACACTGCTAATTCTAGTGGAGACACTGATTCATTTTAGAATTAAGTATGAAAGAGGGAGAAAGTTAGAATCCAAAAGAGAATGTGATAGTTTTTCAACAGCAGTGGACTGGGGAAATGGTCAAATGTCTGCCTGAGCGTATACGTTCTCATTCCAGGAAGGCTCATTCTCTGGTACAAATGTGTCTGGAAGAGAGAAGCAGGGCACACGCAGCTGGGAAGGAGTTTATAGTGGCACACAGACTTGGAAGGAAAATCTCAGGGTGCTAGTTCTTTCCTAAAATTGGTTTTACTGGCCCCTGATTATACAGTGAGACACGAAGATGGCAGTTAAATATGACTTTGGGACCAGAGAGTTCCGGTTGGATCTTGTCTTTGCCATTCACCACCTGGGTAAATTGAGACTAGCTATTTGTCCTCTTCAATTTTGTTTCACTTTCTCTAAAAATGGAATTACTGGCTGGGTGCGGTGGCTCACGCCCGTAATCCCAACACTGTGGGAAGCTGAGGTGGGCAGATCACTTGAGGTCAGGAATTTGAGACCAGCCTGGCCAACAATGGTGAAACTCCGTCTCTACTAAAAATACAAACATTAGCCGGGTGTGGTGGCACATGCTTGTAATCCCAGCTACTCCGGAGGCTGACGCGTGAAAATTGCTTAAACTTGGGAGGAGGAGGTTGCAATGATCACACCACTGCACTCCAGCCTGGGTGACAGAGTGAGACTCTGTCTCAAAAAAAAAAAAGAAAAAAAAAAAAAAAAGCAATGACCCTATTTTCTTCTGAGAGTTGTGAGGATTAAATGAGATAATATATGTGAACCCTCTGGATACACCTTATAACAGAATAGTTGGTGTTTAGTAATTGCTTAATAAATATTAGAATTATTATAAAAATAGAAAATCAATTTTTTTTGTTAGAATTCCAATTGGGTAGCATTTTGCTTTGCTTTTTTCCTCAGTGTTGAAGTCAATGTATATATATATATACACACACACGTATTTATGTTGCTTGTGTTTTCATATACACTTATCAATAAATACCAAGGAGAGGCTGTTATTGACAAAGAGACTTTCATTTTTCTGAGATCTTTCTCTTGTTAAACTGTAAATTCCCTGAGAACAGGGACTATATCTTATTTGCCTTCATGTCCTTAACACATAGCAATTCTCAATAAATCTTTTTTTTCTTCTGCCTCCCCGGTCCGGGTTCAAGTGATTTTCATGCCTCAGCCCTCCCAAGTAACTGGAATTACAGGTGACCGCCCCATCTTTCAGTAGAGACTTGGTTTCACCCTGTTGTCCAGGCTGGTCTCGAACTCCTGGACTCAAGTGACCCTCCCGCCTTGGCCTCCCAAAGTGCTGGGATTACAGGCACGAGCCACCTTAAATCCTTTGAATTGAATCTTTGTAATTTCCTCAGACTAAGAGAAGGGTTATATAAAGCTTAGTCAAAAGTCCAGTTTCCACAAGGTTAAGGGGTATCCTGAATGAAAATGGAGAAGGTGTAAGAGGACATTAGTAACCTCATTCCAAATGTATCTGGAATGAGAGGCTGACCTCTGGCTATTGAAAATGTCAAACATGGGAAAATTACGTGTACGTTCTCTAAAATAGTTCTTTTGGCTAGGCAGTAACACAAACATCAAGGTTTAAAATTTAATTTCAATTAGCCTTTCTCTATTACTTTGGTATTTTTAAGCAAATTTTTTCTTACTCTTTTTAAGAGACTTGGAAAGTTATCATTCAGAAAAAAATAGATAAGGCTTTGTATATACACATCCAAATTACCTTGACAAATTTTTCATGAAATTGATATTTCAGTAGTTTTTTTTTTAAGCAATTAAGTATATCTTTAAAAAAACGTTATCACAGAAGGCATATTACATAAGTCAGATAGTACACTGCCTGCATTGTTAATTTTTTTCATATTTATAATTTTATGCAGAAGTTACAAATGATGCAATCAAGTCCAGTGACTTCTGTTTGGATGACATCTATACCATTAGTTTCAGGTAAATATTATCATCAATACTATTCTCAAATTTTGTGAGTCTCTACTATCTTTCGGACACTGGATCGGGTGCTGGGGGTAGAAAGATATTTAGATCAAGTTCTTTATGTGCACAAAATTCTTCTGTTATTTTAGTAGGTTGGGAGACAGATCAAAAGTGAAGAACAGTTACATATTATGAGATAATATACAAAGTTAGTCACTAAGATGGTAAGAACATAGGTAAGAATTGCATGTTATGTCTAGCTCTTGATTTTTAACCAGGATGCAAGGTTTAACAAATTCTGATCCCTGGAAGAAAAACTTGATTAAATATTCAGAATTTGATATGGTGGGAGGTGACCTCTTGTTCCTCTATTCCTCTTTGTGTTGTATTTGGCGATGGCTCCTATACCCATTCCTTTTTTTTTTTTTTTTTCCATTTTTACTGCCATTGCCTTAGATCAGATGCTTAGTACCCCAGGACTTAATTAATATGATAATAATTTTTATAACTTTGGTGTTTTCAGAGTTGAACTCATGTTGTTATTTATTTATTTATTTAGAGTCAGAGTTTCACTCTTGTTGCCCAGGCTGGAGTGCAATGGTGCAATCTCAGCTCACTGCAACCTCCGCTTCCCGGGTTCAAGCGATTCTCCTGCCTCAGCCTCCCGAGTAGCTGGGATTTCAGGCATGTGTCACCACACCTGGCTAATTTTGTATTTTTAGTAGAGATGGGGTTTCTCCATGTTGGTCAGGCTGATCTCAAACTCCCGACCTCAGGTGATCTGCCTACCTTGGCCTCCCAAAGTGCTGGGATTACAGACATGAGTCACTTCGCCAGGCCGGTGTTATTGTTATTTTAGAAAATATCCCAAAGCTTTCCTTGGTCTATAAGTAGGAATTGAAAAACGTTTTTGGTTAAGGGCCAGATAGTAAATGTTCTAGGTTTTAGGGGTCATATCATACATAGTTTCTATCTCAAGTATTCACATCAGCCACTTGAGTGTGGAAACAGCCACAGAAAATACATAAATGAATGTATGTGGTTGTGTTCCAATAAAACTATTTATGAAATGGGACAGGTGAGGACCTCTGGATCACAGTTTGCTGACCTCTGGCCCAAAGCAATGTTTTCCAAACAGAAAGTCCATGATATACTCTTTGAGTCGTTGTGTTCACTTAAGAAATTATAAAATTGTGTGTATTCATTTGGATGACAATCTTATATATAAATATTTTTCATAATTTTGGTGGCTAGCTCTTAAGTTAATATACCATATGATTTCAGTGTGTATGGTTGTGCTTTGGTGGTAAAGTAGTAATACTAAAATTGCTCAGATACTTGAGAAAGGAAAGAGAAAGACCCAGTGAATAAACGATATGTTTGCATCCAGAAGGCTAAATGGCTTCCTAATATGCTACCTGAAAAAACTTCACAGTAACTTGATGATATGGTTTGGATGTCTGTCACCCACAAATCTCATCTTTAAATGTGATTCCCAAAGTTGGAGATGGGGCCTGGTGCAGGGTGATCGGGCAGACCCCTCACAAATGGTTTAGCACCATATCCTTGGTGATAAATGAGTTTTTGCGAGATCTGGTTGTTTACAAGAGTCTAGGACCTCCCCCTTCTCTCTTTTGCTACTGCCCTTGTCATGTGATACACTGGCTCCCCCTTTGCCTTCCACAATGATTGTAGATTCCTGAGGCCCTCACTGGAAGGACATGTCGGCACTTTGCTTCCTGTATGGCCTGCAAAATGGTGATTCAACTGAACCTCTTTTCTTTATAAATTACCCAGTCTCAGCTATTACTTTATACTAACACAAAAACAGCCTTATGTGCTTGAATAGAGAAAAATAGTAACAGAACTGAATAATCACACTGTAAATCCCACAATCACACTGTGTAGCAAGCTAAAAATATGTGTGTACATATATGTCTTAATATATATTTTCCTGGCTATAAGTGTTGATTATGTTGTTAGCAGCAATTTCCTTTGATAAAAAAATAACAATTTCCCTCATTACAGTAATGTTAATCTGAATCTTATTGGTTTGTGATTTTATTCGTTTCTAATTATAAATTTTTCAGTTTTATCATTGTCAGTGAATTAAAAGCAAGTAATTAAAGAAAAAATAATCTATAGAAAAAAAATCAAACCCAATATTTCAGTATGCAAGGTTCTCAGCACATCGATTCCAGCTTCACTTCTCTGATCTGACTTCTCATTACTTCCCTACTTGATGCTACCCGCGGGGTTGCTCACCATGCCCTGAACATGCTTCATGTTTTCTCACTCTGTGTGTTTATTTTATTACCCACATTAGCAATCTTAGCTATAACATCTTGCTTAAGCCTTATTTCCTGCATGAAATCTTTTCAGACAAATCTAGCTCAGAAGGATCTCACCGTTTCTTATCTCATTCATTATTTCATATTCCACTCCCTTGGCAATTAATTATGTTTTATATCATGACATCTGTATTATTTATTACACTGTGAACTCCCATACATCATCTAATTTGGGGGTGCTTACCTTATCTTCACAACTAGATATTGGACACTGTCAGAACAAAACAGCCTTCCTATTTTTCTTGATAATAAGTTTTGTGTTGCTAGCTAGGAGATTCAGACTGACATAGCAGTTACTTAGGACCCTTGATATAAGCAATATTCAAAGTTATGAAGTACTTCTTTTGAAGGCAGATTCTGTCTCTAAGGTCATTTAAAACTTCTTTGGAAGAAAATATTGCAGAAGAAAATATTGCAGATCCTTATACTGTACCTTGACAACTTTCAAAATGCCTTCATTGGTTTGTGGGTCTGTTTGAATATCGAACCAATTCCCATCATTTCCAGAGAGAATTAAATATTGCGCCAACCAATTATCAGTGCCTTCTTCATCAAGATCAATTGCTTGTAATCGTATCAGTTCCGAACTTAAACAATTCTCTTCAATACTGGCTGAGTACTAAAATGCAGGGATCAATTTTGTAGTTAATGAATTTTCAAAAGAAGAAACGTACTTAAAACACAATTATTATTTAAAATACTAACAACAAACTATGTCGATGATTTTTGCACCATTATTAAATGCCCATAGTCCAATCAGGAAAATAAGAATAAAATGATTATAAGATAATAAAACTGACATTCATGTGCTGTATGTAAAATCAAGGTCAAATTAGCAGTTTGTTTCTTTCTCTTCTATTTATTTCTTTTTTTTTGCTTATTGTTAATTTTCTTTATTCTTTTCTTTTAGAAAGAGGATAAGATTTTTTCCTGTAAAGGGCTGAATAGTAAATATATTAGATATTGTGGGCCAGAGAATTGGTGTTGCAACCCCTCATCTCTGCTGTTGCAGCACAAAGCCCTCACAGACAGTATGTAAAGTCATGAGGACAGATATGCTCTCCAATAACACGTTTTTGTTTTGTTTTGTTTTGTTTTGTTTTGTTTTTAAACTGAAACAGACAGCAAGCCAGATTTGGCCCTGCTAGTTTGGATTTTATGCTTCTTTATGCTTAGAGATGAAAATGGAAGTTGAGAATGTCTGGGACTCTAGTAGAATTCATTCAGCAAATCATGAGGCATATACAAAAACATTAATGTTGCTATGTTATTCCCATAGTTAGATCAACAGATTTATGTGTTTCTGTAAATAGAGTATACAGAATAGATAGTTCGTTGCTTTTACAGAGAAGGCTTGTTTGGAGTAGTGAGTCAAAGACAAACATACAATTTGAAGCTATATTAGTATACATAAGAAATTTCAAAGTTTCTATAACAAAGTTGAGTATGTCCATACATAGGACAGAACAAGGCTCATGAGCCAGCATGAAAGCAAATTCATTATTGACACTTATGGAAAAAGGATGATAAGAATACAAACTTACTGAAGTTTTCTCTAAGGTGGGGAAATTATCGTTGACATCTAAAACCTTGATTCTGCAGTCACATTCAGAAGACAGTCCATCTGCAGCTCCATCCCGATCTGAGCCTCTCACAACAAGGTTGTACATACTGTGTTGCTTAATCAAGATGAAAAAGAACGTAAGACTTAGGTTTTGTCTTGAATAGAATCCAATGCATTCAATGCTATTATTTCTCTACTCTTTTATTTACATATCAAATGAAATTTATATCATTGAGCTTTTAATTTTTATTAAAAATGGATTATTTTCCTTCCTTCCTTTATATTGGAGTAAGGGTACACATGGATCGTTTTATCTTTGTCTTTTCAAAATTGAATTTTTTATTTCTTATTCATTCACAGAAGGCTTTACCTCTCTGTCCAAGAAACTGGACATGGTGCAGACTTCTCCAGTGTACCTATTCATAATGAACATGGGTGAACCTGACGGCTCCTGAGAGACGATCTTGTAGGCAATTTTAGAATTCAGATGATTTTCTTCATCTGCATCTGTGGCACATAACTTTACTACCAATGCATCTAGAAATAGAAATGGAGGTGGAGAATGGTTGGGACTCTTAGAATAAATTCAGCAGATCATTAGGCCTAAGAAGACAGAGTGGTTGGCCTTCTCCTGAATTCTCTCCGTTTGAGTTTTCCATGGGAATATAGTACCATAACTTTCAGCTCTACCAGTCATTAAAAAAAATGTGATTTGCTTTATAAAACCCTTTACTGTTTTAAAAGTACTTGCACTCCTTAAATGATTAAATGCTAAATTAGTAGCAAAACATAGTTCTCTTTAAAGTATGAAAAAGAAGTTCAATAGATTCTTTATCATAAAGCTGAATAAACAGATTTTTATCTGTTTTATTTTTGCCATGGTCTTGTGAAATTATTTTAAAATGCTTAATTAAGGAAGATTATAGTTTAATTAAATGCAACATTGTAATTATTTATTGAACACCTATATTCTTAATTGCCACTTATCCAGAAAGCAGATAATTACTCTTGGTTGCATTGGAAGATAGCACTTTACCAAACAGTCACAAATTTATAATTATTGAAAAGAAGACTTGTCCATAGCAATATAAGAAGTTCCTAATTACTCATAGGTAGAAAGAACAGGTATCTTAGGCAAATCCCCAAGGATGTCAATCTACAGGACAGATTTTTCAGAATTGTCAGGTCCCTGATGTTCTTTTCCTTCCTAGGCAGGGGGACTTGGTTGTGGGTTTCACCTTCTCTTCCTTCACCAGTGTTGTCTTGAGGTATGTTGATGAGGAAGTAAAGATGGACTTTGGAGTCTCTCTTTGTGTTGGCTCTCCTAGGCAAAATCTCTTTGCCTCTCTATGGGAGGACCATCCTAGTTCAAAAAAACATTTTGTGTTTATCTGCCTTTTTTCCTGAAATTAATTTTTCCTATTATTTCCCCCCAAATTTGTGTAGAGATATGTGGGCAGACATAGATTTGAAAGGGAAAGGGACATTAGAGGATTGGGGAACAAACTGATATTCATGTGCTATACATAAAATCAAGGTCAGAAGGCAAAGGGAGAGGAGAGACAGGAAAGTAGCCATATAGGAAAAGCATAAGAGTAGGAAGGAAAGAAGTTCAGGAGAACTAATAGAAAGGAAAGACAGAGGGTATTAGAACTGGAAATGGAATTAAGTGGAATGGAAAGAAATGAAAGAAAATGAAAGAATAGAATGTAGTTTGCTATGCAGTCTGTGAAGATCAATGATTACCCTTAGTGACTGATCTGATGGGTACAATTGCATGTGCTTCCACCATCACACTCTACCTGGTGTGTGTCAGCCAAACATTTTGAGTAACAGACCAGAACAGAGCCTTCTTAAACATTCCTGGTTTATTCCTCAGTTTGCTCACTTGGATTTAGTTGTTCATGAGCCCAGTAACAATCTCTAAGGAAGGTGCTAAGCACCTGCTAAATCCCTGTAGGGACCTTCAGCAAGTAAGAAGATATTTTATTTTATCATTTTAGACATGATTTCTTTTTCTAGCTCAATTATAAATTAAAATATGTGGGGTTTATTCAAAATACAAGTGTGACATTTTCTGTCCTTTGCATTTCCTGTATGTCAGTCTTCTAAAGCTTTTGACCAAGAGAAGTAGATATGCTGTAACATAGAGAAGGAATGTCATTCTACTTACTGGCATCACTATTTTCTTCAATACTGGCTGTGTATACACTTTGTGAAAAGACTGGAGCGTTATCATTTATGTCCATAACTTTGACTCTAAGCTCAAGAGGCCTTTCTAAGTCTTCACCCCGTGAATTCAGAGCCCGGCAATAGATCTGTGGAAAGTTGGAAAAAAGCTGTCTTTTTCCACCAAAGGAATTTTAGTAACATGCTTGAAAATATATCAGAAAACAGGCAAAGAAACAATTTTTTTCCAGTGAATTCAGACTGTAGTACAGTCAAATAATTTAAATATGATCAGGACACTTGACTACATGTACATGCAACATACCAGAGAATCCTGAACTGTAAAATTTTATTTTCACACTCTTTCCATTGCTTCAGGTCTTCTATTTGGGTTCAGTCTACCATGTTTTATCAAAAGTAATCCATTATCTTAAGATAATATTTTCTGAAAAAGGGAAGAAAACTAATATGAACAAATCAAAACATATGGGTATGACTTACCAGGAAAAGTGGAGTTATCTCTCTGTCTACCACTGAAGTGATGTTAATTTCCCCAGTGCGAGGATTAATGGTGAATACCCCATATGGTGGTCGATCAATCCCTACCCCAGAAATTCGGTATGTAATCTTCTGGTTTGATTCACAGTCTGATCGAATCTATGAGAAAAATAGCTAGGATTGTGATCCAATTTAGAGCAGATAATACTTAACAGTGTAGTGGAATGAGAAGGGAGTGGGTTTCTTAACCAAATGGGCATTGGATTGAAACCTGGCACCATGACTTAGTCCTGTGTGACCTTGGAAAATTTACTTAAGTTTGCCCAGATCAGCTTACGGTGGGGATAATACCACCTATCACACAGATTTGTTGTGGGAATTACATGAGGTAATGTGTATAACATCCACACTTGGTGCTAGGTTTGTTGTTAATAACATATGGTTCAATTCTCTGATTTTTTAGCATACACAGAAAGAGCTTTGCAAAAGAAATTACAATCTTTACTATTTTTTTAAAAAAGCATGTGTCATATTATTAAGTATCCTACCTAAGCTGGAGTCTGAGATTTAGTCAAAATGGTAGATAAATTGAGAATATCAGAAAACTATAATGGTTACAGATATTGGTAATAATTTTATAAATGTAAACATACGGCATCACTTTTCTGCCAAATAGATTTTATGGCAAATATTCTGCCACATAGATTTTGCTTTAGTAGCTTTACTATCTATTGCTGATAAATTTAAACTGAAACAGTTTTGAAATCTCATCTATATACTAAAGATAAAAGCATTCAGTAAAATAGTAAGATTTTTTACCCACACATTCACAGTCAAATAAAGACTGCTGGAAACAGAACTTTGGTTAGCTCAACTCTAATCCGAAGGCCCTTTTTATATAGAAGAAAACTCAAGAACCTCCCAAAATGCAAAGAAAAAAAAAAGAATATTCAATATAAGTGAAATAACATAAACTATCACTATGAGTTGAACGGAAATAATAATTTAAAAGTGTCCCTCCAATTTGAAAACATCTGAGAGAGAATAAATCTATTTTCTTGAGCTGAGGTTGTGTCTGTAACATCACTGCTGATGCTTACTATGTTTTTAATATAAAGCTGGAAGGAGGGAATTCTGCAGATCACTTTACTGTTCAAGGTCAAGATGTCCAGAAAGAGTGAATGAAGCTATTAATGTGGATCCCATCCTTCCTGGATCAATTTATTACACATTCTTTAACTCTCCTTCCTTTTCAGTAGGCATTATTTGTGAAAGTCTTTTAAGACTCTCTTATTTTCTGGATGTAGAGATCTGGTGGGAACTTTTGATACTATCCTTTCTTTCTTGGAGTTAATTCATCTAGTGCAGTAAACTTGGCTTGACTTTCTGGAGGGCCAGTCTTCAGACTGTCACTATGTGAATACGTTTCCTATGACATTGACAGGCAATAATGAGCAGTACACAAATGGATGAACAAAGCCCAGCTGTGCTGGAGATCCAGCCCTTTCTTCTAGAATCACTTGCCATTGACTGCCTGCCCCATGTCAGCCTCCCTGCACATGATATTCAAATCAGTGGCTCAGTAACTGGAGCAAATGACCAGATTCTGTCTTCTTAAATAACTGTGGAGAAGTGAAACCTGCAAATCTTGGAAATATTTGAAACCTTCCCTGCTCTGCAAAAGCATCTGTCATCAGCTTGCTTCGTCACTTACTTTGGCAATGGGGTTCCTCTTCGAGTTGTCCTCTCCTTCTCGACAGGCTGCGGCAAACTTGATCCACTCCCGCTTTTGTCTTCTGACGGTTTGCCATTTTGTAGTGCCATTTTCAATGTCAAATTCCTTCACCTTAAGCAAAAATGGTTCAGGTGTCTTACAGTGTTAGAACAATTTTACTTAGGACATTTATTTAATATTGTAAGGTGCATTTAGAAGAAACAGTGATATTGAATTTGAAGAACAGAGAATGTTTTCACGAATTCACAACTCTGGATACATAGAGCTTGGTTACCCCTGGCTGCCACTTCTTTTGGAATCATCTTGGTTCCAATTATTTGATTCTAGTGAAACAAATTTAATTAGCTACTTGAGGAGCTCATGATGTGCTATACTGTATAAGTTGTGCAGTTTTCCTTTTTTCAATCTATCTTCACCATATAGGAGCCTTGCCTATCTCACCCTTCATTGAGCTTTCACCAGAATTTACAGTCTGCGGAGTTTAAAGATTATCATTGTTCTGTGTATGCACATCCCATATAACATAAAAGCTGTGCTGGTGAGTCGTGCTCACCTAAAAGAGAGAAGAGATTTTTTCTCTTCTGTTGATAAGGACACCACTGTGGCTAAGCACCCAAGTATATTTTTGCAGAATTAGAAACATATTATTAATATTGGAGGAATTGATGATTCCTCCAATAATCCCGTGGACACCTATAAAGCTTTGCAATGCTGTCATTTGTATCTGTGCTTGCTATATGGTTTTTCTTTTGTAGCCTTAAGTTGCTACTATTGATGTATACTTAAGAATTTCATACTATTAATGGGATTAGAAATGTCACTACATGTGCAAGCATATTTGCATACATGCATAAAATATATATATGCGTGTATTTATTTTTGTAAGTCCTAATGTACCCCCTGAAACACAGGTGATTATAAGTTTGTTTAGGCTAAGCTTCATTTAATTACCACTTTGGGGGAAGGAGGTGTTCCACTGAATGAAGTGTATATTACAACAAGAGTATTTACATTATTTCTCCATTTTGATACAACTTACTGAAATGTACCACCTATTCCCTATTTCACCAAAAAGATGAGAAAAGTAATTTTATTTTTTCCAATGATTTGAGGGGATCATAAAGAAAATTTAACTACTATAATAAAATAAAGCTCTGCCAGACATAGAGGACAGCAGCTCTATTTCCTGAGTTCTACTCTAAATGGCACCAGATTATATGTTTTCCACTTAGTTGGGATTATACAGTTTGAATGTTTGTCCTTTTTCTCGTTGATGAACCATTAATTGCCTTTCTGTCTAATGTGTCTAAACAATCTCTTCCCACTCTGAAGTGTCACTTTGCTTCTTTTGCTTTGCTGTGGATTGGAAAACATAAATAAACTACTCATATAGTTTGATAAACAGGAGTTACCAAGACACTAAGCTGTTGCAAACACATGCCCTAAAAGCTTAGCGATTTGGGAACATGGGTTTTACCATTGCTCTTTCAGTTCACTAGTTCTTTCTCTTAACTTTTACCTGGATAATTACAATTTCAAATATTCTGATTTTTATATATAATACATTACAAAATTCAGTTTTTGTTTTAATTTTAAATTGAGAAAATAATTTTATTTTACATTACCTCAACAATAAATTCACTGTTTACTTCCATCACCACCTGTTTTAATAGAAGATACCACATTAGCATAAATTTGCATAATTTAGAGGAAGCCATGTCATAAAAACATTGACAATATTCTCTTATTAATTCATTTTTAAATATACATTTTGTTGATGATGTGAAATAAACATGGCTAACACAAATGAATAATAGACTTTTTGCCCTCCAAAGTATTTACATTTTAGAGAAGACAAACACATAAGTCTACAGCAGGTTAGGATACCTCAGTGGGCTCGATGGAGGATAGAGAAGACAACTCAAGTTATCCAAGTGAATTTCAAGAGGACTTCCTAGGAGAGTAGGGATTTGAAAGGGCTCTGCAGAATGAAGCTAGTTTGATAAGAGGAATTGATGAGGAAGAGCATTTTACCCAGGGTGAAACAAGAACACAGTTGTAAAGGCTCTAAGTCAGCGGATGTTCCAGAAATGGTCAATAACATTTTTGCTGAAAGGTAAGGGAACGTATGAGGAGCTGTGGGAGATGCAAGAATCTACAAGCTGTTGCCCTCTGATGCTCAGTTTCATCCATTAGAAAAATAGATGAATAAGTTCTTTGTCAGTTGGAATTTATTTTGCTCCTATTACTCCTTGAACTCTTATATCACATTTCTACTGATGAATTATCCCTTCCATAGGTTCATCCTACTGGAATATATTTTCAAGCTTCAAACATATTTTAATATATTTTAAGGTTTTTATTGAGCAGCCTAGCATGCTTGTCTGTAATGAAAATATACATGTGAATAGAAATTTTATTTTACTGGAATTTCTATCATTGTGTAGCTCTAAGTGTAAAGAAACATTTTTTCTCTGAATTGGATTAGTTTTACAATTATACTTAGCATCACAATTGAGCAAACAAAATGCAAATATTGAAATTTCAATGCAATATAATTAAATATGAAAAGTAAAACTTTATTGGAAACATGGGGATGAAATTTAAAAAAATTATTTCTTAAATAAATATTACTTATTATTAGAATTAAACAAGCTTCAGAACCAATTCTGTTTTATCTGGTTTTGTCTTTCAGTTGTAAGTACTGGGAAAACTTGTTCATATTAATAGATGACATTGGAATTTTTTTTCTGGTAGCAGAGTCATTAAATTCTTAAAACTTATTCTGAATTACATTACCTAAATCTATAAGGCAATTTATCATCAAAATGATTTTTAATGATGTATAAGTTGACAACTTCTTTAGGTCCTCTTTTAATTTTGTTAAAAACAAGTAATTGAAAAGCAGGACTTGCAAAAGGATTTGTTAAGTGCTTTGAAATTAACTCTCTTTCTCAATACTGACATCAATATTTTCCATTATTCCTTAGTTTAGTGCCCTAGATAATTTCACAGTCTATTAGAGTGCAACAGAATAACGTTTGCCATGGCTGAGAGATGTGACTTTTTTAAGGGGGATTTGGGAGAGAAGAACCAGCTTGATACCTCAAGTTCAGGTGCATGCTGAGGTAGATTGACTTGAGGAAAGAATAGAAGCTGAGGATCTGGAAAATGATTCCTTTAAAACTCTAGTTTACAACTCTAGTATTTTAAACTAGAGTTTTAAAGGAATATACTAGAATAAAACTAGAGTTTTAAAACTAGATAAAAAACTCTAGTTTTAAACTAGAGTTTTAAAGGAATATACTAGAATAAAGCTAGAGTTTTAAAACTAGAGTTTTAAAGGAATATGTATTCAGCAAAATACGTGTCCCAGTTTGAAGACTCTTATAGGAACAATTAAGCTGATATCAAGTGTATATTTTGAAGTCCAGTGATTTATAGTCCATAGTGGATATGTAGCCTTAAATTATAATTTGGCTTTATAAAAAACAATGTGATTTATCAAAAATTTTTTGAGACATGCAGGCACAAGAACTGAGTAGTGTGGCTTTGGACAAATCCCCTGGCTTCTCCCTGTTTCAGACTCTGATCCAAATAGAATGACCAAGGTGGACGTGACAGGCACAGCAAATGCTCAGAACATTTGTAAAGAGGAAGGAAGAATGAAAGAAGGGTTTTCTTCTGTGCTTTCAAGGGTGCGTTCATAGTGCGCCGTGACATCTAAAAGTACTAGTCAATCATTTTTAAGGACTTGAAAGTAGCCACATCAAGCAGGCTTGTCTGCAGTTTAAAGGGATGAGGAGTTTTGAGTTCATTTTACCCTGCTCTTATCCTTTCTGCAGAGACCAGCTCTACCGAAGTAACTCTGAGAGTGTTTGAGTATAAGCCCCTTTTCATCCTTTTGCTGTCCCTGAATTTTTTATTTTTCATTATTTTCAGGCCAGGGAAATGGAATACTAGGACCCAGGGTTTTAATCTAGCAGAACCTATGCTGTGCTGATGGAGGCTTCCATAGTACATTTGTGGTATTTCTGCTCCCTGCTCAGCTGGCTCTAAGGATGAGGGTAACAGAAGCCAAACCCTCCAAATCCTGTCACTTTATGTACAGGTCTCCCAGAAGGAACTTGCCAGGTATTACTCCCAGGCCCTGTGAAATCATAAGCCCCATCAGGAGCCCTCACTTTCTAGGAAACACCTGTTAATGAGTGTTTTGGAAGAAGCATGGAATGACATCAGCCTCCTAAACTGCACAATATAACATAACTGTATGAACCTTAGTTAGACCGTGAAATGTAGTCATGGACTCCTAGGTAATTGTGGAAATCTCTTGCCTACAAAAGTCTTTTTAAAAATTTTTCTTTTTTAAGACTAGTCAAGTGCAGTAGTGAGATGGGGGGAAGAATAGAACAAGGAGCTTGACCTGCAAGTGACAGTGAGCAATCAGTTGAGATAACTCACTACCTTTGGACCAGCCCAAAAGTCATGTTTTCAGAGCAATATGTGGGCCAGGCATCATCCACTGATGTGGCTTGACCTGAGGCCCTGAGTAAAAGACAGACACACAGAATAGAAATGGCTGAGCCAGTTATCACAGTGGTAGAGTACTAGAAAAGGGAGTTGGAGGCACGTGCTGTTGAGGGAGCAAACATAACCCGGAGAGATGTGTGGTATCCTAAATGTGTTACAGTCTCTGTGGGCCTGGTTGATGACGGTTTCCTGTCTCCCTTTATTTTTGGATGTCCTTTTGACACGTTGCATTAATGGCAAAAACTTGAACAGGACTTTTACTGGAAATATAAAAATGCTTAAGATAATAAAATTTGGCGGGACATGGTGGCTTATGCCTGTAATCCCAGCACTTTGAGAGGCCGAGGTGGGCAGATCATGAGGTCAGGAGTTTGAGACCAGCCTAGCCAACATAGTGAAACTCCATCTCTACTAAAAATACAAAAAAAAAAAAAAAAAATTAGCTGGGCGTGGTGGCGGGTGCCTGTAATCCCAAGCTACCAGGGAGGCTGAGGCAGGAGAATTGCTTGAACCCGGGAGGCGGATGTTGCAGTGAGCTGAGATCGCACCATTGCACTCCAGCCTGGGCAACACTGTGAGACTCTATCTCAAAAAAAAAAAAAAAAAAAAGAAACTAAAATTTATGTCTCTGCTAATTTCTGAGAAAGAAATGAAGAGTAAGACACAGGCCTAGAAAGAATGACATGTTAAAACAGGAGGCAAGCAGGAAAACAAAAAAAGATATTGGGATGAATTAGGCAGTGTAAAGGAAGAATGTATAGGGTTGGTCATTGGCCCAAAGGGAGAAGGGAGTCAATGCTGGCAGAGTTGAAGAGTTTTGGGTTCGCATCCTGACTGTCCCAGTTGTGAGCTGTCTGACTAATTTATCCCATGAACATTTTTTTTTTAATTTGTAAAATTTAACTTTCAAGACTTTTGTAATCTCTTCAAATGGTTTTGTTAACTGTGAAATGTTTTGTTAGTGTCAGGTGTTGGAATGGCAATGTAGTGGCTGGCAGCTTCAGAGAACCAACACCTCGTCTCAATATGAAACACTCGAGCTCTTTTTAAAGCTCTCTAACCATGTTAAAGTTGCTCATCAACAGTGGGTGGGAAATATATGATTAAGTGACTTGGCAAGAAAGATAAGTTAGAAACTAAATCCATTCATTCACTGAAACATTTTCATTGACAAAGCATGTGACAGACACTGTTCTCTGTGTGCAAGACAAGTTTGACCTGTAATAATGTATATATTCCAGAGAGGAATAATAGGATACACCATACTCTGTTGTCATCTAACTTTTAGAAAATTGTAGAAATTTTTCTGGGTCTTGTTTTCTCTTTCAATACTTACTTCTAGAGAGAATATGATGATTTATATAAGATATGTAGACTCTAAGCATATAATATATGCTTCTTGCAATATTGGAATAGATATTATTCTCTTACATTCTGAGTGTATTTAAAGTAGTAGCTACAGAACAAGGCTACTTTTTCATCTCTATGACTTACCTTTTTGAAGTAAGTAGTCAGTTTTGAAGTCATCCGCACATGTAAGACCAACTTATTAATAAGCAGTTCTTTCCTGAATAATGCTTATAATAATAATTGAGTAAAGCAGTTACCATCCTACCAGGTCTATGGTGGAGTTGCCAAGTTCAAGCCTAATTATACCACTTTTGTTTATAATTGAAGGTGTATCAATAATGGCATCTTAGTTTGTAAGCCATGTAATTTTCTGCGTAGAAAAGAAGGGCAAACATTTCTCATGCAAGTTACGTCTGAAGGTTTCCCTCCAGGCACTGTTGTCACACACCCTGTAGTCAGAGCTGCTTTCCACCAGTGAGGAATTCCAACTGTGCTCCCATTTGGGGAAGGGAAGGAAACATTACTGCAGCTTAAACAACGGTTTCATTGCTCTATAAGGAACCCCTTCCTAGATACTCAAGAACTAGAAAAGAGTCATCAGACTATGTACTCAGGATCCAGAAGCTCTACCCCCAACAAAAAAAGTATCTTTCAAAAAGGAAAAGGGTCGTAGAATCCCAAGGGCCATGAAATCTTTTTAGGGCAGGATTTTTATCCTACAAGTCAATAGGTAGATATTCTTGAGAAAACTATACTAAGTTATAGGTCATGGTAATACTAGATATCTCTTGAGATATAAAACTTTTTCATATGAGCTTCTCCCCATGGACTCTGCAGGAATTTGAAGGCAAAAAATATAAACTTACCCACTGATTTAAAACACATTTAGTAATTCCTTAGCCACTTATATCAACAAAACAATAATAGAGGTGAGATTTGCTTCCATGTAACCTTTGCGGTGATGAGTACATTCTTTCTGTAATAAGCAGTACTGAAACCAATCATTTAAAGCAATCTAGGGTATTCTGTTTAGTACAAATATCAAACCAAATCGGATAAGGTGTTTTTCTCTCCATCATATTTCTGGAAATTTGCCTGACAAGTAAATAGAAACAAATTTCTGATCCATGTTTCAGAATAACATATTTGAGTGCATGTGACAACTAAAGTGATAAGTGGCTAAGTTAGTTTTAAATATTTAAATAGTTTTCAAATTTTGATGCCTGCTCTCAACTTGCAATGAGATAATAGCTATATTTAGCCACCTACCTTTTTTAATTCCAAGAATTAGACTATATAATGGAAGTGCTTACATCTCATATGTAGCGTGAATGGTCATCACACATAGAGAAAAATTCTTATCTGATAAATGGTTGTCTTTTATGACCTTATCCACTTGATATAATATAGGCCTCTTCCGGCTAATAACTGTCCTGCCGTGATTCCTTCCTTATAAAATTTATACAATCCATAGCATTACCTAAATCCTCAGATTCTCTGGCCAAATTTATGAAAACTATTTATGAGCCAGAAATGAACTTCTACTACATAAGTATTCAGTGGAGATAATTTTAGAATTGCAATTTCTACAGTGGAAGCAACTTAATAGCATCGTGTCTAACCATATATTCTCACATGCGGTCAAAGGAAGCCCTGAGAAGTTGGGTGCTTTTGCCAAAGTTACACAGCCACTTTGAAGAGGAGCTGTAATTCAAACCCAGGACTTCTGAATCTCGATTCACTGTTGATTGTCCCTCACCACCCCTATCTGTTTTGTAGGAGAAGAACATGATAAGCATCCTTAGGAAGAAAATGCCAAACAACTCGTGATAAAATCAATGCCGTGTTGTAATATAGAGTTTTGAGTACCTTTTGCTGGTTGGCCAGTCAGAACTTTGTTTAAAGTACTCTTTGCGGTTGAGATGTAGCTGACACAAAGTACCTGTGAGTCTCTGAGAGGCTGCCACACCCTCATTAGTGTTAGCTGCAATGATGCCTCAGAGAGCCTTTGATTTAGTTAATGAAGAAGGGGCAGAGTTCAAGTTTAGGAAATTAAAGAGTGGTAGGCATGCCTACTTTCCTATAATATCTAAAACATCATATTGATTCTCCTTAAACAATTCTTATATTTGCTTCAATTTTGAAATATGCTAGAAGTCTCTACCTCCCAATTCCAGACATTATTAATTGATATGGTAAGGGATCTATTAGACATGCATAAAGAAAAAAATACTTAAAGAACTTTTTCACAATTACCATGAAATGTCAAACAGAAAGACTTCAATATCAATGAGGAGTAGGAGGAATTAAGTATTAAAAACGCTAGTATTACCAAGGAAAATAAATAAATACTACCAAAAGAAGATCCTGAGAGTCTGAAATATAATACTCTTTCAAGATCAAGGAGAAGAATCAACTCTTCAATTAAATAATATTATCATAAAACATGCCTGTGCAGAAGGCAATGAGAGGCAAGATTTAGTGTTCAGAAGTGGCCTCTAAAATCTTGACACGTACAATTTTCCTTACAGAAAACCAAAAGTTTATCTGAGTCAAAGCATGAATATACTCAGTAGAAGAGTAACAAGAGGTATATCCTAATAACTTACTATTTCTATTGAAGACCAAGTCCGATTCTTGCCTCTTCTTTTAGTAACATTTATTTTATTTAGTAAATAAATAATGATCATTGTAACAGAATATTGCCCTTCTGTTTGTGTTTTTAAGTTTAAAAATATTTTTCAAAAATGGTCTTGTTTAATAATCTGTCTCCTAAACTCAGAGGATGCAATATTCTACACTGTTCTCACGCTCCCTTTTGAGCTTGGGGTTGTGTGCCCTTTGGCAGTGTTTGGCTCCTGCGCTGCTCTTGAAGTTTACAAATGTGAATTCCAGAAGGGTAGCTCTCACTGTGCCTCCTGGACAACAACGTGCTCCCATCTCTCCCAGCCTTAGCTACTCTCTGTCTCTTACAACTGATGTTCAGAGGAGTCTGGTATAATTGCCACTTGCCTAAGAATAGGATGGGAATCATTTTCTAAGCTTAGGTTGTAGTGCTAACGTGGATACTTCTGGGAGATTGAAGTGTGGCCAACTATAATGCATTTGTCTTAATTTACTCTGATAAATTTGTACAATTCCTAATAACCCTGTCCTCTTATCTTCCCAGAATTGGCAATAGTTTGGTGATTGGCCAGCTGGAAGTTTGTTCTTCTTTGGAGTTGGAATTATCTCTTTCTAGGGTAGGATACTTGCTATGCATGATGCCAGTCTGGAAATCATGTCACACCTTGGGCACCCAGAGGTTAGCGGAAAGTAATATAATATCCAAAATGCCATGTTTACTGTAAAGAAATAAGTCATTTAAATATTTCTTTGCTGGTCTGTAGGAATGCATTCATAATTCCAGAAAAGTTTCGTCTTGATGGCTGGGTTTCATTTTTCTTTATCAATATCTGACTGGAAAAAATTCTCATGGCTTTAATATTTCATCATTAGTTGCAATGTAATTTCAACATGGCTATCATTCCTCCACTTTGAAAGAAACTCATAGGGAAATAACTATTGAAAAGAAATGGGCTTGATTAACTTCCCTTCAAATTTAGAACCCATTTGCACTGGGAGTCTTCACAGCAGTCTATCTGATTTATTTATATGATCATAGAATATGAATTTTATTTCCAATTTAAAATTTTAGAATAGTCCTAACACTCAAAGTGAAGTAGATTATGTCTCTGAGGGCACATAAATTTAATTCAGCCAGATTCTCACTCTGCTTCTCTATGGCATTTTGTTCCTCAAGGCGGAGAGAGTTGTTTGAAATTAACAGAGGCTGGACTTCTAGAACTCTCTTTGCAGGGAGGGGATTAAAAATGGAATAAATCCCATGTAGAAAGCCCGACAGTTGACAGAGACAAGACCTTGAGGCTGCATTTCTTTCCCACCTCTTTAAATTCTACTTACCATTAGAATGATCAAAAGGCAAATGTTTCTCAAGAAGAGCCAATCCATTCCTTTGGGTTTCTCTTGCACACAAATCCTGTGAGATTCAATTTGAGCCCTCGTCTTCTCAGTTCCGAATTCTGCTCTACAGCAAGATATGCTTCGAGACACCCTTTTAGAAGGGCATGGGTGATAACTCTGGTGATCTCTGGGCAGAGAGATGAAGATATTCTATAATGACTCTGTTTCCCCACCCCAAACTCCCAGGCTGGTCTGGAAGACTGACATTGTTTGGGCTCTGGGTAAGAATTTAGACACACCTTGATTCTTATTGCAATGAAACCCTTTGTTGGACACCAAAGAAAAACCTTACAGAGCAAGGACAAGATTTACAGGGAAGATAGCCAGTGAATAATAAATTACTCACAACATAAAAAATAATTAAAATGCTAGGGCCTATCATCATGCTGAATAAAATTAGAAGGCTTCTTCTTACTGCCAACATTGTAAAAGCAAAATTACATATACTGACAACACATACACACACATGTCCACTACAAAACCCACTTCAAGGAATGATACTTTTAGCAGAGGCCATTGTTGAAAGTCATCAGGACTCAAGTATGGTATAGGAAGAAAGATAGAATAATGACGCTCATTTCAATTCAGTTGATTCCTGCTTCTCTCTTTAAAATGTCTTGTGGTTGTACTGCACTCTCAATTTTAAAGATGTTCTGAAATAACAAAGTTAAGATGAAGGAACTCTGATTTAACTAGTACCAGTATGTTTGTTTGCATACTTTGGCATTTTCTTTCTTGATTATTCAGTCAAACCTCTACAATATGATATTTACAAAATCATTTTAAAGTAACTACAATACAACATTCTCACTTCTCATAGTATTACCACTGATAAAAAGTACATAATGTGGGTGAGGAACACCTTTTACACCATCACAAATATTTATTAAGGAGAAACTGAAGTTGGAAACGTGAGAATTTAATGAAAAAAAGCCCAGAGTGGGATCTGGATATTTTCGAATATTATTTCCCTTTTTTTCATGTCTCCCTTTTCCTTTGTTAGTATGGGTTTGAAACAAGGTATAGAGTGTCCTGATGCAAGCATTGCAGGCTGGCAGCAACATCAATAAACTTAAAAGAAAATGCAGTTAACTGTTCTCTGATTGATAGATAATACATGTTGGTTAGAGAATTTCAAAGGAAGACTGCCTCCTGTCTTCACTATCCCATCACTGTAATTCAGAAACAAGGTTGACCCTGGTAATAGAATGTATTCTACGTATTGATTAGTTTCTTGAGAAAAGTAGATTTAGCATTTTTGGCAGCCAGATAAAGTAATTTACTTTTGCATTATTTCATGTCATGTTGAATTAGATAATTTAATTTGCCTAAGAGAATTAATGAAACAACTCCAGGTCCTTATGTGACATTGCTTTTCACAAGGGAAAAACAACATTCTTCTCTATTGTTGTGTTTGAAGGAGATATTTCACAAAGGTTTCTACGTTTTGTTTACACTATAGATGATTTCTTCTAAATATAAGATTTTCTATCTACTTGAATGCTATTTATAGGATGAGTTTTAAAGAAAAGAAACAGGAAGCAATAGAAATAGGTACTAGATCATTTATGTGGGTACCTCTAGCTTTCTCCATTTGAAACTCCTGATTTCAATGGTATCCAGAATTTGAATCCAGATTATAATTATGAACATATTTAAAAGATTCTTCAGCAACTAAGGAGGAACTACCTGAAGCCCCATCATTTCATTTCTGTTTACTCCTTGGAGATTTGTGGGAATGATCTTTTGTTTTAAATTTTTTTTTGGAGACAGAGTCTTGCTCTGTTTCTCAGGCTGGAGTGCAGTAGTGGTCTGATCACAGCTCATGGCAACCTCTGCCTCCTGAGTTCAAGCGATCCTCCCACCTCAGCCTCTCAAGTACTTGGGTTTACAGGTGCATATCACCACACTTGGCTAATTTTTAAAATATTTTGTAGAGACAAGGTCCTGCTATATTGTCCAGGCTGGTCTCAAACTCTTGGGCTTAAGTGATCCTCCTGCCTTGGCCTCCCAAAGTGCTGAGATTACAGGTGTGAGCTACTGTTTCCCACAGGAGATGATTTTACAGTGGAATTCCCAAAGACAAAACTTGGTTATGGTTCTGAGCTCGTGTAGATAAAGAGTAGCTACTTCTGTTTCTCTTGAAGAGTATCAGTCATTATAGAAATAGAGCATAAAACATTAATGCTTAAAGATATCACAGAGATCATATAATCCAATCTCTCCTATCTTGCCTCTCTCCTACCCACGTGATAGTGATAGTCTAGAGAGGCTGTACGGTTTATTAGGGCCAAAGATAGGCAAGAATTCCATCTCCTCATTCATAGTCAGTTTATATAAATACCAAGTCACTTTTCATTATTAGCTTCGTATGCGAAGGCAAAATAGTGGATGGTTAAACACTATTAGCTTTAAAAGACTTTCCCATACTTTAGAGTTTACTGAACTGTTGGTTCTATGAGCAGAATATTTTTTAGCAAGTTTTTTATAGTATTTATTTTTGATGTCAAACCAGTGACATTTTATTTGCTCAGATGAAACCACACATTGGCTTTTAGGGATGCTACTGATATTTAATCATTGTACTTATGCTTCTATAATATTGTATAAAGTAGCAAGACATCTTTATTCTCCACGTCACATCTGTGTAGAACACAGTGAGAGCTTTAACACCTGTACTTTTCAAATCAATGCCACAGAAGGCAAGGAATTCAATACATGCCAATACAAGTCCTCTTTGAAAAACAGAAATGTAATTTATACAGACAAAGATATTGTGGAAATGACATTAGGGCAAACTTTTCCATCAAATTGTTCTAGTCTAGGGTTACTACTGGATATCATTCAAGTATCCAAGGACAATTCTATTTCTTGAAAGCAAGAGTTAGGGGGAAGGAAATTTAAAAAATATTTATGGTCCTAAAGTATGTTGGTCAAATGCAGCACAAGTTGTTTCTAGAGCTGACGCAAGCAAAAGGTTTTCATCAGCCTGGGCCTGGGGAGAGGCGGACAAAAGGTAAACAAGGCTTGTCAAGGTTTTGACCTAGAGTCATTGCTGTGAACACATGTCTGTTCACCTACCACACTGAAGATAAACATCCTGTCCCCTCATTAAAGGCAACTTATGTATGGCAACAAGGGGCCGGCCAACCAGGTTATTTAGTGGGTGTAAGAAATCATAGAGATTAAACATCAGTTTCATGAAGAGTTATGTTATTTCCATAAAGATGATGTTAGTTTACACCCTAAAATCATGCTTACATCCTGACAGAGATGCCTTGTTGATTATCTCTGTGAATTCACAGGTATGGGATGTATTCCAAATAAGTGGAGACAGAAGAGTGTGGCTTCTAGCTCTATATTAAATAAAGCATATTACTTACATACTTATTGCATACTTGCTACATACTTATCTCGGAAATATCATCTTATTTTGCCTCCTGCCTCCCGATGACTACAGTGGCAGCCATTCTACAGTGTGACAATTACTTAGATGTCACACTGGTTTCTTCAGTGACACTGGCAGTGCCCCTCTTATGACAAAGTTGTATCATGTACATGGTTAACCTTTGATGCTGTTAGTTATATATCTGGCAACCTCGACTATGGAATCTGGTCAGCTCAGGATGTCTGAGGAAGAAATCCAGCAATAGGAAGGTCAAAAGGTAGGCAGTGTGTTTTGAAATATATTTCTTAGGCCATTATGTAGAAAATGCAGATTTCCTGGCCCCAAATTTAGTGAATCAAAATCTTTGGGGATGAGATCTAGAATTATTCATTCTTAACATGCTCTTTAGGTAATTCTGGGGAGGCAGGCTGAAGTTGAAGAATTATTGAATCAGGGTAATCATGTGGCCCTATGGGTGGCCCAGGGAGAAATGGTATCAGGTAAACAAGAACATTTTTCTTTCTTCTTTCTTTGAGACAGAGTCTCCCTCTGTCACTCAGGCTAGAGTGCAGTGGCACAATCTTGGCTCACTGCAACCTCCACCTCCTGGGTTCAAGCAATTCTGCCTCAGCCTCTTGAGTAGCTGAGATTACAGGCGCCTGCCACCACATCCAGCTAATTTTTTGTATTTTTAGTAAAGACGTGGTTTCACCATGTTGGTCAGGCTGGTCTTGAACTCCTGACTTTAAGTGATCTGCCGGCCTCTGCCTCCCAAAGTGCTGGGATTACAGGCGTGAGCCACGGCACCCAGTCAAAAACATTTTTCTAGTGTGAATAAGATTAGCATCTCTTCATGGGGTGAGGCAGGGGCCGGGGAGAGATATTGGCCATTTATATTTCTTTTTATTTGAAATATTTATTTCCTTTTTCCTGGTTTTCCACTGGGCTGCTGATGTCTTTAATACTGGTTCTTTCATATACTTTTGTATATGAGAGAAACCAGCCTCTGTCACACGTGTCACAATTCACTTAATTTGTATTTTTTTGAATTTGTTTTGATTTTTTTGCAATTGATAATGATTATGGTTTCACATAGGATAGGTTTTTATAAACAATTCTGCTTTCTGTATTAGTTTGTTGTAATAAGTTATCACACACTTAGTGACTTAAAACAACACAAATTTATTATCTTACTGTTCTGGAGGTCTGAAGTCCACAATGAATCTTGAGCAAGGTTTGTTCCTGCTAGAGGTTCTTAGGAATAGATGTATTTCTCTGCTATTTCCTGCTTGTAGAGGCTGCTTTCATTCTTTGGCTTATGTCCTCCTTCCAGCAGTCACATCATCTCTGCTTCCTTCCTCATGTCTCCTTTATGTCAGCAAATGTACATGAATTCCCTAGGTTGTATCAAGGTGTGGAATTTCTGGGTCATAAGTTAACATTTTTTTAACCTGCTAGAGAATACCAACTGAGCTCCCATCAGCAGTTTAAGGAGAGTTTTCTTTGCTCACCAACACCAATGTCAAAAGCATTATTAGACTTATAAATTTTAGCCAACTTGTAGGATGAGTATTATATCTCATTTGCATTTCTCTGATTATTGCTGTGTTGGGCATCTTTGCATATGTCTGTTGGCCATTTGCATTTTTTCCTTTGTTATTAGTATTAATTGTTAATATTCATATTAAATTATTTAATGTTATTAATATTAAATATTAATATAAACATTTAATATTTGCATATTAAAGTGTTTCCCCCTTTTTAAACTGCATTGTTCTCTTTGCTAAAAATAATTTTTAGTGCTCTAAGTTATGCATATCTATATATTATTTGTTGGTTACATGCATTACAAATATTTTGAACTCATTCTGTTGTTCATCTTTTAAATTTTTTGATGAGTTCTTATCGTGACTAGAAACTCTTATTTTCAGTCCTCATTTATCAATTCTTTCTTTTATAGTGAATGCTCTTATGTCTTGTTTAAGAAAGCTTTTTATGTACCTATAATATATTGCCTTACACGTTTATATCTCTAAATTACCTGGAGATGATTTTTGTAAATGGTATAGGGTCAATTTCATCTTTGTTTTTGTATGGATACCTTAATGTCCTAGCACATTCATTGAAAACAGTGTGTTTTTTTGCACTGCTTACAATACCAGCTATAATAAGTCAAAATCTGTGCATAAAATAAATAATATACAAATAACAATAATAAAATATTAAAAATTTAAATAAAAATAAGTTCATAAAAGTGTGTATCTTTTTAAACTGCATACTCTTTTTTCCTTTTACTTACTTGTCTATTCTTATGTCATTGCTAATTTCATTTTAATTGCATAGTTTTGTAGTAAATCTTAATATCTGATGGAGAACGTTCTCCCACTTTGCTCCATTCAAGTGTTTTGGCTATTCTTGGACAATTGTATTTCCTGTACATTTTAAAATCAGCTAGCTATTTCACAGGTGAACTAGGATTTTGATTAGGGTTGCAAAATATGTTTAAGTAAATTGGAAAGAATCAAATTTCAATTTTGGCTCAAGTATTAGAATACATAAACAGGGAACATATCTCTTTTTTAAAGTTTATTTAATACAGTTTAATTATGTTTCACTGTCAAGGTCTTACAGAGGCATTTAAAATACTTATTGTTTGGTACTTGAGATTTCTTTGATGCTAGTATAAATGTTATATTTCTTTAATTACATTTTCTTGCAGATAGAAATACAATTGATTTCAGCCTTTTGATTTTTGTGTCCAGTAATTTTGTTAAATCCATATTTAAAATTGGAATGATATATCCAAAGATTCTTTTGGAGTTTTGACTACACGATCTTTTAATCTGACAATAATGATAGTTTTCTTTTTCTTCCAGTCCCTATAACCTTTCCCTCCTACTTTTTGAACCATCAATGCCATGTTAAATGAAGCTGTGATAGTAAAAATCATTGTTATTTCTTCATTTCAAAGAGAAAATTTTTAATATTCCACTATCAGGTATAATACTTGTTTTATTGATTTTATAGAAATTGTGTATAAGGTTAAGAAAATCTCCTGCTCATAATTTGCTAGGAATGTTTAATCATAAGAACACGTTGGATTTTAGCAAACATGTCATGTATATTGGGAAGATTATATGTTTTCTTCTCAATCTATTACTGTGTATATTACATGGATTGATTTTCTAATGTTAACCTAATCTTGCATTGTTGGTAACAAATTCAAATTTGGTCACTGGTACTTTTGGTATATTCCTGGATTCAGTTTGTGACTATTTTGTTTAGGAATTTTCCATCCAGTTCATCACAACCAAGATAATGGACGTATCCATTATCCCTAAAAGTTTCCCCATGCAACTTTATAATTCTTCCTTCCCACCCTACCCAGCTACCCTATTCCCAGGCAACACTAATATGTTTTCTATCACTAGAGATTAATTTACTTTTTATGGAATTATATGTTATGTTATATATTTATTAAAGTATAGTTTATTTTTTATATATGGGGCTACACAGTGTGTTCATTTTTTGTTTGACATTTGTCACTCAGCACAATTATTTTGCGATTCATACTCAGAGTTTTGTGCATCAATAGTTCATTCTTTTTTTAAATTGCTGAGTAGTATTTAACTGTATAAGCATAGTACAATTGTTTAAACTTTGTTCATCTGTTGATGAACATTTGCATTGTTATCAGTTTGGGGCTATCTGAAATAGAGTTGCTATAAAAATTTGTGTACACATCTTTGTACAGATTTATAGACATTCATTTCTCTTGGGTAAATATCTGGGAGTAGAATGTCTGGGTCATGGTGTAGATGCATGTTTAACATTTTAAGAAACTGCCAAACTGCTTTCCAAACTTGAGGTATCATTTTGCTTTCCCACCAGCACTTGGTATGGCAGACTTTTTAATTTTAGCCGTTCTAATAAGCACATAGTGGTACCTCATTGTCATTTAAATTTGTATTTTCTTTTTTAAAAAATAATTTCAACTTTAATTTTAGATTTAGAGGGTACATGTTGTTACATGGATACATTGTGTGATGCTAAGGTTTGGGGTGTGATTGATTCCATCACCCAGGTCTGAGCATAGTACTCAATAGTTAGTTGTTTTTTTTTTTTTTTTTTTTTTGGAGACGGAGTCTCGCTCTATCGGCTCACTGCAATCTCTGCCTCCCAGGTTCAAGCGATTCTCCTGCCTCAACCTCCAGAGTAGCTGGTATTACAGATATCCGCCACCATGCCCAGCTAATTTTTGTATTTTTGGTAGAGACGGGGTTTCGCTATGTTGGCCAGGCCGGTCTTGAACTCCTGACCTTGTGATCTGCCTGCCTTGGCTCCTCAAAGTGCTGGGATTACAGGTGAGCCACCGTGCTGGGCCCAATAGTTAGTTTTTCAACCCTTGCCCTTTGCCTCCCTCCCTACTCTAGTAGTCTCAGTGTCTATTGTTGCTATCTTTATGTCTATTAGTACCAATGCTTAGCGCTCACTTGTGAGTGAGAACATGTAGTATTTCGTTTTCTGTTCCTGAATTAATTCACTTAGCATAATCGCCTCCAGCTGCATCCATATTGCTGCAAAGGACACAATTTCATTCTTTTTTAGGGCTGTGTAGTATTTCATGGTGTATGTGTACCTCATTTTGTTTATCCAGTCCACCATTAATGGGCACCTAGGTTGATTCTATGTTTTGCTATTGTGAGTAGTGCTGTGATGAACATACACGTGCATGTATCTTTTTGGTAGAATGAGTTATTTTCTTTTGGATATATGTCTAGTAACGGGATTGCTGGGTTGAATGGTAGGTCTGTTTTAAATTCTTTGAGAAATCTCTAAACTGTTTATCACAGTGGCTGAACTAATTTACATTCCCCCTAACTATGTATAAGCTTTCCCTTCTCTCTGCAGCCTCGCCAGCATCTTTTTTTTTTCCCTAAACTTTTTAATAATAGTCATTCCGACTGGTTTGGGGTGGTATCTTATTGTGATTTTAATTAGCATTTCTCTGATGATTAGTGATGTGGAGCATTTATTCATGTGTTTGTTGGCTGCTTATATGTCTTCTTTTAAGTAGTGTCCATTCATGTCTTTTGCCCACTTTTTAATGTGATTATTTGTTTATTGCTTGTTCAACTGTTTAAGTTCCTTACAGATTCTGAATATTAGACATCATTGGATGCATAGTTGCAAATATTGTCTCCCATTCTGTAGGTTGTCTGTTTACTCTGTTGATAGTTTTATTTGCTGTACAGAAGCTCTTTAGTTTAATTAGGCCTCACTTGTCAATTTTTGTTTTTGTTGCAATTGCTTTTGAAGACTTAGCCATAAATTTTTTGCCAAGGCCAATGTCCAGGATGGTATTTCCTAGGTTTTCTTCCAGTATTCTTACAGTTTGAGATCTTACATTTAAGTCTTTAATTCATCTTGAGTTGATTTTTGTATATGATGAAAGGTAGGGGTCCAGTTTCATTCATCTGCATATGGCTAGCCAGCTATCCTAGCATCATTTATTGAATAGAAAACGCTTTCCCCATTTGATTATTTTTATCAATTTTGTCAAAGAGCAGTTGGCTGTAGGTGCGTGGCTTTATTTCTGAGTTCTCCATTCTGTTCCATTGGTCTATGTATCTATTTCTGTACCAGTACCATGCTGTTTTGGTTGCTGTAGCCTTATAGTATAATTTAAAGTCAGGTAATGTGATGCAGCAAGCTTACTCTATATGGGCATTAATAACATTCATGAGGGCTCCACCTTCATGAGCTAATCGCCTCTCAAAGGTCCCACCTCCTAATACCATCACCTTGGGGATTAGGAACCCAACATATTAATTTTGAGAGGACATGAGCATTCAGGCAATAGCAACTCTGAAAGAGATCTGAAGGAAAATTAACTAGTTCTAAATGTTACTAATTTGAATACAAATTTTACTGTATTTAGTAGACATTCTTTGTGTTATGTGTTTGTTTGGGGCAGAGGGGTTAATAGTCATTTTTAGGTTCTTTCTGAAGATGGGTTATTTTCTATTCTTATTTTATTTATTATTTATTGGTTTCATAGAGCTGAGTGGAGTAAGAATGTCTTAACTCTGATATCATTTACTGCACATTCTCGATGTCTTCATTTTTATCATCTTTGTCAGTTTTTATTTTGTAGAAGTTGAAATGTACATATTTTTAGCTTATTTATTCTTAATTATGGTTCTAGTTTGTCAATAGTTATATAATTATATCCCTATTTATAGTTTAGGTAAATGTACTATGTCACTGAGGCATATTGAGACATGTGCAGATTTAGATCTGCTTCAAATTCCAAAACTTCTGTTAACTTGGTTTGTTTCTATAAGAGAGTTAATTTAGCTCTTTAAATTACAATTTCCTTATCTATTTCCCTCCCTAGTGAATTATGGGAGATTAAATTAGATAGTTTTATGTAAAGAAAATAGAGGATAATGTAATTTATCCTCTTTGAGTGTGTTCTGCCTTTCAGAATTTCTAGCGTTTATATCTTTAACTTATTCATTAAAACCTACAGTATGAGGTATAGATCTGACTTGATTTTTTCTATATATTAGTATCTAATTTTTAGTGATAGTTATTAAATAAAATTTTTCTTTTTTGTTTGCTACTCTGCTTCATAACACATAATTTGTGATAATTGTCTAACTGTATTTAAAATTTTACATTATATTAATTTTTAATTTTTATTTTGGTTTTAATGACTATTAAATATATTATTCATCTTAAAAATAGAATTAATTATCCTCACTTCACAAACCATAATGTTGTAAAAGGAAGGCGTTTAGGCTTTTGATAAAAGTGTTGGTTAAAGAAGACCAGCCAGAAGGCTTCCAGGATTTTTCTAAGGAGGACTGAGCTCCATTAGTAATGAAGACTATTAATTATGTCACTTGTCTTGAGTTTCCCCACTGCAAGGCTTATATTCCAGTTTTCCAGTCTCATGTTTATTTTTGTCTTTATACTGAAATCAGATTAGTTTTCTTGGTGATGAATTCTCAATAGTCAAGTTTATATAAGATGATGTATAAGGCAAAATATTAATTTTTTAATTTGCAGTGAGTAATAGCTCTTTTCATGGGCAATAACTTTGAAGTTCATATGCTCTCTGCAAAGAATGCCCTCTGCTTGCCCTAGCAATCAAGGTAGCAGTCCAAAAATTATTCACTGGTCATGAACAGAGAGCAAAGATGAGTAGATATTTTGACATACCCTTCACCTAAGCTGTAGGAATATTTGCTAAAACATTCTTGCTCCATGAGATAGAAAAATCACATTTATTCTCCCAGAGAACAACACTTGTTCTTGAGTTCAGCAGGTTCAGAATCTTTCCGTGTGTTTGATTTCATCTATCAGGTGATCTTTCATATGTTGTTTTTATTTATCAGTCTCACAGAGTTCTAGGAGTACATTTCTACTACCACTATGATTTTTTTTATGTGAAGAAAGACATATTCTTGTTCCAATTTTAGAATCCCTTTTTTTGGACTTTATTTTTCAAATATTTGAAAAATGTTTGGTAAAAAGCAAACTATTTTTTCTTTACCCTACAGCTCTAACTAAAGACTAGTTAAGTCTAAATTTTTACATAACTAATCTTTTCCTAAAATGCATGTAAGACAATTGGCCAAGACACAGGTTACAGTCTCACAAAATGTAGCCATATTGTCATTCAGTTTAAAGAGGTACCATCACACCAATGAGCAATTTGGAAAAAGTAGTTCTGTTTGGAGTGGTGAGAATTTGATAAGCAATATGATGCAATTGAGGGTCTCAGTTCTTTTATAGACTGTCAATGCAAGGATGGGTTTTAGAACCATGTGAGTATAAACGGACTGCATTTATTCATGTGCTCAACAAATTTCTGTTTGCTGCTCTGCTGACCTCTGTGCATCACACATTAATTCAACATTTGTTATTTAATTATTTGCATACTCAACTAATGGCAATATAATTTTTTTGTTGTGCCTTTTTTTTTTTTTTTTTTTTTTTGAGACAGAGTTTTGCCCTTATTGCCTAGGCTGGAGTGCAATGGCGTGATCTCAGATCACTGCAACCTCTGCCTCCCGGGTTCAAGCGATTCTCCTGCCTCAGCCTCCCAAGTAGCTGGGACTACAGGCGCCTGCCACCACACCTGGCTAATTTTTGTGTTTTTAGTAGTGACAGGGTTTCACCACGTTAGCCAGGCTGGTCTCGAACACCTAACCTCAAGTGATCTGCCTGCCTCAGCCTCCCAAAGTGCTGGGATTACAGGTGTGAGCCACCGCACCTGGCCTGTTACACCTTTTGAAATAAGCTAGGTGCAAGAACATCTCTCAGAGACTGGTATGTTGTTATTAGTAACATACTAATTGGTATGGTATGATGTTATTAGTATAGGTTGGTATGATGTTATTAGTAACAACTTACTAAAATGTTGGGGTTATGTTTACAAAAAAATGATAACTTTAATGAACTCACAGCCTTTCCTTCTGGGAGTAAATAGATATCAAAACCAACTATTTGGCAGGGCGCGGTGGCTCATGCCTGTAATCCCGGCACTTTGGAAGGCCGAGGCTGGTGGAGCACGAGGTCAGGAGATTGAGACCATACTGGCTAACACGGTGAAACCCCGTCTCTACTAAAAAATACAAAAAAAAAAAAAATATATTAGCTGGGCGTGGTGGCAGGTGCCTGTAGTCCCAGCTACTCGGGAGGCTGAGGCAGGAGAATGGCATGAACCCAGGAGGCGGAGCTTGCAGTGAGCGGAGATTGCGCCACTGCACTCCAGCCTGGGCCACAGAGCAAGACTTCACCTCAAAAAAAAAAAAAAAAAAAAAGCACCAATTATTCAGGCCATACCTAAGTTTGTAATAGTAAAGCCAAGTCATGTATTATAGAAAAATGGTTATATGTGTAACCATCTATGGGGGGCAAGCATCTAATAAACATAAATGATATAAAACCATGAAGGCACAAGTTAATGACATGGGGGACCTGAAGACTTTTCTATTTCACACCATTGGGTTTTGTTACCTAATCTATCAATATGGTAGCATCTGACCCATTCTTATTCACTGGGAAATGTTCAAGAAAGGCCTGTCATGTCAGCAAATTCTGAGGTTTCTCATGGCATCTATTACCAGAGTGCTGCAATATCCCAATAGCTGTAACAGATCTTGACAAAGCTTTCTCCGTATTTTTCTCCTATCATTTCAGTGCCCACGCACCCAAAGGGCCAGGTCCTGCATTTTTTCACTTAACCGATGCCAAAGCCACTTTGCCCACCTTTGCAGCAGACGCAGGGAATTAACTATCTCAAGAAGTGGCCCTTAGTTATTAACTGATGGCGGCTGGTATGTATAAATACACTATCTCCCATATTTCTCCGATGGCTTAACCACAGGGCATATACTACACTGGCTCCCAGTGTTTTCCCCAGGAGGACTAAGTTTCGATTGCCCATGGTTCTAATTGGCTTGATAGGTACAATTTATTGGTAGCTTTCCCTTGCATGTTGCATCTCCCTGTTACCTACCAGTGGTTCCTCTACCTCCTTCCAAAATTGCTCTCTAATCCTGACTCAGAGTTTGCATTTGGATGAGCCCAATATAAGGCAGTGGTCAAAACAAGCTGAGAATCACATGTCTATAATTTATTAAGCTGAAACTGGCATATACTTTGAGACAGACAGTCAATAAACTGAATGCATCAAAACATTTTTCTTTGAAAAAATGTGACAAATTATATTCTGGGTCCAACCAGATACAAACTTTGGTAAGAATCAGAGCCTGATATTCTGAGTGGTTTTGAGAAAGCTCTGGAGGCAGAAATTCTTCCTCCTAGGTTTTATATAAAAGCTGAAGAAAGAAGAGATATGACTGAGAAACAGGCACAGACTGGGATATACCAAGTTGCTCAGCTTTCTTTATAAAACTAGGAAAAGCAAGTCTCTCAGGGTCAGCCAGAATTTGTCTTATATGAACTCAATAGCCAAGTAGATGACTAGAAACTGGCATCATTTCTAAACTTTTTGACCAACCTAACATTCTCCATTTGTACTTACTATGTTTGAGTTTTTTCAAGGCAATTCATAGTGAGATTTAAATTTAATCTGTTGCTCAGTGAACTTTTTTCCTTTTTTTTTTCTTTTCTGTATGGTACTTTATTGATCGTCCAGGGCTTGTGTTTTGTTTTTGTCACTTGTTTTGCTACCCGCTATGGTTGTATCACTCACTCACTTGGATCATTGCAGTAGCTCTTTAACATATCTTCTTGATTCTGTGATTTCCTTCCTAAAGTGTCAACACTGTAGGTAGAATGTTCTTTTAAAAATACAAATCTAGGCTGGGCACAGTGATTCATGCCTATAATCTCAGCAATTTGGGAGGGCAAAGCAGGAGGATTGCTTGATCCCAGGAGTTCGAAACTAGCCTGGACAACATTACAAAACTGTGTCTACCAAAAATACAAAAATCAGGAGGAGATGGTGGCTCATGCCTGTAGTCCCAGTTACTCTGGAGGCTGAGGTGGAAGGATCTCTTGAGCTCAGGATGTTGAGCTGCACTGAGTCATGATCATGCTACTGCACTCCAGCCTGGATGACAGATCAAGAGCCCATCTCAAAACAAACAAACAAATAAACAAACAACCCCAAACCTGAACAAAGCACTCCTCAGCCCCAACTCTCCAGTAGCTCTCCATTACATTCAGAATAAGTTTGTTAGAATGGCCTGCAAGGCCAAACTCAATCTCAACCCTTTCCTCTGGGATCCTACCTCCTGCTGCTTTCCTTCTTTTAATCTCTTCACACATACAGACCTTGCTCTTCCATGAATATCCCTCTGTCTGAAATGTCCTGTATCCAGATAGCCACATGGCTTGCTCCTTAATGTTCTTCAAATCTCTGTTCAAATATTACTTTCTAATAGAACACCGACTCAATTACCCTATATAAAAGTGCATCCCTCATGCCCTGCAATCCCTCTCCTGAATTATCCCGCTTTATTTTTCCCTTGATCATTTACTGTCATCTAACATATCACATATTTACTCGTTTGTTCTTTATTGTCAGACTTCCCCCATCTCCATTCTATCTTGATCATAAACTCCACAAGGAGAAGGACTTTATCTTTCACTGTCATGTCACCACTGCCTGGTATAACTATTTGGAATTCAATAAATATCCATAGAGTAAATAAATGAATACGTGAAAACATTGACGAAGGAAAGAATACATGAAGAAATAATATTTAAATTGCTACTTGAAGGATGAAAGGATGCTGCCATATAAAAGTGAGGAGGGCTCGTGCAGAGCGAATACCATTTGCAAAAGCCAAAACGTTTCCTTAATTCATTTCTTTTCAACTTTTCCATTACAACAATCATGGTGCAAATTACTGTCATCCACTGTGGACCAGTGCTATATCAGGCAGCTCCCTGCAGGCTTTTCTGGGACATTCACTGGAAATCCATTGAAATTTTTAAAATAGGGGGTTGACTCAACCTAATTAATATTTTAAAAGGTCACATAGGTTCATCTATAGAAAATTGTTTGAAGAAGGCTGATGTGGAAGCAGAGAGACTACCTAGGAGGCAGTTGCCCATAGGATGGTGACAGATAAGGATTAAAACTATTAAATGGTTTGGCTCTGTGTCCCCACCCAAATCTCATCTTGGATTATAATCCCCATGTGTCAAGGGAGGGAAGTGATTCGATCATGGGGGTGGTTTCCCCCACGCTGTTCTCATGATAGTGAGTGAGTTCTCATGACATCTGATGGTTTTATTAGCATCTGGCATTTCCCTTGCTTATGCTTCTCTCTCCTGCTGGCATGTGAAGAAGGTTCTTGCTTCCCCTTTGCCTTCCACCATGATTGTAAGTTTCCTGAGGCCTCCTCAGCCATGCAGAAGTGTGAGTCAATTAAACCTCTTTCCTTTTAAAATTATCCAGTCTCAGGTAGTATCTTTATAGCAGTGTGATAATGGACTAATACAAACTATTAAATGGCTTACTATATATTTTGGTTATAAAATAAACAGAACTTCCTAATGGATAAAATTTGGGTAGTAAGAGAAAGAATGAGATGAAGGAGTACTTAGTTTCTGGTTTGAGTAATGGGTAGATGGAGTAATAATGATTGGAATGGGGAAACTCTGGAGGTAAAATTATAAGTTTAATTTTGAACATTTAAAAAGGGATATTGATGAGGTCTCACAGAGTCAGTGTAAAATGTTAAGAGAAGAGGGCTTGGGATCAAACTTTGGATTGGATAAATGAGAAACAAGAGAGATAGAATGAGCAAGACTGGCTGATGAAATACAAGGGATATCAGGAGAGAATGGTGTTACACAAGCCAAGACACAAGAGTGTTTCAAGGAAGAGAGAAGGGTTACTTTTTAGATATTTTTCCCAGAGGTTAAGAAAGAGGGAGAAGAGAAAAGTAGGCCTTGTTCTTGCAATGCATAGATCTTAGACAAGCTTGGTAAGGACCATTATGATAATCTGATGGGAGGACTTTGAAGTCTGATGGGACATGGAAAAGAAAAGACAGCATGTGTACGTGAACCTTAAGAAGCTTGATAAAACAAGCAAACAAATGAGGCATTAGCTACAAGGAGGTCTAGAAATGAGAATCTGGGCCTTGGGTGATTCATCCATGTGGATGTTTAAGTTACTATGAACACTCTCAGAAGTTAAGAAAGTCACAAAAAACTTTAGGCCAGGATATTGGAGCCTTCATTAGAAGTAGAGACATTATGAAGAAGAGAACAGAGGGAAAGGATCATACAAGTCTGAAAGAGGTAAGATTTTGTGCAAGATGAAGTTGATAATAGTCTGGAAGTGGCATTGGAGAACAAAAGGAGATGCATCCCAGTAAAGATGAAAAGGTATGATTTAAAAGGCAAAAAAGAAGAAAAGTCATTTTAAAAGAAATAAAATGCTGGTGTAGGCAAAAATAAAAATGCAGAGTATGAAAGAAAGAAAGGTAAAAGTATGAAGATGCTACAAGTATTAAATAAAAACTAAAAATGCAGCTTTTTATCATCTGTTCATTTGTGGGGCTAACCACCTGATCAAGGCTGGGCTCTAGCATCTGTAATTAGTGGTCCAGAGAGTAGGTTCCTCAGTACACATTAAAAAAAGATAGCTGGGAAATGGAGAATGAAAACATATTTTAACATTGTGAAAATAAAAGAATTATATCTCCTCCAATACAGGATGATAATAACTAGATCTGATAACTTTGGTTTTACAGTCTAAAACCTCCCCCTTGCTTACAATTCAGAAAAGATAAGGGAGGCATATTAATCATTTTATTGCTGTATGCATAACTCTTTGGAAATTACAAATCAACTTAAAAAAACCAACAGATAACCAAGCAAGAAACTAGCACCCAAATAATCCAAAAACTTTTATATTGAAATTTGAATAAGAGAACCTTGTTTTAAACACCACCAGAGATGAATATTAGAATTTTAAAATGCTTGTAAAACAGACAGCAAAAGAAAAATAAGTTAGACTAGGTACAGTTTGACGATAAAGTGTTTAGTAATTCAAATACAGCTAAACTGGGGAGAGAATGTAGACAATTGAACAAGATTACACATTGTTTTAAAATTATCTGATGGATAATAGGTTGATCTAGTCAAGATTTGTCCTAACATAAATTGAATAATCTGGAAGTGGAAGACAGATTTGATTTCAAGGAGAGTAGCACTCTACTGTGGACTGCTGTATCCTAGTGCAATGTGAAATGGGTCTTAAAAATACTAGAAATTGTAAAAAAAAAAAGTTGGAATTTATGAAATAGGCATGGGAAAATGTGGCAAATACTTTAAAAAGTTTCCTTTGGGTTTTAAATGTCTTTCCAAAATAGTCATGGCCATTTATGCTAAAGATTATAATGCCTTTCAACTCCAGAAAAAGTCAAAGAGTGTCATATATTCTGTACCATGACAATCAAACATTGGTATAAATTCAGAAATAAATTGCCAGATAACTAAAAACATCTACTTACTAGAGTAAAAAATGTAATTTTTGAAGACATATAATTAAAATTTTGTCAGAACATTTTCTGGAATAAAAATTATGATGCTAAAAACTTTATACACAAATGTAGAACAGATGTCTAGATGAAGATATATAAATAACCCTAAATATGTACTTTTTCTTTTAATTTTTCAGTGCAAATGCAATTACATCATGCAACGTGCTTAGAAGTAAATAATATGTAGAAGGTATATCTGTAATTCGGTATCAAAATTAGCTTGAGATGGTATTTTGGTTGATAATAAATGGTAAAGTATTTATAATACACTGATTTTTGTCCCTAAAGATTACCTCTTTAGACAGTCAGATAGATATTTTATAAACATTATGGTTTGTTTTCAAACCATACATACATAGTATTAAATTACTATCTCTTTCTTCTTCCTTTTGTTAAGAGCAAGTTGATATGAAACTCAGCTTGAATCCTAATTATAGTATTCACTTATAAAAATGATTTCCATATCTCTTCTTGGTCTATGACATGATGTATATGATCTAGAGCAAACATCTAAAAAGAAGAACGAAGTTCTGCCCAAAGCTTGTCCATTGAAAAATGACATGCCTTTAAATAACTACTAAAATCGTTGATATCTTGAAAAGGTAATTCTAAAATTTAGGACTAAATGGAAAATCAATGTGCAATCCTGGAAGAAAAAATTAGTTGGCAAGTATCTTCCCAGAAAGATAGATGACTGATACTTCAATTTTTCTTGTTTTTCCCATCAATGTGCAATCCTGGAAGAAAAGTTTGGTTAGAAAGTATCTTCCTAGAAAGATAGACGACTCATATGGCCATGTTTTTTCTTGTTTTTCCCATCGTTTAACAGTGTTTAGGAGTTCAAATGTAACTAAGTTGTGGGGATCTCAACAATCAATGGATTTTAACAGCAACAGTTACTAAAGACAGTGATTTTGTTGTTTGCAAGACAACCTAAAAAATATCTCTGGAAGATATCAGATGTCTTAAGAAAAGCTTGTGATGATATTTCATATTAAAACAGCAAGCAAGTTTCCTATGGTCAGCTACCATTACCTTTAATAAATTACTTGATTAATTCATTAATACTTATTTCTATTCCTTAAAACTCCTGGACCCAGGCATACTCAAGTATGTTTTAATAAATACCTTTTGACTTTATTCCTGGAAAGACTACCCATCCTTAATGTAGCCCCGTAAGTGGCAGAAAAAGAAAAGACTCCCTTTGAATGACTTTATTTATACTTCTGCATTTAGCATACTACAGACTATCAAAATTTTACATATTCTACAGAGTTAAAAGAAGATGTATACTGTGGCTTTTAAAATATTAGCCTTATCTGTTGTTACAGAGCAAAATAGCTCTAGGTTAAATAATTCACTCTTATCCAGTGGAGGAAGTCGAATATTCTTTGGCTTTGTAATTTCCTGGGAAATTTGAGTAATTGGGGTAAATTCTTTCAAAGTTGTATATAATTCACAACTCCAGGGCAAATTTTTTTTCTAATTTTATTTTGTCATATAGAGTTTCATTTTAGTGAGCTTATAGTCACATTGTATTTAAGAAAGAAAAAAATTTCTCTACCATGCCAATAGTAAATTTACCTTTTTCTTAGAATGCTTTGATTCTTTTTAGAGATTTTTAATTGGGTAATACTATATAGCAAACACCCAGAAATGGTATATCATAAATAGGACATTACTAAATTTTGAAGCTAGAAAAATATGTTACACTATATAATTTGGACACTCCCTATAAATCAGAGCATATATAAGCCAAGATTTTATTGACAAATCAAATCAGGAATTTAAAATTTATGCTAGTGAGAAAAATTAGGGGGGAAATAAACTAGCGGAATAGGTTTCTATTATTATTTCATGCTTATCAACACCATATTGTCAATTCTGCTAAAGGTTCCTGGTTGATTCCTGCAAAATGGCAGCAGAGGTTTGCTAAAGCAACCACTACTTTACTTAGTAAAAGCAAATAATTAGCATGGTATTACTTTACAAAAGAATTCTTTTCCAACTTTCCCCATTAAACATTTTACATGTTCTAAAAACTTTTTTTTTAGATCCCCTTACAAAAAAAATTCCCCAAAGCTTAAGCATACTACAAGCTTCTTTTTTTTTGTCCACAGCTCGGCCTATGTAAATCATTTTAACTTCAGAGCTATGTAATAAAGAGCTGGATATCAATGAATATCACGTACTAAAAACAAAACCTGAAAACACAATTCAGTTCCCATCTGCTTACTTGGAAGGTCATTTGCCACTAGTGATGACAACCATGTCAGGCCTGACTTGCTTCAATTTGAGAAGTAAACTTAGCGAGTTTTGCTTTCTTAAGTCAAAACCACAGTGATAAAGGGAAAGATGAGTGTGATATTCCTCAACCTCACCAGTAAGCAATATTCGTCAAGACTACATCTATCACTAAACACAAACTAGAATCAGAAGAATCCTGGACTCCACAGGAGATTTAACTGAGGCCCCAAATTAAAGTTCAGGCTCAGGCATTGCTAGTTTACCCTGAAGAAACCTCATCCTATTGCCACTCTCTAATGGAATTTTCCTCCTAGGAAACACTTCCTAATTTGAAATTTGTTTTCTCTAGTGCAATAATTAAGGTAGGAGTGCTTGATGGCTTGTGGACTTGACTATGTAGTCAAACTTAAAAAAAATGGTTAACCCTTGTATAAATCTGTGGTTGAATTTTTATTTATGTTATCTGTGAAACCAACAGGGCATCTGGCACACGTTTTAGATTTTTCCCATAGACGTGAACATATATTGCATATTTAGTTCTTTTTGAATTTTGCTCGAGCTATATGGAAAAGCAAAACAGAGCAAGGAGAATTATGCCAATGGCCGTCGTAAGGCCAGTTACATGCTGGAGATAGACTACAGGCCACTCAGGCACAAAGAAGACTCTGCCTCAAGTTTTAGTTCCTTAGTCCTAATATAAGAGAAAAATTTATGAACGCTAAGGAGAGCTCTCCCCTAGCAGCGGTGTTTCCATTTATTTTTCTCATTGTGATTTCTCACCTTGCTCCTAGATGACCTGAGCACGAAGTTGTGCGTTATAAATCACATTGTTAGTTTTTTAGTGGTGGGAATTGGATCTAAACAACAATGACTATGAAAAAGTGAGCTGGGGTCCTGACTACTTGCTATATTGCACGGTGCTGTACTTTGTGATTCGACTTCGAGCTGTGCTAGGGGAGGCGGACCCAATGGTTTGGTTAAAGTGATGGTCAGAGGAACTCCTCATGTGGCCAATGGTGGCTGTCCCTCCCAAGCTGCTCAGGCCGATGCCACCACCACTTATGCCAGCTCCACTCAGGGCCCCGCCCCCAGCACCCATGCTGGTGCCAACCAGGCCACTGCTGCCTATGCCACCGCCGATCCCAGTGGTGCCACTAATTCCAGTTACGCCAGCACCAGAAACAACCCTCTCTGTCACAATGACATTGTGGGCATTGGCTAACTCGGGGTGCATACTCAGACTACCTATCATGCCGGAAGTTGGTTGGATTACTCTTTCTGTCACTACCACATTTGAAGACTCTCTAGGATGATGGATAGTCAGAGAGGTAGGTAGACTAGAGCTTGGTGCTATTACCCTTTCTGTCACTATAACATTTGACCCATCTCGCAAGTCAGGCATCTCTAACATTCCATGCAAATCAGCGCCAGAGATTGGGCCGACCACTCTCTCTGTCACCACCACATTTGATGCTGGTCGGTTATCGTGAACGTGCACAGAGGGCTTCAGAGTGTCAGAGGTGGTGTAAGACTCGGTCACAGTGACATTACCATAGCCCAGAGGATCGAGAATAGGCTTAGGATGCTGTACACCAGGTCCCGAGGGATAGGTGCTCTCAGAAATTACTGTGGTAGTGCCGAAATGTGGGGAGATTGGTGGGTGTCCACTAACAATGGGCTCTGTTTCCTGAGGAAGGCAAACTGGTTCAGTGCTTTGGGGTGGCCAAGAAGGTTCAAGGTCTGGATATGATTCTTTTCCTAGGCTGATGTCTGCCAACTTCTTAAATTTAGGTCCCAGGGTATCCAAGAAGCTGTCATCCAGGTCTTCTCCAATGAAGCTACAACAACCCACAGAGCCAGCAGGGGAACCTACACCTTCGATGTCATATATGAGCAAACAGTCATTAGATGGGCGTCCTTCATCTTCATCTGCATAAGCATATGCTTTCTGAATTTATAGGAGAAAGAGAAAATGAAATTATGAATGCATATTTAACAATAATATAATAGCCTTTATCATTAGTTTTTCTTCCAGAGCATTTCCAAAGAGGAATGAAATAAAACAAGATTCTAACATCTACTAGAGATGCCTTAAAAATCATTTTATAATTATTTGAAATAATTTGGTTAGAAATCATTTTAAGTATAATTCCAATAATACGATTTTTAAAATTTCCTTAGATGGACTTATTTATAATTGTGTACTTTGGACATAAAACCATACACAAAAAAATCACATGAATTATTTATAACAAAGTTAGAGGGAGGTATATAAAAATGCTGAACTTGAAGGACGTAAAAATGTGTTGTTTTGTTTTTTGTCTGGAAAAGGCAGTTCATAGTTGAGTTGGGTTCACTCAGGGTTTTGTTTCTTTCCTTCAGATGGAGTGAATATGATGATTCTGTGAAGGTTTATTGCAACATGGCTTTTTCAGCACAGCAACAGGAAAATTTGACTCTGGGTCTGTTCTACAAAATTAAAGGTGATCAAAGACACTTTTAAAAAATATAATCTCTCTAAATTCAAAGTAAAAGCCCAAAGACATATACACTTTCGTTTCATCTTTGTTGTTCATAATAGTGGATTGTAAACTTTCCGGTTAACAGAAATACCTTATAGGAAACCAACTCATTGTGCCATTCGTATAAAAAAGTGATCGAGCCTTTGCTATTTGCCAGACCCTCTGTGTGTGGAACTTAGCTATGCATAATGAACAATACCAGATACAGTTGTTCTCTCACAGAGCTTACATTTTGGTTGAGTGAGACAGACAACACAGAAGCATATGGTCAGGAGGTGGCAGATGTAGGGTAAAGAAAAAGAAAGTGATGGGTGTTGTTCTTTTAGATAGGGTAATCAAGGAAGGGGTCTCTGATAAAGTGATATTTGATCAGAGATTGGAAGGAAGATATTTTTTGTTATTAAAATATAACATAAAATATTTTGTTGTATATATGAATAAGTATTCCTATGGTTTTCAACAAGCCTCATTACTATCTATTGCTATTTGAATGCTTTTACCAATATTTTATTTAAAAATATCAGCCACCCTTTAAACCAACCACTAGGTTAGTTAATGAAACCACTTTAGGCCAGAATGTAGAAGGACAGAAATGTTTTTCTAGTCAGTATCAGGGACAGGAACTTCCTGAAGATTGGGTATCACATGGTGTGTAACCATGGACAATTGCATCTCTTCCTGGGGATAGCAAAGTTAAATTCTCCTGCAGCTGCTTCTCCAGGCTTCATGCTCTTCCCACCACCTGCAGCTCGTTCTTACAATGTTTTGGAAGTAGACTATGGCTCTTGACCCCACTCTTATTAACTATTGACTCTATGTCTAGAACTGAGCTATGTACTGGCAATATAATGTAGAGAATATATGGATGAGACACTAAAAGTGGTGGTAGAAATATAAACTGACAGATTTTAGCAATGATAGGTTCTATAAATGTGTAAACAAAGTACTGCAGAAATACAGATGAGAAAACATTAATTCTATTTTGGATGAGAGGGTTAACTGTAAAAACTTCGGAGGGAGAGTGATATTTGGACTGGGTCTTGAAGGATGGGTAGGAGTTTGTGAGAGACATAGTGGGATGCAAGTATTCCAGGAGCGGCACAGGATAAGCAAACACATGGAGGTGAAAGGTGTGTAGCAAAGGTGCTCAGCAAGTGGAGTTGATGGCAAGGAGTAATTGGAGATGAGAGGGAGGGTTCATTTTGTGAACAATCTTAATTAACATGTTAAGGACTTTGGATTGCATGCCATGAACAAAAGAGAGCTGGGAGCCATTGGCTGTTCTTACGTTGGGGAGTAAAGTGCTCAGGTCAGAGCTTTAGATATATAATTCATTAACAGCATGGATTGTTGGGCACAAAAACTAAAGGCTGAGAATTGAGTTAGAAGACTCCTGCCAAAGCCCCTTTAGGAATTAGTGAAAGCTTGGTGAAGAGCAACAGGCACATGGATGGCGAGAAAGGCATGTAGCTAGGGACCTTACCTGACAGAAGTAGCTTTCCATGAAATTCATATTCAGACCTCCTTCTCTACATTCCCTCATAGAATTTCTTCTTAATGTTCCAGAGTATTCTTGACATATCTCAGGCACTCCTGAAGTTTTAACTCCCTCTGTTAGTTCAAATCCTGTCATTCTCTCTCCTCCTCCCAGATCTTGCATTTCTCTGCCACCATACTCATTTGTATAAACTCCTAAAAGTGTTGATCAAATTAAATTTATTTTCTTTAGTCTATCATAAACTAAAAATTAACAACTTGCCTTGTAATATATAATTTTTTCATTTAGGTATGCATTTGTGAACAAAGAAATAAAAAGATAATACATAAAGAAAGGAGATATAAATACAATATGAAACTCAAAATAATATTATTCATTTGTCAATTTGACAATTATCTGTTGAGAGATTACTATATTCTCTGCTGGAAGTGAAGGCTGCAGAGGACTTACAAAAATCTATGTCCTAAAGAGTTTGATTTCAACCTGAAGGAAATTGGAGGAAAAATACTCAAATTCTGAAAGTTAAAAAAATAGTGTAAGAATGCCCCAGTGTATAACTAGAAGCACAGGACATCCAGAAAAAGACATGAGAACCACTGGCTTTCAGAGAGGAGGCCATGGCTATGTGAGGAGAAAGGTTTTCATGAAGAATCTTGGGTTTGCACTTGGATGTGAGGAGTAAGTGGAAGCCTGTTACTATATTTGAGGTAGTTACTCGCTTCAGTAGCACATATACTAAAATTAGAACTATATAGAGAACATTAGCATTGCCCCTGCACTGGATGATATGCAAATTGATCAAGTGTTTCATCTTTTTTAAATTAAAAAAAAAGAAATATTTGAGGTAGGTGAGATAAAATGATGGCCGGGACCGTGGAACTGCTATAGAATGAAGAATGTTGTCAGTGGGATATGTATCCATTGGCTTTAGTATGTGAAGGATCTTGAGTTTGGGAACAGTGTGTTTTTCATGCTTCAATTTTCCTTGGTGCGTCTTATGGTGCTTTGTTCAAAATTTGTGCAAAAGTTTGTAGATTTAATGGGAACAAATGTGTAAATAAATACTGATGGATTTGATGATTTGATAAGTCTTGAGAACTGATTTGGTGTCAGTGAATACGAGTCAACAATGAGATTCTGCTTTTGAGGTGAGAAGACATTGGGGTTATTAATGAAAATGGACAAATCAGGTGGAGAAATAGATTTAAAGACTACTGTGTCCAGTTCTTTGAATAAGGTCCAGTTCTACAAGTTATACACATTTCTATGCCTGTTAGAGTTTAAAGTAGAAAACAATGGTTACTGTTTGAAAAGACTATGAGAAAAATAAGCTAACCAATAGTATTTATTTACCTTGAGAAAAGTAATGTGATACAACTATTTTCACAGATATGAGATGTTATTTTAATTGTTCTTTTATTATAATGGTAGTTATCCACTTACTGTGAAATTCTAATTGTTTCTCGGGTTCTGCCTGTGAACTGGTCTAGATTCCTGTTTTAAGGCAAGTTGTATTTATACAGTCTTACCCATGTGCTGGAAGAAACTCCACCATGTGCACACAATCTCAGTTGAGAGCTTAGAAAGATTTTGATGGTGTTTCATCTACTTGCTTTCAATTAAAGAAATTGGACAAATATTTTTAGGTAATATTTGTGATGATACTGAAAATGGATGCAGTTTTTTCTTTGTTATAATAAGCAGCTAAAGTCAAAGCAATTTTGAATCCTTAAATTAATTGTGTATAAAGATTTTAGTCTCAATAAATGAGCACAGGTCTATTTTAGTTGGGTTGTACTTTAATTTTAATTAGTGTATATATGTGTATGAAATATGTGTGTGTATGTATGTTAATGAAATTTGCTCTATTAAATTAAAAATCTTGACTAGAACTTACTCATGGTTACAATTCAGTACTTCTGCATATATAGAGATCCTAATTTGGTCGTCTTCTAAGTACTCTTTGATGGTTGAGGAAAATTTTTAAAATGCAGCATATAACAATAATAATTACCGTAGGTTTTTTCTTGCGATTGAATTTACAAATTAGTCATTTAAAAAAGAATGATATAAACATTTTTGAAGAAAAATAAGATAATTAAAAAACAATAATCAAAGAGAGAAAATAGACTTCCTACTTAAGCATTTGAGTTGTTAAACAAATTCTTTTTTCTTACCTGAGTTGTCAATGCATTCAATTATATTTGCGTTATCAGGTGGTATTTGTGGTATGACAGTGGTTATATCCTAAAAGACAGGAAACAACATTTCCATCTGTAGTGACCAATGACTGTAATCTTTCTGTAGTCATACATTTGGTTTATTCTTAAATTACCTCAGATTTCCTAAAAAAAATACTATTTAGGAAATTCTGAAATCCATTTAAAATTTGAACTTCACTTAGAAAGCCTTCCCTGGTTACTTCCATCTAATTTTGTTGCGCTTTTGATTCCTCTTCATTTTCTCCATTAGCGTTCTCAGCACAAAAAACAGCATAGACTGTGAGTGATGGTGGCCATCTTGGTTCATGTGTAAAGACTGAATTTCAGTGACTACCAATGGCTATTTCTTAGAATGTGGCACTTACCCTGGGTTCAGGCTGTGGTCCTTCTACTGCCCATGAATGAATTGCTCCATCTGAACATTCGGGGACAGGCTCAAAGCCAGCTGCACTACGAGGAGCACCTCCACAATCACAACAGATCATCAAAAATGGGACCACTGGTGGTGGAAGGATAGTAATACTAGAGTTAGCACTGGGTGCAAATAAAAAACAAAACAACCTGATTTTTTATGGTTAAATTTGAATTCGTAATATAATTCTGGTTGGTTCTAAAATTATGAAAGTTTCAGAATACAAGCTGAATGATGGTCAGACCCCAAAGTAAATGGGAGCTTCTGTATATTAGACTGCAGTCAATATTAGTTTATTTTAGAGTATTAAAAATTACAAATAGTGGGCCTGGCATGGTGGCTTACACCTGTAATCCCAGCACTTTGGGAGGGGGAGGTGAGTGGATCACTAGAACCCAGGAGCTTGAGACAAGCCTGAGCAACATGGTGAAACCCCATCTCTACAAAAAATACAAAAATTAGGCACATATGGGGGCTTTTGCCTGTAGTCTTAGCTACTCTGGAGGCTGAGGTGGGAGGATGGCTTGAGCCAGGGAGGTTGAGGCTGCTCAACGAGGGAGGTGGGGAGGTGGGCAGTGGTTGTGCCACTGCACTCCAGCCTGAGTGGCAGAGTGAGACCCTCTCTCAAAAAAAAAGAAAATTACAGATAGTATTACACTATTAAAGCCGATTAATCTTTCCATGTCATTATTTAGGAAAATATTAAAGGAGAGAAGGAAAGATGAAAAGGTCAGGCAATATATTTGATCCTTTGTGTTCTCTCCTCCGTGTCTTTATTTTCTTCCTTTAACATATGCTTGCCTTTATTTCAACAGTAAAATCTTATTCATGCTTCCAACAATTCTCTGTGAGGCTACTATTTCCTCCTATGCAAGTGTTTTTTCTTTCAATAACTCTTATACAAATAGAAAACATCACACTGCTTAGCACTGTCTTTTGCTGTTAATCAAGTGGAGTTTTCTTATTTATCTATTTGTTATCAGCCTCTTATATAATGTAATCTTGGTAAATGGTTTTGAATAAATGGATGAAAGAAAGAATGTGTAAATTAAAATTGTGAAGAAGGAGGAAAGGAAAAAAGAAGGAAGTCAATTAGGGAAGAAGGAAGGTAGTAAGGATAGACATAAGGGAGAGAGGGAGAGAAGAAAAAAGAAAAAAAGAGGAAAAGAAGCCCATGTGTCGGTTTTCTGAAAATCTACTAGAGGAAACTTTGGGTCTACAGGTAGTGATGACTCTAAGGCCCATATATAATTTATAAATCTTCTATTAACTACAGTACCCAGAGGTAGTCAGCAATATAAAAAACCAACTCAGGCCACGCGCGGTGGCTCACACCTGTAATTCCAGCACTTTGATAGGCCAAAGCAGGTGGATCACGAGGTCAGGATTGACCATCCTGGCCAATATGGTGAAACCCCATCTCTACTAAAAATACAAAAATTAGCCGAGTGTGGTGGTGCACGTGGGTAGTCCCAGCTACTCAGGAGGCTGAGGCAGGAGAATCCCTTGAACCTGGGAGGCGAAGGTTACAGTGAGACGAGATTGCACCACTGTACTCCAGCCTGGGTGACAGAGTAAGACTCCATCTCAAAAAAACAAAAAAACAAAAAAAACAAAAAAAACCCCAAAAAAAACAACAACAAAAAAACAGAAAACAAACAAACAAAACTCAACGTGAAAGTTAGGTATTATTTACAGTAGTGATAATCAGCACTTGGGTAATTAAGTTACTCTTATGAAGTATTAAATTTAACTATTTTACAATGTTAGTTGGTAATAAATATGAATAACAGAGAGAATGAACTCTTTTCATATGTATTTTATGTTACATTCTGCAACTTCACTAGCATTTTTGCCTTTTTCTTGTCTTGGTTCATTTTGATGAGAATGCTTTTTTCTTTCTCTCTTTCCCTTTTCTCTGTTTCATAGAACTTTTCCTGGTTATTACTTCAATTAATTACGATCCAATAAGAATAAACTCTTACTTGTTAATGTAAAAGTTTCATTTTTTGGAAATACGTTTTAAATTTTGGAAAAAGAACTCCAGCTCTAAGCTGTGTTATCACCATGGTCAGACTCGTTGTTTAGATGAGCCCAATGTTGATTAAAACTTCAAAAACATGAGTTATTTAAAATCAGAGAAAATCCAGTTCACGAATAAATGTAGCAAAAAATATCTGTCGCTGTTCATGTGCTAAGAAAAATGAAAGTAGAAAAAATATTTTATATGTAAGTGCTCTGACTTCACATTTTGTGTGAGCGTTTGATTTAAATATCTGAGGTACCTTCTGACATTAAGATTTTATGATTCCACATTTGAAAATGACAATGTTTGCATTAATTTAATTGTAATGTGCAGACTACAACCTACTTACTTTAGAGCTCCTGTTCTCATTTCTCAAAGACTGTGCCATGTGGTTTATCTTGCTCTAATTTCTATCATCATTCTAGGTAATGTTAATGGACACCTGGAGAATCCACTGGATTCTACCTTTATAGCTAGACCCTTGACTAGTGCTACCCTAGTGGCCATAGAACATGCTAAATGCTTCATGTGTGGTACTTCTTTTTCATCATCAAAACATTGTTTTAAGGTAAGTGTTATTTCATACATGACAAAAGCAAGGCTCAGAAAGGTTAGGTGACCTTCGGAAGACTCAGACAATTAGGCTTAGAAACCAGAGTTTAACCCTTGGTCTATCTGACTCTCCTTTTATTAATACTATGCAGTGTTAGTATAAATAAAATTCCTTTGAGGCCTGGCCCCTGCCTATCTTTTAGTCTAAACTTTCACCATGCTGTCACACACGTCTTTTATTTCTTGCACATTGGAGTTCTTCATTGCAGTACCTTGCACTCTCATTCTGTTGGGTTTTTGCACGTAGATTTTTTTCCCTTGTATTGTGTTCCCTTTTTCTTGTCCATCAGGCTAATTCTTATTCATCTTTTAAAATGCAACTCAGAGTTTACTCTTTCTCTGTAGCCTTTTCTTTCTTTCTTTTCTTTCCTTTTTTTTTTTTTTTTTTTTTGAGACTGAACCCCTGCCTCCTGGGTTCAAGCAATTCTCCTGCCTCAGCCTCTTTAGTAGCTGGGATTAGAGGCACCTACCACCATGCCTGGATCATTTTTGTACTTTTAGTAGAGAGGTGGGTTTCACCATATTGGCCAGGCTGGTCTTGAACTTCTGACCTCAAGTGATCTGCCCCCCCTTGGCCTCTCAAAGTTCTGGGATTACAGGCATGAGCCACCACACCCGGCCCTCTGTAGCCTTTTCTGATTGTCTTCTTCACTGAAATAGCAATTTGAGCCTGCTTGTTATGGCACTTTCCCGTTACATTGAGACTTATTGCAAATAAGTTTTTATCCTCCACAGTCTTATAAGGGGTCAAAAAGTTTAATTTTTTCATCTTATAAACCCAGTGCCAAACATTGAAATTTCTTTATAATTGCACAAAATGAGAATTTGTAAAATATGTTTTATCAAAGGATCAGAAAACTTAACTCCTCCGCCACCATTTTTTGGGGGACACATATACATAGGATTGCAAAGTACTTACATCCTAAGACCAAGAATCCCATGATGAGGAGTCCAATGCCAGCAGGACCAAAATGTACATTGTCTGAGAACACTGGTACATCTAATATATTTGTGGATCCAGAAGAATGTTCTTGGCTAGAGGCAGTAGAAATTGTGCTGGTATCATAGCTAATGGAAGAAGTACTTTCTTGACTGCCAGTATTGGTAGTAATTTCAGTGTTCGGCTGTGTATTAGTCCTGCCGCCTTCATCAAAACTTCGAATGTTAATATTAATTGTACCAGTGCAAGTTCTTTGAAGAGTATCTGTAATAACATTCAAAATGGAAGAAATATTTTACACAGTTAGTGTAACAATGGTTGGACAATACAGAATTGTTTTTTACATTAACATTTATTTCAGTGTCTTTATTCCCATAATTTCTCCTAACTTGCAAATCATCCCTTGTTTTTGACTCGGTTTTAAAAATCAATTAAATTATTATATTATTATTATAACTAACATTATTTGTCATAGTAATACTATTTATTGGATTATTTCTTTACATTACCAATAGTTGGATATTATATATAATTTGAAAAGTATAGAATTACAGAAAGAAGCAAAACAAAACCAGAAACCAAATTCATGGTAGCAGCACCCAAGGACGACCCCTGCTGATATTTTTAAAAATGATCTTTTGTCCTTAATTATAATGCTGAATGGTTGCTTATTATTTATGTTATGTTGATGTGATCATATGGTTCATTCCATTTTTTTTACTTTAAACTATAAGTATTCTTTTGTATTTTAATAAACTTTGTATTAACATAGTTCCTGATGGTTATATAATTTTATATCAAATGGACCATGGTTTACTTACCCTGTTGCCTATTACTGATGTGGTTTTCAATATTTAATTATTAGTGCTGTGATTAACATCTTGTGCATTCATCTTGTTATATTTAAACTTTTCCTAAGATTATTGAAAGTGGAATTATTCAGCAAAAATATGGGAATAATTTGTTTGAGGTTATTTTTGTAATCTTTATTACACAGATGTGAGCTCAGTTGTCTGACTTTATTAATTGATGTAACCCTAGAATCTGGCACAATGGCTGACATTTAGTTAGAACTCAATTATACACTTTCTAAATAAATGAATAAAAACATTCTGGAAGTATATAACAGAAATATGTTTAAATCCAGTCTATATGATATCAAAGCCCATGTCCTTTCAGCTCAACTATGCTAATCCTGTTGTTTTGTTTTTGTTGCTACTTTTATCATTATCATCACATCCTTCTAAACATATATTGTTATTGTTCCATTTTAAAAAAGAGACAACAGCTATAGATGGATTAAATAACTTCTCTAAGATTCTATAGCTAGTAAGTGATGGTAGAAGACACAAATCTAGTCTCATTTCAGGAGTCATGGTCTTAGCTACTAAATTATACTGCCTCAAGTTGTTAAAGATATGACTCTATAATGCCCAGTGTGACAACTTTTGTTGGAAAGGGGTTACTTCAAAATGTGATAATTAAAATGTTAATATCTTAAGGTATATATAGCTTTCTCTAGAAAAGATAAAAATGTAAATTGATTTCTTACCATCTATAGAGAGAATCGTTCCTTGGTATTTTCCTCCGAGCATATCGTACTGTTCCCTGGTAACTTTATTTTTCAAAGTGAGTTTGCCTGTTCTTGAATCAACAGCTAGCAGGTCAGCTGGATTATTTCCCATTACATACCTGTATTTGAAAGAAAATGATACAAATTTATGTCAGCTATCTAAAAAAAGAAATTTTAATTTGAAATGTATTTTTTTTTTCAGTGAGTAGTTACAATCCCTAGATACGGTTTTCAATTACTAGAGACTTTATTTTTTTTTCAGGGCAGTCTTAGCAATATGGGGCCACTCAGGGATATATCAAGATTTACATTTGAGAAAAAAAAATTACTGACCACCCATTTCTGATGGAATGTCTTTTTATGCCCACTTGGATGTCAGAATAATCCTTTGATGCTTGCAGTCTCATTTTCATTTGATTTAGGTAGCAGCAGAACTACTACAGAAGACCCAGATCCTAGGATTTGCCGGGCTGCTCCAATTCTAAACTATTCTTTTACAAAGAAGTTACTTCATCAGCTTGGCCTGAACTTCCCCCCCTGTTTCTGCTCCTCCTCCCCACATGCACTAGAACTTGACAAGATCTCTTTTGAATTCCAAACTATGGCCTTGCCTTGAGCGTCTATTCTATTCTTTTCTCATCTTTGACTTCGGTGTTTTCTTCTCATCTACTATTCGTGAAACAAACACTAGTTAGGTAATTCTCTCTCTCTCTGTCTCTCTCTCTGGCATTCTGCTAAGCTCTGGGTTGGGTCTACCTTCAGTGAACTCACTCCTGTGGGGTACAAGAGCGCTCATCAGCAACATGGTACAGTGTGACAGGACTTCTAACAGAACTACTCACACTATGTGAGGAGAACACCAAGAAAGAACTTTTAAAACACATGGGTGGGCTGAGTGCGGTGGCTTAAGCCTGTAATCCCAGAACTTTGGGAGGCCGAGGAGGGTGGATCACCTGAGCTCTGGAGTTCGAGACTGACCTGGCCAACATGGTGAAACCCCTTCTCTACTAAAACAAAAATAGCTGGGCGTGGTAGCAGGTGCCTGTAATCCCAGTTACTGGGGAGGTTGAGGGAGGAGAATCGCGTGAACCCGGGAGGTGGAGGTGGCAGTGAACTGGGATCGCGCCACTGCACTCCAGCCTGGGTGACAGAGTGAAACTCCGTCTCAAAAAACAAACAACAAACAAACGAACAACCCCCAAACAACAAAAAAATGCGTGGGTAAAGTGCTTCTCCCATTCTTCTTGTCACAGTCTCATGTGCAAATACAGGTACATGTGCACGCACAGATTTTTTTGTGACTTGATAGAAATATTTGCATATATAGCATTTTAAAAAATTACATGGCATAGTTTTCCTTAATATAACTAATTTTTCACACCAGCGTTATTGACCAATATTAAATGCTGAATAAAGTGAAGAATATAATTGAAATGAACTAATAAAATCTAATTGATTTCAAGCTGAGCAGATTTGCAATAGGAAAATCATTCGTTAAACTCTTCTGAGGGACTAATCATGGCCTGTGGTAATCAGCTAATTGATCAATAAGATATAGAAATACAGGAGTGTCGATACTTCTGAGATATATTATTTTCACATATCACATCTTTACAGTTTAACATCTTACATCTTGCATGAATTTTTATGTTTTCTTAAGTTAAACATTTTAAATGAACAGTTTATAGTACTTTTTACAATTAAATGATAGTTTCAAAAATAATGAAAAGTATTTTAACTCAGATACTTATAATCTATAAAAAGAACTATGTACTTAAGTTCAATATGTAAGGAAAATTAGTTGAAAATCTCATTCTTACCTAACAGTCGTTGAAGGTCTACCTGTGTCCAGGTCAGTAGCTACAAACTCTCCCACTTTATCATTTGATCCCATATTACCAGTTACAACATATGTCTTTGAACCTGGACGAAACACTGGGCCTTCAATTACATTTAACACAACCACAGAAATTGCAGATGCTGTCAGTTTATATTGAGACATAATTGAATGATGAAATTCAGCTTTATTTCTGACACCAATACTGAGTTGCAGATTCTGCATAGCTTCATAATCTAAGGGCTAGAAAATACAGAGTAAAATAGTTTTATTATAAGAAAATAAAACGTTCCAGGTGAAAGAGAAATCCTTTGATAATAGCAAAAAAATCTTATTATCTTTCTTTTATGAAACATAAATGCACACAAATACACAATCTACTCTTAAATTTTTAATCTTTAATTGATGTAAATTTGTGCGAATAAAGTAAGAAACAATTCAATTCCACTAGATTCATTGTTAAAAAGTTGAAAACATATGACATGAGCTCTAATTGTTCACCAAACAAATTAAAAACTTAAAATAATACAGATAGTCAAATTTATGTATTTTTTAGTGCAAAGACAATTTATCTTACCTTCAATCATTTTATGTTTTTCAGAAAGTAGCTATTTATTACACAGTATGGGTCAAATATATTAGAGTTTCGACCATGTGAGTGGTTTTATCCATAAGAACTATTTAGAAGAAATTTCACATCTGTGTGACTCTTTGAACAAATCAGATAATATAATGTAATATATATAATATAAATAAATCTATTTTCTTCAACATGTTCTAGGAAATATTTATTTCATAAAATAATAAAGTAGTGATTTTCTTTATGAAAAATGATATTAATATCCACATTAATAGCCACATAAAATCCACAAACATTTATGCCATTAGGCCCATACTCACCAAATATATTTTTCTAAAATTTCACAAGAGTAATTTAGATAAAAATAGAATTTCACACATTGAACTCCCCTATTTAGCTAAAATTTTGAATCTTTGTTCTAATGTTGGTTGTATTTGCAATTTAAAGAATGGATGTAAAATCAAAAGTATATATACATTACACACACATAAAATATATATATATGTATATAGCTATAACAAAGGATTTAATATATGATATGTCTGGGCAAACAATTATCATTCCCATTTTACAGATAGAGATATTGAGGACAGATAGGTTGAATAATTTTCTAAAGTAATATAATAGTTTAGGGCAAAATAGATTAGACTCCAATTTCGCCAGTATTGAATCCTAAATAGTGTCATGGAAAGAATGTGAACTTCATATTTAGAGAAAACTAGGTTTAAATGTTGGCTGCACTACTTACTAGCTATGAGAACTTATGCAGGTTCTGTGCTCTCTTGGAGCCTCAATGTCTTTATCTGCAATATGGAAATAATATAACCTAATTTGCAGGGATGCTGTGAGGGATAAACTAAAGCACCTGCACACTGTCTCAAGTTAAATACAAGCTGTAGGCATGGTGACACTTTAAGAAGACACAGGAGGCAAAAAGCTACACATTCTTATGGGGACAGAGTTGTTTGAGAGTCTGTTTTCCAGACCTATTCTGAAAAAAAAAAAAAGTTAAATAGGGATTATATTTTACCATGAAAATATATATTGCATGCAACATATACAATCCATGCACAGCTCTTGAAAATTTAAAAAATTGACTGTATAAGTTGTGTAGCACAGGGAGAAACTTTGACTATCAGCTCCCTAGGAGGCAAATTTTTTTTCTCACATCTCAGATGAAATTTTACTGCAGGTAAATGTGGACCATTAATATGGGGAGGACATAAGAGAACGGAATCCAGTTGTTCTGGACCAGTTGACTTGGACCAAATTTCCAGTAAATCTGTGTTCCTAATAAGCCTTGATGAGCAGCCACGGTGAGATGGGAGTGTGATAATTCTACATTTATAGTAATTTAACTTAAATTTTATGAAAACACACTGGAGGAATAAACACATTTTCATTTACATGATGAATATTCTACATGTGTAATAATTGACTTACGATGTTGGCATGGACACAGTTTTAAAGCCCCTATTAAATATGCTTTAAAAAAATTCTTAAGACATCAACCTTAAGGATTAATTATACTTTGTTGTAAGCATAAAATATATTTTTAAGTGTTTTCAATTTATATGATCTATTTGGAAGTACTGTATTGACACAATGTTTCAAGTTAAAATTCAATACCTGTTTTTCTAAAATGATTATAAGCAGAAAGACTATATTAAAAAGCTCTATGTTATATATAAATTTAAAACACAGTAATTTTTATTCTTTCACTAAGTCAAGTTTGTGAAATGTTAGCATCATTTTATTTTAAGCTTAACATTTTGAAAAAAGATTAAGAAAACAAAATATTTAGGATAATCATACCATACCTTAACAACCTTTAAAATTCCCACATTTGTTCTTTCATTCATTTCTATCTCAAACCAATTTCCTTCATTTCCAGAGATAAAGAAAATTACTGCCATCCAGTTAGCTGAGAACTCTTCATCCAAATCAATTACTCTAATCTCGAGCAAATTTGAATTTAGAGTATTTTCTTCAATATTTACGGTATACTGAAACAAGAAGTGAAAACTGTTAGCACAAACTGTGTGAAAGAGAGAACTACAGTAGGCTTATACTGGAATGTTGATAACTTCATTATTTAGAAAAGATATCTGTGGTTTTCATCTCATTTTTCATTGCTTAACTCCATCTATTCTTGCATAAACACAAGAAAAAGGTATGTGTCTACATTTGGGTTGTATGTCAATAAACGTAACATGTGCCTCTGTAAGCAGAATTGTTTGTACATGTTTTAGAATATAGTGAATTTAGATTTATTAATTCCAAGAACAAATACTTACTGAAGACTGTTCCATGTAAGGGATATTATCATTGACATCGAGGATTTTAATGTTGCACTCACATTCCGCTGACATGCCATCTGCCCCGCCATCTCGGTCAGAGCCTCTTACAGCAAGAGAATACTGGCCGTATTGCTAAAAATACATATTACAAGCAATATCACACTTGACGTAGACAGCCTTTACTTTGTCTTATGTAAAGTTCTTTGAAATGTTGGCTCAACATTTACATAAATCTATGATAGAGGTAGGGTTAACACAGAATATGGGAAATCCACAAGTTTCACGTGATTATTCCCAATAATACTTATCATGCATTATTTAAAAGATGCAACATGTTTTAAAAGGCTTCATTTCTTATTAATAATAATATGTGCAGAGGTTGAAAAAGTTTATAAAGGGTAAAACAAACCAGAATGATCTCAAGGAGAGAGATTAAGTTTACCAAAAATTTATGGCATGAATATTCCATAACCTAAATAATCAGCCCCCGAGTGTGCAAGAAGCATATAAAGAGAACAAAGCTTTGTGTTTTGAGAGGTAGTGGGTTGTGGCAATGGAATTATTGGTGATGTATCTATTCTTGACTGTATTCAATGGTGCTTATATTTCTAGAAGCTGGTAAAAGCTATGGAGGCTTTCCTTGACTCATGCAAAAATGCACACTCATTCAAAATGGTGGATATAATTTAGGGGGTTTTATAGAGACATCTTGAGGTCTCTCCATTGACCCCAGGTTGAGAATATCTGCCCTGGTGGCTTCCCAATGGCTGCAGAGTCCCTTTCCTTCTGACAGCCCTTTCTTACAGCGCTTTACCACAAAAGCTCTTTTGACATGAAAGAAACCCCATTGGGCTGTTTAAGACAGTTCGAGAGAGAAAAGTGTAAACATTCAATTTCTTCTAATGTTGATTTTCAAACATGTATAAAAGGAGACTTAGGTAACCTAGAAACTTACAACATTTAGATAATTAAAGAGTACTAAATTAATATGATTTATCCTAAGCCTAAAAGTCATCAGCAAGAAGATTGTCATTTTTAATAATTAAAACAAAATTAATTGAATACCATCAGAAAATAAAGCTTCCTCACTTATGCCCCTAATGTACATTTAGGTCAGCAACATTCTATTAAAAGATGATTTTTTTTAAATGATGAAAAAGCACATATTTTAAAACTAAATCATAAAATCACAAGGCATGCTAGAAACCTCATAATGCTGATTTTACTCTGTTAACATCACTAGTTATTTTCTTATTTGTAAATAAAAAGATTGGTCAGGCTGTCGTTTAATTCCTACCCATCATTCTTATCCTGTGGTTCATTTCCCAAAGTAAACGAATGGGTGGGCTATCAATAGATGTTACATAGGAAAAACAAGAATTCTGTTGTCAATGGAGCTTGGATATGCTAGGTTAAAAAAAGAGAACTTAGTGTGTCAATATTCTTGGAGCCTCCAGCATACTCACATGCACTGTAACTCACCAAAACGTGGACATATAGCAAGTGATTCCTAAATTTATTTTATTATAGAACACACTTTCTAGAGAAATGGAGCTTTTGATTCTACCTTAGGCATATTTTCATGTACTTTCACAATATAGTTTTCTTAAATTGAAGCAAATTTTAATTAATTAATTATATGAAAAATGTCAGTACAAAATGTAATTGAAAAATCCTCCCTTTTTCATTTAAAAAATATTTCTTACATGAAAGAATTATGTGAAAAAGTTATACAAGTAAAAATTTAAGACATCATTTTCTTCATCTCTTTGTCTCTTCAGTATCCTTGCTTTTAGAATCAGTTCCTTTGAGACCAAAAACCCACTTAAAGAAAAAGAATTACCTCTCTGTCTAGAAAATTATTCATCGTTCGAATTTCTCCAGTATTTCTGTTGATAATAAACATTGGTGAATCTGAAGGTTCTTGTCTTATAATCTTGAAGGCTATTTTTGAGTTCAAATTGTTTGGTTCATCTGCATCAGTAGCATTGAGTATCATCACCAGTGTGTCTAGAAATCAAGGAAAATTGATTGCAAATGGTCGATTTACATTTTTGTTACAGTACAGTATATCACCTTTCCAAAAAAGTGTTAGAGTTAGTTGATCCATATGATGTGGACTTCACTGTCTTCCCTTTCTACTTCTTCAACATATGGATATCTTGGCTCTTTTCTATATTTTTGCCTAACAAAAAGATCACATTTTACTAGGAATCTAGACATTGATGATAACTGGCAAACAAAGGAAATGTGTTATTCTGGCTTTCTATTTCTTCTTCTAGCATATTTTCTTCTTTTTTAAAGGATGTTGTGGCAAAACAAAATGATAATAAGGCCAGACCAACATTTTCCCAACTTTCTCAACACTTTCTAGCTATATGATCTTGGCCTCAATTTTTATATCTATAAATGGGGATGATATTACTGCCATCCTCATTGAATTCATGTGAGAATTAAATCATTAATAAGAGAAAACTATATAAAGTTCCTGATGAATAATGCACATTTGATAAATATATATTATTACTGTTTTGTTTTGGGTGATCCTTTGTCAAGTGCAAGGTAATTAGTAGATCTAAAGAAATGCTTGTTTAACTACATATATTGTCCTGTCTCTTATCTTTTTCATTAATTTTATAAGTAGTTTTGATGAAGATTATTAGATTATTGGAGAATGTGGAAAACTGCCAGTGCTCATTCATAACTCTGGAATTGTTCTCTAGTCTCCAACTCCATTTCAAATACAATTTTCCTACAAATGCTTCAAGGCATCTCCCATCCCCCACCTGTATTCATTGTAGCATAACCTTTAAAATGTTTTCACTAGATAATTAACATTTATATACACTTATATAATTTATATAATTAAATTCCATGCAACTATTGAAAGCAGTGAAACAATCTATGTGTCCTGATATGGAAATATGTTCAAAATATATTTATATAAAAGTTCATGTTGTGGATTAGCATGTAACAGATGATACCATTTATGTTAAAAAACATGTGATTTATGTTTACATAATTACAGAGCGCATGTACACAGTGCATACCTCTGAAGAATGGTACTAGGAAATGCAGACAGTAGATTTTTGTTCGCTTTTACTTTCCATATTACATAAATTTAATGAGCATTTTATAATAACATTTTTAAAAGTTGAAAGTATAGGTACAGTATTTTAATGAATAAAAATAAAGTGTAGGGATTTTTGGAATTCACAAGAAATTTTATCTCTTAAAGGTTAAATCACAAAAAGAAGTTTTGTGTGGAAGTGATTTCTATAAGTGATTTTAAAGTAGCTAACTTTAAAAAGGGGGAAAAATGCAGTAGGAGCAGAAAAGGGTGGGATTGTCCTTCTACACAGTTAGACTGGGAGACTAAATTCACATCCCGATGCCTCTGCCACCACTGTGCAAAATGCCTTTAAAATTTCTTGTTAGGACTCTTCTACAGGGCTGGCCTGAGAGTTATGCGAGAAAAATCCTCCTCATCGCTTTGGAATCGCGCCTTGTGTCTTTCAGTTTGGAGCTGCTTCCGTAGTTGAAAGGAAAGACTTGCTATTCTGAATCTTTTCTATAGTTTATCTCTTACATTCATGATGTGTACTTTGACATAGTTTAGTCCCCAGTTAGGTGCCTGGCTGTTAGCAGTGATTTGGAAGCCACTACATTACTTACTTGCATTAGAATTTTCTTCTATTTGTCCTGCAAATGTAGCCATTGAAAACACTGGAGGGTTGTCATTTATATCCAAAACCCTGACTCTGAGCTCTAGAGGCCTCTCTAAATCTTGGCCCATTGAGTTCAGAGCTCGGCAGTAGATCTGGGAGAGAAAAGATAAATAATTATACAGTGAAACACAGATTTATTAAGTTCTTACTTTGAGCATTATGCCAGCACTGTGGCGAATTAAAAGAATTATTATGTCTAATTAGAACATGGGCACAAGCCCTACTTACAGTCACTAAGGGAAAGCAAATGTGGCATTCTTAAGCTAGGTAGTAGCTACATGGGGGTTTATATTATTATCTTTGTTATTATTATTACTATTATCATTTGTATTTGAAGAGTCCCTAAGTGTAATGTGTACTATTTTACAAAATGGCGTATTTCATATATAAAGGCATTGTGATACTAGCCTGGGCAATATGATGAGACCCTGTCTCTAAAAAAATAATAAAGATGTAAAAAATGCATTGTGCCTCAAGAAAAGCTAACAGGGTAGCATGCCTTTTTAAAGTTTGTGGGGGATCATTGTGGGACAGAAGGGAGAAGTAGAGATTTGGAATTGAAGGCTAAAGAATTAAAGTTGTGTGAGGAATACAGGCAGGCAGTGTGAGTGAAAACTGCAAATATCGATGACTATTTGAAGGTATTTTGGGATATGGATTGGTGGGGTTTTCATAGAAGAGGTAACAGGAGCAAAGTAGGGTTTCTTTATTTCTATTTTTAATATTAGGAAGTGTTGGCCATGATAGAGAGAAATAGGAGTAGCCGAGGAGCCAGCAGAAGGGAGACAGAAAACAGAGGTGATGGAATGATTTTCCAGGTAACTGGTAATTATAGGACGATGGAAAAGTCTTGGAATATGCTGTGAGAAAAAGCAAACAATTGCTCCTGCTTTTGATTTAATGAAGAACATTTCTGAGCTGGGTGAGTGAGAAATAATTATGGGAGTTTGTGATGGATGGCCTCAGCCTTTTTCGTAAAGTTGGTCACAAGGCCAACTGCTTAAAGTGGAAATGAGGTTGAGGGTTTGAAGAGCTATGTGACAGCTCCTGTAAAGAATGGAGTGAGATTCACTTAAGAACGGATGCATTTTCAAAGTGCATTCGGAGCTCAGGTGAGCTTGAGGAATATGAATTTATAGTAAAGTATATTTGCTCAGAAAACAGTCCTGCAGTCCCTCTAGAACCATTACTTGACATTAGACTTAAAATAAGGTAACTGAATTTTTTAAAAAAGGAAAAATTAAAAGTTAGATATTTGTCCTTCCAAACACTCTAGTTTGCCAATGAGGACAGTATAGAGGTTAGCATTTTTGCTGACACTTAAGTGAAACATTTCCTTCTCTCTTAATCTTTGCATTTCTTTTCAGTCATGGGATGCTCGTGAATTAAGAAACAACCAAAAATGCCAAATATTGAGACTCTTGAAATCAAATTAAGTATGATCTGAGATTAAGAGCTTCTGAGAAGAATTTAAGCATGAACATATATATTGATATGAAGTCCACTTACAATGAAGAAAGGAGTGACCTCTCGATCAACTATGGATGTTATATTAATTTCACCAGTTTTCTGATTAATGACAAAGATCCCATATGGTGGCTGATCAATTCCTACTCCAGAGATGCGGTATGTAACTTGCTGGTTTGCAGCACAATCTGAGTGAATCTGCAGAAGGAACACAAGTAAAAATATTAGAGGGAGCAAATAGGGTTCTATATTTGACATATGACAGCTTTCTTGAGAGTTGTTGCATATGATGACCTTGTTATTTAGGAAATGTTGACAATGGAGATTACTTTCCTAGATAAGAGTAACAATTACAGCTCTAATATTTTCAATGGTAACTGACAATGTAATCAAAGAAATTCGGTTTCTGCTTCTATCAAATATGAAAAAATGCAAAATATCACCCTACTATATCTAAGTCTATGCAATCATCATGCATGACTTCATTCAACAGTTAAAATTTGATCTTGTATTATTTGCAGGGTCTGTGCTTGCACTGGAGCTACAGAAGGAAACTCCTTGCCCTCTTAAGGAGTTTATCAATGTTGTCATCATGCAACTTTAATCTTCAATTTGTTTTAAATGTAAAGTTTTCGAAGAAAGTAGATTTATTTAGGTGACAAGAGTTATCTGGGTTTGAGTGGAAGCTCTGAATTCTGAAAATGGGAAGGGTGTATTAGCAGAAAAGGAAGGAGACCACATGAATAAATGGTTATAGAAACCAGAACTCTTTCTTTGAAATAAAATATTGTTTGGCTGTAAACAAATCTTAGTGGGGAGTATTTGTGAGTGTCTGTGTGGATGTGTGTGTATATTTGTGTGTGTATCTGTAGACGTGTACATCTGTATGTTCATGAATTTGTGGGGGGTGTTTCTGAGTGTGTGTGTATGTAGAAAGGAAGATATGGAAAAATGAATAGAAAAGGGGTATGAGAGAGGGCACCTTGTGAATGTTAATAAACAAACAAAAAAGTAGGAATTCAATTCTAATACATTGTGAGGCAAAAAGAGCACACATTGAAGTAATTCCTTTGAATGTGCTGAAAGCCAAATTCTTTATTAAAATAATGATCTTTTTTCACCTGGAGTTTGGGATAACACATGATCATGTGTATGCATTTCACCAGTGAGGTGAGTCAACGTTTACCTGTTTCTCTGAGCACCTGCATTTCTTAATTTCTCCTTATGAGTTTCAGTTTTCATCATCTAGATGACTATAGTTCTGTTCTGTATCGTAGTTTCTCGGTGAGACATGTTCATGAAATATTTAACAGACAGTTTCTTTTGAAACTTTATCCATTCTGATTTTCAATGTTATGCTTTGGAGTTGATACCTACTTTGGCGATTGGGTTCCTCTTTGAGTTGTCTTCACCTTCACGACAGGCTGCTGCGAACTTGATCCATTCACGTTTCTGCCTTCGGATTGAATGCCATTTGATGGTGCCATTTTTAGTGTTATAATCTCTTACCTTAAATGACAGCAATAAAGAAATGGTATATATTAATTTGAATTCGTAATTCAAATTCCACTGAGATTTTTGGAAGAGGATATAATCTCAGAAATAGAGGATGTTTAATCGGGAAAATTGGTAATTTTGGTAATCTATTAATTTTAGCATTATATGAACTTGACTTATGAGAATACATTTTCTTCAGAAAATATATTGTTATTCTCAAATTATTTTCTTGTTTAAAAATTTGGAAAAATGGATTTGTTATATATTACCTGGATTCGGAATTCACTGTTAACTTCTACCACCACCTGTAAAAAATAAGATAATCACACTAGTTATTTTTAATTAAATGCTTTAAAATTTATATTATCCAGTTACTTTAAAAACAACATGAAACCATAGGCTTTTGAGTCATTAAAATTATTTTATCAGCCAAATAGCAGGTGGATTTGGTTTATGTCTTGGGTCTGATGATGATGCTAAGAATTTTTGTTTTTACCTTTCAATTTACTCTCCTTTTTATTACTATTATTTTGTACTTTTATTTCTCCCTAAATAAGAAATTTTCAACTTTTAATTGAATTTATTCAGAATTGCAAAGTATGAAAAACTTTATTTGTATAACTGATATAAGAAAATTATAGTTTACATTTAAAAATACTAACAGTAGTAATTTAAAAATATAAAAAAGTTCTTTTTATAGTTAATTTTAATTGTACCATTAAAGAAAATATAAACTTAATGTCTCTAAGTATCTACTTTAAAAAAATTGCCATAACAGATAATTCAGAAAATAAGTATTTATGATCAATATGAGAAGTATAAAAAGATAATGTTTTTATTATGAGAATTACCTATCCATTGTGTATTTAATATTAATAATTATGATTGTTATTACTCATAATTTAGTAAATAATAGCTAGGTATTAGGTTATGTATTTATGTAAATCTATTCACTTAATCTTTACAACAAATACATGTGGTCACCACTAATACTATCTCCATTTTACAGACGAGGAAATTGAGTCTTGGATATTAACCTATGGCTAAATATAATTCAATACAATTTAGCATAAATTTTCACTTGAGCTGTGGGTTTTACAATAAAATATGAGATAGCCTATTCCCTCAAGTAAATTACTACTAAGAAAAACATGCTACAAAGAATTTATATTGCAACTTCAAGAACTCAAAAAATTCTGATTTTAAACTAACCTATTATCCTTGTGATTGGTGATATTTACATACAACAATAGTAATACAGCATGAAGAAAAAAAAAGAAAAGTAAACGGCCCAAATTTTAAAACATGTAACTGAAATGTTATCTGTAGAGCCCATCTTGGGTGCAGAATTGAAATGATGAAATGGTGTTCATGTAAATGCATGCTCCTTGCTACCTGTGAATTTATGAACACTTTTCCCTGTCTCTTGTTTGTGAGTGTGGGATGGGAGATGGGCATACCTTATTTGTCTGTTTGAAAGCCATTTCTTCATAGCTACAGAATTGTGCATGCATCTGTTATCTGTTATTGCACTTCCCTTACTGCATTGGAGCGCCAGTGCTTGCTGTTTGTTTTGGAAAGCTACGCAGATGACTAAGAAATCTTTCCAGCTTTGTGAAGCTGGGTCATTCTTTTTCCCATGAGAGACAACTTAGGCAGAAGACCAAGTAGCTTTCACCATACAGTCAGACTCTCAATTGGATTTGTAATCTAAAAACTGCCAAGTCTGCTTAAAAATGTGGTGGGTTGGTGTAAGCTTATTTTCTGTTGCTCAGAGTCTAGAATAAACTCTGATACAAAGTCACTCTTGGACTTTCAAAGGCAAAATAGTGAAATCTGACTCTTGATAGAGTTGGAAAATCTTCAACGTATTTCCTCAATTCTCTGAACTTTAGTTTTCTCACTTGTAAAATGACAAGAGTAGACTAAATTTTATACAGGTAACTTTCCAGCTGTAATATTAAATGCCTGTGTGCAGTAGGAAAATATTGAAGTATTTAGATGTGGGAAGCGCATGATAAAATTGTGGTTTTAAAGCTTACTCTGACAACAGTTGGTAGGACTAATGGGAAGAGGCAGTGGTTACAGACGGCGAGCATTTGAGGGTCTCTGTATCAAAGCAGACTGGAGGTGAGAGGGAGGTACGCTGGAGCAGAGGCAGAGGGAAGGGATGGGGAAAGATCAAGGGATACTGCAGCATAGCATTGGCAGGGCTTGAGAACAAATGGGATGGGGGTGTTCAGGAGAGGGAGGAAGCTCAGGGGATGGCAGTTTTAAACTGTGGGATTGGGAACAAGACAGTAATAGAATTTAGCAGATTAGAACACATTGAGTTTGAGATGCCAGATAATGCCTGGGTGAAGATGATCAGCAATTGGAAACATGGATCAAAACTTGAGCAAAAGTTCAAGCTGGATATGTAGATTTGAGGTAGATCTGCTCAGGCAGGATAGTTGAAATCATGTGAGAATTTGAAATTCCTAAAGTAGAGGATAGAGTCAAGAATCAGCCTGCAATTGAGGATAAAACTAGAATTCCTACATTTATAGAACTAGGAACAACGACAACAAACAAACAAAAAAAAAAAAGGAAGGAGAGGGCCGGGTGCTGTGGCTCACGCCTGTAATCCCAGCAGTTTGGGAGGCCGAGATGGGTGGATCACGAGGTCAGGAGATTGAGACCATCCTGGCTAACATGGTGAAACTCCATCTCCACTAAAAATACAAAAATTAGCTGGGCATGATGGTGTGTGCCTGTAGTCGCAGCTACTTGGGAGGCTGAAGCAGGAGAATCAATTGAACCCAGAAGGCGGAGGCTGCAGTGAGCCGAGATTGCACCACTGCACTCCTGGGGACAGAGCGAGACTTTGTCTCAAAAAAAGAAAAAAAAAAAAAAAAAAAAAGGAAGGAGAGAAGGAGTGGCGAAAGAGAGCAGGAATGGCGAAAGAAACAATAGGAAAATATAATGCATTATAATGGAGGTCAGAGGAAAAGGAAAATGGAAAGACAGATGGGGTTGAAAGAGATGAGGTAAAAAAGTTGAGCAGAGTGAATTCTGAGGAAATCCTGAGCTTCTGAGGGAGCGTCAAGGGAATATTTTTAGCTGGATGGAACATGCGCTTGCTTGACAGCAAGGGATTAGGAAATAAGAGGAGGACATAACAATGGTCACTTTTTCAAGATACTGGTGATAAAAGGGAGCAGAGGGACAAGATAGTAGCACTTTTTGAGAGAGGGTAACCTAAGGATTTTTGAAAGTTAAGATAGAAGCTAGGAGGAGATTTTGATTTAAAAGAAGAGATGTTCAGCAGGAAGATTCTCATAGAAGTGTTGTGATGGGGAGAGCAGGAGGGAATGGGCAGAAAAAGAAACGACCTCAAAGACAAAGGCGAGGAAAGATAGAGATTAAAATCAATCAATTAGGAAAGGGAAATTGGAAGACATTGTACTAAATGACCTAGACTTTGTCCCTGGAGTAAGGGTGAGGTGGATGGAGATTAAAATCAATAAACTGGGGAAGGGAAATTGGAGGACACTCTCCTAAATGACCTAGACCTTGTCCCTGGAGTAAGGGTGAGGTTATTTTCTGACAATTAGGGGAGAAGTTTGGATTCCCAAAAGAGTCTGGAGTCTGTGCTATGGAGGCTGTGATGGAGATTTACCTAGAGATGAACACAGGGGTTGTCAGGCTGATTGAGTATATCTCAGCTGTTTTGCCCAGTGGATAGGGACATTGGGATAAGTCATTAAATCAATCTGTGCTCAGTTTCCTTAGCTGTATATGAGACTAAAAGTCCCCTCTAGTCCTAAAATTCTATGAAAACGGTAAATAATTCACCTGAAATGCATCCTCAATGAGTTTTCCCTTCGTTACTGTTTTAGGAACCAATCCATTTATGTACTTTTTAAAAGCTACAGGAGACAAAATCGCAGGCTAATTTTAATAAATCCCCACTTACAATAATTTTTAATGTTTTCCTTTTTAATATTGAAGTTCATGCTTCCTTGCACATAATAAAAATGGGTTTGAGAGTAACAAGCTATTTTTATTTAAAAAAATCTCTTGCATTTAATAATTGTGAGATGGTCTTCCAAGTCACTTTTTGCTAAGCGTTGAATTCTAACATAATTGTTACATTTTTGTTAAGCATTCAATTCTAATGTAATTGTTAGCTTTTATATACATCGCCAGGATGCACTTGAAACGAAGCTAAAATATCACAATTTGCTTTATTTAAAAACCTCCTCTTATCCTTCCTTTGTACTGCTCTGACAAAGGGTATCAGTCTGAGGTTGACAGCACCTGAATGGGTTGAATTCTCTAATTAATTCTTTTCGTTTGTGTATTTTACAAGTACATACTGAATGTGCATTATGTGGATCCAACACTAGATTAAGACTTTTAAAGGCCTAAAAATATTATAGTAAGTCTCAGATGAAATGCAAAATGAATTTAATACTACACCATTAAAATGTTGGAGAAATCCAGTATTATTATTTCTATGTTTAATAGCGTAATAATTTTTTGGAGTGTGTGGGGGAAGAGCTGTATAAACTATCCAAAAACTTCCTTGTGGTACCTCTGCTGTGTGTGATTAGACATCTTTTGAGCAATCTTGCACTGGTGCAAGGCACTATAAGGGATACAAAGGCAAATCAGACACAGAACCTGCCTTCAAATAACTTACAGTCCTGCAGTTTTGCGAGCAACAGTCAACCATTAATTTGTAGAGATGTGATTTCTCATTAGACAAGTATGAAAAAACTGTGCCCTATTCTCATAGACCAATTAAGAGCATGGATCAGCAGCCAATGGCATTTAAAAAAATTTGATCTGTCTAAGTCTATTGAAGGAACTTGCATATCAAGCATAATCAGCAAGCGTGGCATGACCCAGCACTGGGCAAGGGTGTTCCCTGAGTTGAGGGAGCATTATAAATCTAATTGCGACGCCTGGCAGAGCAGGCTTCCTGCTGATACGTTAGGCAATGTATATTAGGACACAGGGATACTCAGCAACCATGTCTTTGATGAATGTGTTGTGGAGAAAGAGTGACCAGAAATTAAGTGCTCTGGGTATAGATAAGATAATTTTCTAGATTGATGAGATTTGTTAAATAAATGAACCTTATTCCTAGGGTCAGCCTTTCAGAGTTAAGACAGCATTCTTCAGTGCTTTAGTTTCTACTCTTTTCCTAAAACAGGGATGACAAAATGTTTTTACTTTGTGGCAACTCAAACCAATTGAGCGATGATAAGTTTGTACTCCTTGTTTCTGTAAAGGTGATAGAAGATGCTAATCCTAAATCTGCAGCGAAATAATAAAGCTTTTATGAACATCACATGACTGTTAATGATGACACTTGAATGCAATTTGTAAGTTTCACTGAATACATGAACAGAAATATTCCTTCCATTTTCTATAAAATATTTTACTGAAACACTGATCTCTATACTACATATCACTATAATACATGCTCAAGAAAGCGCAAAGAGCCCTCTCTTTTGCTTGTCTTCTGTTTGGTCTGTACTAGTTTGTTAGTTCTTCTCTTGCTTTAGGCATCTGTGAACACAATTATGGGGACTTAAGATGTCTTCAAGTAAGTTTAGGAACTATGTAATGAAATGTGTATTATTTTCTGTGTATTTTAGCCTGAGTGCTGAAAGTACTCTTAAAAACGCCTGCTCGTATTTTACAGAATTTCATTTCAGTTCAAACTGTGGAGTTAGTTTATCAGGTGGTCAGAGGGTTGGAGTTTTTTTTGTTTGTTTTGAAATGAAATATTAACCCATAGAAAGAGGGGGAAAATGGTTACTATAATGAACCAAAATAATCAGATTATTCATGGTCATAGATAAAAGTCATTTTCTCTGTTCTTTGAGCTTGAGCTGCAGAAATTTACCTTTTTAGAAAAAGACATCCTCAGATTTGTATTGACTTAAATGGACTAATTGGACCTGGCAAAGTTGCAAGTAATTTTCAGAAATCATTAAAACCATAGAGATCCCACTGGCTCTATTTTGCTTTCCCACAGTGACCATGCTGTACTTTTTACTATTGTCATATACATGCACACAGATTGCTTTCATTTGGTGCATAGGAAGCATTGTTCTCAGGCCTAGAGAAAATACATTCTAACTCCTTTCTCTACTCCATACACTGATTATATGGAAACAAAAAGAAGAAAGCAAAATAGATGCAGAATTAACAAAATGTGTTTGACTTGTAGTGTTATAGCAGGTGTAATCTCCTGTCTGTCCAGGAGACTTGTCAGAACAATAGAATAGCCATAGAGCAATCTTGATTGCTGTAGGAGCAGCTCCTCCAGCTTTGTTCTCCCTGATTCAACCCACTCATTTGAACAAGGTTCACAGCCTTCAGATGCATTGAGCTGAATACACAGTATGCTTGCAAACAAATGGTGACCCAGTTCTCAGGTAGATTTGCTTAAAAGACACTACCAATTTAAATATCTTAAAGGCCTTAACCATTGTACAAATACACTTCCTAATGCAGGTTCCCGCTTATTGACTTTGAGTAGAGATGAATATAAAGACTTTACATAGATTTTTTTTCATTTTTTGGTAAAAGCATGCATTTATAATGAGACTAGGAGAAAGATAACTGAAAGAATTTGCTATAGTGGTGGTTATTTTATGAAAAAAAAAGTATTTTAAAGAAAAATACAGATTAGGAAATTCCAAAGGACAATTACCAAAATTATCCCATGTGGTAAAATCAGTACTTAAAATAAATTTTGATCTTCCAAACCTTAGAAAGTGAAATGTTTTCAAAAAAAAGCTATGATGTCAACGTGAAAATGAAACATTGTAATTCATTATAGTGTAAGTTCTTTGAGAAAAAATTTTCATAAGGCATGTGGGAGACTTCTGATTAATTTCAATATAAAATAAGGTAACCTCTTCTTCCCCCATTCCCAGAAAAACCCCCATAAACCAACAAAAAAAAATCTAGGCACAGCTAGAGAAAGTTCAGTAAAGATATACGATTTTGATGATGATACATTTTATTGAAGAATGACTAAATAGGAAGTGGCTGTTTAAAGAAATTTGTATGCTATAATTAATTTGAAATAAATAAATCAAGAAATAAGGCACATCTTAGAGATTCTATGAAAGTTAGTGTACACCTATCTGAACAAGCTGATCAACTAAAACTATAATAGCTCTTAATGGATCAAATTTATTTGAAATTTTAAGTAAAAGTACTTGATTACTGACAATATGAAACTCTCATATTTCAAATGACATACTGTATAACGCTCAGTGATCCCTACCAAATCGTAAGTAATGAAATCAACTGATCCTAAATATCCACTGAAAAGAGCATGGGATAGGACTAACGTTTGAAGGAAAGCTTGGAACTAAAGCCACCAGCTTATTGATGCTCATTTATAACTAAATCCACTGATTATGTCCCGCCTTAGTTAATAAACTGAATTCAAACTAACCAGCATACTTTGAATCAAAGATCTAGCTTATACCAACCCAACATTCCAGTTCAAAAATTAAGCAAGTAGAAACAAATGTGAACCACAGCACTATACATCCTGCCAAGCTGGAGGGCAATTTACTTGGCACCTGCCTTTTTGAATTACATTAACCTTACTGTGAGAGAGGTTACAATTCAAATTTTCACTGAAAGTGAAATTGACATAATACATTAGTGGTGCACTTAGTATTATCTCTACAAAGAGAAAACTAATTACATGTAAGGGGGCAATGATAAAGTATTTCATTACATTTGTCTGACCACCAAGTGCACAACTTTTATATCACAGTCATCACTGACATTCCAGTAGTAAGATCGAGTGTAATAATAATATACTTACTCTTTAATTATAGCCACTTCTTCACTTAATATGTCATTTATAGACCTCCTATACTGCCATTTTTTGAAATTAAAAATGTTTTAAATAAAATCATAATTAAATAATGCGGGGCTTTTTATAGTAGTGATACAGATTCTAACCAAATATGCAACTGATGAGTTTATTTGGATAGCAAGACCAGCCACAAACTGCTATGATTTTAAATTATGTGGTGCTATTTTTATGTTTTAAAAATTAGAGTAATTCCACCACCAAATACACAAAAAAATAAAAAAAAATAGGTTAAAAATCCAGACACACTTGTGATATTTTGTTTAAAAGCCCTTTTGCAAAAGAGATTTTGAACAACAAAGTGCTACTAACTAGCGATGGGAATTTCCTAAATTCAATCTTTTCCCAGCATGACTTAGCAATGACTTCAATGTCAGAGATGTAATACAATGAGTTGACACTGAGGCATTAACATGATCTTGAGTCTTCAATTAAAGAGAGAAATGCTATTGAAAAATCTAGTTCATAAAATCATCTTGTCATTAACATACATTTTTAATGGGTTTAGGTTAGAAATAATGCCTACTAACATTTTCTAAAAAGTTTTCACTTGTTTACAATGAGCACGATTATGAAGGACTTTTACCAGAATCCACTCACCAGAAGAATGAACAGCACTGCAGCTACTCTGAAGAAACTCCAGTCCATCTCTGCTGGATTCTCTTACATCCAAGACCAAGGGAGTTTTGTTTGTTCTTCTCTGTTCTTTTTCTTTCTCCCGCTCAGCTGGTGTCTGATTAAAATAATTTCTCAGTAGATGTTCTTACATGCAGGCTTTGAGGTGTTTCTGCCTTCCTCTGGGAGAAGGACTGAAGGTACGTATAACCCGTCTGGATCCCCACCCTAAAAACTTGGGCTGGTCTCACTGAAATGCTTGACAAGATCATCATTGCTCCCAGGTAAAAACTTGGGGACACACCCTTCTTCCAGCTGAAAAGCGACTCTTGATGGGGCAAGGAAGATTCACTCCTTTACTGAATGTTTTCAGTGGCAGGCTCTTAAAGTGAACAGAAATACTGAGGGTTATACAGGTGATGGGGGCTTCTCACCCCATGCTTTCTTTACAGGTGGTTTAGTTTCTCCCCATATTAAACAGGCAGGTATAACTTGAATGCTCATCTTATTCATTCGATTATCTGTTTGTAGCCAAACCCTCAGGTCATAGTAGAAAATTACAAACTTTCCATTTTAGTAGATGTTGGGAAAGTTTCAGTTATTTTCAGTTGTTAAGAGACAGAAAATTTGCTAACGCAAGAGTGAAATTTTTTAAAGTTATTAATTCAAACAAGTAAAACCGTGATACTTACAATTATTAGATTTTCTGCATAAGTCACAATTCCCATTAACTGACCAGCCTTCAGTCTAAGGAATCCTCCATTTTCCCTCTAAAGAAATTATTTTCTCTCCCTAATTATTTTTCTTTCTTTATGATTCTTTTTTTAAATGCAACAAAATAAAAATTTAAATATTACTAAACTTAGTTAAGGGTGAATAGTGAGAACCACCAATTAAAATCCTGACATTAAAAATGAGATTTGGTGCCTGAAATACTAATGGAAACACAGAAAGCTGCTCAGCAGGTGAGGTGGGTTAAAAGTCAATGACAATTCCTAAGCACAGAGCCAAGAATCTGTACAGGGAGCCAATTAGAATATAGGGAATACACTGAAGTAATGGCTGCCTACACATGTAGATGGGAAACTGAATGCAGCCCTGAGGTTTGTGAAAATAAATAGCAACCTTCACAGGGCAGCATTTGGACATATTTTTGGACTCTCTTCTCTTCCCTTGGCAATGTCTAGTATAAATATTGTGAGTGGCAGGAAGCTCATAGACACTGTATGCCCTCAGAGTTTGAAACGGCTACTTGGAACAAGAGACCTATCTGATAAGATGTTGATTATGGTCAAAAAGATACTCAAAATGTCTCCAAAAGGAAGAAAATCTCTGAGGGTCAGAGGGTCTATGGAAGGCTGTCATTTCACTACAGATTTGCGGCAAAGAAGATGTGTGATTTGAATTTTCATATTATCCATCATACAGTGTGGAGGGGAGGAGATAGGCTGCCCATGTTTATTTGCAGTGAATAAGAATGTTTATGATTGTAAACAGCAGATGTAAATAAATAAAATTTAGAAAGATGAGCTGGCCAATTTTCTCTAATGAGAAATGTCAAATAAAATAGACTGTATTAACCTATGACTTAGTCTGAGCAATACGTTAGTATCATGTTGTCTGACCAAGAATAACAGAAGACTCACTGGGCACCAGAGACAACTGCACCTACTCTTGCAGCTTTCCAGTGGCAAGTCAATGTTTTATGTACCTTGGATTCTGGGCATGATGCTATGGCATGCATGGGGGCCTCCTTCATCTATTAAATTACCTTTCCTTAAACCTAACCCTGGCTCCACCCCTAACTCAATGCCTTGCTCCAGCAATCCTATATGACTAGGGGATTCATAAGGCAGCAATCTCTCAAACATCTTTCTGGAGAGGAGGTGTGATAGAACTCCAGTACTGCAGAGCAGCGTCTGTCTTGGCAGTCACATGAGAGCCAATACGATGTTAAACACAGTGGGAGAGGGAATTTGTTAATCACTTTCTCTCCTTTGCCTCCTTCCCTGCCTTTTTCTCTTTCTTACTCATTTTAATGTCCTCAGAACAGTGCTATCCAGTAGAACTTTCTGCAATACGAAAATGTTCTCTATCTATGCTGTCAGATTTGGTAGCCACTTATAATATGTGACTATTGAGGATTTAAAATATGGTTATTATGACTGAGGAAGAGAATATTTAACTTTGCTTAATTTAAATTTAAATAACCACATGTGGCTAGTGGCTACCATATTGGACAGTGCAGACATCATTGTTTTTGTTGTCTATCTTCTCTCTTACTCCAAGACTTAACTTCCGGTTTTTACAAACTCAGCTCTCTCAATCTACCCTATGCCTTTTCTTAATTGAGAACTCCACCGTTGTTCCAGCTTTCAATGAGCACATTTAATTAGTTGTCCTTCATGTACTCCTATCTCAGTTGGTCCTGTCCCTTTTCCTGACTTAGTGGCCCTCTTTCCTAATGCCAATGAGTTAAGATACTTTAAAACATAGGCAACACAAACCGTTTCATTTCTGTATTCACATTGTTTTCAATTCTTTCTTCCAGCAACCTCATCTGTAACCTCACATCACACTGTTGCTTCTTCTCTCCCATCTCAGTGAACTCCTTTTCTTTACTCTGAACATTGTTTAGTATGTGTACCTGCACGTACATAGCAACAGTTCTCATTTCATAAAAATTTTATGAAACCTGGGGTGATTTTTCTGTCTGGAATTTCCCTGGTGAGCTGACAAAGGTTTCCATAGGGACTAAAATTCTCTAGAGAAGAGGATTTTCCTCTTTTTCATAAGGCATTGCAAACTCCAGAATGTAACTTCAGTGTTTGCATGTCTACATTTGTTGTTAGCTTGAAATATTGCAATACCCTTTAAGAAAACAAAATAATCAGCGTCTAAAAAAAAATTTTGAAAAACAAAATAATCCACATATTTAACTAAAGGTAACACATTTTATTGATCTAGAAGTTCTCAAGCCTAATAACAGTAACTGTTTTATCCACCTGCATTTACATAGCATCCATAGCATGGACTCGTATTTCAGAGAAACTCTTTGAAATGTACTTTTTTTTCCTTTTAGCAATAAAGTATTTTTAAATTGGTATATAATAGCTGTACATATTTTTGGGGTGCATGTGATGTTTGCATACCTGTATGCAATGTTATAATGATTAAATCAGGGCAACTGTGACATCTGTCACCTTAAACGTTTATTTCTTTGTGTTGGGAAGCTTACAATTCTTCTCTTTTAGCTATATTGAAATATACAATAAATTATTGTTAACTATGTTTTAATGTTATATGTGAACCTCTAGTTTTATATGTGTCTAAATTATCCTAATGAACTCTACAAATTATTTAAAAAATAGGTGAAAGTGAAAAACTTAAAACTGGAGGAGAAATTGAAGTAAATATGTTAGGCATTATATAAATAAAAATTTTCTGTTTGCCTCTATACTGTATTAATATTACCATGATATATATTGATTGTAGATCTTGTTCAGATTGTTCAAAATTAAATTATTCCTCAAAAGAGTCAATGTCACACCCACATACATCTGGGAGACGGGGCCTGCATTTTAGATTAAAAGATACTTTTCTTCTTAATATATAGCAGTCACAGCACTGTCTGGTTGGTAAGCGGATTTTTGATTTGGACAAAAGAGCTATAGAAGTAATTTTGGGATATCTAATATCTGGGAAAATTTAAATAGGAACTGTAGAAAATTATGTTATATTTTGTCAGGTTATATTATATTATGTCTTTTTTTTTTTTTTTTTTTTGAGATGCATCTAGCTCTCTTGCCCAGGCTGGAGTGCAGTAGCGTGATCTCAGCTCACTGCAAACTCTGTCTCCCAGAACAAGCAATTCTCATGCCTCAGCCTCCTGAGCAGCTGGGTCTACAGGTGTGAGCCACCACACCCAGCTAATTTTTTGTAGTTTTAGTAGAGATGGGGTTTCATCATGTTGCCAGGCTGATCTTGAACTCCTGACCTCAAGCGTTCTACCCCCCTTGGCTTCCCAAAGTGCTTGGATTACAGGTGTGAGCCACTGTGCCTGGCCATATTATGTCTATTTTTAAAGATATGTGAATTACGTTAGGACTGAAATGTCATGATGATGGAAATTTTCTTCATGGTAATTCAGCAATGAAACAGATAAAATAAATATGGCAAAATATTAACAACTGTTAAATCTAAATGATAGTATATGGTTTTCTTTGTTTTGTGTATATTTGAAAATCTTCCTAATAAAAGTAAAAATAATGAACTTAAGTAGACATAAGCAAATTATTGCCATGGGTCAAATATGGTCCACTGTGTGGTTTTTGTTCTTCTTTTAGTTGAACGCAGCCATAGTCATTTGCATATAAATTGTGGCTCCTTTCATTCTATAACAGCAGGGCTAAGAAGTTGTGACAGAGACCATGTTGGCATAGAAAGCCTAAAATAATTACTTCTCTTGCCCTTTACAGAAAATGTTTGACAATCCCTTGACTAGATGAATAGATTATAGCTTGCAGTATGAAATATGACTCATGAGTAGATTAGTTGATTTTAGGAGAAGTCACAAAATTGATCTCAAGGATGTGAACAGAAATCATGATGACTGAAAGTAGCCATTAAAATGTAAAAAACTAGGCCAGGCATGGTGGCTCATGGCTGTAATCCCAGCACTTTGGGAGGCCGAGGGGGGCGGATCACTTGAGGTCAGAAGTTCGAGAGCAGCCTGGCCAACGTGGTGAAATCCCGTCTCTAATAAAAAATACAAAAATTAGTTGGGCGTGGTGGCAGAAGCCTGTAATCCCAGCTACTCGGGAGGCCGAAGCAGGAGAATTGCTTGAACTCGGGAGGGGGAGGTTGTAGTGAGCTGGGATGGTGCCACTGCACTACAGCTTGGGCAACAGAGCGAGCCTTCATCTCAAATTAAAAATAAATAAATAAATAAATAAATAAACTAATCACTGAGAAAAAGATATTTATAATAAAATTGTATTTTTAGTTTTATATGCTTAGAGAGATTTTGTTTATAATTGACCAAAATAATCTACAGCCTAACTCTTCTTCCTTTTTTTTTAAACCAGATCTAAGGGAAATCTTAATTATTTTTCTCTAGTAAATTCTAGAATGGGAATTCAACAGCATCACATCTTTATATGCTTTTCTCTATACAGAAACAATGTTTATGAACAAAGGAAAATTTCAAATGATTTTGAGAACTGTGAACTCTCTCTAATATGTAAGTATTTTATGATGAAATAAGAATAGTGAAAGAGACTAAGCTATTATTGCTTGTGCTTTAAAGAAGTTAAAAATATATGATGATTCTGAGTATTGCTACATGTTCATCACTGTAGTAGGCACTGTGTTCAAAACAATTTTGAACTCTGCTCTTAAGGAGCTTACTTTGTAGCTGCAAACACACTGACACAGAAGTAATACTATTTCCTTCTGGAAGACTGTTCTACTCATACACCTACATGGGTTAGCCACAGTCCCACTGTAGTGTTTGGATTTCATGTGCAACTTCAGGCTATTTTTTTTTTTTTTTTTTTACTTGTAATACGTTATCACCAGGCCAGTTCTATGGCATTTATTTCTTTGACCTACTATGTTCCTTGCACTATACTAAGGGACTGAGGTTACAAAGATGGATAGAATATGGTTCTTGTCCTCATGTGGTTCCAGGCTGTGGAATGGGGAAAACAATAGATTTTTTTTCCACTTGCTGAACAGAAGCATGCATAAGATGCTTTGGGAATCCATAGCCCAGTTTTGTTGGAGGTGACATGACAGAAATCTTATAATGTTAATGGCTACACATTTGTGGCATAATAGAACTGATTGCTAAAATACTTAATTTCTTTCTTTCTTTGTAGCTTACCTAAATCTCTCATCTTACACTTTAAATTTTATAGTGTTTAACTGCATACAACCACAGTTAATTGCTTCTACTGTCTGCACTTTGCCTTTCGGTCTTCATTTCTGCTCTCATGGTTTCTCTCCAGGCCCCCTTCACCTGGCATTGCTGTGCATACTTCTAATTATACATTTTGTATCAAAACTCTTCATTTTCATCCATGTTATATTTCTTTTCCAGAATAGTGTTTCTAAAACATTGCTTTCTTTATGTCATGCCTCTTCTAAAGAAAGTGCTGTAGGCTGGGCGCAGTAACTAACGCCTGTAATCCCAGCACTTTGGGAAGCTGAGGCAGGAGGATGGCTTGAGCCTGGGAGTTCAAGACAAGCCTGGGCAACATGGAGAAACCCTGTCTCTACAAACGAATGCAAAAATTAGCTGGGTGTGGTGGTGCATGCCTGTAGTCCCAGCTACTCAGGAGGCTCAGGTGGGAGGATTGCTTGAGGTCGGGAGGCAGAGGATGTACTGAGCCAAGATCATGCCACCACACTGCAGCTTGGGTCACACTGAGACCCTGTCAAAAAAAAAAAAAAAAAAGTAAAGAAAATGCAGTAACTCCATATTTCCTCTCAGATGAAAATAACTTCATATTGTAAAAACATTATGGCAAATTTATGTCTCCAGGTTATTTATTGTTTATGATGGAAACAAAGTGCCATCACCCTCGTGGTCTTAAGATTTTCCCACCATTGCCTTTCATTTTTGAAGACCCAGCTTTTGACAGTGATGATACCAATATGAAAGGTAACAGTCGTGATTGATGTTTGTCCAGGATATTTTCCATTTAGGAGTATGTGTATAGCCCATGGTCATGTAAGCAGCTTACTGTATCATTTTCAGAAACTGTTTTTTGACTGCAGTTTTAAAAATTAAATTGCACCAATGTTTCTTGACCCTGGTAAGGACTGTGCTAGTTGCCATGATAATTAATTTTTTTTTAAATTTTACTTTAAGTTCTGGGATACCTGTGCAGAATGTGCAGGTTTGTTACATAGTTAGAATGGCGATCATTAAAAAGTCAGGAAACAGCAGATGCGGGAGAGGATGTGGAGAAATAGGAATGCTTTTACCCTGTTGGTGTGAGTGTGAATTAGTTCAACCATTGTGGAATACAGTGTGGCAATTCCTCAAAGATCTAGAACGAGAAATACCATTTGACCCAGCCATCCCATTACTGGGTGTATACCCAAAGGATTATAAATCATTCTACTATAAAGACACAGGCACAGGTATGTTTATTGCAGCACTGTTCACAATAGCAAAGACTTGGAACCAACCCAAATGCCCATCAACGATAGACTGGATAAGTGGCACATATACACCACAGAATACTATGCAGCCATGAAAAGGGATGAGTTCATGTCCTTTGCAGGCACATGGATAAAGCTGGAAACCATTATTCTCAGCAAGCCGGGAGAAATTTTTAAAAAATAGTTAATAGAAATTCCAAAGTTTAAGAAGGCTATCATTTTGACTGGATCTCAAAGGTGTGATGAGGCAGGCTTGTTCCTTTTATCAAGCACACTGACCTATGTGGTATAGGAAAGATCTATAGTGTTTTATGAGTCCCTGCAAAAGGGAAATAATTTTCCCATTAAAGGAATTTGAGAGTACTTCATGGAAGAGGTAGATTTTGAAATTTTCAGGATGACTACATTCACAACAAATATGTTGATGGGAAAGAAGGCAGAAAGAAATACATAATTTTATGGCCCAAAAGGAGTCATGTTGGACTAAGTGTCTCACTTGTGAGAGTTAGCAGGGCTGATAATAGAATAGAATGAAAGCAGAATGTGACTGACCTTGAATTTTCTGCTGAGAAATTTGGACTATATTCAGTGGTAGAGAGAGAACCAGCATGGGCTTTTGAGCAAGGTGTTGACCTTAAAGTTGTGTTTTTAGACTTTGTCCTGGAAGCTCTGTAATGAGTAGGTAGGCAAGAGACACTACAGGGACAAAGATGAATTTGTAGGCTACCGTAATAGTTTAGGTAAAGAACCTGAAATAGTGTGGTTTCAACGGGAAGGGGAAGAGATGGGAGCATGATGAAGTTAAAATAGATAGTACTAGACGGCAGTTTCAAAGGGGTTGGAGGAATAGGGTGATGGAAGCTCAGGAGAAACACTTTCCTTCTTTTGAAATTAGGTGCAAAGGGAAGATACTTATCCTATTAATAACAAAAAAGAATCTGTTAGATATTTTTGTAGAAGAACTGATCAGTTTTTAACATTTAGTTTGTTTGTTTGTGTTTTGTTTTTCCCTATTTTTGCTTAAAAATTCAAACCTTCATCCAGATTTACAATATGTTAACATTTTGCCCTATTAGCTCTTTCTATGTATAAACACATCTTTTGCTGAATAATTTAAAAGTGAGTTGTAGATATTGTGCCACTTAATTATTACAGCATATACCTTATAATAATAAAGACTTTTGCTACGTAATCATAGTTTTAGTGTCTTTGTTGCAAAAAGTACTAAAAATTGATGCTAATGAGCTATTTGGCATGCTGAATGAAAAAGAATACATGAGTCCATAGTGTTCCTCAAAAGGGTGGTGGTGGTGATGAAAAGTAAACTTTTCTTTAGGGAAGATTGCTAGTAAATAGAGAAGAAAATGATAGAAGTGGAAAATTGAGATATTGCACCCAGCAACATAAATAATGGATTCAGACGAAGACCATCAATGGGTATTTATACTATTGAGTAAAAGTGTTAGAAAACTAGGAGTTTACATGGTCTCCAAGTATCTCACTATCTTACTGATGGATAAAACCTAGTATTGTTAATAATGAGACAAGCTGACAACAGGTACCTCCTTTCATGATGTAATGAAAACTATACAATGTCACACACAGTATTCTTGCCCAAAATATTTAACCTGAATTTGCGAAAGAGGAAACAATCCAAAAAACATCAATTTTAGAATTTCTAATAAAAATAAGCTGGATCTTTCAAAAATGTCATTGTTTATGACATGCAAAATATAGTAGGGGATTGTACTAGACTAAAAGGGACAAAAGAGACAACTAAAGCATGTGGGGCTTAAAACCTAGATAATGGGTTGATAGGTACAGCAAACCACCATGGCACATGTAACACTACAAGTCTGCATGTTCTGCACATGTATCCCAGAACTTTAAAAAAAACAAAACTAAACTAAACTAAATACGATGTTCCATCCTTAATTGGATCATAGAACATCCACCAACAATAAAGAATAGCAATAAAGGACATTTTATGGGACAAGGGACAATTTAAAATTTTGATTTTAGGCATTTTAGACTCTAGAAAAAAAATCACGTTTTTTAATGTTCATTTTTCTTAATATTTTTAACGTCATTGTAGAGATCCAGGAATAAACTTAATAGAGGAGTTAACAAAAGATCTCTAGCCTGAAATAAAGATGGCTTTTCAAATCACTGAGCAAAATGTACATAACTCAAAAGATGGTGTTGAGCATATGGCTAGCCACTTAGAACAAAATCAACTTACTTCTTATGCCAGAAAAAATTCCAGATGGAAAAAAGATTTAAATGTAAAAGAAACTAATAGTAGGGAAAAAATAACTGAGTAAAAATGGAAGTACCGGCCGGGCGCGGTGGCTCACGCCTGTAATCCCAGCACTTTGGGAGGCGGAGGCGGGCGGATCACGAGGTCAGGAGATGGAGACCATCCTGGCTAACACAGTGAAACCTCGTCTCTACTAAAAATACAAAAAAATTAGCCAGGCGTGGCGGCGCCTGTAGTCCCAGCTACTCGGGAGGCTGAGGCAGGAGAATGGCGTGAACCCGGGAGGCGCAGCTTGCAGTGAGCCGAGATCACGCCACTGCCCTCCAGCCTGGGCGACAGACAGGGACTCCGCCTCAAAAAAAAAAAAAAAAAAAAAAAAAAAAGGGAAGTACCTTGAAGTGGGGAATGCCTATCTAAATCCAGGACCAATAAAGGATTGACACATTTAGCAACATAAAAATTAAAATGTCTATATGATAAGTAAGCATAAGCAAAACAAAAAAAGTGGCAAGGTAGAAAAAAAGGTTTTTTACATATATAACAAACAAAGGTCTAGTTTCCAAAATATATACTTAACTCTTGTAAAACTATAAGAAAAAATCGATGACTCAAAAGAAAAATAGGCAAAAGAAATAAAGAGGTCTTTCACTTACATGAACACAAATAGTTCTTGCATTTAGAAAAATTTAAAAATGGTTAATATGCAGAAGTAAAGATGTTCACCCTCAGTCAAAATCAGATATATAAATAGCAAAAAAACAACAACAACAACCAAAGAAGTGAAAAAAATTTCACCCATCAGATTGGCACTTTATAACAAAAGTACTAGATTTTTGTCATAAATACTAGGTATCTATTGCTGAGGCAGAAGTAGAAAATCATTTACTTGACTGAAGTGAAAGTGTAAGTTGTTATAATGTTTTGGGACAGCAATTTGACAACAGCTAACAAAGTTAAGAAGTATATACACTTTCATGCAACAATTTCTATTCCCTGAATTTAGCTCAAGATGCACTGGCACAACTGATTAAAAATTACCTACAAGGATGTTCATTTCATTATTGTTGTAATAATGAAAAGTTCTTAGCAACCGCAATGTCTATTAGAATAGAATTTGGTCAGAAAATTTGGGTACATTTGTATGGCATAATAAAAAAAAGTGACAGATCTTTATATATTGATAATGAATGATGTCCAACTTAACAGTAAGTGTAAAATCAAGTATGTAGAATAATGGGCCCAATGTGAACACTTGTGTATAAAAATAAAAACATGTTGTGTGGATGTATTTTATATATGCATAGAGGTTTTTTGGAATTATTCACTAAAATCTGTTAACTGAAAAAAGATTGTATGCTTAATTTTCTATTCTTCTGATACATTTCTACAGTTTACTATTAATAGGCCTTTGTTTTATAACAAAAAGTAAAAATATTTTAAGCTTCATAATTGACTTTCTGGAGTAGTGTACATAAATAGTATTGGTGCAGCAACTCGATGAGATGATGTTTTGTCCATCTGAAGATAGAGATGAGGATTAAAAATGCATATGTAAAAGTTGTCAGTTTAAAGGTGTTAATGAAATCGCGTAAGTGGAGGAAATCATTTAGGGAGAGCTGAAGAGAAAGACATGAAAATATCCGAAGAGCAAACTGGCTTGTCCACATTTGCTTAGCAAGAAGAAGAGTCAGCAAAGGAGACAGAAAGGTGCTTCAAAGAAGTCATAGAACTAGCTCAGTCCAGTGTAATTGGAATCAAAGGCAATGCTTCAAGGTAAAAACTTTCCATACGACTCCTGAAGATAGGAGAATAGGAAGAGCACTGAAATTCCCCTGACATTCTTTCCAACTTTCTGACTGTTACTTTTCTGTTTGTTTGCCAGTACATTCTTCTCTAACCACCCATTCAACGTATCCTCACATGAAGCTTGGGTCTGTGTCCCTCTTTCCTGTTTGTTGTCCCTCCCAAAAGTGATCTCATGCAAATAACAACTTATAGATAAATCTATCCGGTCCAGGCCTTTTCTCCTGAACTCCAAACCTATACATCCAATTGCGTATTTGACATTTATCTTGGAAGTTTCAAATACAATTCAAACTCAGTGTGTTGGAAATTCATTCTCACCTTCACCAGTGATCACTTCCCAGAATATCTAGTTGTGCAAGAGAGAAGCCCAAGAGATATTATCAACATTCTTTTTTTCCTACCCTTCTATTTTAATCCATCACCAAGGTCTATTGATTTTTTACATCCAAAATATCTCTCAAGTTCATTCACTTTTTTCCATCTTGACTATCACTATGTTAGCCAGGTGATTATTGTCCTTCACCAGGATTGTTGTTGTAACTTTCTGACAGGTCTGCATCTATGCTGGCCAGCCGCCAATCTGTTTACTACACTAAAGGTGGAAAAATAATTTCAAAGAGCAAACCTAAGCATATCCCTTTAAAAAAAAAAACACCTCTTGGTAACTTTTAGAATAAAGGAGAAAAAGAGTCCTTCATCTGGGCTGCAAGGTCCTACATTGTCTAACACTTGCCCAGTCTCCAGTTTCACCTTATACCACATTCAGTCCAGAAGGAGTTCTTGGGACCCTTGTCCATCTTCTCTTTCACATCTCTCATAGTTGCCAAGTTTACAGGTATTTGTGTGATTATTACTCTCTATCCTCACTACTAGATTGTTATATCCACGAGAACAAGAAAATCGTTTTAATCGAAACTGTGTCCTTGGAACCTAGCGTATAATATTGCTCAATAAATATTTTTGAATTAATGGATAAATGAATGAAAGCAAAGTGGAGTTTCAAGAAGAAAGGGTATGTTTCAATCTTCATTCAGAGATCTAAGAAGATGGAAGTAAATCCTAAAGAAGCCAAGAAATTTGAAAATAGATGATTGTTGGAGAATTCCAGAAACACTTAAAATTATGTGGAGGTGAGCATTGGCAAGAATATCCAAACAGACTATGGGGTATGTTCTGGAAAGGGAAGGAAGCAAAGAATAGATCCCTTATGTGATTAATTCTGAAGAAATGCAGAGTATGAGTTTGGAGTCTCTGAGGTCAAAAGACATATGTATTTTTAACACAAGCAAAGGAATGAGATTTTCAGAAGGATAGTAGATTGTGGTCCTAAAACTTTCATATTTGAGTTTAGATGTATAGAAGTAAAATGATTTCCTAAGGCTTAGGGTGTGGCCATGAGAACCGCTGTTGATGATGGTAGGAACTGTACTCTAGAGCCTGTGTACATGCTCTCTGAGAAGTAAAAAGGGCCTTTAAATGGGGGAGCATGTGTCCCTCCCTCTGCTTCCTTACCATTGCCTGGGATCCAGTGTAAACATAAGAAATATTTTGAATAAAATTGAATTAAAGCGCTATTTTTTCAGAAACTCTGCCACTTTAGTTCTTAGAACATCTCTCTAGACTGTATCTCACAGTTACTGCCATATAAACTCTACTTCACTACAACTTCTTGAATGAATAATTAGTATTTTTAAAGCCATCTATTTCCTCATCCCTTCATCCCAAGCATATATATATATATGGCATTTTTTCTACTGCTAGGGACTTCAAGAATTACATTGCAGTTGCAGCCAGTAAGCAGCAAATTGTTTTTGGCAATTATGGCAAGAGTTACAACAAGAAACAGGTTTTAAAAACATGCTCTGGTTCTTGGGAGGGTTTTTCAACTAGAGCAACTGCAAACATCATCAAAATTCCATGATATAATCAGCTAGGTGGTAGGAAATGTTGATGACTAACCTCTGGAAATGCACATGCAAGCAGTCAAACTTGTATATTGTGAGTCACAGAACTTTGGACTTAGAGTTAGTGAGAAGAACACCCAGGTAAATCTGCATACATTCAGATATATTGATTGAGAGGTAACACCTAATTCTATCAGGAATCTTGTGTCAATGTTATATCAACTCTAACCCATATTAATCATATCAAGCAGAAACTATGGAATCTTAACAAAATATTTTACCATTGAAAATATTTGCTTCCGTCCAGAAGTATTAAATTTGATGGCAATAAATGTCTTACATAATAGAGTATAGAAAATTGTTTCCAAAATACACATAAAATGTCTTGCATAATAGAGTATATAGAAAACTGTTTTCCAAAGTGTAAACTGTGAATTCTCAGGCCTTATTTTATTTTTGATTAAATTCATATTTCTAGAGAGTGAGGCCCAGAAAACTATAGTTTTAGTAAGCACCCAAAGTGGATTGGATATACTTTAAAATCTGAGAAACTTTTATATAGATATCTGGTTAATAAAATTTTATTTCTAAAGATGTTCTCATGTATTTATCACAACTGTTATAACTAAGCACAGACTACAGTGATTCTGAGAGTATTCCATTATTTAAACTCTTATTGCCAGTTAATGACGTCTCAGCAATGAGAAACAATTTGAATGTTGCTGTTAATCAGAGGAATTGCTTGGCATAGTGGGACAGAAAGCAAGCTTTGGAGTCAGACAAAGCCGAGATCAAATCCTGGCCACTTGATTTGATCTCAAGTGACCTTGGCCAAATCAATTACTGTTCATAAGTCTTATGTATTCCCATTTGAAAAATGTTGAAAAGGCAAGCAAGAGTTTATAGAAACTAAATAAGGGGAAAGAGAAATCTTGGTGAATTTGTATAACTTCAGATAGTGCAATTGAGATGAAATAATGTGTATGAAGGGAAGTGGTGAGAGATAAAACCAGATATGTGGTTATGAATGGTCTTATAGCCACTGGAAGCCACTTGAGCCTGATGATATTAATTTTCCAAATCCCAGATTGTTGCCTGATGGTCTTTATTTTATTAGAGGTATCTATGGATATCTCTAATATCCTTAGATATCTTTTCTGCTCTCTCCTTAAATAATCTCAGCCTCTCACTGTCTAAAGATCCTGAAGCAGATGACAGGGACATTGCTTTGGGAACATGGAAGTCGAAAAATGTAGTGCTAATTCCTCTGCCAGCAAAAAGGGTTGCCAGAGACAATTTGGGCACTTTTAGTGGAAGTTGCCAAGTAGTCAGAAACACACACACGAACATGGAAGCAGAATGCATTGTTCATTGAGCGCTCACCATGCTAGGATCTGAGAATATGAATACAAGTGAGGCACGTGGGTTAACAAACAAAGTCTACTGGAGGAATATATGTAAATTAAGATGTTATGTGACAATTTCTGTAATAGAGATTTGTACAAAATTCTGTAGGAGAAAACACTTATTTGTTCTAAAGACTGAGAGGAGTCTTCGGAGAGGAGCTAACGTTTGAAATGGGTCTTAATGAAATGTGGAGGATATTGCAGATGAGGAATGTGGAGAATGCATAATCCTAGAGGAAACAGAGTTTTCCAGATCCTCAGCAAGCCAAAGCCTGGAGAGCTGAAAGAGACAGGACTTGGCAGCTGACTGTTCTTGGGGTTAGCTTTGTTGTAATTAGCCCAGCCTTATTTTATTCCAGTGGGAGACACAGGTGGACTTCCTTCTCCAGCTGTGGAGTGAGCTGCAAAGGCCCTCACAGGAATGGTATGTCATGTGGGTTATCATTCTCTTCCCTCCAGCATTTCCTCACCAGGACACACCCTAGCAGGTGGCTTTGCAATCATCACTGGCCTGCTCACATCAGCCCACAAAAGAGTTGTTTTCTGAAGGCCGAGTGCTGCTTTCCCAGTGCTCCTTCAACAGTTGGTTTATGTTACTTACCTGCAAGGCATCTTCGGATGCTCTGTGATAAGCTTTTCCTCCTCAGCACAAGTTGAGAATGAGGACTCTGATGGGAAAGTTTCCTAGCCATCTATGTATACAACCAGAATCTAAAATAATGTTCTTAAATGCTAGGTATTCCTGTCTAAATATTTGCTTAACAACCTATTATTGTTGCTTATCTATTATATATCTTCTTTTCAGAGGATGTTCTCGGCCTGTGTGTGTGTGTGTTGCCGTGTATGTGTGTGTTGGTGCATATGTGCTTGTTGTTTTGTGTGTGTTGCTGCAAACTCCTCACAACATACCAAAGATTCTCCTTTTCTGATTGCCGTTTTTATTGACAAGGAATTTTGGACCTGGAAATGTTCCATGGAACTAGATATCCCATTGTGAAATCTCCATGTCTTTCTGCGTAATTCTAAACACAGGGGCTTTTTGACATTGAATGGGGCCTTACCCAATAAGGCTCTGCTTGAGCCAGGGTTCCCTCATGCCAGGATCCTTGGTAAGATGCAGTTTAGCCCTCAAGAGTTACTTCCTCTTTAAAGAGGGCATTTCCCAGAGACCTTCTTTGTTGTGAGGGAGGTGGTACAAATAAGGTCACACCCCTGCACTACAGTATGGTCTGAGTGCCAGCCCGAATTCCACCTGCTCCTCGGAACACCCTTGCCTCCACCCACACTCACAGCCAACATACACTCACTTGGTGAAAGAATACCCATCAATTCTTATAACAGAGAAAAGATCCTGGTAGTAAAATAACTTGAGAAAGTGATGGATAATAAATTTACAGAGGCCTGCCAATCAGTAAAATTCAATAACTTATTTATTCATGCAATAAACATGGATTGAGTTCTTATTATGTTTCAGATGCTATGTTGGGTGTTGAGGAGTGAAGATACTCATAAGGAGGTCACAGTCCAGAGAGCTGATGCCCTCATGGAGAAAATGCAAGCATTATTTTGTATTTATAGGTATATTATTTATTTTCCTCAGGTCAGAGGAGCCCAGCCTGTAAGCTAGGAGCTTAGAGGGCTGAAATAATTGCAAGGAACCTCTGAAATCTTACATTTACTCATCAAATTTTATAGACTCATTAATTGATAGATACAAATTTATATATTTTCCATTCATTATTTAAAGTAAATGAATAGTAAATATGTTCAAGTAGCTATTCAAATTTTCAAATATTTATAAAAATCATCTCATTTATAAAATCCAATAAAATTAATAAAATGTAAATTAAATTAGTTGTAGCTTTAGTCATTTTTGATAGATATTAATAGTAATATTACAATATAGTAAAAAGGTTTTATATAAACACAAGCTAAATCAATATTTAAAAGGAGACTCTCATATTCTAAAAATACAAACCGTCAGAGAACCACTGACCATTTAACTGCTAACGTAAGTGAGCCAAGACAGAGTTTTTAAAACAAATAATGAGTAATTTATTACTATTGTTTTTCCACCCACAAAGAATTTTTAGTTTGTAATATTTAATGCCATAGTCTTTGATTTGTTCCAGTAGTGTTTATTGAGTGCCTACAACTAGATGTTGCATCTGGTACAGAATATTGTATAAAAACTTGATATATATTTTTGAGATTAACTATTTAACAAGATATATGAATAAGTTAATTTCTCTGTAATGACTCTATTTTTGCCATTAATTTGTACGTAAGATGTTAATGTTTCAGATAAAATGTAATTGACCTTGCTAAATAATACTGTCTTCAGGTAAAAATGCAGGTAAAAAAATGAATGCAGCACAATGTCTTTTTTATTACAAAAACTGGAAAAAACTTAGATATCCTCTAATCTGCTCCATGACCTGATATTTATTTATTTATTTATTTGTTTGTTTTTTCACAAATACAACCTTTATTGTTAGCAGGATCCCTACTAAGGGAATAGCAAAGATTACAAATATGAAAAAATAACCCTGCTCATAAAGAAAAATGAGTGTAAAATGACCAGATACACAGATTCTGGAACTTTCCCTTTGTGTCTGTTTCTGCCTAGACTCCTTATTATGAGTTTATTTGTTTATTTTTTATATTTTTATTTATTTATTTATTTATTTATTTATTTATTTACTTATTTTTGGAGACAGAGTCTCGCTCTGTCACCAGGCGCAGTCTCTGCTCACTGCAACCTCTGCCTCCTGGGTTTAAGCGATTCTCCTGACTCTGCTTCCCGAGTAGCTGGGACTACAAGTGCATGCTGCCTATATTTTTAGTAGAGACCCGGTTTACCATGTTGGCTTGGATGATCTTTATCTCTTGACCTCGTGATCTGCCTGCCTCGGCCTCCCAAAGTGCTGGGATTACAGGCGTGGGCCACTGCACCCTGTCCTATTTTTTTATTTTTTATTCTACTTTAAGTTCTGGGATACAAGTGCAGAACACATAGGTTTGTTACATAGGTATACATGTGCAATGGTGGTTTGCTGCATCTATCAACCCATCATCTAGGTTTTAAGCCCTGCATAAGTAAGCCATTTGTCCTAATGCTCTCCCTCCCCTTGCCCCCAACCCCACGACTGGCCCCAGTGTGTGATGTTCCCCTCCCTGTGTCCATGGGTTCTCATTGCTCAACTCCCACTTCTGAGTGAGAACATGCAGTATTTGGTTTTCCGTTCCTGTGTTAGTTTGCTGAGGATGATGGCTTCCAGCTTCATCCATGTCCCTGCAAGGGATATTATCTCACTCTTTTTTATGGCTGCATAGTATTCCATGGTATATATGTGCCATATTTTCTTTATCCAGTCTATCATTGATGAGCATTTGGGTTGGTTCCATGTCTTTGTTATTGTAAATAGTGCTGCATTTAACATACATGTACATGTGTCTTTACAGTAGAATGATTTATATTCCTTTGGGTATATACCCAGTAATGGGATTGCTGGGTCAAATGGTATTTCTAGTTCTAGATCCTTGAGGGATTGCCACACTGTCTTCCACAATGATCAAACTAACTTACATTCCCACCAACAGTGTAAAATCATTTCTTTTTCTCTACAGCCTCACCAGCATCTACTGTTTCTTGACTTTTTAATAGTCGCCATTCTGACTGGCATGAGATGGTATCTCACTGTGAATTTGATTTGCATTTTTCTAATGACCAGTGATGTTGAGCTTTTTTTCATGTGTTTGTTTGCCACATAAATGCCATGACCTCATATTTAAATTACCCTCTTATGTCACATTTGATGGGAAATTGTGAAAAATTTGTTAAACTTTTCAAAGTTCGTAAATGAATAAATGTATTGTGGCAACCCTAAATAGTATTGTTTATATTTAAATAAGTAAAGGAATATAAGCACTGAAAGTGAAAATGTAATATAAAATCAGAAATTCTGTTAGTGTGGTTAGTGTGATTATCTACCATATGCATTTTACTGCAGTAGAGACAGCAGACAAAAAGATTTTCAAATTTAATGTACGTAGTTGAACACCTCCTTAACTCCTAACTTTAAAGTATATTTTACATGAAATGTTCACTTCTTTTGCATTCTTATGAAATGAATCAATCACCATCTTTTGAAACATCCTTATTTTTAAGGACAGAGTATATAGTTTGTTTAATTGTCTTTGAATTTCAGAAAGCCGTGGCATTTAAAACTGAAGATTATCTAAATTTGCTAAAACATAAGTGGATGCTCTAGTATTTTGGGTCATGTGTAGGACTAGCCAGTACTTGATAGCATTGAGCAAATGAGTAGATTGTGACAGTCTTATCCATCTTCTCAATCTAACTGCTTATATACCTAAGGGCCTGTTGCTTACTAGGGGCTATTACACATCAGGATGGTATTTGCAGAATCTAGCCTGGTAATGGCTTTCTTGAACATTGGACAGCTGATGAATTTGTGAGAGTGATGCATACAAAAGTTTACTAGACCCCTACCTGAAAGCAGTATCAGGTCAAAGTGATGATTTATTTGTATTTATATGTATATTATTCACCAAATTCTCTAACTTGGGGGTAAATATTTGATTTAAACAGTAAGCCCTTAATTTCAAAATGATTTTGGAAACTCTGGCATGCATCACCTTCACAAATTCATCGACGGTCCAATGTTCAGGAAAATCATTACCTGGCTAGATTCTGCAAAATGATTTTGAAATTTGAGACATTACTAAAAGCTAAATTGTCTTTCTTTTACTGCCTAACTAAATATTTGTTCCTTTAGAGATACCTCCCAGATAACGCCATAACCATAAATGCTACCTCACACTCAGCTTATGATGCATGTCTAAGTTGAATTAGAATAAAACTTGTGGAACTCCGGAAGCATTTGACCATTGTCCTATGTCCACTGCTATCTTATTATCCTGTGAGCTGGTATAGTTGCTTTATGTCAATATTACTATTATTTTGCTAAATTAATAGGTCTACTGAATGTATATTCTCAGTGAGAACTTGTTAAACTTGTTTTGAGTAGCTGTGCCCAATTAGCATAAATTCATACTCAGACTTGTTATTTCTTTGGACCAACTTAAGTTATTCACATAGAACTTAGCTTTGAAGACAATGCATTCTTAATATTTCAAACACAGAAGCTTTAAGAAAATAACTAATTTTTAAAAGTTTCACATCACTTATGACATTATAAATGAGCTTTTCTTGGTAGTATTCCAGAAAGTTATGGTTAATTTTTATAAAATCTTTTGTTCATTTTTAACTAAATTTTTCCTCGAGAAAAATTGCCATATCTCTTGGTCTCAGGGTTCTTTTTCACAAAGGAAAAATGGTAGGTTGGTTGAAGTGTGGCTGCTTTTAGTTCTAACAGGTTGTGATTCCAGGAAGTAAATATTTTTGTAATAAGTACATTTTCTTATGAGAAAGGAAATTTTAAAATTGCATTAAGAAAAGCTGCTGCATGGTTTTGTTTTTTTTTTTTTTTTGAGACAGAGTCTCACTCTGTCACACAGGCTGGAGTGCAGTGGCATGATCTCAGCTCACTGCAACCTCCGCCTCCCAGGCTCAAGCGATCCACCAGCCTCAGTCTCCTGAGTAGCTGGGATTACAGCTACTGTAATCCTACTGTAACAGTAGCTGGGATAGGGACTCACCGTCATGCCTGGCTAATTTTTTGTATTTTTACATGAGACGAGGTTTCACCGTATTGGCCAGGTTGGTCTTGTCCTCTTGACCTTAAGTGATCCACCTGCCTCAGCCTCTCAAAGTTCTGAGATTACAGGTGTGAGCCACTGCACCCTGCCACAGTTGGTTCTTATTGTAATGTATAATTCCAGCATTTTATATTTAATTAGAAAGAATATGGTAATTATTAACATCAGTTTATTGCACTGAGAGCCCATGCCATCTTCAAAATTTAAAAAAGTCTGTCAAATATGAATGTTTCCTGTGAATTTCATCTTGCAGAGAGTAAGATTATAAGGTAATGGATGAAACCAGAATATCACTCTGATCATAAAAACCTAGAAAAACCTCTAAATTACGAACAAACAGCAATATACTTTGTGAACATAACCTTACGTAGTGGTATAAAGTTACACATGTCTGATGGAGGAGGTAGGGTAGTAGTCGTGGAGTGTGTCAGCCTGGGTTTAAACCCTGGTCCAATCACTTCCTATCTATGTGACACTGGGAAAGTTATTTAACCTTTCTGTGCCTCAGCTTCCTTATTGATAAAATAGGACTAATACCAGCACCTACCACATAGTGTTAGGAGAATTACGTGATTTAATATATGTGCCAGGCACAGAGAAAGTGCTGAATAAGTGTTGGCTATTATAATTACAACACCGAAATGTACATAGTATATTAAAGTACATGCATCCTATCTAAATTTCCATTGTTTTTCAAATGTGTGGTTGAATTCACAGGAATTAATTTTGCACATGATATAGTTGGTGTATTTGGTTCCTTCTGCTGGTGTGTTATATTAATTTATATTTTCTTCAGTGTATAGGTATATACACTTGGTAAGAGTGTAAAAGGTATTTCTTGTGATGGGTTATGGTAAAAAAAAAAAAAAGGGATTGAACGTGACTGTCGCACAGCATCCAAATTCCTCTCTAGTTAAGTGCCTTCTGAAAATTAAAGCCTTAGTTTTTTTTTTTTTTTGCTTTCTCTAGTGAACAATAAGCAGTAAAACTGGCTCCAGGGATGGAGAGTGAAGATAATGGTATAACTAGCTTGGGAGTGCAGGCGATCGCCTCAGGGTGTCCACTGGGCGAGGAGCAGAGGCGGCAGGTGGGGAGGTAGAACTGGGTGGAGAAGTCCCAGAGCAAGCAGTAACCTGTGCTCAGACTCTGGGCTGGGCTGGACTGATGGGTGGGGAGGCTTCTCTGTGATTAGGCATGTTTGGTCCTTGAACAGATTGAGTGCAGTTTGGGAGAAAGGAGAGAAAGTGTGAAAGTGTTTTAGGGCATGTAATGCAGTTCTGAGGAGGATAGCACTGTTGAAACTTGGGAGGGAAAAGAGAGGAATAGATAGGGCAGGGGCAAATGGTGAGAGGTGTTGGGGGGAAGTGACAAAAATGAAAGTTGGAATCAATTGAATAAGATTTGGGCCAGGTGTAGTGGCTCATGCCTGTAATCCCAGTACTTTGGGAGGCCACGGCAGGAGGATCACTTGAGGCCAGGGGTTTGAGACCAGCCCAGGTGATGTAGTAAGACCCTGTCTCTACAGAAAAAAAAAAAATTAGTCAGGCAAAGTGACATACATCTGTTAATTCCAGCTCCTCAGGAGGCTGAAGTGGGAGGATTCCTTGAGCCCAGGAGTTGGAAGCTGCAATGAGCTATGATTATTCCATTGCACTCCAGACTGTGCAGAATGAGACCCTATCTCAAAAACATAAAAAAAGGGAAAAGAATCTGTACACACTAGATTCCTTATGACTGAAATGATGTGCTAGTGCTCCTTAAGCTATAAGAGCTAAATTGAACAATGGCAAATCAATGCAACGGTGTGGTTCACAGGTTGTACTGTTTGCAGTGTTTACGAACAAAAAGTTGTTGCTGCATGAGTAAAATCCAAAGTTTCATTTCTGGAGCTAATGATGAGCCTTTATCTAATTGTAGTCTTCATAAGGAATTGAAAAAGTACAAAGGGTATTGATGAGATTTTCAGTGTGATATGTTTGGAGACTTTTCTAAGGAGATTTTGAACCATCCAGGAAACTAGCCAAAGGTTGTAGTTATCCATTAAATCTGATAAACAAATTGTAGAGAAGCACCAAAAGGCAGTCTGTGAGAAAAAGGGATGGGTAAGTAGTTCTGATCCTTTTAATTGTAACTGATCTTTTAACAGATACAGGTCCCATCTGCTAAAACTCACCCCTGGATCACTAAAAAGACCATCTTTTCAACCACCAAGCATTTCTGTGATTTCTTGTGGAATTCATTCAAGTGTTTATGAGCAGATCTGGTCAGATGCTTAAGCACCACTGTTCTTCCCCAGACAACACCCACTGTCCCACTGGGGAGAGCTAGATCCTGGGATGCAGCCATCTGGGGTGAAGAAAATAAAATGTTGCCCTCTTTTATTATTGGGGGAATATCAGATTAATGATGCATTACAATATCTTTCAAAGCTAAAGAGTTTTGTACCACTGTCTCCCTGAATCTCAGACATGGGTGGTCCAGGAAGAGCTTGGAGTGGCAAACACTATATGGTTTTCCCAGACCAAGGCTTTGTTTCTGGGTTGAGCTTTGCCTGCTTGTCTCTTTCCTTAGGATGAAGTATCTGCCTTTGTTTGCAACCACATATCAATTATCAATGTAACCTTTTAAAAATGACTTCATGGCCAGGCATGGTGGCTCATGCCTATAATCCCAGCACTTTGGGATACTGAGGTAGGTGGATCACCTGAGGTCAGGAGTTTGAGACCAGCCTGGTCATCATGGTGAAACCCTGTCTCTACTAAAAATACAAAAATTATCTGGGTGTGGTGGGGAGAGGGGTGCCTGTAATCCCAGCTACTCAGGAGACTGAGGCAGGATAATCACTTGAACTCAGGTAGTAGAGGTTACAGTGAGACAATATCATGCAACTGCACTCCAGCCTGGGTGACAGAGCAAGACTCCATCTCAAAAAAAAAAAAAAAAAAAAAAAAAAATGACTTCACTAGATTGCAAAAATAAAATATTTCAAAGGTTACTAGAGGGAAATAAATAAAATGATATCAATTCTTTCATTTTAGAGCTACTAAAGCATTTCTTTTTCATGGAGAGCTCTTTTAGCATTTAGTAATTTCAATGAATAAATATGTAACTACATAAATTGCATTCTTTCCTTTTGTAGCTTCTCTTAAAATGCAAGATCTAGTAACTTGTAAGAAGTATGAATCTAAGTGTAGTGAAGGCTCCCTTTCTTTGACGCAGATTTATGCCTCCAGGTTCAGAAGGTATGGGATGAGCCACCAGCAATTCAGGTATGCATGAGAGACTGATGAGCTACCTAGAAGAGAATCTTATATATCTCATAGGGGAAAAGAGTCAGGTAGACAAGTTTGGTCCAGGAAACAAAAGATTGGTTGCCCTAGAGGAAAAAACAATCATGAATATACCATGTTGTCCATAATACACATTTATCTCTTGACCTCAATGTATGCTGAGGTGCTGAATGTAAGACTGAAATGACATAAGATCCTTTCTAGACAAGCAAACACTGAGGGAATTTGTCACCACCAGCCCTGCCTTTTAAGAGCTCCTGAAGGAAGCATTAAATTTGGAAAGGAAAAACCACTACTGGCCACTACAAAAACACACTGAAATACACAGACCAGTGACACTATGAAGCAACCACATAAAAAAGTCTACAAAATAACCAACTAGAATTATTTGATCCAACAGGATCAAATTCACATGTAACAATACTAATCTTAAATGTCAATGGGCTATATGCCTCAATTAAAAGACACAGAATGACAAGCTGGATAAAGAGCCAAGACCCATCAGTATGCTGTCTTCAAGAGACCAATTTCACATGTGAAGACACACATAGGCCTAAAATAAAGAAATGGAGGAAAATTTGCCAAGCAAATTGAAAACAGAAAAAGTAGGGGTCAGAATCCCACTTTCTGACAAAATAGACTTTAAATCAACAAAGATCAAAAAAGACAAAGAAGGGTGTTACATAATGGCAAAAGGTTCAATTCAACAAGATCTAACTATCCTGAATATATATGCACCAAATACAGGAGCAACCAGATTTATAAAACAGTTCTTAGAGACCTTCAAAGAGACTTAGATTCTCACAAAATAATAGTGGGAGACTTTAACACCCCACTGCAACATTTGACAGATCATTGAGACAGGAAATTAATAAAGATATTCAGGAACTGATCTCAGCTCTAGACCAAGTGGACCTGATAGATATCTACAAAACTCTCCACCCCAAAACAACAGAATATACATTATTCTCATTGTCACATGGCACTTACTCTAAAATTGGTCATATAATTGGAAGTGAAACTCTTCTCAGCAAATGCAAAATAACTAAAATCATAACAAACAGTCTCTCACACCACAGCACAATCAAATTAGAACTCAAGATTAAGAAATTCAGTCAAAACCACACAACTACACAGAAGTTAAACAACCTGCTCCTGAATGACTCCTGGATAAATAATGAAACTGAGGCAGAAATCAAGAAATTCTTTGAAACTAATGAAAACAAAGAGACAATGTACCAAAGATCTCTGGGACGCAGCTAAAGAAGTGTTAACAGGGAAATCTGTAGCACTAAATGCCCACATCAAAAAGCTAGAAAGATCTCAAGTTAACAACCTAACATCACAACTAAAAGAACTAGATAACCAACAGCAAAGAATCCCAAAGCTAGCAGAAGACAAGAAATAACCAAGATCAGGGCTAAACTGAAGGAGATAAAGACAAAAAAATACCCTTCAAAATGTCAACAAATCCAGAAGATTTTTTTTTTTAATTGATAAAATAGACCACTAGCTAAACTAATAAAGAAAAGAAAGAATCAAATAAATACAATCAGACTTGATAAGGGGAAAATCACCACTGACCCCACAGAAATACAAGAAACCGTTAGGAAATACTATAAACACCTCTGTGCACATAAACTAGAAAATCTAGAAGAAACGGATAAATTACTGGACACATACACCCTCCAAAGATTGAAGCAGGAAGAAGTTGAATCCTCAAATATACCCATAATGAATTTTGAAATTAAGGCAGTAATAAATACCCAACTAACCAAAAAAAAAACAAACAAACAAACAAAAAATAGCCAGGACCAGACAGATTCACAGCTGAATTCTACCAGAAGTACAAAAAAGAGCTGGTATCATTTCTACTGAAACTATTCAAAAACATTGAAAAAGAGGGACTCCTTCTCAACTCATTCTATGAGGCCAGCATCATCTGATACCAAAACCTGGCAGAGATACAACAAAAAAAGAAAGTTTCAGGCCAATATCCCTGATGAACATAAATGTAGAAATTCTCAGTAAAATATTGACAAACTGAATCCAGCAGAACATCAGAAAGCTTATCCACCACGATCAAGTTGGTTTCACCCCCAGGATGTAAGGTTGGCTCAACATATGCAGATGAACAAATGTGATTCATTACATAAACTGCACTAAGGACAAACACCACATAATAATCTCAATTGATGGAGAAAGGTCTTTGATAAAATTCAACATCCCTTCATGTTAAAAACTCTCAATAAACTAGGTATTGAAGGAACACACTTCAAAATAATAAGAGCCATATATGGCAAACCCACAGCCAATATCATACTGAATGGGCAAAAGCTGGAAGCATTCCCCATGAAAACTGGCACAAGACAAGAATGCCCTCTCTTACCAATCCTATTCAACATAGAATTGGAGTTTCTGGCAGGGTAATTGTCAGGCCTCTGAGCCCAAGCTAAGCCATTATATCCCCTGTGACCTGCACATATACATCTAGATGGCCTGAAGTAACTGAAGAATCACGAAAGAAGTGAAAATGGCCTGTTCCTGCCTTAACTGATGACATTACCTTGTGAAATTCCTTCTCCTGGCTTATCCTGGCTCAAAAGGTCCCCCACTGAGCACCTTGTGACCTCCACCCCTGCCAGCCAGAGAACATCCCCCTTTGACTGTAATTTTCCACTACCTACCCAAATCCTATGAAACAGCCCCACCCCTATCTCCCTTTGCTAACTCTCTTTTCGGACTCAGCCCACCTGAACCCAAGTGAAATAAATAGCCTTGTTGCTCACACAAAGTCTGTTTGTGGTCTCTTCACACGGATGCTTGTGAAATTTGGTGCCATGACTCGGATCAGGGGACATCTCTTGGGAGATCAATCCCCTGTCCTCCTGCTCTTTGCTCCATGAGAAAGATGCACCTATGACCTCTGGTCCTCAGACCAACCAGCCAAAGGAACATCTCACCAATTTTAAATTGGGTAAGCGGCCTCTTTTTACTGTCTTCTCCAACCTCTCTCACTATCCCTCAACCTCTTTCTCTTTTCAATCTTGGTGCCACACTTCAATCTCTCCCTTCTCTTAATTTCAATTCCTTTCCTTTTCTGGTAGAGACAGAGGAGACGTGTTTTATATGTGAACCCAAAACTCTGGTGCCGGTCATGGACTCGGGAAGACAGTCTTCCTTTGGTGTTTAATCACTGCGGGGACACCTGCCTGATTATTCACCCACACTCCACTGGTGTCTGATCAATGCGGGGAAGCCTGCCTTGGTCATTCACCCACATTCCCTTGGTGGCAAGTCAATTGCAGGGATGCCTGCTTTGGCTGCTCACCCACATTGCAGCCCAGGGCTGCTCCCCAATCCTTCTCTCTATGTCTCTACCCTCTCTTTTCTCTCCACTTTCCTGGGGGTCAAGCACCCCCACCCCTTCTCTCTGTGTCTCCGTGCAGCCCAGGGCTGCTCCCAATGGCTTATCTCCATGTCTCTACCTGGAGGGTTCTTGCCCTCCAGGAAAGTGGAGAGAAAAGAGAGGGTAGAGACATGGAGAGAAGGGGTGCAGAGCAGCCCTGGGCTGCAATGTGGGTTAGCACATTTCTCTGGGCTTGCCTCCTTCACTATAGGCAACCTTCCACCCTCCATTCCTCCTTCTTCTACCTTAGCCTGTGTTCTCAAGAACTTAAAACCTCTTCAACTCACACATACCTAAAACCTAACCACCTTATTTTCTTCTGCAATGCCGCTTAACCCCAATACAAACTTGATAATGGTTCCAAATAGCCAGAAAACGGCACTTTCAATTTTTCCATCCTACAAGATCTAGATAATTCTTGTCATAAAATGGGAAAATGGTCTGAGGTACCTGACATCCAGGCATTCTTTTACACATCAGTCCCTCCCTAGTCTGTTCCCAATGCAACTTGTCCCAAATCTTCCTTCTTTCCCTCCCGCCTGTACCCTCAGTCCCAACCCCAAGTGTTGCTGAGTCTTTCCAATCTTCCTTTTTTATGGACCCATCTGACCTCTCTCCTCCTCCCCAGGCTGCTCCTCAACAGGCTGAGCCAGGTCCAAATTCTCCCTCAGCCTCCACTCCCCCACCCTGTAATCCTTTTATTACCTCCCCTCCTCACACCTGGTCCGGCTTACAGTTTTGTTCCATGACTAGCCCTCCCCCACCTGACCAGCAATTTCCTCTTAAAAAGGTGGCTGGAGTTAAAGGCATAGTCAAGGTTAATGCTCCTTTTTCTTTATCCAACCTCTCCCAAATCAGTTAGTGTTTAGGCTCTTTTTCATCAAATATAAAAACCCAACCCAGTTCATGGCTCATTTGGCAGCAACCCTGAGATGCTTTACAGCCCTAGACCCTGAAAGGTCAGAAGGCCATCTTACTCTCAATAGGCATTGTATTTTGTTACCCAATCCACTCCCAACATTAAATAAAGCTCAAAATATTAAATTCTGGCCTTCAAACCCCACAACAGGGCTTAATTAACCTCGACTTCAAGGTGTACAATAATAGAGAAAAGTTACAATTACTTGCCTCTACTGTGAGATAAAACCCAACCGCACCTCCAGCACACAAGAACTTCAAAATGCCTAAGCTGCACATGCTTAAGCCACAGCAGTCAAGCATTCCTACAGGACCTTCTCCATTGGGATCTTCCTTCAAGTGCCAGAAATCTGGCCACTGGGCCAAGGAATGCCTGCAGCCCAGGATTCCTCCTAAGCCGTGTCCCATCTGTGCAGGACCCCACTGAAAATCAGACTGTCCAACTCACCTAGCAGCCACTCCCAGAGCCCCTGGAACTCTGGCCCAAGGCTCTCTGACTGACTCCTTCCCAGATCTTCTCGGCTTAGCGGCTGAAGACTGACACTGCCCAATCACCTCAGAAGCTTCCTGGACCATCACAGATGCTTTCTGTAACTCTTAGAGTAGAGGGTAAGTCCGTCCCCTTCTTAATCAATACAGAGGCTATCAACTCCACATTACCTTCTTTTCAAAGGCCTGTTTGCTTTGCCTCCATAACTGTTGTGGGTATTGATGGCCAGGCTTCTAAACCTCTTAAAACTCCCCAACTCTGGTGCCAACTTGGATAATATTCTTTTATGCACTCCTTTTTAATTATCCGCACCTTCCCAGTACCCTTATTAGGCTGAGATATTTTAACTAAATTATCTGCTTCCCTGACTATTCCTAGGCTACAGCCACACCTCATTGCCACCCTTTTCCACAGTTCAAAGCCTCCTTCACATCCTCCCCTTGTATCTTTCCACCTTAATCCACAACTATAGGACACCTCTACTCCCTCCTTGGTGACCGATCATGCACCCCTTACCATCCCATTAAAACCTAATCACTCTTACCCCACTCAACACCAATATCCCATCCCACAGCACGCTTTAAAAGGATTAAAGCCTGTTATCACTTGCCTGTTGCAGCATGGCCTTTTAAAGCCTATAAACTCTCCTTACAATTCCCCCATTTTACCTGTCCAAAAACCAGACAAGCCTTACAGGTTAGTTCAGGATCTGCACCTTATCAATCAAATTGTCTTGCTTGTGCACCCCATGGCTAAAAATCACACACTATGCTCAACTCACTCGACAGTTCTCATAACTTCCAAAATCTATTTTCTCCCTCCCACCTGATGCATATACTTTCTGCTCCCCAGCTCCTTCAGCTATACTCACTCTTTGTTGAGTCTCCGACAATTACCACTGTTCCTGGCCCAGACTTCAACCTGGCCTCCCACATTATTCCGGATACCACACCTGACCCCCCAGGACTGTATCTCTCTGATCCACCTGACATTCATGCCATTCCCCCATATTTCCTTCTTTCCTGTTCCTCACCCTGAACACACTTTATTTATTGATGGCAGTTCCACCAGGCCTCATCGCCACTCACCAGCAAAGGCAGGCTATGCTATAGTATCTTCCACATCTATCATTGAGGCTACTGCTCTGCCCCCATCCACTACCTCTCAGCAAGCTGAACTCATTTCCTTAACTCGAGCTTTCACTCTTGCAAAAGGACTATGTGTCAATATTTATACTGACTCTAAATATTCTTTCCATATCCTGCACCACCATGCTATTATATGGGCAGAAAGAGGTTCCCTCACTACGTAAGCATCCTCCATCATTAATGCCTCCTTAATAAAAACTCTTTTCAAGGCCGCTTTACTTCCAAAGGAAGCTGGAGTCATTTACTGCAAGGGCCATCAAAAGGCATTAGATCCCATTGCTCAGGGCAACGCTAATGCTGATAAGGTAGCTAAAGAAGCAGCTAGCATTCCAACTTCTATCCCCCATGGCCAGTTTTTCTCCTTCTCATTGGTCGCTCCCACCTACTCTCCCACTGAAACTTCCACCTATCAATCTCTTCCCACACAAGGCAAATGGTTCTTGGACCAAGGAAAATATCTCCTTCCAGCCTCACAGGCCCATTCTATTCTATCGTCATTTCATAACCTCTTCCATGTAGGTTACAAGCCACTAGCCCACCTCTTAGAACCTCTCATTTCCTTTCCATCATGGAAATCTATCCTTAAGGAAATCACTTCTCAGTGTTCCATCTGCTATTCTACTACTACTCAGGGATTTTCAGGCCCCCTCCCTTCCCTACACATCAAGCTCGGGGACTCCCCCCTGCCCAGGACTGGCTAATTGACTTTACTCACATGCCTCGAGTCAGGAAACTAAAATACCTCTTGGTTTGAGTAGACACTTTCACTGGATGGGTAGAGGCCTTTCCCATAGGGTCTGAAAAGGCCACCGTGGTCATTTCTTCCCTTCTGTAAGACATAATTCCTCAGTTTGGCCTTCCCACCTCTATACAGTCTAATAATGAACTGGCTTTTATTAGTCAAATCACCTAAACAGTTTCCCAGGCTCTTGGTATTCACTGGCACCTGGTTTTACCTCAAACTGCCACCCTTAAGTCTCTCTTTAAGTGGATAGATCTTCAGTGACAAAGTACCCTCCAATACTTTCACCCTGATGAAGTCCTATTCTTTACTTTTATACTTACTCTTATTCTTGTTCCCGTTCTTATGCCGCCCTCTACCTCTCCCCAGCTATCTCCACCACACTATCCATTTCAGTCACTCTTTCCTAGTTGTTTCTAATCCTTCTTTAACAAACAATTGCTGGCTTTGCATTTCTCTTTCCTCCAAAATCGCCGAGGCCTTGACTTACTCACTGCTTAAAAAAAAAAGCGAGGTTGGGGGGACGCTGTATATTTTTAAATGAAGAGTGCTGTTTTTACCTAAATCAATCTGGCCTGGTATATGACAACATTAAAAAAAAAACTCAAAAATGGAGCCTAAAAACTTGCCTACCAAGCAAGTAATTAGGCTAAACCCCCCTGGACTCCCTTGGACACTCTCTAATTAGATGTCCTGGGTCCTTCCAATTCTTAGTCCTTTAGTATCTGTTTTTCTCCTTCTCTTATTTGGATCTTGTGTCTTCTGTTTAGTTTCTCAATTATTCCAAAACCGTATCCAGGCCATCACCAATCATTCTATACAACAAATGCTCCTTCTAACAACCCCACAATATCACCCCTTACCACAAAATCTTCCTTCAGCTTAATCTCTCCCACTCTAGGTTCCCATGCCGCCCCTAATCCCGCTCGAAGCAGCCCTGAGAAACATCGCCCATTATCTCTCCATAGCACCCCCCAAATTTTTGCTGCCCCAACACTTCAATACTATTTTATATTATTTTTCTTATTAATATAAGATTGTCAGGCCTCTGAGCCCAAGCTAAGCCATCATATCCCCTGTGACCTGCACATACACATCCAGATGGCCTGAAGTAACTGAAGAATTACAAAAGAAGTGAAAATGGCCTGTTCCTGCCTTAACTGATGACTTTACCTTGTGAAATTCCTTCTCCTGGCTCATCCTGGCTCAAAAGGTCCCCCACTGAGCGCCTTGTGACCCCCACCCCTGCCAGCCAGAGAACAACCCCCTTTGACTGTAATTGTCCACTGCCTACCCAAATCCTATCAAATGGCCCCACCACTATCTCCCTTTGCTGACTCTCTTCGGACTCAGCCCACCTGCACCCAGGTGAAATAAACAGCCTAGTTGCTCACACAAATCCTGCTTGGTGGTCTCTTTACACAGACACGAGTGAAAAATATCATTTCGGACATAGACACGGACAAATGTTTCATGACAAAAACATCAAAACCAATTGCAACTAGAGCAAAAATTGACAAATGGGATCTAGTTAAACTAAAGAGCTTCTGTACAGCAAAAGAAACTATCAGATTGACAGACAACCTACAGAATATGAGAATTTTTTTTGCAATCTATTTATCTGACAAAGGTCTAATATCTAGAATGTACAAGGAACTTAAACAAATTTACAAGAAAAAAAACAAATGACCCCATTATAAATTGGGCAAAAGACATGAACAGACACTTCTCAAAAGAAGACATACATGTGGCCAAAAAACATACGAACAAAAGCTCAACATCACTGATCATAAGAGAAATGCAAATCAAATTCACAATGAAATACCATCTCACACCAGTCAGAATGGCTATTACTAAAAAGTAAAAAATCAACAGATGCTGGTCAAGTTGTGGATAAAAAGGAATGCTTTTACACTGCTGGTGGGAGTGTAAGTTAATTCCGCCATTGTAGAAGACAGTGTAGGTAGCAATTCCTCAAAGACCTAGAGACAGAATTACCATTTGACCCAGCAATCCCAGAGGAATATAAATCATTCTATTATAAAGATACATGCATACATATGTTCATTGCAGCACTATTCACAATAGCAAAGACATGGAATCAACTTAAATGCCCATCAAAGATAGACTAGATAAAGAAAATGTGGTACATGTGCACCATGGGGTGCTATGCAGCCATAAAAAGGAAAAAGATCATGTTATTTGCAGGGATATGGATAAAGTTGGAAGCCACTATCCTCACCAAAATAAGGCAGGAACAGAAAAGCAAAACCACATGTTCTCACTTGTAAGTGGGAGCTGAATGATGAGAACACATGGACATGTGTTGGGGAACAACACACACTAGGGCCTGTTGGAGAGGGGAAGTTGGGGGAGGGAGAGCATCAGGAAGAATAGCTAATGGATGCAGGGCGCAATACCTAGGTGATGGTATGGTTGGTGCAGCAAACCACCATGGCACGTAATTACCTATGTAACAACCTGCACATCCTGGACATGTACCCCGGAACTGAAAATAAATGTTGAAGAAAAAAATAAAAATAAAAGTGTTAAACTTTAAAAATATATTCTAAATTTATATAATTATAAAATATGTGAGTGGACATTGAATATGAATGAACATAGTGTAACAAATATAGGATATCCTTTGATGATTAAAAGGGCAAGTTTTGGATAATAAAAGGAAGTAGAATCACAAAAGCTTGCAACTGTAAAGGAACTTTGATGTCATTAGCTCAAGTTCTACTTTTTTATTCTCTGTATGACACAGACCTAGAGAAGTAAAAAGATGAACTCATCTTTTCACAAAAGCTTGAGGTAGCATAAGCCTTACTCTCTTTCTAGTGTTCTATCCATTACCCAGTAGAACAGTTCAGAAAAAAATTACTCCCAAGAAATGGTGTGTGGCTAGACAACTAAATTGTTTTAAAAAATGCTTAAATCAATTCATTAATAACAAACTAACACTGTGAACACTAAATTGGAAATGCTTTGTGTAACCATCGTTAGGCATTGCTATGGTAGAGATAGGGATGCTGAAACTGAAATTCACCCCAGAAACTGAAATACTGTCTAGGCACTTGACATAAGTTTTATCTCAGTACCTTACCTAAGTTATCTCAAACTCTCAATTACACTATCAGGTTTAACCAGAGATTTTTAAGTGCAGGGTTTAAGCTTCATGAAAACAGGAAACTTGTGTTTCTTGTGAACTACTTTATCTCCAGCATTCAAACCAGAATTGGCATAAAATAGATATCAATAAATATTTATTGAATGAAGTAGTGCAAATTGTATTCAAATCACAATGTGAGTGGTTATAAAGCCCTTGTTGATTCCAAGATGCCCTATTTTCTCTCAGGCTCTGATGTGAACAGAGCTGACTACAAGGCAGAAGAAATTATGCCTTAGTTGCTCTCTCTGAGAACATCTCTTGTAAAATCTCAACAAGGAAAACTAGTATGTACCTTTAACCAGAGAAAATTATCATCAAGTTCTGCTGCCAAAACATCATGCTTTATAAAAATGCATGAAAAGAACAAAAACAAACACCCCTCAAACGGTGCCTTTCTGCCACCCTAATGACCCCTCCACCCACCTGCCCATCAAGTAAAAAAGCATGTTTTTAGAAACTTTGATAGATAATTGTGTCAATGAGGCACCAAGGTAAAAATCATGCTAGACTCAAGGTTAAATTTTGTTAGATCTAAAATGTGGTCACATTTAGTTTCTTTGACAACTGCATAATAATTATTTTCAAATAACAAAATAAGATTCTCATAAATATTCCAGAGTAATTTAAGTGTTGCTGGCTATAAGAGAAGGTAAAAGGAGAAACCCACTTGTCCTTTTTGGAACCACAGATTTTAAGCATGTGGAATGGTCCATGAAACCAGTAGATAGTAATTGAAGGTTTTATAATGTTAAAATGTATGGCTTCCTAGTGTAAGGCATCTACAGGGGGTCAGGAAATTGTTATGCTAGTGAACAAGTAATCTGCCCTTTCAAACCATATGGTTACCAAAGGTCAGGCATATTTATCACTGAAGAAGGAATTCAAGTTTACTGTTGCTTCCTCTAGGAGAAGTTTGTTTTTAGTTTCTGGAATGATGTCAGAAATCAAGTAGCTGTTCCATGATAAATATGGATCAATAGTTAGAGAATTTCAGTGTCAATATTCTTCTACTCTCAGACTATACAAGCTTTATTGAAATTCTGAATTCAATTTTGAATTCATAACATGTAATAAATACTAAGAATGTGGAGACAAGCCAGAGGAGAATCATAAAAAAAATTATTCATGTTGGAAGTTAGACTTAAAAGTTAATGAACTCTGTTTATTCAGTCTAGGAAGTTAAAGCCTGAGGGAGGATAGTTATTTTCCTATCTATTCATTTGGCAAACATTTATTAGTTCTCACCATGTGCTAGTAAGTATTCTAAGTATTTAGGATACAGAAGTAAATAAAATAGTTAAAATCCCTGAGTTATTGAGGCTTTCAGTCTAGCGGAAGGAGACAGACAAGAACAATAAAATAATAATTAAATTACATAGCATGTAGGAAAGTGTTGAGTGTCATGGGAAGGTTAGAGCAGAGGAAGGGGAATTTAAAAGAGCAGGGACCAGCCACTGTTAAATAGGATGATCAGGATGAGCTGTACTGAACACATGATTTTTGAGCACATAACTTCAAACAGTCAAGGGAATTTTCCATGCAGATATCTGAAGGATGAACCTCTCAGGTGGAGGAAACATCCAAAGCAAATATCTTAAAGAAGAAATACCTAACCAAAATAGAGGAGAAGGAGAGTATGTCAGAAAACTGAAGGGAAGAGTGGAACAGAAGATATGGGGACTTTGTAAAGACATCATTAGGAATTTGACTTTTGCTCTGGATATGGTAAAGTGTTGCTGGATTTTGAACAGAGACATGATTTAATTTGACTTCTATTTTCAAAGGATGCCTCTCACTGCAATGTGGAAAATAGAAAAGAGATGTGGAAGAGTGGCAGTCATGTAGCTAAGAGGCTTTCACAGTAATCCAGGTGAGTAATCTCGGTTGCTAACATTAACACTGTAGTAATGGAGGTGGGAGGAGGTGGTCCTGAATAAAGTTTGGAAGTTGGCTTCACAGACAGGTTGGATATGGGGTATGAAAGAAAGAGGGGAGGCAAAGATGTTATTAAGATTTTTGGTCTGAATGATGGAAAAGATGGAGTTACAATTTATTGTGATGGGGAAAACAATGAAGGTCATGATTTGGGGACAGAATGAGGGTGCTGAAGATGAATTCAGTGGGGACATGTTAAGTTTGAGATGTCTGTCAGACATATAAGAGCAGATATTGAATAAGCTGTTGGATAAATACATACGGCGTTCAGGAAAGAGGTCTGGGCTGGAGATGTAAGTTTAACAGTCATTGGTGTCCACATGGTTTTTCAGGCCTTGAGACCAGAGGATACAATCAATGGAGTGTGGCAAGATAGGAGAACCAAGGGCTAAATCTTGTGGAATTTTAAATATGAGTACTCAGGAAAAAGAAGCAGACACAGGAAATGAATCGACACAGTGGTGAAGAGTAAGAAGAGAAGAAACCTGTGGAACACTGTGACTCAAATGAAGAAACCATTTCAATTCGATTGAATAATGCAGATAGGTCACACCAGAGGACTGATAGGAAAATGACCATTAGTTGTGTCCAGTTTCTGAGAAATAGTGGGGATGAAAGCCTGATGGGAAAGGGTTTAAGGGAGAATGAGAGGAGAGGAAATGTGGAAGTGGGTATGTGAAAATCTTGCTGAGAGTTTTGCTCTAACGGGTAAGAAAAATGGAGAGGTAGCAGGGAAGAAAAGTGGGAGTAACAGATTTTGGTATTTTTTAACAAAATTTTTAAGATGGGAAAAACAGAAGTACATTTGTACGTTGATGGGGAGGATCCAGTAGAGAGGGAAGGCTTTTTCTAAAATTGAAGGTAGAATTGAATTTTGAATTGAAGACAGAAGAGTTTTTTGGGGGTCCAATGATTATTGAACCAGGGAGGATGCATTTTTACAACAGTAAGTAAGATTAAAGATAAATATTATAAACAGCTTCCTGATCATACAGCAGTGAGACCAGAAGATATTATCACAGGAAGTTATTAAAAGTTATCATCTGACTTTTAAAAGTCTTAACATAAATAATAACGTAACAGATAGTCATGGAGTATTTCCAGCCCTAGAGATAGTGGGGATACAAGGGTGAGTGAAACCCAGTCTTAGTTTTCAGGAGTTCATTATAGGAGAGTTCACCATAGGAGTATGGACCTTAAAGCCAGGCTGGCTGGGTTGAATCCTGGCTTTCTTATTTGTTAGCTGTGTGATCTTGGGTAGGTTACTTCAATTTTCTCTGCCCCAGTTTGCATATTTGTAAAATAAGGTAATAGTATGATCCTCATAGATCAGTTATGAATATTAAATGAGCTAGCGTAGTTAAAGAAACAACTCATACATAGAACATAGTATCTACAGCTACTTACTAGCTATTCTGAGTCCAATGTTATAAGTGCTCATTTAATGGAAGAAGATTAAAGTACAGTATCATGGCAGCATACAGGAGACAGTTACTCATTTTGATTTAGGGCTTATAAGGAGTCCCAGAGTGCTTTACACAGAAGGTACATTTAAATGGAACCTGCAGAATGAGTCAGACTTCACCAAGTAGCATAAAGCTCAGCTGAGCCTAGATAAGCAAAGGCTCAGAGTTTGAGCTTGCAGGGTATGCTTGAGAGCAGGGAGATCAGAAGTGTGAAAGGTCAGGCTGGGAAGTTGTCACTGGAGATAGGATAGCAGGGCCTTGAATGCCTTCTACGAAATTTGCACTTGGTCCTCTTACAGTCGTCTCTGACAGTCAAATAGGGAGTCCAGGGAGTAAAACAAGAGTAAATAGGGGTGGCCCCAGGCAGCACAAACTCAGCCGCTTGCCTCTAACTTGCCATCTTTACCCCAGTTGAGTGGCATCAGCAGCCACTCCCACTGCATTTTTTACTGTTTTTTGGTTGGTCCTTTCTATCCTCTTCAGTTTCCCACCACTTTTAATATTCCCTCTTGCCTTTATATACTTTTACATTCTGTGCCCTGTGCTTGACCACTTCTTGATCTTCAAAGGCTCAGCTTGGACTAAGCTCTGGAGTTCTTCCTGACTTCTCTGGACAGTAAAGATTCTTCCTCCAGGCTCCCTGGGTGCTCTGGGCTTCTCCTGGCAGAGCATTTATCTCATTTATTTTATTTTTTTAGTTTCAGCCTAAAAACCAAACTAAAAGAAAAAAATGACAAACCAAAAATACTCTTTGAGCTCCTTGAGTTCTCACAATGCTTGGAATGCAATATGCTATTATAAATGCTGAGTAAATGAACACATTGGTAAAATAACAAATGACTTTTAATCCTTTAAGAAAAAAGGTGATCAGAGAATCAGGAGAAAGTGACGTTGTAAGTCCACAAAGGAAGTTCAAGGGACTCTCTTTCAGGTCCCCCTCAGCCTCCCAAAAAAGAATCCTAGGAAATCATCTTACGTTTTCTGAATTTATTGTTGAGTATTTTTAGCTTTAAGGTTTTTTGTTTAAAAAACTGAAGACTTAAAAGCACATGAAATTTAAGGCTCAAACCAGGTTCAAAACATTATCTCCCTAAGGTCTAAACTCAATGGGACACTTTTGACTACAAAGAAAATAGTGTTTGAATGAGACGCTACATTCTGACAGAGATGAAAGAAAATCCACTCATTCAGGACAATGTGTATGTTACAATGTATTAACTCGACCGTCCTGTGTGGTCATCAAGGTTGTATTAGCTCCTTCTTGCATTGCTATAAAGAAATACCTGAGACTGGGTAATTTATATATGAAAATAAAGAGGTTTAATTGGCTCATGGTTCCACAGGCTGTACAATAAGCATAATGCTGGCATCTGCTCTGCTTCTGGGGAGGCCTCAGGAAACTTACAATCATGACAGAAGGCAAAGGGGGAGCACACCCATCACATGGAAGGAGTACAAGCAAGAGAGAGAGGGAGGAGGTGCCACACACTTTTAAACAATTAGATCTCATGAGAACTCACTATCACAATGGCAGCATCAAAAGGGGATGGTGTTAAACCATGAGAAACCAGCCCCGTGATCCAATTACCTCCCACCAGGCCCCACCTTCAACATTGAGGATTACAATTGAATATAAGATTTGGCAAGGACAAACATCCAAGTCGTATCAGAGGCCATCTCATGGACACATTCGATGTCCTAGGGATAAAGGCAAATAGGCATGCACTAAATCACCTAGGCAGGCAGCTCAGCTCCCTCACACAGGGCACTTGTCCATCACTCCCCTGCCTCAGGAGAGAATGCCGCCTCCTCCTCATTCTCTTCCCATCTTCTTCCTCTCAAGCTGCCTGCTTCACAGACCTTGTGGGTATGTGTCTTACAATCAGAAGAGACACATCTAAAATACTGTGATCACTTTCCTCATTCTGACTTGAAGTGCATTTGATTGTTTACACATATATCCCTCATTTACTCACTCTGCTCTTTTACACACAGGTGCACGCACACACATGTTAGCTTCCAGGAGAAAGGGGTTAGAACCTTCTCATCTTTCACAGAGCCCTTCACAGTATAACTTAAGTTTTCCAGGAAGGAGGAAATTAATACTAGAGACTAAATAGGTGGAATGTGCTTAGTAAATGCTTGTGGATTGTTTCCCGAATAGTGAAAAGCAATATAAAAAATAAAAAGAAAACAAAAACAAATACAGAGCAACATGGGTGCACAGTTTACTAAGTATTGTGAAGTGCAATCAGGGAGCATCATTTATATAGACTGGATTGGAGCTGTTAGAACAGAATGTTTATGTTTCTCTTTTTAATCAAGAAAGTACAAAAAAGGGATACAAAATAAGAGAAGAATAAAGAATGTGGATAAGAAAAATGAAAAGGTCTGCTCTGTTGTTTTTGAAATGTTCCCTGAGATTCATTCACAAACAGGGCGTGGTTTTTGAGGCTTGGCAATATTTAAATTTGTGCTGTAAAAAATAAAGCAGAAACTTACCTAGTTTGATTTGGCTCTTGGTGTCCGCTAAAGGAGTTAAAGAGACCTAGTTTTCTTAACTGGATAACATTATAAAATGGGGAGAATTTTTAGAAAATAAGAGACAGATAAGTTTTTATTTTTCCAAATGAGAGGTTGCTTGGTAAATAACACCAGAACATATATGTTGCAGGATCAGACACCTCCTCCACACTCTGAAAGCATACACATGACATACTTATTTGATGTTTATATATTTTATCTTAAGTCAGCATTAACATACCATGAAAGGAAGTCAGTCATTCACTTTCTGGGTCAAAAGTAAATTCTTATGACCTTGTGGAAGACAAAGATGTTTTCAAATTTCTGTTTGTATTCTTATATCCACACATTTTTTTTATCTCATTGAGCTCTTATCAGTGGCATTTATTTAAAATCCTACGACTAAAATCCTTCTCCCATAAGCCTTATGGCAAAAGACCACCGAGCCTGTCATCACCACCATTTTCAAAAAGTGTTTATGAACCCTCAAGCGAAGTGCTTTGCCAGCCACCACTGCAGAAACCACTCCTGAGAGGAGTGGATTGTCTGATTCATCACCTTGGAAAGTGGTGGTGATACTTCCTGGATGTAGATTTGGAGAGGAACCAGAGGCTCTAAAACCTCACTAGCACTTCCTCATTTCTCTATGAAATCCTCTCCATTTTTCTCTAGAATATCAATTCAGCTCATGGGCATATTTCTCTTTTACTTTTTTATAAGCACCCAATCTGCATTATTCTTCAAAAGCTAAGAGATCCCTGATATGGGAAGCTTGGACCAGGTTTCTCTGGTGGGCTCAGACACAGTTCCAGGCTCCACCATGTAATAACTAATTCTGGACTTTCATATGCAGAAGGGCAAGAAACTATGTAAAAAGTTCTGTGCCATAATAGTGTCAGGACCTTTTATTTTTTGTACTGGAGCACTAATGTTTGCCTTCTGAAAAGAAAGAGCTAACTCAGGAACGTGCTTTTAAAATTTAAAAGATGATACTATCAGAAATTATGTTATTTTGGAAGGGTAGAGATGAAAAACAAAAAGAAAACGACTGAGAATTACAATTTGCTTTTTAAGAAAACTTTCATACAGGAAAAAACAACATGTCATTTAGGATTTTAAAAACTTGGTGCTAAAAATTGCAAATTTCAGAATGTTATTGCTAGGAAAAAAAGCAACAATAGGAATTGGTATTCTTCTATGTGGAAACTGCTTTGTTGACAATCTACAAACAGATCTGCTTTTAAAAAACACACACACATGCACCAAGCTAAAACTGCTTATTCAGTGATGCTTTCACCAAAGGAATCATTCCTTGACTCTGTTTTTAGTTGGGTGTGGTGAGGTAATTTTCTCCCCTGGCTGGAGGCTTGGAGAGGGGCCAAAGCAAACACCCATGTGAACACACAACTATTAGGAAAGATTCATTCTGAATTAGTTAATTCCCATGAATAGGCTGGGATTTATTAATGTGTCCTGATTGAAATTGCTTAAAATATGAACTTGGGAGTTTGTAAGCGAGCAGGCAGGAGAGAAGAAGGCTAAAATCAGGGACAGCTAAATGTCTCAGTGCTCTGAGAACATAAGGAGAGCAATAAGAAACATAATTGGCTAATACCTTTATTACTTTTCCCATTTTAAAAGAATAAGAGAAATATTAGGGTTGTGTCTATCTCACAAACTTGGCTCTGTGAAAGCATAGATAGATATAGTTCTAAAACATTAGGTCTCTTCAGTATTATTAGATCTATTCAAAGAATTGATCATTCTTTTTTTCTAAGTAAAAAGACTCGTTTCAATTTTCAATTTAGACTGTGCAAAGTCAAATAAATAATCACAAAGCATTTTCTTTGAAAAATTAAAAATAACTTATTTGAAGACATCACTTTTCTTTCCAACTTTTAAAAAGTTAAAGATTTCTGTAGAAACATTATACTACGTTAATACCTTTCTTTTATAGAATACTTATGTAAAAGCTGGGACCAACATAAATTGTTCTAAAGAAATAATTGTCTAAAATGTGCACGGGCCATTTGTTTTCAAACTTGTGAGCCAGAGGTCAAATCGTACCTATCAACTTGTTGGTACAACTGCAAACACCTTTGGAGCGGGAAAGGGCACGATCCAAGCATTGTTATTTAATTCACAAGTGCAATTAAGTACAAGTGTTTGCGGCCATACTTAAAGTAGTGTTCCACCTAGTAACAGCAGGGGTCAATGATGAAAAGTCTATCCGATTATAGTATAATTCTGAGGGTTATTTTTCTTGCAATACTGTTTACTTGCTTTAATGATGAAAATTGTGTGTATGTAGATATTAAAAACAAAACCTCACAGAATTTTGCCTTCTGGAAGAAATTTTACTGGCACAAATTTTTTTCAAAATTTTATATCTGTGAACTTTGTACAAAGAAGTGTCATAGTTAGACATCCAGAATGACTTTATAGTGCTATAATATAATACCTGGCGAAAAAAAACACACTGTGTTCCATATTCAATGTCTGGCAGATAAAGAAAAGGTTACTTTGAAAGTTTCTGATTAGATGCTACTGAACCCATTGGAAATCACTGTTGAGTTGAGTTAAAGAGCCTCTCCTGTTGTATCAAACAAATGACATGTCATTTAAATAATCTCAGCTTCATTTTTCTTGCATGAATAATACTGAGATAGCCACCAAACAATACCCATTTATTTGAAAGAAATATTGTGTTTATAATTTAGAGCAATTTTGAATTTCTTGGAATATATGGTGCAAATGTAATACTAACTTGCCTTAACATTCCACAACTTAACATAGCAGAGTTTTCAATTTTATTTAGGTATAATCTCTATAATTATATAATTCAAATAGATTTTTCTTCAACTTTCTAAGAACCATCAAATAAATAAAGTTTACCATTTACTAGAAAAAACATAACTTTAAATGCCATTTTATTATCTTTTTATTTACTATGGTTTTGCAATTATAAAAGTATTGTCATATTCTACCCTGTCTTATCTGAATGCTTTAAACTATCTTATCAAGTCAATATATTTTAGGTTTCAGGAGTTTTGTATCCCTTTATTATGTTTTGTTATTGCAGACATCTTCACGAATCCACCTTTTGCTGTTTAAATAAAATGGTTTCCTAAGGATAATTTATTCTTGGTTTTCTTTTTTTCCCATGCATTTTATACCTTATTAAAGCTATTACTCAACTAAAAGTATTTTATGATTTGTTTCAAGCCTTTAATTAGTATATTAGCTTTTTGAAGGAAGGTGATACATATTGCTGATATTTATGTTCTAGGCCACCAGCATAGGTGCTCAATAAAAATCTGTTAAGTAAATAAATGAGCAAATTTCCAAAAATGATATAACTATGATACGAATTTTTTCATGATTGTTGAAACATATTGTTTCCAAAAGGATTCTATAATTTATAAAGTTACTAACAATGTTTTGTTTGGCCAATTTTATCACAACATAGCCAGCATTATCATTGAAAATATTTCTGTCACTTTTATAGGTGTAACATATTATCTCAAGGTTGTTATAATCTACATTTTACATTTTAAAAATTATAGGCAAAGATAAATATTTTTCAACTACTATTAGGTTCCTAATTTTAAAATATCTTTACTTAGCCATTGTTGGTTTATTTATTCATCTTATTTTTATATCTGCTCAATATTTGTTATTTGAAGCATATTTTATATTCAGTTTTCCTCTTTAACACTGAAGTAACATTTGGGGTCAATAATTTCTTTAAGGTACTTAAGATATAAAAGCTATTATATGAAAATAACATTATTGAGAACAGTTTAAAATTTGGCATAGTTTATATGCAAATAAATTTAATGCTTCTTTGGAAAAACCACTCATAGAATTTTGGAAGAAATCATTTCAATCAGAGATTCCAACATGACAGTATAAAGTAAATTGTACAGAATGAGAAATTTTACACCTTATGCTAAGCTCCTATTCTTTGGTTATGTTGACCCACAAGTACTGCTTTCCCAAATATGCTTTGAATATCAGTCTTCACCCACTCTCATGTTCATGCATGTTCTTTCAGCGACATTAAACTGTAGCATATGGCCACAGGATGCCTATGATGCTTGACACGCCCCAAATCTCTATGTTCATTCAACATCTGCTCACTCACAGACCTTTTTCTAGTCGATCAGTTTACAGTAACAAAAAGCACACTTCCTTCCCCCAAGGAGCTTAGAATCTGTGTTATTACCTCTATGTGAATTCCATTTCTCTTCATTTTTTCTTTGAAAGTACTACCTAATTTTAAAGACCTGGCCATTTCCATAAAGTTCCCAACTCTCACAGTCTGAACTCGGCTCTCCCACTTATATCTTCTCAGTAACTTTGTTTTTAGCCCATTTTAAAGCACATATTCTAGTGTACCTTTTGTTATAGTCATAAGGTGGGGTAATGGTTTAAAGTGTACTCTGAAATCAGACTTCCCAGATTTGAATCACATTTCAACATCATTGCTACCTTGGGTAAGTTTCTTTACATCTCTATGCCTCAGTTTCCTCATCTATAATAGGGGACAATAGTAGAACCTACTAGTATATTTGTTGTAAGAATTAAATGACCTAATACATGTAAAATGTACATAGTAAACACTTAAAGAATGTTAGCTATTATTATCTTCTCCTTAGTTTGTAAATCACTGAAAAATGGACTCTATTTTATTCATCTTTGGATCCCTGATAATTATCATGATTAATAGCATATAGTAATAATGAACAACATTTTAATGTATAACAAGTTTTCTAATGATTCCTTTTATGGCTTTGAAAAAAACTAAAGCATTTTGGATAAACCTATAAAAGAGTAGATAATTAGACTGGTTAAAAGTAAAACTATTTGGAAGAAAAATGAAATTACTAGAAAAAATATAATCCTTGAAACTGGAGGTTTGTTGGATGTAATGAATTGAAGAATTGGCCCCACAACTGTTTTCGCAGTCTTTGTTGATGAGTAAAGTTGTTTGCTAGGTAGATTTTTTTAGAAATCAATTTATTTTCAATCACCAAAATCACATACCTAAGTAGGATGTGAGACCCAAATATATCATTTACAACTGGAATTTTCAGGATTTGGTCTGAGACTCTTCAACTATTGCTAGAGTACAGCTCTAAAGCCATATGGTCACCCATTAGAAAACTAAAATAGAAAGATGGAAAATGTCAAGAGTTATTAAAAATGTAGAGCAGCTGGAGCTCTCATACATTACAATTAAAATATAAATTGATAGAAATACTCTGGAAAATTATTTGGCACGATCTAGTAAAACATAGGAACATATACATAACCTATGGCTTAGCAATTGCACCCATCCCTTTCAGAAATGAATAATATATGCACTGAAAGACACATATAAGCATATCCTTAGCAGGACTATTAATTATGTCCCCAAAGTAGAAACTATTCAAACGTCCATCGTTAAAGCAAACTAAATATGTCCTGAGAATGGCTCCATACTTCTATATTTGAGTCATTGTGGATGAACAGTAATCTAACTTAATAGGTAGACAAGATTGAAAACCTAACTTAGGAGTATGGGCCTGTAACAATCGCTGAGTCTTGGCCAATCCCAGCAGCTATACTTCAACCACTCACACGCTGCCGAGTGTTCAAACTGTGTTCAAATAAGGCAAAGGCCAACCTGTAACCAATTCAGCTGTTTCTGTACCTCACTTTGGATTTCTGTACATCACTTCCCTTTTTTTTGGTCTATGAATTTGTTCTGACCTTGAGGCATCCCTGGAGTCTCCCTGAGATTCTGCAAATTCAGGCTGCTTGATTCATAAATTGTTCATTGTTCAATAAAACTCCTTTAAATTTAATTTGGCTGAAGTTTTTCTTTTAACACCATCAATAATAGGTTGAATAATACATTGCAGCACATTCATATAATGGAATACTATAGAGCAATGAGAATAACCAACTCACAACAATCCCAAAATATGTGGATGAATCAGACTAACATACTATTGAGTGGAAGAAGCTAGTCACAAAGGAGAACATATAGCATTATTTCATTTATTTAATGTAAACAAACAAAAACCAAAAAACAAAAACAGGCAAAACTTTGTTATCAGTATTCATGCCAGTGGTGACATTTGGAGAGTTAGTGATGGCTGGCCTTCTAGTAATGTTCTAGATCATGATCAAGGAGCTGGTTACATGGGTCTAGTTACCTGGTAAAAATTTATTGAGGCATATGCCTATAACAGGTGCACTTTTCTACATTTTATGTTAATTTTTAGAAGTAATTAAACTCTATGAGTTTGGACAGAGCTTCTTCTAAATTTGCTTTTATAAAGAGCTTTTTGAATCCCTTTAGAACTGACTAAAAGAAGGCGGCCAGAAAAATACACTGTAATGTCCTTGTCCTAAGTTCAAGACACTGCTGTGTCCAGAGGCATCACATTCTCTCTTCTCTGTCTGGAAGGGTAATTAGTTCTAAGCCTGCCTCCCTGGAGTTTGAAGGAAAAAAAATAGTCCTTTCCCTAAGGTTTTGTGTTCTAACAGTATCAGGAGAACCTGGCCATAAACTCCAATGTTTCCCTGGCTTATCTCTTGTTGAGCTGGGGGACCTTTATGTCAATGAATTGCTCCGATACCATAGGTAGATTCAAGGAGGTCAAGCACACTGGGCTGCTTAAAGAAAAATTAACACCAGCTTTTATCTACCAATTGTAGAAACTAAGAGTTTACATTGCATCCATGTATTCTTATTTCCTTGTACTGGATGTTTACGGAGGAGAGTCAATATTCTAATGGGGAGTTTTTCACTTTCGGTGTGACAAGCCTGTTCTACCCATAGGCAAACGAGGTTAGCTTGGGGTAGTTCTGCTTTGCCTCTCTGTTCTGTTCACTTTGGCAAAAAACTGCATACGGACCTTTATTTTGAAGAAGGAATCAGGAAACATGTAAATGCATCTCAATTGCAAAGTATCTAAAATTTTCCAGGAAGATGATACTGAATAATTACACAAATTCCTGACTGCTAATGTTTTTACTGTGTTACTTCAGTGAAGCACCAGAAATGAGCTTGTTGCTGTCCATGATCCACTTATTATCACATCCCATGAGATCAGGAAGAGTTTAAAACACAGTTGGTGTCACTTTTGCTTTCAATGATAATTAAATTATGTGTTTGTTGCCCTTTCATGTGAAAGTCAGCTTGCTGGCAAGAACTAGTGTTTTCACTTTACTTGGTTTATGGCAAAGCTCCAACTCCTCACTCAATAGTCACTGATATTTCCTTTGTCTCAGGTGTCCACATCTCCTCCACTTGGCAGATGATCTCAGACCAGCTCTCCTTTTATTCATGACAACATTTTACTGCTTCTTCCTCCATGTTACTTTCCAAATTTATTTCCGCCTTACTACTTCAGTCAACAAGATATTTTTCCCCAGGTCTCTTGATCATCTCTCTCTTTTTGTCTCTCTTTCATTTGCTCTCTCTCTCTCTCTCTCATTCCAAACATTATCTTTTATAATAATAATCAGATAATCTCCTGATTATCTTTTTTCCCCACTGGCCATATCCCTTAATTTTATTCTGATGCAATTATTGATTACTTATGTGAATCCTTCCATTGCTTTTTGCCTTTCTATTTTCATTTCTTTCTTATTTCTTTCACTTTCCCACACTAGTCAGTCATGCCTGTTTTCTCCTTTTTTTACTTTTCTCTCTTCTATCACTTATGCTTAAGTTATCCCATATCCAGTTTAAAATAGGTTTCTCATTATTTTTCTTAAATCTTCTCTTCCATAAGTTCTATTTGGCAAAATATATAATAAAGGAGACCAGTTTTTCTCTCTCCACACCTGCATCTGAATCTATGATACGCTTGCACAGTCGTACTACTTTGTCTATATTAGCTGAGGAATTTAAGACAGATCTTTTACACAATTTTAATTTACTCATCCCAAATATATATAAAACATTTATTGGATGAACATGTTGAGGATTTCGGGTTTTCAATTTCAGTAAAGTGCATAGAACTTTTCTGGTCTTCATTTTCTATTTTTCCTGTACTCAGTAACATCTGGCTAAATCATGACTTTAGCCATTTCCCATCCTCCCACAGTCTGTGTTGTGGCTGCTTCTGTGACTTCACAGTCCTGGTGCTTTTCTTCAACCTCTGGGAAATACCCCAGGAAAGTCCCTTAATATTCACTAGGTTCACAGCATCAGAAACTGCACAGAGAAGGACAGAGGTGAAAAAAAGAAAGAAAAAAAAAAGGAAGAAAATAATCATATGCAGAAGAGTATGGGAAAGAGAAAGAAAGAAATGGAAAGAAGGAAAACATGAAAATGCATCAGGAATAGGGACAAAAATTCTGGTTGGGAGAAGTCTGAAGAAAAAATAATGCTGAGATTACATCTGTTGCCTTCCAGGGACTTTATCTTTGCTTAACTGTGGGTTAGCTGGCTTGCAAGTTACCATTTGCAAAGAAGCAACATGTCTCTGAACCTAGGAAATAAAGGGTTTCATTATTTTTCTGAGAAACATTTGATTATATGGCAATCTAATTTAGTATATGCATAATGATGAATGGGCACTAAAATCTAAATAGGGAGGTTACTGACCAAACACTGTAGAATTTAGATGTTTATCTTCATTTTTAGAGATGGAATAACAAAGAAGTGATGGAATCAAAATTATTATGATGGGGGAAAACACATCTCATTTTAAAGGAAAAATACCTAGGTTCAAAATAACTCCGTTGACCAATGATACAACTATTTCTTGCTATTAGAGTCCCTGATCACAAAGTACAGATCTGGAAACTTGGCTTTTAAAAATAATGATAACAGCCACAGCCACCTGTGTAGTGCATTATAGTTTCAAAAGTAAATCATCAAACTATATTTTATTGTCAGATAAGAAAAGTTTATGGGGTTTTATTTCAAAGTAACTGTGAAATGAACTGAGTAAGTACTTTAAAACCCAATGTTTAAATTAAGATTTATTTCCCAATTTATGGGCCCACTCTTAGTTTCAAAAATCATAGTCATAGCATTTGTTATCATTATTTTCCTCACATTTCAAGAAATATGTAGAAAGAATTGGCATTAATAATAATAATAATAATATTATTATTATTATTATTTTGAGACGGAGTCTCGCTCATCACCCAGGCTGGAGTGCAGTGGCGCAATCTCGGCTCACTGCAAGCTCCACCTCCCGGGTTCATGCCATTCTCCTGCCTCAGCCTCCCGAGTAGCTGGGACTACAGGTGCCCGCCACCATGTCCGGCTAACTTTTTGTATTTTTAGTAGAGATGGGGTTTCACCGTGTTAGCCAGGATGGTCTCGATCTCCTGACCTCATGATCTGCCCGCCTCGGCCTCCCAAAGTGCTGGGATTACAGGCATGAGCCACCGTGCCTGGCCTATTATTTTTGTCTAAAGTATGACTCAAAGTGAAAGTCAGAACGTTAAAATGTATGCCTGTCACTTTCTCACTTAGATAACGTTTCAGCAAGAAAAAAACTTAATGTAATCAATCAGAGAATCAAAAGAAATCTTCACAGATTTCAGAAAAACCCTGAAAAAATATTTATATTGAGTTCAACTTATGTATTCCTCAGTATAGACTATATAAATCTTCAAGAAATCATGTCATAATGAGTACTATTACATTGTTTTCATAATTATTAATGAATGGTATTGCTGTTAATCCCTTTTATTAGGAAATGTAATATTACTCCATACATAAAAACAGCCTGCTGCAAAGGTTGGAGACAGATTTGCTTAGGATGCTGCCACCTTCAGGAAATTTTACCTTATGATAATTTGTATTTATGATATTAAGGAAGACATTTCTGTTTAAGGGGCATTGAAAATTCTCTGTGCTCAAATTATAATTTTTTTTTAACTAATAAGAGAGAATCGAAAAGTACTGTTAATATTTAAAAATTCTATTTTGGAACACATTTGAAATGTGCTTTGTTATTCCATTGAGAAAAAAACATTTTTCATTAAAAAAGACATGATACAAATTTTATATACTTTTAAGTATCATCCCTGAATTTGCAAAATATATTAACCACTACAAGTGATCAATAATTAACTAATATTCCTGCTTAAAAGGGATTCAACAATAAAGTAATTTACTTACAATTAATTTGCTTTCAATTATGTAGCAATTAATATAGTTACGCTTAATTCCATAAGATGTGATTAAGTAAATCATGCTTTTATTTCAAAAATAATTTTCACTTAATACTGCGTTGAAATAGTACTGTTCGAAGTCATAGCTCATCACAAATGTAAATTTGCCCAAAACTAAGGATTTAAAAAGAGTTTTGGAATTGACAATAAACTCCTCAGTTTCCTCAATTCTCATCATGACCTGAAGACTAATATTACAGAAAAATAATAATTAAAAAGTGTTTCTTTACATATCTTACTATGTATAGTCACATTTTTATGCTTCCATTGAATTAACATTCTTCCAAAACACACATACCTATACAAAAAAACATTAGCTTATTAGAGTCCTTTTTTCTTTCACAAAAGGAACATGTTTTATTTTAACCACTGCAATTTCATAATAATTACACAAAGTTAATTATTTCTTTTTACTCCACCTCTAAATCCCCCTCACACCTCTTTTAAGCATCTTTTTGTGCAGTGACTTTCTCTGAACATCCCTTCATCAATGGAAAAGTTTGAACTCTTTACATTTGTCAGTTTGATGGTTAAAGCTTTGTATGATTTGTGGTTGAAATGTTAATTTCTCCGATTTTAATGAAGTTGAGGCTTTAAAAATATTTTATTGACCATTTGCATTTTCCTTTCAGTGAGCGCCTCAATTTGTGGGAGCTCTGTGACTGTCCAGTTATAAACAGTGGTTGTGATTTTGAGTAAAAATCATTTCCCTCTCTGAGCCCAAGTGTGCACCTTTGTGAAATTGTGGAATTACTTTTCCATGTCGTTGCTATGTTTACATGAAAATCATACATGAAAGTGACTGTTATAGGAGGTCAATGCTTGCTAAACAAACATGTAACAGTTTTTTACATCAGTTTTTATGACCTCATCTATTAGAATCTAGTCTCTCCATCACATTGCTCTTACATGGTTTGAGGATCTATTTCATTGAGGTTGAGACACTTAAGAACATTTACTTATAAATAACAATTTACCCCTGCACTTACAGAATGATCAAAAAGAAAGTGGAGAATACTCTCTTATATTTAGGAAAGCATCAAAGAAGATTGTGTCCAGGCCTGGAAGTGAGCTCTTTTTTTTTTCCCAGAGGAAGTCTCGCTCTTGTCCCCCACGCTGGAGTGCAATGGCGCGATCTCGGCTCACTGCAACCTCCGCCTCCTGGGTTCGAGGGATTTTATTGCCTCAACCTCCCAAGTAGCTGGGATTACAGGTGCGTACCACCACGCCCCGCTAATTTTTTGTATTTTAAGTAGAGATGGGGTTTCACCATGTTGGCCAGGCTGGTCTTAAACTCCTGACCTCAGGTGATCCACCCACCTCGGCCTCCCAAAGTGCTGGGATTACAGGCGTGAGCCATTGCACCCAGCCAGAAGTGAGCTCTTGATTTGAATCTTGGTTTCTTTAACTTACTTATTGTGTAATCTTGGGGAAGTAACCCCTCAACTCTCAAAACCTTGGTTTCTTATATATAAAATAAGGAAAATAATACGTGCTTTAGTTTTTATTGAGGCTAAATGAGATGAGGAATGTGAAATCTTTAGCATACTGTCTAGCACATAGAAAACTCAAAAGAAAGGTGTTTATGGCCACCTATATTCATTTATCTAGTTATAGAAAATAAGTTGTCTGGTAACCTTGCTTTTTACGAAGTCTTCAGCCAGCCCTACATTTTACTTAACTTTATTACAACTATTTAAGACTTCCCCCTGTTTCACTTGGCCATTTATTTTTTCGAGTGTTAATACTTTCTAAAGACAGAACATGTGCACATGCACATCTACACAGATGCACCCTGAGTGTATAGAGGCAGTTCAGTTTTTAAGATAATCTACATGTTTTCCATTTTATTCTTTACTCATAAGATGATCTTTTTTAAAAGCAGAGAATAGAAGTACAAAGTCCCATTTCCAGTGGTTCATACTCTATGAAATAATTTGTGATATATATATATATCCTTATTTCTATGTGAATGTAATTTTAAAATATTATATATAATATAGTATTTTAAATTATATTATAATAAATATATAATATGATACATTACATATGTGATACATTATATATTATATATAATATGACATGTATTATATATAATATTTAAAAAGTTCCTCAAAGGAAGGACAAAATGATAAATATAAGAGCTAATATCTTCTGTGCATTGCCTAGTACTTTCTTTAAAAAAAAAAAATCTTGGCTGGGCACAGGGGCTCATTCCTGTAATCCTCAAACTGCAGGAGGCCGAGGCATGTGGATTGCTTGATTCCAGGAGTTCCAGAACAGCCTGGGCAACATGGTGAAATGGTCTCTACTAAAAATACAAAAATAAGCAAGGCATGGCAGTGCGTGCCTGTCATCTCTGCTACTTGAGGGACTGAGGCATGAGAATTGCTTGAACCCGGGAGGCAGAGGTTGCAGTGAGCCCAGATTGCACCACTGCACTTCAGCCTGGGCGACAGAGCGAGACTTCGTCTCAAAAACAATAACAACAACCAAAAACCTTAATTAATTGTCTACTAGGTATTAGGAATATGTTAGGTCTTTTTTCACCTCATTAATCATGTTTGTTTTAGAGTTATGTTTCCATGTGTCACTGGGTGTATATTTAAGAACACTTTCATTTCAGCAAATAATTTATTATTGGATCAACCATAAAGTTATTCAAAACATATAGTGAGATATAATTGATTATTGTATAGTGACGTTGTATCCCTTGACCTTGCTAAATATCTCACTATTTATAGGCATTTTATTCCAGATGCTTTCGGACTTTTAAATACATAATCAAGGGGTCTTAGAAGCAAGGTCATTTTACTTTGTTTTTTCCATACTTAGGTCTTATATTTATCTCAAAAATGTTATATTAATTTCAAAAGAAAATATGCACAGAAGAGTATAGACTATAATTTCACTTGTATTGACTTCATTTGAAAATCATGCAAAACTAACTCATGGTGATAGATATCAGAAAAGAACTTATATCTGGGACAGAGTGGAAAGAGGCCTGGAGGAGTTCTCTTGAGTGATCAATGTGTTCTTGATCTGGATATTTGTCACCTGGGGATATACATATGTCAAATTTGGGGATATACATATGGGGATATACATATGTCAAAATTCATTGAGCTGTACAACTAAGATTTGTGCATTCTCCTCTAGGTAATTTATATCATTTTTTTCTTGCTTATTCATTTTTTTTGATATGGGGAGGTAATGGAATAGTAAACATGGCGTCAGAGTCCTCCACATGGTTCTAGTTGGTTCAGGGTTCTATCCTTAAATGATAGCAACTAGGGATAGCAGCCGAAAATCCAAACCACAAAGCTCCCTGAAGGCTGCTATAGTCAAAGATTTACATCGAGGTTTTAGGTTATTAAAAATCCAGTCACTAGCCAAAGAATGGGAAATGATCATCTCTACTGGAATAATTGGGTTTGGATTCTTTTGATTTGAAATCTTGCCCGATATCAGGGTGTTGTGAATAAAAGATACGATTAATGCTTTCAAAATTTAAGACATTTTGTATTGATATAAAACAGCTTTTTAAAAGTCATTTATATTAATAGGAAGCTCTTCCAATGCATCCTTACTTTACAACTGTAATACAACTTGCAGACAGTTGCTATATCCATTTGTAATTAAGTTAAATAGGCTGAAACATTATAAAATTATGTGTGTTTATAAATATAAAATATCTATATACAGTTGAATAAAATGTGTACTCAAAACAGCTCAATGTGTAAATTATTTTCTCAGAGGAGGCAAAGCATGCCAAATAAGTAAAACAAGCATGAGTTACTTTAGTTAAACATTAAGTTGAGTAGGAGGAACCAGACCCTGATAAGGGAAGAATGTGAATCTGTAGTTGAGCGAGAAATGTTAAGGAGGTGTGGTTTGCTTTGTAAATAGCAACCATAATGAGACACAGAAAAACAGAGATACGTGCTATAAGACACAATGCCAGACACCATTTGCTTCAATCTTTCCTTTTTATTTATATTCAAATTTCCAAAAACACCAGTTCTAAAAATAATTAAATGAACAGGCATATTCAGTCTTTTAAAGTGTGATAGATAAGATTTTAAAAGTTATTGTGAAAATATTTGTTGGGTACATGGATGTACATCTGAGTTAAGAATGAATCACCTTCCTCTTTCTTTACCCCAATAGACACTCCATGCCATAAGGGAGCGTGCCCTCCCGTCCTCCTGGCTCTGGGCATGTGGAACCATCCCTTCTATTGGTCATTCAGAATTGTCTCAAGGACTCATATTGAAACCTGAACCTGCAGGGTCTCTGAACGCTTAGGAAATCCTCAGATGCCTTGGAAATTCCCCACCTTGTCAGAAAATCTCTTAAAAGTGATGGGCCACTTTGAGCCTTACTGTTTCTCAGTCTGCTGAATCCATTTAACAGGGGGCTGGAGAGGGCAGGAGTCTGGCCGAGTGCAAATCTTTAGAATCCATGGTTTAGGAACAGGATATGGTTATGCTACACTTTGTTGAGAATTTGGGACTTCTGGGTTCAGAAAACATGCTCAAAACATGCCTGAGGGTGTTTTGGAGCAAATATTTGGAGATTCCTTATTTTGTTCTAGAAACTGCCCTGGAATTTAGAGAATACAGTTCAAGGGATCCAGTAAACCTGCTTGGACTCCTGAATAACCAGACTGGACTTAAATCGGGATCTGCCAGCTGCTGGTCCATAATAATATTAAAAAAAAATCTTTTAAAATGTCAAAATGACAAGGTGTATGAGAAAAAGTAGCAGTCTTATGTCCAATCCCTATGCATCCCTGATTCCTACCTACCAGAGGCAACCTCTTTCAATTGTAATCTTCTGGGATTTCTTTCATATTGTTAAATGTACTTATGTTGAATTCTCTTCGGTTCAAAATTTGAGACATAATCTATTAAATTCCTTCCACAGAAAATGAAACCATCATTTAGCTCTCTTTAAAACCAACAAGTGGAAACATTCGTTTCACACAGACATTTCTCTTTCAACTCATCCACCTAATTCAGTTATTCCATAATTTTTAGTAAGATGAAAATTCAGTGCTTATATTATTGTGACTTCATATGCATTGTTTACAGCTGAACCAGGTAATATCCTTTTTGTGTAATTTTTCATTTCTCTTGGAATTAGTTAACAATTGATGCTTACATTTCCATGTATTTTTCATTAAGTCATCCTCAACATTTGCAGAACTCTGAAAGCTTAGGTAATCATTGACTCAGTTTTAAAAATTTGTTTAATTGTTAGTTTGCTTGATTTGTTTTTTAAGTTTCCCTCCTGGAGTATTCTACCTGGGCTGCAGTTTGGGCTGCTTGCTCTCCTCATCAAATTCGTCTTAGGACTTCCCTTCATTCTCATCCTTAGATTTTTTTTTTTTTTTTTTTTTGAGACAGAGTCTTGCTCTGTCATCCAGGCTGGAGTGCAGTGGTGCGATCTCGGCTCACTGCAGCCTCCGCCTCACAGGTTCAAGCAATTCTCCTGCCTCAATTGCATGCCACCATGCCCCGCTAATTGTTTTTTTGGTGTTTTAGTGGAGATGGGGTTTCACCATGTTGGCTAGGCTGTTCTTGAATTCCTAACCTCAAATGGTCCACTCGCCTCAGCCTCCCAATGTGCTGGGATTACAGGCATGAGCCACTGTGCCTGGCTGTCATATATAGACTTTCCTGCTCCTCTCCCCTTTGTTGGATCTCTTGCTTCTCAGGTTTAATTACTTCTAAATTTTCTAAAATTTCTGTTTTCTTGACTTATTTCCTTGTTGTGAGAGAGCAGCTTCCAAGAACAGGTGCATTGCAAGTAATCATTTTAAGACTTGACATACATTATAATGATTTTATTTACTCTCACACTTCGTTGATTGTATGATACAGTCCAAAGTCTAAGCTAGAAATTAATTCCCCTCAGACTTTTAAATATATGGCCCCATTATCTTTTAACTTCTAAGACTGTGTTATTTACCATTATTCTAACTGAAGTAACTCAGGAATGGAAAATCAAATACTGTGTGTTCTCACTTATCAGTGGGAGTTAAGCTGTGAGGATGCAAAGGCATAGGAATGATATAATGGACTTTGGGGTTTCTGGAGAAAGGGCGGGAGGGGGTGAAGGATAAAAGACCATACATTGGGAACAGTGTACACTGCTGAGGTGATGGGTGCACCACAATCACAGAACTCACCACTAAAGAACATATTCACGCAACCAAACACCACCTGTTCCACCAAAACTATTGAAATAAAAGTTAAAAAAAAAAAAAGATTTCCTTCTTTAGTCTTAAAAATATTAAATAAATATATTAAAAAAGGAAATTGTGTCATTTAGTGGCATTTTGTCAAGGAGAATACATACTTGTGTTCAAACTCCAATATTTAACCTTTTTAATTATACTACATTGATTTCTCGTTCCCTCGAGTACTTTGTACCTGCTCAAGCATGCTTGATTGCTTGTTAAGGCCAAGATGTAACACACTGATTTGTGCTTCAGTGGGCATGAAGCACATTATTATTAACATGAATAATAATTTTGTTATTTAAAAACAATTTTTTTTTGAGATGGAGTCTCACTTTGTTGCCCAGGTTGGAGTACAGTGGTGCAATCTCGGCTCATTGCAACCGCCATCTCTTGGGTTCAAGCGATTCCCCTGCTTCAGCCTCCCAAATAGCTGGGATTACAGGCGTGTGCCACCATGCCGAGCTAATTTTTGAATTTTTAGTAGAGATGGGGTTTCGCCGTCTTGGCCAGGCTGGTCTTGAACTTCTGACCTCAGGTGATCCACCTGTCTCGGCCTCCCAAAGTGCTGGGATTACAGGCGTGGGCCACTGTGCCTGGCCTAAAAACAAATTTTGATATTGGAGCATTATTGCACAATTGAAAAAGAAAGTTAATGAGCAAAGAGAGTTCCAGAAAATATACAGAGAACTCTGAGTTACCAAAATACTTTACGCTGTTCTGTTTGAGCAGTTATTTAGTTTTTACGCTTCTTAATTTTAAGGTGATGGCCTAAAATTATATGAGAAGTTCTTTAGTTCTGACCATATGTTACTGAAACTTTCTGAAACTAAAATTTCTGAAAGACTAGTGATAAACTTATTTGTTGTAGAAAAAGTTCTATTGTAAAATCCTTAATTATACTCCACCTATGAAACAACTTTCAATAATACATTTTCAGCATTTAAAACACATCCTTTAAGCTCATTCATGTACCTTATAATTGTTCACATATGCAACTGATTTAAATCCCCTAAGCATCAGAATGAACCTAAAGATACACAGCTTTTGGCAAGCCTAGTAATTTCTATCTGTATCTCAAATATAGTACATATATGAAACTAGGCTTCCTTCAGTTAGCTTTAAACAATGATGAAATTGCATGAGATGAGACAGAAAAAATTACATTTATAGGAATTCTTTGTGAAAAGGAATTTGACTGTGGGAGGAAAACAACAGAGATATCACAGGTTGAATATACCTGAAATCAAACCTAAATGATGGTAATGAGATTAAAACAATTGTTAGTGTACAAGGGTAAAGATAGAGACAAAGCAGACAATTGTAATGACATTTTGGAAGTTAGAAATCAAATGGACAAATGGAAGTTGAATCAGTAGATGACTGAGAGTTGAAACCAAAGTAGATGCATTCACATCTGAAAACCTAAAAGGCCTCATGGATTGGAGACAGATACAGAGGGAGAAGAAAATAAGGTTGAGAGTTAATTATTGCAATAATTAGTACCCTAACTTCCAAATTCTGCACAGCTGATGGATGTCCCTTCTTTACCCAAGAAGATTAGAAGGTTACTCTCTGGAGAGTAACTGAGTAAATCTCAGAAAGACTCTGAGCTTGCAATTACCTCCATGGTGAAATGGGTTAAATAAATATAGGTATTTTGAATGCTAAGATCCTGACTACTTTGCTTCATTAGCTCAAAGATGTTGACTGCCAGCATTATTTCTCCAAGGCAGAGAAATGAAAGATTCTTTTGTAGAAAAGAATCTGGGGTACTCAAATGTAATATCCTAGCTAGATTGCCCAGTAACAAAGTCCACAAATTGACACTCCCTGTTCATGCACAGTGCACTTCTATTCAGCTTTTTCACTGCTTCATTCTTAAATATGAATGGCATCAAACTTCTTAGCAACTCTGAACAATAGAAACAAGAGATAAATGTCTTTGAAATACTTAGAGAAAATGACTACCAACTCGAAATACTATTCCTAGACAAACTATCAGTTTAGCATAGATGATAAAGGATAGAATACAGACATCTTCAGATATTCCGTGTCCTCAATTTTTTCTCTCATGGGTCCTTTTGTAGGAAGCTAGCAGAAGATGTCATGCATCAAAATGAGAAATAATCTTTAAAAAGAGGATGACATGGGATCAAAAATCAGGAGTTCCAACACAAGAGAGAAGAAAATAATTAAGATGCTGCTTAAAGGAAGATCAAGGATGACAACCAGCCTAGAGAACAACCATTCAGATCAGCGGACAGAGGACTATAGGAAATTTGTCCCCAGGAAAAAATAATAGGCTACTGAGATATTTGAATAATGTACATTTCTTCTGGAAATTTCAGGGGTGATAGTATATACAAATCTAAGCAAACAAATAAATAAGCAAGCAGAGAAAAGCATGCAGTGTCAAGCTGCAAAACTTCAAACAGCATACATTAAAAGCATGTGTTAGAGTTGGTTGTGTATAATATATCTAATGGCAAATTGGTTTAAAATTGAATATTGCAAAATTGTGAATTATTCATATGAGCTTAAAAGTGTAGTCAAGATTTTAGGGAAGCAATCCACAGTCCTCCTTCATTCAAGGACTTGTTTTGTGCTCTCTCTGCCTGAAATGCTCTTCCTCAAGATGTTTGGTTGACTTACTGTCTTAATCATTCAGGTCTTTGCTCAAGCATCACTTCTTTGCTTAATTTATTAAAAGTAGCACCAGCTATCACTTTTAAATTTTTTTCTCTGTTTCATTTTCTTCATAGGACATGTTAGTTTTTAAAATGACACTTAAAAAAGTTGTTTATGTTTTGTCTGGCTCTTTTCTGTGTCCCAGCCCTTGAAACATCTGGCATATGGTGAGTGCTTAGTAAAGACTGTGGATTAAATGAACCCAATGGGCGGTGAGCTTCATGAGAGCAGAGACTGTCTTTTTCACTATTGTATCTTCAACCTCTCTTCAAGTGTCTATAGGTATAGGTAGCAGGTATAGGTATTCTAAAAGCACGCATTGGTTGAACGAATAAATGAATGAAATCAAAGATGAGGTTTCTCTTAAAATTTTTAATGAAAATGTTTTGCAACACTTGGGGATTTCATACAATTAAAGAAAAGTCATTTTTTTTTTCAATGGAGTTCAGGGTGAGTGATGAAATAAATTCTTCTCTCCTCCATGGTGGACTTAGATTCTGAGCTGCAAGCTCTGAAGGTGTGTAGTGTGTAGTGTGTTCTCTCACACCTCAGTGAGCAAATCCAAATAAACATGATCACTAACACGGTTAAAAGATGATGAGTACACCTCAGGGCCAATACCAATTCACAAGCCTCATGGAGTTCTTTTCATGATGCATACCCTACTTCTTCTCTTTCTTCTCTATGTTTGGAGATATTCATCGTTTATAAAATTTGGGGAAAAAGGCAAATAATTTTTGAATATGAATATGAATAACGCTAGGATTTGACTGATTTTTCTTAAAACAATATGAAAAGGAGTAAATACTCAAAGAAATGGGTCATCCCCTGAAAGTGTAATTAGCAAGTGTTGACAAGCTCTGGAGAAGACATCTGTGAAATAGTGACTACGAAGGGGAGGTGGGGATGGCGGTGTTGGTGTTGCCATTCTCACTCCTCTGTCTATCACTGTTCCATAGTAAGTTAGTTATATATTTCTATTGGGTAAACATTTCCATTGGGTTTTGGCTAAAAAACATTTAAGTAACAATCATAAAGAGCAAAAAAGTAACCAAAATCAAAATTTAAGACAGCACAGACTGATACTGATGAAATAATACTCCATTGCTCATTCTAATGTTTTTAAGAGCCAAGGGTGTGTTCTGCAAGTTCCACTTTTAATCAGCAGTACTGGCAAAACAGGGGATGTCATTGCCCTTAGGCTGAAGGCAAGATCTAACCTGCCGTCTCTGTGAGTCTTAACTATATAGTCCAACTCTCTGATTCAGATAAACTATGGTGAGTGAGGCTGTGCTCTGAAATACAACAAATTCTCAGTCTGGATGAATGTATATATTCTCAAGAATTGAGAGAGACAGAGAGAGACAGAGACAGAGAGAGAGAGACAGAGAGAGAAGAGAGACACAGAGAGAAGCAAAGATAATTGAAAAATTCCAAACTAATTTATTTTACACATATATGTCCTCATTTACATGCAAATATTTACTATTCTGGATTGCTAATAATAGTGACAAAGCCTTTGGACAGATTAATAAGGGTGATTTATACATCTTAAATGATGTTTCTGTTTTGTTATTTTGATGCCACTCCTGGGGAGCATGGGGGAAAGCTAATGACTTACTGCTTGGTGGGAGAGTCAGGGTGGCTGTGCTGGAGCAGCTCAAATGTATTCAGCTGGAGGATACATGTGTGTTTCCTGTGGACATGTGGGGATTATACAGAGAGGGAGCTGGAATGGAGCCCTGGAAGAGGGAAGGGACTCTGACCATGTGTTCCTGGGCAGAGATGACCACCAGTGAAGCTGGGTCTTTGCATGTACCCTGAGCATTGTTGTGAAACGGGCCTGCGGGAGCTCCTGTACATCCCTCAAAAACACTTAGAGAAGTATGGCCAGGACAAGAACGTGTAAAGCCACCCAATCAAGTACAAATTCTCACCTCACCTTCATTCCCCTGCTTTTATCCCTGATAGGTGTGCAAACATCCCTTAGAAATGAGGAACATCAGAGCAGAAGCCAGACCCATGCATATACACACCCAGCTAATGTTTGACAAGGTCACTAAGAACATACAATGGAGAAAGGATACCCTCTTCAATAAATGGTGTCGGGAAAACTGGATATCCACATGCAAAAGAGTGAAATTGGACCCTTATTTTACAACACACACAAAAAGCAACTAAAAATGGATTAAAGACAAATATAAGATATGACCTGAAACTATAAGACTAGAAGGAAATATAGGGGAAAAACTCCTTGGCATTGATCTTGGCAATGATTTTTTGGATATGACACCAAAAGTACAGGCAACGAAAGCATAAATAAACAAGTGGAGTTACATCAAACTAAAAAGCTCCTCATGCCAAATAAACTGTCAAGAAAATGAAAACGCAGCCTAAAGATTGGGAGAAAATATTTGCAAACCATACGTCTGATAAGAGGATAATATCAAAAATATATAAGGAATTTTTCCAACTCAATAGTGGTAAATTGCCTGATTTAAAAAAAATGTGCAAAGGATTTGAATAGACATTTTTTTCAAAGAAGACATACAGATGGCCAATAGGGGCATGAAAAGGTGCTCAACATCATTAATTATTGGGAAAATGCAAATCAAAACCATAATAAGAGATCACTTCATGTCTGTTAGGATGGTTATGATTTAAAAAACAAAAGATAAAGTGATGAGGATGTGGAAAAGAGGGAGCATTCATACATTGTTGGTGAGAATATAAATTGGCACAGCCGCTTTAAAAAACAATATGGAGATTCCTCAAAAACTTAAACCTAGAACTACCATATATTTCAGAAGTCCCACAGTGGATATATATCCAAAGGAAATAAAATCAATATCTCAACGACACTGTGCTCCTAATACCCATTGCTGCATTATTCACAATAGCAAAATTATAGAAATAACCTAAATGTCTATCAATGGATGCATGGCTGAAGAAATGTATATACACGACTACATACAATAAGATATCATTCAACCTTAAAAAAGAAGGAAATTCTGCCATTTACAGCATGGGTGAAACTAAAATACATTACGCTAAGCGAAATGAGCCTGGCACAGAATGAAAAATACTGTCTGACCTCACATATATGTGGAATCTAAAATAGTTGTAGCAGCACAGAGTGAGAACGGTAGTTGCCAGGGTTAAGGGTGGGTGGGAGAAATGGGAAGACGTCAGTCAAAGGCTACAAAGTTTCAGTTATATAAAATGAATAAATTCTAGAGATCTAATGTACAGGATGGTGAGTATAGTTAGTAATACTGTGCTGTATACTTGAAATTTACTGAGAGTATATCTTAAGTAGTTTCACCACAAAAAGGTAACTATGTTAAAAAAATGGATATGTAAATTACCTTGACTATAGTAATCAGTTCACTAGGTTTATGTGGTATATGTATGTCAAAACATCACATTGTACACCTTAAATATATATAATTTGTATTAAAAAATGTAAAATATCAAAACAAAGTAAAAAGAGAAAGGAAGCCAATAGCACTCTTATTCTCAGAGGCAAAACTGGAATTATAGAGTCATTAATTGGAAAAGGGGAGAAAACTTTGCATTGAATAAATATTGAAGAGTTGATTCTCTTATTTGCACCCTTTCTCTCTCTCTCTCTCAATACATTTACACATTTATCATATTATTTCTTGACATTTTGATTTCTAAATTTGAATTGCATTTTCTGATTTTATGCCTTAAAGTTCTATTCATCTAAGAATAAGCCAAAAGCCCAAATTTATCTAGAGGCAGGGTGAGATTACAGCCAGCGAATGCATTTTAAAAGGATGGTGGGAAGCCAAAAATTAAAATTGTGTTCTACTGATCTCCTTGCTTCTACTATTTAACCCCTATGATCTATTTCTTCAAAATCGTTTCCTAAAAACAAGTTAGGAATCAAGAATAAATATGTGGATTTATTTTCATTTATTCCGTCAGCACCAGTGATCTGAGAATTTACATCTTTTTTCAGTTCTGAAAGATTCTCAGCTCTTTCTTCACTGGGAGCCCCACTGAATGGTGGTGCCTCTCAGGCTCCCCTCCTTAATTCTTAACTGTTCTGTCATGTATCTTTAAAATCTTTTTATCTTTCTGTGTTGCATTTGGGTGGAAGTGTACAATATTATCTTTTAATTTATTAAACTCTCTCCTTCTGTCCAGTCTACAGAATATCTCATCTGTTGATTTTTAAAAAATTTCATCTATGAGTACATTTTGATTTTTAAGATTTCTAATGTGTTCTTTTTCAAATGCTTTTGTTTTTGTATCATTTCTGTCTTGTTTGGTTTCATAATTTCTTTCTCTATCAGAAATTTCCTGCTTTATTTGTTTGAGTATCCTAATCATGTTTATTTTCAAATCAGTTTCAGATAGCTCTCACATGCTCATTTTATCTGGAACAATTTACTTTCTGATTGTTGATTTGGTTGGTTTTCTTTCTTCCTGCCATCTTTTTGGAATTTTAATTTATAAGCTCATTTTAATGCTTATTTATTCTCTTCCCCTCTCTTATTATTCATTCTTCTCTGTCTTCTGCGTTTTGGGGATGACTTGGAGAGCTTCAAGCCCAAAGTAGGTCTTATATTCAGGGTTTACAGCATCTCTGCTGTTGTTGTCAACGTGCTGACCCAGTTACTAAGCTAGGAGGTGGAGAGTCAGTTCCTGACTGCAAAGTGTGTCTGCCCTCTCTAGCTTCCCTAGTCACTTTGCATAAGCCTTCACCACAAGCAAGAATTAATTTGAGCTTTTTAAACCTCATTTCAAAGGTGGTGGGTGTTTCCACTTCAGCGTCCCTAATTGTAGCTTTAAGCAATTAGCTAGGCTGTAGTACTGTACCTCATGTGGGACATTTCTAGAAGCAAGAGTTATTTACCTATTATTTTAGTGTTTATCTTTGAATTTTAATGTGTGTGTGTGTGTATATATCTTTTTTGTAAGGAAGTCTAGAGTTATCTTGTATTTTTCTGTCTTTCTCCAAAATAAAGCAATGATTTTACTACACCTTAGCTATCCATAAACAATGTTCCCATTTCTGGCAACAACTATATTTATTTATTTTTTAAAGCATATTAATAATGCATTTTATATTCCTTTTTTAAAAATATACTTTATCTATATATGTTAGAAACATGGCAGTGATAGATGACAGTGTTAAAACCTATATTTACATTACTTACACCACCATTCTAATGGTTCTTTAATTTCTATAATTGTAATGCTGTTGCAGAGTTAAAGAGTATAAAGAGATTGTCACATTTCTACTGGTCTGGCTTATAGAGTGTCATAAGATTTTAATATCTCAAGTCAAATGGAATGGGCTGTAAAAGAAGAAGATTTATTTTAAAAACAGCGTTAATACTATAGCATTATTAAAAGAAATATTCAAAAGAAAAATATTCACATTATGGCAACATTGTTGCCATATCTCAAAATATTTCAAGACTTTCCTGGAATTACTTTCAAAGCCTTCATCAGAGTTTCTGGAGAAAAATCTCTGTCCTCTAAGATGGATTTGACTTTTAACAATGACCAATAGTCACTCAGAAACAAGTTGCTGGATTCATCTATTATTTAAGCTGGGTAATGCATTATAGATCATAAGCAAACAGTTTAGAATAAAAATTATAGAGCAGTGAGTTTGTTTTTGTGGCTTTTAAATTGGGTCTACAATAGTTCCAAAAGAAGTACTTTAAAATGTTCTAACTATTATTCCAGCTTTCTGAAGCAGTTACAATGATGCGAATACTCATATCAATAGTAGATCCTGGTATATTTGTGGGAAAGAAAATCCATAAAATTACCTAATTGTTGTATCTTAAGAAATGGAAAGAGACCTACAAGTCAGGATGCTTGGGCTCAGATCTCTAGATCTCCCATGAAACAACTCTGGTTCTTGAACAAACAGCTTCACCTGCCTGGCCTCAGTGTCTTCTGCTGTCAAATGGTGGTTGGTGGTAGACAGTCAGGATATGGGTTGGGAAAAGAAATCTAAAGTTCTTTTGAGAAGTGTCTGTTCATGTCCTTTGCCCACTTTTTGATGGGGTTGTTTGTTTTTTTCTTGTAAATTTGTTTGAGTTCATTGTAGATTCTGGATATTAGCCCTTTGTCAGATCAGTAGGTTGCGAAAATTTTCTCCCATTTTGTAGGTTGCCTGCTCACTCTGATGGTAGTTTCTTTTGCTGTGCAGAAGCTCTTTAGTTTAATTAGATCCCATTTGTCAATTTTAGCTTTTGTTGCCATTGCTTTTGGTGTTTTAGACATGAAGTCCTTGCCCATGCCTATGTCCTGAATGGTAATGCCTAGGTTTTCTTCTAGGGTTTTTATGGTTTTAGGTCTAATGTTTAAGTCTTTAATCCATCTTGAATTAATTTTTGTATAAGGTGTAAGGAAGGGATCCAGTTTCAGCTTTCTACATATGGCTAGCCAGTTTTCCCAGCACCATTTATTAAATAGGGAATCCTTTCCCCATTGCTTGTTTTTCCCAGGTTTGTCAAAGATCAGATAGTTGTAGATATGGGGTGTTATTTCTGAGGGCTCTGTTCTGTTCCATTGATCTATATCTCTGTTTTGGTACCAGTACCATGCTGTTTCGGTTACTGTAGCCTTGTAGTATAGTTTGAAGTCAAGTAGCGTGATGCCTCCAGCTTTGTTCTTTTGGCTTAGGATTGACTTGGTGATGCGGGCTCTTTTTTGGTTCCATATGAACTTTAAAGTAGTTTTTTCCAATTCTGTGAAGAAAGTCATTGGTAGCTTGATGGGACATTTATGCAGCCTAAATACACATGAAAAAATGCTCACCATCACTGGCCATCAGAGAAATGCAAATCCAAACCACAATGAGATACCATCTCACACCAGTTAGAATGGCAACCATTAAAAAGTCAGGAAACAACAGGTGCTGGAGAGGATGTGGAGAAATAGGAACACTTTTACACTGTTGGTGGGAATGTAACTAATTCAACCATTGTGGAAGTCAGTGTGGCGATTCCTCAGGGATCTAGAACTAGAAATACCATTTGACCCAGCCATCCCATTACTGGGTATATACCCAAAGGACTATAAATCATGCTGCTATAAAGACACATGAACATGTATGTTTATTGTGGCACTATTCACAATAGCAAAGACTTGGAACCAACCCAAATGTCCAACAATGATAGACTGGATTAAGAAAATGTGGCACATATACACCATGGAATACTATGCACCCATAAAAAATGATGAGTTCATGTCCTTTGTAGGGACATGGATGAAATTGGAGATCATCATTCTCAGCAAACTATCGCAAGGACAAAAAACCAAACACTGCATGTTCTCACTCATAGGTGGGAATTGAACAATCAGAACACATGGACACAGGAAGGGGAACATCACACACTGGGGACTGTTGTGGGGTGGGGGGAGGGGGGAGGGATAGCATTAGGAGATATACCTAATGCTAAATGACGAGTTAATGGGTGCAGCACACCAGCATGGCACATGTATACGTATGTAACTAACCTGCACATTGTGCACATGTACCCTAAAACTTAAAGTATAATAATGATAATAAAAGAAAAAGAAATCTAAAGTTTTCTCTAGTGATGTAATTGTGACATTTATGTCCTTTTATCTATTTCAAGACAGTTTCTGTCATTCTTTAACCTTTACTCTTCTACACTGAAAAACTAGGATTTTATAGCTACTATAACATTTCATAGTTTTATATTCAATTTCATTTTCCCAGACCTTGAATTATTTGTAGTTATCTGTGTTCCTTATAATTTCTTCCATTCATTTTAAAGTCCAACAAACCAAACTGGATGCTAAGAACCTAACTGACAATGTAGCAGAGATTTACCTCCAGGCTTTTGTTTGGCATTTAAAAATATTTTCCAGAGTCTTGACTTGCTCACAACATTATTTTGCTGAATCATTTGGCATGTGGAAAACTGGGACACTCTTTCTTCTCTCTTCCTGTATCAACTCCCAGGCTTTTAAAGCCGACATTTAGAGCCACATCATCACAGGTCTCCTGAAATGTAGTATAGTTTCTTTGATTTATATTCTAGAAACTGTTTCTTTTTTCTAAAATAAACAGTAAAATACTATATATCACAACAAGAAGAAAAACCAAAATAATGTAACTATAAATATTTCTTGTTTTTTTGCTTTTTTTCCGACCATTCCAATAATAAGAGTAACAATACCTTTAAAGATAGATTCAATGTTGGAATTAATACGATGCAGTGAATGTCTATATCTAGTGAGCATAATAAAATATGGAAAAAATAATTATAAATCAGTGTAGGAAACAAGTTAGTGAAAAGTCAATAATAAGGATGATTAAATTTTAGATTTTAGGAAAGTTGATGAAAGTGTCATCTTAGAATTCCAATGAAAAAAGTATTTTCTTTGATTAATGTATGTGGGATTTTATTTAGTGTCTAGGAAATGGTATTAATGATTAATACAAACATGTTTATTTCATGATTTTTTGATGGTTCAATTTTTATGGTATTTTAAAAATCCCTTGTGAGAAAAATAAGGCAAAATGAGGGTCTAGGACTTGAGTGACCTTAGTTTTACCTTACTGATGTGGCCCCCTTCATTCCTGAGATGATAGCTCCTCAAGTTTCCTGCTGCTGGCTGCAGCAACAGGCCACCAAAGCCGACAGAAGCTATCCTGGGACTTCACGTGAGTCTGTAACTTATGGAACAAGCAGGAATAGAGAAGATTATGATTTTTCTGTATTTTTGAAGGAATTAAAGTCAAACTTCTTAGATTTCCTTCTAGCTGGTGAAAACGAGGGAACCATTTTTTGTTAAGATTTATAAATGAAAAATTTCCTATCAATGCAGAATTCTAATTTTGACCAGTTGACCCCTAAGCTTTGGAAAAATTTTTCACACATTGCCTGCATTCCATCATTTTTAAATATCCTGATGTTATATCTGGAACCCTATCTGTACATTTTTTTCCGTTTCAATTATTACGAATCCTGGCCTTATTTGGGAGAAATTGAAGAAATGGCTTTTAAGTAACTTTTGCTGTTTATCTGGTGTTTGTCTTGTGCTCAGGCAGAAAAAAATGGACTCCTGCTTTGCTCCCATGATAAAGCAACCTGATTATTTTATTATTATCATGATTTTTGCTTTCTTTCTTCCTGGAACCATTCCCTCAGCCCCACTCCACACATTTCACTCCAAACCTCACTGCCGTCTTGGTACCTATCATGTAAAGAACACTCGTGGTTAAAATTTCCCAGCATCATCTGAATTCTTTTTTGCACTAAATGACAGAAATAGCTCACCAAACACCACCTATAATACAATCAGTGGAAGAGGAAACAATTTTTACTCCATCAATAGATTATTCAATATGATGATGATCTTCTATTTGATCTCTATCTTAACATATTTCTGGGCTCATTACTGATGAAAAGGAATCATCCTAACGGTGTTGATACTAGTGTTGGTATAATGATTAATTTTGTGTCCACCTCACTGGGCTATGGAACACCCAGATATTTGGTGAAACATCCTTCTGGGTGTTTCTGTGAGGGTGTTTTCAAATGGGATTGACATTTGAATTGGTTGACTGAGTAAAGCAGATTGCTCACCCTAATGTGAGTGGGCCTTATCCAAGCAGTCAAAGGCCTGAAAAAGGCAGACTCTCTATGAGTAAGAGGGAACTCCTTTTGCCTGACTGCCTTTGAATTTGGTCATCAGGTTTTTTTCTGCCTTGGACTCAAACAGAAGCATTGGCTCTTCCTTGGTCTCAAGTCTGCTGGCGCTAAGACTGGAATTATATCATCTGCTCCTTGGGTCTCCAGCTCATCAACTCACCCTGCAGAGCTTGGGACTTGCCCACAATTATGGAGGGGGGCTAATTCCTTATATTAAGTCTCTTTTTGGTTTTGTTTCTCTGGAGACTCCTTGACTAATATAAGTGACTTAGTTTCAGATATACATTTCTGGCAAACAAGCATGACTTTTATTTCTAACACCATAGCCTTCCCCTGCAGGCTCATGCATGTTCATATACAAACCTCAAGTATGTGTATAAGTATGATGCTTAGAGTTAAGAATGAATAACTCTGTGGTCCATTAGTTTTGCTTAAAAAACTTTTATGAGGCCAAGTGCAGTGGCTCACGCCTGTAATACCAGCATTTTGGAAAGCCGAGGCAGACAGATCACCTGAGGTCTGGAGTTCAAGACCAGTCTAGCCAATATGGTGAAACCCTGTCTCTATTAAAAATACAAAAAAATAAATAAATAAATAAAAATAAATAAAATTAGCCAGGCATGGTGGCAGCTGCCTGTAATCCCAGCTACTCAGGAGGCTGAGGCAGGAGAATCGCTTGAACCTGGGAGACAGAGGTTCCAGTGAGCCAAGATCGTGTCACTGCACTCCATCCTGGGCAACAGAGCAAGATTCTGACTCAAAAAACAAAAACAAACAAACAAACAAAAAAACTTTTGTGAGTTATCACCCATATTGGTAATGTGAATAATCTACACTACTACTCGATAACATCCAAGAGAAAGCTGAAATGGGATAATGTGCAAAAGATGCTTTGGTATTGTTTATTCACATCAATATTACCTATAGTGCTTATATCTTAGGTGGCATGATTTGAAATGGGAACAAAGATACTGTTGGAGGTTTCCATCAATACTTTTAAAATGTAGCTGCTCATTTGTAATGCATTGGTCATGTTGATAGAGAATATCTAGAGTATGTCAAAGTGCTAACCAGTTTATTTGCCATTCTGGTTATGTATGTTTTCTTCAACAGGGGTGAGGGACAAATATCTCTGACTAAAAACAGAGAAAACAATAATTATAGTTGACACCTGCACAGTTCCCCTTACCCCATACCATTAGGAGAATATATGTGTTTAACTGAGGTAAAACAGAAGCGGAAATACGTTTAGAAACGTGCATCACCACTATTACACAATAGCTCTAATTGCTCATAGAGTTTGATGTGTTTCTTATTGCAAAAGGTCTGAGGGCATCGTTTGTTTTGTCTGTTCCTTATGGGTCAGGAAATAGTGAGAAAGGAGTTGAAAAAGTCTGGCTTCTCAGAGCTCACCCTGAAGAGACTATCTCTGGAATGTGAGGTCATTTCTTATCTGAAGGGTTGGTTTATTTCCACATCCATGAAATGTCATTTTCTCTGCAGACACTGCCAATTGAAATTTATTTTGTGTGTGATGTAGACAGATGTCTGCTAGGAGCTGGGCTGAGGCCATTAACACTTCACGAGGGAGGTGGTTCTAGTACCTAAGTGGTAGCTAGCAGCTCTGACTTGTGGTGCTAGTTTTACCAGTGACTGGGCCTTTCAGAATTTGACTAGTATTTAGTACAGAGGCTTATTTCTTAGAAACTTTTTCTATCATGAGCAAGAAAGAAAAACTAAGAAGTGTTCCTCAGTTGACTTGTCTTAAAGGTAGCTAAATTAATTATTAGAGAATAAAGCTACCTCTCTCCCAAGAGAGGGACAATAAACTATATTGTCCATTATTAAAGCATTTTCTCTATTCTGTAGTCCATAAATTTTTTTTATGGAATTAGTCTTGTGGAGTATTTCTAAGTGGCTTAATTCTCATTTTTCACCACTGCTTAAGGCATACAAATATTTAAAATCTTAATGAACTGCACATTTTATATATTGTTACAACTGCAAAGATTTATAATTTCTTTGGAATTTAATTGAAAAAGCTTGTTTCTTTTTTTCTTTTTTTTTTCTTTTTTAAGACAGGGTCTCACTCTGTTGCCAAGGCTGGAGTGCAGTGGCACGATCACAGCTCACAGCAACCTCTGCCTCCTAGGCTGAAGCGATCCTCCCACCTCAGCCTCCCGAGTAGCTGGGACTACAGGTGCATGCCACCATACCAGGCTAATTTTTGTATTTATTGTAGAGTTGAGGTTTCACCATGTTGTCCACGCTGGTCTCAAACTCCTGAGCTCAAGTGATCCTCCCACCTCGGCCTCCCAAAGTGCTGGGATTAAGGCGTGAGCCACCACGCCTGGCCAAAAAAGACTATTTCTTTCACACAAGAATTCTGGCTCTTTCTTTCTTTCCACGGCTTTCAGGCAAGGCTCATTCCTGCAAGCAGTCTTCCAGCTTTTCTGCATATGCGAGTCTTAGAGGAAAATCCGCTCAGCTAAGCTCCTAGGCTAATAAGCACCTCTTTTCTTCTAATTCTTGAGAGCTTTTGTCTATGGCTGTTGTCAGGACTGCTTTACTTCCTGTTTTCTGGAAGCATACGCCGAACTGTGGCAGCTGAATGACCAAAGCTATCAGCCAGACTCACTCTATTTGAGCCATCTTTTTTGGGGCTTGTCGGGGAGGGTGGGAGGGCATCTGGTCTCCACTTCCTGTTTTCTGTGTCCTATCTAGACCCATTTCTAATAGATCCTCCAACTTCCATTCTGCTCATTCTGTCTTCTAAGCATCATTCCTCTGAACATTTAACCTGGTACCCATATATCACTATCCAAGTTTAACTTAAGACAGTGGTGGCTAACAAATCAATAGCACCTACTTGTCCTGAGATAATTACCGAGCAGTACCAGTGGACTGGTTTCTAAGATATTCCACAATATAAATACAAGGCACGAGGTTTGCTGGTGAGATATCAGATTTCATTTTGGAATAAGAGTTTTGGATTCCAAGCATGGTATAAAATAGAATATTTAATGTTAGGACATTAATTCAAAATACCAACTAAATTTAAACTTCTAAAAGTATTAGCAAGTAGGAACTAATAAGGTTGACATGGATAGGCTCTTGAGACTAAAGAAGTTATGAGGTTTTTTTAAATTAAAAAATGGAAATAAAAACACTTTGAAATAAAAGCCAAGGTTTATACCATCAGTGCAAAAACTAGGTAGCCATATAAATAAAACAAATCCAAACTAAATGTTCAGCAAGACCAAAAGAAGCTTCCATTCCCCGCCCACTTAAATAAAAACAGTAACCACACCCACACAGGCTATTTAGGTATGACTCCTCTGAGAAAGAGCTTCTTGCGTTTTCTCAGGGAGCAGTCAAGCCCCCAAACCTCATATTTTGTTTTCGTATGTCCTCTCCTACTATTTTAATAAGCTTTCAAAAATAACACATTGTCATTTCATTCACATAAGTCGTATAAAACCAGAGATGTTAGCTTACTGGGGACAGAAAATTTGTGTGTTTAATAAGTCCTATATGCTAGATTAATGTCTACTTTTAATCATTTAAAAAATATTTTTAACTCGAGCCAAAATATATTAGGTTGATGAAAAAGTAATTGTGTTTTTTGCCATTAAAAGTAAAGACAAAGACCGCAATTACTTTTACACCAATCCAATACATTCGTCAGACTGCTAAGGGAAGGACAACTTGCATTACAGATTTTTTAATACCATAAAAACAAAATATAAGCAGTGCTTCACATCTGAATGTGGGAAGTTAAAGATTATTTTATTTCATCGTTTTGTTTATGCTTTTTTGTATTTTCAAAATTTCTACCATAGTGTATATATATTTTCTATTAGAACTAAAATAAAATAGTGTTTACCTTTCAAATGTGGTAATTTCATCAATAAAGATAAAACACTGAAGCCAGTGTTTTGACTCCATTAACATAGACTTCTTTTTAAAAATGTGCAGTAGGTGAGCTCTTATTTTGACATTCATTCAAGCCCTTCCCGATTAGCCCATAGTTCATTTCACTTCAAACATTTCTTCTTTGTGTTTGCAGTTGAAATATTCTCTTAACAGCTCAGAAGGCTGCAGAAAATGCTATGCTTCATCAGGCAAAATGGATTAAAAAAGGAAGTGTGCCAGCGTTGACGCTGGCAGTGAAGAGTGTCATTGTCTGACAAACTACACAGCAATTTGAGATTCAGCAGTTTCCTTTCCACTTAAGAAAGCTGCATTGTAAACAAGAAGCTAAATCATGAAGAGATGTAAGATTTGTCTAGGAATTAAATGTATGTTAGAGACACTGACCAAGACTCATTTTTGTTGGTCTAAAGGACTCTACTGTGAGATGGGGTGTTATTCAAAAGGTTCCACTTTCTAGTTGTTTTTCTCTGGGTACTACTGCCTCCCCAGCCTCTACAGACTATACCCCTGCCAGGCAGATTTTTTATGGTGTTGGTCTTCAGGAATGTTGTGCCTGGGCCTGTTTGTCAGTACCGATTCTTATTGCTTTCTATTTTTCTTCAGGTCTGACAGAATACTTCATAGCAGACTAGCCAAGAGCTGGTGTAGGACCACAAAGCTCAGGACACTAACTCCTTTCTCTACTGGGACGGCCTTCTCAGGAGGTTATTCCGATCACCCCTAGTTCCAGTTCTTTTCTATCATTGGGTCAGTTTCTGATGTGTTCAGATTCTGATAAGTGTCCCAAGTGCAGCACACACAAAAAGACCAGGGGCTGCCAAGCATTCTAAATGTGCAGGTCTTTGAACCTTGTGGAGCATTTTCATAGCCAAATTATTTCTTATTTGATCTTCACAAAACTTTCCCTGTGAGACGAATATGATCCCCAGGTTACAGAGACAGCCAGATAAAGGACTGAATCCACATCTTCAGACTCCATTTTCGTGAAAACGGAGTTCTTTTTTGTTTTGTTTTGCTTCTTTGTTTTCCAGGGTGTCCTTAGTAAGTCACATTGCTCAAAGGCCAAAACAAACAAAAAGCAAACCTACACAGAAAACAAATGCAGGAAGGAAAAGAGGAAAAAGGCCCTTTCTGATAAATGGCAAATTTAAAGTGCTGATAATATGAAGATACATTTAAATTGAAAATACATTTGCCATAGCTTCTAGAAGCAATCTTGGAAAGCCTTCCTGTACCCTGAAAACACCTGCTTTGCATGACCAGTCTCCTCCATGTGGGGAGAGTACGCAGAAGGCATTTGCCAAGGAAGCTGCTGCACCTCACCACTGTGGAGGCAGCATGACCTTTACTGTTTTCTGCCATATGATTGGGTGACTACAGTACTGCTCCTAGCATGAAAGCTGGCTCTGTTTTATGGGATTCCCACTGTCCTGCCCTACTTGGGCTGGCGTACAGTGTTAAAGATAACAAATGACACCATCTGCTGTTTCTGACCATGCTGTATGTGTCAAGTTTAAGTAAGGAAGTCTTACTTCGTGTCCTGTCTGGGCAAGCACAATGACCCATCTGTAGTATCCGGTACCTCTCTGAGATCAAAGACCAAGTCCAGTTTCCAATTTGCTAGACTCCATTGGAAGGTTAGTTATCTCAATCCATGAGTTTTAACACTTTGGGCTTTTCAAATGAATTCAAGTTAGAAGGTATTTTAGAAGTCAAATCAGTCCAAGAGCTTATTGGCTAAGGACAGTAAGAAAATCAGGAAACCTTTGAGTGGCTTTCAAAATGAATTTCTTACAGAGTCTCACACTTACAGACAACTAAAATATAAATTATTTATATGTAAATTGTTCATTCCCTTAGCAGGTAACAGTGTTTTCAAGGGAACTGTTGTGAAGACACTAGAGCTTTCAGGGTTCTGGTTTACATCCCTGTAAAATCTGTAGAGCATTGAAAACATGTATTTGTAAAACACTACACAGTTGATTCTGATAATCAAGGACTCTTTTCAAGAAAGTCTGTTGATTTCTATTTGGAGAAAAAGGAGAAATTAAAAATAAAGCCAACAAACAGCCAGGACCATCTTAGGGGATTTAACTCTTTATCTCTTTCCCCTGTTGTATGGTCTGCATAGCAGTTAATACTCTCTGAAATCACCTTGCTTTTAATTTGTTTCTTCCCACCCCCTCACCCATTGTATACACTCCATGAAAGCAGAAACATTGTCTCTTTTACTTTGTGCTAAAGTTTGTTGAATGAAAAAAAAAAAAAGACTTCAGAAAGCACCTCTATCCACCATACCTTTCATATGTTAAAAGACATTAAAACCCTGTACATTTAAGTGATTTACAAATTTTCCAAAACCACAATAAATGAATGAATCAGGATAAGAACCTGGGTCTCTGTGCAGCTCAAGTGTTGGTTATTGTGTGCTAGTTAGTTTTAGGTGGTCACCTGCTCAAGTTCATTTGTCTAGATAGTATTAATTGATTGCCAATAAGTCAGGCACCACATTAGGTGTTGTGATAAATACAAAAAGTACAATAACACTCTTCTTGCCTCAAAGAATTTATTATCCAGTAAGTACAATAAAACCTGTCCACTGAAACTACTCCCCCAAATCATTCCTCCTCCTACGTGAATAAAATCACTGAATCTTTGGCATATTCACCAAAGACACAGCAATTTGGCACTAATATTTTGGTAAAGAGTCAAGTGTATTGTACAGTCTATAAAAATCCACTACCAAATTCATCCACCTGTGTGCCTGTTACCTAAGATATTGGTACATGTCACTATGGGAACATGGTTACAGAGCTCTTTTGATGGAATTGCTGGATGTGACTTCTTCTAGGTATCTACACTTGACTATCTTTTGTCACAGAATTTGCTAATCCCCAAATAGCCACCTTGAGGAGGGGAAAAGAGGGGAACTAGTGCAAACAATAAATTAAGTTTTCATTTCTAGGTGCTTACCCAAGGCCTGAGTCTTTCTAATGACTTCAGGAATATACTTGTTAATACAGGGCAGGCAAAAATTTCATGTCGTCAGCAAAACTTTGATGGTATCAAAATAAATATGAGTCATGTAATTTCAGCTTTTGAAGGTGGGGTCTGAGAAACTAGAAAAGAAGATTTCCTGACTGGCAGGTAGTGAGACAGCAACAGCCCCCTGGGAATGGAGAATCCCGCATCTCCACCTCCACCCAGTGCAATTGCAGAGACCACCGCCAGGGTGCCTAAGGCTGGTGCATTGAAACAAAGGAGAATTTCTTTTTCCCTGTCAATATTCTGAAGCTGCATGAAACAAACACCTCTTTTGTGACTCCTGCAGTCTCAGACAGATCAAAGCTTTCAAGAGGAGGTGTTGCTGGACAGTTTCATTGCTCACGGCTAATGATTCACATGAGAATCCACCCAGGAAAGTTGCTAAGCTGGTTTGTTGGCTGTTTGGTGCAGACTTTTAAAGAGATATTGCCACATTTGAAGACAGAATTTTACTTTACATAAAAATTATACATACAGAGGACAGTGAAAAGACAATTTATATTCTGACAAAGTAAATGGGATTTCTTTTAATTTTCATCCTTAAAAACTATATTTAAAAATGAACTGAAGAACATGACATAACTTTTCCTCAAACATCCCATTCAAAAGGTAGATTTCAAGTTTCTCTGTATGTGATGCTATTAAACTCTGAATAAATGCAGATAAGTTGGAAATATGCCACTTGTTACTGTGGGAAAATCATGATAAAATATTACTCAATAAAGCCCTGTTTGGAGACTGTACACACAGGTGTGGGCACATGCACATCATCAACAACCTTCCTTATATTGTAAAAACCAAAGCATATGCATGCTTGATTTCTTAAGTATTATTCTTACTTGAATACAATTTGCTTAGACAAAAAAAGAGCTAAGAAATAAATCCTTTTACAACCATGATTTCACATGGTTTTCTGGGAACTTTCATTTGGCAGGAATTCTGTGCCTTCATGTATCTTTTACCTAAATCTTAAAAGGAGAGGTGTAATTGAAAAAATACACCCAGCTATTCAGGAGGCTGAGGTGGGAAGATCACTTGAGCTCAAGGATTTGAGGCTGCAGTGAGCTAAGATCATGCCATTGCACTCCAGCCTGAGCAACACAGTAAGACCCTGTCTTTTACAAACAAAAATAAGTAAAGAAAACAGAAAACAACTAAATTAAAATTTTGACGTGATTTTAAAGACTATTGGCTTAGCCCCTCTCCAACAGGATTGGATTGGATGCTTCCTTTACTTGTCTCTACAGCTTGTGGTGTCTTTATCTGTAACAAGGGCTGCAGCATGGTGCCTGAAGCAGGAAGCGATCCAGCCAATGGTTTGTTGCATGGATTGCTAACTACCTCTAAAGCCATTTTCTTTATAGCATGTGTTTTATGAATATCCATACTACCAAATAATAGCTGTAAAGCCTATGGTAGAGTGAAGTAGAATAACCTGGGTGATCCAATAATGACGTCAACACTTGACACTAAAACACTACCATTTGAGCCAAGTGTCATGGCTCTCGTCTGTAATTCCAGTACTTTGGGAGGCTGAGGTGAGCAGACTACATGAGTTCAGCTTAAGACCAGCCTGGGCAATGGTGAGACCCTGTCCCTACAAAAAATAAAAAAATTAGCCAGGCATGGTGGGGCACACCTATTGTCCCAGCTACTCAGGAGGCTGAGGCTGGAGGATGACTTGAGCCCAGGAGGTCTAGGCTGCAGTGAGCCATGACGGCACCACTGCATCACAGCTGGGGCAACGGAGTGAGATCTTGTCTCAAAACAACAACAACAACAACAAAAACAAACACAAAACCCCCAAACACTACCAATTTGAGATTGAGGTGTGCAAGCAAATTCCTTCTTTAGTATGTTTAAATATCGTCGTAGACTCAAGTTAAAAGATAAATGGCATGTATTTGTAATCCAGAGTGTCCAGGCACTATACTTTGTGTAAATATGGTCATATTTAATTGTTGCAACAAACCTATGAGGTGTTATTCCTACCATTCTACAGAGATGAAGAAACTGACTTAGAGAAACCTCCTAGTTAGTAAATGGGAGAAAAGACGGGGTTCAAAGTTGAGTCTGTCTGACTTTAAAGGCAGTGCCCTTTACATATAGCTAGTAGCATTTTTAGTAATTCATATCTTAGTATGAATTATTTCATTCACATGTTAGTATGAATTATTTTATTGAGACCTATTTTCTGCTGGATACAGATGCTCCTTAATTTGCAGTGGGGTTATGTCCCAATAAACCCATCCTAAGTTGAAAATATCATAAGTTGAAAATGCATTGACTATACCTGGCCTGCTCAACATCATATCTTAACCTAATCTACCTTAAACATGCTCAGAACACTTAATTGGCCTACAGTTGGGCAAAAATCACCTAACACAAAGCCTATTTTATAATAGTGTTGAATATTTTATGTGATTAATGAATATTGTACTGAAAGTGAAAAACAAAATTTTTGTATGGATACTTGAAGTACAGTTTCTACAGAATGCATATTGCTTTCTGTCATCTTAACACTGAAAAAACCTAAGTCAAAACATTCTAAGTCAGAGACTGTATGATGTATCAATCTCCCTGAGAAAAGGGAGTTTTGAAGAAAAGAAAAAAGAGTGGACAATTTTAAAGAAGAAGGTAAGGGTAGAAATCTGGGCCACCATAATGATGCTTTGCCAACACAGCATGAGGTTTCAAGGTGCTGAATGCATTTATGTTATGTTGAAGTTAAGCAGGGCATCTTGTGAGAAAGAAAGAAAACACTGAGGGAAAAAAGGATGGTAAAGGCTTTTTCTTAGAATTTGGATATATTTGGTTTTAGTAATCACTGGTCATTAGAGAAATGTAAATCAAAACCACGATGAGATTCCATCTCATACCTGTCAGAATGACGATTATTAAAAAGTCAGGAAAAAACAGATGCTGGCAAGGCTGTGGAGAAATAGGAATGCTTCTACACTGTTGGTGGGAGTGTAAATTAGTTTAACCATTGTGGAAGACAGTGTGGAGATTCATCAAGCATCTAGAACTAGAAATACCATTTGACCCAGCAATCCCATTACTGGGTATGTACCCAAAGGATTGTAAATCATTCTACTATAAAGACACATGCACACGTGTGTTTATTGCGGCGCTATTTACAATAGCAAAGACTTGGAACAAGCCCAAATGCCCACCAATGACAGAATGGATAAAGAAACTGTGGCACATATACACCATGGAATGCTATGTAGCCATAAAAAAGAATGAGTTCATGTCCTTTGCAGGGTCATGAATGAAGCTGGAAGCTATCATTCTCAGTAAACTAACACAGGAACAGAAAACCAAACACCACATGTTCTCACTCGTAAGTGGGAGGTGAACCATGAGAACACATGGACACGGAGGGGAACATCGCACACTGGGGCCTATTGGGGGGCCTGTTGGATTGGGGGTTGAGGGGCGGGAGAGCATTAGGACAAATACTTAATGCATGTGGGACATAAAACCTAGATGATGGGTTAATAGGTGCAGCAAACCACCATGGCACATGTGTACCTATGTAACAAACCTGCATGTTCTGCACATGTATCCCAGAACTTAAAGTAAAATAAAAATAAAAATAATGTAAAATGGAGCAGTACATCTTAAAGTTATGAAGTGATACTGAATGCATCCTTATTTGGGAAATTATTTCTAGTTTATATTGGTTAACTTAAGCAACTATATCTTTGCTTATTTAAAATTCATTTTATCTGATTTTTCATGTTTCCATGAGAATATAAATGATGATTAAGAAGAGTATGAATGGAAAAAATGTCAAGCTTGGGACAGAGGACTAGAATTTTCTCTACAAAGACAAATATAGCCCCACTTCTTCAACACCAGTAACTTGGGTTCTGGAAATGAGAAAGGCAGGCTCACCTACTCATTCAGCAGGCTCATGGGGTATAACATAATGCTTTGGTTCCTTTCATGCTCATCTCTTTATGAAAAAGCAGTTGTAAATGCCTACCATTACCCAGTAAGTGCTTTGCTTCTGAAGAACAATTCATAATATAGTAACTAAATATAGATGCCTAATGTTAACAAATTCCACTCCTTTCCTATGACTATTAGTCTGTTTTTTGCTAAGGATTCCAAAGTGTTGCATATGTCTCAATAATGGACGTCCTTGAAGGCAGCCTATCAATGGTTAAGAACACCAACTCTGGAAAGAGAGCCTGCCTGGGTTCAAATAAGCCTCTACCACTTACTGGTTGTATGACTTCAAGAAAGTTACTCAGTGTAGCCAAGTCTCAAGTACCTCATCTGAAATGTGAAGTAATAATTTTATCTAACTCATAAGATTGTTGTGAACACCAAAGTCCTCTTTGGTCCTCCTTGAGCCTGGCTGGGCATGATGGCTCACACCTATAATCCCAGTACTTTGGAAGGCTGAGGTAGGAGGATCACTTGAGCCCAGGAGTTTGTGACCAGCCTGGGCGACAGGGTGAGACTCCATCTCTAAAAAAAAAAAAAATTTTTTTTTAGAGATGAGGTCTCACCCTGTCGCCCAGGCTGGAGTACAGTGGCACGATCTTGGCTCACTGCAACTTCCGCCTCCCGCGTTCAAGCTATTCTCCTGTCTCAGCCTCCCGAGTAGCTGGGATTACAGGTGTGCACCTCCACACCCAGCTAATTTTTGTATTTTTAGTAGAGACGGGGTTTCACCATGTTGGCTAGGCTGGTCTCGAACTCCTGACCTCGTGATCCACCTGCCTCGGCCTCCCATAGTGCTGGGATTACAGGCGTGAGCCACTGCGCCCAGTCCCAAAAAATTCTTTTTTAAAATGAGCCGAGTAGGATGGCTTGCACCTATAGTCCCAGCTTCTTGGGAGGCTGAAGCGGGAAGATCACTCGAACCCAAGAGGTTGAGGCTGCAGCAAGTGGTGATGGGGCTACTGCACTCCAGTCTGAGCAACAGAGTGAGACCCTGTCTCAAAATAAAATAAAATAAAATGAAATAAAAAATAAAATAAAATAAAATAGAAGATGATCCATATAGTATGCTTAGTGTAGTGCCCAACATGTAGCAAGTGCTCAGTTAAATTTTTTTCCCAAGAAATGAATTTTGAGGTTCCAAGTAATCTTTATTTCACAGTCTGTTTAATTTTTCTAGGTTAGTCTTTCTATATTCCTACTTCTTCTAAAATCCAGAGTTTAACGTGAAACATATATAAACTCCTAACACAAATATGGTGGCAAACATGAAGAGTTAATTTTGGAAGTAATTAGGAAGTTGATGAAATTGGAATCACTTTTCAACCTTCTTCTGTGGGAAGCTTCTTCCACACACAGTAACTGGTAATTTACTTGGTTGCTCTACAGTTCTTCAGAAACAGAGAGAAAATAGAACAAACTTTGTCTAAACAGTTAAGCTTAAATATACCCATCCCAAGTGGATGCTGATTGGTAAATTCTTGTTTTTCTTTTTTTCTTTTTTTTTTTCTTTCCGCTCTGCCACCTAGGCTGGAGTGCAGTGGCACGATCTGGGCTCACTGCAACCTCTGCCTTCCAGTTCAAGCGATTCTCCTACTTCAGCCTCGCTAGTAACTGGGATTACAGGCGCCCACCAACCATGCCTGGCTAATTTTTGTATTTTTATTAGAGCCAGGGTTTCACCATGTTGGCCAGGCTGGTCTCAAACTCCTGACTTCAGGTGATCCGCCGCCTCAGCCTCTCAAAGAGCTGGGATTACAGGTGTGAGCCACCACGCCCAGTCTAATTGGGAAATTCTAATGAAAGGTAAATTACACTCCAGGGAATTAGCGCCCAGAGATAATTGCAGTTGACCTTAATATAGGCTCCCAATAGTAAAACAAATATGAATTTTTGAACACATAGAAAATACAAAAATATCTCTCACATATTTCTTCATCTAAGTATGCCAGAAAGGTCCCTGGCCTGGAGTGAAAAGACTCAAAAAGAAGAGGGAGCCATGGGAACATCCTGGTGCTCAGCTGAAGATTTTGTAATCTCCAGTCAAATCTGTAAGGCATATTTCCCAATCCTTGGAAATACTAAATGGGCCGGATGCTCTACCTACCTATTCCATTTAAATGTGATATTTATAGGTCTTGAACAACAGTTAAAATGTATTTCAGTAGAATAATTTTGTCATACCATGCCAGGTATATTGTTTCAAGTGCCACTGCTAGTTTAATTTAATGCTTCATTTATTTTTGCTGTCTCTCTAATTGTCAAGTATGTTATTCATGTTGTTTCATTGCTTAGGCACCCAAGTAATGATGATCTTCCTGCCATGTACACCAACACATCACTATTTCCACTACTGGAAGTGAGAAGATGGTGAGTAGATGACATCGGTGCACAACATTATGGCAGATTTTACATCCTAAATCAAGTTTATTTACGCCAGTACTATATTAGTTTATATTCTCTCACCACAGATTGGTAAACAAAAATGAAAAAATGTAGACTGGTATTTTCAAGGGAGTAGGATAGAGTGTGTATGTGTAATGTATGTGTGTCTGAATAGATATTTCATGCTCCTTAAAAATAATGTGACTATTCTGAGTTAAATCATTATCAAATATTAGCACATTCTATTTTTCTTACAAACAAAGGTACATTAGATGCCAAAGCAATTTTTATCATTCATCAACTATTGAATACTCTTTTCAGAAAAAAGCATACATAATTTTATCTATTCATTAACTCCCTCCCCAAGAGTTCTCTTGTCAAAGATGGTTGAAGTGCTATAACTACAAAACGACTTCAGGATATAGAATAATATGGAGGAACAAAAAGACTGATCATTCAAAATGATTTTTTAAAATCCCGAGGAACACACAAACCAACAAATAATGAACTTCATAGACACTGAAAAAGATGTGATCAAAATGAGGTTTTCTGAGGTAAGCACAATGGGAAACACTGGAGGTGGAACAAACTATTAGGCCATTAAACTTCTTTCAGAGAAGGGCTATTCCTTTTTTTATTTTGATGACAGTGAGATGCAGCACGTATTTTTGCAGTAGTTTCAGAAGTTTGATAGACACAAGTGTTTGAGTGCGGCTCTCAAATGTATTCACTATCAATAACACATGATGCTGACATTAATAAAGGACACATAGAAGTGCCCAATTTAAATTCTAAGGTATGTTAATTAGTATAAGAAAATATTTTTAAAAAGGAACAGATACTTGTACTTTGTTCTGTCACGTAGATATTTTCATAGTTTGACCAGTCTACTTAAATCATCTGAATTTACCTAATGAGTTTGCTCACACTTATGTTTCTCACAATGTAGGCTCCCTGAAGCAGGGACTAAAAGTGTCTGGTACACATCTTAGGCCCTTAATAATGTTGTTGAATGTGCTAGTAAATGGATGAGTTACCAATTGCACAAGTGAAAACAGTTATGCTTGTGGAAGTAATGAACAAATAAACAGCAAACTAGAATTACAAATGCTGCATATTATATTTTCACTGTGTTATTGACCACAATTTAGTTCATCTAGAAACAATTTTAAAATCAAGCAGAGATTTTAGCTCTCATTCACATTCTTCTTGTATTGCTATTGAGAATATTTATTTTCTCACTAATAATCATTCCTTTTTTTTAACAAAATACCTTCTTTGAAGTATATTGAGATAGAAGTATTCATTCTGGATATTTTAAAACAAGAGATGCTTAGTAAAGACCAAGAAAATGACAAAAATTATTTTGCAAATATTTATGTGAACTAGAAGATACTCATACTTAGGGAATTTAATGCCTAAACTTTTGTCCAAAGCTTTCTTTTAAATTGTTTTAATGACTGTTGAATATTTGGTAATAAGATGAAAATACTGAAAACCAAAAAAGTGTTAGTTCTAACCCAATTTACCTTTCTATCTATAATAAGCCCATATTTACAAATTGTACTGTATGACTTTGGTCAAAAGCAACTCATCCTTCCTTTAAAAAATCCATATGGAATTGGAGAGCAATTTAAAACAAAGCCAAATGAGATTTGTCATGTTGATAGTCAGTCCCACTGGCTCAGTCCCTGCTCTCTTGTTCACCTTTTCCTTCACTTCTGGGACTGTCATTCAAGCTTGTGGTGTCAACTTTCACTTCTGTGCCAAAGATTCACAAAAACATTTTCTATCATGCCCTCTTATCTTGCTACTATTCTTGTGTTTGCATCTTTCTGTTGGTGGTGATGTTGTCACCCCAGCACACTCTGTCCCAATACAAGGTCAATCACACTCAGAAGAAAAAACTGCACTCGCACCTCCTAACTCCTCTGGTCACAGACAGCACCTAGCACATTCAGGTGGGCTGGCCGCAGACAGCCATCTCAGTGACCTCACAGCTCCTCCAGCTGTGCATGCATGAAACTTGAAATCATCTTGATCTCTTCTTTCTTCTCTGCTGTGTTTCCAAGCCTTGCCAAGTGCTCCCCTATGTGAAGCTTTTCATCTTTATTCCCATGCCAAATTCCAACCTCCAATCTCCATGACTTCCCTCTGCTATTTCACAGGTTACTTATTACCACAGTCCTTGTCCAATCTGGCCCAAGCTGGAAAATGTTGTTGGACTTTCCCTGAAAAAAATCTCCTCAATATGTCATTTTTTTTTTGCCATATTCAGAATAAGCAGTAAGTATAACCTACATGGGGCACAAAGTAGCCCTGCAAAATATAGCAGTGTTTTCTAGTAATTGCAGTCTCAAGTTTGTATTCTCTCTGAAAGTAGATAGAATATTATTAAAGGGAAGATTATTAAGGAGAAAAAAGATGTTCTCATAGCAATACATGAAGAATATGAATAAGTGCTGAAATCTCTGCTTGATTTTAAAATTGTTTCTAGATGAACTAAATCATGGCCAATAACAAAATGAAAATAAAACATGCAGCATTTGTAATTCTAGTCTGCTGTTTATTTGTTCATTGCTTTCACAAATTTAACTGCTTTTATTGGTGTAATCCGTAACTCATTCATTTACTTGTTTTGTGTGTGTGTGTGTGTGTGTGTGTGTGTGACAGAGTCTCCCTCTATCACCCATGATGGAGTGCAGTGGCGTAATCACAGCTCACTGCAACCTAGAACTCTTGGGCTCAGAAGATGTTCCCACTTCAGCTGGGACTACAGGCATGCACCACCACACCTGGCTAATTTTTTTTTCTTGTATTTTTTGTAGACATGAGGTTTTGCCATATTGCCCAGGCTGGTTTGGAACTCCTGGGCTCAAATGATCCACCTGTCTCGGCTTCCCAAAGTGCTGGGATTATAGGCGTGAGCCACTGGGTGCAGGGTCTGTACACACTGACTTCCATTAAGACAACTCTTCCTGTCAGAGACCCAGGCCTGACCACTCTCTACAAGGACAGTGACAGAGCATCTACACAGGAAGAGCTAGAATCAATCTGATAGGGAAATAGACCTAGGGGATGTGGATTACAGCAAGGATATTACTTCCACTTAAAAGCATAGATTTTTTGAGGTGGCTTGAAACTACTTTACATGATAAGCAGATGTTTTGCTCATGTTGAATTTTTATTAACCTATCTGCTATAAATTCTATCCCTCTCCATGAAAAAAAATCTGTAAGGCTGCTATCCTCCATCTAGTAGCTAATTTTTATTTGTTTCCCCTGATGTTGCAAATTTTAAGAGTTTTCTTACTGAAGCATTCAGAGTAAGCACAGGGATGATATAAAAAATATTTAGCAACCAATTTGACATGGGCACTGAGCAATCAGATGGCCATCAGCTGGAGAAGACTGGGTTGGCTGGCTCGTGCATCCTGGCTACATACCATCTGGGGCATATGTGACCCTGGTGCACTGTACACAGGCCTAGGAGACCTCTGCTACCCAACCATCCAGTGCCATGGTGTGTGGGGAGCATCTCTGCTTAGGATACAGATTTCTCAGGCCTGGGACCCAGAAACTCTCGAGTTGTGGCTCAGTGGTCTATTTTAATAAACTCTCCAGATGATTTTGATGCAAGCCAAAGACAGAGACCTAATCTGTGTGTGGATTATTCCTACTGCCCGCTTCCTTGCCCTCATAACTTGGCATAAAAGATAGGGGCCAGAGAGCAGGCAGTTTGCAGACGACCTTTGTTCTCTCTTTTAACCGCCAATGTGTGTTGTTTTTTTTCTAGTAGGAATAAAGATTAAATTGGCTAACAGAATCTTGTGGAAATAGCAGTGAAATAGAAAGACTATGATTGGTGTTAATAATATGGACTTAACACCCATTGTTAAACACCTAATCATATATTTTTATTCCATATAGTAATAGTTTAATTATACAAGCTTAGGTTCACAGGCTAATATTCTAGGTTTCAGTTTTTAAATTTATTGCATGAATATAATTGAAAAGAATTTTTTTAAGTTACATTTTTTGACAATTTGATTATTTGCAAGAGAGAATTTTAATATACAGGGATACAGTATATGAAAAGAGCAGGTTTCAGTCAGGCTGAATTTTCAGATAGAAATCAAAAATTAAAATAAAAATATTAGATGAAAATCTTGAAAAGGTACATTGCATTCTCTTAATATAATTTCTCCTTTTGTTAATAATTCAGGATCAACATTATGAATAGTCATTGTTTTATTTATATGCAGTGTGCTTAACTCTCTTTCCTATTTGTCTGTTTCTAATCATCACTGGATTTGAAAGTGATTTAATAAAACACTTAAAAGTGCAAAAACTGAAAGTAAACAGTTTCTGAAGGAAGATATAAAATTCGAAGCATGAATTGCGTGAGCTTTAAGTTCGTTGATCTCATGACATTGAGTTAATAGGTCAGATACCTTTTACTTCATTATTGATCTTTTTGCCAACTCTTCTTAGGTGAAGTTTTTTTGTTTGCTTTGTTTTGTTGTGAGACAGAGTCTCGCTCTGTCACCCAGGCTGGAGTGCGGTGGCATGATTTCAGTTCACTGCAAACTCCACCTCCCAGGTTCAAGTGGTGCCTCAGCCTCCCGAGTAGCTGGGACTACAGGCGCATACTACCATGTCGGGTTAATTTTTTTGTGTTTTTAGTAGAGATGGGGTTTCACCATGTTGGCCAGGCTGGTCTCGAACTCCTGACCTCAGGTGATTCACCCACCTCTGCTTCCCAAAGTGCTGGGATTATATGCATGAGCCACCGTGCCTGGCTGAGATTCTGATACACAAAAGTTTTAAAAAATTGAATCTCTTAAGAGATCTGTAGGCTCAATTCTTTTTAAAAATGTGTTACTTCCCCTGAGTTTTAAAACAACCCTACTTGTAATCTGACATTTCATAAGAACTATAAACTTGTGAATCTCTCTGAATTTGACATTCTATCCAGTTGAACTCAACAGAATTAAGGCCACACATGTAATCAGAAAATAAACTATTAAACTTATTTTGAAGAAATTTATATTCATTTGGCAATTGAATGTCTCACCTAATCAAAAACTTATTTAACCAACATAGGTTGCGTTTTTCCTTCTCAGAGAGGTAAGACAGAGCCTGTATTATTTCTATGTAGTCACTGCGTCATTCTGGCATGTCTTTGGTTGGGTATGACTCACTGAACAGAAAAGACCTTCTTTCACTACTGAAAATGAGACTTGTTTAAACAAAGCATTGTTAATTCTACTTGGTTGAAACAGGAGGCTACCTGGATGATTATCCTGCTATTTTTTCTTTTTTACTATGGACGCATGACTGAGTCACACTTGGGAATTACAGCATGGGGTCATTGTATAACCAAAAATCTAAAAGAAATTAAAAATAAAGTAAAATTTGTAACAATTTCACAATGATCAAAAAAGTACATAATATTTAATATTTCATACAATGAATTGTTAGTTATTGTGGACTCCACTAAAACAGTGTCTTAATTCTCACAAGCTTATAAGCAGCATGGTGTCTTGTAATGTTGGGGAAGTGAATTCACACTTGGCGGTAGCTTTATCTCACAGTCAAACTGTAGATTTCAGTTAAGGAACTTGAGTTAGAATTCTTTTCCACACCTCTTTGTTATTATTATTTTTTATACTTTTCCAAGTTTCATTTTCTCTTTGGCCTATAGAGATACCATAATATTTTTTATCTTATTCCAGGAAATTTTTAAAAGGAGGATTCTTTATGAGCATAAAAGTTCTCATATGTTACTGTCCAAACAGGCAAATAGTGAGACTCTATTGCAAGGAAAGCAAAAAAACCTGTAAGACACAACTAAGTCAAAAGGAAACTAGCCACTCACTCTTGACCTGTAATAGATAATTGACATGTGATACCTTTATTAGTATACCTCAAATGCAACATAATCTACCTTGTGGTATTGTTGTAATCACTTACCACAAATAAAATGTTATCCTAGTCCACTTACATGCTAGGAATAATGTTTTGCACACACGAAGTTAGAGACTGCCTGGTTATGGCCATGTGACGAAGTTCTCACCAGTAGAGTATGAGCAGCAGTGATACGTACAATTTCTGCCACAATTTAAAGGAAAATTGCTGGCCTTGATTTTCCTATTCTTCAAGCTGAACACAAATATATTCACTTGCCAACTTTGACCATAAAGACAAGAAGAAAGTCTGAGATGCTGAAAAGAACAAAAAGGAAGGGATCTGGATTCCTGGATGGCTATGTGGAGCAGAGTCACCTTGGAACCCTGAACTGCTCATTTGGGGACTATTAGGTTATATATGAAACAAATAAATGTTTATTTTGTGAAGCAACTATATTTTGGGATCTCTTTATTACTGTAGCTTAGCTTTTTGACATAATGTTGAAGAAATTGGTATTGAAAGTGGGATGCAGATAGAAATCACAAAAACAAAAAAGATGTGGTTTTGGCTTGAAAATCAAGTAACATACAGAAAGGACAAAATATAGTAGATGGGAACTACGGTTACCCTCAGTCATGCGTTGAAAACATTTGGTAAAAATATGACATGTGATGATTTGCAAGACAAGCACATTTCCCACTGAGCTTGTTCCTCTAGGTGAAGTGGTTAGAAATTTCCAGATAGATAGTGTGAGAAGATGGCGATACAGTTTGAATGTTGTTCCCTCTAAGTCTCATGTTGAAATGTAATCCCCAATGTTGAAGGTGGGGTCTGGTGGGGGGTGTTTGGGTCATGGAGGTGGATCCCTCATGGCTTCGTACTGTCTTCATGATAGTGAAAGAGTTCTCGTGAGGTCTAGTTGTTTAAAAGTGTGTGGCACTGCCCCCACCCCCCCAACTCTCACCGCTGCTTCCAATTTGCATTTCACGATGAGTAAAAGATCCCTGAGGTCTCAGATGCCCAGCACCACACTTCCTATATAGCCTGCAGAACCATAAGCCAATTAAATCTCTTTTCTTTATAAATTACTCAGTTTCAGGTCTTTCTTTCTTTCTTCCTTCCTTCCTTCCTTCCTTCTTTCTTTCTTTTCTCTTTTTTTTTTTTTTTTTTTTTTGGGCAGAGTCTCACTCTGTCACCCAGGCTGGAGTACAGTGGTGTGATCTCGGCTCACACAATCTTCACCTCCTAGGTTCAAGTGATTCTCCTGCCTCAGCCTCCAAGTAGCTGGCACTAAAGGCATGCACCACCACGCCTGGCTAATTTTTGTATTTTTGTAGAGACAGGGTTTCACCATGTTGGCCAGGCTGGTCTTGAATTTCTGACCTAAGTGATCCACCCACTTCGACCTCCCAAAGTGTTGGGATTACAGGTGTGAGCCGCTGCGCCCAGCCAGGCATTTCTTTATGGCAACGCAAAAACAACCTAATACAGATAGTTACAGTATAAAAGTCAGAAAGCAGATACACTTAAAATTAAATTTAAAAAAAATGGGGTATGGTTATTGAAACATGCAATCAATTATAGGAAAAAAAACCCTGCAGTTACTATGTTTTCAATGCATTGTGTTACCAAATTAGCCATCAGCATAATTTGGAAAAGCAAAATTGTGAGGCATGAAGTAGTCTTCAAGATTGCATACTCTCTGATATCCATGTAAAAGACACAAAATAAGTGACCAGAAGGCAAGGCCAGAGGCCACAACGACCATAGGCAAAGGAGTTCCTCTCAGAGAGTAGAACCAGGGACAGCCAGACGGGTCAACCAAGAACCCACTCCCCTCCCAGAGCAGCCAGATGAATGACTCCCACGCAGCACAGTGATAACTGCTCTAGATCAGTCTCTGTAGTGTGCTTCTCACGCTTTCCTTTTCCAAATTGTGGCTTATATTGCACTTATCCTATTCCTGCTCTGCTACTGTTTATTTGGGGGGTGGGGATTGGAGGGAGGTAACATATTGATCTGGTGGAGAGGACTGTGTTTCAACCAGTGATCCTAAACTTTGAGCTGGATGAAATAACTGAATTAGACTTTGGCTTACTTACTTTGGAAAGGGAACAAGTATGTTCTATTTGTGGAAGGAAATTTGCATCTAAACAGTTGGGTGGCTAGAGCCAAATATTGTGTCAGAAACTGCTAACTGCTCACCAAATTCCATTCTCTCCTGTGCTGTAGTAATAGAATTTAAGTTGATCATATGACTTCCTTGGCAGAGATTACATTTCTCTGAGTCCTTTGCAGATGATAATGTGATGTGATGGCATTCTTGCCAATGCAATGTGAGCCAAGTGGCTGGTTACAATTTCTGCCTCACTTGTTTTAAAGACAAGTAAAAGGCAAAGGGCCTGAGGTTGGGATGCAAAAGAAACAGGATGACTGGAGTGAAATAAGCCAGAGAGCACAGGCCAGACCAGTACATAGTGCAAAGCTTGAATTTTATTCTGCAAGAAACAATTGAGCCAACTAATGATAAGATTTCATTTGCATTTTCAAAAAGAGACTTGACTATGTTGGAGCAGAAAGAACACTTCAGAGGCTATTGCAAGAGCCCAGGTGAGTGATGAAAGTGGCTTCGTCTAGAATGGTGGCAGTGAGGGAAATGATCAGCTCATATTCTGGATACATTTTATGAGCCCCTTAGGACATGCTCATGAATTGGCTGTAGAGTAAAAGGGAGCAGAGTCAACTCAGGTGAATTCTAGGTTTTTGGCCAGAAAAATTGGATGAATGGGAAGATTGAGAGAGGAGCAAATCTGGGGTGTGGTCTTAAACCACGAGTTTTGTTTCAGATATTTTAAATTTTGTCTATTGGAGATCCAAGTAGAGGTGTCAAGGAAGCGGTTGCATAACTGGGCCTCAGTTTAAAGATGGTGTTTCAACCTGAGAGATGAGACTTGACCACCAAATATGTCCATGTGTAGAAAATGAATAGAAGAGAGTCCAGTACTTACTGGCAGTGTGCACAAAATTCAGAGGCCAGGAGGAGAGAAAGAATAGTGAAGTCACAGAAGAAGAAGTATTTTGGAAGTTAAGTAAAGAAAGTGTTTCTGGATGGAGGTAATGAAGGACTAGATGAAATGCTGCTCTGCATCTGAGCTGTTGTATGTGTTGTGTGTGTTGTTGTTCTTTCATTATTTATAAATAAAAAGGAAAAAATATGTCTCATATAGCCAAGTCTACTTGACTTTTCTATACCAGAAATGCTTATAGGGCTATTGTTATTAGAAAAGAAAAAAATAATACTATTTTTAAATTTCAATTGCCTTTTTTTTTTTTGAGACAGGATTTTGCTCTGTCACCCAGGCTGGAGTGCAGTGGTGTGAACATAGCTTTCACTGTAGCCTTGACCTCCCGGGCTCTCTCTCTCTCTCTCACACACACACACACACACTCACACACACACACACAAACACACACACACACACACACACACACATATATATATATTAGAAACAGGGTTTTGCCATGTTGCCAGGCTGGTCTCAAACTTCTGAGCTCAAGAGATTCACCCGCCTCAGCCTCCCAAAGTACTGGGATTACAGGTGTGAGCCACGGTGCCCAGTCCCCAACTATCTTTTATAAAAGTTGGATCCTGTTAAAGTGCCCTCTATTCACCCTTTATTCTGCTGAGTACCCTGAAGGGTTTGAATATATATATGCATCTAAGTGTTGTGAAAGGTGGAATTCATTGATATAAAAAAAGGGAAAATAGGCAGGACTGCCAGCTATATAGGACTGAAGAGATTCACAAATCATCTCTCCAGAAAACAACTATGAAACTGACAAAAATAGTTAACCAAAAAAAAAAAAAAAAAAAAAAGCAAGCCCTGGAAATCTACAAAAGGCAAACAACAATGTAAGAGACATATATTCACAAAAAACTACTGAATTTTAGGGAAAACAGTGGAAGTCTGTGGCAGTCTTGACTGAAGTTGTCCACTGGCCCTGCCTCAGCTCAGATGATGCAGTAGTTCTACCAGGGCCAGCTGGCCATGAAAACCAGCACCTTCACTGCTGGAGGCCGCTGATTTTATTTTATTTAGAGTGGAGGATGGAAAAATCTTACCCAGCAGTGAACACGAAAAGCCTGCAGCATGAGGCTATGGTCCTGGTTGGGGCAAGTAACAGAATGTAAGACCAGCAAGATATTTAGAAGGGAGATAGCAATTGAGGCACTTGATAAACATTCCACACATGCCTGGCTGCCTGGGAGCCTGTGTGCATGAATGGTGGAGATGTGAGGGCCAACAATAACAACAAAAGGCCACGCTGACTTGAAAACTGCCCAAACTAAACACAGATCCACCAGCAGAGGGTGAAAGCCTTATAGCCCACCGTTTTTGAACACAACTTTTGTTCAATCATTGCCGGACCATTTAATTATGCAAAACCAGGGGTCACTTCTAAGAGACCAGGTTAAAAAATAAAAACAATAAAAAAGTTAAGCAGAGGCATCAACAGCTGCACATCATGGGGCTTCTAAACGCCTCAGATTTAATTCAGATATGTTACTTAAAAACAAGTAGGCAAACAACAAAAGCCACACACACACCCCAAAAAAAACCCTCAGAGAAAAAGAGATAATCCAGAGTTGCTACAATATATTATCTGAATTGTCTAGCTTTCTACAAAAATTTATAAAACATGCAAGAAACACAAATAGGAAAATGTAAATTATACTTAGTATAAAAACAGCCAATGAAAACTGTCTCTGAGTGGGTCTAAATGTTGGATTTAGCAGACAAAAATTTCTAATTAGATATGATAAATATCTCTGAAGAACTTAAGAGGTCAGTATACACATGTTCAAAGAACTAAAGGAAATGTGGTGGCAATTGCTAAAATGTGGGAGCTATTAATAAAGAAAAAGAATCTTCTAGAAAAAACAAAATGGAAATTCTAGGGTTGAAAAATATGTACATATTGGCTGGGTGCGGTGGCTCACACCTGTTATCCCAGTACTTTGGGAGGCTAAGGCAGGCAGATTGCTTGGGTCCAGGAGTTTGAGACCAGCCCTGGGCAACATGACAAACTCTGTCTCTACAAAACATACTAAAATTGGCCCAGTGTGGTGGCATGCACCTGTAGTACCAGCTACTCAGCTACTAGGGATGCTGAGATGGGGGAATTGCTTGAGCCTGGAGACCGAGGTTGCATTGAGCCGAGATCAAACCACTGCACTCCAACCCGAGCAACAGAGCAATACCTTGTCTCAAAAAGAAAAAAAAAAAAAAAGAAAAATATGAAAATGTCTCTAAATGCATTTTTTGTAATATTCAAAAAACTGGAAGCAATTTAATTATCCATCAACTAGTGAGTGACTAAGCAAAATATGCTGTATACACACACATACACACATATTCAATTATATACAAGTTTATTCCTTTTTGATGCTCAGTAATATTCAATTGTATTCAATTGTATATAAGTGAATACTACTGAGCATTAAAAAGGAATAAACTTGTATACATAAATACTCTATAGGAATAAGCAAATATAGGCAAAGTGGTTTTTTGTTTTTGTTTTTGTTTTTTGAGACTGAGTCTCTCTCTGTCACCCAGGCTGGAGTGCAGTGGCACTATCTTGGCTCACTGCAACCTTTGCCTTCCGGGTTCAAGCACTTCTCATGCCTCAGCCTCCCGAGTAGCTGGGATTACAGGCGCCACCACCATGCCCAACTAATTTTTGTATTTTGATAGAGACAGGGTTTCACCATGTTGGCCAGGCTGGTCTCGAGCTCCTGATCTCAAGTGACCCACCTGCCTCGGCCCCCCAGAGTGCTGAGATTACAGGCGTGAGCCACCACGCCTGGCTGGCAAACAGGTTTAAATAATGTGTTTGTAATATCTTTTAGAGAATGTGTACACATCATAATCGGTGACATTATGCTGTGGTAAGAAACAACCTGGATGATTTATGATTTAAATCAGGGGTCCGCAAACTTTTTGGCACCAGGGAGCAGTTTTGTGGAAGATGGTTTTTCCATGGATGGGGTGGTGGGTGGTGGGGATGGTTTGGCGATGGTTCAAGTGCATTACATTTATCGTGTACTTTATTTCTGTAATTATTACATTGTAATATTAATATATAATGAAAGAATTATACAACTTCCATTATGTAGAATCAGTAGGAGCCCTGAGCTTGTTTTCCTGCAGCTAGATGGTCCCATCTGGGGGTGATGGGAGACAGTGACAGATCATCAGGCAGTAGACTCTCATAAGGAGCGCACAACCTAGATCCCTCACATGCACAGTTCACAGTAGGGTTCGAGCTGCTATGAGAATCCAGTGTTGCTGCAGATCTGACAGGAGGCCAAGTTCAGGTGGTAATGTGAGTGATGGGGAAAGGCTGTAAATACAAATGAAGCTTCATTTGTTTGCCCGCTGCTTACCTCCTGCTGTGTGGTCGAGTTCCTAACAGGCCACAGACCAGTACCGGTCTGTGGCCTAGGCACTGGGACTTGTATTGTATACAATTGTACACTGCTGTTTCTACCAGCAGTGTAAAAGTGTTTCCTTTTCACCACATCCATGCTAACATCTATTATTTTTTAATTTTTAAATGATGGCCATTCTTGCAGGAGTAAGGTGGTATAGCATTGTGGTTTCAATTTGCATTTCTCTGGTAATTAGTGATGTCAAACACTTTTCATATGTTTGTTGGCCATTTGTATATCTTCTTTTGAGAACCGTCTATTCATGCCCTTAGTCCACTCTTTGATAGAATTGTTCCTTTTTTTCTTGCTGATTTGTTTGAGTTCCTTGTAGATTCTGGATATTAGTCCTTTGTTAGATGCATAGTTTGCAAATATTTTCTCCCACTCTATGGATTATCTGTTTACTTTGCTGATTATTTCTTTTGCTGTGTAGACGCTTTTTAGTTTAATTAAGTCCCATCTATTTATTTTTGCTTTTTTTGCATTTGCTTTTGGGTTCTTGACCATGAACTCTTTGCCTAAGCTAATGTCTAGAAGAGTTTTTCTGATGTTATCTTCTAGAATTTTTATGGTTTCAGGTCTTAGATTTAAGTATTTAATCCATCTTGAGTTGATTTTTGTGTAAGGTGAGAGATGAGGATCCAGTTTCATTCTTCTACATGTGGCTTGCCAGTTATTCCAGCACCATTTGTTGAATAGGATGTTCTTTTCCCACTTTATGTTTTTATTTGCTTTGTCAAAGATCAGTTGGCTTTAAGTATTTGGCTTTATTTCTGGGTTCTCTATTATCTTCCATTGGGCTACATGCCTATTTTTATACCAGTACCATGCTGTTTTGGTAACTATAGCCTTGTACTCTGTTTGAATTTGGGGAAGGTGATGCCTCCAGATTTGTTCTTTTTTGTTTAGTCTTGCTTTGGCTATGTGGGTTCTTGTTTGGTTCCATATGAATTTTAGGATTGTTTTTTCTAGCCCTGTGAAGAATGGTGATAGTATTTTGATGGAAATTGCATTGAATTTATCGATTGCTTTTGGCAGTATGGTCATTTTCACAATATTGATTCTACCCATCCATGAGCATGGGATATGTTTCCATTTGTTTGTGTCATCTGATTTCTTTCAGCAGTGTTTTTTAGTTTTCCTTGTGGAGATCTTTCCCCTCCTTGGTAAGGCATATTCCTAAGTATTTTTTATTCTTTGCAGCTATTGTAAAAGGGGTTGAGTTCTTGATTTGACTCTCAGCTTGGTCAATATTGGTGTATAGCAGTGGTACTGATTTGTGTACATTGATTTTGTATCTTGAAACTTTACTGCATATTTATCAGATATAGGAGCTTCTTGGATGAGTCTTTGGGGTATTTTTGTTTGTTTTTTGTTTTTTAGTTTTTTTTTTTTTTTTTTTTGGAGATGCAATTTCTCTCTTATTGCCCAAGCTGGAGTGCAATGGCACTATCTTGGCTCACTGCAATCTCTGTCTCCTGGGTTCAAGTGTTTCTCCTGCCTCAGCCTCCCTAGTAGCTGGGATTACAGGCATGTGCCACCATGCCCAGTTAATTTTGTATTTTTCGTAGAAACGATGTCACCATGTCAGCCAGGCTGGTCTCAAGCTCCTGACCTCAGGTGATCCACCCACCTTGGCCTCCTAAAGTGCTGGGATTACAGGCATGAGCCACCATGCCTGGCCGTCTTTGGGATTTTCTAAGTATACCATCACATTGTTGGTGAACAGTGACAGTTTGATGTCATGTTTACCCATTTGGATGCACTGTATTTCTTTCTCTTGTCTGATTGCTCTGGCTAGGACTTCCAGTATTGTGTTGAATAGAAGTGGTGAAACTGGGTATCCTTGTCTTGTTCCATTTCTCAGGGGGAATGCTTTCAATTTTTCTCCATTCAGTATAATGTTGGCTGTAGGTTTGTCATAGATGGCTTTTATTACCCTGAGGTATGTGCCTTCTATGCTGATTTTGTTGAGGGTTTTAATCATAAAGGGATCCTGGATTTTCTCAAATGCTTTTACTGTGTCTCTTGGGATAATCATAAGAATTTTGTGTTTAATTCAGTTTATGTGATGTCTCACATTTATTGACTTTGTGTGTGTTAAAGTATCCCTGCATCCCTGGTATGAAACCCACTTGATCATGATGTATTAACTTTTTGATATGCTGTTGGATTTGGCTAGCTAGTATTTTGTTGAAGATTATTGCATCTTGGTTCATCAGAGATATTGGTCTGTAGTTTTTTTTGTTGGTGGTATGTCCTTTCCTGGTTTTGGTATCAAGATTATACTGGCTTCATAGAATTATTTAGGGAAGATTCCCTCTTTCTCTACCTTTTAGAATAGTTTCTGTAGGATTGGTACCAATTCTTTGAATGTCTAATAGAATTCAGCTGTGAATCTATCTGGTTCTGGACATTTTTATGTTGGCAATTTTTTAATTACTGTTTTAATCTTGTCACTTGTTATTGGTCAGTTGAGAGTTTCCATTTCTTCCTGGTTTAATCTAGGATGGTTGTATATTTCCAGGAATTTATCCATCTCCTGTAGGTTTTCTAGTTTGTGTGCGTAAAGGTGTTTATAATAGCCTTGAATGATCTTTTGTATTTCTTTTGTAACAGTTGTAATATCTCCCATTTTGTTTCTAATTGAGTTTATTTGGATCTTCTCCTCTTTTTTTGGTTAATCTTGCCAATGGTCTATCAATTTTTTAAAATCTTTTCAAACAAACAGTTTTTGTTTCATTTATCTTTTGTATTTTTTTACTTCAATTTCATTTAGTTCTGCACTGATCTTTGTTATTATTATTATTTTTCTTCTTCTGGATTTGGGTTTGGTTTGTTCTTGTTTCTCTAGTTCCTTGAGGTCTACTTGTGAACATAGATAGTCTAATTGTGCTCTTGCGATTTTTGTTTGTTTGTTTTGATACAGAGTCTTTGTCACCAAGCGGGAGTGTAGTGGCAAGATCTTAGTTCATTGCAACCTTTGCCTCCTGGGTTCGAGCAATTCTCGTGCCTCAGCCTCCTAAGTAGCTGGGATTACAGGCATGCACCACCATGCCTGGCTAATTTTTATATTTTTAGTAGAGACGGGGTTTCACCATGTTGGCCAGGCTAGTCTCAAACTCCTGGCCTCAAGTGATCTACCCACCTCAGCCTTCTAAAGTGCTGCGTTTACAGGCATGAGCCACTGCGTCCGTCCTCTTTCAGACTTTTTGATGTAGGCATTTAATGCTACATACTTTCCTCTTAGCACCACTTTTGCCATATCCCAGAGGTTTTGATAGGTCATGTCACTATTATCTTTCAGTTCAAAGAATTTTTACATTTTCATCTTGATTTTATTGTTGACCCAAAGATAATTCAGGAGCAGATTATTTAATTTCCATGTATTTGTATAGTTTTGAGGGTTCCTTTTGGAGTTAATTTCCGATTTTATTTCACTGTGGTCTGAGAGGATACTTGATATGATTTCAATTTTCTTAAATTTATTGAGACTTGTTTTGTGGTCTATCACATGGTCTGTCTTGAAGAATGTTCCATGTGCTGATGAAAAGAATGTATATTCTGCAGTTGTTGGGTAGAATGTTCTGTAAATATCTGTTAAGCCCATTTGTTGTAGGGTATAGTTTAAGTCCATTGTTTCTTTGTTGACTTTCTGTCTTGATGACCTGTTTAGTGCTGTCAGTGGAGTACTGAAGTCCCTCACTCTTACTATGTTGTCATCTATCTCGTTTTTCAGGTCTAGTAGTAATTGTTCCATAAATTTGGGAGCTCCTGTGTTAGGTGCACCTATATTTAGGATTGTAATGTTTTCCTGTTAGCCTAATCCTTTTATCATTATGTAATGTTCCTCTTTGTCTTTTTTAAACTGTTGTTGCTTTAAAGTCTGTTTTGTCTGATATAAGAATAGCTACTCCTGCTGACTTTTGGTTTCCATTTTCATAGAATGTCTTTTTTCACCCCTTCACTTTAAGTTCTTGTGAGTCTTTATGTGCTAAGTGAGGCACTCGAAGACAGAAGGTATTTGGTTGGTGGATTTTTATACATTCTGCCATTCTCTATCTTTTCAGTGGGGCATTTAGGTCATTTACATTCACTATTAGTATTGAGATGTGAGGTACTATTCTATTCATCCCTCTAGTTATTGCCTAAATATCTTATGTTTTTTTATTGTGTTATTTTTTAATAGGGTCTGTGACACTTATGCTTTAAATAGGTTCTATTTTGATGTATTTCAAGTTTTTGTTTTAAGATTTAGAGCTCCTTTTAGCTGTTCTTGTAGTCCTGGCTTAGTAGTGGCAAATTCTCTCAGCATCTGTTTGTCTGGAAAAAAGACTGTATCTATCCTTCCTTTATGAAGCTTAGTTTTGCTGAATACAGAATTTTTGGCTGATATTTTGTTTGAGGAGGCTAAAAATAGGACTCCAATCCCTTCAGGCTTGTAAGGTTTCTGCTGAGAAATCTGTCATTAATCTGATAGGTTTTTCATTATAGGTTACCTGATACATTTGCCTCACAGCTCTTAAGATTGTTTCCTTCATCTTGAATTTAGATAACCTGATGACTATGAGCCTAGTTGATAATCTTTTTGTGATGAATTTTCCAGGTGTTCTTTGAGCTTCCTCTTCCTCCTCCCCTCCTCCTCCTCTTCCTCCTCCTCCTCCTCTTCCTCCTCCTCCTCTTCCTCCTTCTCTTCCTCCTCCTCCTCTTCCTCCTCCTCCTCTTCCTCCTCCTCCTCTTCCTCCTCCTCCTCTTCCTCCTCCTCCTCTTCCTCCTCCTCCTCTTCCTCTTCCTCCTCCTCCTCTTTCCTCCTCTTCCTCCTCCTCCTCCTCCTCCTCTTCTTCTTTTCTTTTTTAAGTGAAAGCAAGTTTATTACGAGAGTAAAAGAATACAGAATGGCTACTCCATAGGCAGAGTAGCCTAAGTTTCTTGTATTTGGATGTCTAGAACTCTAGCAGGGCCAGAGAAGTTTTCCTCAATTATTCCTTCAAATACATTTTCCAAACGTTTAGATTTATCTTTTTCCTCATGAACACGAATTGTTCTAGGGTCTGGTCATTTAACATAATCCCAAATTTCTTGGAGGTTTTTTTTTTTTTTTAATTCTTTTTTCTTTGTCTTTGTCAGATTGGGTTAATTTGAAAGCCCTGTCTTCATGCTCTGAAGTTTTTTCTTCCACTTGTTCTATTGTTGAAACTTTGCAGTGTATTTTGTATTTCTCTAAGTGTGTCTTCCATTTCTAAAAGTTGTGATTGTTTTTTTCTTTATGATATCAATTTCTCTGGAAAATTTTTCATCCATACCCTGCATTTTTTTTTTAATTTCTTTAAGTTGGGTTTAACTTTTCTCTGGTACCTCCTGGAGTAGCTTAATAATCAACCTTTTGAATTATTTATTTGGCAATTCAGAGATTTCTTCTTGGTTTGGATCAATTGCTGGGGAGCAGCTAGTGAGATTTTTTCGGGGTGTTATAAGACCTTGTTTTGTCATATTACTAGAATTACTTTTTATTGTTCTTTCTTATTTGGGTAGACTATTTCGGCAGAAAGATCTGGAATTCAAGGGCTTCTGTTCAGATTCTTTTGTCCCCACCACATCAAGGTGATCCCTTGATGTGGTGCTCTCCTCCTTCCCTAGGGATGGGGCTTCTGGAGAGCTGGACTGGTGTGATTGCTATTGCTCTTCTGGGTCTAGCCACCCAGTGGGGTACCAGGCTCTGGGCTGGTACTGTAGAATGTCTGCAAAGAGTCCTGTGATGTCGTCTGTCTTCAGGTCTCCCAGCCATGGATACCAGCATCTGCTCTGGTGGAGGTGGCAGGAGAGTGAAGTAGACTGTGAAAGTCCTTGGTTGTAGTTTCGTTTAGTGTGCTGGTTTTCTTGAATGCTGATTATGCTAGAAGTGAAGTTGTCACATGGACAGGCTCAGGACCTCTGGTTAGCCAGAATGTTGCAGGCAGAGGAATTCGCTGCTGTTTTCTACTTCCTTGGAGCAGGATTATTTTGTCACGAGTTGCTGCAATGGCTTGATTTGTTTGGCTTCCAGCCAGGAGGTGGTGCTTTCAAGAGAGCACCAGCTGCATTATTAGAGGAGGGATATAAGCTTGCTTTAAGTTGGCCAGAATAAGTATTTGGGTTTCTCAGGCAATGGGAGGGGCCATAAAGCTCCCAAGAGTTTATGTCTTTTGTGTTTGGCTACCAGGGTGGGTAGAGAAAAACCATCAGGTGAGGGCAGGGTTAGGTGGGTCTGAGCTCAGAATCTCCTTGGGTGGGGCTTGCTGCAGCCACGATGGGGGTTGGGGAGGTTGTTCTCAGGCCAATGGAGTTATGTTCCCAAGGGGATTATGGCTGCCTCTGCTGCATCATATAGGTCATCAGGGAAGTGGCAGAAAGCTGGCAGTGACAGGCCTCACCCAGCTTCCACACAGCCAGTGAGGCTAGTCTTCTTCCTGCTGTGCCTCACCAACAGTGTTTATATCCAGCATCCTGCATGCAGGACTCAGACCTCGCCCCAGGCTAAAAGCCTCCCCACTGAGAAAGTAAGCAGGGCTTTCAGGCCTTGCCCCTTCCCACCTGCCCACACCATCAGCCATGTCTCCTGTGTTGGTACCTGCAGCAATTCCTGTTCACCCCTATATGCTGCTCACAAAAATTCATGCTTGGTTGAAATTACAAAGTTCAGCTGCAAGCTTCTTTCACCCTGTAACTCCCTCCCTAGTTTGGCTGGCTGTTTTGCCCAAGGACCCTCTCTGTGAGATAAAGTAAGGGATGGCCTCCCTGGGCTCAAACTGGGGACTGGGAGTGCCTACAGGACTCTTCCCACTGCTTCTTCTATAGGTTCCCCAGTGGGGATGTGTGTTCAAAGGCAACTTTCCCCCTCTCACACTTTGAGAACTCAGAGTTTTTCTGCTGTCTCACAGAGTTTGCATAGTGAGCTGCTTTTTCCAAAGGATCAGTGAACCCTTTCAGTCTTCCTGGCACGTTTGTGCTATGGTTCTTGGAGAAGTTCATGGTGTGAGTTTTCACACGTTGTTCTGCATGTCCAAGTGGAAGCTGCACATTAGTCCTGTCTCCTATCCACCATTTTCCTTCCTCATCCTGTCATTGTATTTTGACTTGCATTTCCCTGATGACTAATGACTTTAATCACTTTTTAATGTACCTATTGGCTACTTGCATGTATTCTTCATCCATTCAAGTCCTTCGCCCATTTTAAAATCAGATTTTTTTTTTTTTGCTTTTGAGTTGTAGGAGTTCCTTATATGTTCTGGATATTGACGACTTATCAGATATATGGTTTGCAAATATTTTCTTCGTCTGTAGGTTGCCTTTTTATTTTGTTGATTGTTTCCTTTGCTGTGAAGAAGATTTGTAGTTTGATGTCATTCTATTCATCTATATTTACTTTTGTTGCCTGTGCTTTTGGGGTGATATATAAGAAATCATTGCCAATATCTACGTAATGAAGCATCCCCCTGTTTTTTGTAGGAGTTTTTGAGTTTCCAGTCTTATGTTTAAGTCTTTCATACACTTTGAGTCGATTTTTGTGTATGGTATGAATGTCCATTTTTATTCTTTTGCATGTGGCGACTCAGTTTTCTCAATGCCATTTGTTGAGGTGACTATCCTTTCCCCATTGTGACTCTTTGCATTCTTGTCAGAGATTATTTAACCATACACGAGTGGGTTTATTGCTAGCCTCACTATTTTGTTCCATTGATCTATATTGTCTGTGTATTTATGCCAGCACCATACTGCTTTCATTGATATAAATTTGTAATATATTTTGAACTCAGGAAGAGTGGTGCCTCCAGCTCTGCTCTTCTTTCTCAAGATTCTTTTTGCTGGCCAGGTGCAGTGGCTCACACCTGTAATCCCAGCACTTTGGGAGGTTGAGGCGGGCAGATCACAAGGTCAGGAGATCGAGGTCATCCTGGCCAACATGGTGAAACCCCGTTTCTACTAAAAATATAAAAATTAGCCAGGCTTGGTGGCACGCACCTGTAGTCTCAGCTACTTGGGAGGCTGAGGCAGAAGATTTGCTTGAACCCGGGAGGCGGAGGTTGCAGTGAGCAGAGATCACCCCACTGCACTTCAGGCTGGGTGACAGAGCAAGACTCCATCTCCAAAAAAAAAAAAAAAAAAGATTGTTTTTGCTATTTGAATCCTTTGTGGTTCTATATAAATTTTAGATTTCTTAATATTTATATAACAAATGCCATTGAAGTTTTGATAGAGTTTGCATTGACTCTGTAAATCACTTTCAGTAATATGAACATTTTTAACATATTAAGTCTTCCAACTAAGGGACACGTAATATCTTTCCATTTGTGTCTTCTTTAATTCTTGTCATCAATGTTTTATAGTTTTCAGTGTACAAGATTTTTGCCTCGTTGGTTATGTTTATTCCTAAGCATTTTATTCTCTTTGGTGCTATCATAAATGGAGTTGTGTTCTTAAACTTTTTGGATGGTTCATTGTTAGTATATAGAAATACCACTAATTTTTATGTGCCGATATAGTTTTAACAGCTATTTCTTTTTTGAGTCCTGAGAGTTTTTTTATATATAAGATCATAACATTTGTAAACAGATAATTTTACTCCTTCTTTACTAATTTAGATGCTTTTTATTTCTTTTTCTTACCTAATTTCTTTGGCTAGGACTTCCAGTGCTATGTTGAATGGCTGTATTTACCCAAATGTGTATCCCCATTGTGTCTAGGAAGTAACTAGCTTGCTTTTGATTTTACAGGCTCATAGGTGTAAGGGACTTGCCTTGTCTCAGATGAGACTTTGAATTGTAGACTTTTGGGTTAATGCTGAAATGAATTAAGACTTTGGGGGACTGTTGGGAAGACATGGTTGGCTTTGAAATGTGGGGACATGAGATATGGAGGGGCCAGGGATGAAATGATATGGTTTGGTTGACTCCTCACCCAAATCTCATCTTGAATTGTGCTCACATAGTTCCCATGTGTTGTGGGAGGGATCCAATGGGAGATAATTTGATTCATGGGGGTGGTTTCCTCCATACTGTTCTCATGGTAGTGAATAAGTCTCATGAGATCTGATGGTTTTATCAGGAGTTTCTCCTTTTGCATCTTCTTCATTTTTCTCTTACTGCCACCATGTAAAAAGTACCTTTCACTTCCCACCATGATTCTGAGGCCTCTCCAGCCATTGGAAATGTAAGTCCAATTAAACCTCTTTTTCTTCATGGTCTTGGGTATGTCTTTATCAGCAGCGTGAAAATGGATTAATACATTTGTCTATTGGCAGAACATGCCAATCGAAGCAAAGTTTCCTAACTGGGATAAGTGATAAATTACAGATAGGTTGATAAATGATTAATGTAGCACTCAGGGCCTCCAGGATAGGCTTGAGAAGGCTGGAGATTCTGTGATGATTATATCTTTTACTCAGCAATTTCAATTTCATTCACTTGTCCTATTTTTCTGTTGAAATATAATCATTTTAGATATATGCCATGATATGAAAAAGAGTAGGAAACACAGATACAAAAGATTATAATAATCATATTTTAATAATTTTGAGCAGAGAAGAATAGAGCCAAAGGAAGATAGAGGAGTGTATTAAGGAAGCACAGTGTTTCAATATATGTTTTCTATTAGAGAATGAATTAGTAGCCATTAAACACCTGCTACCAGACTTATCATTTCAGTTAATATATAATCATTATTTAATTTTTATTGCTTGTGATAAAATTATTGCTATTAATATTTTTCAGTTGAGGAACCTGGAGCTCATAGAGTTAAAAACAACTTGGCCAGAATCATGAGTTTGCAAATGTGGAGACTGGGAATTGAATCAAGTTGTTGGACTGGAAAGCTCAGTCATGGGATCCAGGAGCAGTTGATAATATAGAGAGCATACAGGCAAATTGACTGCCAATGTCAATGCAATCTGCATCTAGGAAGGTAGAGCCCATCACTGGGCTGGATTTAGTATGAGTTTTTGAGGTTTTAGTAGGCAAGGGTAGAAACTGGCATGAATGAAACCGTGTCATCAATTCTAGAGAGGCTGGGACCTTAATGGAAAGGGCAAGAGCTATTATCATAACCTCAGTTTAGGAGCAAAATCAGAATTGCTACTGAAGGAAGTGGTATTAATCCTGCAGTGTTAGGTTAAAAGTTGCCTGGGGGACTGGAAGAAGCCTAGGTGTTAGGAGTCTTATGAGTTCTTAACTGTGAGGGAGGATAAAAGAGCATAGAAATAATTCCTCATCTAACACACGGGATCTGCGACTACATTAAGACTCATTCTATAGTTTTATCCACACTTCATCATCCTGATCTTTGGGAGGGCATTTGCTGGCTTCTGTGAACTTTGTATTCCTATTAGGCTCAACTTTGTAATGGTCAACTACAGGCATTTTCAAAACTACATTTCAATTAGTTAAAATATGGTTGTGACCTGCACGCATAATCTAGCAGTAGTTTTTAAACCTGAAAACACATGAGAGTAACCTAGGGAGTATGTTAAGTTCATAATTTTTGGGCATAGCTGATCAAATAAATAAGAATGTCTGGTATGATAGGAACCTGAAATCTATATTTTTAGTGGATTCCTCTGAAGAGACAATGCTATCACAAAAATGAGAGTAGCTATTCCAATGTTACTAAAAGTTATAAATTCATCAGTATTATTTTGCTCTGTGACAATATACTTTCTAGTTTTTAAGTTGGCTAAAATTTATCAATGTCACTCCTTTTTCCTTTTCTCAATTCTTTCTATTATTCTCTTTACAATCAGACTAAAGCACACTTCATCAAGCAGAAATAAATGTTCTATTCAGAAAAGGTTGTAAAAACTGAGATATAAAAAGGAGGAAAATATAAACTGTCTTTTAGGACTTGTGGCCATTTTCTTTAGCCAGTAACTTTAAATTACTGATCCAAGAATACCAGGTTCAGTACACTTTTTCTTCGTAAAGACAGTCCCTTTCCAAAACTCTAGTATCATGGTGTAGTCTTGTTTTTTTTTGTTTTTTTTTTTTAACATTAGGTGAATTCTTAAAACTTTCCAGATATTAAGCTCCCAGATGTTAAAATGGGCATTGTACAAATGCCAGTCAACCTTCTACTGCTATCCTCAATTAGAGAGCAGTCGTGTGCTTGTCCTCGGTTTGATTATCAGCCAATGTTTTCAAACAATTTTATGTCTATTGAGCTTTTACAGACTATACTAGATAATTTACATTTTTATTTAAAAAACAATTATATATTATTTTATCATTTGAAGTTTAAATATAGGGGCTGAGACCTAGAAAAGTAATTTGCCCAAGATACACAGAGCGCCAAAGTGCTGAACTAAGAATCTGAACTTAGGCAATTTCCCTCCTGAGCTTGCTGGCTCAACCATTGTACTATAGAGTCATTACTCTGGGGAAACTCCAAAGTAATAACTAAAAATCATGTGACACAATTGCATTCTTAACAACAACAAAAAAGTAAAAATAAGACTATCTAAAAATTATTACACCAGAAAGAATTATATAGGCAATATACACTGACTTCTTAATTTAAAGATGAGAAAGCTGAAATCAAAAGACAGTATAACAAATTGCAAAGTCATACTGTTAGTAAGAGATTAGATAAACCAACTCTCCTGATTTCCAATTTAGTGTATGGCTGTTTTAACCAAGAAACCTAGATATGTACAAGGGTATTCGAGATTCCACGGGGATAAACTGGATGTGGTAGGGAGGAACTTTTGGACATACAAGTGAAGTTTTATCTACACTTTAATAAAGAAAACAAGTGTTTAAGGCCGATCTGTTGTTTAAAGCTAATATATTGAAGAACAAAGGCTGTAATGGCTCCAAAAAGGTAGGAAGCCTTTCAGTTTTCTTTTGGGATGCTAACAGCCGGAAAGAACATCACTCTCACCCTTACAGCAGTGACACAGAGCCAGACAAACCACAAATTAATGACTTCTTGAACCCATCAGAAAGGTGAGGTCACATGGCAACTAACCAATCTGAAATATAAGAAGAAAAAATTACCTGCAGGGAGAGAGGGATGTGAGCATTTGTTTACCTGGAGGAAATGCAATCAGGTACAAATAAGAATTTAGATAAGGAATTCAGTTAAGGAGTTGGCAGAAGCCAAGTGTGAGCTGATGAGAGTGTGGAGTCTCTACGGTCATAGATGTAAGGGGAGTAACATTCTCTTTCAGGTTCTTTTCCAGGGACATTACAGGCTTACAGACACACACACACACACACACACACACACACACACACATGATTAGTGAGAATCCAAGAAAGCATACTTAATAGGGCAGGCCTAAGGGAAAGGAATAGTAAGCCCTGCACGCAAGGCATGAAGGTCTGCATTGGCTTATCTCCCCTGTGTAACAAAAGTCTTAAATGCAGGCAGAGGGACAGCAAGCACTGCTGCACTTATAACACTCGGAAAAACCATTCTACCTGTCTGTGGGGAACGGAAAAAACTCTCTAGCCTTCGAGGAAAGGCAGGAACATGTGTGGAGCTCATAACCATAGCTGGTGGGTGGGTGAGGAGCACTAAGAAGGCCACTCCTAAAGATCCAGGGATATAGAACCTACACAAGACCAAGGCTTCACCAGAATAACAGAGGCTGCCTCCCTCTCACCAGGCTTACAAGCATTGAGTAACTTCTAACAGTGCAATAATGTTGGGAGAATTGCAAGAGTTCAGAGAGAAAGAAAGAGAGACCCTCTCTGAGGCACAACAGGAAGGGAAGACCTCAAGCTAAAGGTAAAGCACACAGTGAGAAAAACTGCAAATCTGTCTCCACCCTGGACACAAGTTATCTCTGGAAGAATCTGAATGCTATGGTATACACTGATTGCCAGCACAGCAACAAGAAACAAACCCAACTCAACACTTTCCTAGATTGGTTCACTTACCCAAAATAAAGATCTAATGTAAGGACAGGTATGCCCGTATGCAAATACAGAAACTGTTTGCCTCAGTTTCTATTCCTACATAGGTATACAACTTTCAACAAAAAATCATAAGGCATACAAAGAAGCAAGAAAAAGCAACAAACTACCAAGAGAAAAGCAATCAATAGAGCCAAATTCAGATATGACAGAGATGACAGAACTATCAGAAAGATAATTTAAAACAACTATAACTAATATGTTGACGGTACTAAAGAAAAAACTGACAACATACAAAAAACAAACAGCTAAGGCAATTTCAGCAGAGAGAGGAACTCTATAACATGGAATAGCATGAAAATGTTAGAAATAAAAAGCACAGTAACAGAGATGAAGAAGAACATTCAAAGGCTCATTAGAAGACTTCACAAACTGAGGAAAGAGTTAGTCAACTTGAAGATAGGTCAATAAACATTACCCCAACTGCAGCACAAAGATATCCAAACTATGTTTCTTATTTATTGTTAATGAGAAGGCAAAATGCTACAATCACTTTGGGAAACAGTTTGGTTCTTTTTTATAGGATTAAGTATATACTTACTATATGATCCAGATACCACTGAGTATGATCCAAATACTCTGAGTAATTACTCAAGAGAAATAAAAATGTATGGTCACACAAAAACCTGTATGTAAATATCTCTAACAGCTTTGTTCATAATTGTTAAAAACAGGAAAAAAAAAACTTGAATAGTAAATAAATAAACTATGGTACATCTAGACAATGAAATACTACTCAGCCATAAAAAGGAACAGACTTGATACCTATAAGCGACATTGTTAAATCTCAAAAGCATTTAAGTGAAAGAAGCTAAATCCCCAAATTACATATTATAGAATTTCATTTATATGACATTCTAAAAAAGCAAAACTATAGAGCTGTAGAACTCATGAGTGGGTGACAGTGGTTAGGAATGGAAGGAGAAGATTACTAGAAAGGAGTAGCGTAAGCAAATTTTGAGGGATGATGGAGCTGTTCTCGGTGACAATTTTGATGATGGATATATGACTTGATGTGTTTGTCACAATGCTTAGAACTCAACACCACAAAAAATAAATTTGACTGTGCATATGTTTAAAAATACATTTAAATAAAGATGTGTTGTTGTACACAGAGTTTGGAATTGAAGAGTTTTTAGAGCTGGGCACATTTAGCAAACCTATTTTAAATTCAATTCAATTCAAATTTGTTTTTACTCCTTCAAATGTCTGAATGATTCCAGGGTGAAATCACACACTGTACTTTCTCAGATGGCCCTCTCTTACGGAGAACACTAAATTAGAACTTGAATGAGCTCCTCTATTGTTCTATGTCCCAGCCTGATTCAAAATAACGTGCATTATAATATGTACTAATTTAAGAGTTAATTGTTTGTTTCTTAACTACTTAACATTTTGGTTAGCTTAATCCTTTTCTGCTTCCTCACAAATACCCTTTGTCACTCTCTCCCCATGATCTTATCAGGCATCAGATTGTTCATCCACTAAAGAATGCTGGTGGGTGTGCTAAAGAACGGCAAGGTGTGCTGGAGGCATGTGGTCCTTACCTAAGTAGATTCGAAGTGACTACCCCCTTCCACTAAATAATTTCATAATTACGTGCCTTAGCTATTCAATTTACATTGCTCTGGTATCCAAAAGAATAATGATGGCAATTTACAATTACAATCAGCTTTATTTGCATTTCTAAAACTTTGATATACTTCCTCAATTATTTAAATAATGTACATACACAAAAAGAATGAATAAACTATGGGAATTGTAAGCACTGTTGAAGCTACTTTTTTTTTTTAACAAGTATTCATTTTAGGATTCATTACTTATAAATACAGTTACCCTGCTGTCATTGATTAATAACCTTAAAATACTCTTAGTCACTAACTTAAGTTCATCAATGCAGAGATATCAATGTATAATTTCAATTTAAGGCGTGAAGAAGGTAAACAGCAAGAACTTGAGGTGAGGTCATCCCTTTTATTCCCCCAATGTATAATACATTAATATTAACAGTAAACTTGAGAGGGACTCAGTAGCTACTATTTAAAGTCAAAGGAAATCATAGAAGTAAACTACAAAAAGGGATCCTAAATATACCAATGAATTTCTTACTGTTTGAAGCATAATACAGTTTTCTTTTTTAATACAGAATCTGGGATTTAATCTTTAGCATCAACAGGCATTTTTTAAAAATGAGACAATTTTTAGATGATTAAGGTAAAATTTATATTTGCTAAATTCGTCTTCATAGTGTATCAGGTCATCTCAGCACCAAAGCTTGTATTCTCAAGACTAAGGACTCACTCTTTGTATGAAGCCCCACCTTAGGTTCCTGCCCAGTGTCTCCTCTTCTGATGTCAGAGTTCTAAATCTTTTAGGCCTGAGCCTAAATCTGTTTCTGTGACTGATCTCTGTTTCCCAGTCTCCCCTGCAATATTCTATGGCCATTTAAAGTAAAGTAAATATGGCAACACAAAAACTGATCTCATTTTACAAAGAATTTTTTAAAAAATTTTAATGCTAGAATGAGAAGTTTCCCTGACTTAACTGGCAGTGGAAATATATTACTTTTTTTTTTTTTTTTTTTTTTTTAAGTAGGAGAAAATATGAAGTCCTGTGAAGACTGGATTTGGAGGGAGAAACATGACACAGTATGACTGGTCAGACAGTTGCTGGATGGTTTAGGAGGAAGGTAATGAAAACCTTAACCAGGGTGGTTGCAGAGGGAAGGGAAGAAAATAGACAGAAAAAGTGTTGTATAAATAGAATCTGTAGAATTCTAGCAAAGAATTCTTTAAGGAGAGTGATGAATAAGGAGAAACCATGAATGGAAGTGTCAGTAACAATGGAGGGAAGAGTGGATGTGGTTGGAGCCGTCAGGAAGCATGGCAGGCTTTGTGTTTAGAGAGACTGAGTTTGAAATCTGTCTCTGGTACTTAATTCCGTGTAACAAAAAAGCGTCTGAATTTCTTTTTGCCTTAATTTGTACATCTGTTTACTCTAAAAATGCCTACCTTCAAAGGATTCTTATGGGATTGAGTAAGCTACTGCATGAAAAGCACCTGCCACACAGTGATTTCTAGACCAATAAATGGAAGTTATTATTATTATTGTGATTATTATGACTACCATAAAGAAATGAGTGCCATGCTAATTATTAACCAGTAATTGGCAATTGTCTGCACTCGAATGGACATCATGCAGCATTTACATGAGGCATCGCCGCAAGACTTAAGGAGCTGACCTAACTGAGCTTGTCATCGAGGAAGCTTGTCATCAGAGTGCTCTGTCTATGAGGACAGTCTTTCAAGAGGTTTACTCAATTAATCTGACTTGTTTGTGATTTGAGGTAATTTGGAAAGAATTTATAAAATGAAAAAGGACATGAAAGAAGACAGGCTGAGGAATCTAAGTGGGAGGTGACTGTAGAGGAGTCGAGGAAGGCATGTTAATGAGAGGCTTCATGCAGATAGAAGGAGGGGATTGAGGGTTGGGCAGAGAGATCCCAGGGAGCCTGAGCCAGTGCAGGAGTCAGGGTGTGGTGTGTGAGCTGTTAGCTGCAGAGTTGCAATCACCATAAAAAGAGGGAGGTGCCTGGGAAGGGCAGGCAGCAGGAGGGTGGAGACGTGGGAGGGGCAGGATTGGGACGCAACAAATGGGAAATTGCTGGGTCTAGTCGGGCAGGGCTCGCCCAATAAATCATTCACAGTAGCTGGAACTGGCTTGAGTGTTTTCCTTTATATTGTGGCTCTATTAAAAGGTCACTGCTTCCTTTTTGTGTGGGCTTTAGTCACTGCATTACTCACCGAGACCGCTGGACAGCTTCAGGCCACTTGAGGAGTGAGTGGCACCGGAGCAGTTGACTGTGTTTCGCTTGAGCAAGCACAAGCAAGGTTGCTCATCTCTGGAACACAGAAGATGGTATCGGAAATGGGACATACCTAATATCAGGGTGGGACAGAATTATTACTTGAATTAATTATATTGTGAATATGTGTTGCTCATGAAGTCATGTGCATGATACATATATAAGTATGTAGCTTTTTCTGATAAAAGTATGTTTTTATTAGGCATTTTAAATTAAAACCTATTGCAGTCTGTAATTGGTGTGCCAAAAAGAGAAAGGAAGGGGGAAAAGGCATTAGAGCAAAAAGCTTGCATGGCATTGGTCTGAGCTAGAACTGGGTTCAAATCTTGGCGAAGTGGCAAAGCCGTGGGGCTTCAGGGAAGTTACTTAACCTATTTAGGCCTTATTTTCCTCACCTGTAGGAAGTGAACAGTAATACCTATCAAAGGGGGTGTTATAAGGATTAAACGAAATATGGCTGCGTAGCCAGCACACAGTAGATACTTCCTACAGGACAGCTGTTATTGCTTTTCAGGTTTTACAAGAGGTGCTTTCTCTTATGCAGTTACCTCCCATATCTTTTCAAAGTCATACAGGCAGAAGTATAATTCCAGTTTCACAGATAGAGGAAATGAGGCAACAGTGGTTATGTTATTTGCTGGGATCATACAGTTTATAGCTAGTAGAGCTAACATTAAAGTCTTTTGACTTCCAAGCCCAGCCTTTCCACTTGTCCAAAGGCACAGTGAGGTAGTAATCAAGGCCACCGTTCAGCATTTCTTCAGTCTAGTGCTTTATTTTACAAAGCAATCTGTAAAAAGCACCACGTAGTCCACCTTTATGAAATGGTGTGATGGAGGCTGGATTGAGGGCTTCCCTTTTGGCTCGAGAAACGTTTTTTGAATATTAATTTTTTAAAATGTATTTTAATATTTATTTATTTGTTTGTTTTTAGATAGGGTCTCACTATGTTGCCTAGGCTGGTCTTGAACTCCTGGGCTCTAGCCATGCTCCAGCCTCAGACTTCTGAGCAGCTTTGATTACAGGCACATGCCATTGTACCTGGTGAGACATGTTTTATAATTCCTCTCAACCCTATAGCACTGACCTTCCAGGACAACTCCCCTGCTTCCCTTGCAGAGAGGAGAGTGCCTCAGGAGACAGGTGGATGATAGATGTGGCCAAAGATGTGCAATAGTGGGAGAAGACACAGGTGGACGGAAGGTGATGAAACCTCTTTTGCTGAAGTCAATATTTGTTTGGAAAAAGAGATGTCGACAAAGGTGCTTTTCATTTTAACCTGTTATATGGCTGCAGTAACCATATCCATGTATTCTAACAAAGAGTTCCAGCAGAGAAGAATGCCAGACAGTTTTAGGAAGCCTCTGCATATTCTAGTGGATATCAATGGTTTCTAAATGAACCTCCCTAACTTGTTATGTTGGAACCCATTGTCCTTAGATAAAAGCCCAATTTTTAAGTACTGCTAGCAAAACTCTGTACAAGCTGGATCTTCTTTAGTTCTTTATTCTTATCTCTTGGTACTCTCCAGCTTAAACTCCATGCTGGCTTCATGCCAAATGAACCTTCTCTCAGTTTCTTAAACATACCATTGTCTCTGTCCTGTATACCTTCATAGATGCTGTTTCCTCTTTTGGAAACACTCTCTATCCTTTCGGCCACTCCAATCTCCCCCTTTACTTGGTAATCCTTATCCTTCAGAGAGTAGCTTAAAGGTCATTCCCACCAGCTAATCTTCCCTACCTGCAACCATGAAGTGTGGGTCTGGGGTTCCTGGTGTGCGCTCCCAGGGCACATTCCCCTTTCCCTGCCCTGGCGCTCCTCACACATGGCAGTGTGTTTACTTATCTGTCTGCATCACAAGTGCCCTGTTCCTGAGGGCAGAGGTCACAACTCTCCTATTCATTATTGTATCCCCTCTCCTGTTCATCATTGTATCAGGCCTAACACAGTGCCTGGCATACAGCAGGGCAGGCTTTCCACAAATATTTGTTGAATGAGAAAATATATGCATAAAAGTATTCTTTTCCAATTTGTGAAGCCAGCTTCTCAGGAAGAAAATGGAGTTTATGGGCAGAGCTTTCCAGTAAATTTGTATTTAGTCATAATACTACAAACAAGCATATCATTATTTCTTTATTTCTTGGTTTTGAATGGTAATTATTTTTGCAAGTTGTGAGTATTTGCACCAATTTATGAAATACAAGCAGTAATGAAATACAAGCAATTTATGAAATACAAGCAATATTAAACGTGACAGTAGATGGCTCCTGTCTGTAGGTGATGCAGGAAACATTCTAGAAATAAATGGCTTGATTGGAAACTTCTGTTTAAAAAAAATGTGGGAAGTGAAGGGAATGAGTTGGCCTTTAACAAAGAGAAAAAGAATACGATCATTTTCTAAATATAATAAATAGAATATCATATTTAATCTATGTATGCTTACATGTAGAAATAATTTTTACGACATCATGAAACTGGTAAAATATGAGGCAGATAAACTTAGGGGAAGCGATTTTTCTGGTTATGAAATACACTTTTTCCCAAGGTACTCATAAGTTTAGTTATTTGTAGATAATTTTACTTCATAGAAGCATATTTCTAAGTGAATGTTTCTGAAATATTAAGTTCTTGCAATATCTGAGGTTTGTTAAGCAGATATTTAGTTAAGCAGGTATTTAGTTAAGTTAAGCAGGTATTTAGTCTCATTTCTATCTTACAACTCAGCAACCAGAGGTGTTCAGTGCATCAGAAAGGAGGAATATAAGCATGTTTGATAGAGTGACTATGTCCAATGTGTTTCCATACTCATTTTATCCTTTCAGCAACCCTGCACGGGGTGCTCTGCTTATTTTCCGCGTTATAGAAAAAAACACCAAAATGCAGAGCAGGTAAGCAGCTCCCTCAAGACCACAGAGTGAGTCTGAGGCCATCCTTATGAAAGAAGAGAAAGGAAGAAAAAAAGAAAACAGTTAAGGCAAGTCCTCAGCAGAGGACTTAAACAGGGAAACAGCCTGGAAAATCAAGCTGCAGTTGCACAGATAAGGGAGCAAAGCTCAACATAGAAACACCTTTATTCTTTGTGTAATCAGCGGGTGCCTGGGAAAAAGTTTCTTTTCCTTTCATGGACATGTACATGGTGGGCTCTGTGGGAACTTACATGGGGCGGGGGGCTTGCCTAAAACATGCCCGCCGTTGCTCAGACGAAAGAAGTTATGCCCTGTGCTTGCCTAAGACGTGCCCGCAGCTGCACAGAAAAGGGCAGTTACACAAGCAGCTATATAGATAAGGGGAGTTACACAGCACAGATAAAAAAAGTTTCTTATAAAAACTTTTGCATTCAACTGTAAAAATGGAAACCCTCTTGGGACCCCTCTCTGCTGTGGAGAGCTTTCTTTTGTTGCTTATTAACTTTCGCTCCAGCCTCATCCTTGGTGTCCACGCTCCTTAATTTCCTTGGTTGTGAGACCAAGAGCTTGGATAACACCTCAGGCAATGAGACTGCTTCATCGACCCTAGACTGTTTCACCAATGGCCTAAGCACTCATGCTCTTTGTAACACACTGAGGATATGGTACAGAAATTGCCTTCGTATCAACTGAGCCCAGGCTCTTGAGCCTCAGCTGACGATTCCACACAACAGACTACGTCTGCCCCATTCAGATAACTTTCAGCAACATAAGCAACATTAATCAGAACAGAGTATTTCTGGGAGCAAAATATATGGGTTTGAATTCTAGCTCCATGTTCTACTAGCTGTGTGAATTGAGCCAGCTTATTTTTCTTTTTTTTCGCTCTTGTTGCCCAGGCTGGAGTACAATGGCACGCTCTCGTGAGCCAGCTTTTTAACCAACGTTTTCATTTCAAGTTCCTCATTATATTAAATAGGTATTAACGAACTCATTGGATTCTTCTGAGGATGAAATATCATAATACATGTAAATTTCTTAACTCAGTATTGAGCACGTAGTAAATGCACCCCCCAAATCAGACATTTTTAATATAAAGCTTGATCAATATTTTATCTATCCTTTATTAATGATTTAATATAATTGCATTAAAACTTTTTTTTTTTTTGAGGCGGAGTCTCGCTCTGTCGCCCAGGCTGGAGTGCGGTGGCGCGATTTTGGCTCACTGCAAGCTCCACCTCCCGGGTTCACGCCATTCTCCTGCCTCAGCCTCCGGAGTAGCTGGGACTACAGGCGCCCGCCACCATGTCCGAGTAATTTTTTGTATTTTAAGTAGAGATGGGGTTTCACCGTGTTAGCCAGGATGGTCTCAATCTCCTGACCTTGTGATCTGCCCACCTCGGCCTCCCAAAGTGCTGGGATTACAGGCGTGAGCCACCCCGCCTGGCCGCATTAAAACTATTTTATTGAAGAAATAAAGAAATAATATACATCTACATGTGCAATCAACTAAATTACATAACATGTAACTCTAAAACATCTGAGCCCTTGATTCAGAATCATTAGTTGGTTATCAGCACTTTACAATCTGTAAAATATACATAAACATGTTTGCTATCTTTATAGTTTCTATGCATATTTTCACTTGGAGTAGAAAGGTTAATACAATGTGTACAATTGTAGTATTTTGTATTATCTTTTTGTTTTCTTTCACTTTTGATTACTTTTTAAAAAAATAAAATCAAGCAAAAATAAATTTTATCTAACCGTACTTAAACTATCTGGCCTTTCTTTTAATTGTTCATGCTCTGACAATCTTAATTCTATGACTAAGTTGTACAGATATTAATTCAAGATTACATGTCTATCAAGAATCTTTTGCTATATTTTGATGCTGTTTAGGGAATTTAAAGATTAAAGTTATGCCTATCTTTCCATCCCTCTCAACTAAACTTTATATATAATCTTATGTGAGTTTAGTTAGATCTATTCAAAGAAATTTTATTTTATGTTTGAACACATAATTGAGGCAGACAAGCACAAATATGACACTTCCTCTCTGTCCTGTGGCATCAACAAAACTCAGTTTATTCTGGAATGTGCAAAGTTGAAGATTATAAGTAAGTGTAGTCTAATTCCATTTTTAAGGAAGGTAATATTTTGTAGTTCAATGTTTAGTGTTGCCATGAATAAGGTGAAAAGACTGGGCAAAAGTTTGCTATTCATTTTAAAACTAAATTATGCCATGCCTTTCTAAACCACATTTTCAGATTCCAAAATGGTTTGCATCTTATGCTAGTAAAAGAATGAGATACACTTAGACCAATGGAACAGGATAGAAATACCAGAAAGAAGTCCATGCATTTACTCTCAATTGATCTCCAACAAATATGCCAAGAACATACAATGAGAAAGAACAATCTCTTCAGTTAACTGTGCTGGGGAAACTGAATATTCATATGCAGAAGAATGAAATTAGACCCTCATCTCGCACCATATACAAGTATCAACTTAAAATGAATTAAAGACTCAAATGTAAAACCAGAAACTGTAAAACTACTAGGAAAAAATGTAGGGGAAGAGCACCGCAACATTGATTTAGAAAAATATTTTATTGGATATGACTCCAAAAACATAGGCAACAAAAGCAAAAATAAACAAATGGGATTACATCAAACTAAAAAGCTTCTATACAGCCTGGGAAACAATCAACAAAATGAAGAGAAAGCCTGGGAATTGGAGAATCTATTTGAAAACTGTACATCTGATAAGGGATTAATAGCCAAACTCAAAAAATTCAATGTTAAAAAAATAAATAATCCAATCAAAAGTGAGCAAAATAGACATTCCTCAAAAGAAGATGTACAAATGGCTAACAGGTACGTGAAAAAAATGTTCAACATCACCAGTCATTAGGGAAATGCAAATTAAAACTACAATGAGATATCACCTCATACACGTTAGAATAGATATTATAAAAAAGACAAAAGGTAAGTGTTGGCGAAGATGTAGAGAAAAGAAAAACCTTGCAGACTGTTGATGGAATGATAAATTAGTACAGCCATTATGGAAAACAGTATGAAGGTTCTTCAAACGATTAAAAATAGAACTACCATTTGATCAAGCAATCTCACTATTGGGCATATATCCAAAGGAAATGAAATCCATATGTCGAAGAGCATCTGTACTCCCATGTTCATTGCGGCATTATCCACAATAGCCAAGATATGGAATTAGCCTAAATATCCATGAGTGGATGAATGAATAAAGAAAAATGTGCTATATACGCACAATGAAGTACTATTCAGCCTTAAAAAAGAAAAAAATCTTGTTTTTTATGACAATGTGGATGAACCTGGCAGGCATTATGTTAAGTGAAATAAGCCATGCATAGAAAGACAAATACTGATCTCACTAATATGTGGAGTGTAAAAAAGTTGAACTCATTGAAGCAGAGAGTAGAACGGTGGTTACAGGAGCTGCAGAGATTGGACAGATTTTAGTCAAGGATACAAAATTTCAGTTAGAAGGAATAAGTTCAAGAGACCTGTTGGGCATCATGGCGATTACAGTTAATAACAATATATTGTATATACTTGAAAATTGCAGCCGAGTGCAGTGGTTCACACCTGTAATCCCAGCACTTTGAGAGGCTGAGGCAGGCGGATTGCCTGAGGTCAGGAGTTCAAGGCCAGCCTGGTTAACGTGGTGAAACCCCATCTCTACTAAAAATACAAAAATTAGCCCAGCACGGTGGCGGATGCCTGTAATTCCAGTTACTCGGGAGGCTGAGGCAGGAGAATCGCTTAAACCTGGGAGGCGGAGGTTGTGGTGAGCCGAGATTGTACCACTGCACTCCAGCCTGGGTGACAGAATGAGAATTCATCTCAAAAAAAAAAAAAAGAAAAAAAGAAAAGAAAATTGCTAAGAGAATAGATTTTAATTGCTCTCATCACAAAAATAAGTATATGAAGTTAAATAGCTTGATTTAGTCATTCCACTATGTATTTCTATATCAAAACCTCATGATGTACACTACACGATTTTTATTTGTCAATTAAAAATAAATAAATAAATTTCCTCAATTGTCTTCAAAAAGAAAAAAAAAAAAAGAGAATGTGTATTGACTCCTGGTTCCATTGACTTTGCCTTTCCACCTGGGAGAAGCCTAGCCATTGCTTTCTGTTTCCCCTGTCCCAGGGCTGCAAATCTTTCTTCATTTAAGTTTTCAAAATATGTTATAGTAACTACCTGAATGAAGACAGCTCAGATAAAATAAAATTAATTACCATGATATTTATAAGCTAGAGCAACTCTGCAAATTTAAAATAAAAAACAACGACAAAACTCACTGAAGTAGAAGTGATAACAAACCTTCATTTTCTTTTTAATTTTCATCTTAAACTTAAAAAAAAAAGGGTACCTATTGTGTACTCCTTTAACAGGATGCTTACTGCTAACACACAGAGCACACATGGCATAAAGGCCAGAAATTTCTTCAAGGAGTGAGTCACAAATGGAGACAGCTTTCACAGTAGCTTCTCTTCTGTGAACTTTGCATTTTAATAATGTCAAGCATTCTCCTATGAGGTTTGTTTCCTCCAAACTTTTCGCTATTAAACTATAGGTCAGGGCTAAAGTAAACAGAGCTGTCAAACCTACATGATAAGAGATTTCCTGAAGTTGGCAGGGTTTAAACTTTCAAGACAAAGCTAGTAGCACCAGGGTAAACATGAAGGTTTTTGATTTGGATACCAATCTCTAGGAAGGCATTATGGACTTCCTCAATTACAATGTTGAAACCACCTCCACCGCCCAGCTGAGAAGTTGCGAAATAGAATCAACTTATTTCTGATTATCTCAGCCAGCAATCAAGACTTTCGCCTGGGTTTGTTCTAGCCTCAGAAGACTAATGGGACAAGTCTCAACAAGGAGGAGCTATGGGCTTGGGTACCAGGGTGGAGAATTTTACAGACAGGTGCACAGAAACCATCACTAGCAGGACACTTGGGAGAGACCTGGAGGCTGTGGTGACACCCTGCTTGCTGCTTGACTCTTCAAAAAATGGTCATTGTTTGCAGGCTAGAAATGCAACATGCATCCTTTCACATCATTATTCATCACACAACTAAATCTTGCACTTTATACAACTGTCAGACATTGTAGCTCTCCTATGGTCTAAATGTTTTGGTTTTGGAAGGGCCTTGCAATTCGAGGTACATTTAGTAAAGGTGCACTTTTATTTTCACCAAACTACTAGCTTTATATCTAAAGATGGGTTTGAAGGTGCCAATAGAATGTTTTTTGCCAGGTGACAAAGGTGGCCTATTTCTCTGGCATGGAAGCCCTGGCGTTGTCACCTCATTGCAAGCTTTGAAATGAAGCTGATCATTGATAAAAAGAACATCAAAAATCAGTTGGAGGGTTGGAAGAAAATCAAGTTTTATCTGCTTGTAGGAATCAGTGTCAGACTTCTGAGCTCTGCAGAGCAGAAAGATATTTGGACTTGAAGAATAAAGACTCAAGAGAGGAAAGGAGGAGGGGGTGATATCAGAGCTATTCTGACATCAGGAGAGGAAATATTAGATCTGTAAAGCAGAATCAATGGATGGGAAAAAACATTTTCAATGTTACTGTCTTATTGAAGGTAGTTCTATTGCCAAGGTCCAAAGTTTAATTTCCAATAAGGAATCTGATTTGTGCTGAATAACTCACAAGGAGATGCCTTTGATTCTCATTCAAGTAAATGAAATTTAAAGACAACAAAGGAATGTCTCGTAGAAATTAGTTAGATGAAATTATTCATCTTAAACGAAACACATGGCTATTTCTCTTCTTTTATTCTCCATTGTGGCTTCAATAGCTGTATAATAACATTAAGTAGGAGAAGAAAGAAAGTATGGTATTACTGTGGTCTTTCAGAGTGCAAGAGAGATTACAGACAAAGATAATTTTGAAAGTTTAACAAATGATTTATAATTTTGCCCCCTGAAATTCAGTAATGACTGATGAATACTTAATATACAACCATTTTCCAATTGTACAAAAAGTGAACATATTTAAGGTACAGTTTAAGGATAATAAAATTAGAAAGGAATACAGTAATTTAGAGCTTTTATCACAAATAATAGTTTAGATTGAAGACAATCTAATCCATGTGTGATTCTGGGATGTTAGAATGTGCTTCTAAAATGAGATATTTCTTTTGAGAAGTAAAATCTTGATCTATAGCTTGTGAATTCTATCTTTTCCCATGATAATAAGTGAGGGAGAGACCAAAGGGAGAAAAGCAAAGGTACGTTTCAGTTGGCAGTGTGCCAAATATACAGTGATTCATAGCGTCCTAATCAGACAGGAGTGACATCTCACTGAAAAATAAGGTTCACCCCACCCACCCTGGAAACTGTTCTTTGTTCAAGCTCAGCACACTGAAAACTACTTTCCAGACCTGTCACCATTCTCATTCTGGGTTGGCAAGGAAATTATAGAAAAATGCCGATCAAAGCAGGGGTTAAATCATTATATGACTAATCCTGGCTTTTCAGGTAGATTCAGCTATGAATGTGGTTGCTTTTTTGTTTGTTTTAATTCAAGGATTAAGCTCTTTTATTTATGGCTTTTTAATTTGTTTCACGTTTTCCTAGCAATTTATATAGCCCATATGCTTTTGATGAAAATCATAATCAACATTTCTATTTCACATCTAATTCTGTAGATTACGTAGGTTAAATAACTTTATGGCTTCAGTAAACTTTAAAAATCATCTCATCTAAATCCCACATTTCATGTGGGATTTGGAGGGCTTATCTACCAATCACATAGCATTGGACAGTATTATATTGTCAGAACAAAAACCCCTTCTCCTCTACATGTACTCTGATTTTCAAGAACAGAGTTATTTCATGAGCTGTAGAAGATGAATATGCTTTGTGAATTATTGCTAATGAAATCTACAAAAAGGATTAGACATTTGGGTTTAAAGTCACGATTGCCTAACATGGCTGTGTATCTAAATCACCTAGGAAATTAAAAAAAAAATTAACAAAATACAACAGTTAAAGGATCCAACACAGACTTACCTCACTCAGACTCTGTTAAGGTTCTGATATTAATATATATTCTGATAATTATATTCTGATATAATTATATTCTGATATAATAATATATATTCTGATAATTAATATACTTAAAAAACTCAGCTGGGCGCTGTGGCTTACGCCTCTAATCCCAACATTTTAGGAGGCCGAGTTGGGTGGATCATCTCAGATCAGGAGTTCGAGGCCAGCCTGGCCAACGTGGTGAAACACCATCTCTACTAAAAATACAAAAATCAGCTGGGTGTGGTGGCGGGCGTTTGTAATCCCAGCTATTCGGGAGGCTAAGGCAGGAGAATTGCTTGAACCCGGGAGGCGGGGGTTGCAGTGAGCAGAGAATGCACCATTGCACTACAGCCTGGGCAACGAGAGCAAAACTCCATCTCAAAAAAAACAAAAACAAAACTAAACTAAACAAAACAAAATAACTCTTCAGGTATTTCTGACATAGTAAGTACGGATCAATGTTTGAGAAACACTGGGCGTTAAACAGGCACATGTTTACTTTCCACGATGGCTGGATAGAAAGTAGGCTAAAGTGTCTAGCTAAAGTATGTAGCTACATAAAGTACGCAAACATAAATTTTAGCTTGGAGAAACTTCAATAATTTACATTCAAGCTGTGTCTGTACAGGCTTTCTGTTGTCACTATTTTATTTATGGCATATATAAGAGAGCCTCTGAATTTCTGATATCATTTGCTTTTTTTTTTTTTTTTTTTTTTTTGAGACGGAGTCTCGCCCTGTCACCCAGGCTCAGGCTGGAGTGCAGTAGCGCGATCTCAGCTCACTGCAAGCTCCGCCTCCTGAATTCACGCCATTCTCCTGCCTCAGCCTCCCGAGTAGCTGGGACTACAGGTGCCCGCCACTCCGCCCGGCTAATTTTTTGTATTTTTAGTAGAGACGGGGTTTCACCGTGATCTCGATCTCCTGACCTCGTGATCCGCTCGCCTCGGCCTCCTAAAGTGCTGGGATTACAGGCGTGAGCCACCGCGCCCGGCCTTTTCTTCCTTTTTAAGACAGGATTTCACTCTGTCACCCAGACTGGAGTGCAGTGGGGCTATCTTGGCTCACTGCAACCTCCACCTCTCCAGCTCAAGTGATCTTCCCACCTCAGCCTCCCGAGTGGCGGGGACTACAGGAGTGTGCCACCATACTTGGCTAATTTTTGTATTTTTTTGTAGAGATGGGGTTTCGCCATGTTGCTCAGGCTGGTCCTGTACTCCTGAGCTCAAGCAATCCACCCACTTTAGCCTCCCCAAATGCTGAAATTTTAGGTGTGAGCCACCACGCCCAGCCACTCATTTACTTTTCACATAGGAATTTACAGCTGACTCTATGACCAAAATAACTGTTGAAATATTTGAAAATAAGAACTTAGTGTTTTGATTAAACCCTGAATAAATGCCCAATAAGAATTAATGGAAGCTACATTTTTAAAAGTAATAGGATGAAGATCTCTGTAGTTGCTTGGTGTCCATGAATAACATAATAAGACAGAGACCACAGCACCTTTACTTGGGCCATGTTAATGATCAAATGGCAACTGTTGCCTCATGGGTATAACACAAAATCACAGGCTAAGTTTGATGTATAGGGGGTACATTTCATGTAGGATTTTATAAACACCAGTATACCAAGACTTTCCTTTCTCCTCCTAATTGTGTCCCTGCTCATCACTTCATTGTGCAACATAATTAAAAGACCAAGAAAAGATATTTCTGATCATGTTACTTTTTTATATCCCTATTAGGCCAGAGCCCAAAACCTTGGTTCCCAAGGACATTTATTAGTCATAGTAGACAACTAGAGTGTTCTCTCCTTAATGCTCTTCTGTTCTCCTGGAGGCAGCACAGACCTTCCTCTAAGAATCCATCCTCCTTTCCTTTTAACCTCATATTTTTAGAGGGAGATCTTAATCATAATAATCTCATCGAGCCACAGGGGTATACTCATGACTCAAGAATGGCTGCACAAAGTTTTCTTGAGATTAATTAAGATGGCCATTAAAAAGAAAAAAGCTTCACTTCTCTGCTGATGAAGGCACAACTTAATCTGCTGTAGAAGATAGTGAAGGTGAATAGAGGGACAGAAAGAGGGCCAGATAAGTCCCTGACAGTGTTGGTGTCCCTTCCACAGCGTCCATTGAGCCTCCTGTCTGCTCTCTGCAATTCTTTGTTTCTGTAAATCAGTAAGTTTTTCTTTTTGGTTGCAGTTAGTTTAGACTGAGTTTCTGTAACTTGGAACCAAAAGTTTTAAATCAACAAAGATTCAAGATGACGTGGTTTCACATATTCTTTATGGAAAATCCACATTATTTGCCTTTCTTACATAGTGGACATGTTAGGAAGAGGAGGGTGGCAGAAGCAATTTTATCTGGCTATTCTCTGGATAAATAAGAAGCGAAGACAACAGCAACAAATACCTTTTAGAAAATGTAGGATTAAGTCAAGAGAAGGGCAATAGGGAAGAGAGTAAATCTCAATAGTTATTACTATATTTTGCATTTGTGGTTTTGTACAAATATAGACACTTGCATACTTCAATTTCTTATGGACTAAATACTGTATTTTAAGTTCAAAATACCAATAATTCTGGAAAAACTTCCTAAATAGTCTATTAGTATATTTCTAAGTTCTAATAATACGTTAGATAAGTTTTTCTTCAATTTAAAAAGATTTTTATCATATTGGTTAATTACAGTATTTTAACAAGTACTTCCAGCTGATTTAAAATGAACAATCCTCTTGCCAGATTCTGTCACTTTCATTCCATGTTATCTATAGTCTTAATTTTGGTTTATATTTGATCTAACCATGTTAAACATTTTCAAACATTCAGACACCAAGAATACCGCAGGATGTCTTATGTTCTGAACAACAATTATAGTTGTTTTTAATGTATCTGTATGTTTTAGTGGTTGATCAGGCTTCATTTGCATTATTTACTATAATTTTTAAGTACATTGTGTTTTTATTAATACCAGTCAAGTTGACGTAGCCTTTTGTAATTTTAGTCTCTGTAGTCAGAAGTTTGAGTCGCAATCTAAGAACCTATGCATTTTAGTGTTTGCGGAATGTCATGTTTTTGACATCATGTGGCGACCTGAATAATATACATTGTATGGCCACAGGTGATGCTGACTATAGTGCCAAGTTTGTATTAATGATAGGCATGGGAAAATCTACAGGAACATGTCTGCATTTCTAGTTACTAAGTACTTATTAGGCACCCACTGTATGCTCAGCATTTGAATAAGAATTGTGGAATAGTCAAAATGAGTATAGGGCACGGTCCCCTTGAATAAACATACATAACACCATCAGAAAACACAAAAACTAAAGTATACTTTTTATTTGTTTTCATTAGAAGTCCAGAAAAGGAAAAAAATAAGCTAGATCTGTTTTCCTGAAAAATATCAGAACTCTACAATACCAGAATGAGGGACATATCTAGGCAGAAAAAAGGCCTGGTACTAGACTAACCATCCATCCGAAATGGAAACTTCCTATAACCAGCGATTAACTCACTCGTATTTGACCTGACCAATGGCAAGAAACTTAGTACCTGGTGAGGCCCCTCATGCTCTCTTAGGTAGTTTAATCAGAAGGTTCTTTTTGTGTTTAATTAAGATTAATCTGCACCAAAAGTTTTAGCCCCATCTGGTAGCTGGGCTTCTACCACCTGCAAACCATAGGATGGTCATGCAACCTGACATCTTGTCAGGAGTAGCCAAGCTTCCATTTTCTGATCTTACATCCTTCCAAAAAAGGAATTCTAGTGTCCTTGAGGCTTCCTGGAATTTCTTGAAAATCGCTGTGTCACTGATGATGCTAGGTTTAAGAAGAATCTTTAACTCTCTTACATTTCTTTGGTGCAACTCATGTTAGAATCTTCTTTCACTGTGATAAAGGGAGAGGGAAAATGAATGGATAGAGATTTGAACTTCTTGAGAGTTTACCACATTCCAGGCACTTTTTGAGGAGTGGGAGTTGGAGACACTCCATGCATCCCTGCATCTAATCCTCATAACAACACTGAGAGGTGAATGTCATTGTCTGTATTCGTTATGAGAAACCTGAGGATAAGTGGAGCATTTCCTCTTCACCCACTGTGGTTATTTTCTTCCTTTTAAAGAAGTCTCTAAGTGTAGAACTATGCTCTTCAGTTAAGGTGATCTTATATATTCTCACCCAGTCCAGAACACTTTTGAGAGTGACAGAGACCAATGTTGTAATTTTGTTCCAACAAAAGGTGTAACTTGAGACTGGGAATACTTGGACCTCTCATCTTCATAACTAAAGGCCCCTGGGTGGTTCTAGCTAGGAGCACTGTAACTTAAGGACATGATCAAGTCACTTCATCCTTTCTTTGTAACTCTCATGGCCCCTGTCTCTATGTATAGTATGAGAAAGTATCATCTTATATCGACTTCCACTCAAGAAATGTTCTCCTTTTCATAAGGGACACATTTCCACCCAAATTCACTTGGGTTCCTGAGAAAATTCCAAACAAAAAAGGCCTTCTGTAACTCTCTCAGGACAATAGTTGAGATGAAGTTCAGTCCTGGACAGTGTCATACATGCCATTCCTAAGGCTGGTTCACTTTCAGCCTCCCGTTCACTCAGGAGTTGAACAAGTCAAGACTATTCTCTAGCCCTTTGCCTTGTCCTCTGGAATTACTGTTTCTACATACCTCAGGAAAAGGTGAAATTAGTGTTTGCAGAATCCCTTTGAGATCTCTGATGAAAGGTGATTTGATGGCATAAATTATTATTGTACAAAACAGACTGTGGGATTGTGTCCTTGGGGTCCTAAACAATGCTCTCAACACCATATGAGGAGATGAGCTTGAAACATCCACTTCCTGGTATCTTCTAATTACTTTCATTATTGTGGATCAGCAAATGTTTTGTCAATCCATAGGGAGAACCACTCTGTGTGATGATTACTTAACAAGGAACTAAAACTTGTTCTGCATGCACAGATAGACTGAATCATATTCTGAGTTGGGATAAGCACTAATAATACAGGTAGAAGCTTGTTCAATTATATGCCTTCTAAGAGCCAACTACCAAACAGAAGAAGACTCTAAGTTTGTCAGCAAATTTATCCAAAATGATTCCAGATTTTATAATGCCAAATGAATACAATCTGTCTAGTTTTACTTTATCATCTTAAAACTTGCAAAGCTTAAAAGGAATTCTAGTTATCTTTTTATGTTAAACTAAAGAACAGGGAAGTTGAAGTTTACTTTACAAAATATAAAAAGGTATGAAATTATAAAATTCATTGTGAAAAAATACTTTTACTATTCAATTTGTCTCTTTTCCTTAATTCCCATCAACTTACAGAATTAGGGCATCATTTTTCTGGCTCCATTATATTTTGAACGATCTGAAGGTTCCTGTTGCTATGATAAGCAGTAGAGTTATAACATATCACTTAACCTAACAACTGATATTATGCAATGAACATTTTCATAATGTGCATTAAAATGTATTTAACCCATAATGCCTACTTCGAAACAAAATACTTGATTATAAGGGTGAATAGTGACATGCTTACAAGAATATTTCTTATATAAATAAAGAAAGATACTTTAGCGCACCTAGATATTTAGCTAGCGAAATATATTAAGAGAGTGGCTTAATGGATTTTTTATTTTGTAAAGTTCTCTGCATATAGATTTATTAGAGTTGAGTTCGTTACCAATCTTTTTGAGGTATAACTTTGGTTTTCCTTAGTAGGAAAAGAGACTGATTTTTGTTTTCCAACCTACTTGTTTGTCACGTCAGAGGAAAAATGGAGCTCTAAGGTAAACAGGCTCATTATTTATGTTTGTGTCTTCGTACCCAGGCCTTTAGAATCTAGGTAAAGAGAATCACTTTGCAATTATTTCATGACTATAAACCACTATCAGAAGATTCACTTGCAGAAAAGTTTGCAAACTTTAGTGAGCATAAATGCTACCTGTGGTGTTTGCTAAACATGCAGTTTCCTTCATCTCTCCCCTTCCCCCATATCCCAGGACAGATTCTTCTGGTCTGGAATGAGATCAGGAATTTCAGGTTTATCAAGCACCTCATGTTTCCCAATGCTTGTAACCACTTGCTGTTCTGAGAAACGCTTGTCCAAATTATCAGGGAGTAGAAAAAGGAAAATGTAAGACAAGTGTAGTAAAGGCAGAAATAGAATGTTTATTGTAACTTGTCAAGGGTGGTAGAAATATATGGGTAGAACCAAAACACTAAAACTCTTTATTTTCTTGCCATTTCACTTCTTTTCTTACCAGCTCCTCCCCCGGACCCACTCTCCACCCAATATGCCCTTCAGGTTAGACCCTATTTATTCTCATCCTTCTAGAGGATAACTATATCACTTTACAATAAGTCCCTTTGCCGGGGTATTTTAACTTTAATAGAGTGCTCTAGAAATATGTTCTCCATCAACTGTTCCTCTTTTTGATAGAGAGGAAGTTTAGTTCAGTGAGTAAAGACAGACTACCAGGATTCAAATTCTGCCTCTATCATTTCTTAGCTACACACCTTTAGACAGTCACTTTATGCCTTAGGTTTGTTATCTTTAAAAAAGAATAATAATAGCATCTATGTCATAGGATTGTTGTGAGAAGCAAATAATTAACATATATGAAACACTTAGAACAGTACGAAGAACACGTTAAATTTGTATAAATGTGACTTCTTATTTGTTGTGTTTAAGCCAATGGACCAGTTATGTGGACCTACCTAAAAACTTGGTGTGACACTTGAGTACGTTTTTTTGTCATGGATTTAGGGCAATAAAGAATATTATTTTCACAAGCTTTAGGAACCATTGGCTTTTCTACCCAAACATAGATAAAAAGACACGTAGGCATAGTAATCAACTGAAAGAAGGCTTGAGAGAACTGTGAAAACAAGAAGTTGGATTTTTGTAAAAAAAAAAAAAGCTGAATCTCTTTTAGACATGTGTAAAATGTCTAAAATATAAAATTTATGATTTATATTATAAAATCATAAAACTCATAAAAAATCATATAAAAATATAAAAAATTTAAAATTTAAAACACAAAAAAATAAAAAAATCATATTAAAAAACATAAAAATCATATAAAATCATATATAAAATCATATACAAATATGATAAAAATATATAAAAATATGATTTCAGAAGATCTTCATTTAACACAATTTAGCAGCTATTCCTAGTAAAATTATTGTTATTTTTTACATCTAGGAAGAGAGTACATTATCTTAACACTAACAAAGTTTTCCCAGCCTAACAGGCAACCTCATCCTTGTATGATTTTTCTGATCAGGGACCCTACAGTTGATTGACAGCCGTAGTGAGGTTGTCTTTGCATTCAGCACCAGAGATTTGCATTAGTAGGGCAATACCATTTTCTAGGAAAATAACTTGCTAAGCCTGTGACATAAGGTAAAGACTTAAGAAGCAAGGCCTGTAGGGAGATAAGGAAGCAAACCACTAACCACTTTATATTAGAAATACCTACTGAATTTAGAGGAGAATAGACAAAAGGGCAGAGCCTAAATAGGAAAGAACAAAAAAAGAGAAAAAATTCAAAATTTAGTGCATGGGCCAGAGCCTGAGAACAACAAAAGTCACTAGGAAATCCCTGGCATGTGGTTGGGCAAATTCTGAGGTTTTAAGAAGTATTTTTAATATTATAAGGCTTTGTTTTGCTGTTTTGACTTTCTAGTCCCTACCATCCACTCTCACCTCTTTAAAAGTCCAGTGAGGCCTGATAGGCCTATATATTTCTGTAAGGCGGTATTTTGGTCAATAAATTGTTAGGACTGTAAAACACTGCACACTGACACACAGGGAAAGAAAGGCCCGGGAATTCCAGGTGGTGAGTTTCAGGAAACCCTGTGACAGGTTCTGGCAAAACTATCAACCTCATGGAAAGCCAGCTACAGGTTGTAATAATTTTGGAATGGATAGGACCAGTTTCTCTTATTCCAGTTTGGTAAATAATATATATTGGGAATATACTACATGTCACACACTAACTGTGTATAGTCTTTTGCATAATTATTTACCTATTATTATTTAAGCCTCACAAGAATCTATTAGATAGGGACAATTATCATGTCCTTATATAGACAAGAAAACCAAGGCCCAGTCTTCTTGATTTACTTGCCTAAGTTTACACAGTTAAGTAGAACCATGATGGCAGAACCAGGATGTAAAGAAAGACCACCAGATCTAGAGCACAGTGTAGCACTCTTAACCACTCTCAGGCCTTGGTTGACCTCAGAGACGGGAGGAGGATGACAGCTTGTGTGATGCGTGACAGCAGCAAAGTCAAGAGTTCAGGGGATGGCTTGAGAGTTGTAACCTAAATGATAGAAGTACAATAGGAGTCCTGAGCTGGGCACGTAGAGCCAGTGATGATGGTAAATGGCAGAGACATCAGTCCCTGGCAATGCCAGAGACAGAACCTTTGCTCACTTCTGGGATTTTGCTGCTCACTGGGGCATGATGTGCGTGAAGACCAGTTCCAGGTACAGCATGCCAGAGTAGAGCAGAAAGTACTTACAGGTGAAACATGAATGTTCTGGGGAAACAGAAAGGAAAGAAAAATGCTTAATTTCACTGTTACTTAACATTATTCTGACAAGTGAAGTAAGACCTAAAACAGAAAAAGAGATAGACGATATAAAAGGATTGGAAAAGGAGTAGAGAAAAATTGTTGTTGTCTGCACATAACATTTTAATCAACACACTACAGGGTATGAAATTCATAGACAATTAGACAATTAATAGACAATTAGAGGGCTGTTTATCAGTGTTTCCCAGAAACCTTTGTGAAAAAGCTTTATAATTTATTTCATAGAAATATTTATATAATATATTTTTGTTTGTATTTACCACTGCTATTACCACCACCGCCACCCTTCATGACTACAGTTCCAATTACAGGATGCAAGTTTAGTCATTCCTAATAAATCCTTTTGCCTTCTTTATAATGTTTTGCATATAACCCTTAAGATATTGTTAAGCATAAGTACAAGGTCTGAATGGATCAAAATGTTGATACTTAGAAACTAAGCAGCACTAGCTAGTATTTCGGTCTCCAAGTGGACCTTTGTCCCAAGCAAGTGTGCTAGGTTTTAGTGGAGAAAGAATAATTTAAAATATGGTTAAAATAGATGAAAAGGAAGAGAAATACATATAAATCAACATATTTTAAAATATAAACATTACCAGATTAAAACACCACCAAGACCCCTGCCCACACACACACAGAGAACATTGTATCCAGGAAGTGCCTTTGTGGGAAATAGAAAGGGAAGTGCTTTCATCTGTAGACACAGCTTCATGTCAGGACACAGAGCTCGGTGTGAGAGGACCATAGCCGAATTTCATCTCTTACTCACCACTCCCCATGTACCTTCCTTATTCAAGGCACAATCCAAATAAATAAATGCAGTAAATTTGCTTAAAGAGATCTTATTGGCAACAACAATAAAATACAATAAAATTAGGAATAACACAAATAAAATGCTTGCAGAATCTATGTGAAGAAAATTGCAAACATTTTCTGATAAATACAAAATAATAAATTGAACGTCATAGCTTGCGCCTGAATTGGATAATTAAATATTTTAAACCCACCAACTATTCATGAAAATATTTATTAACAGACTTAGAAACTACCAAGTAAACTACTATGTTCTGCAGCAGAGGATGGAGGGATTCAAAGTATGTTTCTTAGATCAGAAAACTCATTTATTGACCCTTTATTGACTACGACACAACCCTACAGAATTATATGTCCTCTTTAACCCTTTAAGGTTGTATAAGCAATACTGCTTTCCAGATGGAGAAAGCTTATAGACAATAAGGAAAGGAGGAAGAAAGGTGAAAGGCTGTTTATCACGGTTTAGATGATGAGATGGAACTAATATTAGCAGATGGGTTTAAATGTCATTGTTTGTTTTCACCACTGCTATTACCACCACCAGCACTCTTCATCTCTGATTTCCCAAATCTTCTAATCTTGTTTCTTTCAGGACCCTAACCAACCAGCCTAGCCATTCATCACTATCCCGGAGTTCATAAATATCTGTAATTCGGCCCACTTCTTCCACCATACAAAGTGGCAAACCAGTGTACTGCTCTTGGCTTTACCCATTGGGAGAATTTCCCATTTCCACTATATCAAGGGCTGCCCTTAAGTGGGGCAATAATATGGCAGCAGTCCATTTACAGCTACCTCAACATAGTGAACCAACCCACTAATGAGCCGTGGGAAGGTGTTTTTCCCCCTACTTGTTGATCAGTTGATCAGAATTAATCCCCATGAGGTTATGTATGTTAGTTAAAGAAGAGACCCGAATACAAAAGAAATAGGTGTCATGGGTGTCTGGGTTATCTGACCAGATAACCTTGTGGAACTTCTTGGGCTTAATCCCATATGTATAGTTTCTATCATCTAATAAATTTTTCTTGTTCCACTTGACCCTTTGTCCTGGTGGATTTTATGAGGCCAAATCATGATGAAAGGTCTGAGTTACATTACAGGGTCTTTCCTCAAGGAGACCCAATTTACCCTTCAATCAACGGCCTCTGGGTCTGTAAGCTCCCTGACATCTGGGAACTGGATGAAGAACTGTGATGACTATAAGCCCTCTGCTCACCACTTCTTGATAAGGTCATACCCTGATGGGTGATCATCCATCTCAACCCTCAGAACACCGTAATTTGTTAACCATCACCACAGATACAGATAGGTCCAGACACCTTAATGACTACTGTAGCCTTGATACTCATTATAACAACTATGCCAAACATGTATGGCCCTTGCCATTCTAGAATCTCATTATCCCCATTGTCAGTAGAGAGAGTGGCACTGTCAACTCCAGTCTATAGATGACAACCACTCAGTCTCCTCAAAGATGCAGTGTCCCTGCACGAGGGCACTCTTCATTTCCTTAGTTTAAATATTGCTCTCTAGGCCCTCTCAAGGAACATAATCAGATCGTGGGTTCTACCATGTCACATAATAAATCATTTAAATATTCCCACTTCCCAAACCTTCTTGGAACATCTCAGATCCCCCAACATCTCCAATTCACTTACTGTAGACCATTTCCATGTCTAAATTTTGAGAAACACTCTCATCAGCGTATTAGGACTGGCTCCAAGTGTTCTTGCTATGACATTCAATTTTGAGTTACACTAGAGTGAGCTCATATAAAGAAATTCTCCCTTACCCGGTTTTATATTCTACTCGCTCTAGTCCAACGCCAATTCCCACATGTGATCCAATAATTCCTGCCAGTACAAATGGACTAACACTTGTAATCTCTTTGTGTTTAAGCTAGTTCTCTCCAGTACAGAGATTGCAATCTCCATAAGTCTGGCTTGAGACCTGTGATGGTTAATCTGATGTGTTAACTTGGCTAGGCTATGGTGTCAGCTGTGGTGACAGGTCAAACACCAGTCTAGATGTTACTCTAAAGGTATTTTTTAGATGGTATTAGTCAGTAAACTTTGAGTAAAGAAATTACTCGCCATAATGTAAGTGGGCCTCATCCGATGAGTTCAAGGCCTTAAGGACAAAGACTGCGCTTCCCTTAATAAGTAGAAGGAATTCTCATATAAATTCTGCCTGAGTTTCTGGCATGCTGCCCTGGGGAATTCAGATTCAAGAGTACAACAACAACTACAAGGCTATAACATCAACTCTTACTGAATTTTCAGCCTCACCAGTTTGCACAAATGAAGGAGCCAATTCCTTGGTCTCTCTCTCTCTCTCTCTCTCTCTTTCAGCTGCTCATTTCCAAAAAGAAGCATTTCATCATAAAAGTCTGTTTTCCAGGGTATTTCCCATTTTCTTAGTCTAGGTTCTCCCACAAGCAGAGCTTGAGACAAGGTAGAGCCTTGCATGTAGGTTTATTTGGGAAGCAGTCCCAGAAAGCAGGAGGAAAGGGCAGAGGAAAGAAACATGTGAGAAGGAAAAGACAACACACAGCTGTGTTGCTCAGTTGGTCACCACTACAGTGACTGATGCTTAACTCCATGTGAACTTCTGAGGAGTCTTAGGAAATGTCTCCCAGATCTCTCTGGCCAGAAGATAAAAAGAAGAATCATATATCCATATTCAAAATAGTGCTCTGTGTTGCACGTACATAGGCACCAAATGGACTTACTGCTCACATGATGAACCTTGACACTTGTTACCGAAAACTATTTGAAGCATAATATATAGTAAACTCAAATGTTCTGTTCTCTGACCATGGCTAATCTTGTGTAATTCAGTCATCTCGCTCTTTTACTTTAATTGCTTTCTAACTCTTAATCTTTTATTCCTACATTTTATCCTATCCTATCCTGGCTGGCATCAGGCAGGTTCAAATCCTATCTTACCCCTCCCTGACTCTCTGATCTTGGGGAAGTTTAACTCTCTAGGTCTGTTTTCTTGTCTATAAAATGGGATAATAACAGCACCAACTTTATGGGGTTGTTATGAGCATGATTTGAGATAATGCATGTAAAACATTTAACAGTGGATCTGATGCATAGAAACAAGTCAATAAATGATTGCTATTACAATTACAATAGCGATTATGATAATGATGATGGTATTTGTCAGATCTAGTGCTACAGTCCATAACATCATCTACTCTCTTACCTTTTGACCCTTGGGTTTGTATTGAACCTGACTAGTAAACTTCAAAACAGAATTTATCATCTCTTCCCTTCAATGGGACTGAAATTGGACATAATTACCATAAAAGAGAAGACTAGGGCTTATGTCCATTCATAGTCCCTAGCTTTAGCTAAAGTAACTCTGCTGTTTTCCAAACTGTGTTTATTGCAAAGACGTCGTTTGCTGCTGGCCTCTGGTCTTATCTTCCTTCTTTGATTTGCTGTTCTTGCTTATTCTGAGCAAAAATTGAAATCAAGAACTGGACTATCTCAAAGCCACTCTTCTTTTATTGCTTATCTACACCTACTTTGGCATCTCCATTCATCCTTGGCTTCTTTCCTGTATCTCAGAACATACTTTGTACTGTTATCCTAGTCTAGGAATTTAGCATGTGTTCTGGAGGCCCCTTTAGTATCTGACCCCCGCCCTCGGCATCTCTTCACCTTGCTTCATCAGATCAGCATACCTGTTGTTACCTAGATGGGCTAGTCATCATGACCTGATTTAGAAGAGCTCTGAAACCTGGCCACCTGGGTGTGAATCTTTGCTTTGCTACTTTTTAGCAGTGTGACAATTTGGCAAGATTAGCTCCTCCTCTCTCAGCATAACCTCGATTCAAATGGAAAATAATAATTCTTACCCACATAGAGTGTATGTGATAATTAAATAAATTAATATCTGTAAAGTGTTTAGAATAGGGCCTAGAATATAATCATGATTCTGTAAGAAATTGCTGCTATTATTATTCTTAATGTAGAAAACATATCCATGAAGGTGCGTAGTGGGAAGCTGAGCAAAAGCGAGAGCTCCACAACTACAATTTGTCCCAAAATTCATATTACTGGGTATATATCCAAAGGAAAAAAAGATTCTATCAAAAAGACATATGTACTCACATGTTCACTGCGGCACTATTCGTAATAGCAAATATATGGAATTAACCTAGGTGCCCATCAAAAGTGGATTAGATAAAGCAAATATGGTACATATACACCATGGAATACTATACAGCCATAAAAAAGAATGGAATCGTGTTCTTTGGAGCAACAAGGATGCAGCTGGAAGCCATTATCCTAAGTGAATGAATGCAGGAACAGAAAACCAAATACATCAAATACCACATGTTCCCACATATAAGTGGGAGCTAAACTTTGGGTACTCATGGACATAAAGATGGCAACAACAGAAACTGAGAACTAGTAGAGGGGTAGGAAGGAAGAGGGGCAAGGGTTGAAAAACTAACCATTGGATGCTATACTCAGTATCTGGGAGATGGGAATATTTGTACCTCAAACCTCAGCATCATGCAATATACCCAAGTAACAAACCCGCACATATACCTTGAATCTAAAAGAAAAGTTAAAATATATAAATAAATAAAACTAAAAACTATAGCCAAAAATTAGAAAAATTCAAAAAGTATTTTCTTTTTGTACATGGTTGCCATTAATTTGCATCACTGTGTTAAACTGTGTAATTTCTATTAGATTTGATACTTGATGTGTTAGTTCATTTGCATTGCTATAAAGGAATGCCTGAGTCTGGGTAATTTATAAAGGAAAGAGGTTCATTTGGGCTCACAGCTCTGCAGGCTGTATGAAAAGCATGGTACCAGCATCCGCAGGTACCAGGAAGCTCCTAATCAAGGCAGAAGGCAAAAGCAGGGAGCTAGTGTACCTCATAGTGAAAGAGGAATTAAGAGAGAGGGAGCAAGAGGTGAAGATAGCCAGAGAGGGTTACACTCTTTTAAACAACGAGATCTCACATAAACTCATAGAATGAGAACTCACTTATCACCACCAGGACACCAAGCCATTCATGGGGAATCCACACTCTCATGACCCAAACACCTTGCACTAGTTCCACCTCCAACATTGGAAATCACATTTCAACATTAGATTTAGAGGGGACAAAACATCCAAACCATATCACTTGAACAGGGGAAACAAAGCCTAAGGGTCAGGTGAGATGATATTCAAGGCTGTACCAGGCCTGGGCTTCGAGGACCTACAAGAGGTAATGCCAAGCGTCTGTAGTGGTGTGGCCAATGGTCGCATCCTAGATAGAGGGACCCTGTGACAGGTCCTTCACTGTGCTTTCTTATTGCAATGTCTCCCTGGCTCCTCTCAGTGTTCTGTGCCTGGTTCATCAGCTTTCTGTTGATTCTGTGATGTACCTAGGATTATTTCAGTAAGTTTCTTTTCTGTCATATGAGCTGATGTCCATTCCTCTTATCTGATCCAGGAATCCTAATGACTACAGTGGCCACTACCGCTTCTTGAAGCTCGTTCTCCCTTTGGGAGACATTATTCCTTTACTCCTACCCAAAAGCTTCTCAGATTCATATGTCTCTGCTTTCTCTGTCAAACTCTTTAACCTCTATATTCTTTTTCTGTTCCCTTGTGGTACTTTTCTCTCATTCCAAACAGTCTCTGTGATTGAGTTCATCTATGTAACTGTCTTCAACCACTTCAACTTTAATGTAAGTGGTTCCACATCTGTATTTCTATGTAAGCCTTCAGTCCTAAATTCCATATGCAGTTTTGACTTCTTATGTGTTATGTGACTTGGGTGAACTGACCATGTCATCTTCCATAACTGAACGCACTCATGTCACTGTACTGTCTCCGGAAGTAATAGTTAAGCCAAAATTATGCAGGAGTCATCCTTGACTCTTCCTTTCCTCCTGTTCCCTTCTCCTGTTGATACTGCTTTATTTATGATCCCTCTTCTTTAGGCTGAGCAACTGCAAGACCTACTAAACTTCTAAACTGAACTACTGCAAGGCCTTCTAAACTTTTAAACATGCAAATCTGATATTGATTCCCTGCTTAGCAGTTTTGGATGGTTCTATATTTCCTTCATATCACACAAAGTAATTCTCATCGAATTATTTCAGTTAAAAACTAGTCAACCGAAGGATCTTTTTTGAAGTCTTACTATGAATTATGAAGTGCTAGAATTGTGAATATATATATAATATGAATATATATATAATTGTGAATATATATATATATAATATATATACACACACACACATGACTTCTTACTCTTAGAGAGCTCAAAGTCTTCTGGGAAAGAAAATCACAATGCATCAGACACGGCTTATGTTCTTAAGAGATTTCAGGTCTCTCAACCTTGCCTTCTCCCACCCCTCTCCCAGATCTGCAAGGTTTCTGACAGACTTCACAGAGGTACCAAGAGTACATCTTGCCTCTGCTCACACAGAGGGCCTTTTGCCACTTTCTTTTCATACACCAGTAACCACACAGGATTGAAGTGACAACAGGTTCTCAATAAATGGTTATTCATAAAATGCAATTTTGATATTACAGTATTTTAAATATTCCAGCATCAATTATAAAGAGAACGTAAATAAGAACATCGTATTGTGCATTGGAGAATAATTGGAGATTTATAGCTTATATTATTTATTTCATCTTTAATAGACTTCTAGCTTATAAGAGTAAGAAGCATATTTTAGGAGAGTAAGAAGCATATTTTAAAAGAAAATTCTCCCAACAAACCCAGAGGCTACTTCATTGAATCGATTACGTAACATAAATAAGCATCCCAAGAATGTTGTTTAACTCTACTGATGATTTTACTAGGTCATCAAGTTAAAGCTAGAGTTTACATTTAATACCCTCAATAAAATGACAGGAAGGCAAATGATTTTTAATAAAATATTCTCTCACTCACAAAGGAAGAGGCAAAAATGAAACAAACCCTTCTAAACTTACATCAGGAAGGCATTTGCTGTGAAGTGTACTTACTTTTTAAGGATCATCTATGAATATTTGCTGAAGACATCAACATTTCTCGACTATTTGGCTTGCGTATTAACAATTCAAAAGCTGCAAGACATTAGTATCTATATTTGTAAGCTTTATCTTTGATTTTTGAAATTTTTTATTGTGAGATAAATTTAGACTTACAGATGAATTGTGCAGAGTAGAGTTCCCATACACCTTGCATCCAACTTCCTCTAACATTAATAACTGTATAACTATAGACCTATAATATATTTAAGAAATTTATCTTGGTATGGTAAGATTAACTAAACTATAGAATTGGAGGGGGGGGGGGATTCACCAATTTTTCCACCAATTTTCTTGTTCCAGTTTCCAATCCAAGACACTCTGCTGCATTTAATTTTCCTGTCACTCATCTCCTCCACACCATAGCAGTTTCTTAGTCTTCCTTTTTCGTGGATTTGACATTTTGAAGAGTACTGGTTGTTAGGTTCACTATTTGGGTGATGGGTTTAATAGAAGCCTAAATCCCAGCATTACACAATATATCTATGTAAAAAAACCTGCACATGTAATCCCTCTGACTAAAAATTTAAAAAGAAAGAGTGCTGCCCAATTATTTTGTAGAATGCTTCTCAATTTGGGTTTGTCTGATGTTTTTTATGATTAGATTTAGCTTCTGCACTTGGGGAAGATATCACAGCAGTGATATTTCCTTCTCAGTATACCACATCGAAGGGTACAAGATGTTGGTGTGCATTATTGATCATGTGATTCTTATTGGTCACCTTGATTATGTGATTAAGGTGGTCTCTGAAAGAATTCTCCACTATAAAGTCATGTTTCTTCCTCTTATAATTATTAATAATATTTTGGAGGAGATACTTTGAGGCAATTCAAATATATTATTTATGCTTAAACTTTTGTTCACACATTTTATCATCCATCGTTGGGTCTTGTTTGGGGCAATTACTATTTTGGCATTCTAAAGGTGATTGCCTATTTTCCTAATTCCTTTTACATTTATTTAATTGGAGTCCACCTGTAAAGAGGAATTTCCTACTTACTCTCATGTATTTATCTGTTTGTTTATATCAGCATGGGTCTTTAATGCTTATTTTGTTCTTTATGTTATAGTCCAAGAACATGTAATTATTTTGCGGCTCAAGTTCTAGCTATGGCCATTAGGAGCTCTTTCCAGTTGATTCTTGTGACCTTTGGTATGCTGCTATTTCTTTTCTTTTTCCCTATTCTTCCTTTCCTTTCATTTTCAAAGTGTCAAAGCCATGAAGAAGAAAGACTAAGAAACTGCTATGTTGTGGAGGAGACAAGTGACAGGACAAGAATAAGGAAAATAAATAACAGAATAAGGATAAGGAAAAGAAATAAGGAAATAACCATTTCCTTATTTTTGATATGATGACATGACTTAGGCTTATCATGTATTTTCTCCTGTACCAGACATATAATGAATCATTTCCCAAGGATTTTTGGAATCTTTTATGAAGAATTTTATTTAGAAAAGAAGACCTGGTTTCTAGATATGGTCATTGCTACCAGGGCATCAGAGGTTACAGAAAGAATAAAACAAAACAAAAAGAGAGACAAACAAAAGTGACAAAGGAAATTCCCAAGATAAGGTCAAAGAGAAGTCTCAGGATATCAGCTGTGCTGAAGGTCTAGAGCTCCACAGGTCCAGCTTGGGGAGGAGGGAGGAGATACTCAGAAAGAATGCCTGCTGCGGGAAGATGAGGCGGGTGGATCACTTGAGGTCAGGAGTTCGAGACCAGCCTGGCCAACATGGTGACACCCTGTCTCTACAAAAAATACACACACACACACACACACACACACACACAAATTAGCTGGGCGTGGTGGCGGGCACCTGTAATCCTAGCTACTCGAGAGGCTGCGGCAGGAGAATTGCTTTAACTTGGGAGGTAGAGGTTGCAGAGAGCCGAGATTGCACCATTGTACTCCAGCCTGGGTGACAAGAGCGAAACTCCACTCAATAAATAAATAAATAAATAAATAAATGTCTGCAATATATAAATGGAGTTGAGCAATTAGTTGATATATCTGACCTCATTGATAGCCATGATAATGGAGAAGGCAAATGCTGATTTGACCAAAAATTTGTGAAGAAAGTTGAGTGAGAGATAACTATTGATTAGGGTGGGGGAGGAGTTGTAAGAGACCTAGATATTTTTTATAGTACAAAGTCAATAAATAATTGTTTAAATTTAGAAAATAACAATTTATTTACAATACATTATTTAGTAATATGGTGGCAAATAGTAGAATAAATAGTTAAAGGAGTTGAATGTAGTTGCTTCTAAGATGAGAGAATTGGGATTTGGGAGCAGAGACAACACACTGATATATTTTTTTAAATCAGTGTATTTGATATTTACACACTACTTTTAGATAGGTAAAAATTAAATTTAAAAAGGGATAAAGAACACAGCTGCAAAAGTTACGATAAAGAATGATTAAGCTGCCTCTCTTCCAAGCAAAATAAATACAAAATAAATACATGTAGAGATATACTGGCAAAATTTTTCTACTCCAGGATGAAAAAAATCTTAAAAGAGTTTAGAAAAAAATAAATAATAAAACAAACTAAAACAAAACGATTTTGAGGAAAAAAATCAATGAGCTATGTTCCAAGCATATTATACCCTAAAAATTGTCTACTTTGTATGAAGTCAATATAAATTCAATTTCAAATATTTTCAAGTTTACAAAATATTATCCATGTATCTACTTTGAAACAAAAAAATGTATTTTTGTATTTAACAGAATTGACAGCAAATTTCACAGATTATGTAACTGATTTGCAGAGAAGACAGATAAGTTTTTTTTTTTAGAAGTGGGGTCTTGCCCTGTCACCCAGGCTGGAGTGCAGTGGTGTATTCCCAGCTCACTGCAGCTTCCAACTCCTGGGCTCAAACGATCCTCCTGCCTCCACCTCCCAAGTAGTTGGGACTACAGGCACACACCAGGATCTCACTTTGTTGCCGAGGCTAGTCTCAAATTCCCGGGCTTCAGCTATGCCTCAGCCTCCCAAAGTACTGGGATTGTAGGGCTGAGCCACTCTGCTGGGCCTGAGAAATTTTTAAAATATACTCAAAGTACATAATGGTAAGAGGAAGTGTATTAGCCCGTTTTCACACTGCTGATAAAGACATACCCGAGAATGGGAAGAAAAAGAGGTTTAACGGACTTACAGTTCCACATGGCTGGGGAGGCCTCACAATCATGGTGGAGGCAAGGAGGAGCAAGTCAAGTCTTACGTGGATGGCAGAAGGCAAAGAGAGAGCTTGTGCAGGGAAACTCCTGTTTTTTAAAAACCATCAGATCTTGTGAGATTCATTCACTATCACGAGAACAGTGCAGAAAAGACCTGCCCCTATAATTCAATCGTCTCCCACCAGGTTCCTTCCACAACATGTGAGAATTGTGGGAGTTACAATTCAAGATGTGATTTGGGTGGGAACACAGCCAAACCATATCAGGCAGACTCAGCATTTAAACTCAGGTGTGTTTGACTTTAGTCATTATGCCAGGTGGGAGCATTATTCCAGGAGCTTGGCAATGTCCTCTTTTCCTCCTTTTTCCTCTCTTGATGTTTATTTCTCTTTATTCTGAAAAAAAATTCTGTAACTATTCTTGGGCAAGAACTTCCAAACTCAGAATACAAAAGTTTATTAATCTTTCCTAAAAAGAAAAGAAGAGAAATAATCTGTTATTATTATTATTTTGCAGTGAAACCACAACAGCAACAAAAGAAACAAAATCTGTCTGCTGAGTGCTGCTGGATGGAGATACAATGTGTTAAAATGGATATGGCACTGTCCTAATGAAGGGTCCATTCCAATGGGGAAGAGAGACAAAGAGACAAAAACCAAAAATAAACTATTAGCTTCTAATAACTTTTAAGAAGAAAAAAAGGGACTGGCAGAAAAAAGAATGGGAACCATGGGGACTACTTTAAATTGGGTGGTCAGGAGAACCTCTTTGAAGAGACAAGGTTGAGGTTGATTCATGGTAGATGAGAATGAGCTCATCACATGCTAGCTGGGGGAGAGCATTCCAGACAGAGAGACTCAAAGTGGCCCAGTCGTTCTTTGGTAGGCAAGAATGACTACCAAAATGTCTAGTCTGGTCTGGACAAATACCTCTCAATAACTAATCCTATTATTTTTTATTTTCAAATATTTATTTGGTTTCTTGTGTGTGGGAGGCATAATTCCAGCCACTAGGAAATACACTCTTTGAACACAAAGAGTTTATGGTCCAGGAAAGAAAACTTGCAAGTCAACTGGAGATAACCAGTCGGAGTGGAGAGGCTTTATGTAAGAAGAGTACCTAATCCCAATTTGGGTGGGAGTGACAGAATCAGGAAAGGTTTACTTAAACAGACAGTGCCTAAGTAGATGTAACCCACACAGCAAGAAAATACAGGGGCTTATTATTGTCTTCTTGAGTTGGATAGAAGGAGTTGAGTAGATGACTTCAACAGTGATATGGGTTGAATCGCATGCCCCACCAAGTTTGTAAGTTGAAGCCCTAACCCTTAAGATCTCAAAATATGACCTCTTTTGGAAACAAGGTCATTGTAGAAGTAATTAGTTAAGATGGAGTCTTTAAGGGTGAGCCCCAATCTCACAGGACTAATGTCCTTATATAAAGGGGAAATTTGGACACAGAGATAGAGACACACAGAGTGAAGAAGATATGATGAGACACAGTGAGAAGACGGCCATCTACAAGTCAAAGAGAGATGCCTGGAACAGATCATTCCCTCATAGCCCTTAGAAGGGCTTTGAAGGGCTTTGACTTGTAGATGAAGCCTATCAACACCCTGATTTTAGACTTCTGGTCTCCAGATTTGTGAGACAATAAATTTTTGTTGTTTAAGTGACCCAGTTTGTGGTATTTTATATGGGAGACCTAACAAAAGGATACAAACATAGACTCGGAAATACCTATAATATGTATTAAATGAAATGAATATACACAATTTGCCTATAACTTTGCAATGCATCCTAAAAACAAACAAAAAACTCAAACAAAATGGATACACTTTCTTTCTTGGGGCCTGTAAATTAGAATATACCACAGAGTGCATGAAAGCAAAATAAATCTTTCTAATTCAGTAAGTGCAAAGTAAAGCATTTCACCTGTCTGTTCAAAAAACGAAAAAAAATACAGATAAATATGCTAACTTTGTAAATTGTACTTGATAGTTACATTAATTCTATATTTTCTTGAATAAATAATAATGGTATTTACACTTAATCTAAACTGAAAACAAAATACAACATTTAAAACATAATATTTTTCAGACAATCATAATCCTAGTCATCTTTTATTTATCTACCACTTTTAATTTATTCAAATGTAAGAAGTACATTTTCTCTACAAAGACTGGATAATGAAAATAAGGAAGTTGTTAAAGAGAATATTTGGAATATTCTCAACACAAAGAAATAATAAATGTTAGAGGTAATGGATACTCTGATTTGGTCACTAAACCTTGTATGCAGGTATTAAAATATCACATATACTTCATAAACATATACAATTATGTATCAATAAAAGGTTTTAAAGGAAAGTCTTAAATAACAAATATATATTTATACACATAGAATAAGCTCAAGTTTAATTGTTAGGGGAATGGGTGAAATGCCTTTGGAGATTTTAAATACTCAGAATATGCTTGGGACTTCTTCCACTTTGTTTCTTCCGTTCCTTCTACTTCTCTACCTATTCCAAAATAAATACATGAAATGACAAGCAGAAGGAATAGATTCACCCATTTGTAGTCATGAAAACAGCTAGAAATGTCTCTAATTCTCTACTTTTTCTTCTAAATTTCTATAGTGATTAACAAATTGAAGATGCACTCATTATGATTTTATTGGTTCTTGTTTTGGAGTGGTATTCTTTTAGTACATTATTGATCTAAACCAGTAGATCTCATTCCTGGTAGCACATTAAAATCACCTGTAATCATTTTTTAAACACATGTGCCTGAGCTCCAATCCCAAAGCTTCTGACTTAATTGGTCTAGGGTGGGGCCCAGACATGAATATTTAAAAAAAAATCTACAACCAATTAAAATGTGCAGCCAAGACTGAGAACCCCTGACCTAGGCAGTATTCTGATAATTAGCCAAGGTTAGGAAACACTAGTTCAGGACGTCTACTAAAAATGCAAGACAAGCTAGACCGGTCTGCTTTGTGCTTCTTGACAAAATTTCCTCAAACTCACCTTAGTGCTACCTGTTGTTGAAAAAAAATTTCCTTTTAACATTTACTTTTACTGTAAAAAAGGTGACATTTACTTTTCCTGTGATTGTTTATATTGTTTATGTATTTGGTTTTTCCATTAACCCCTTTCACAGCATTTAAGAACCAATTTGAGATTATATGTATACTTTTATATATACACATACATGTGTATATGTGTGTGTGTGTATGTGTGTGTAAAATACATACACAAATATAAAAACAATAAACTAAATAGTGGTAAAATACCCGTGTATATTTAATCACTGTAAACACTAAAAAGTCCTTTTCAAATGATATTTTTCTTTAGGGAAGCAGCTCTTTCTTTATAATTAGATGCTTCTTTCCTCACTAAACTTGAAATTACCATCTTCTATTCAAATGAATTTGGAATTCATAATGGACATTCTTAGAGTCTGACACTACTGGGTACAGAATGCCAGATAATCAAGCACATTTTCTTGTTTCCTTCAAGTCTTTGCTGCCAGAACACCTCATCCTCATCCTCATGTGGGAGTTAATTAGGGTGGAAAGAGTGTTCCATTTTGCTTGACCTTTTCAAGTGAGGTCACCCAGTGAGACTCCACACAAAACTGCTTCTTTTGACACAGGTATCGTCCAACAAGAGATCAAAATATAGATGGAGTTCCTTCCTCCCTTTCATACCCGAACCCTAACTCTAACTAATGGGTGGGATAGGGAGAAAGGAACTCCTTCTATATTTTCATAGTTTAAGTATTACATGTAACCCCATGTCTACAATAAATAAATTTTAAAAAGCCTACCTGGTCTGGTGGTGCATGCCTGTAGTCCCTACTTGGAACTTTAGCTACTTGGGAGGCTAAAGTGGAAGGATTGCTTAATCCCAGGAGTTTGAGGCTGCAGTGAACTAGATTGTGCAACTGTACTCCAGCCTGGGCAGCAGAGCAAGACTCCATGTTTAAAAAAACAAAAAGTGAAAAAAAAAAGCACAATAAAGATTACACGTAGCATTCAAATTTACAGTAGCTGTTACATTTGTACTTCACAAATCGGCATGAGGTTCTAGAAATGCACATTTCTTTTTGCAACCTATATTAAGAAGGTAAATATCTAGTTGCTGCTCCAGACATAGTGGACTTTTCACATTTAACAAGCAAACAAAACAAACAAAAATGAATAAAACATCATCAGCATCATCAACAACAATAACAACAACAAAATAACATATTTTGTGACAATAACTCATGGGGTTCTTGTTCCTTATTTTCCTTCTTCACTATATTCTTCCATTTTTACTATAGGTAGTTTTTACTCAGATCGCCAAACCTTCTTCAGATAGAGTTTTACTTCTTAAGCTTAACAAGTTTACTTTGTTTTAATTCTTCTACGAGAACATGAAACATTATATACAATATATATACACACACACACACAACGTGTGGGGGTGTGTGTGTGTATTTAAGTTCACATAGGAGATAGAACAAAATTATTCAGGTCTAAAACAAAACAAAACAAACAGAACAGACAACCAATGTTATTTTGGTCAATGTTTAACAACCAGCATTTTTCCAGAAAAAAAAATTAGAGAAAACACTAACTTATGACATATGATGATTTTTGTGATTATAAATACTCCCACCGTAGCTGATTTCAAGCTACAGATTTTGAAAGACATGCACAGTCAACTCTAGTGAACCAGGACAAGAAGTTTCAGCACTCCACTGGTGGGACCATTAAGATAGTTCCTCATTTAATATCCATTATAACCCAATGAAATGGAAAAAGAAATAATAAATTTGAATTCAGAACAATTGGATTTGAGTCTTGGCCTGTCTACTTATAAGCCATGTGAATTCAGCCAAGTAATTTCATCCCTTTAATCCTGACTCTTTCTTAATAGTGCATTTAAATATTTCTCTCTAGTTATCTTCCTTTGAATGGTTTTCTTCTTTTTAACATGTTTCAAAACAAGTGTAATGTACCCTTGAGAGCATGTACCCTTGATGTGATGTGATGCATTTTTAGGGCACAATTGTTCTCCCCTATTCATTTTATTTTTCTAATACTGCCAGCAGTGTACTAGACACATAAAAGGTATTTATTAATAAATAGTGAACTTATTCTGGACTAGCACTATCTGGAGGTCTGGCAAAATATTGGGCCCATCTCAATCTGAATCCAGACTCTAAGGGTGAAATTAGGAATTTCCTAAACTCAGCATTTTCTAGACTCATTTTCTTTGAATTATCCCACTGTAGGGGTATTGTCTGTTACCAGTTGATTGCAGAAGCACTATAACGCAATGATAATTTGAGCCCAGTGGCTAATTGAGGCCATTTCATAAAGGGAGTATGCTTTAAAGGGTGTAGTTTCTTTTGTTTAATGTTAATTGCTCCTAATCCATTTACATAAACAGAACCACAGTTAACACAAATGTAAAGTGGATTAAGTAGTTTAATGTAGTTTAATCTAAAAATATTCATGCATGGGCTACTATCTTCTCTTTCTTTTTCCATCCTATATCCATTGTGTCTATTATACACTATAACTGAAAATTAAAAGTTCTTATATACTTTATTAATGAAATAGAAATATAGATACCTGAGAAAATATTTCTTCTTAATGTGTGTTTTGTCTATTTGTTGTATGGCATAACTGACAATATTAAAGATTTTTCCCAGTGTTTGCCATTTCTTTTAACTAAAATTCACAGATGCCCCAGCATCCAATTCTAACTCTTATCTTATAGCTTTGACTTCTTATTTTTCTCCAATTATCTACTCAAACCAGTAACCCAGATCCACAGAATTGCCATCAAAGACCTAAATCCAGGCTCTATGCAAGATTAATGGTGTGACCTGGGGCAAATCCTTTTTGTTTCTGAGTTTTCTCATTTGGAAAATGGAGGATTAAATGAGATATACATATGAAACTATAGTACATTATTTTATTATTTTTAAGATCAAATTTATTTCAAATTTTAAAACTTGAAAAAAAAGGAGTAAAACTGGAATAACTAATAACCTTAGAAACACCACTCTTTAGGGTCTTTTGCTTCAGGAACCTAGAAAATCAATTTAACACAGTTTGTGGTACTTCTAATTAAAGGAAATGTTGTGTTTGTTTAGGCTTTCTCATGTAGGTCAAGACACCTGTTAAGTTTCATGGCTCAGACAGATGACTTGAAGTTGATTTATGGTGTTTTTCTTAATCAGCTCTAAAACTAACATCATTTTCATTGTGTGTTCCTTTTTCTAGCCACACAGAACTGCTTTAATCATGTAAATCTTGCTCTCTGCCTTCTTTGTGCAGTGTTTGTTGCTCTGTCAACATGGGATGCCTTTTTCTCCTTCTTACTTGACAAATTCCTGCACATCACTTCATATGTCAAATTTCTGAAAAGATCTCCCTGCCCTATCTCCTCTGAGTTGTCTAATTGTCACTCCAATTTGCTGCCATCATACCCTGAACTTACTGTGATAATGTCACTTTTCACCTTTATTTGAGCATATCCTGATGCAGTGTATAACACATAATAGCCACTCAATAAAACCAGTTGAATTAATTCGTTCTTCCATCCTCCTTCATCTTCTCCATTTTTTTCATGCCTTCTCTCTCTTTTTCTTACCCCAGTCTTTTCTTCTCTTTTATTCGTTTGTTATATTTTAATCAAGCATATTATTTAAAATGTATAACCTCGGGTGTTTTCCATTAACTAGTTTATTACCACTACATTCTCTAATTTTGTGTCACAACATTAAAAAATCTTCAGTGTTGTGATTTTAACTGTTCTATTTGTTCAGTGACATGGGTACAACTATTTATCTTAAAAAATAGAATTATAAAATGCTTTACATTTTATTTGTTTTTAGTGGTACAAGCCAACTATTCCTTCAAACTATATCAGATATCTCCATTTTCTAGTACACCCTAGTAAACAGAGTATTTTCTAGCCTACTCAAGAACCAACGTAAGTTGTAGACGCCTCATTTCTGTGACTTGGTTCCTTCCCCCTGTAATTCTCTCACTAGCCTTGGGTTGGCGGTCTCCTTCCTCTCTCTCTCTCTCTCTCTCTCTCTGTCTCTCTTTCTCTCTGTGTACACACACACAAAAATACTTTTTTTTGCAACATAGGGAAAAATAAAAACAAAACAAATACTGAAATTTACAGGAAAATTACTCTCAAGTCCAAGCACAATAAAATAAAAGAAAATAAAATGTCATAAGAAACACCTTATAGATCCTTTCTACTTTCTTTTTTCTTTTAACACAGGGTCTCGTTCTTTTGCCCAGGCTGGAGTGGAGGGCATAATCACTGCTCACTGCAGCCTTGACCTCCTGGGTTCAATTGATCCTTTTCTTTTTTTTTTTTGAGACGGAGTCTTGCTCTGTCGCCCAGGCTGGAGTGCAGTGGCGCCATCTCCACTAACTGCAACCTCCGCCTTCCCGGTTCACGCCATTCTCCTGCCTCAGCCTCCCGAGTAGCTGGGACTATAGGCGCCCTTCACCATGCCCAGCTAATTTTTTGTGTTTTTAGTAGAGATGGGGTTCCACCGTATTAGCCAGGATGGTCTCGATCTCCTGAACTCATGATCTGCCCGCCTCTGCCTCCCAAAGTGCTGGGATTACAGGCGTGAACCACTGAGCCTGGCAATTATTTATTTATTTATTTATTTATTTATTTATTTATTTATTCAATTTTGCCCAGGTTGGCCTCGAACGCATAGCCTCTCCTTCTTGCGCGCCAGGGCAACCGGCCAGAGCCACCGCAGCTCCCAGTCGATCCTCTTATCTCAGCCTCCTGGGTAGCCGGGATTACAGGCGTGCACCACCATGCCTGGCTAACATTTATATTTTTTTGGTGACACAGGGTTTCCCTACGTTGTCCAGACTAGTGTCAAACTCCTGAGCTCTAGTGATCTGCCCACCCTGGCCTCCTAAAGTGTTGGGATTACAGGTGTGAGCTACCACGCCCAGCCTACTTTCTAGCTTTGGCCAATATCCTGTCTTAAGTTGTTCATGGTGTGAATCTGTACATGCTTCTGCCTCATTAGGAAAACTTTATATCCTAATTACAAGTAATGAGGACAACCTAATCTCCACCCTCCTTCCCTTCCACTAGAAAAATCTGTAGGATATAGTGGTAAAGCAATACATTCTTTAAAAATTAAATTATTTCATCTAAGATAACACCACCAGAGCAAAATAGCAAGAGATTCAACATAGTAGCTTAAGGTAAACTGAGATAAAGCTCAGTTTTTCGTTGTACCTGAGACCTTTGATTTGTCTTAGGTGAAAGACAAGCTTGCAGGCACTCACAAACATCTCCAAGGTACAGGAAATAATTCTCAGAAATATTCTAGTTTAAATTTCTCTGGGGAAAAGGAAACTTTTACCAAAAGACAGCACAATCTGTCATCTTCTCTAACCACATCCCTACAGGAGAAAGTGCTTTATTTGATCATGTAAAATAGTTTCAGTCTTCCATTTTCATCTTTCTAATTTTTCAGTACATAGAAATAGCAGCAGTTTATAGTGACCACTGGAAAGATCAGCAATTTAATCCTTCACCTTTGCCCTTAGACCCACAAAGCAGCATCTGAGCCATTGAGTTTATGGTTTGTTTGTTCCATTAACCTTAGGTAAGATAAATTCTTAAGGGCATTTTATGAAACACTATTCAGAAACCAATCAACAGAGATTCATTTTTGTTACGTCCAAAACAAGGTGCAGAAACCTTGAGGATTTGGTTTTATATTTAGTTCAATAGCAAAGAAATAGAAATGGTGTCTTTGAGTATGCATCACATTTGCTATAGAAGTAACAACACCTGCATTTCAACCTAGCCAACAAATCAATTTATAATGCTCTGCGTGAGTTTTGTGGTTGTTAGTTCCAAAAATGCCAGTAGTTTCTCAGGGAAGATTAGGTTTTCAACCAACTTATAAAAAAAAATTCGATTTCACTGTCATCGGATTCAATCACAAACGTATAATAAAAGGCTAGGTATTAAAGGAGTAACAACTTTCTGATCTCAAAGGAAGCCCCATTTAAGAGAGAGATTTACTTGCTAACTTCTTTGGTTTATTTTACTTGTTATAATTTTCTCATTGTTCCAAATACCTGCTGAGATATTAAAAGTGAATAAAGGCCAGGTGCTGTGGCTCACACCTGTAATCCCAGCACTTTGGGAGGCCGAAGCCTGGATTACCTGAGGTCAAGAGCTTGAGACCAGCCTGGCCAACATGGTGAAACTCCATCTCTACTAAAAATACAAAAATTAGCTGGGCGTGGTGGTGGACGCCTATAATCCCAGCTACTGGGGAGGCTGAGGCAGGAGAATCGCTTGAACTCGGGTGGGGGTGGGGTCAGAGGTTGCAGTGAGCCAAGATCCTGCCACTTCGCTCCAGCCTGGGCCAAAGAGTGAAACTCTCTCTCAAAAAAAAAAAAAAAAAAAGTGCATATGCATCGTAAGAGAAAATGTGACTGCTTGGAAGTCATGAAAAAGTACTCAACATCATGAATAGGCAAATAATTCAAATTCAAATCATGTCTATAATTTCTTTCTCATCAACACAGCAAGATTTTAAAAAATGAAATGACTATATTCAATTCTTACTAGGATATTTACTGTTATAATCATTGACAGTAAGAAGGTATATTGGTACTCTGCTTTGGAGATGCAAGTAAACTTTATATACCAAAAACCGTTACGTTTCTTATATTTTGACCTAGAACTTCTGTTTGTGGGTCTACATCTCAAGAAATAATCCTGAGTTCAGAAAAAAGATTTATGTATTAGGGTGGTCTTTATAATAATGAAAAATTGAAAACCACTTAAATGTTCAATATTAGGAACTGGTTAAATCAGTCGTGATATAGTTATTTGAAGGAATTGATTACAGTCATTAACATGGTAGCTATATAGAGTTGTCATGACATAGGACAGATTTTATAACTAGGAGAAAGCATGCTACAAAATTACATTCATAGTGCAAGTATAATAATGTTAAAAATTCTATACACAGAAACTGGACTGGAAACATGTACATAAAAAGATTATCTTTAGTAAGTATATATTACCATGCTTAAAATCAACATTTAATAATGTGATTCTTAATGTATAAGTAATTGATAGTAAGATTCCATCCACATTCAAAAATACTTTTCAAACGTGAAACTTTGAAGACCACCAAAGGAAATAATAATTGGAGAAAATAGCAATAAATAAATAAAAATCTAAAGTATTTGTTATATTCATTTCACCAGGATTTTAATCCTGAACATCATAGAAACTACTTTAACTAATTTTCAAAACATATAGTAAAGTGTAAGCTCCATGAAGGGAGATATCATGTCTTCTTCAACTCTGTATAATCAGCACCACTGGTAATACTCAGCATACAGGAGGTGCTAATACATAAGTGATGAATAACTAACTAGTATTATTGAAATAACAATTTGAAACAGTAAGTTTAGTGGACATCTGTTGATCTGCTTGTCTAGTTACTTTTTATCCTTTTTTTCTGTCTAGCCTAGTGTTATCTTTGGGCAATTACTTGTTCACCATTTTTTGCCCATGTGGTCAGGCCCACCACTTGACTTTAGGTTTACGTAAAAGATTCAGGCCAGAAGGATTATGTTTTGCTCAAACCATTGGGAACAAGACATATTCTTTCAACAATGACTTGCTAAACCATTCATTGTTGAAATCCTGGAGGTTCTGGTGGTCATCTTTGCCTCCACACTGGGCAAAACTGAAATAATGAAACCAATACAAAAAAGGAGGAGCTAAGAGATGGAGAGAATTTATGCTTAAATCTTAGTTAGGCTATCCCCAGCCTTCCAGTTACATGACCTAGCAAATCCTTTTGTCCTCAACAATTTTGTTTGTTTTCTCTTAAGCCAGTTTGAGTTAGGTATGTGGGCTGAATAGAAAGAGTTCTGAACTACCCAGAGATGTGTGCTAACATTTCTTTTCATAGGTTTGTCAACAGTTTTGATAATAATGGGGAGTGATTATTTCATATAAAATTAATCACTATTCTATGCAAACAGCCTTAGGAAATCATTGTTAGTAATTATTAGTGCACATGAGTTACTTCTAATTTTTAATAGCCCTTTACCCAGGGAAAAGACTGTGAGTCTAGTGAGATTGAGTTTCCACTGCAGTACGTTGAACTCATGGGAGCCAAGCTTTTTTTTTTTTTTTTTTTTTTTTTTAAATAGCTAACAGTTCTTTTTCTTTGTTCATACACTTCACCCATACTAAACTCACAAACCCTTTTTTTACACCTGTGGTTTCTGGTATATTTAGTCATTCATATTTAACCCAAAGTGCCTTGTAATGGCTTCATCAATGTGTACAGCATTCCTACCAGTCTAGGAGTCTTTTAGAATAAATTAGGTCGTCTTACAGAGATAATGGTTCTATCTGTAAATGGCTTTTTTGAGGCCCTGAATTCATTCATAATGAACCCTTTCTGTAAGTTGGTTATAAAAAAAATCTCTAATGAAATTTGTCACTGTATTTCCATAAAATATATTATTTAAATTTATAAAAAGGTGTTTTTCCTTGATGTGCCTTAAGGTTAAAAAAAAAAAAAAACTAAAGAAATACAAGAGTCATGTGGATCTTTACATTTTAATCTTTCTCTGTATGACCATAAATGTGTGGTAGAAAACAGATTATGAAATACTTATGTATTTAAAATAAAATATTTTCTTCTATAGGGGTTTCTCAACATTTAGTCATTGTTCTTAATTTCTCTTTAAATGGCTAATATATTTAATATTTGCTACAGTGCCTCTTTTTATCTTATCTTTTGAACTGGAAAGATAAGCACATGTTCTTCACCATAAAGTGTGCCTTTATTTTAATGTCATAAGATTTCTGTCTTCTTTTTTCCTCCCTATATGACGCTTTTCTCCTAGCAAAGGCCAGAGCCCAGTATGTAACCCCTTAACTATTTGTTCAATGAATAAACCTATTCATGTATCTTTAGGTAGCCTCTACATAACAGACCTTGGATTTGCAATAACTTTGTGTTTGTTTCATTTGAAGTTCGGTCTCTTCAACTTTTTGTTGCATGCCCAGGCAATTATATGGTATAAAATATTAGTGCTTGCTCTGAGCCAGACACTGTTGGAAGTATTTTCTTTATAATATCACATTTAATCTTCATAACAACCTATGAATTAGCCACTATTATTGTCCCCATGGTATAAAGAGACCGAGGCACAGAAGAGTTAACTAACTTGCCTAGGGGTTATATTGCGAATAAGTAGTAAAGAGAGGATTTGCACCCAGGCAGTCTAGCTTCTAAGTCCAAGTTGTTAACCACTATCAATCTTTTGCTTAAGCTTATTAATTTAGACATAGATTAAAACAAACAAACATACAGATAGAAATAAAAATAAAATAGAGCTTGCAGTGGTTTGAATGTCCCTGCCAAAAGTCATGTTGAAATTTTGTTGCCATTGTAATGGTGTTAGGAGGTGGGACCTTTAAAAGTTTATTATGCCATGAAGTCTCCACCCTCGGGAGTGGGTTGGTTATCATGAGAGTGGACTTCTGATAACTGGATAAGTTAGGCCACTTCCCTGTCTGTCTTGTGCACTGGCTTCTGTCTTCTGCCTTCCATCATGGGATGACCCTCATCAGATGCCCATGCCATGCTCTTGGACTTTCCAGGCTCCTGAACCATGAAACAAACAAACTTCTGTTTTTGTTTTGTTTTGTTTTTTAATAACTTACCCAGTCTATGGTATTTCTTTATAGCAACAGAAAACAGACTAAGACAGAGCTCTTACTGAATAATCTAATGGCAGAAAATTGGAAGAAATAAGTCTTGTTTTCATTTAATTTTAAGGTAGATTCACGTTTAAGGAAGAGTCAATAATTTGTAATAATAAATTATTTTTTCCTATAAAGTGCCTATATTTTATTTTTGGGAAACCTTTGTGTGCAAATACAAAATATGGGAGAAATAGTAATGTAACAGATTTGCAAACCAATAATTTGGGGTTAGCTTTTACACAAGTTTTTCTATTACGTTTGAGAAAGATAGATAACGGGAAAAGAGAGCAAGCAGAAAGTAGGCCAAAAGAAGTAGGATGAGAATATCAATTTCCCAGAACTGTGGAGAGTATTCTGGATTCATCTGAATTGAGCAGTGCCTGGAATCTCTTCATCCAACCAATATATGCCATTTTTTCGGTAACACCAATTCAATTTTGCTCTTCTGTATCTTCCTAGTTCAGTGGAGAATATCGTCATAGAAAGAGGTAATGATAACTTCATTAGCTGAAAAAAATGTGTTTCTGTTTTCTAGGGTTGGAGAATTTGTCTTTGAATTATTTAAGCTATATGACTATCTATTTATCTGTCTATCTATCTATCTAAATATATACTTAGATGATGCTTAAATATGCACAGAATTACACTTGGCTCTACACATATACATCTGAGTAATTTTTCTATTTCTGTATTCCCATTCTTTTCTCCCAAAATGCCAGATATAAAAATATTCCATTAAAGTGACTGTATTTTCTGATTGAGAAATCAAATTCCGATGCAGTAACAAAATATGCTTATTAGTGAGTATACCACTAGCAATAAAATACTACAAGATATCTTTTAGTTTTTTTTCTTCTGGGTCATTCCTTTTCCAAATCTTCCTAGCTTCTAATTCTAATGAAGCAGTTACATTTATTTCTGTCTCTACATACAAGGAGAAATTGTTCCCATTGTCAAATAAGCTGAAGAAAATCTTTCATTCCTCCCTTCTCAGCAGCATGGGTGTTGGGCTCCACCTTAACATTTGAAAATATTTATCCTCCTCTCCTAACTTCCATCACTGCCATTGAGTGCAATTGATATCACTGAGCTCACTAATTTGGGACAGGAATAATGATGCTAAAGCTCTTATTAGAAGAATCATTAGGGTCTAAAAAAATCTACACTTGATGGCCTTATTGTACCATTAAGCTAGGATATCCTATGTGTAATGTACAAGTAATTAGGGTGAATGGAGTGATTTTAGAGAGACTTGGTCTCAAAGATTGTAGTTGTCCTTGAAAAAATATAAGGGTAAAAACAATGGCATCATGTATAACAAAAGGAAAGCCACAAGAAAGATTATATGCTAGCTATTTCTTTATTCTCTTTCTTTTACGAAGTCTTTACACTCTGATAAGTTCTTTGTGACATCTAGAGAACCAAACACAGTGAATAGTCAATAACAGGAAGAAGATACAATGCCTTTATGAAGTTGCTGCTTTAAACTGCCAGCTCTCTAGCAGAACTACAGTGTTCTACAGGACCGACGACACCTAAATGCTTAGATGGGAGATAACTTCTGATGAGTGTGATTACACACGCTTAGGTTCTCTGATTTGCCAGTGGCAGTTGAGGAGGCATCACTTCCTTGCATGGCGTTTGTGCACAATTTATGTTTGTACCTGGGGGCAAGACAGGTTAATAAGGCCAAGAAGGAGGGGAGGCTGTGGGAGTGGTTAATAACTGGGGAGGACTTCACAGCATCAACCTGGGGGAAAGGGAGGAGGGCTGAGGATGAAGGGTGTTCCCTTCTCCTTCTCCCTATGTGTTAAATGGCAAGATAAATTTTGAAAGCTGCTGTGAGGAGGAGCTACTGACTGGGTTTTGGGGTGTTTTGTACCCCACCCTCCTCACTTGTAGGAAAGCCTCTTTGCATTTAGACGTAGTTGAACTGGAAGGAAGGAGACTGGCCAGGGAATAGGGGGAAAGAAACTCTCCCCTTGCTCCTCCTACTGTTTATCACTTGCCTCCTGACTGTCTTCCAAACCAAGCTCAGCTGCATCAAGGTGGCAGCAGAATATCCTGTGCAAGTGCCAGCGTCTTCTTAGCCGCTCTGTGCATCCCAGGCTGCCTTGTTATCTGGCCACCGTCCCTGGCCATTGGGACCGCTTCTGATGGCTGTGGCCTCCGCTGCCCCAGGGAGCATCTTCTGTAAGCAGCTCCTTTTCTCTCTCCTGGTGAGTAACAACCAAAGGATTAGGGAATTCAAGCATGTTACTACCTGCTTCCTCTCTGCAGTTTGGGCTTGAAAGAGACTAGGAGTGAGGATGGGAGGCAGAGAAGAGAGATTGGGGAAAACAAAAACAGATCTGAGGAAGATTCAGGGAAGAATTGAGAGGCTTGGGATTCAGGATGGAAAGTGTTCAGCTTACTTCTCAAGCACCCACTGCCAGAGTGTTAAAATTTTTCAGGGGAATCCCTCTTCCATCCTGCTGTGGTGTTTTTCTAAGAGTAGAGAAATGAATTCATTCCTTAGGCATTTGGCCCAGAAGTTTCTGAGGTTTACTTCTGCTACCAGTGATTACATAAACTCATGTTATTTAACATACTGAGTTCTACTAAACTGCAAAAAAAGAGAAAGGATTCTGGGTGAACATGCAAATTATCCAGGACTTTTTGAATTTTACCCATGAAGCAGTTTAAACAAAGAATAGTTTAAGAAAAACAACAAAAATGTGACTGTCATTGAAAATATCCTTAACTTGGCTTCCACTTGGGTTTTTAATAGCTTTGTAACCGTGTAAGGTGCTATTTTTTCTTTGGTGGTGAGGGAAGAGAGGGGGGTTATTTCACACATCCATCCATCATTTCTGAGGTGTGAATTTCCTTTTTTTTTCATTTTAGCAAAATATTTTAGTTTCAAAATATATTTTTAGAAGTGGCAGGTATGGGGACAAACATTTTCTCCATGTAAATAATATACAATGCTGGGTTGATGGTTACCTTCTCATCCTGTAACTGCTTAGGGAGACGATAACTCAGATACCATCTTGAGTTAGTACAAGTTTGGTAAAATGTGGTAAAAATGTTCCAAAGGATCCTACCCACATTTCCTTTGCTTCTGATCCCTGTACTGTCTAATATCTCTTGGACAATTCATCTCTTGTTCATTTATTTCTGACTCTGAAACTGACTAAAAGGGTGTCACTAAGCCACTTAATCAGTGATTTAACCTGAAGACGGGTATAGTATTTAATGAATGGAAACCTTCAGTGGCTCTGCCTGCAGAGGGAGGACCATCAACATGGAATCCTAGGACAAGAAGGAAAGAAGATGGGGGTGGGAGTGGAAGTGTGGATATAACCTATAAGAATGTCTCATATATTTATATATATATATGTACATTTATATATATATATACACACACACACATATACAGTCATGCTCTGCATAACAATGCCTCTGTCAATGATGGACTACACATATGAGTGGTCCCATAGATTATAATGGAGCTGGTCTGTATAGGTGAACCATTTTTTATCTTTTATATTGTATTTTAATGTACTTTTTCTATATCTAAAAATGTTTAGTTACACAAATACTTACAATTGCCTACAGTATTCAGTAGAGGAACATGCTGTACAGGTTTGTAGCTTAGGAACAATAAGCTATACTATATACTATACACCTAGGCTGTGCCATGGTGCATACCATGGGGTATACATATATATACCATGGTGTATACCATGTAGATATAACCCAGGTGTGTAGTAGACTATATCCTCTAAGTGTATGTAAGTACACTCTATGATGACTGCACAATGATGAAATCACCTAATGTTGCATTTCTTAGAATGTAAGCAATATATGACTGTGTGTATATACACACACATACACACACATACATATATAGGTATAGGTATATGTACAGGTATATGCATATATATATGTACATATGTGTGTATGTATATCCTAATTACAAAATGCTCTTTCCACATTATATACTTAGACAACTATTAACAGTATGATCTATGCTTAGAAAGTTCTTTAAGTCCAATTTAGTATGTTCCTTGGCATTAGGGATGAACATATTTAAAAAGTTAAGTAAATACGAATGTCTCATGTTTTAAAAAGTGGTTTTTAAATTAGAACTAAATAAAAATGTGGTCTTTTAATTCCAGATTTCTGCCTAACATAGATTTGTAAAATTACAAACTATTTAATTAGACTGCTACAGTATATCTGATAGACTTGAGTTGAGCTGGAAAAGAAGTGCACATCCTTAATATGGATGTTAATCCATTCTCTTTCCTCCTCGCAAATAATGGGTCCCTTAACTCTAGAATTCAGAGAAAAGCTGAAAGCTGATCATAAAATTGACCTACATGTTTCTGGAAAACCTAGCTCTACTCTATCTTATATTTAAATAATAAAAAAGCAGTTATTTTCATAAAGAGGGACAAACAGAAAATGCCAAGAAAAAGAAGTAAAATACATTTTGAACCTATAGACATTTTTGAAATGATAGCGTTTCTTTTTTTTTTTTTTTTTCAGATAGTGTCTATGTCTTTGAACTACCTAGGTTTTAAAAACAATAGCTGGGCCTTGAATTTAACTAAAAATCTTTACCCATTTGAGGGATACTCTCTATATTTTGACATATATTTCTTTTTGGATTAGTCATGTGATTTGAGATCATTTAGATTTTGAAGTTTTGGCCAAGTCAGTCTGAAAATTGATTTGAGAACAATGATTTTTTGGGGGCATTATTTTTTTGTGAGGTTAAAAAACCCTTAACTATTTTCTAGACTTCATCAACTATAACTTCAAATAGTAAAAATGATGATTAGAGAATTAGGACATATATGTAATTATACATTTCAAAGTTAAGTATTTTCTTCATGCTAAAAATCAGAATGGCATTTATGAATGGTCTTAGAGATGTATAAATTCTATATAAAGTCAATGGTTTGTGAAATATTAAATATGATTTAGGTTCTAAGAACTACTATTCACTTAATTTTTTTCATTGATAAACAAATGACAGTGTTATTCCTAAAGCTATTCTCTTTGCTGGTTCCTTTTAAAGTGAGTATTAAAAATGTAAAGAATTAAATGATTAATTTGTTTCCAAAATTGGCAATATTTTTATCGATAAGAAAAAGCTACAGTGTGAAAATTTGTGGTCAAATTTAATTCCTGATATTTTTTCTTTTTTTTTTTTTGAGGTTTTAATATTACTTAGCGATGCTTGTCAGAAAATTTATCTTCGTGTTCCTTCTCATCTTAAGGCTGAAACACTTGTAGGCAAAGGTGAGAAACACTATTAACAGTTTCATAGTTGTAACTTGCCACATTTAGCTTCAGGCTGCTCTTGTAAAGTTTGGGATAAAAGCCACATAGTAGCTGCTTGAAGTTAAAATCGGATGTACAATAAAAGACAGGCTACTTGTTTTTTGGTAGTGGTTAGAAATAATTAAAATACCAAAGTTAGTTGTATACTTCTCTTGCCAAAAAAATTAGCAAACATCAGAAGGCTGAATTATCTTGGATTACATCAAACAAAGCAAGGCACCAAAACCAGGAGCATATTCTAATTTGTATAAACTAATCTGCTGCCAAAATTTCAAAGCCAAGATTCTTTAATTGATTAGACATGAAATGGATGTCTCAAAATCTAAATGCCCCCAATAAAATTTGTACTTGAGGTTGATTACAATGAACAAGTATCCACCAAGAATAAATGTGACATATTTCACAGAATAGCTTGTGAAAATCAAATAAAGTTTTGGTGGGTCTTAGTACCATAGCCATCTCTGAGGTATAAGTTGGTTGTTCTGAGTCCAAACGTAAGATTTTTTTCATCAAGGTTTTTCACTGGCTTTGAGTTCACATGTAAAAAATTACAAACTGAATACAGAAATGGTATCCTTTCCAAGCCAGATGTTGTTTTTCCCAGTGCTTTAAGGTTTGAAATTAATAAACAGTCCACACTCTAAAGACACATAGTAAATATACTAAATGTGTTAAATATGAGTCTGTAAAGGAGGTAATTTGATAATAACCACAATCCATTGGGTTTACTAAACCTTCAAAGGTATTACAGAAAGATTATTTGCAATATTACTAGGAAATACTGCTTAAGAATAGACTAGTTTTCTTCTTATTTATTTATTTAGAGACAAAGTCTTGCTCTGTTGCCCAGGCTGAAGTGCAGTGGCACTATCTCTGCTCACTGCAACCTTCACCTCCCAGGTTCAAGCAATTCTCCTGACTAAGCCTCCTGAGTAGCTGGAATTACAGGTGCATGCCACCATGCTTGGCTAATTTTTGTAGTTTTAGTAGAGACGGAGTTTCACCATATTGGCCAGGCTGATCTAGAACTCCCGACCTCATGATCCTCCCACCTCGGCCTCCTAAAGTGCTGGGATTACAGGTGTGAGCCACCTAGTTTTCTTATTTTTGGCAAGATAGTTTTAACTATCAAACTATTGCAAAAAGTTCAAAATCTACTGACATCATACAGTTATACCACTTATGACATAAAAAATCAAGTTTGTATACACATATATAAATTTATACACACACACAATAATTAAGAGTTCAAAGGAAAGAGAATAAAATCAGTGACACTAGGAAAATATTTTATCTCTTAAATTAATGTATGATGAAGGTAGTGGAAAATGTGACTCCATTGATATAATTATTTAATTTTCATGGCCCCCACATTTTAGAATAGCAGGTGCTGAGCACATTACAAATGTAATCTCCCTTTTTCTGCTTCTCATGCATTAACTCACAGCTGTCATTCCTGTAAAACTTGTTCCACTCCTGTTTCATCTGACAAACTGCTGTGATATTTCTTCCCTGCAGTGAATCTGGAGGAGTGTCTCAAGTCGGCCAGCCTAATCCGGTCCAGTGACCCTGCCTTCAGAATTCTAGAAGATGGCTCAATTTACACAACACATGACCTCATTTTGTCTTCTGAAAGGAAAAGTTTTTCCATTTTCCTTTCAGATGGTCACAGACAGGAACAACAAGAGATAAAAGTTGTACTGTCAGCAAGAGAAAACAAGGTATAAGGCAAGGGCTTAAGCAGCCTAGCACAGTAATCTGCTTACGGGAGTCCTTCGTGTTTCATGTGTTTTAACGTGTTTCACGTTAAAATCCATGCTATTGAATGACAAATTTGTCTTTTCCACTTACAATTAGTGTAAATAAAGACTAGACTTTTAAGGAGTGGCAGAGCTATTTACAAACTTTTATAAAGATGAATGACTCTGTAGACCAGGAGCAAAGTAAGAATATCAAAGTTTTCTAATAGTGATTTCAAGTTTGGTAATAAGAACAAACCAACCTGAGGAGCAAGGACAAGACAGGGGCGGGTCTAAAACTCAGCGAAATGTGATTCAGGCTGGAGATGTGGGCTCCACCCTGTGCGGCTCTCTTCCCACTGATTGCGGGTTTGAGTCTCTCTTTAAAGAGGAGAAGAGACTGTCTAAAGCTTACTCCCATCTTACTAGAAAATTCTATAGGGGAGCCCCTCTCTTCAGAGAGTGGAGGTGTTGCCAATCCACAGGATTGGTTTGAATGTTTGACTCTAGGCTCATTTTCTTGCACTGAGTGGTAGAGATTAGATCAGAAAGCAGGGAGGAAAAAGTTGCTGGAATTCGCATCTCATTTTCAGCAAATTCACCACAATGAATTTTGTCTTATAAAACCATTTCTTAATAAATGATTCTATTTATGAGAGGATTTCCCAACTAAATTCTTTTTGATTATATGAACTCCTCTTAACATGCTTAAGACTTTAAAGATGTTATTTTATATCCATATTGTAAAAATCCCCACATTATATAAAATCAAGTATACTTGAGCAAATGCTGACCTGTGTCCATATAGATGTATAAATGATTGTATTGTGGAGCGAGGGTTTTAACAGATTTTGGTTGTATCACTCCTAGTGGAATAAAGTTGATCCTTAAATATTTATTAATGAATTATCTATTTTGGGGGGGGTTATACTTTCTCAAAGTGACATCTTTCCAAATGCCCTATACATTTCCTGGTGGTTAACCGAGTAAATAGAGAAATAGGTAGAACGGGGGAACATAATGTAGTCTGAGGTGTGTGTGTGTCTTATCAATAGAAATGCTTTGCTGACTAGCCATGATACTGTAATGTATAACCCTTACATCTGCTTGTTGATATATGTGTAAAAAAATCACAGTTCCAAAAAATGATAAGCAATGCTACATTTCTTTGTTTCTTGTCAAATGTAGGCTACTAAGAAGAGACATATCAAAGACACAGCCCTCAAGCGCAGCAAGAGACGATGGGCTCCTATTCCAGCTTCACTGATGGAGAACTCATTGGGTCCATTTCCACAACACGTTCAGCAGGTGCATTTCACTTATTTGATTTTATACGTGTCCAAATTTTTTTTTGTTCTTAAACTTTTCATTTGAATTGCACAGCATATTGAATCAGAGCTTTAAACTAATGGTACAAATAATGATCATCTATTCACCAAAACTAGGGTCCCATAGAAGTGAACCAGTATATCTTATTACTTTCTTACAGATATCATATTTAGAAATTTAGAAACAAGTTTTATATTTGGAATTTCTGGTGCTCTTAGGTCTATGTCTAAATTCACCCAAATACTATGCTAGACTTGTTAACACTAATGTACAGAAGGCACACCTACATGTTTTGCATAGTTCAACTCTTGCTTAAACTAACACTCATCTTTTATAAAAATGACCTGTATTTCTGCTTACCAAGTAAGATTGCCTCACTGCCACATAGCTGGATTGCAAACATAGAACAGTTTTGAAATTTTGGAGTATAGTGGCATCAACTCAGCTCACTGCAACCTCTGCCTCCTGGGTTCAAGCGATTCTCCTGCCTCAACCTCCCGAGTTGCTGGGATTACAGACACCCACCACCACGCCCAGCAAATTTTTGTATTTTTAGTAGAGACAAGGTTTTGCCATGTTGGCCAGTTTGGTCTCGAACTCCTGATCTCAGGTGATTCACCTGCCTAGGCCTCCCAAAGTGCTGGGATTACAGGTGTGAGCCACTGCACCTGGCCAAAATTTTCTAATTCTTGAGGAATTAATTGTGGAAGAAAAGTTGCATTACTTCTAGTTATATTATCACATAATTTTCAATTCCAAAGAATTCAAAATCACGGAAACTGTTACTATTATTTATATGAAGATAAGAATAAGTAGATAAGACTTGAAAAGTGTATTACTCTGCAAATTTTATAGATATACAAATGACAAAAAAGTTGAGATCAAATAAGTGACAGAATTTGTGGCTTTGCACAATGCAAAATGGAAATAAAAATTCGGAAAACATGGCAGATAATGGGCACCTAAGCAGAAGAAAGAAAGAATAGGAGAGTAGGAAAGAGGGGTAATGGTAAAAAAATAAACCATCACAAGAGGTTAGGTTGAAAATATTCATCATGACATATTTGTTCTATTCCTAAATTATTACTGCAGATCCAATCTGATGCTGCACAGAATTACACCATCTTTTATTCCATAAGTGGACCAGGCGTGGACAAAGAACCCTTCAATTTGTTTTACATAGAGAAAGACACTGGGGATATCTTTTGTACGAGGAGCATTGACCGTGAGAAATATGAACAGTTTGCGGTAGGATTATTGAAATATTTATTCATAATTATATCTTTATTACTGGCTTACTAATATTTTCAACTATGCTTGTTTACATATTATAAGAATCAATTATTTGATTTAATATTCAAGATATTAATATGCAATATAAGCTTTAAATTTCTATTTACCATTGATGAGGAAAAACAGTGGATATAATAAGAGAAGTGGGGGGGGGGAGGTAAAGAAAATATAACGATAGAATTTTAAAGGATATTTTTTGGTTTGTAATCCTGGAGAAATAACAAAGAGTTTTACTGAATTTAAAGTTATCTATAATAAAATGACTCAATTATTCTCAACCATGGCTGTACATTATAAGTCATGTGAGAACTTGAAAAAAAATACTGATGCTTGGACCCATGCCCAGGTATTCTGATTTAATTGTTCTGGGATGAGATCCAGTCATCCAACGTGATTCTAAATGTGTTAATGTTGGATCCACTGCCTTAGCCCCTTACATAGCTTTTTTTTTTTTTCATTCCTTTCTCTCACTATTCTTCAGCAATGAGATCCCTTAGTAACATCTTACTTCCTTAGTAACCCAGAACAAGTTTATCAATTCATTTGATTCTATCTTATCTTACCCAAAGACAAGACAATTCTAACTCTTCTGATGATTAAATCCTTTTGTTTCTGTTAATTTTATATAATCTTTGGTGGACTGATGTCTCATCTGATGAAATGAGATATTCATAGTAGGTTTTTGGAATGGTGGTGAATAAAACTGATTAAGCATTTATTATCTTGAATGATAAAAGAGTATAATAAAGTTCTTTGCTAAAGGAGCATATAAAAATGAAACATCTCATACTTGGGCAGTTCAGAGAGCAATATCTTAGCAGACATCTGGAGAATGAGTAGTAGTTGGTGGCCACCTCAAGGCAGTAATGAAAGAAGTTAACAGTTGTGGGGAAGGGAAGTGGTAGACAAGTGTTCCAGGAAGATGCATCAGAAATGGAAATATTTACCTGTTAAAAAGAAATCAAAAACAACAAAAAACCCTGGCTGAAGTAGTTTGGAGCTAAGGAAGAGTGTGAAATATGAAGCTAGTAAGTAAAAAATAGAGAGGTAAAGACCTTATAATTCATCCTAAGGAGATTAGATTCTATCCTAAGGATATCCTCCAAAGCAGTCTATAAGGTAGTGAAAAATTTGAAACTGTATAAATTTTCCACTTTAGATGTTTCATAATTAAATACAAAATTCATGGTGGGATTGTAGTGGCATATTTTCTTTATAATTTTATGTTCCTTTCCAAATTCTCTAGAATAAACATATCTTACTTCTAGTAATATAACACTCTTTTACTTTAAAAAATAGTGTATGCAAGTTCTTACAGGAGAAGTAAGCTAAGCACCATTGTAATCACTTTAATCTTTCTACTCATAAACAAATAAATAACTGATAGAAAGTAAGTTCTCTGCTGCTTTTACAGTTTCTTTACTAGACAAAATATCTAACACTAGAAGTCACTCTTGAGGAGATATAAAAAGCTGCCTGCTCTGTATGTTGCAATATCCACTTCATTTTCAATTTTGCTGAGGAATTGTTTGATAGGGTTCTGTTTGCCCACCTGCTTTCTATCTTTGCTTCTTACTGTGATCATTGCCAGAGGGAAAAGGAGAGAATAGTTTATAATTAAAAATAAGTTACTTTGCTATTTTTAACATTTAAAAAAATGTAAATGAATAAAATAGGTTGAAATTTATCCTCAAAGTTAAACTTTTAAATAATTTTCCCTCAGAATTACTCATGTTTCTGTAGGTCCCATTAACACAGTTAAGTTTGAATTGGCCTTAAGAAACACCACTTGCAAATTAGTAAAATTAATTAAGTGAGGTATAGCAACAAGATGTAAACCTGATGCGATTATAAAATCACTTGAAGCAGGATAGAAGGCTTCCCTGTCAATGCAGAGGTTAAAATTAAGATAATATGTTTTTAATGTAATATACTTTAATAATAGTTTTCTATCAAATCTAGTTTCACTTAATTTTTAAAATATTGAATAATGTATGTTTCTGGGAATTAGTAGATCCTAAGTATCTGTTCCTTTCCTCGTAGCCTCAAATAAATCACAACCTCCTAGAGTTCGCTTTCTTCTTTGTTTATGGGCTGCTAGTAGCTGTGTTCCCAACCTCAGTAGTATTCTGATCATTAAATGCCATAGTATCAGTGATACCACTATGTAAACCGTAAAAGTTGTTGAAGATATTCTAATGGTAGATTCAACAATACACATGCTCTAGAATTTTGTCCTTAAACCTGGGAATTTTCATGGAATTTCCTAATTCTTTGGTTTTATATAAGCCATATTCATGTTAAGTATTAATAATAGATTATTTTTATTTGAAATAATTTGATTTCATAGATTTGGGAGTAGTAGCCATAGGTCTAATTCAATACATATTCAAAGAATAGTTATATAAGAAGGGAACTTTCTTCAACAATTCCAAGTGATACTGTGAAAGCAGCTGCAAACTTCCTTTCTCTCTGAGTGTTGGGGATAATCTGTACCTTTGGAAAAGTTAGTTTCAATCTGCTCCTTTCTTATCTATTCCTATTCAACCAGAACCTTACTATCTTTTACTATCTTGTTTTTTTTTGTTTGTTTGTTTTCTTTTTTTGATATAGGGTGTCACTCTGTCTCCCAGGCTGGAGTGCAGTAATCCGATCTCGGTTCACTGCAACCTCTGCCTTCCAAGTTCAAGCAATTCTCCTGCCTCAACCTCCCGAGTAGCTGGGATTACAGGCGCCCACCACCATGCCCAGCTAATCTTTGTATTTTTAGTAGAGACAGGGTTCCACAATGTTCGCCAGGCTGGTCTCAAACTCCTGGCCTCAGGTGATTCACTCACCTCGGCCTCCCAAAGTGCTGGAATTACAGGTGTAATGTTTATTTTCTCTTCTGGGCACACAAGTGGATTCATTCTCTTCATATATGTGCTGTTAATTCACATTCTGTACCCACTCAGCTTTGGTGTTACTGCTGTCTCCTTTCTCTGCCCCATCTACTGAATGCCTGCCACTGTAAGGCCAAACTCAAGTCCCTATTTCTGTCAGCAGCTGTTTGCGTTTTTCCAAAGATGACAGCAATTTCAGCAATATGTAGTGTGAAAGGGCTAAAAGAGATGAGATTCTTCAAGCTACAGAATAATTCAGAGGAAACTATATCACAATAACATGCACATGACACTAAATAACACACTTATAACCTAGCTAAAAATACAACTAATAATATTCTAAATTATTTTTTATTATAACAACACTTAAGTATATTATTATTGCTTTTAATACAGAATGATGGAAATAGAAATAAAACCATTACCTCAATTGAGTTTTTTGAAATTGTTGCTTTGTTGACTAAATAACATATTTATAATGAGTTACTCTATCATATAAACATAAGTCAATTCTCCTAGAGAGTTAGCCTCTGTTTTAATGATGATTCCAATTTTGATTTATTTTGGAGATACTTGGTTCATTATTAGCACAATAAAACAAAACCAGGATACTACCTGAAACAAAATCACCAACTCTGAATCAGTGGAATGTGAAATAATATTTACTTGTAGTCAAATAACAAAAATATTATTTCAAATTACAAATGAGCATATGGTGGGAAGCAGATGATCTTCATTTCCACTGAAGAGAAAAACTAAGACAAATTAGTCTAAATTATAGCAGTGTGGACTTAGTAGGTTGGATAAGGAGACTTGTTAATACCATTTTAATGAGGTAGAAAAATTCATTACAAGAGATGCAATAGAATCTTTATGACAGTTTTTACAGAAGGATAACTTGAGGGGTAGTTTGTCTTCCTAAAAGGAAAGATGAGTAGAATTGAAGGCATAAAGCTATTTATTGAAGACTTACCCAAGGTAAGGCACTGTGTTACTGTGTCAGGTACTTCTAGGATACACATATCAGTAAGTTTCAGTCTTCAAGCCTAAGAGCAACTGTAATCTAATAGAGATATAAAACCATTTTATAGTTTTATCCAGCTAACATATCAAAATGACAGCATTTTAAGGAATAAAAATCCACATCATCTATACGAAGAGAAAGGGAAGGATTGTTAGGAAGGGTGACTAATGTTGACACCTGGATGTGCTGGTAATGATGATGATAATGACGATGTGACAGTGGTAGTGGTGCTGATGATAGTGGTGGTGGTGACGGTGGCGATGATGATGACGGTGGTGGTGGTGTTGGTGGTGGTAGTGGTAGTGGTGATGAGAATGATAATGGTGATGATGGTAGTGTGGTGATGATGGTGCTGATGATGATGCTGGTGATGATGATGGTGGTGGTGGTGGTGGTGGTGATAGTAGTGGTGATGGTAATAGTGGTAGCAGTGATGATGTGGTGGTGGTGATGGTGATGATAACGGTGGTGAAGGTGGTGATGATAGTGCATTGATGATGATGGTGCTGCTGATGATGGTGGTGGTGATGATGGTGGTAGTGGTGGTAGTAGTGGTGATGGTAATAGTGGTAGTGGTGATGATGGTGGTGATGGCGGTGATGGTGATGATGATGGTGGTGATGGTGGTGATGGTGATGGTGGTGGTGGTAGTGGTGGTGATGATGGTAGTGGTGGTGATGATGGTGGTGGTGATGATGGTGGTGGTGGTAGTGGTGGTGATGATGGTAGTGGTGGTGATGATGGTGGTGGTGATGATGGTGGTGGTGGTAGTGGTGGTGATGATGGTAGTGGTGGTGATGATGGTGGTGGTGATGATGGTGGTGGTGGTAGTGGTGGTGGTGGTGATGGTAATAGTGGTAGTGGTGATGATGGTGGTGGTGGTGGTGATGATAATAGTGGTAGTGGTGATGGTGGTGGTGGTGGTGGTGATTGTGATGATAATGGTGATAATGGTGGAGATGGTGGTGATGGTAGTGTCATGATGATGTTGGTGCTGCTGCTGATGGTGGTGGTGATGATGGTGGTAGTGGTGGTGGTGGTGGTGATGATGATGGTAAGTGGTGATGATGATGGTGGTGGTGGTGGTGATGATGGTGGTGGTGATAGTGGTGGTGGTGGTGATGATGGTGGTAGTGGTGGTGATGGTGGTGATGATGATGGTAAGTGGTGATGATGATGGTGGTGGTGGTGGTGATGATGGTGGTGGTGGTGATGATGATAATAGTGGTAGTGGTGATGATGGTGGTGGTGGTGGTGATGATGGTGGTAGTGGTGGTGGTGGTGATGGTAATAGTGGTAGTGGTGATGATGGTGGTGGTGGTGGTGATGATAATGGTGGTAGTGATGATGGTGGTGGTGGTGGTGGTGATTGTGATGATAATGGTGATAATGGTGGAGATGGTAGTGATGGTAGTGTGGTGATGATGATGGAGCTGCTGCTGATGGTGGTAGTGATGATGATGGTAGTGGTGGTGGTGGTGATGGTAATAGTGGTGGTGGTGATGATGATAGTGATGGTAATAGTGGTGGTGGTGATGATTGTAGTGGTGGTGGTGGTGATGATAATAGTGGTGGTGGTGATGGTGGTGGTGGTGGTGGTGGTGATTGTGATGATAATGGTGATAATGGTGGAGATGGTGGTGATGGTAGTGTCATGATGATGTTGGTGCTGCTGCTGATGGTGGTGGTGATGATGGTGGTAGTGGTGGTGGTGGTGGTGATGATGATGGTAAGTGGTGATGATGATGGTGGTGGTGGTATGGTGAAGTGGTAATGATATACTACTGTATTCCGCTCCTGAATTTAGAATTTATTGATAAATAAGATATGGAGATCAGACTGATGGAAGCCATAATATAAGTTTTATTACTGAAAAATACCACCTGGAAGTTACTTGGAGAAAAGTGAGTAGGAAGGCAGAGAGAACATGAACGGTTATTTTAATACATTCCATTCCAGAGTTTGGAGTGTAAATTCTTTCCTTTCCAGGTCAGCATGAATGGTGAACATAAAATGTTGCCTTTTAACGCAATAATGAGGATTTTGTGGTTACTTTAGCAATTAGTGGGTAAATCACCGACGAGTCTGATTAGTGAGTATCATGGTTAAAATTGTAAAGCAAAATAAAATCTGACTTCTGATGCTACATCGATTGGAGCAGGGAATGTCAGAACAACTGCAACAAAGTTAGTGTGTCAACATGTAGAATGTATTTGGAGTCATATGAAAATGATGGGAATAGAAAAGAGAACATGCCTGAGAGACACAAAAACGCCATAATCTCTAGAACTTGGCAACTGACTACTAAGGCTTATGAGAGAGAGGGAGGACTTTAATGCCTGGAATTTTAATCCTAGTTCACTTAGAAATGATTACAGTAGGGAAAATTAGAAGAGCTAGTTGTGGTAAAAAGCTGAGTTAACGCAGAATTCACTTTGGGTAGGTTTAGTTTTTCCCATGAGTGATGAAAATCCATTCAACAACTATCTGCTGAACACTTACTATGCACAAACCACATAAGGAGGGTGTAGGAATAATTTGGAGTTTAAAGGGAAAGGACATTAAACACATACTGGCTGTTGGGGACAAGGCATTCATTTTGAAATGGAATTTCTGATATGTATATGCTTTTATTAACATTTTTATTGCAAAGAAATACATGCTTACCATAGAAAAATGAGAAAATATAGGTAAAAAACATATAATTGAGTTATCCTGAAATAGTTGTGATGTCCATTTATTTGTATGTATATATACATCTGTACATAAATAGAATTGTATTTTTATAAACTTTAAAAACACGTGTTAATAACATAATTGGGGAAAATCTACATGCATTCTAACATGTCAAACAGCGTACAGTTAATTCAGAGAACAACTGGAGTGCATGGAGCTTAAGAGTGGGAGAATAATGAGCAATAATGCTGAGAGGGGATTGAAACCACATGGCCGGCAGAGACTGCATCTGTGGGTTATCTCTCTATTGCATCATTTCTTAGTTACGGGTCTTTGGGAATGATTTTTTTTTTTAATGTTACATTTTCCCCCACTGCTAGGCTTACTTTTGTGCATAACTTGTCATTTGAGAATACATTGATGATATTTTCCCTTCTTTCAGTTATATGGCTATGCAACAACCGCAGATGGCTATGCACCAGAATATCCACTCCCCTTGATCATCAAAATTGAAGATGATAATGATAACGCCCCATATTTTGAACACACAGTGACTATCTTTACTGTGCCTGAAAATTGCCGATCCGGTAAGTTCACATTTTATTGTAGCATGACAAGAAGACTATTTGACATTTTATAAGTATTATAATTAAAGATGTTTACGTTTTATCATTGCATTTTATGCTTTTTCTGGTATTTCTGATTACATCTACTTTTTTTCCCATTAGGAATTGATGTTAAATGACATTGCTATTAAGGGTTGTAAATGACTCTGAGCAAACTTTCTTAAATTTAAGCATATTCATATGATAAAATAGTATACATTTTCCCTTTTATATCATGATTTTATAATTCTGGCAGCATTTATTTGACTAAATTCTCTCCAGGGTGGGGTTGTTGCTGAAGTTGGTGTTTGATTTACCAATGCATGCTTAGAAAGTCTGGAGTGAAGGAAATGTTGCTCAATTTTGCCATTAGGAAAAGTCGTTGTTCGGTATAAAAGGGACTATACCCAGAAATCCATAGAGAATATTACAGGGGATTTACACGTGGGCCAGGGATCATTTTTTCTTCCAACAAAGTAAGATGTTATTTTTTCATTCATTCATTCATTCATTCAGTGGTTTTTTTAAGAGTGTCATTTAAGGATATATAGACGCCTAAATGTAGGAAAAATTCAACTTTTCCTTCAAAGCAAGAAAAATACTGCAAAAAAAGTGATGTAACCAAACATACAGGAATGTCTATTTTATGGTGCCAAGCAATATTTTTTTTAACAGACATTTGAAATTCAAAGGATTTGACCTTTGTAGGCTATGTATGTGTAGTACCAGTTTATATTAAAATCTTATAATATCAGTGTTGTTTTCCTGAATTCTCTTTATTAAATGACTGTTGGGTATTAGCTTTCATTTTAGCCTAGCTTTGTAACCAGTGTTTAGGATGATGGCAATTTTAGGAAAACACTAGATTTTTGCTTCCATTGAATTCCTTATTAATATTTTAAACACAATTATGTAGAACATTTTGAAATGCTTGACTTTCAAGGATATACTACGTAAAACGTTCTAGTTTTATGAGATCATATACTTCTCAAAGGAAAACCTTTCTGTGCTCATCTTGCTACCCACATATAGAAGGCAGCTAACTGACACATAAAGTTGCTAACTGACACATAAAGTTACTAACTGGTTAGATTAGTACACAACAGATCTGAATGTGCAACAGACAAATGCCATTCATATTAAATATAAAGATATTTTATATTTTTACCTTGTACATATGTGTCACAGGTGTGTTTATGAAACAGTACATAATTTGAATCTTTATAAAGTTTCAATACATTTTCAAGGAAGCAGAAATATATAATGGCATGGAAATATCGATCTGATATATAAAACATATACATTGCCTTTTTTTGCATATCTTCCAAACAAAATGAAAAAAAAAATTAAACTGATTTGATGCTATGTGCAGCCAAGACTGTGACCCAAGACTACTAAGGGGTATAACAAGACTGACTAGTTTGTTTTAAAATGTTGCAAGAACAGTTGTTATTTCCTGTGGCCTCCTGCATTCTGTTTCCATGTACATATGTGTGAATAATATTGCTGTTTCACAATACTAAGGCAATGTGTCTAATACTCTCATGTCTGGACTATGAAGCTTGTCTAAATGATACACAGACTGCTCCCTATGATTTTGTCTTGCATATATTAATAGTTATTTGTATACATTAATAATTTATCACATTTATTAAAGTACAAAAGGATAAAATATTTGTTATTACATGAAAAGATGTGGTATTCCTCCAATTCACATTATCAAGTTGGGTTATAAAAGAGACAAGGTAGGCAGAGAAGGTCCCATTCAAAAATGGTCCATGAACACTTATATGCCATTGGTGAGAATGTAATTAGTTCAGCCCCTGTGGAAAGCAGTTTGGAGATTACTCAAAGAACTAAAAACAGAGCTACTATTTGAGCCAGCAATGCCATTACTAGGTATATACCCAAAGGAAAACAAATCATTCTACCAAAAGACACTTGCACTTGTATGTTTATTGCCGCACCGTTCACAATAGCAAAGACATGAAATGAATCCACGTGCCCTTCAATGGTAGATTGGATAAAGAAAATGTAGTACACAAATGCCATGGAATACTATGCAGCCATAAAAAAGAATAAAATCGTGTCTTTTGCAGCAACATAGATGCAGCTGGAGGTCATTATCCTAAGCAAATTAACACAGAAACAGAAAGCTAAATACCACGTTATCACTTATAAGTGAGAGCTGAACATTGGGTACACATAGACACAAAAATGGGAACAATAAACAATGAGGATTCCAAAAGGTTGGAGGGAAGGAGGAGGGAAGGGGCTGAAAAACTATGTATTTGGTACCACATTCACTACGGGGGTGATGGGATCATTAGAAGCCCAAACCTCAGTATCACACAATATACCCCTGAAACAAACCTGCATGTGTACCCCCAAATCTAAAATTAAATTAAGTTAAATTTTAAAATAGCCCATGAACTTAGAGAGAAAGAATTTCAGAACTACTGTTTCTAAGGGTAGTGTGGGAACTGTTCTCATATATGTAGAATACGAATCATGTTATTCGTAGGAGCCACCTAACTGAAGTTCCCGAGTAAGGGAGGCTTGGAGACATTTAGAACAGTTTCACATTCCTCAACTTAACAGTAAAACTAATCTACTTGTGGTTTGGGGGAGAATTTGCTACAGCAATGCTTTGATTTTATTTTGTTTATAATTCAATTATATGAGTAGAAATTTTTGACACTTTTGGATTTATCTAAACAGGAACTTCAGTGGGAAAAGTGACCGCCACAGACCGCGACGAACCTGACACTCTCCATACTCGTCTGAAATATAAAATCTTACAACAAATCCCAGATCATCCAAAGCATTTCTCCATACACCCAGATACCGGTGTCATCACCACAACTACACCTTTTCTGGATAGAGAAGTAATGATGATTAATTAACTATCTAGTCATTAAACTACATTTAAACTGAGAATGAACTCCAGAGAGAAATTGCAATATGGCCAGTCTGGCCTCCTTTCTCAGCATGCTTCTGTAGGCTGCGGTTAGGGCTTCTCTGGGGACGTCCTCTGTCCTTACAGAGATGTTGGGAAAGTACCATATATTAGACAGGGCCTCACTTGAAATCACTAACCTGATTTGATTTGTTGATGATAAAATTGCTTTACATTTATTTTATTTTTGTTTTTAAAAATACTTTCATCTGCCTCCAAAATGCTTAACTTTTTAAATTCATAAACTTTGTTGTAGCAGCTTTGGGTTCACAGCATAATTTAGTAGAAAGTACAGACAGGGGCCGGGCGCGGTGGCTCATGCCTGTAATCCCAGCACTTTGGGAGGCTGAGGCGGGCGGATCACGAGGTCAGGAGATGGAGACCATCCTGGCTAACACCATGAAACGCCGTCTCTACTAAAAAAATCCAAAGAAATTAGCCGGGCGTGGTGGCAGGCGCCTGTAGTCCCAGCTACTCGGGAGGCTGAGGCAGAAGAATGGCGTGAACCCGGGAGGCGGAGCTTGCAGTGAGCCGAGATGGCGCCACTGCACTCCAGCCTGGGCGACAGAGCGAGACTCCATCTCAAAAAAAAAAAAAAAAAAGAAAATACAGACGGTTCCCATATACTCCCCATCCCCCACAACACACATAGCTTTCCCTGCTATCAACATCCTGCCCCACAGTGTTATATTTGATACAACTGATACACTTACGTTGACACATCATTATTACCTAAAGTCCATAGTTCTCACATTGTGGTTCACTCTTGGTGCTATATATTCTATGAGTTTGAACAAATGTGTAAAGACATGCATCCATCATTATAGTATCATTCAGAGTGGTTTCACTGCCCTAAAAATCCTCCTATTGAGGATTATTGTGCTTCTGTAGTGCTTCTCCTATTGATGTCTTCTTCCCTCTTAATTCCTGGCAACCACTGATATTTTTACTGTCTCTATATTTTGCCCTTTTTTAGAATGTCATATAGTTGAAATCATATAGTATGTAGCCTTTTAAGATTGGCTTCTTTCATTTAGTAAAATGCTTTTAAATTTCTCTCGTGTCTTTTTAAGTCTTGATAGCTCTTTTCTTTTTAGCACTGAATAATATTTCATTGTCTGGATGTATCAGTTTATTTACTCATTTACCTACTGAAGGACATCTTGGTTGCTTTCAAGTTTTGGCAATTATAAATAAAGCAGCTTTAAATTTTAAAATGTTATATTAGACACATCACCTTTCCATTGTACCAATCAGCCAATATCTTGTTCTGTACTTTTATTTATATTTTTAACAAAATTATATGTAAAAAAGAATATTTGGGCCAGGCACAATGGCTCACGCCTGTAATCCCAGCACTTTGGGAGGCCGAGGCAGGCAGATTGCCTAAGCTCAGGAGTTCGTGACCAGCCTGGGCAACACAGTAAAACCCTGTCTCTACTAAAAATACAAGGATTAGCTGGGTGTGGTGGCAGGCGCCTGCACTCCCAGCTACTCTGGAGGCTGAGGCAGGAGAATTGCTTGAACCTGGGAGGCAGAGGTTGCAGTGAGCCAAGATCATGCCACTGCACTCCAGCCTGGGTGACAGTGAGACTCCATCTCAAATAAATAAATATATAAAAGAAAAAATAAAAAAGAATATTTGTACAATAATCTTGCCTAAACAAGTGGTTGTGAGAATTGCAAGTTATAGGAAATAAAAGTGTTCATTAATGTAGTTTTTTCCTTTTTTTCAGAAATGTGATACTTACCAGTTAATAATGGAAGTGCGAGACATGGGTGGTCAGCCTTTTGGTTTATTTAATACAGGAACAATTACTATTTCACTTGAGGATGAAAATGACAATCCACCATCTTTCACAGAAACTTCTGTGAGTATACCTCTCTATTCATTCATCTAGATTTATCTACTTTTTCAAAAAACATGTCTAGAATTTGGTAGCTCTGTGAGATCACACAGTTTGACACTTTGATTTAAATAACTACTACTTACAAATAACATAGGGAGAAAAATATGATTTCTGTACAAATAATTGAAGTACTAGTTATTTCTGGATGCTAGGGAAATAACTATGCTCTTGGCTACCGAAGAGCTTCTTAGCCCTAGATGTAGCTCATGTGTTAAACTTTTTTATTTATTTATTTATTTTTTTGGTGTTAAGCTCTGCTACCAGATTCCTTGGCATTAAATCTTTATGTAGGGTGAAGGAGGAGAGGCTCTCTCTCTGGTGTCCTTTACATTTCAACTTCTTAAGATGAATAAGGAACTAGCCTATGGAGACAGTAGTACAGGCTGGCTCACAATTCCAAACAAGCTCTTCATGTACCATGAGTAAACTTTTCCTCAGGCGGTAAACAATAAGATATATATATATATAAATATTTATATATATAAATATATACATTTATATATATATTTATATATGTATATGTATGTATATACATATATAAATATGTATGTATATGTATGTATATACATATATAAATATGTATGCATATGTATGTATATACATATATAAATATATATATGTGTGGTGTGTGTGCGTGTGTACATATATATGTATTTATATTTTTATGACAACAGTTTCAGGAAATGGTTCTCTTTTTCTGAACTTTTGATAAATAACCTTTCATTTTTTCATTAACTTATTCCAGAGCACAAGTCAAAGAAGGAAAAACCTGCAAGTACAGTGATAGACATGTTCATGTAATTTCTTACATGAATCCCTACAATATATGAGGATATATTTTACCCCATATTTCATATGAGGAAATAGAAAGTCTGTTAAGTCAAGATCTCATACTAATAAACCATATACAAGGAATAACCAGGATTCAAATCTAGGTCTATTACGCTCCAGTGTCTATCATCCTCCTATATGAATTCACCTTCTATCTCTAACAGATTCAATTTAATACTTCTTTTAGTCTTTAATATCTTACGCTTTTGTAATAATATTTTTGTGGAGGGCTATTGTTTAATGTCTCAGAAAAAGGGAAAACTTTTCTGCTAAAGGTTTGCAAGTGAATCAAAAGTACATTTGGAAAGATTGGTGTGAAAACAATTCTCCAGAAATAAGAAGCCAACATGTGTTTATAATTACCTACAAGTACTGAGTGTTTAATATATTAATGTAAGACATTTATTAAGTGTTTACTGTGTAAAAATGGGAGATGATAGACTGTAAATATTGTAGAGGTTCAGAGAAGAGACAAATCTGAGGTCTAGAATGATTAGGAAAATTATCTCAGAGAAGTTCAGAAGGTAAGACTTGGGGTAGCCTTTGAAGAATGGAAAAGATATGAAAAGGCAATTCAGGAGGAAAGAACTAAGCTACGCATTAGATTTGTAAAATGTTTCCCAATATATTAAGGGCAGCTTTTCACATCACTTTATTTATTTTTTCTTTAAATACATGTTTTAGAATATAAAGCCACATTGTCAAAGTTGTAAATTGATAATAATAAGCGGCAATTCTTTCAGTATGTTACAGAAGTAGAAGAAAACAGAATTGATGTGGAGATTTTACGAATGAAGGTACACGATCAGGATTTGCCAAACACTCCTCACTCAAAGGCTGTATACAAAATCCTACAAGGAAATGAAAATGGAAACTTCAAAATTAGCACAGATCCAAATACAAATGAAGGAGTGTTGTGTGTTGTCAAGGTAAACAAATAAAATAATCAGGCTATGCTTTAAAATATCCTAACTCATGCACTGATTTTAAGAGATAATTCTTATATGTATATGACTAGACTACTGCAATGCAAGGCCAAATGATTTATATTGGTTTATATAAACTTTTTTTTTCTTATTCTCTTACCCTAATTTTCTCTCTTAGAAGAAAGTCATGTCAGGTACAAAACTCATTGTTCTCTATATGAAGAAAACCAAGACAGAGAAATATTGAATACTGAACCAGATATTTGCTTTAGAAGGGGTCTTAGACACTTACTTGTCCAAATTTCTTTTTTATAAGAACACACAAAAGAAGAAAATGGAAGAATCACTATTTGAAATCAAGCCTCAAATTTTCGTCTCCTTTCATGTTCATATTATATTTTATTTTTACCTCTCTATGATGTATTCTGTAAGAGAGACTATTGAATTAAATATTCAGCAACTTTTTCCATTAATCCCCCTGTATTCCAGGTAGCCATTACTTTGGATTTTTAAAATTTAATTGTAATTACTGGTTTCTAGGATGATTACTTTAACTGGACCTAATTATTTTTCAGTCCATCTATCCATAGCTCTCATTAACTTCTTGCATAGCTTCCTTCATTAATTTCTTAGAGACAATTTAAGTCCTCAGAAGGTTCAGGCAGACATAAAATATTCTTTAATTATTGTACTGTCTACTTTTTCTTTCTTTCTTTTTCTTTTCTGGTTCCTAGGTTTTTTTCCCCTTGATTTTTTTTTCACCATTTAAATGTTGTTTTAGGATTCTCTCTAACTATTCAGTTTAGGATTGTATTAGTTTGTTTTCACATGGCTGATAAAGACATACCCGAAACTGGGAACAAAAAGAGGTTTAATTGGACTTACAGTTTCACATGGCTGGGGAGGCCTCAGAATCATGGCGGGAGGCAAAAGGCACTTCTCACATGGCGGCAGCAAGAGAAAAATGAGGCAGAAGCAAAGCAGAAACCCCTGATAAACCCATCAGCTCCTGCGAGACTTATTCACTATCACGAGAATAGCACAGGAAAGACTGGCCCTCATTATTCAATTACCTTGCCCTGGGTCCCTCCCACAACAGGTGGGAATTCTGGGAGATACAAATCAGGTTGAGATATGGGTGGGGACATAGCCAACCATATCAAGGACCAAGCGCTTTCATCAGGAACTAAACAGCCTGAAATATAATGTGCTTTGAAAAGGTGCTGTTAAATATCATTCTATCTTTTGACTCAGGCATAGAGTAACTGCTGTATTATAGCCAAATTTCTATCTAATTATTGTATATACTTAGTTTGGAGGCAATTTAGTTGTCACTGTTATCCCATATAATAAGCAATAAAATAATTTGAATTTTTTTCATACACTTATCTTGCATTTCTATTAATATTTAAACTTATAATGAAAAAGGCTGAAGGCAAGATCTTCCAAAAGAAAAATGAGAAGAAAAATGGGTTGAATCTGAGAATCAACAATTCTGCATTTGGCAATGTTTCTCACTTTAGGAAGCTAATTATTGGTCTTTAACTGTATTAGCCCTAACTTTAGGTTACATTTTAAACGTAAAAGTGATATTCCTTTGTAGGAAAATTTGAAATTAGAAGTCTTATATATAATGTTATATATTGACTTATTAAAGTATGCTTATTTAACAGCCATTGAACTATGAAGTCAATCGCCAAGTTATTTTGCAAGTTGGTGTAGTTAACGAGGCACAATTCTCTAAAGCAGCGAACTCACAAACTCCTACAATGTGCACTACAACTGTCACCGTTAAAATTATAGACAGTGATGAGGGCCCTGAATGCCACCCTCCAGTGAAAGTTATTCAGAGTCAAGATGGCTTCCCAGCTGGCCAAGAACTCCTTGGATACAAAGCACTGGACCCGGAAACATCCAGTGGTGAAGGCTTAAGGTGACGTACTTTTCAAAAACCTCCTTAATTTTAATTGTGATGTAAATTGATTTTAAAGTTAGGAATGTTTTATGTATTTTTCAAAATGACAGATTTTAAGATCATGTCCCTTCTTTGATTTGACCATTTATATTTGATTTCTAAAAATTAGGTATCAGAAGTTAGGGGATGAAGATAACTGGTTTGAAATTAATCAACACACTGGCGACTTGAGAACTCTAAAAGTACTAGATAGAGAATCCAAATTTGTAAAAAACAACCAATACAATATTTCAGTTGTTGCAGTGGATGCAGGTGAGTGCCATTTTCTACAAATAAAATATAAATATACGATACGTTTTTAAGGAAACCTTGGGGTGAAATCCGTTTATTTCTAGACAAAACGTAATTCAAACAATGTTTGCATTTTTATTGTTCATGTTATTGGAGATCACCCAATTTAGGCTTCAGTGCATCTATAATGCAAAGCTATAAGGTAGTGAATGGCCAAAGCTTAAGGCTTAATTATATCACAATAAATTTAAATGTAATTACATCACAATTAAAATTAAGTTCTAAGGTTTCAAAGATGATCTATATTATTAATTTCTGCTGAGGAAATGGTGGCATACTCAAGGATCACCGTTTTTTTTCAGAAGTACAGGTTTAGATACATTATGATTTGAGCTTGCTGAAAGGGTTCAACACACCTAAAACAGTTGGGTTCAAAGTAAGTTTGTTCTGAGCTTCTCTTAATGGAGAACAAATCATTTATCCTATTTTATAAAGCAATGGTCAAACAATGACTTAAGTCTTTTGTGGTGATTTGCAGTCTTTTACGAAGGTCAATTTTAGAATCAATTCTGTAAAGAATGTCCTCCAAATATAGTAAAGTAGTGATCTGGAAATTCTTTTGAACATACAAATTTCTATCAGTAAACCACTTGTTAGTATGTTTAAATATATATATATAAATATGTTTTAAAATATTTGCTATCATATGTATTTTTATATACATGTACTATTATACTAATGTAGACATCATAAAAATACACAAAAGATATTAAAAGAGGATGATAAAACTATAAGTAGAAGCTACACTCTTCATTTTATCATATTGATGACAAATTTACCATAAATTTTGGCAAATTGCCATAAATAATAAAGATAAATGAACTTGGGCTTTTACAACATAGCCTATTCTTTTGACTACCTGCCTAATCCAAGAAGATTTCCACTCTTTTTATATGCATATGCTGGATGTTCAAAACAAACTAGCTGGTACAATACTATAGGTTTTTTTTCCTGTGTCTATTGCATTTCTTTAGAAGGAATGGTTGAATGTATTAATAAATACATATCAAATTCCATGGTAATTAACACAAGTTGGTAGTAGTGAAAATGTTCATGCTTATTTATTTGTCCTTTTGACTTTTTTAAATAACAAAATGCAAACAATGTGTCCTCAGATATTATACCCCTACTTTTTTCTATGATGGCAAAGAAGACTTAATGTTTACTCATTTATTCCCCAACTGTTGGTTTGTCTATTAAGTTCTAAGTATTAGACAAGCTGACATGGAAATTAAGACTGTTGAGATAAGGCCAAATTCTTACACAGTATCAACTATAGAATTATTATAGTTTCACAAGAGATTCTATGATGTGAGAACTTTCCTCAAAAAGAATGTATGGATATTATCGGAAGTGGAGATCAGTTAAGAGCTGCTCAGATTAAGGATGAAAGAGAAGAGATTACAGAAATGCAAAGGCCTAATTTTTTAAAAATAAAATACTATCTGGAGAGGAGAAAATTATGGAGAACAAAGTATTTAAAAATTAACTTTGTTTTTTGGTGCTAAAAGACAATGTCTGTAAGCACAGTGATCATAGTGTAAGAAAATAAAAAGCAAACTTTAACAAATCTATATCCCAGGGCTGTAGATAACTTGAGTGTGTTTAATAAAAAAGTAAAGATAAGGATGTTACAAATTTTAGTGAAAAACCATATAGTGATATAATGGATTTTGTTTCTTTGAACTTTAATCCACACACACACACACACACACACATTTTGCTCTGATGCTCATGAATATTCCTGGATGATGATCTAGGTATTCTTCTACCTTTCTTTTTTTTTTTTTTTTGATGTTTTGATTATTATATTTTTATTTACTTTCATTCAGTTTATAACATTTTCTAATTTCCCTCTGACAGCCTCTTTGTCCCATGGATTATGTGGAAATTTGTGTTTAATTTTCAAATATTTGGGGATTTTGTAGATAACTTCCTATTACTGATCTTTAATTAAAAAAAATAAGATTGCCTTTCTTAGAATCCAGCTTTCTTTCTTGTGTCAATCCTCTGTCAGTCAGGCTGATGTCCCTGCTGTCAGTCGAGAAAGCTCTGTTTTACATACCTTCCACCTAGAGTAGCATTGCTCCTCCTGTCTGAAATTCAGGCCCCTTAACTTCTTCAAATAAATGGCAATGACAAGGTTTGTGATTGTTTCCATTAGTCTGGATTCAGTTCTTTTCAAAATACCTTTTGAACTGGGAATAACAATTATCATATATGGTGTGGCTTCTGTAGAAAAGGCTGCTTTCATTGTTTCTCATGTATATTCTGTTCCCCTAACAAGATTAATTATGAGTTCAATTTTGTATAAAGACCCTTTTTCTTTGTAAAATGTCCCTTTCCAAGTATCTGGCAGAAAATGCGGTATACATATGCACAGTGCAGGTGCTGATATTTGTCATTCCTTTGTTGTTTGAGAGTCCTATGAATCTCCAGGTTATAAATTTCACTACAAAAAGCTTTACAATTCTAGGGACATAATTAGCACTTGGAAAAACTGATTTTAATGTAGAAAATTGAGATTAAACATTTATTAAGTGCTTCTTTATTTTTCCCTTCTGTAAAAAGGATTTTCTTAAGAGAACAAATATTTAAGGGTCATGTACAAGTGGCAAACATTTTGCATGTATAGTCCAAAAAGAACATGAACAAATTACAGGAAATCATTAGGAGGCATATTGTAGCTTAATAAGTAAAAATTTAAATCTTTTAACAATTAATTTTAAAATTTATAGAGTAGGCTGATTTATAATGCAGTGAATCTAGTTACTGAAACATTTGAGTAGCAATAAAAAACTACTGCTTTCCAGAACTACTGTTGAAGTGTTATGAAGATTTTTAGTTAACCCAAGATGTACTTTCTAGCTCTGTGATTGTGGTGTTTCTTACTCATTTATACTTGACATTTGCTTATGTGTTTAATTTAAAATAAGTTTTAGAAGTAAATAAACACACCCAATGACCTTTCGCCATGCTCAGCTATTGTCAGTAATTACTTATTTTTGGCTGTTTACCTCTTCCCAGGGATAAAATAAAAACTTACCATCAACCTCTTGTAATTTTTGATATCTTCTAAGACAAGCTTGTCCAACCTGTGGCCTGCAGGCAGCATGCAGCCCAGCACGGCTTTGAATGTGGCCCAACAAAAATTCATAAACTTTCTTGAAACATTATAAGATTCGTTTGCAACATATATTTTTTAGCTCATCAGCTATCATTGGTGTTAGTGTATTTTATGTGTGGCCCAAGACAATTCTTCTGTTTTCAGTGTGGCCCAAGGAAGCCAAAAGATTTGATACCCCTGTTCTAACACCTTCTCAGCTTTGTCTTTGATTGCCTTCCATGTAAATAATTTCAAGCATCTTTCATCTGTTTTTATCAACATGCTTAAAGCAGAGACTGTAATAGAAAATAGTAAGTTATGGGATAAATGTTGGTTGAATATGTGATTAAATAAATCTTGATTTGCATTCCTACAATTACCACATTTTTTTGGATTTTTAAAGTGTGTTTTCTCACCGTTTTTCTATAAAGAGAAAGCCTTTCTGCTTAAATTTTAAAAGGTGAAATTATGGTATATATATCAACTCGTGTAGTGTATGCAACTAAATTTTTTACTTTATAAAGGCCTCTTTTTCACATTATTCATTTCTTTGTTAGTTTGCTGATTTTAAAGTTGTTACTTATATTCAACTTTATTTGCTATTTTCTGGCAGTCTCAAAGTATTTATATGCTATTGCACATTTCTTCTCCAAATAGCTATATCTCTCTTTTATTTCTGGATATTTTTAAACTTGTTCAGATAGTTTTAAAATAGGCATAAATAGTAGTTAATTTATATAAACAATTAGTTTAAAAGTCACTGAATAAATTAATTTTGTAGTTATTCAACAGAAAAATTTTTTTTGAAATATACTAAATGATATGACTTAGGGTTGTTTCAAATTAAAAAGAAAAAGAAATTATATTTGCATGGGAGTTATAGTAGTCTTTATGATAAATTCAACATACATGTTTCAAAACGTGGACCAGTATTTAAAGCAAAAACATGAAAAACTGCATCAATTACCTTTCTGTTTATTTCAATTTTGATATCTTATCATTTATTGTAGTTTATTATACTTTTACAAATGGTGGGATTTGACATGTTTCTGAACTTCATTATCTCTTAAACACAAATAATGGGCACTATTTTAACTAAAAATACTATGTGTGAAGTCTTAGGCCAATAATAGTGGCAATCAACAGATGAGTACGCGACAGTTCCTGTTGTCAAGAACATATGAATTGCATTAGGGTAGAGATGAAAACTTATTTTTCTGGCTTATTCAAGTAAATGTTTTCAAGTATAAAAATAGGAACTGCATTATGTTCAATGTGTTAGTATAAAGTTATAGTTAGCTGGAAAATACTGGGCAAATCACTAGGCTCTCAAGGTGAATACAACTTACTATGCTACTTTTGCAGTTCAGTGTGTGAGCCAACGTATTAACAAAGAGTTTTGAGAAAGCACTGGAATATGGCTACCATTGTCTGTGGAAGTCACAAGTTTCATGAGGAGGTGACATTTGAGTAAATTCTTGAAGATAATAGTGTGCTACCTGGCAAAGAGGAGAAAAGTATTCCTAGGAGTGGCAACCGAATGCTACAAAGCAGACAGGAAGGGGAACACCTAGTGTGTTTCTAGAGAAGTTTTCAAGGTTTGGGCAAAAAGTATATGATGCAATGGAGAAGCTGAGAAAGTGATTGATAACCAAATGTAAAGTGTTTGTATTCTAAGGATGAATATATGTGCTTCATAAAGAAGGATGTAAGACATCCGTTTTATTTTCGACAGGTCATTCTGTAGTGACCTTCCTCATAATCTCATACCTTTTCGTTTTGAAAAGCATCTGAAGAAATTATCTGATCCAGCCCTAGTCTTCAAAGAAAAGTGACATGTCCCTATTTTGTAGTCTTGGTGTCTGAAATCCGGGAAGCATGTATGCGAACTCAAGCTCAGGCAGCTAGTAGAAAGCAGATGTCAACTGTGTATTTTATAAATTGCTGAAAATAAGTGCATTTTCATGTGAAGAAATAACCTATTTTTAATTAATCTTAGTTGGCCGATCTTGCACTGGAACATTAGTAGTTCATTTGGATGATTACAATGATCACGCACCTCAAATTGACAAAGAAGTGACCATTTGTCAGAATAATGAGGATTTTGCTGTTCTGAAACCTGTAGATCCAGATGGACCTGAAAATGGACCACCTTTTCAATTCTTTCTGGAAAATTCTGCCAGTAAAAACTGGAATCTAGAAGAAAAGGATGGTATGTAATTATGCTAAATTTTATAGTCAATAGGGACTTCAGATTGGTGATGGTTCTTTCACCTTAGTTTATCATAATAAATACACATTTATTTTAGGAAATTATTTTATTAACCCTAAAAACAACAATACCTTATTTTTTAAAAAAATTAATGCCATTATGGTGAGCTTAGACTCTTGTTCTGAATATCTTTTAAGAAAACATATAAGTCCCTTTTTAATTAACATTTGAGCAACATGCTAAGTATAGATTAGTTTACTATCAGCATAAAGCAACATCAATTACTTTTCTGGCTCTTCTGGGAAATCAAAAATTCAAAAAAAAAGAAAAATTCGAGTTTTTATTCTAAATTGATTCCCATCCACTGAGAATATCAAGTAGGAATAATATTGCTATCTAAACAGCCAATCTGTATATATTCTGTCTTTTTTTTTCCCTAGGTAAAACTGCCATTCTTCGTCAACGACAAAATCTTGATTATAACTATTATTCTGTGCCTATTCAAATAAAAGACAGGCATGGTTTAGTTGCAACACACGTGTTAACAGTGAGAGTATGTGACTGTTCAACTCCATCTGAGTGTAGAATGAAGGATAAAAGTACAAGAGACGTTAGACCAAATGTAATACTTGGAAGATGGGCTATTCTTGCTATGGTGTTGGGTTCTGTAATGTTATTATGTAAGTATATTAAGTATCATTATCTAGAATGTGTTAGCTAAAATTTTATCCAATATTTTTAAAACATGGAAGTTTTTTATATTAATAGCCTTTGGGAAGTGTGTTCTTTTAAAAATATTCTATCTATTTTATGTCTTGGGGCTCTGAGTGATAAAAGAAATGTATCAGTAACAGCAGATTAAATTTAAAGTAAGTTTCAGAGGTGGTAGCCTTAGTTCTTCAATAATTATCTGTGAGACATGGGGTAAATTATTTCCTCCTTTTTGAACTCATTTTTCCATGTGTAAAATGAAGAGGCTGGGTAAAACTGTTAAGATTCTCTCCATATAAAATAGTATAGTCTTTCAACCAGCCATGTTTATGTAGGGAATACATATATACAAAAAGAATTTGTGAAAACAGAGCTATTCCAAAATTTACTCAGATATTTATGTTCCACCTTATTAATGAAGTGATTTAGCATCATCGTAAGACTTCCATGAGTGAAAAATGGTCATATGAGCCACTGAGGAAAAGCAATACAGGCAAAGGATGCTAAGATTTTGCATTCTGCAAACTGTTATTTGGAGGTACAAAAGTAATAGAAATATTGCCCACGCTTAATTAAGCCTGCTTTTTTCTCTCTCTTTCTTTCTGTTTCTCTCTTCCTTTCCTTTTCTTTTTCTTTCTCTCTCCCTCTGACCCCAAAGAACCCATTTGCATTTACAAACTTTTCCTGTAATCTTTACTGTGTCCTAATTCATTGAGTTTCAGATTAAATTGGATATTCCTCTTAGCACTTTATTAGTTGATGTACACTTTTGAAACCGGTCACCAATTTTATGTAATTGCCTTTCTTGTTTGTATTTATGCCTAATGTTCTTAGTCTTGTTATCCTAAGCCCTTTAAGTGTGTTCTGTATGATTTTAACTACTAATGATGCTATCTTAAATATCAGTTAGATAAAGTTACCATTTCAATGTAGAAGAAATAAAAGACACATATAAGTTAATTCTGGACCTGGGATGAGAGCTATTATTAATCTCTCTAAGCTACAAATAGTATAAATACATTTTTAAAATATTCTGTTTTTAAATCTTGTGACCTAAAGAGCTCAATTTGTGGAATGAATTTTTTGAGACATATGCAAGAAGACTTTAAAAAATCATGTAATCAAATGATTTAATGTCTGTGTTTTACTTTGATCTTTTTTGCTTTTTAGGTATTCTGTTTACATGTTTCTGTGTCACTGCTAGGAGAACAGTCAAGAAATGTTTTCCAGAAGACATAGCCCAGCAAAATTTAATTGTATCAAATACTGAAGGACCTGGAGAAGAAGTAACGGTAAATCAGATTTCACATCCCTTTGAATTGTATGGTGAACAAATGATGACAGATTATTACACAACAATGTCAATGATAATATCACTAATGTTTATTGAGCACTTACTATGCTAAGCATAGTTTCAAGTGCCCTCAATGTTTTAAATCATTTAAACCTCCCAGTTCTGCAGGGCTAGGGCTGTCACAACAAACTGAGTGACTTAAACAATAGACAAGTGTTGTTTCACAGATCTGGAGACTAGAAATCAGAGATCAAGGTGTTGGCAGGTCCATGCTCCCTCTGAAGGAACTGTGGAGGGATCTGTTCCAGGACTCTCTTCTAGCTTCTGCCAATTCCCTGGCTTACGGCAGTGTAAATCAAATCTTCATATGGCGTTCTCCGTGTGTGCATGTCTGTGTCCAAATTTCCCCTTTTTATAAGGATACTGATTATATTAGCTTAGGGACCCACTCTAATCCCATATAACCTTATCTTAGCTAATTACATCTACAATGACCCTATTTCCAAATAAGTTCACATTCTGAGTTAGTGAGAGTTAGGACATATGAATTTTTAGGGGACCCAATTCAACCCATCACACCTATGATACTATTATTCTGATTTTATGTATGAGGAACAGAGAGGCACAGCAGGCAAGTGATTTGCCTATGGTGAAAAAAAAATGAAAATTAATTGTTAGTTTCCATTTTTCAAATTCACTTTATCACTCTCACTTTACTTTTAGGAAGCAAATATTAGACTCCCCATGCAGACATCCAACATTTGTGACACAAGCATGTCTGTTGGTACTGTTGGTGGCCAGGGAATCAAAACACAGCAAAGTTTTGAGATGGTCAAAGGAGGCTACACTTTGGATTCCAACAAAGGAGGTGGACATCAGACCTTGGAGTCCGTCCAGGGAGTGGGGCATGGAGATACTGGCAGATACGCGTACACGGACTGGCAGAGTTTCACCCAACCTCGGCTTGGCGAAGTAAGTTCCACTGTCTTTGAGGTCATATTACATGGAAGTTAAATGCTAGTTACAAATCAGAATTTCCCAAAAGTTTTACTCCTCATATACCTGGAATTCAACATCTTTTAAATGTTGGATTATCATAGATGTGGATGTCTGGTTTAAACCCAAAGAGAAAAATGATCTTTGAAAATTCACCTTTGAAAATACAGTTTACAAAACTTTATCTAGGAGTGCCATATGTAGATGTGTTTACAAAGGATAAAAGGTTGATAGCCTCTTCCCTAAAAATTAACAGGAAAACCACCTGAAGTGAAATATTTATTATACAGGAATGAATGGATCATAAATTATAAACATTTCTCAGTGTGCTGGAGTTCTTTGTGTGGTTATGAAGTCCTGGCTATCAAAATCAACCAGATAAATTGTTGAGCTTTTATTTTGAGTTTCAGTTCCTTGTTTTGTTTTATGTTCAGATTAATCAGTATAGGTTTGATATTAGCCAGTTTAATATATTACACTATCACAGTTATATAGTAGTATATAAACATAGGAATCATAGCCTATATTGGTTTTCATCAAATATGTGAAGAAGCTACAAAGGTAAATTTCAAATATACATGTTTTATGTTCAAATGGGAAATTATAAATGTGTTGTGTGATATATGTGTAGTCTTAATTTTTATAAATGTGCTCACTAGAAGCATTTATTTATTTGCTATATTTTAAGAGTGACTATAATACAGACCAATCCTGTGCATTTTTTATATATAGGAATCCATTAGAGGACACACTCTGATTAAAAATTAAACAGTAAAAGGTAAATCAAAGACATCATTTTTCTGCTAATATGTTTAGGTGTTTTTAAAAAAATAATAAAATGTGTTCTTTTTTGATACAGAAGGTGTATTTGTGTGGACAAGATGAGGAGCATAAACGTTGTGAAGACTATGTTCGTTCGTATAACTATGAAGGCAAAGGTTCTCTGGCCGGCTCAGTAGGCTGCTGCAGCGATCGGCAGGAAGAAGAGGGACTGGAGTTTCTAGATCACCTGGAACCCAAATTTAGGACATTAGCAAAGACATGCGTCAAAAAATAAATGCGCCTTTTAATAGTGTAATATCCACAGATGCATAAGTAGGAGTTTATTACATGCAGAATGTTAGCAGCATCTGCTAATATTTTTGTTTATGGAGGTAAACTTCGTCATGTATAGGTAAGGGTACTATAAATACGAGATTCCGCTACATTCTCCTTGTCTGGTATAACTTCCATGTTCTCTAGAAATCAAGGTTTTCTCTGTTAATTCTCTTTTATATGCATGTATATATTGCCCTTTTCATGACTGTACTGTACACTTTCTTGCACCTTTTATTTGAAAACTGATATTACTTTTTTGCTATGGAAGAGCATTTAGGAAAGCTGGGTATTATAGAGGCCAATGAAAGATGAATTTGTGTTGTAGATGTATGAATTAAATATTTTCTTCAAAATCCTGGGGAGAATTATGTTCTTAGAAATATTTTCTTTGGTGCCAGATAATTGCATTCTCTCCACCTGAGTGGTTTTAAAAAGGACTTTTAAGTATTCTTCAGTGCAGTCTTCAGTTTTGTGATTAAGCTCATTTCTCTTTTACACTTTTGTACTCCTCACAGCAGTGCTCCCGGCATTGTTTTCTTTCAGGATCCTTCAGAGCTCAGTCCTTGGACCTCTGCCCATGTGGATTTGTTATCAGGTCACTCCAACTTCTAGGGTTATTGGAAAGATAAGGACCAGAACAAGCTCATAGCAAACTTGAGGGGCAGAGATTTTACGAAGATTACAGGAGAAGATTTCCATGAAAGAATTGCAACCCTGAGGTCCATGGGTTGACTTATGCTCACAAATATGTTTCGTTTGCTCAACACGGTTTACTACTAACATTTTAAAAATATAAATACTTTAGCAAAAACATTCACTCTTGAGTTTGACATAGGCCCGCCGTATCTGTGGTTGCCACCTGCCATCTCCAAGTATTTGGACAACTAGCCCTGATGGCATTAGGCTGAAACTCTGATATACAGAGATTAGCACCTTGAATATGCCAAAAATTGGATTACCATCTGTATTAAAACTTAAGACTCAGCCTAAATTGAGAGTTACTTTAAGAAAATGGGCAGTCAGAATTAGGGACTAGAATGTATATGAGAAACCCTGTCTCTACTAAAAATATAAGAAATTAGCCAGACATGGTGGTGAATGACTGTAATCCCAGCTACTCAGGAGACTGAGGCAGGAGAATCGCTTGAACCCAGGAGGCAGAGGTTGCAGTGAGCCGAGATTGCCATTGCACTCCAGCCTGGGCAACAAGAGCGAAACTCCATCTCCAAAAAAAAAAAAAAAAATTGAAATCGATTACAGCAACACTTACCAAACATTTGTGGAATGATGAATAAATGAACGCACACATTCAGAAATAATTTTGAAAGTATAACATTTTAATAGGATAGTATATTTTATTAATCTAAAAAGAAACTATATATTTAAATGGCATTTTCATAGTCATTTGTGGCAAACTCTATAAATCTATAAACAATAACAGTATGGAAATTTCTCATCCAGAAAAAACAAAGACTTAAAAAAATCTATTAACTAGATATTTTCTAACTAGTTAACTATTTTTAAAAATGAGTGGCTTTTTAAAAAAATATTGTGACTAGTCTTCTAATTCTCAGTTCCAAATTAAAGGCGCTTCTTGATATGAAATTGGATATTGGATCAGAAGAAAAAAGTGATTTTAATAAATCAGATTTTATAAGGTATCCATAATATATAATTTTTATAACCATTATAAAATATTTCTGCGATCATGCAATTTTTGTTCTCTGATGTACAGGTTGCTCTGATAATATCAGTTCTAAAATTTTAAAATATAATATAAATTTGGACATTTATCATAAAAAGTTACATTCTTGAATGTAGGTACAAAATGTTCTTGGAACAATTAAAAATCATTAACTGAACCTTAACTTTAATTGTACTTTTATGTTCAGATATACATTTTCTTTCCCATAATTAAGCAAATGAAAAGAAATATGAAGACAAACGAACATATGTAAGTTAAATTTCAGCTAACGATTTTTAATTACTTCAAGAACAATTTGTACCTACATTAAAAAATGTAATAATTAATGTCCAGAGGTAGATAGCTCAGTAGCAAGAGAAGATACTCTAAAAGCAGTAGAAAAATTGTTAGAAAGTGTGAGAAATAAATTTGTATTAAACAGTTTTGGCTATTTAAAATATTTTCAAAATACCATTAGAGTTTATCTCAGAGAAACTTTGACTGTCTTTTGGTTTACTTAGGCAATTCAAAATCATTCTCTGCTTACTCCCAAAATTAAATGTTAATTCTATGTTTGATAAAATGTGTGACACTCTATCAGACTGCTTACAAATTTCATTTCTTAATAAAAGATTGTATTTCATGGATTTATTTCACATAACTTAATTGTCAATTGTCAATTAATAAGTTAATAGTTATGACTGGTTTTTCTAGAATTAAATCAGTATTGAGGAAGATATACAGTTAAATTTTCTTATGTTATTTCAGATCTCAAATATTTCATGTGAAAAAATTTCATGAGAACACCAAGGCAGATGAAAATCAATGTAATTTTATAAGTGAGCTTCATTAGACATGTCCTAATTTTACTGAACTTCTGCTTACTCCTGTGTTTATTAAAAGTACTTCATAAAACTTGACATCTATGCATATATTTACTTTCAGAAAATGTCATGTGCTGTGTTATTTAGAAAAAGCTCAAAATAGATGTTTTAGAGTCAAAGATTTTTATTATCACAGAAAAGCTAACTCCTTTTTATTGCATGTTAGTTATGAAAGTTCTGTACTAGTTGAAAAACCTAAATAAAATTAGGGTAATGAAACAAACAATGTATATTGCTGCATTTTTCTACTCTCTTTTATCTGCTTTTCTAATAAATCTGAAGGAGTGTTGCATTTGACTAGACACTGCATTTGTCTTTCTGTTTTTGTAGAAAAAAAGAAAATAAAGAAGTATAGCAGGAGAAAACATTACTAAGAATGGATAGATTCTTGCATATTTTACAGGGCCCAATAAAATTAAGTTAGCATAATTTTTCAAAACTCTTCAAAAAAATAATGTTTACATAAAAAATAAAAATCACATATATATTACCTCAAATCCTTACTACCAAAACCAAAATAACTTTTTGAAAATAGTTATTTTAAATAGACTAATTTAAGTGCATTAGAAGGATTATAAAAACAAATGTGTGAAGTGCATTTATAATATATATTTTATGAAGTTGTCTTTTATTATTTTAAGATATTTACTTCTTAAAGTAAGTTTTTTGATTGACCGAAATAAAATATCCTTTCATAAATCAATCTACAGAGTTAGCAGTTGTTTATTCCCTAACTTTAGAGAAAAAAAAAAAAAACAACGAAAGACAAGTGTGGTTTTCCTGTGGTCTGCATTTGCCTGAGAATACATAGGATTTCAACATTTTAAAAACTTGGTTGTCAGTGTTCAACAATTTGATACCTGTAACTGTGGAATTCTGTTTGTCTATGTTTAGAGACTTCTAAATGATATACTGTGGAATTATTAATACTAAAAAAACTCAAGGCTTCATTTGAGATATCTGAAGTTGTAATTTACCTAAAATTAATGTTATTTTCTACCAGGTAAAGTTCAAGAAAAACTAAAAGAAAGCCTCTAATCAAAAGTGGAAATGAAAGGATTTCCTTACTTGGCTTTGCCTCCCCTAAAAGATATAGAATATTTGGTACTGAGTGGTGGATGAAATTTACATAGTTCAAAATCTCTTTTAAAATCCAAGTTTCTAAAGATCTTCCATCCGTAGTAGGTATCCTGCAAGAGGGATGTGCTACTGTCCTACACTCACCATATTTCCCACCTCTTTGAGATCCATACTAAAATTCAAGGTCAGTGGTTCTTGAAGTGTAATTCCTGGATTAGCAGGCTCAGCATCACCTGGAAACTTATTAGAAATGCAAATACTTTGGTCGTTAGCCCAGATCTACTGAACAGGAAACATTGAGAATGGGACCCAGCTATAGAGTAGGTTAACAGACTCCCCAGGCCTTTCTGAGGTACTGTCAAGGTTGAGAACGTCTGTCGTTCTATTCCTCACCTCAGCGCTAGCTCTCTGATACTCAGTGTGGTCTGTGGACCAGCAGCATTGGCATCTCCTGAGAGCTTCTTAGACAAATAGATACTCAGCCCCCACCTCAGACCTCTTGAATCAGAGTCTGCATTTTGATGAGATCTCTAGGAGATCTGTAAGCACATAAAACTTGGATAAGCACTACATAAGTGATTAGGTGAGGGGAAAGACAGCAGAAACGAATAGGTGAAAAACATGATTAGTTTAGTGGAGTAAGCAATACAGGTAGCCTCAGGCAGCAGGTCCATGATATTAGTTAATGTCTAGATAATTAGATATTATTTAGATAATATCTAGAACATGGATGTGATGCCTGGTGCTCAGGCAGCCATTTTGTGAGCTTCAGAATAGTGGAGCAAAAATATTAACAGAGGTTGAATCCCTGATAAATTGTAGAGCCTCCAATCTGCCTTAGACTTCCTGCCTCTAAACTTGATCATGTGTGTGAATAAACCTTTTTGTGTTTAAGCCACACAACTTTAGGTTTTCTGTTATATGTAGCTGAATGTAATCTCATATGGGGAAAGAAAAAAGATTGGATGTAAATAATTGTTTTACCCAAGTCATCAATCAGTGAAGGTAGCAGGTTAACTTCTGTACTTTGAAAACTCACTTTCTTTTGGTTAAGAGTTCAAATATGGGCCAGGAGTGGGGGCTCACACTTGTAATCCCAGCACTTTGGGAGGCTGAGGCAGGGAGACCACAAGGTCAAGAGATCGAGACCATCCTGGCCAACATGGTGAAACCTCATCTCTACTAAAAATACAAAAAAATTAGCTGGACGTGGTGACGTGCACCTGTAGTCCCAGCTACTTGGGAGGCTGAGGCAAGAGAATTGTTTGAACTCCGGAGGCGCAGGTTGCAGTGAGCCAAGATCTCACCACTTCACTCTAGCAGCCTGGCAACAGAGCGAGACTCCGTCTCAAAATAGTAAATAAATAAATAAATAAATAAATAAAGAGTTCAAATATGGTGAGACTTGAAGATACTCCAGTGTTCTCTGAAAAGCCTCAGAAGAAAAGGGAGTATCACTTCATGGAAATAAAAAAAAGGTACAATACGTCTCAAAAAAAAAAAAGTACAATAATGTGTCATTTGAAGATACTATCTTCCATCGTCTCTAAAGTCAAAAGCCTTCAGTGGCTTACATTTGTAGTCCCAGCACTTTGGGAGGCCAAAGTGGGAAGATTGCTTGCGGCCAGGAGTTTGAGACCAGCCTGGGCAATATAGTGAAACCCCATCTTTACAAAAAATCTAGAAAAATGTTAGCTGCACCGTGCCTGTAGTCTTTGCTATTCAGGGGACTGAACAGGGACAATCCCTTGAGGAATTTAAGGTTACAGTGAGCTATGACTGTACTACTGCACTCCAGCCTGGTGACAGAGTGAGACCCTACCTCAACTAAAAATTTAAAAAATTAAAGTCAGAGGCCTGACTTTGTAGAAAGCCATTGATTTAGGAGTGAGGAGACTGGGATTCTTCTATGAACTTGCTGTATAATCTTTATTAAGTCATTGAACCTCATTTACCTCAATTTTTCAACTCTAAAAAGAATGTTGTTTATTGATTTTATAAACCAAACTATGATGTTCTTTAAGGTGGAGATGATATTGTATTCATCATTGTATTCTCCCTTAAAACTGTGCTTGAAAGGTGTTTTGTTTGTTATGGGATTTAATATTTAATTGTTGCACTAATTAAAATTTTAAATAAAAATACCTTCCCTAAATATACACATTTTTAAATTAAGCACACCATTTTTATCACTTCTGTTTTGTATTCCTACACAAAAATGATCTAGTAGATGTGATTCCTTAAGTCAAGTCCGAGAGAGTTAATATTTTGTTGCATTCTAGTATCCTGAGGTATGTTCTCATTTTTCAGCTAATGAAAATAAAGGCAAATAAAAATAAATAAAACTTTTTTTCCCATGAATTAATTCAATGAATGTTCATCACAATTCACAACTGTCTTAATGCCTGCTTGAATAGACTTCAGAATGAGTAAAGATGAGTTTAAACAGAAAATCATGGAGCGTTCAGCCTGAACAAAGATAATTTTATGGTTTTGCTGTATATGACAAATGGTGATTCCATATTTGAATTGACTAAGGTGAAATTCTGCTGTTCCACCTTGTAGGCTATATAAAAAGTTGGTTTTTTGTTTATTTTTTCTTAATGATCTCAGTGAATCAGCCAGGACTTGCATTAGTCTGCTGATAATAGAAATAAGAGTGATTTAAACAAGGTAAAGTTCATTTTTTAATTTAATTTTATTATTATTATTATTATTATTATTATTATTATTATTTGAGACACAGTCTTGCTCTGTCACCCAGGCTGGAGTACAGTGGCGTGATCTCAGCTCACTGCAACCTCCGTCTCCTGGGTTCAAGTGATTCCCCTGCCTCAGTCTCCTGAGCAGCTGGAATTAAAAGCACGTGCCACCATGCCCAGCTAATTTTTGTAATTTTTTTTTTGTAGAGATAGGGTTTCACCATGTTGGCCAGGATGGTCTCCATCTCTTGATCTCATGATCCGCCTGCCTCAGCCTCCCAAAGTGCTGGGATTACAGGCATGAGACACCATGCCCGGCCAAAAGTTCATTTTTATTTAATGTTAAACAAGTTCGGAGTCTTTGATTCATATTAAGGATTATTTACAGCAACAATGTCTCAGGAGGCTTCTCTTTTTCTGCCCAACTATCTTTTGTACAAATTGTTTCATAGCCACAAGATGGCTAATGCAACTCCAGCCATCATATCTGTATCTAAAACAGAAAGAGGCTGGGTGTGGTGGCTCTCACCTGTAATGTCAGCAATTTGGGAGGCCGAGGTGGGTGGATCACTTGAGGTCAGGAGTTCTAGACCAGCCTGGCCAACATGGTGAAACCCCGTCTCTAATAAAAATACAAAAAATTAGCTGGGCGTGGTGTTGGGCACCTGTAATCCCAGCTACCCAGGAGGCTAAGGCAGGAGAATTGCTTGAACCTAGGAGGCAGAGGTTGCAGTGAGCCAAGATCGTGCCATTGCACTCCAGTCGGGGCAACAAGAGCAAAACTCCATCTCAAATAGATAAATAGATAAATAAATAAATAAATAAATAAATAAATAAATAAATAAAAATAATCAGAAAGAGAGAGAAAGGGGGAACTCTTGTTTTTAGAGCACTCTTCCAGAAACTCCCAGCAACAACTTCTGCCTACTGTATACCTCTGGGAGAGCTGAGTAACACATCCATCCCTATCTGCAAGGGAGAGTGAGGAATGCAGTTTTACAGCTGAGTACACCTGCTGAACAAAATCAAGGTGTAACTATGGAAGATACGTAATAATGATGTCAGGTAATCTAGGGGAAATTCTGTAAATATTCTTAACCAGTGTAACCCTGCCCCAGATCAACGTTATTTGTAGCCAAATATTTATTCCTTATATAATAGTTAAGGACTGTATGCTTAGCGTGGAGAAACACATTTTTCAATTGTCAAGTTTTATTAAATATAATAGAACAAAATCTTATTTAAAAAGTCACATAGGTCAGGTGAGGTGACTCATGCCTGTAATCCCAGCACTCTGGGAGGCTGAGGCAGGCGAATCACTTGAGGTCAGGAGTTCGAGACCAGCCTAACCAATGAGTTGAAATCCCATCTCTACTAAAAATATAAAAATTAGCTGGGTGTTGTGGCAGGTGCTTGTAACCCCAGCTACTCAGGAGGGTGAGGCAGGAGAATCACTTGAACCCAGGAGGCGGAGGTTGCAGTGAGCCAAGATCGCACCACTGCATTCAAGCCTGGGTTATAGAGCAAGCCTCTGTCTAAAAAAAAAAAATAAATAAAGAAGAAGAAGAAAGAGAAAGTCACATATATTAAACCTCAGTTTTTTCCAGAGATTAAAACCTGATTACCAGGCCAGATATATTCCAAGTTTGTGGTGGTGAGGAGTAGGAATGATATGGGGAAGGTGACAGCTTTTACAATTGAAAGAATTTATGAATACATTGCTACATTAAAAATCTGGACATTTCATCCCAAATGCAAATTTGTGACTTCTCTTGAAAAATTGGAAAGTCTGGTGACACAGAATCCATATTCCTGAAGGTCACCAGTTGGCTAGAGGTAACACAAGGCTTTCCCTTAGACAGTGCCCTCTGCAGCTTGCCATTCATTCACAGACAGAAATGCTGTCAATTGCCATTTTATCATGACACTTGTAGGTTGGTTTTCTGAAGGTAGATTTAAGAAGGAAAAAAGACATATTTTCAGTACTATTATCTTTTCTCAAAAGTAGAATAATAAAAAAGGGGTGCTCTTTTCGATCAACCTGACATATATTTGGATTACTTTTCTGGCCCCTGAAGGCATTGAAGTTTGTGACTACTTGAACTATGTGAATTTTCAATGTAAAATGAATTATGCTATCATTCGGGATATAATTTGCTTCTTTCATGTTAATTTTTTATGGCTTTCACCCCCCTCCCTGCATCAGAGTATTAGCTCCCTATGAGTAGGGATCTTTGTGCCTAGAACTGTACCTGCCACACGGAGGGAACTCAATAAATGCCTGTTAATAAAATTTATTGAGCATCTACTATGCGCAAGAAGTGTGGAATGCTTTCGCAAATGTTATCACTTTTAAAATATTAATAACAGGCCAGGTGCAGTGGCTCCTGCCTGTAATCCCAGCACTTTGGGAGGCTGAGGCGGGTGGATCACTTGAGATAAAGTGTTTGAGACCAGCTTGGCCAACATTGTGAAACCTCGTCTCTACTAAACATACAAAAAAAAAAAAAATTTAGCCGAGCGTGGTGGCAGTTGCCTGTAATCTCAGCTACTTGGGAGGCTGTGGCAGGAGAATCGCTTAAACCCAGGAGGTAGAAGTTGCAGTGAGCCAAGATCGTGCCATTGCACTCCAGCCTGGGTGACAGAGTGAGACTCCGTCTCAAAAAAAAAAAAAAATTTAATAACATACTTTCAAGGTTAGCTATTATTATTCCTATTTAACAATAAGAAAACTAAGGCCAAGACACACTTAAGCAAGATCAGATTTTCTCATTTCCACACACAATATAAGAAGATGTTTATAGCTACTTAATCATTAAAAAATGCTTCCTATAAATTTGTGTTAAATATTTCACATATTCACATTCTTCTAAAATATGCATTTTGATCATCAGCTGATAAAATTTCTGTGAAAGGAAAACACAACAGTCTTCCACCCAATCTCAAAACTCTCTCTAAGAATGTAAATTGGTACAGCTATTATAGAATACAGTGTGATGTTTCTCCAAAAATTATAAATAGAACTACCATGCAGCCCAGCAATTCCTATGCTAGATACATACACAAAAGAAATTAAATCAGCACCTTGTAGAGCTATCTGCACTCCCATGTTCATTGAAGCATGATTCACAATAGCCAAGATATGAAAGCAAGCTTATTGGCTATTGATGGATGAATGGTTAAACCAATCATTGTGTATATATACACTCAGAGTGGAATATCACTCGGCCTTTAAAAAGAAGGAAATACTGACATTAGCCACAACATGAATGAAACTGGAGTACATTATGCCAAGTGAAATAAGCCAGACACAGACAGCAAAATAGTGTATAAGCTCACTTACATATGGAATCTAAAACAAAAGTGAAACACATAGAAACCGAGAGTAGAACAGGGTTGGGGAGGAGGAAGAAATGGGAAGAAGTAGACTAAACGGTACAGATTTGCATCTAGGTGGGATTTAGAAGTCTAGAGATCTGGTGTGCAGCAAGAGGATTTTAGTTAATGATATAGTATTGTACACTAAAAATTTGCAAAGAGAGAAGGTTTTAGGTGCTTCTACCACACACACATGCACACACACACACACACAGAGCAACTATGGAAAGTGAATAAGTTAATTTACTTGACTGTAGTAATAATTTCTCTATGTATGTCAAAGCATCATGTTGTATACCTTAATTACATACAATAAACAAAAAAAGGAATCAAAATAATTAATAGATTAACACTACAAATAAATTATAAGTATCTGAGATGATGGATGTGTTAGTCTGGTTTGATCATTCCACAATGCATACATGTATCATAGCATCACATTGTACCTCATAAATATATACAGTCATTATTTGTCAATTAAAAATAAAATAAAAGTTTTTTAAAAGAATCAATGGGTTAAACAGATGGATTGCTTTCATTTGGGGTTGCTCTGACTATCCACATACTAATAATAATCGAGTTCGCTTGTGCAGACCAATGCCTCTTTCGAATTCCACGCCCATGTTACTTGCTAATTATTTCCAGTCGGATTGCCCACGGAAATCTCAAACTCAGTATTTTCAAAATCAATTTATTTAACTCCCTCACAAACTAGCACTTTCCTGTTATCCCTATCTTTGTTACTAACAACATCATCCATGAAATCTCCAACCATGTATCCATTCCAGAATTCTGCAATTATCTGCACATATGAAAAACAAGAAATTAATGCACTCTAGAAGAGACAGCTATATCAATTAAATAATGACAACACTTTGGTCAGTTTCCATAACAGAGGCGCATATCAAAGACTGTGTGCACATGGAAGATTCAAGTGCTTTTTCCCACATGGGAAAGTCGGGGACAGCTCCCTGAGCAAGGTAGGATGGGGCATTGAGTTGAAGTAGAGGAAAGGACTCTCGAACCAAACAAAAAGAAAAAATAACCAAAGCAAAACAAATGAGCCAACATACAAGAACCATGAGAGTCCAAAAACTACAGGTGGAAAATCAGTATTTTGGAAGTTGCCTTGGAGGAGTTATAGAGCAGGGAGGTCAATTAAGATGGTCCAGATGAGAGACGAGGGATTGCAGAAAGCAGTAACCTGGAGACTGACGGTTGTGAGGTGGAGGCAGACAGAGTGTCTAGGATGACTCCCTAGTTCCCTTCCTGAATAAGTGGGAGAATCATGAAACCATTAACTACAATGCAGTTTTTGTTACAGAAAAAGAATGGCTCCAGTTTGGGATATTTTGACCTTGAAGTATTTGTGAGAGTTTCAGGCAGGTACTTCCTGTCTCTAAGTTGAAAATAAGGGACATATCAAATGCAGCCCACCTTGTAATTACCTAACATCCATGTAATCCATCCACAAATGCTAAAAGCTCCTTTCGGGCAGGGACTGCTTCTTATTTAGCTTTTTATCTAAGTGACCAGGGGTGTGAATCCTTCCTTTTCTATAAATATTTCAAGCATCCTTCCTTTCTTCTGCTCAATAAGGGTGTGCTAAGCATCCCCCCTCCTACCCCTTCCCTCTCTCATGCCCACGTCACCACCCCCCTCCTCACGAGGACTTTCGGCTCTAGGGTTTTGTTATGAAAATCAAGCTAACCAGTAATATGCTAGTGAGGATGACCTTTGAGTGAAATAAAATGAATGTAAGAAAAACGCATATGAATTGTATCTCCATAAAGTTGGTCTTAAAAAAAAGAGAAGTGAGGAAAAAAAGCAAAGAGCCTTGAGAATGAAGGGGTAGTTTATTTTATTTTATGTCGTGGTGGTGGTGGCCATTGAGGAGTAGAGAGTGAGAAGTCAGAAAGGTACATTTAAATTTTCAGGAAGCAGCAAAACACTGTATAAAGGATATTGAGGAGGTTACCACTGAAGAAGGGCTTTCAAAGACGGTTGCGTTAAGGCATAAGGATGACACAATAGGCCAGGTGTGGTAGCTCAACGCATGTAACCCCAGCACTTTGGGAGGCTGAGGTGGGAGGATCACCTGAGGTCAGGACTTGGAGACCAGCCTGGCCAACATGGCGAAACTCTGTCTCTACTAAAAATACAAAAATTAGCTGGGCGTGGTGGCAGGTGCCTGTAATCCCAGCTACTCGGGAGGCTGAGGCACAAGAATTGCTTGAACCTGGGAGGCGAAGGTTGCATTGAACCAAGATCACGCCACGGCACTCCAGCCTGAGTGACAGAGTGAGACTCCGTCTCAAAAAAAAAAAAAAAAAAAAGAATGATTCAGTGAACTTTGGGGACTTAGGGGGAAGAGTGGGAGGGGGGTAAGGGATAAAAGGATAAAAGACTACAAATATGGTACAATGTATACTGCTCGGGTGATGGGTGCACCAAAATCTCACAAATCACCACTAAAGGACTTACTCATGTAACCAAATACCACCTGTACCCCAATAACTTGTGGAAAAATAAAATAAAATAATAAAAATTGTTTAAAAAAGATTATTGTGTTGCTGTGTATTAAGAATGCCCCTGAAGGGGCTACAAAAGACTTGATGTACTTGAACAGGTTTTGTTTAACTGACTTTGTTTTGGAGAAAGCACATCTGCTGATACTGGGCTCGGGGTAGGGGGAGGCTAGCAATACAAACAAGTATGTGGCCCAGTAAATGTTTCAGAAGTGATTGGATCTGATGAATCTCCAGGCCCTATTGATTTTGTTCATTAAATGCCACTGACTCCATTTCTCGCACCTAAACCTGCTCACAGCCTTGTTCTAGGCCCCAGGATTCTTGGCTAAACATCTGCTGTTGTTTCCTAACTGATGTCCTGTCCTCCAGCACCTCTTCAATTGGAAGAAGTGTTCCAAGTTTGACCCCCATCATGCCAATGTTTAAAATCTTTCAGTGGTTCTTCATGTATACATATGGCAGTGGTTAAAATTGGTAATCTTATGGTTAATCCAGCCTACAGGCAGTTTTTATGTGTTTACAATTTTCTTTCTAATGTGATTACTCTCAGGTGGTGCATGTGTCCCTGCTAAACTTTATTATATGTAATCAGTTCAGTCACATGGACAGTGAGGTGACTGGCTCCTAAAGGCATTTCAACTTGTGATTTTCTGGCACATAGGAAGGAAGAAAGAAAGGAAGGAAGGAAGGAAGGGAGGGAGGGAGGGAAGAAGGAAAGAAGGAAGGAAGGAAGGAAAAGAAAACAAAGAAAGGAAGGGAGGAGAAAGGTAAGAAAATAGGAAAGGAAGAAAAGAAAAAGAAACAAAAAATGGAAAGAAATAAAGAGAAAGAAAGCAAGAGAAAACGTAAAGAAAAGGAAAAAAAATGAAAAGAAAGGAAAAAGTAAGAGTTCAAGTCTATTTAATTTGGACAGAGCCAATCTTTATCTCAGAAGTTTTGGTATTAAAGGAGACACTCTTCCTATAGGTGGGCAAAAGTGAATCTGTGTAACATCACTCATATTTAAGCCGCTACAAATTAATAAAAATGATGTAAAACATCAACTGTGCCCTCAACACTCCTTAGCAATCTGTTCAAGGACTTTTGGCTACGTCTGTAACTGATTCAAAGCTATTCTAAATTTTCGTCACCCATTTTAAGCCTGCCTCACCCAACCCCACATGCCTTCCTCATTGAACAGATAAGTTATTTCTTACTTTAGAAAGGAAGATATACATTATAAGTATGAACTATCTCCTCCCCTAAATTGAGTAATAAACTCACCATTCTGAGTGCAAATTCCCTTCCTTCCTTTCTTTCTTTCTTTCTCTTTCTTTCTTTCTTTCTTTCTTTCTTTCTTTCTTTCTTTCTTTCCTTCTTTCTTTCTTTCTTTCTTTCCTTCTTTCTTTCTTTCTTTCTTTCCTTCTTTCTTTCCTTCCTTCTTTCCTTCTTTCTCTCTCTCTCTTTCTTTCTTTCTTTCTTTCTTTCTTTTGTTTAGATGGAGTCTCACTCTGTTGCCCAGGCTGGAGTGCAATGGCACCATCTTGGCTCACTGCAACCTCTGCCTCCTGGGTTCAGGTGATTCTCCTGTCTCTGCTTCCTAAGTAGCTGGGATTACAGGTGTACACCATCATGCCTGGCTAATTTTGTATTTTTAGTAGAGATGGGGTTTCTCCATGTTGGTCAGGCTGGTCTCTGACCTCAGATGATCTGCCCACCTTGGCCTCCCAAATTGCTGGGATTACAGGTGTGAGCCACTGCACCCGGCCCTGAGTGCAAATTTATAAAAACAATAGAACTCTAGAAACCAAAGCTGGGTTTTTTTTCCCCAACTCTGTAACTTATTTGGCAAGAAAAGCAGACCTGCACAGAAATTCATTGGTGGCAAAATCTGGAGTGAACTAAAAAATTATGTCTCAGGTTCAGATTTCCCTTCTATTCACTTACACAACTGCCTACTCGTCATGTCATTAGACACCTTAAACTTAACATGTCCAAAACGATGCTCTTAATCTTTCCACCTAAATCTCCTCTTTCTCCATTTGAGGATAAGTATCTTCAGCTCATGAGCCCACAGTGGCAACTTGCAGTGCTCAAATTCCTCAAGTTTCTTAGCAGCCATTCTAAAAAGTAATCCACTCCCAATGATATCATGAAAGATCATCTCTTGCTGATCTAGAACATCTGTCTCTGTCTGTCTGTGCAAATCCATGCCTTTTGTAAAATGACTTCCCGGCAGCTTTCTGGTTAAATAAAATAAAAGATCATATTTTAATCACCATCAGGATATCTATCTGTATCTGTACATCTATCTATCTATCTATCTATCTATCTATCTATCTATCTACCTATCTATCTATCTATCTATCTCTTTATGTATGTATGTATGTATCTACATATCTATCCATCCATCTCCATAGCTACACATATTTATTAGCTGGCTTTCCCAAAACTGATTAGTCAAATATTAACCATAGTTAAATAAATTAATCGCTGCTATTACTTTCTCAGGAACAAGCTACATACAACTGTAGCTTTTGTATAAAATACAGATTAATTGACATATCAATGTTTGCAATTAAGAATAACAGGATTTGTTAGTTTTAGTTTGAGTCTCATGTTTATGACCACTGTTTTATTAATTTTTTTCATATACTTCCTGCAACTGGAAATTATACACAATTCTCATGCTTAATTTCCCAGTTATTCTGAAAGATAACAACCTTTATATGGGATCCCTTCTCAGGTGATCCAGTGTAAATTTCAAGTTTATAGCCAGTATTTTACATATTATTATCTCAAAATAACATCATAATTTGTTAATAATTAGTCTGTGGATTACAAGTAGTTAGAGAGCATAAACTATATGTGCACACATATAGTTATTCAACAAATATTTACCAAAAGCCCACACTGTAACAGACAGCTGTAAAAATTAAAAATGGAGATGAATATAAGACCTTGTGAAAATTACATTCTAACACAGAGACCAAGGAAGAAAAAAAGTAATAAAATATGAGAGAAGGATGGTAGGATGGAGTGGTTTATGCTAGACCAATGTTCTCACCAAGGCCAATAAGAAGCTCTGGATAATATCAAAATCTATCTGTTTAGAGCTCTCAGAGAGTTTCAGAATAAAGAAGAAACAGATTAAAATCTAAAGAGGAGATCACCAGCTCTAGCCGCATTTTTCTCAGGGAGCATTTGAAGCTACTGAACACAGGCTGGAAGCTGAGAATCCAGGCTCAGCCAAAGCAGAAGGCCACTGCTTGGGAAGAAAGAAAGTAGCAGAGTTTTTAGCAATTGTGTGGGGCTGGAGTGACAAAATCAGAGACTGGAGGGATTTCATGAACTTCTGGTTTTCCCTTCAAAACATGTGCTGTATTCTAAAGTTTTATGAAGTAGGAAGCTGACCAACTAAGCCAAACCACTGTGATAAGCAGAAAGGAGTTTCCAGTCTGTGAAGGCAATAAAGACCTGCTAGGGGAAGGGGCCACAGTAAAGTCACCAGGCTCTTGGTTAAAAGCTCTGGAAAGCAATCAGAGGTTTAGAAATTTCAATTAGAGTGTTCAGAGAAGATCTCACTGAGGAGGCATAAGGGTCAAAACCGGAAGGAGGTGAGGGAACAAGCAGTGTGGCTATCTGAAGATCATCCCACGTGGAAATGAAAGGCCCAAGCAGGAGCGTGACAGTGTCTTCACCAACCAGCAAAGAGCCCAAGGTGACTGGAGCATGGTGGATGATGGGAGAGTAGGAGAGATCCATGATGGATTGTCTGGTCCTGTAGACCACTGGAAATACTTTGGATTTCATCTAAAAGAGATGAGAAGCCTCTGGGCGAATGTTTAAAAATATTTTTATTTTGGAGTAATTCCCGAAGAGTTTGAGTAGAGAAATGTCTCCATCCAACTTATTTATTTATTAACAGGGACAATCTAGCTGCCAGTTTGAAAATAGACCCAAGTGAAGAGTATTGGCAGCAGAAAGACCGACGAGGAGATTTTTGGAATAATCCAGGTGAGAGACAACAGTGGTTTGGAGCAGGATAATACTGATGGAGATGGTGAGAATTGGGTGGATTCCAGATATATTTTAAAGGTAAATTTGCTAAGATTTACTGACAGACTGGATTTAGAATATGAGGGGCCAAAGAAATCTGAAGAGATGTTGTCCTAAACAACATGAAGAATGGAGTTGCCATTAATTGAAAGGGAAAAAGATTCTGAGATGGAGAAGATCAGGAGCTCAGAATTGGAAACATTAATTTTGCCATTCCTATGAGGCATGTAAGTTAAAAATTTTTATGGGGGGTAGGAATTTCAAGGGAGAAGTCTGAGAGAGCATTTTAGAATTTCTGACTATCAGCTTAGAGACAGTTTTTAAAGTCAGAAGACTGAATGAGATCCACAAAAAGTGAATGTAGATAAAACCATAATAAATGTCCAACTATGGAGTCCTGGGGAACTGTAATATTAAGAGATTATGGAGAGAAAAAAGAATAAATAAGGTAGAGAAGGAAAAACAGAAGCCAAGTGAAGAGTGAGTTTTAATGACAGGTGTACCAACTTTCCACAGTTAGTTAACATAAAGCTGAAAAATGATCATTAGATTTAACAATATGAAAGTCTCTGTCACCTTTGTAGGAACATTTTTGGTAAAGAGGTAGGGGTGAAAACCTGATTAGAAGTGGTTCAGAAGATAATGAGAGGAAAAAAACTGAAGACAGTACATATAAAACAGGTTTCCCCAGAATTTTTTTTCTGTAAAAGAGGGTAGAGGAATGGGGTGTGTTAGCTAGAGGAAGAAATGGGATATAGAGAGGCAGGTATTTATGTTGGCTTGGTTCACATGCTGTTGGATAGATAGAGATGGATTCAACTGATGATTTAGGAGAGGAGGAGCAGAATTGCCAAGCAATGTTCTTAAGCAGGTGGGAGCAGGTAAGAATTAATGCACAAATGAAGCAGTTGACCTTAGCTATGAACAGGCGCAGTTCTTCCATAATACACAGGAAAAAGCCACATAGCACAGATGCAGGCAAGTGGGTAGATGTAGAGAAGCTTACAGAAGTTATCCTTGATCATTTCCATTTTCTCTGTGAAATAGGAAGCAAAGTCAGTAATGGAAAGTGAGGGCAGAAGAGGATAAATAGGCAGTTTGAGTAGAGAGAAGGTAGTATGAAAATACTGCCAAGGATAAAGGGGAAGTGAATGAGCTAGACAAATAGAGTAAGACTCCAGGGCAGGATGAAGGCCTATTTGAGGTACTAATGATGAGCTTAACATGAAATTCCTCAGCCTGAATATGAGTTTATCTCTAGCCACATTCGACTGTGTGTAGCAGCTAGCTAAGTGGAGAGTTAGATTGATCAGGGAGTGACTCTGAAAAGGGAGAATAATGAAGCTATAAAGGACAGTAATAGAGAAGAGGTATATGCAAAGAGTGATTACTAGACAGACTATAATGGTTATCAGGAAAGTTAAGCTGGATGAGGAGCAAAATGGGGCCATAAAGGGGGTGAAAGAAAGTAAAACTGGTAGAATCTATGAATTTAGTTACTAGAGCAGTCTAAGATTCGTTGAAATTGAGATAATAGAGGGAGGGAGCTGTGAAAGTAAAAGATGGTGGTCACGGGGCGGAATGCTTGAAATTGAGATTTGTGGAGTAGTTACGATGCTTAGGAATAGTAAGATCTAGAGTAGGATCATCCAGTGAATAGCTAAAGCAGTGGTGGAGGATGACACTGAATGGGAGGAACTTAAGGAACTGAGGGACTAGAGTGTGTGAGCTTTCTATTGTTACCGTAACAAGTTATGTACACTTAGTGGCTTGACACAACACAAATGTACTATCATGTAGTTTTGTTGGTCAGAAGTCTGTCCAGGGTCTCACTGGGCTAAAATCAAAGTGTTAGCAGGACTCCATTCCTTTCTGAAGGCTCTACAGGAGAACGTTTTTTTTCTTTCCTTTACCAGCTTCTAGATGCTGCTTATATTCTGTGACTCATGGCTCCTCTCTCAATCTTCAAGCCAGCACAGCAGGTCACTTCCTTCCTTCCTTCCTTCCTTCCTTCCTTCCTTCCTTCCTTCCTTCCTCCCTCCCTCCCTCCCTCCCTCCTTCCTTCCTTCCTTCCTTCCTTCCTTCCTTCCTCCCTCCCTCCCTCCCTCCCTCCTTCCTTCCTTCCTTCCTTCCTTCCCTCCTTCCTTCCTTCCTTCCCTCCTTCCTTCCTTCCCTCCTCTCTCTCTCTTTCTTTTTTTTTTTGTTTCTGAGACGGAGTCTCTCTCTGTCGCCCAGACTGGAGTGCAGTGGCGCGATCCCAGCGCGATCACTGCAAGCTCCACCTCCCGGGTTCACGCCATTCTCCTGCCTCAGCCTCCCGTGTAGGTGGGACTACAGGCGCCCGCCACCACGCCCGGCTAATTTTTTGTATTTTTAGTAGAGACGGGGTTTCACCGTATTAGCCAGGATGGTCTCGATCTCCTGACCTCGTCATCTGCCCGCCTCAGCCTCCCAAAGTGCTGGGATTACAGGCGTGAGCCACCGTGCCCAGCCCACATCTTTCTTAAGTCCTATCACGGACACTGCTCCCATCATCACATCTCTGGCTGTCACCCGTCTGCCTCCCTCCTCTACATTGAAGGACTATTGTGATTATATTGAGCCACTCAGATGAAACAGAATAATCTCCCTTTTTTAAAGTCAGCAGATAAGCAACCTTAATTCCATCTGCTACTTCTGTCATATAATGCTACATATTCACAGAGTCTGAGGATTAGGAAATGGGCATCTTTGGAGGCCATTATTCTGCCTACCGTGGTGTACATCTCGAAATCCTCAAGAGTTATGAGAGGAGTGGAGTTTTAAACAGCATGACAGGGATCCAGGGGCATTACCCTAGAATAAAAAACAATGTGCTTTGGAGAAATCTGTAGATGACAAGAAGGAGGGGTAGAGTGGGAACAATAGTCTGCTATCTTGAGATTCAATGCTAGGAGAGGTGCTATTCAGGTTTGTGAGAGGGAGAATTAGTTGAAAATGGAAAGAAAAAGCAAAGAGAATACCTACTCAACTTCCAGCCCCAGTAGTCTTAGAGGGATCGTATGAAAAAGGCCTCCATATGAAAGGGCTCATGTCCATTAGAGAAAGAACTGTGAGAAGAGGTTGAAGATATAACAGATGCTGCTGACTTCAAGAGTCAATAGGGTTTAGAGATTTGGGGTGGGGTCAGCAAAGGGTATGTCTGGAGCCTTAAGGGGATTAGATTCCAGGGGAAGAGGGATGCCCGGGAACCAGAACTTCTTCTGGTGGCTGAGATAAATAGGATAAATACCCTAGGAGATTAGTCCTATAACCTTCAAATGTATAATAGTGAGACACAATGAGGGCTGGGCTGGGTGAGAGAAGAAAGGTCTTGTCAAGGGTTCGGAAATTTCTGAGGCTCTGTTTTGACTCCTGTTGGAGATATGGAACAGGCAATGTGGCTGCTTTTCTCAATCTATGGGGTTCCCACTTGAACCCTGATGATGAAGGACAGTGGAGATACATTAAACTTGGTAAGATGACTGCCTGATACACATTAGAAATAATTATAGGTTCTGTACATACTAATATAGATTAGCTAATTATTATTGAATGCTTACTATGTTCTAGGCACTGTCATAAATACATAAATATATGTAAGTAAATATAAATGCTACATATTATATATATACATTTGATCTCACTAAAATTTTTTGAAGTATCTCATTGTTATTTCAATTTTAGAGAAGAAGAAATGGTTCCTTCATATAAACCATTGAGGATAACATTGATCAGATATTCTTTTGAGACAGCAAAAGTCTCATTTCCTCTGACCCAATCTTAATAGTCTTTATCCCACTACAAGTCTTTAATGACTGCTAACTCCATAATAGGAAGTAGACTCAGCAATTGCACATTGTGATCTAGGAAGTGTGATCCCCACAGAAATTACTGTAGAAGGTACAAAAGGGTGTTAGAGCCACACATGCTCTAGATATTGCCTTTACTTTCAAAGGCCAATCAGGCAATAAGGTAAGGAAAATGTTGTCCACTCCCTTTAGGGAAGTGTAGTTAGATGAATGCCTGAAAGCTCCTAGAAAGAAGGCTAGTGGCTACTCATATCAATTTTTTTTTCCAGTTTAAATCTTGGAGGCAGACGTTATGTATTCAAATGACAGTGAGGAAGACCAAGAAAATGACGAAGAAAAGCAGTAACTATAGCTTATATAAACTATATAAAACCAAGCAGTCATATGATCAATGTTGAATACAGAACAAAAGGAAGAGTAAATGTTAAATGCACAGTTAAACAGTTAACAATTTACCTCCCATTTCTCCCCATTTTTGATTCTAAATATCTTCTAGGCATAAAAGCAGCTGCTCCTCAAAACTCTCTCTCTTCCATCTCTCATATGCCCCATCAAACTGTCCTAAAGCCCAACCACTGTGGACAGTTATTACACTTTCCTTTCAAATGTCACAGCTATGTATACTACATTTTATTCACAAAATTTCACAGAAAAATTTTCCTTCAGCATTTGAAAATTATTTCTAAAGTTGACTAATTAAGATAATTTAAACAATATACACTGCAATCAGACTGCTGGTTATTTTGAGTATTTCAATATCTTAAACATGAGAGAGAGACATAAATAAAATTATTTCAAAACCCATTAGCATGCTTTTCTAGAATATCAACAGGCGTTAATTTATTTCTTCACCAGTTCTGCATTTCTTTAAACTTTTCTGGGATTAGAGACATATTTATTTTATAATCTTCTTAGAATTTCATATTATTTTGAATACTTTGGGACTGACAATACTCTTAGGAGGTCCAAAAGAAGAGAAACAGCATCTCTGACTTTCAGAGGTTACAGAATGTGGGTCAATTGATTTTTGATTGGAGCACAAGATTTAGTTGCTTTCCTCAAGGTGATAAACACTTCAGGCACTGATCAGCAGAATTAGTTTCCTTCTATAATTAAAATATAGTTGCTTAGTAGATAAAATGTTTTATGTTCACTCTTGTTACATAGTATTTATTATTTGCAACCAGATGTCTTCCCCAAAATACTGTTCTTTACCTACCTCACATAGATGTGTGACAAAACCCATTAACTCATCATTATAAATCTATTGATTTGGTTGGTAACATAACTTAAAGCTTGCTTTCTCATTAGTTTCTATTACAATTATAGGCTACCTAAAATATTCATCTCCTGTTAATAGATGATGAGGGATTGAATCTGTGTAGTTAACACTCCTCCAGAGAATATCTGGTTCATTTATCATCTTGGAATACACTCCAAACCCTCCTTTTATTTGGTGATTGTGTGTGACAAACTGAATAACAGCAATACATGTTTACTACTGGTTATTATCTGGTTATATGTGATCACCAGGTTTTATAGTCCTTCTTGTTTTTGGAACAATGTTAATTTCTCTACCCATTTGGTTTATTAATAATTCTTTGCATTACTGCTTCCTGATTATAAGATAGAAAAAAGTATTATATATACCAATGCTTTATATAGAAAAAAGTATTATATATACCAATGCTTTATAAACAGACATATAACTAATAGGAAAAAATAATATACTATTAAATTTTTTCCTCTTCCACTTACTAAAATAAATGAGATTTAAACATATTGTGATATATTAATTATTTTCTCCTTATTAACCCTTCACAACCTTTGCTTCTCATACTCATTCCTTTCTACCTCCACAAAAATTAGTTGAATGTGTTTAGAACGTGTGTTTTTGTTTATATAATTTTTATTAAAATGCTGCTGTTCAGTGTAATGATTTTTTGTCTTTTTAAATTTATATTAGATGTAGAAATATTCTATTTTTAGTTATTTCACTGGGTTCTATGTTTTTAAGATCCATTCATATTGCCATTAGCCTATTGGTTCTAACTTTGTACAGTGATCCATGGGGTGGATCTGCCACCATAATTTATCTGCTCTCCAAGGATGGTAACCCAGATTGCTCCCAACTCCCTCTACAACAAACCGTCCCTTCATAGACTTCAGTGAGAATTTCTCTGGGTTATTAGCCAAGAGATAAATTGCTGGGCTTTAGGGTATTCATATATTACCCTGAACAGTCATTGTTAGGCTACTGTCCTGAACATTTGATCAAATTTATAATTCTACCAACAATGCACCAGGGTTCCCAAACATCCACATGCCTATCAACATTTGCTATTAGCTTCCTAATTTTTGCCAAATAGGTATAGAAGGATATTTTAGGACTTTGATGTGCCTTTCTCTGATTTCTTAAAATATACTTGGTAGGCTTCAGATTCCTCTGTTGTAAGAGTATGCCTAGTCATACTCTTTGCCCATCTGTTCCTGTTGTGGTTCTGCCACATTCTGGTTGACATGAGGAGTTCCTTGTATTTTCTTGATATTATTCTCTCATCTGTTTTAGTCATGACAAATGTCTTCTCCCAATCTATTTTCTGTTTATCAACTTTATTTATGGTGTCACCTGTCAAACAGAAAGCCTGCATTTTAATGTAATCAAGTGTATCTTTTTTTTATTCCTATATGACATATGCTTTTTAGGTTTTATTTCAAAAATTTTTTCCTACCTCTGTATAACACTGATGTTCTCATGTATTATTTTTCATTAACTTTATGTGTCTTCCACCACAGTATATGTATAAATACAAAATTAGTTGTGTAGGGGACCAATTTTATTTTTCTCCAATAGTGAGTCTGTTTTCCCAATGCTACCACTAAATAATTCCTTATTTTCTTCATGATGTTTGCTGCCACTTTTATCAGATATTAAGTTTCCATTTATACACTGGTCTCTTTGGAGTTCTAAGTTAAAATTAATAAGCATATTTGTCTGTTCTTGTGCAAAAGCGATACTAGAAATGTTTGGTAGGCCCATCTCATATTTTATTAATATGCTGCTGTAATACATGTCCAGCATATTCGAGATTAGACTAGGAACTCCCACCCTATCAAATGTGGCCCAAGACATCACTTTAACATGCCGATAAACACTAGAACAGAAAAAGGAAAACAAAGAATTGCTTGTCAGAAACGCTCATTAGTCATTTATTTATTCATTTGCTCACTCATTCAGCAAATATTTATTAAGTGTCTACTATGAATCAGGAGTCGTAGTAATGCTGGGAATACAAGTGTGAACAAAAAAAGGGTTACTACAATCATGGAAATGTAGTCTTTGGTGAGAAACAAGTATTAATCAAACAATTATTTGAACAAATTTAACATTGCAATTGTGACAAGTGCTCTAAATGAGAGGCAGCAGTTTAATGTGGAAGATTTGACCAGGTGGGGAAGAAAATAAAAGCTGAGATTTGTAGGGTGAATGGGAGTTAACCAGGCCAGAGAGATAGAAGAAGATTCTGGGAAAGAGGAAAGGGCATGTACAAAGTACTTATAGCAGAAGGAGCCTTGCGAGTGCAAGGGTTTGAAACAATGCAGATGTATTTGTATATAGCAATATTTAGAGGCAGGCCGGGTGTGGTGGCTCACGCCTGCAATCCCAGCAGTTTGGGAGCCGAGAGAGACAGATCACCTGAGGTCAGAAGTTTGAGATCAGCCTGGCCAACATGGTGAAACCCCATCTCTACTAAAAATACAAAAAAAAAAAAAAAAAAAAAATTAGCTGGGCATGGTGGCGGGCACCTGTAGTCCTAGTTACTCAGGAGGTTGAGGCAGAAAAGTTATTACTTGAACCCAGGAGGCAGAGGTTGCAGTGAGCTGAGATCGTACCACTGCACTCCACTCTGGGCGACAGAGCAAAACTCCATCTCACAAAAAATATATATATATATTTACAGGCACGATAATATTTAGAGGTCAGAGCAGAAGGAACTAGCCAAGGAGAGTGCCTAAATACAGCCAGCAAGGGAAGAAAAAAACCAAGAGTTATTGCAATCCAGCAAGCCAAGAGGATGTATGTCTAGATTAGGTTATCTAGAGAAACATTTCATAATCCATGAAAAGATATTAACAAGTTTTATCTCGGTAATTTTTTTATCCTTATAAAACACTCTCTTTTTTTTTGCAATTAATTCGAGATTAATCTTCACTTTTTTTTTTCCCAAAGAAGTCAACATGATATAAATCTCAAGTGGACAGTATTTCTTATCCAATCTAGCTATCTTATAATTCTGTAGGTGTTTCCCTTGAGGAAGCGTCCTTTCTGTCTTGTTCGCCACTGCATTTCCCATGCCCAGAACAATGCCTTAGACATGGCAGATGCTCAATAAATACTTGCTGAGTTAGTTAATTGGTAAAGCATACAAATGAAAGTTTTGTAGTTTTAAGGATACATTATTTCATTGCACCACTAGGGGGGAGGCGGGCTCATGTCAACTGCGTCTATTAAAGGCAGACCAGACATTGTGAACTTGTCTGCAGTCACGTTCAACACAATTGCCTCAGAATTCATTCATTGGCTTGTTTTAATTGAGTGCCTGCTAAACGAAAACTATTGTCATAAGAACTGATTTATAATTTATTCCATACTCTACCTTGAATTTTTAAAAAATACTTTGAGGCCGGGCGCAGTGGCTCACGCCTGTAATCCCAGCACTTTGGGAGGCCGAGGCGGGCGGATCACGAGGTCAGGAGATCGAGACCATCCTGGCTAACACGGTGAAACTCCATTTCTACTAAAAATACAAAAAATTAGCCGGGCATAGTGGCGGGCGCCTGTAGTCCCAGCTACTCGGGAGGCTGAGGCAGGAGAATGGTGTGAACCCAGGAGGCGGAGCTTGCAGTGAGTGGAGATGGCCCACTGCACAAGCCTGGGTGACAGAGCAAGACTCCATCTCAAAAAAAAAAAAATACTTTGAAATGTAATAGAAATTGAACCTTATTAGCATACTATGTTCCACTGAGATCAATTTTTAAAAGTGAAATTCAAGGAAATATACATAGCATTAAAAAGTAAAGATAGCATTTGTTGAAAAACACAGAATTTTAAAACTTTTTCTTAAATTGAGAAGGATTCTTTTTAAATAATTGTTTCAAATTTTCAGAAAGTACACAACTGACGCAAACTGCACAGCTCATTTTAGTATTGCATTGTTAACTCATTTATGCCAGACAAGATCTGGGGTTAGTGTTGAAGAGAGGGGGTTGAAGGTGAATGAATTAGCACTAGGGTTCAGCCCTAGACCAGGACAGAGAACTCTGAGGAGAGGTACTGGAAGGACAGGAAATAGGGAGCTGTCATGAGGAGGAAGTGAATGGATCAGAGAGATGTGGTAGTACAATGGCGAGGAAGATGGATGTCCATAATAACTGACACTGAGGGAGCACTTAGAATGTGCCAGGCTTTGTTCTGAGTGCCTTGATATCATTTAATTCTTGCAACAACTCTGAGAGGTTAAAAAATTGTGCTTATTTTATTGTGATTAGCAGATGTTTCCCTTTCTGCTCCAACCTATGAAGCAACTAGACAATGTCCTTTAATCTTGCTTTTTGCCTGTTAGGTTTGTGTTTCCCTTGCTTTTGAATTCCATTCTATGACATATGCCATGCCGAGATGGTTTCGCCCTGAAGATGACATCTGTCCCTGTGGATCACTCATCCTCTGGTGCTGGCAGGGGAGGAACTGGCAGGATTCACAAAGCTCATGCAGAGCTGTCTCTATTTGCTCATCAGTGAGTAAGTGGGATTTTTTTGGTTGTTGCTGCCCTTAATAGTTTCTGGCCTCTGAAATTAGAAAATTGTGAAGCTAGGCTGGATAGATTTGGCCTGTGGGCTTTGGATTGCAAATTGTTCACTTCTTTAAGGATTGCTCCGACCCTGACTTTCTGCTATCTCTGAAATGAACATCCATTTCCAGCCAAGCTTCTCAAAAATCTGTCATAAGCACTCTAAATAGTTTAATTTTAGATGTAGAAAGTACCATAGATAGCCTCCAGTATTACCTTATTATTATTGATTATCTTACTTAACAGATGGACAGATGGGAGTGTTGAGACCTGAGAGATTACTTAAGCAACACAAAAGAAGTTGCTTCTTACTTTCGGTCTGGTGTACTTTTTACTATAAAAAGTATATTTTTATTGGGAAACTAGTTCATGCAGCAGAATCATATTCATAAGCAAAAGTCATTCTTTTAAAAAAAGATCACATCTACTCATATTCCATTTTTTAAAAAATATATGCCCTTTGTTTCAAACCTATATTTTAGAGGGATCTATTTCAGTGACCCTATAGCCTAACCTAAATACATTAAATAAATTGGGTACTTGCTCAGAGGAAGTACTTTATATTCCATTCTTATGTTGAAAGTTTTTTTTGTAATAAAACAAACAAATCACCATTTTAATAGCCTCTATCAATTAATGTGAAAGAAGAAAATAAATATCTAAGATGAATTCTGGTCAAATTGCTCTTCCGCCCTTTCCTGGAATGAGGAAAAACATGAGCTGCCCTTAAGGCATCAGAGGTTAAAGAGTAGGTAAGAGTTTGGAAATGTCCTATAGTCAAAGACTATGATGATAGTCTGAGTAGATCTCCAGAACCTGAAACGCTTATAGCTTTCTTTTTGTCCTGTGAAAACTTCATGCTACAGATCATGATGTCATCTTTAATAGGATGAGGTGTGCTTATGGTATCATTGATGGAAAACTATGAGTGTTAAAAAATATGGAAACAGAAGGATGTCAACTATAGACTCATGCTGATGACTCAGGCTTATTTTACTAGCAAAGGGTCAATGATAATTTTATGGATATGGAGATAGAACAGCTCATTAGTGGCATTCATTAATAAAATAGAGCATGAGCATGGGACAGACACAGAGAATGTAAGGCATGCGCTGTTTGACATTAATTTTTAATTTAAATATACGCTCAGTATTGCAATAATTCTGGCTCGGCATATAATGGTATTAAGATGGTGAACATTTTCAAGAATTGAAATGGTGTGAGTGTCACGGTTGGCTTTTCACAAAGGATTCTCAGGACATCCCTGAGGAAACTTAAACCAAATAAAAGGGAACAGACAAGTTTCTCCTTTGTGGTCAGGCTTACCTGGTTTAAGTCAGTAATTGAAAAGAGGTGCAGGAGGATGAGTCAGATGCCTTGTCATTGCTTTCTGAAGAGGTAAAAGAAACAGCATTTATATCTTAATCTTCCAGATTGTGTGCTGCAATAATTCATTTAGTTTAAGTGCACTTCAAATAAAAATGTAAATTATCCCATTCTTATTCATTTCTCACCATGAACTCTGGTTTTGATGGTAGTAAAGAAGGTGAGAACTCTCCACTAGATGTTCAGGAGTCCGGTATAGGAAATAAGTTATAACTTTATTTGTGACCAGAGATGTTCTCAGTAACCCACATGTAGCCCACGCCTAGGACCTCAATGGATGCATTTCTCATAGTAATTCACCCTCGATTTTATTATTTTGCAGTCGCCTTGATTCCCTAACTTTAAGTATGTAAGTATGTATATATGTATTTTTGTCTCTAAATTATGGCGATTGTCTTGTATCATTGTCATGCCAGCAAATTCCTAAAAACACAAGACCCCAAAGAATGGTGCCTCAGATGACTATGTCTGAACTGCTTGTGGGTGTGTGTAGGAAATTCACTCCAGTAGAGTGTGTAACAGTCTCCCTGGAGTCAACTTTCTGTCAGGTGGGCCTCAGGCAGCTGTGACCTAAAACCCAGCCTCTGCGGCTCAGACCTCGCTCTGTAATTGACCCCAGGGCAGGGACCACGGCCGGCGCGGAGGGCAGCGGGCAGGGCGGAGCCGGGGCCAAGCGCGCACTCAGGAGTGAGTCTTTGTGCAGTCAGGGCTTCTGCTGGGCAGGGCCGGCTGTTAATCTCGCCTGGCGGACACCGGGGCGTGGGGGGGTAGATGGGCCTTATAGGTGGCGTCCGCTGGTGAGAAACACCTTGCGCAGGTAGAAGGGTGGCGGCGAGAGGGAGTTCCCACCCGTGGCTTTCTTAGGGAAATGAAGTCTTAAGTCTTAAATAGACAACAAGGAGGGGCCGATCGGTGTCTTTTGGACGCGCCTGGAGCCCCTCCCTCCGCCGAAGGAAAAGCCCCTTGGATGAGAGGCAGGCGCTTCAGAGAAGCTAAAGAAAAGCACCTCTCCGCGCGCGCCACCTCCTCCGCCTCGCGCACCTCCTGAGCAGCGGGCCCAGCCTGCGCTCCGGCCGCGGCCCTCGCCCCGCGGAGCCCTCCTACCCCGGCCAGACGCTCGGCCCGCGACCTGCCCCGAGCCCTCTCCATGGCGGCAGCCCGCCCCTCCGGCTCCTGGAGCGGAGCCGTCTGCCGGCTGCTCCTGCTGACCCTCGCGGTGAGTGCAGCCGCGGCCACCGCTCCGGGGAAGGGGGCGATCGCCTAGGGTGCGGAGGAAAACTAGGGGAACGGGGATAGGTGGGGGTGGCGGGAAAAGCTGGGGTGAAGGGGCCTCTGGGTGGCTAGAAAATGGAGTTGGCGGGGGTGGGGGAGGGCAGATAGGAAGAGGATCGCGACCTGAGAGTTGGGATCCCCAAGGGGAGGGAAGGTGTCTCCGGTAGATGTAATCAGCGCACTCAGAGAGGCGGGAGCGGGCCGCTTTCGCCCAGCCAAAATCGTGGCCCCTGGGTACGCGCCGGGGAGCAGGGTGCGCCGGGGAGCAGGGTGCGCCGGGGAGCAGTGTGCGCCGGGACCGGAGTGCGCCAGGGCCGTCCAGCTGCGCCTCTGGCACCTTCCCCGGGAATGTGCGGCTCCCTCTGCCTCAGCGCCGGCCCAGGCCACGGAAAGGGGAACCGCTGGGCGGCCGGGACGGAGCGCGAGTGTCCTTGGGTGAAAAAGGGAACTGCTCGCCTTTCTGGGAATTGTTTACTCTGGGAGAAGGGCGGGGGGAAGTGGCGGGTGGGGGAGGGGATCTTGACCCTCTGTCAAGACTGTCGACGGGCGGGCTCTAGGTGAGCATTTGTACAGTTTCAGTGGTTTCTTAACGTGCGAGGCTTCAGTTCCCTAAATCTTCGGAGGAAGGAAGGGTCTTTCTGACTTCTTGTCCCCATAGGCGACTCGATTTTTCTGCTCGCCACCGCCCCTTGCCCCAGGTTCTTTCTTTCTTTAAAGAGCACTACAGCAATGACCCTACCCCTTCCCAGAGCTGGGAGCCTAAGTGGTTGGCCTTATTTGGGGCGGGACAGCCCCACTCCCAGGCTTGACCGATGGGATCTCGTTGGGGAGCCTGAAGACACACAAAGCCAATGCCGGGAGCAGCCGCTGGGGAATTTGGGATATAAAAAGTCCGATTGGACTTTTCCTGGCTCCCTGGAAGAGGAAAAAATTCGACAGGTGTGGAAAAGTGCTCCTTGCCTTGAGCAGAAGGCGTCTGGGTGCCAATCAACCTTGAAGGATAAAGGGAGGAACCCGGAAGGCTAATTCCGTCTGGGAGAAGTGAACTGGGGGCTGAAATATTCGTATAATTTCCCCTTCTCTTCCGCTGTCACTTCGCAGTAGAGTTCCACATTTTAAAATCATGAATTGGTAATTGTTACTGTTATTAGAATGTCTTTCTCGAGGAGCTCAATGGACTTCAAACCCTTAACTGAATTCTCAGGGCATATTAATAACATAGAAAGGGCCAAGTACACAGCAGTTAACAGTTTACAGATTAGAAAGCTAAGAATGGAATAAATAACGGTCAGAACATATGTTGATGAGTAAGAAATAAATTTTCATTAGATTCCTAATAAAATTGCAATTTCTTTTAAAACCACCGGCCATTCTTTAAAGGAAAAGGCATGCACAGACACTGGCAATGCGTAGCATTGCTCTGCATATACCTGCAGACAGAGCTTTCTGTGTGTTATCTCAGATTCTATTTAGGAGGAGGTGGGGTATCAGTGAATACACTGAAATTGGATTTCCATTCCTTGTTCTTCCTTAGCTTCGGAGTTTGATAGGCGGGGAGTGGGGTAGGAAGTATGCTGGCCCTGGCTACACTCTCATTCTGCTGGTTTTTGCTCTGTGCAAATCTTTGCAAAGCCCTGCCAACCTCACGTGGCTGTTGTGGTTGTGAGTCTCAAGTGTGAGAAACGTGTAAATACTAAGTGTAAGAAATTATTAAGTAAGAATGATTGTAGCTGGGCATGGGGTGTGCGCCTGTGGTCCAAGCCACTGGGAGGATCGCTTGAGCTTGGGAGGTCCAGGCTGCAGTGAGCCCTGGTCATGCCACTGCATCTCAGCCTTCGTGACAGAGCGAAATCCTGTCTCAAAAATATCTTTGGTAGAAGGGAGAAATATCTTTGGTAGGAGGGTAGGATCCTTTACCTTCCTTCCTTCCCATATACCCAAGTAATCCTTCACCATTCCACAAATCAGCTTCTCACTTCTTAATGTTTCTTCAAACCATACCTGGCTTAGCCACTTGAACTCTGTCTTCTGCTAACCACTAATAAAGCTTCTAAGATCACTGGCTCTCCTGTGCTAAATCCAAATGGCTCATTCTTTATATGGTTCCACCTTGTAGCTTTTGCCCTTATTCTTGACATTCACTCCCCCCCTTTTTTTTTTTTTAATCTTTCTGACCACTCAGGGGTCTGACTCCCTACCTAGCGTCTTGTCTTTTTCTTCTTTTTCTGTTGCCTTTTTTTTTTCTTCTTTTTTTGGTTTGGTAGGAATGAGATAACATGAGATCTACCCTCCTAACATATTTCTAAGTGTATTGTATTGTTAATTATAAGCACAATGTCATATAACAGATCTCTAGAACTTTCATTTTCCTTAACCAAACTTTTATATCCATTAAACAGCAAATCCCTGTTTCCCCTACCCTCCATCACCTGGCAACCACCATTCTATTTTCTGCTTCTATGAGTTTGACTACTTTTTCCTGCACTCTTAAATGCTGGTGTCTCTTGGTGCTCTGTTCTAGGTCTTGTCCTTTGAAATCTACACTCTTTCCCTAGGGCATTTTATCCACTTTTATAGCTTAAAATATCACACAGTTGCCAACATATACTAAATTAATATTACTAGTTCAGATGTCTTCATTGAACAATAGTCCTTTGTATCACTCTACTGACTGTGATGGGTGACACAGCATTTATTATCTTCCCAAACAATGTTGTTTTTCTTTTAGTGTCCTGTATTTCAATATGTGTCAGTACCATATGCCTGTTTCTCAAGTAGGAAGTCTGAAAGCTGTTTGTTTTTTCTTTCTCACTGCTCCCCTTCCTTAATCCATGAAGTTCCATTAACTCTATATTCAAAGACAGCTCATGGGTCTATTCACTTGTACCTGTCACTTCTGCTATTACAAATAATGTCACAATGAATAAACTTGAATGTATGTTATTTCATATATGGGCAGGTGTATCAGTAGGACAGATTACCAATAATGGGATTGACAAATGAAATTTGCTGCACGTGTAAATAAGGCCAGGTGCAGTGGCTCATGCCTGTAAATCCCAGCACTTTGGGAGCCTGAGGTGGGAGGATCACTTGAGCTCAGGAGTTCAAGACCAGACTGGGCAACATGGCATAACCCGTTCTCTACAAAAAATACAAAAATTAGCCAGGCGTGGTGGTGCATGCCTATAATCCCATCTACTTGGGAGGCTGAGGTGGGAGGATCACTTGAACTCAGGAGATGGAGGTTTCAGTGAACCGAGATTGAACCACTGCACTCTGGCCTGGACAACAGAGCAAGGCTCTGTTAGAAAAAAAAAGTGTCTAATTTTGTTAGATTTTGTTCTTCCCTCCATAAACGTTGTATATGGCTAGACAGAAAGCTATTTTATGATAGATATCACATGATCAAGGATATATATATTGGTGTAAAGATAAATTGAATCTATGCTTCATTCATAACACCACAGAAAATTCCAGAGATGAAAGATTTAAATGTAAAATATGTTTCCCTACAGACAATAGAAGAAAACATTAATAAATTGTTATATAAATTTGGAGCCCACGAGGCCTAGTTATGACTTAGATTTTGAAAGCCAATTTATTACAATTGAGAAAATCAATTATATAAGAGTACATATATACATACTTCTTCATGGCGAAAAAACACCTCTAACTAACCAAAAACACCACAAGCAAAGTCAAAAGGTGATTGATAAACTGGAAAAAATATTCATAGGTCATATTTAAAAGGCTAATCGAATACATAAAGAGCTCTTGTAAGTCAAGAAGAAAAAGTGCAACATGGATGTAACAGTATCCATAAAGTAGTAAAATGGCTCTTAAGTTATAAAAATATGTCAACCTCACTCATCATAAAATATGAATAAAAAATTACATGAAAATGCCATTTCACACTTGGCAAACACCCAAAAGTTCAACAACATGCGATGTAGGCAAGAATGTGGTTGACTCATAAATTATTGGTGGGTATAATAAAAAGTTACAACTTTTAGGGACTTTACGCAGTCATATCTAATGCAAATACAAATTGTTTTACCTCTTCTTTTCCAATACCTGTGGGTCAAATATCATTCTACTCATATGCCAGTACCATATTGATTTAATTGTTGAGATTTTATATGATTTGTAATATCTGCTAGGGTTGATAGCCTTTCATTGTTTTTTAAAAAATAATTTTCCTATCTTAATTTTTAATTTTTTCCTTACAGCTTTTTAAATCAGCTTGTTTAGTTCCAGAGAAAATTTTATGGAGGTTTTTATTGGTATCAAAAAATTTGTAATTTAACTTAGTAAGAATCGATACAGATACGTTGTTGATTTTTGTCTTTCTTTTTTTGCAAGTGTATTTTTCTGCCCTGCAGAAATGTTTTCAGGTTTCCTTCAAATAGGCTTTACATGTTTCTTTTTAAATTTATTCCTTGGCATTTCAACTTTTAATTGCTTTTGAAAATGATTTCTTTTTTTTTTTTTTTTGAGACTGAGTCTCGCTCTGTCGCCCAGGCTGGAGTGCAGTGGCGCGATCTCTGCTCACTGCAAGCTCCGCCTCTTGGGTTCACACCATTCTCCTCCGTCAGCCTCCCGAGTAGCTGGGACTACTGGTGCCTGCCACTCACTATGCCTGGCTAATTTTTTTTTTTTTTTTTTTTTGTATTTTTAGTAGAGACAGGGTTTCACCGTGTTAGCCAGGATGGTCTCGATCTCCTGACCTCGTGATCTGCACACCTCGGCCTCCCAAAGTGGAAATTTCTTGTATTGTCTGACTGGTTTTGTTTATGGGTATGAAGACTAACCATATTCTCATGGTTATTTCTGCTTCCTTAAGTCTCTTCTTGTTTTATAGTAATGTATTGGTTGATTTGCTTGGGTTTTCCAGGTAAACAGTCATATCAAATGCAGAGATTTTTTTTACATCTTCCTATCTAATATCCTTCTCTTGCAAATATACCTTCAATATAATGTAAACTACATATAGTGACCTTGGAAAGCCTGTCTTGTTTCTGAGTTTAATTGGATTACTTCTAGTGCTTTCCCATTTGTGTTGTGTTATAATTTATAAAGATCACATTGCAAAAGTACTTATCAATTCTTATTTTTTAAGACTAAAAAAAAATAAGAATGGTTATTGAATATGGTCAAGTGCCTGTCAGCATCTATGATGGTGATCACATGTCAAGCCTTCGTTAAATTTATGGCTTGAAGTTTCTGGACCAAGCAAAAGATGTGAGTGTGGATCACAGATCCACGCAAGGGCCAGTTTACTTCTGGCTCAAATTTATAATGAAGATTTAGCATTTGGGTCCCAGATTAATGTGGAGTGGATCCTCTTAGATCTTAGGTGGGCCCTGTGCTTTGATTTCATTCTCCTCTCCAGAGGCCAGCAAAGCAGAGTTAAATCTCTGCAGATCAGAAGTTGTTCCTGGGTTCCTCTTACCACTGTGTGTTCCAGCTTTATCTTCGGTTTTGGCCTAGCAATTACTTGCTATTTTGTTAGCTCTTTGATGCTTTAGGATGTTTGAAAAATGTTATCCATGATTTTTAATTAGTTTTGGCATAGGTTTTTCTTAATTACCTAGCTTGTTATTATTGAAAATGACAGTTATTTCCATTCTCCACATTGGACAGATCTATCACATTCAAATATAAAGCTGCTTATTTAATTTATTTGCTTAAAGTAAATCTTTGGTTTCTCATTATCGTTAGGAAAAAAGATCCACGTGCTTTGCTAATGCCGTTCAAAATCTGCCCCACGCCCACTTCTTGAGCCCATGTTAAACCTCTGCCCCGCTCTGGTACACACATCAACCATTACAGATTTCTTCTTCAGGTCTGTGCCATCTCTGGGCCTTCACATTTGCCATTCTTTTGTTTGCAACATTTAAGCTCTGCCTCCTCTTAGCCTGTCTCACTTGTAGCCGCTCTTCAGGTGACCTCACCTGGCTTTTAGACATCACTATTCCCTCTGCTCTCCCATAGCTCCCTGTACTTCCCTATCATTACATTTGTCTTACTTTGTTGACATTACAAATATGCCTTACCTTAGATTGAATGTTTCATGAGGATCATGTTTACTGCTCTGTGTGTGGTACATAATACACATTCAATAAATATTTGTTGAATTCATGCATGAATGGATGGATGTCCAAGATACTGTTATTCAAAGAATTGTCTTAATCCAACCATTTTTCATCTTCTCCACCTTTATTACCTTAGCCCAAGTAACCATTACCCCACTCTTAGATTCCTGCTGTAGTCTCCCAATCAGTCTCCTGGCTTCCACTCTTGCTCTTCTATAACCTATTTTCCACATAACTAGTAGAGTGATTCTGTATAAATATCAGTTTACGCCACTCCACAGCTTCTTCATCATGCTGTTGCTTCTCTTTGCACTCAGAACAAAATCTGCACTCCTTACCATGACCTTTTAGACCCTACATCATATGCCCTTGAATGTCCTTTTGTTTTCTTTTCCTGTCACTCTTCCCTCACTGTGCTCTGCTGCTATGACCACCGTGTTTCTGCAATACACAAGTCTCCTTCCAGCGTCTTTACTCTGGTTCTTGCCCCACCTGGAAGACTCTTCCCTGGTTAGAAAACTGGTTTACTTCCTCACTTCATTTACACTCAGGTATTCTTGTTGTCACCCTCTCTCCCTGTTTTATTTTTGTCATGACATTTATCTGTTGCTGCCTTGGCATTATGTGACATTTGTGCATTTGTGTATTTCTTTTGCTTCTTATTATCATGTAATCTTCGTGAGGCAAGGACTTGGCTTTGTTCACTGTTCTAGCCATTGAATCCGTTTAGCACCTAGTAAGCAACCAGTAAATGTTGGTTGAATGAATAAGTGAATGTATTCTTCCAATCACCTTGAGCTAGAATCTTCAGAATCATCTGATTCTACTCCTGTTCTCTCTTGGCTATGCAGCCAGTGAAAATTCTTCATGTCATTTAATTTCCAGTTCGAAACTAATGTCTTCGTTGTGTCTATCCCAACATTCCAAATGAAATACAACCTCTGCCTTATTTGATCCTTCAAATGTAATTAAAACTGGATAATTAAAGAGTCTTTAATATATATTAAAAATAAACATTTCCATCCAAGTTTTGATGATTTCAGTTTATGTTTATAAACTTTGTAAGTAACAGTGTAAATGCTAGTTAACTGTCTTGCTTTTGGTCAAAGATGTTTGTAAAACTAGAAAAAAAGAATGTTAATCTTTGAGAAACATCCATTGTAAAGTTTCAGACAACATTAAATTTCAGTGTGTTTACGTATATGTTGCATTGGACTTGGTTCACCATGAATCACTAAACCATTAAAAAATTTTAAGTAAATTATTTCCTAAAATGAACTTAACTTTTATTTGAGAAGATACACCTTCAAAATAATTTTATATTTCAAAGTTATGTGCCTATTGTGTGGAGTAACACATAAATATTCTCCAAATCACTTCATGGCAATAAGTTAATGTTTGTCTTTAAAAGCATTTACTTTTTGTTTAGGATATTATTGATTTGGTATCATATCTCATAAGCAATTAAAGATGTACTGAAACAGTTTGCTGCCTCAGTAAATTTGGTTTTCTCTTTCCTATGTATATACCTGTGCTGCCTTCCTGATAGTTTTCAGCACTCTCTCACATAGGCTGTTGTTGGATCGTCATTGTACCCACTGAGTTAATCTGTGAAGTTATTATTACACACATTTTACAATATAGTAAACAAAGCTGAAGAGCATACGTAATTCTTTGAGTTTACAAGCTTTTTGCAGGAGGAAGCTAGAACTTGGTATATTGTTTTATTCTTCCCCTTGATATACTTTTGTCCTGATTTCTTTCTCCAATATGTTTTTATTTTGATAATTATATGTGATTTATAATTATATAAGTCACATATAATTATAAATATAAATTCATGTATTTGTATTTAATTAAATATTTTAAAATTAATATTAGTGTAGTCAATATGTAATATAATTAACGTTTATATAAGTATTATATTCCTTTTTATGTGTATATAATATATAAATTTATAATTTATATAAATAATATACACATTAAAGTTTTCTTTTTATGCATAATATTTATTTGATTTTTTTTCATTTTTTAGATCTTAATATTTGCCAGTGATGCCTGCAAAAATGTGACATTACATGTTCCCTCCAAACTAGATGCCGAGAAACTTGTTGGTAGAGGTAAGGAAGCCCTAAAATTTGTAATAAATCCTGTTTTGCTGTGGTACATATACACCATGGAATACTACACAGCCGTAAAAAGGAACGAGATCTCGTCCCTTGGAAGGGATGTGGATGGAGCTGGAAGCAATTATTCTCAGCAAACTAACACAGGAATAGAAAATCAAACACTGCATGTTCTCACTTATAAGTGGGAGCTGAGCAATGTGAACATGTAGGCACAGAGTGGGGAACAACACAAGTGGGGTTTGTTGGGGGTTCTGGGAGAGCGAGAGCATCAGGAAAAATAGCTAATGCATGCTGGGTTTAATACCTAGGTGATGGGTTGATAGGTGCAGCAAACCAACATGGCATATGTTTACCTATGTAACAAACCTGCAGATCCTGCACATGTACCCTGAAACTTAAAATAAAATAAAAACACACACACACAAAATAAATCCTGATTTACTGTGGTATTTTAAAATTAGTGTAATTTTTAGAATGATGACTCTGTTGGGACCAGTAGATAAAACTAATGTAGTATATTATCATTTGTAATATTTGTGGTGTCATTCTAATGAAAGGAATATTGTTATTTTTGGAAAACATGATTATATGAAGTTGATAAAAATATTTCACATGAGTAATAATTATTAACATTTACTTTAGAGGAAAGATAAAGACATTTAACATGCCTCTAAAAAATTGAGAAATAGTATTGAAACTGTTTTTTTTAGTTTAAAGGTACTATTTTTGGATTTTTATTCTTAAATATTTCACTCTGTATTGTATTATTTTTTATCAATTAAATTATTTCACATAATTCTGTAAGAAAAGATCAAACCAATGATAGCATAAAATGTGATCACTGTTTAGCAATAGATGTAAAGAATTTAGTAATATTTTCGTTTAGTAAATGCCAATTTTCAGCTGCTAGATTCTGTATAACTTCAGGTGTACTTAGGTGTTACCCTATAGCTTATTTCTGTTGATAAAGAAAAAACTTTTTTTGGTTTTGGTTTAAATATTCAAACACTGGAGTTCACATATGTTTACTTCGAGCAAATGTCTCTTCTTTAAGAGAATGTTAAGTAGGTATTAGAAGTGATATAAGTATTTAAGCACAACTTAATTCACCATATAGTTTTATGTGTCCTTTCAAAAATTTACAAGTGTCAGTATAATTAATTTTAAGTTTTTGGCTCTCCCCACATGCATACATTACTGTTAAAACTATATCCTATGTTTTACTTTAAAAATGATTGCTGTGCATATTTTCTACAGTTAACCTGAAAGAGTGCTTTACAGCTGCAAATCTAATTCATTCAAGTGATCCTGACTTCCAAATTTTGGAAGATGGTTCAGTCTATACAACAAATACTATTCGATTGTCCTCGGAGAAGAGAAGTTTTACCATATTACTTTCCAACACTGAGAACCAAGAAAAGAAGAAAATATTTGTCTTTTTGGAGCATCAAACAAAGGTATACAAGGCTATATAAATGAAGAAATGATGTCTTTTCTTCAGACCTAATCAACATTACCAGGGAAGATATGAAATCAGAAAGGATATGGTATAGTTTGGCTTAAAGATGAAAGAAAAACATGAGGCAACTTCACAGTGTTTAGAAGGAAAAGGGCTGTGCAACATGGTTCATTCGGGTTGTCATTCCTTTTCATTTGGGACATAAAAGGAGAAATTGGGATAAGGTACAGCATGGGAACGTGAGATTAGACACAAAGCAGCATTTTTTTTTTTTTGAGCTTTACCGTAAAATGGATTTCTAACAACAAGTTTTGAAACTCTGGATAAAGAAAGGAAAGCTTTTTTTTCTCATTCATTTTAGCATAATCTGTGGTCTTAAAACATAGATAAGTATTTTAGGAGGAGGTTTGGACCACATGCATGCTGTTGTGTTGTGACATCCAAGATCAAAATAACTTGTATTCAACCATTAGCCATTCCTCACTGCAGCAGTTTGAGAGTTGTCACCGTGTTTCTCTCCTCATTCTGACACAGATCTCTCTGTTGGTTCCCTGGCTCTGCCTAGTTGCTGGTGAGTGGAAGTTGCTTGTGCTAAATTTAGAAGGGCACATACACACTTATTTTCTTTGCATATCTCTCTCCCATGTTTTTGCATGGCAGTGGGGCAACAGTAATTTTTTTTTTCAGTTTTGCTTCTAGGCTTCCAGTTCCATCTCTCTTTCTTCCATATGTCCACCAAATCATTTTCCCAAGAGGACTGTTGTGATAACAGTTAGGACAGTTACTTCTTCATTATCTTTTTGCAGTGTTGATGTTTAGTTTGGTTTTCAAGCACTCCCATGGTCTCACCCCTCCCCAGCTAATCCTCATGAGAGGAGAAAGATGTGTCATTGTTCAATGTTTGAGAATAAAGTAGTCATTGACTTTATTATTTTTTCCTGTCTTATGAATTGAGGTCCTAAAGAAAAGACATACTAAAGAAAAAGTTCTAAGGCGCGCCAAGAGAAGATGGGCTCCAATTCCTTGTTCGATGCTAGAAAACTCCTTGGGTCCTTTTCCACTTTTCCTTCAACAGGTACAGTTTTCTTTCTTTCTGCTGTGGGAGTCTATAGTTTCCATCTCTTACCATTATGACACTGAGTATGAAGTTATTTATAATAGTTATGTATAAATATATGAGTGAATGAGTATGTGTATAATATGTTTCCATATAAGGGTATAAATATATCTCTTTATACTTGCATACACTTTTGTTCAGCTTGCAAAGGCCAATCATAAAACTGTAGCACTCAAACACATGGTTCCTTAATGAATTATCATATCAGCAAGGGTATCGCCAAGCCTAAGAATAGCCTAGAAAACCCAAAACTCTCTTTCATAATAAAGGAGAAAATTGGATGAAAGGCCAAATGCCACGAAAGAGGAAGACACATAGGCCCTTGTATCTTTCTATTTCTTGTTCTTGAATCTACATTTGAAATCACCCTGGATCCACATTTCTTTCTTTCTCTCTGTCTCTGGCTTTCTTTTTTTTTTTTTTTTTTTGTAACTATGAGATCTCACTATGTTGCTTAGGCTGGTTTTGAACTCCTAGGCTGAAATGATTGTCCCGTCTCAACCTCCCAAAATGCTGGGATTACAGGCATGAGCCAAGCATGCCTGGCTCTTTTTCTCTGTCTTGTTTCAGTAGAAACCCCAGCAAGCCTTCTTGCCTTCTTCCACTGCTAGTGGCTACTACATTCAGTGTATGACTTTGGTTTATTTTTCCTCAGTTCTTAACATAGCAAGGGATAATCCTTTTTATAACCCACCAACAAATTTAATACAGCTGAGAAAAGAGCATATTAAAGTTGGAAAATTGTTAGAAAACAGTTATGTTAGTTATCCTGATATAGTCAGGATGTTACTGAGAGGATGAACACAGCCTGGAAGAAATTTGCTTTTTGAATCGAGGATCAGAATATTACACATTCGAAAATATTATTCCATTTCTATTCTCACTCATTTTTTTTTTTTTACTCAGTTCCTATAAGGAAGATGTTGGCAAAGAGCAAAAAACTCGTTAAGGAAACTATTGTACACATTTTTGCCCTGCAGACAGTACACTTTAAACTCCGTTCTTAAATGTTATGTTACATATAATAAAAACTCAGTTTTTTAAAAAAACAGTGATAACAGAATAATTTTCCATGCTCAGGATACTTTGTTTTCTAAGACAGGAAAAGTCTTAAGTGTTTTTTCCACATATAGACACCATCTAGCCTATCAAATATTCCCTTAGTTATTCTGGAGAACTGAGATGCACTACATTATTTTACTCATGCCTTGCTCTTGAAATTTCTCAATTGGACTTTCTTATTCTGTTGCTTTTTTATTTATATATAATAATAAATTAATGAGGGCAATTATTTAAACTAATAAAAAGGCAATGAGATTTCATAAATATATAGATGAAAGTTCTGCTGAAATAAAGATTTGTCTCATGTATATAATATCTACTTTCTAGGTTCAATCTGACACAGCCCAAAACTATACCATATACTATTCCATAAGAGGTCCTGGAGTTGACCAAGAACCTCGGAATTTATTTTATGTGGAGAGAGACACCGGAAACTTGTATTGTACTCGTCCTGTAGATCGTGAGCAGTATGAATCTTTTGAGGTAAAGTCTAAAATGTGTGTACTGTATTAGTAATGATGATGCTTGGCCATTTTGTCTCATTTGCAATTCACTTAACCTTTTCTGTTTTCTGAGTTTGTCACCAATGCTCTGGCTACTCCCTAATAGCACATAATTGACTTGAAACAAAAAATATTTTCATAGAATAAATAATATTGGATTCTGTTAGATTGTTCCTGGTATTATGGTTTTACTATTTATTTTTTTCCCCACAAAAGTACCACTTTGAAGAACAGTTTTGTTTTTTTTTTATTTGAGACGTAGTCTCACTTTGTCACCCAGGCTGAAGTGCAGTGGCGTAATCTTGGCTCACTGCAATCTCTGGCTCCTGGGTTCAAGCGATCCTTCCACTTTAGCCTCCTGAGTAGCTGGGATCACAGGCACGCACCATGATACCCAGCTAATTTTTTGTATTTTTAGTAGAGATGGAGTTTCACTATGTTGGCCAGGCTGGTCTCAAGCTCTTGACCTCAGGTGATCCGCCCATGTTGGTCTCCCAAAATGCTGGGATTACAGGCCTGAGCAACCGTGCCCAGACAAGAACAGTTACTTAGTTGGCCCAAAAAGATCTGTGAACCTCTTTATAGTATGGAGATACCATAGGGGGTAAATGAGGTTCAGTCATTAAGTAAACCTCAGTACCTTGAAAATGTGGGAGAATGTTAGTTTATAGGGAGCAGGTAGGGAGTGTGACAGTGCTTACCTAAGCTTACTCAGTCCTTTAATCATCTGGTTAATTTCCTATGCTGGAAAGTGAGTTAATATGAAAGAATTCAACCTAATGCTGGTTTGGTTTCCCAACAGGACTTGGTCATTTTGCTTAAGTCAGTTTTAATTATTTTATGTCTATTTTGGATGAATTAATTATTCATTAGAAGACCAAATTAATCAAATAAGACAGGCAAGTGTTGAATAAAGTATTTAGGTTTAGAATTGCCATGTCCTGGCCTTCTAAATACCTAGGATGTTCTGGCCTTTCTATGATAGCTGTTATGAGAAAATTGGTATTGAAATTCATATTATAAAAACAAAAAAATTAAACTGTATTCCATCACAATTTACCACCATTCGTTTCATTTCTGATTCACCCTTTTTAAATTAAAAATTCTTTTGAAAAGACTTACCCAAATGTAAACATTGATATGCCTGAAGTCCTCATTAGTAGAAAATAGGATAATATCCCAGTTAAGTGTACCTGGAGAATTTGTAATCCTACAGGATCTCAAGTTCAGAAAGACCCAGAAAGTTGTATTTAAAATCCATGCACCTGAACCTTTCAAACAAAGGAAAACAAAAAAGTCTTCAAGGCTGTTTGGGAAAATAACAGTAAAAATTGTTACACCCATGAATAACAGTATAGCAATAGCGGAGAAACTAAAATTATCTTTGATAAATTTAAACAGATAAATTTAAACATACAATGCTATATTGAATCATGAAATTAGGCACCTCTTTGGCATTAAAATTATATCCATATCCCAAAACAATAACAAATGGTGAGACTCATACTGTAGTTCTGAACAGTCTCCAAGTTAAAGCCAAAATGAATTTGAAGCATACCTCATTTTAAAAGATTATTTTCACTTTTCTCCTTATTTTACTCTCTTCACAGATAATTGCCTTTGCAACAACTCCAGATGGGTACACTCCAGAACTTCCACTGCCCCTAATAATCAAAATAGAGGATGAAAATGATAACTACCCAATTTTTACAGAAGAAACTTATACTTTTACCATTTTTGAAAATTGCAGAGTGGGTGAGTACCTCCTTAAACAATATATGGCAAATTAACTGTGTTTCAATTCATACATTTAGTTTTAGTGTGTCCATTGGGAAGCAGCATATCCCGGCGGCAAGAATAAGGGACTCTGGGTGGAATTTTACTCTGTGTTTCACTAGCTGTGTGACCCTGGGCAAATTTCCTGATCTTGGCAAGGCTAATTTCTTCATCTGTAAAATGGGTTATCAGTATGCCAGATTGTTATGAAGATTAAGTGAAGCTCAATACACAGCGAATGCCAAGCACAGTGCCTGACAAATAGGAGTTAATAAATGTTATGCTGTCGTCCTATGGATGGATGGATGTAAGAGAACGTAGCCCAAAAAGAATGTCTTTCACTAACTGGAGATGTAGTTTTAAAGATATGTACGGATTTTCTCTAGGATTAAATGATTGCCAGTATTCTGGGCATAATTATTAAAGTCACTGAGAATAATACAAACATTTTCTCAGTCCTGTGAAAATGGTCTGTTTTAGCTAAAAGTCAGAATGCAGTTTTGGAGACCTTCTCTAGAAAGGTCTAAGTGAACCATGCAGTTTTAGAGAAAACTGACCCCTATGATCAATCTAAGCACAAGCTTACAAACAGAGAAAAGTTATAGAATAATCAGAAATGTTTAGTCTGAAAATACATGGAGGGATAGTATCAACATTTATAAAATCATACATTAAATACAGTAAATATGAATATGATCACCCAATTCAAAAATGCTAGTATGTCAGAATATTTGAAAGGAAGTGATACTGTATGGAGAGGTCTGCAAATTTATAAAAGCCGTGACTTTGCTATATAATAATGTGGTCCAGAACTTTTTTGAGGTGGGTGAAAAGGAATGAAATAAAGGGAACATAGAACATGTGAATGTTTTGGAGATTAAAAAGGACTTTTCTTCTGTAGGCACTACTGTGGGACAAGTGTGTGCAACTGACAAAGATGAGCCTGACACGATGCACACACGCCTGAAGTACTCCATCATTGGGCAGGTGCCACCATCACCCACCCTATTTTCTATGCATCCAACTACAGGTGTGATCACCACAACATCATCTCAGCTAGACAGAGAGGTAACATAAATGTTAATAAAACCTGATTATAACGTGGCTATTCAATAGTACCTGTATAACTCCTGTAGATGTATTTTTGAAAAGTATGTTGTGAATCTCATTTTAGAAACATTATTATTTTATGTATGTTAATAGAGATCACTAAATAACCTTGGAGTATGCTGGTTTTGAACTGCTAATTCATTCTTTTCTGAATTGTGTGTTTCATACAATCAGATTTCCTAATATAAACATATTTACAGTGTTAAAACAAAATGTCAAATGTAAAAAGTGAACCTTTTAAATATATGCAGAAATTTGTTATCATCTTTTCAACAATCTCATCTACATTCTACCTCTTACACAGATGAAAAGACAGTTTATGTCTCTCTAATCTCTGGTTTCCCATTTTCAATCAACTGCTAGAAATCTTGATTTGGATGTCTGACAGGTACCTAAGATGTAATAAATCTGAAATTTAACTTGTCTTCTGTTCTTCTAAACGTATTTTCCATTCTGTGTTTTCTAGTTAAAAAGATATTTATATATTCTTTCTCTATTAATCATTTTCTGTTGTCACCTTGGAGTCATGGTCTCCAAATTGTATTTGATGTCTCTTGGCCCCCCTGAATCACATCACTTCCTAAAGCATGTTTTTACCTCCAAGATTGTTTTAAATCTATATTCTGTCTCTTTCTACTGCAATACCCTAGCTTAGTAATTCATTCACTTAGTTATTCACCTATTACCTCCTCCATGAAGCATTATTCATCTAAATTCTTATAGCAATTTCTGTGTCCTTATTTCCTATATTTATAATCCTTAATCTTAAAATATAGTAGTAGATGTTTATCAGGTACTTTATTTGATTCTTAAATCTTAAATCTTCAGATTAATTTTCTCTTCCTTCCTCTATCCCTCATGGATTAGGGTAGTGGTTCTCAAAAGCTTTGGTCTCAAGACCAATGCTTGACATTGTTACATATTGTTAAATATTGTTGAATATTGTTAACAATGTTAAATATTGTTGAAAATCCCAAAGATCTTTTATTTATCTAGGTTGTATTTATCTACGTTACCTTGTTAATGTTTAAAACTAAGGAAAGCTTAAATTATATATTAATTTAAATATTAAAAATAATAAATTAATTACATGTTAACAGTTAAAATTCTTATAAAATAACAGTAAAAATTGTTATACTTTTTCTTCTTTTTGTACTTACAGAATAAGTACATTTTCCAAAACAGTACAATTTAGTGGGAAGAGTGACATTGTTATGCATTTTTCCAAATGTTTTTAATATTTTGCTTAAGACAGGTGGATTCTCATATCTCCTTCTGCATTTAGTCTGTTACAATATGTAGTTTTAGCTGAATCATATATAAAGGCAATCTGACATGATATAAAGTTAGAAAAGAGAGTAGTATTTTGATGATCATTACAGATCACTGTGGATATTATTCCTTGATACTACGTGAAAACTTGACAAGGAGTAGCTAGTTTCCTAAATGTTTTTGGTAATGTGGACTCTGAAGCCTCACCAATGACCTTTTGTACTTTATTACATTAAAATCCATTGCTCTATCTTACACTGTGAGTGACCATTTTACCAATATATCATTCTATATTGTGTGTTGGTCATTTGGAAAATATTGGTTCACCAAGTAATGCAGAGCTTCCAAATATTGACACATTGCATTAAATAATACCAAAAAGATCACCTCTTTACTTCCATTGATACCACATTGGTTGATAAAGGTTTTCCAAGCTTCTCATTTTTGTTTGAAATCTCCAGTTTGTCATTGGCAACAAATAGTTGTTTTCCCTGAAGTGACAGATTAACTTTATGTTTTACAAAATACCTTCATAAAACTATAGTCTGCATAGCCATAGATGTCTATGTGAAAATAGCATTCTATGGAAAAAAAAAAAAAAAAGGAAAAACTCAACAGCTTGTTCAGCTCCCAAATCAAACAATCATAGAAGTGCTTTTCTTTGAATAGATTCTTCTGAAATAATCAGTTGAAAACACTTGTCCAATGAAGGAGTTTACCCAGTGGTGCTGTCTAGTAACTTTTTGACCTCAGGATTCTGGTTTTCTTCAGTTGCCTACAAACTTTTAGTCCCTTTAAACATCAGAATTTCTCTTCCATCTGAAGATAGCATAAGTTAATACTTAGGGTATCAAACTTCATTTCCTTGTTTCATTAGCCAGTTAATTATTTCCAATAAATTTTAGCTCACTACAAACAAAATATGTATTCCTTCTTGAAAGTACAGTAGCATGATGTTTTAAAATTTTTCAGTTGAAATAAGGCCATTATTTTTCAAGTCTGCACATGTGATTGGTTATGAGGGAGGAGTAAATCTGGAAAATTATGTGTGTTAAAAGCAGGAAGATCAAGAGAAACTTTAGTTTTATTTTAGATAATGCCTAAGGAAAAGAAAGTTTCAGAGGTGATGGAATTAAGGGAAGAATCTTTGTAAGAGAAGGGTGAACATTCTAGGCAGAAGATGAGGATAGATTTTAACATACTATTTTGTCTTATGAAAAGAGATCAATTAGGTAGGAAAGGTAAGCATGACCATCTTATAGAAGAAGGAACCTAGACAAAGTGAATTTTCCAATTGCCCAAGATTGTCTCTTATTTTTGGAGTTGGAACTAGAACCCAAGTCTCCTAATGCTCAGTCCAGAAAACATTATTACTGTATTGTTTTTAATCCTCCCATATCTCAATCACTTACGATAAATGAAAGTTATAAGGAGAAACACTTTAAAATATTTAAATGCTTCAGATGTTTAAAAATTTTTTTTAAGGTAGTGATGAGTTTTCAACAATATCTGATAAATTGAAAGCCTTAAGAGCCAGATTCTATTTTCCACAGAAAGAAAAAAGCCTACATAGCCCCAGACCTTTATCTTCATATCAATTTAAATGATCTCTTAAACGTAACATAAACCCTTAAAATCTATATTTTTTGCAGGAAGAAATTTCATTTTATTGTTTTGTTAAAAGACTATTATAAGAGTCATTGCTGTCTATTTTTTTGAACATAAGAATATACTTTGGCTAGGAGATAAAGGTTTTGATTAATTACCAGGCAATTTTAAATGCACTTGTGGCAAATAGCTCTTCTTGAATAAAGACAAAACCAATTGATTCTATATTCTGTAAGTTAATAGCACTATAAATTTGAGAAACTATTCAATTTTCATAAATTGATTAAAAATTCCTAGTGTGATTCTCCTGCCTCGCTTGAACCCAGGAGGCAGAGGTTGCAGTGAGCCAAGATCGCACCACTGCACTCCAGCCTGGGCAACAGAGCGAGACTTCGTCTCAGAAAAAAAAAAGAAAAGAAAAGAAAAATTACTAGTGAGAGAAAATTCTTCTAATACATGAATGCTGTGAAATGTAATAATGTACTTCTTAAATTCTTAGTGCAAAAAAATTATGGAGTGTAAAGTAAGATTTCAATTATAATGTTGGTGCTTTCACCCAATAATTAAATTCTTTTTTTGCTTTCAGTTAATTGACAAGTACCAGTTGAAAATAAAAGTACAAGACATGGATGGTCAGTATTTTGGTCTACAGACAACTTCAACTTGTATCATTAATATTGATGATGTAAATGACCACTTGCCAACATTTACTCGTACTTCTGTAAGTGTATGATATTAATTAAGGAAAAATGAATAGACCAGTTTTAATTGTTTAATATGCACATCTCTGGCCTGGCGCAGTGGCTCACGCCTGTAATCTCAGCACTTTGGGAGGCCGAGGCGGGCGGATCACCTGAGGTCAGGAGTTTGAGACCACCCTGGCCAATATGGTGAAATCCTGTCTCTACAGAAAATACAAAAATTAGCCGGGCATGGTGACAGGCACCTGTAATCCCAGCTACTCAGGAAGCTGAGGCAGGAGAATCGCCTGAACCTGGAAGGCAGAGGTTGCAGTGAGCCAAGATTGGGCCATTGCACTCCAGCCTGGGCGACACAGTGAGGCTCCATCTCAAAAAAAAAAAAAAAAGGAAAAGAAAAAAATGCACATCCCCACCCACCCCTCCTGATTTCAAATGAAGTGCCCCAATGACATTAAAAGTTGTATAGTGCTAGGGTTTAAAATCATGTAAACATAGTACTTTGGAAATGAGAAGAGTAGGATTTACTTCACATGGTGTTCTATTTTTGTGAGGGTTACTAATGAAATTTTTTGTTTGCTTTTATTATTTTAGTATGTGACATCAGTGGAAGAAAATACAGTTGATGTGGAAATCTTACGAGTTACTGTTGAGGATAAGGACTTAGTGAATACTGCTAATTGGAGAGCTAATTATACCATTTTAAAGGGCAATGAAAATGGAAATTTTAAAATTGTAACAGATGCCAAAACCAATGAAGGAGTTCTTTGTGTAGTTAAGGTAAGAATAAATTAGAACATTATTTGTAGTTTATAATATAGAATAGCATGCTAGAATTTAATGGAAAGAAAGGAATTCTGATAAATGTAGGAATACAACAGATATATAAGTAAATGCAAATGCTCTGTTCTTCATATACAATGGAAAGAATATATTAGTTTTTGATAATCTTTTGTTCAGGTATGATTTTTTTTTAAAAAGTCCATATAATACAATATCTATTTTGTAACCAATATCTTTAAACGGTTCAAAAACTAGCAGAGCTTTGATACCCCGGGACAGTGCCGGACTTTTCCTAGCCGAGTTTTTCTGTGTTTGTGGTCAAGGAGCCTTTACTTACTTACTGAATTTCCCAAATCAAGAGTTACTCTTGGTCAGCCCCATGGAGAGGTTATTCATAGGTTTGTTCATCATATTCAGTATATATTACATCCTTAGCATCCAGGTTCAGAATGAAAATCCTCAATGATTCAACGATGCAAACACTTCTAAAACTTCTTTCTAATACTATTTCAGCAGCCAGAGTTAGTGCATAAAGCAATCTGAGCTCCTTTAGCCTTGGACAAATTTATAGACTTATTTCTGCTGCATCTTTAACTAGAACGTGGTTTTACGGTGGGTCTATGCCGTTTTCTTTTTGTATATATTCACAAGGAGCATGGATTAAAAAATGTTGAATCCATTTTCCTTACAATGATGAAAATCAGCTGCTGTTTTTATATTATTTTCTCTATTTTAAAATAGCAAAGAAATTTCCTTTAAATCTTGTCTCTTTCTTCACCTAACCCCTCCCCTAATCCTTGGTATTCTCAGAAGGAAATTTATCTGTGTGAAGTCCAAGACCTGAAAAGATTTCTGTCTTCTAGGACATGGTTTCACTAATTCTCATTACAACTACATATCAGGCAAGATAAAATAAAACCTTTTATTAAATGTGTTCCTGTCTTAAGACAGGAACTGGAATGGAAGACACACATAAAAAAAGAAAATATGATGCCCATAAGCTTTGTATTTTCTTGTCTCGCTCCTCTTAAAAGCATTTTTTAAAAATTTACCGTTTTTTTTTCTCTTCCTCATACCAGGTACAAATAATTTTATTCATCTTAGGAGGGCAAGACAAGCTGTCCTAAAATTTATGGTGTAGTAAATAACTATTGTTTATAGTATGAATCCCCTAAAGGAGTATCTCATGTATTAACATCCAAGAACCCTCATTAAATACTCTCTGAAATCTTCATCAATACCTGTTATACTACTTACCTTAAATTTGCAGTTGAAGAACAATTTTCTGTCCTTTTTTTTTGCCAGCTTTACCCAAGTACTAAATCAGTGGGAGAACTCCTCTTTCTCCACCACCACTGGGTTTCTGGGTGTATTAGTCTGTTCTCACATGTTATAAAGAACTACCTGAGACTGGATAGTTTATAAACAAAAGAGGTTTAACTGACTCACAGTTCCACAGGTTGTATAGGAGGCATGACTAGGTAGGCCTCAGGAAACTTACAATCATGGCGGAAGGCAAAGGGGAAGCAAACACATCTTCACATGGCAACAGGAGAGACAGAGCAAAGGGGGATGTGCTACACACTTTTGAACAACCAGATCTTGTGAGAACTCACTCACTATCATGAGAACAGCAGTGGGGAAATCCGCCCCCATGATCCAATCACCTTCCATCAGGTCCCTCCCCCAACACTGGGAATTACAATTCGACATGAGATGTGGGTGGGGACACAGAGCCAAACCATATCACTGGATATATGTTTCATAATCTAGTGGTTATTCCCAACACGGCACTTACATATTTCCAAATTTAACATTATATATACTCGTTAGCATTGCCAAATATTAAATGAGTTCATCTGATTTTTCAATACATTTGCTTTCGTAGCCTTTGAATTATGAAGAAAAGCAACAGGTGATCCTGCAAATTGGTGTAGTTAATGAAGCTCCATTTTCCAGAGAGGCTAGTTCGAGATCAGCCATGAGCACAGCAACAGTTACTGTTAATGTAAAAGATCTGGATGAGGGCCCTGAGTGTAACCCTCCAATACAGACTGTTCGCATGAAAGAAAATGCAGAAGTGGGAACAACAAGCAATGGATATAAAGCATATGACCCAGAAGCAAGAAGTAGCAGTGGCATAAGGTACTTACCATTCTATTTCAGTTTTAAAATTTATAGCTTATTTTGTTACATCATTATAATTTAGCATATGATAAATTTTATCATTTTAATTCATCATTACCAACAGGTATAAGAAATTAACTGATCCAACAGGGTGGGTCACCGTTGATGAAAATACAGGATCAATCAAAGTTTTCAGAAGCCTGGATAGAGAGGCAGAGACCATAAAAAATGGCATATATAATATTACAGTCCTTGCATCAGACCAAGGTAAGAATTTGTCTTTAAGCCAGCTACATACTTCCTTGGCTACATACATCTTCAGTGTTGAAGCCAACAGTATACATTTTAAAGCTGGGTACATGCACTCTGTTTTCGTATCTCTCAATGATAATATAAAGTAAGAAGTTTACTATAATTTGTTAACTCATGTCTGCTTTCTAATAGCCTTCTCAGTTTTAGATGTAATTATGAAATAATTTACTCATAGAAACACTTGAGACCGTAATTTATTAAAGTTAAAATTATTAAAAATTGAGAAAATTATTTTAGTAAAACTTGTTTCAGCTGGGTGTGGTGGCTCACGCCTGTAATCCCAGTGCTTTGGGAGGCCAAGGCTGGAGGATCACTTGAGGTCATGAGTTCGAGACCAGCCTGGCCAACATGGTGAAATCCCTGCCAACATGGTGAAATCCCATCTCTACCAAAAATATTAAAAATTAGCTGGGTGTAGTGGCATGCACTTGTAATCCCAGCTACTCGGGAGGCTGAGGCAGGAGAATTGCTTGAACCCAGGAGGTGGAGGTTGCAGTGAGCCGAGATCACGCCACTGCACTCTAGCCTGGGCGACAGAGTGAGACTCTGTCTCAAAACAAAAACAAAAACAAAAACAAAACAAAACAAAACAAAGACTTGTTTCAATTTATCTACTTATTTCGCTTAAAGTGTTCACTTTGTAGGAAAGTTCATTACAGGGAGAACATATTTACATAGTGCAGTACTGGAAAACAGCTCTAACTTTTTACAAGAAGCTAACAATATACTTGGGGGTTAGAATTCTGATTAAAGACATTATATAAAAATAAATCATGGTATATTTATGATCATGGTAAATAAATAGTATATTATAAAATTAGAGAGACAGACATTATGAATTCATATAATCATATAAAATGTAAAATTATGTTCTGTGCATTCTATAAAATTGAGAGAAATATGAGTAGGATGATTATGAGATGCGTTTGGTGCATAAAACATAATTTCTATAACATGAATTTGAACTTTGTGTCTTTGTAAAATAAAATGCTAACTATAACAAACAAATTATTATACTATAACTTGCAAAATCAGAATTTAGAAGTGATTTTGGAAGATGATTTACGTATTCCAGTTCTCTGTAAATTAATGAGAAATGACTCAGTTTGTTAAATTGCTAAAGTTGTAATCATTATTGATTTGTCTTTCACTAATTAAAGACTGTCCTTTAAGGCCTGAGATTCTCATGTCTTTTTGCCAAGAAATACTTGTTGGTCAAAGACAAATGAAAAGAAAAAAAAAATAACATGAAACTCAAATCCATTATTTTTTTAACGGCACTTGGGAAATAGTTTATTGACAGTTGAGATAAAAATTGCTGTCTGAAATTAGAAATTTTGCCTATAATTTTATTCTACATTCTCGTCTGTTGCAGAGGAGTTTAAATGATTGAGAGATAAAATATTTGTTATGGAATTGAGATGGGACACTGCTTATCATCATTGTGATATAGAATAAATGTGTAATGAGGCCGTTCCCATTCATTTCTTTTGAAGAGGGTGGGAGTCGTGTTACTCTCTGTGAGAGAACTGTGAATCAGTAATTCCACATCTTTTTACTTTGTGAATTGAATGAACTGAGATCATACAAAAGTGTGTCATTTTTTGAAAAACCTTTTTCTAAAATCTATACTGGCTAATTTCATTTGGGTTCTCCCTGCCACTCCCTGATGGAAACCTCTCCTCATGGATACTGCTGTCTTGGGCTGGTGCGCACTTCCTGCTTTTTAAAACTCTCTCTCAAGGCTTCTGTGTCTAAACTTGCCCACACATTGCTGCATGCTTTCTGGTCTTAACTGCCTTCCCCTCTCCTAAACATATCTATTTCTTAAGCTTTACATTCAATTTATCTTTTCTTCTTAACTTCTTAATCTAAATTCTGTCGGCAGCTTTACCCAGGAATCACCTTTATCTAGTTGAGCTTGAGATTAATGTTTCTATTGTATTATTCCAGCTGTTAGAATGGGATTACTTGCAACTATTTTAAAACATTTGAGTGAAGAGTGTCATGCACATAAAGCGTGAAACCATGGATAGTGCACCTCATGTGACTTCATATTTGGAGTTAGCCTTTGCCCATATAGAATTGTATTACTACTAGAAGATGAGCATTTTATGCTGACATTCCAATGAAAAAAACAGTATGTAACTCATCAACAGATGAAAAACAGCTATGAAACACAGTGGATTAGATATCTGAGGTCTTAAATGTTCTTCTATATCAGTATTAATCACAATGTGCAAAAAAAGATTGGAGTTTAATCAGTGAGCAACTGTAAACATCTACTGGAAGGAAATTGAAGGATTTATCCCAGTTGTAGAAGAGCAAGCACTATAGAGTTCAATTTTTAAAGACAGCACAATTAACCAGATTCAATAGGTAAGGCATGTACTCTCAATTGTGTGTGTGGACTCCAAGGGAAAGAAATGTTCTGACAAGCAGCAGTCCCAATTTTCAGAGACAGCAAGGTAGCACCACATAGCATGAGAACAGGAGAAGTTGAGGGATAGAAATTATTCTGCTCTAATAAGTAGAAACATATGCCAGATAGATGAAATATATATTATCTACCTGCTTCCTTTTTCTAATGTAAATAGTCTTTTTCGAAGTTGTCCAAAAATGGAAGGTAGTTGCGTTGTTTCCTGCTTCTCATTGTTTTCTCTCCTAGTTCTTTTTTCTTCTTGCTGAAGTACGTCCTTTACTACATTTTTTTCAATTGTGGAATGCGAATTTTAAACTCTCTCAGTTTCGTTGTTCTGAAAAATATTTTAATATTGGCCTCATACTTAAGTGATACTTTGACTTGGTTTAAAATTCTGAGTCAACAGCTTCTTTCCCATGGCACTGTGCAGCTATTAACCCATTATCTTCTGGTATCTCTTCTTGCTGATGCTTCTTGTTCTGTCAATTAGTGATTGTCCTTTTGTAGGTAATATATTTAGGTAGCTTTTATAGTACCCTAAGTTGAGTTCTACAGTGTTAGTACAATGTGTATGCCATGGATTTATTTATATTTGTCTAGTTCTGCAGTCAGAAAACACTTTCAATCTGAAGAGCCATGTTTTTCTTTAATTCTGGAGTATTCTCAGCTGTTAATCTCTTTAAATATTGCTTCTCTGCCATTCTGTCTATTCCCTTTTCTAGAATCCCTGGTAGGTGAAATTTGCTGTTTATTTTCTACTGGAATTTGAGCTGTAATTTCACTTGTTTAATTGGTTACCCCTCTTTATGTCTTTGAAGATTCTAAACATACCTGTTTCAGAGACGTCTTGGATAGAATGAATTAATCTTTTGGCTGGTGCTTTTGTTGGTTTTCTTTCTTAGTGTTAATCTTGATTATTTGGGAATTTTAGTTTGCAGGCTTATATTAAATGAGAGGTGTTTGCTTTGCTTTCCGTTTTTGTTTTTTCTCTCTCTCCCACTTTGCCCATATTAACTACTAGTCTTGTAGTTGCCTTCACCTGCTCTTTCTCTGTGGCCCACGGTTTAGAACCAGTTCTGAACTTGGTGGCCTAGTGCTCCTGACCCATGATGACGCTGGCTCTATCATGAGTCTAGTCGCTATGCTGCAGGTGCTCTGGCTGAGGTTGTGACTTCAGGGCTGTGCTTGGATCTCCGAGCTTCTTGAGCTTGGCAGCTTCATATAAGACACAGCTCCAGGCAGTGGGTGGCACAGGGTTTTTTAATTCTCTTTTCCAACTGTAATGTCAAAAGCCTTCTTTTTAAACAGAAGGAATGAATGATTTAGAGACATAACTCCTTGGTTTGTGTTCAGCTTCAGACATCACAACTGCATTACTCATCTGTGGCATGGGTCCATGGCTGTTTCATCTTTGAATCCCCCAGATTTTCCAGTGCAGTGCTTTATATAAAGTAGTTATCCTGTAAGTTTCTCTCTTTCTTTTCTTTTCTTTCTTTTTTTTTGTTTTGAGACGGAGTTTCACTTTTGTTGCCCAGGCTGGAGTGCAATGGTGTGATCTCCGCTCACTGCAACCTCCACCTCCCGGGTTCAAGCGATTCTCCTGCCTCAGCCTCCTGAGTAGCTGAGATTATAGGCATGTGCCACCACACCTGGCTAATTTTGTATTTTTAGTAGAGATGAGGTTTCTCCATGTTGGTCAGGCTGGTCTCGAACTCCCGACTGCAGGTGATCTGCCCGCTTCGGCTTCCCAAAGTGCTGGGATTACAGGCTTGAGCCACCGTGCCCCGCCTATCCTGTAAGTTTCTATTGAATGTACAGATAGATGAATTACTTAGGCTACAACCCACAGTGATTATTTCAGTTCTCAAGTAATTTTCTACTCCTGGAGTCTTCTGCCCTTTGAATATTCCCATGTACTATTTTTGTTACAATCTTTCAAATATATAACTTCAATTTCTTTGCTCCAAAACCTAAGTGCTACCTATTTATCCAACAAACTCTAAGCTCCCTAGTCTGGCTCTCAAAGACCCTTAGCCCCTGCTTCCTTGTCAGCTTCCACCTGTCTACCTTCCCTGTCATTGTCTCCAGATCATGGGTGTGTATAACGTGCGTTTGCATTTCCTTGAATTTCTTTGTGCTTTTAAATATACCAGAAGTGTCCTCATTCATACTCTCTTCCTTCCTCTTCTCACAAATCAGCCAAAACTTGCCTCTGATAAAATGCAGTAATAATTTAGCGAATGAATAAACACATCTTAATAGCGGTCATTGTTTGTACAACCCATATGAAAGTAATATTATTATTTTTTTTAACATTCCCTGAGGACATAGCTTGTGACTGCTTGTCATTGTAACTTCTACATTATAGGTGCTTAATAAATATTTTTCAATGTGTTCAGTGCATAATTTTGTGGTGAAAACTCAAAACATAGAAAAAGTATTTTTATTTTCATTTTTCTAGAAGGGAGAACATGTACGGGGACACTGGGCATTATACTTCAAGATGTGAATGATAACGGCCCATTCATACCTAAAAAGACAGTGATCATCTGCAAACCCACCATGTCATCTGCGGAGATTGTTGCGGTTGATCCTGATGAGCCTATCCATGGCCCACCCTTTGACTTTAGTCTGGAGAGTTCTACTTCAGAAGTACAGAGAATGTGGAGACTGAAAGAAATTAATGGTATATATTTTTGAAAATTGCTTTGTCCTTTTCAATATCAGGATGTCTACAATACTTTTTTTTTTTGTATGAAATAGGAGAAAATTTACCATGTGGGAACCACCAATGAAAGTTTCTCAGTTTTTGTGTGTTGGGAGTAGGTCTCTCTAGTGTGTCTCTAATCCTATGCCGAGATTCCCTTAGGTGTGTTGTGAATTCTCACTCCTACTCCAAATACACACACACACACACACACACACACACACACACACTCTCTCTCTCTCTCTCTCTCTTTCTCTCTCTCTCTCTGCCTTTCTTAGACTTGGTCTAATGCAGTCATTTCCTAACTGTACCTCCTACTGGCATAGATTTCTTATAGTTTCCTAGGTCATAAGGGAGTCCTCATTTGTTACTGGTTGGCTCTCCAGAAAGCAGACCCTGAGACAGGGCATCTCAAGCAGAATGATGACTAAGGAATTTGCTTGGGATCAGTAGCTTTGAAAGTAGGAGAAGTAGGATTGGGCAAAAAGAGAAGTCAAGCTGCAGCACAAGCCAAATGACAACCTCAGTGAACCCCAGGGGGAGTCTGATCTAAATGGGCCTTCAGAATGGTCCTGAATCGATCCCCTATTCTCTCTTATTGCTCCATCAGTATATGTGGGCTGCCCATGGCAACAAGGCACAATCACGGAAGGTGCTGATGGCCTCCCAAGCAGCTGGGATGTAAGTCCTTCATTGAAAAGGGGTCCAATGTACACCACAGTGTCCACCACATTATCTCTCCTCTCTGCCACTGTATTGGCTTCTGACTATTTTGTGTCTATTGTATTCTCCTTGGGATTCCTCCCTAACTTGGTTCCCCATCTGTACTTTTGTCTTTAGCCCAGAAGGATCTACAGTGATAAGTATGGCAAAAATGAAGGCAACCTGTCTACATTATCACCACTGCCTCACTCCCTAGTTGGCCCTTAACTCTTCAGCATGTTCCCCATCTCCTGCTCACACTGCCTTTGGACCATGGTGTCATGGTCTACCAGCTTTCATGACTCTAGAACCACTGAATGGGGCTTGCTTTTCAAATGCCCTTGAATGTTTTTCAGCCCCATGCTTTCAGTGAATATCCCTCAATTTCCTGTTATGACAAATTAGAAAAGAAAGGCTATGAGGGAACGTAAAGGGAGAACAGGATGAGGAAAGAAAAATGAAGACTTATAGAAATAAGCTAAGCTACTATGTCTTGGATCCTGCTCTGTGAACTAACAAGATTTTCAGCTTTCTAAACAATATTCTGTTGTGTGTGTGTGTGTGTGTGTGTGTGTGTGTATCGGGGGGTTATCAGTTTATTTTGGGGTTGGGAGGAAGAATTAATTTTATTCTTAGATTTTTTTCTTTTCTACTTATTTGGTGTCGTGATATTCGTTTTTAAATAGTGTTGACAGAAAGTGAACATTTTTTTTCCCAATAGTCTTACTTAGCAAAATAAAACTTTGGCAGCTGTATGTTTGTCAAAATCTTTGTTATTTTAAAGATGTACTTGTCTGGGTAATCACTTATAAGCTTGGGAAACACCCAAGTTTTAAGAAGAATATACCCTAAAGAGGCTTTGAAGTCAGTTAAGCTTAGTGTCAAACACTGGTTCTTCACTGTTTGTTAGTTACGTAAATCTGACCATGCTGTTTATTGTCTTTGAGCATCAGTTTACTAAAATGGGATTATTTGAGGGAGTAAATGAGATAATGCATGTAATACTCCATGACACATTAGGAATTATAAGTTTTGGTTTTGCTAGTCTCATTATAATTTCTTACAAAATAGACTTAACAGGTTAACCATGGCTTCTCTTAAAATGGACTTAATTCAACGTGTTTTTTACCCAAGCATTCAAATTTGTATTTAGAGCTTGAAATCCTATGCAGAAAATGAGAATGTCATGCTGGGTAGTTATGTGGGAGAAGGATTATTCTATGGGACCTAGTATCTGCATTTAGAGTAGTAGTGTATCTAGTCTCCAAAACCAAGATTGTATTGGCTTCTAAATTTTTTTTAGTTTTTTATTGTTTTTTTTCTTCTTCTAAATTCATGTCATACAGGTAATATACTGATGTCGTAATAAGGCTTGAGAGAGGTGCGTCTCACACATGAGCATAAAAACCCTATCATCATGCTTATGCACCATAAAAGCCATAAAAGAATCTGTATGGGCTTTCGGTTCCAGATATTTTCTAGCCTTTATCTAAGAAAACTACATCAAAACTAAGACATGTGCAGTTGGTCCCTTCGTCCTTTAGGACCAGGAGATGCAGCTCCAGCTGTGTGACTCATGACCTGCTAATGTAGTCACTGTCAGGGGTGTTTTAAGTTGTCAGAATTAGTCTCTGACAGTAAGTCACAAGTATTGATGTTTATTTGGCACAATTTTTGAAAATGAAGTAAAGGAAAACATCCAGAATTTCAGACTATTACTTCGATGAAGCGTGTGTAAAAGAAAATGTACACTCACTGGTTTAATTAAATATTTTCAAGGTATGGTAAAAACTAATCTATTAACAAGTCTATTAGTTATGATAGGAAGGATTTGTTTACACACAAATAAAATATATTATTACAAGAGCCAAAAGATTTTGTTTAAGAGGCAGCATAGGCAAACTTTTATATGTAATATGTTTGCAATGGGTATAGATTAGAACTACTCTATCCATTCACATTTAGAATCTTTTAGCAGCTATGCCATCCCATCAGGAATATCTGTTTCTAGGAAAATATAACTATCTGATAATGAGTTATTTATGCTCAGAAGAAATCAGTGACATTGTATAATGCTTGGTTTTATTTATTTATATTTTCAGATACAGCAGCACGTCTTTCCTATCAGAATGACCCTCCATTTGGCTCATATGTAGTACCTATAACAGTGAGAGATAGACTTGGCATGTCTAGTGTCACTTCATTGGATGTTACACTGTGTGACTGCATTACCGAAAATGACTGCACACGTCATGCAGATCCAAGGATTGGCGGTGGAGGAGTACAACTTGGAAAGTGGGCCATCCTTGCAATATTGTTGGGCATAGCATTGCTCTTTTGTAAGTCTTAAGTCCTTTCTTGAATTCAAATAATACCCTTTAAAGTAACTTTCAAGACACCTTTTGTTTTTTGAGACAGAGCCCAGGCTGGAGTGCAGTGGTGTGATCTCTGCTCACTGCAACCTCTGCCTCTGGATTCCAGTGATTCTCATGCCTCAGCCTCCCGAGTAGCTGGGATTACAGGTGTGCACCACAATGCCCAGCTAATTTTTTCTACTTTTAGTAGAGATGGATTTCACTGTGTTGGCCAGGCCAGTCTCTAACTCCTGGCCTCAAGTGATCCCCTCACCTTGGCCTCTCAAAGTGCTGGGATTACAGGTGTGAGCCACCATGCCTGGCAACTTTCAAGACACATTCCAAGAGTCAGTGCTGTTTCCTATAGCTGATCATTTGCATGTAGCTGTATTTTTATTTAATATATAAATATATTTAATTTATATATTTTAAGTGCATTTATGTATAATTCCAGTGTCTTAGTTATCATAGACATAAAATTCAATGTAGAAACAGAACATGTAACATAATTATAGCATATCTGTTTAAAAGTTTAAATAGATATGCTATTTAAACTTTTAAATAGCATATCTATTTAAACTTTTCTATTGTATACTGCTTTGACGCAAGCAATCCAGGAAAGCTGTCTTCTTTTAATATACACTTATAAGTTTATGATTTATCTGTGTATTAACCATTGTACATTTATAACTTCATATTATTTTATGATAAACTCAAGTATATTTCTTTCTTCCTCCAGGCATCCTGTTTACACTGGTCTGTGGGGCTTCTGGGACATCTAAACAACCAAAAGTAATTCCTGATGATTTAGCCCAGCAGAACCTAATTGTATCAAACACAGAAGCTCCTGGAGATGACAAAGTGGTAAGTAGTCTGGCTTTTCAAATAAATACAAAGGATGAATTCGCTTATAATGCATATTCCTTCTAAAATGATCTTTTCTCAGAAAAGTTCTTTTGGTATCAGGCAATTTACCATAGAATGTCATGGGTCCCCTGAAACAACTAAAATGACTTTGATTTACATGATGATATATGGTATTTAAATTTGGCCATAGTGTGTTGCTTAATAGTAAAAATGTTTTAGTATGTCATTGTTGTTTTTACTTCAAATGATTCATGGTTTCAACTTTAAGCCTTGTGTTTTGTGTATATTTCAACTGCTGTTTGTGCTGTAAAAATGCTGCTTTTAATTATTCATGGTTCACCAACATGATTTTACATTTTCTGGCAACAATAAAATCACTACAAGCCTTGATCATCGTGGGAAGAACTTTAATGGATTCTTTCTGGCTCTAATATGGGTTAGGAAACAGCCTGAGGCCAAATATATGAAATAGCAATGCTAGCAAGTGGCCATTTCTCCAACTTTGCTTTCTAGCTCAATATGTGGAAAAGAAACAAGTAAAAACCCTATAAGAAGTATAATTGATGACTAGGGCAAGAAAGATTTAGAAAACAAAAGCATGACAGTATCCAGGAAGGTAGTGAAAAAATAAAATTTAAATAATATTAGAGTTTCCAAAAATGCAACATAAATAACTAGTGGCCAAAGCTTTGGTGTTCTTGTTATTTTCCCTGCCTAGTTTATTCATATATATTTAGATGGCAAGGGTTTATTGTTGCAGTTAAGATTTTTATGGCAATTATAGTTTTATTCTTTTTGATTTAGTTGAAGTGTAACTGAATTAGATACTAAATGGAAATATTGATCATTACTTCTGTTTCTGTTTTAGTCAGGTAAAAGGGAATTAATTTAAACTAAGCACAGTAAGTATATGTGAGACAACTGTTTATGTTGAGGTGTGAGATGTAGGAAGGATTAAAGAATTAGAGTTGTACAGTATTCTAAGAGGCTTTTTTTTTTTTTTTTTTTTTTTTTGAGACAAGGTCTGGCTCTGTCGCCAAGGCTGGAGTGCAGTAGCACAATCACAGCTCACTGCAAACTCTGTCTTCCAGGTTCAAGCGATTCCTGTGCCTTAGCCTCCCGAGTAGCTGGGATTACAGGTGCCTACTACCATTCCCAGCTGATTTTTGTATTTTTAGTAGAGACGGAGTTCCACCATGTTGACGAGGCTGGTCTTGAATTCCTCATTTCAAGTGATCTGCCTGCCTCGGCCTCCCAAAGTGCTGGGATTACAGGCATGAGCCACCACAATGGGCAGGTATTCTAAGAGATTTTTAATGAAGGACTATACATCAAGACTATAATTTATCTCCAGGTACCAACCACTTGACAGTTTGCTTGTGTGGCTACTGCGTTAAATTATGGGGTTTCCATAGTCGGGTACGCAGGATTGACAAAATAGATTTAGTTCCTGCTCTCAGAGAGCTTATCTTCTAGCACACACACAAAAAAATGGCATTATCCGCTTGATGTTGTTCTTTTTCATAATTTTGTGTTCCTCTCTGTATTATCCCTAATGCAAATTGTTTTCATTTCAGTATTCTGCGAATGGCTTCACAACCCAAACTGTGGGCGCTTCTGCTCAGGGAGTTTGTGGCACTGTGGGATCAGGAATCAAAAACGGAGGTCAGGAGACCATTGAAATGGTGAAAGGAGGACACCAGACCTCAGAATCCTGCCGGGGGGCTGGCCACCATCACACCCTGGACTCCTGCAGGGGAGGACACACGGAGGTGGACAACTGCAGATACACTTACTCGGAGTGGCACAGTTTTACTCAGCCCCGTCTTGGTGAAGTGAGTTTTCCTAAGTGGCCTACAAATCTATTTTAATTTCCTTTAAACTTTATAAATAACTAACTGGATTCTGACTATAATTTTCAATTAATTATGAATCTACTAATTCTACTAATTGAAAGCTATTATTTTTCCTCAATTTTGATAGAGTTATGTTCAGATTTAAGTGGTTATTTACTTTCCCTCCTATTTTTTTAATTGAAAGAATGACTAAATAATGTGTGATGAGATTTAAATTACTATCTCATGACTTTGTGCTAATATTTCCCATCTGACAACTTGTACCTTAGAAACCAAAAATGTGGTACCAGCAAGACGAGCACGTACCATCACTATGTCTATCTGGGAAGATCTGAGCCCACATCAATTTGTCTTCAGTTTAATGGATGGATGTCACTTTCAGCTAAAATTTTGAAAGGGAAAGTAATGACTATGTAAAATGAACACCTGTATACTTGCTGCCACATGCGTGACTTTTAGAAACATGCTATACTGAATTTATAGTGTGATGTATGAAACAGACCAATCATGTGCATTTTTTATGTGTAGGAATCCATTAGAGGACACACTCTGATTAAAAATTAAACAATGAAAGGTAAATCAAAGCAATTACTTTTATGTTAGTAAGTTTTGGTGTTTAAAATAATAATAATAAAAACGTTGTGTTTTTCCCCTTGGCAGAAAGTGTATCTGTGTAATCAAGATGAAAATCACAAGCATGCCCAAGACTATGTCCTGACATATAACTATGAAGGAAGAGGATCGGTGGCTGGGTCTGTAGGTTGTTGCAGTGAACGACAAGAAGAAGATGGGCTTGAATTTTTGGATAATTTGGAGCCCAAATTTAGGACACTAGCAGAAGCATGCATGAAGAGATGAGTGTGTTCTAATAAGTCTATGAAAGCCAGTGGCTTTATGACTTTTAAAAAAATTACAAACCAAGAATTTTTTAAAGCAGAAGATGTTATTTGTGGGGGTTTTTCTCTCATTATTTGGATGGAATCTCTTTGGTCAAATGCACATTTACAGAGAGACACTATAAACAAGTACAGAAATTTTTCAATTTTTATGCATTTTTAAATTACTTATCTTCTATCCAAGGAGATCTACAGAGAAATTAAAGTCTACCTTATTTGTTGCATTTGGGTGTAATGACAACAGCCAATATAGTGCAATAAAGTGTAATTAATTCAGGTCCGTATTATAGACTATTTGAAGCACAACCTAATAGAAAATTGTAGAGACCTTGCTTTAACATTATCTCCATTTAATTAAGTGTTCATGTGGTGCTTGGAAACTGTTGTTTTCCTAAACATCTAAAGTGTGTAGACTGCATTCTTGCTACTATTTTATTCTTGTAATGTGACCTTTTCATTGTGCAAAGGGAGATTTCTAGCCAGGCATTGGCTATTATTACAATTTCATTTTGGTGGAGTTTAGTTTTAGGTTTTATTGTATATAAAATCCTGCACTGAATCTGTGTCTCCTCTGTTACCTACTTTTGCCAGTGAAATTTAAGTTTTAAAATACTTTCAGAATGTGTTTTTACTACTGCAAGTTTTTGGTCTTTAAAATGTCAAGTAGCATCTCTATCTTTCTGTCTCTTTATGTTTCTCTCTCCTGTTTTTTTTTTTTTTTGATTTGCATATGGGCTAAAGAATCCAAATATTTTAAAAATCTGTCTCTCTTTTCTTCTCTCATAAAGTGAATTATTCCTTTTTTTTTGTTTTATGTAAGTGTATATATTCTTGGTTTTTCTTGAAATCATTGTAATGTTAACTTTGTTGTTTCAGATATCTTGGTGATTGCTTCATTATCTCTTCAACAAAAAAAAAAAACTTTAATTTTGCCATTGAAACTGTAGAACTATGTCATGCTTTTATTAGAAGCAGTGCTCTATGTTAACAACAAGAATGGTGTAATTAGAATTGGGATGTGGATATTTACTGTATGACAACACATTTACAGTTCTTTAATGCAAGGATGCAGTTTAAAAATGCAAAGTAGTGATGGTTTTTGAAATAAGCTTTAAAATACAGGGATCTTGAAAGCTCCCTGGGGTAACTATTTTATAACTTAGATAAAATGGCTAGTCATATCTATGTGTTTGTAAAGTTTTTTTAAAATATTTTAAGATTACAATTTTAACAAATGTAGAAATGAGCCAAACTATTTAAATTTTAAAACAGTAAAACAAAATGAAACTTAATAGCCCACAAAGTTCCGGTCCATGTTTCATGACTTATTTTAGTCAATGAATTTTCTATGTATACTAAACATATGGACATTTTAAATGTGTTTCTAATATTTTTGATATCTATAATGTGCCTGTCTTGAATTCACAAGATTGGGTTATAACAATTATTTGCCAAATTAATATTGGGTAATTATTTGATAACCAGCTTATCAGTAGTTTTATTGCTGATCAGGCAAAATAGTTTTCCAAAGTTATTTTTAATAAAGTATATACAAAATTCTTATATATTACTAGTCATGATAAAGTAAATTAAGCAGTTTTTAAAACTTAGTGTGAGTGTTAATAACAGGTCTGATATAAGTTTAAGGGATTTTGCACTTCCTGAGTTAGAGAAGTAAGACCCCTTCCTTAGATTCCTGTTATACATTTTTTAAAATGTAGAGTTTGTTTTGGAGACATTTTCAGTGCATTGTTATTGCCATATTTATATAATATGACTATTCTAAAGACTGTGATGCCATGGGGTATTGGTTAAGTTGCCTGCTTTTGCTTTGTCTGTTTTCATCATTTTAAAATGGGGGATAATAATGGAACTTGTTTCCTAGGGCCATTGTAAGTCACTTGAATAAAAAATAGTTTTGAAGCATGAGAGTCATACAGAGTGGTCCACCTAAAAGGCACTCCTGATAATAATAAATGATTTTAAACAAGTCACATGTACAGCTCATTTCATGTTAACAAAAGGTCAATTAAGAAAATAAGATACTGAAAAGATTTTTCTTTTCACTGTAGAACATGTCTCTTCATAATGATCACCTGATGACTGGGTCTTATATGTTCAGTTTTTCAGAATACGTAGTGCAAAGATTGCTGAGGCATTCGTATGGGATTGCCTAGTTTGAAACACTGTGAAACTATTAGGTTCAAATTGGATGAAAAGCAGAACATCCACTTCTTAAAATGGGCACTAATTCTAACACCCTATGAAAATTATGTGTATTTTAGATTCTCCCTGTCAATCCCTTCCTTGGCTTCTTCCCTAGCTGTCCAGCTAGACATTAGCAGTCACTTGCCTGGGAGGTCATGGCTGTTTGGCAGTCGTCACAGTAACCCCAAGTGCTAAGACTTCCAAGTAAGAGTGTCCTGATGCAAATTCCGGCTCTATCCTTACTAGCTGTGGGATTTGAGAAGTCACTTAAGCTTTCTGTGCTTAGTTTCCCTACTTGTAGGACCTGTACTGAGGAGGGTAGAGGAGTCTACTTGACAGGGCTTTGTCAGAGTTAACTCATGAAAAGAGTTGGCATAGAGTTAGCACTCAATCATGTACCTTAGCCACTGCTATTGTTCTATGAGCAGAGAACGCCTGAGTTGGGAATAATTTAGCTTCAGTCTCCACTCTGCTTTACTGCTGACATCTTGCCATGATGCTCTTATTCACCTTTTCCAGAAGCCCGACCAGTATTTCACAAGTGATGGCCTTTGGGAATTTCATGGCTCATAGTAGCTTCCAGGTCTCTCATTCATGGTATTCAGCAAGTTACATCTTATTCATCCTTAGCCAGAAGTCAGTGTGATAAATCTTGATGCTTAACTGAAAAGGCAGGTAAAATTCTCGAGGAGGCAAAATCATAAAGAGTTTCCCGAAGAAATGGCTGGTGCTTCTTCAGCAAATGGAAAGCAACAAGATCTGTTCCATGCAGTGTGTGTCTGGGGGCTGCTGGTAATCATTACTTTTTCTTTATTCCCATCTTAAGACTGTTTTTATCTTGGATCCCAATTCTGTTTTGCCAAATCTGACTTTGACTACAGGCTTCCCTTTTGTCTCCATCTCCATTCCTGGACTCCAGATTGAAGTCTTGACGACTGACTTTGCTCTGATCAGCCACTTTAGTACCATCCCCAAAATAAAATGCTTTCCCTTCTTTGTGCCTAGAATCATCTTGTTTTCCACCTCCTTAAATACTTAAAGCCCTAAGAAGTTACCTGATATCCATATAAACCTACAGCTCTTATATCAGCTCTTCTGCGAGCCCCCTGTTAACCTAGCACTTTAAACTCATTATGCAAAAAGACAAACACATACTACCACATCAAATCAGGTTCTCCTGAGTTACTTACACAATGGTGACCTTCTTCCACTTACTTAGGCTTGAAACAGAGAATCCTTGATTCCTCTCTCTTCTTTGCATAGCATCCTCTATTTTTTGCCAAAAACTGGCAAACTTTTGAGAATTGTAGACACAATTTCATTCATTAAATACTTTGTACTGTAGTCATTTGATGCCTTCCCAGTGCAGTCATATGTGGCCTTTTAAAACAGAGTCTAGAAGGACTGTGCTTCTATGAGAAAGTGCAAGATGAATCAGCCACTGTCCCCACCCACACACTTGAATGCAAGTCAAGACATGGTGGATGTAAGGAGTGGGCTAATGCCTGTAAAACACATCACACGATGCCCGGCACATAGTGCATAATGCATGTTTTTAAAAAGCTTCAGATGATGTGAAAGAACTTCAGGACACTAGTGAGTGAACTTCTGCTTCTGCTACTCCCAATCCAAGTGTTCATGAGGTTGAGGTGTACCCTATGTCAGCTGTTCTCACTCTTCACTTCATCCCTGATCGATATTCCCCCCCACCAGTACCCCAGATTAAATCTTCAGCATCACTCAGCTCCAATGGTGTTTGTGCTTCCAATTTCTTCCCTCGTCTCTCTTTTCAAGCGCCATCAAAGAGCAGATATGATCATGCCATTCTGCCTAAGAGCTTTCTATAGGGTTTTAGAGGATAAATTCTAAACACAAAATCACTTTTAAATACAGATGCTCCTTGACTTATGATGGGGTTACATCCTGATAAACCCATGGTAAATTGAAAAATATTACAAATCAAAACAGCATTTTCCATTTACCATATCTTCAATTTAAAATAAGCTTATTGGGATGTAGTCTTATAAGTGTAGGAGCACTTATAAGTGTAGGTGTCATTTCTTTGACACCATCATAAAGTTGAAATGTCATAGATCAAGCCATCTTAAGTTGGGGACCTTCTGTACTAATTTCCCCAATCTCCTTGTATCCTTCATTTTTCAATTTGTGCCTTCCTCATGATTAGTTCTCTTTTTACAATGTCTTTACTCATTGTCTCTTCCTTTGTAAAAATATTACTTTTTGAGGATCTAGTACAAATACTATTGCCTAGACATTTGTGTGTCTAGAGCACATTGCTGTAAAGTTTTCATCTATAGGTTTGTGTGTGTGTGTTTCTTTTCTTTCACGTAGGACACTAAGGACCAAGAAAGGTGTTCACAATTGCATGCCTATACAACTCTGGCCATTAATTTTTTTTTTTTTTTTTTTTTTGAGACAGAATCTCGCTCTGTCACCTAGGCTGGAGTGCAGTGCCATGATCATGGGTCACTGCAACCTCTGCCTCCCAGGTTTAAGCAATTCTTCTGCCTCAGCCTCCTGAGTAGCTGGGATTACAGGCACTTACCACCACGCCTGGTTAATTTTTGTATTTTTAGCAGAGACAGGGTTTCACCATGTTGGCCAGGCTGGTCTTGAACTCCTGACCTCAAGTGATCTGTCGGCAGTTGGCCTCCCAAACTGCTGGGATTAGAGGCATAAGCCACTGCACCTGGCCAAATTTTGATTCATCAAATTGTATTGCCCAGGTCATAAAGGAAAAAAAAGAAAGAATAAAAGTTGGGTTTTTTATTCTCAGCACATACTAGTTTTCCGTGGCATAAATTTTACATTATAGACATGATGTATGTTAGATTCTGCACTGAATTGTTTTTCCTCATAAGACATTGAATGACTAGAACATCAATCATTTGCATTCACAGCTTAATACAGGAAAGTGAAGTGTTGAGATTTTGGAATCCCTTCTCCCTTGGGATAGTGAGAGGGGCAGACAGAAGGGGTAGTGTCTGAATATTGTGGTTCAGGCCAGCTCAAATCCTACCACCAATAATTGCACAAACCTACTTGTAGCCACCAATAATTGCCCCATATTGAAATGTAACCCCCAAGGGTTCTCATCTGTCTTCTTGACCACTGTATGCCTAACATGTAGAGCAGTAGACACTGAATATATTTGGTGTGTGATGAATAAATGGATGAATGAATAAATGCACATGTGTGTTAGGTACCTGACTAAGATCAGACTGCATATTGCCTAAAGAATTCTTTTTCTCAGCTTGAAAATTTTTAGCCAATGTGAAAATTATATTTGTGACTGTCACTTCATCATTGCCAGGTTCAAACACTGCAGTGAATTTTTTTTTTAACCAAAAGGCCACTCTCTAACCACCTGAGGAAAAGCAACTAAAAACCACTTATGTTTAGAAATTCAAGAAATGGTTCTTATGAGTTTGCCAAAATTCCCATTAGTTATTTATAAAATGTTATAAGTCAGGCCTTGCTTCAAAAAATATCTTGAGAAACCACAAAGCAAAGAAAGTGGCATACATCTACGAGCTTTTTCCATGTTAGGCTGGGAGAACATTCTGTAACAGGAAACCACCGTGCTCATGTGTGCCCTGAGAGAAGAAAATCTTCACACAAGAAGTAGAGAATAGGGAAAGAAATGCGTAGCAATGAGCCTCAGAGGCAATGCCTATATTGTGCTGTGAACTGATAACGTTACTTGGAAGATAACATGTTAAGAGGCAGTTCCCAGCCCTGCTCTTCTCATGTAGGACATGTAGGACAGACCTATGTGTTTTGATTTCTGGGGAGAGGGGATCAGTTGTATGACTCCGTTTATTATTTCCTCTTCACCAGTTCTGGTTTTCTAGGTTTGAGGACTGAAATCTTGAGAAGTAGGATCTGATCTTCCTTCCAAGAAGCTCTTCTCTCCCCACCTGTCGTTGTGTTCTTTACCCCATTGATAGCTAAGGAGCAGAACCTATTACTTTTGCTTAAATGTTTTAAATTAAGCAAATAGATACATTATGAGGCTGCATTTTAAACTTTAGATATTTCAAATAAGACATGCAATATAGAGTCTTAAGGTAAAACAAAAGAGCATAATGCTAAAAAACAGGCAACAAAAAGGAAGCTAGAGCTTTGAAGTAGATAGTTAGGTAAACAGAGCACTTCTACCTTATTAAAAAAAAACACACCCTAAATCTTGTTTTATAGAGGAATTTTACTGTGTCATGGATTTGGAGCATACTCTACTCCTCAAGCCATTTGGTATATCCTAAATTCTAGATATATGTGAAATTAAAGAAGAGATACTCACTGATGTGCCTCCATATGGAGTGATAGTTGGTGCATGGGAAATGGCAAGGGCTGTTTTGTTTCCTTCTCTATTCCCTTTGTGACTGTACCTTTGTATCCCTACAGAAAATCTGGGCATAGCTGAGAGGTTAGAATTGTGGAGTTTCTGCTAGCCACATCTTTTCTGTTTACTTATTTTGTCAGGATTCAAGGGAGAGGACAGAGAAGAACACTCACTGCTTTTCAGTTAACAAATATTAAGGCAAAGTTGTTGATATATTTGCTTGTATAATTTTTAGAGTGTGTTTCACTGACCATCAGCATCAGAATCACCCCTGGTGTTGCTGAAAATAGAGATCCCTCATGAATCAGAGTCACAGGAGTAACAGGCTAGTGGGGGAAAAGTACAGAAGCCTTCACTTTTTAATACATTTTGTAGGTCATTTTTTCTTACTCTAAAGTTTGACAATCATTGTTAGGATTTTAGTAACTGGGTTTATTGATTATTTGGTAGTTTATGAAACTTAAGTATTTAAAGTTTGCCTTTTCATATAAAACATATTAAGCAAAATGCTAGAAATGTACCAAAGAGTTGAAACACATTGATGAGTAAAATTTCACAATGTCTGCAAATTTAGCATTTCAGAATGTACATTGTTCCCTGTGATTTCTGCTTTCTACATGGATGTGAACTAGAGAAATAGTCTTAAGGTAGGAATGCAGAACCAAGCCACACAGAAAACATTTCATAAAAATTAACAAGTTTTGCCTCATAAATGCTGCTAGTCGAGAAGATGTATGCAAAGTAAGTTGCATATATTTTTAAAAATCAGAATTGCCAAATCTCCAGAGATAAATAGAACTGGAAAGGTCAACAGCAGGTGGAACAAGTGACCGTCCAGAAGGCAGCCACTGTTTGGCATCACTGTTCTGTTGTGTGGGACCTGTGTCAGGTGGGGTAACAGGTACTGCTCACTGTGGTGGCCAGGAGCTTCAGAGGGGCCTGTGAATCAGGGATGGGAGATGAGGGTAGGGACGAGACTTTTCAGCTTAAGGAGGGTTTCCCTGGGAACGGGGCCAACTGGAAAACTCCCAGGCACCAAGGACATGAGATAACCGATAGGGAATGAGAGGCTCAGAAAGCCAGAGGTGAAAGGAGCAGAGGGTGTCAATATACACAGATGTGATGCAGAATTACCAGCGAAATCAAGTAAAAGGGATTTATCCAAAAGAAGTAAGAGAATAGTATAAAGATTCTACTCACATGCAAGGATGTTTGTCTCAGTGGCATTAAATATATGAATAATTGAAAATAAACTAAATGTTCCATGACAGGGAAGTAATTAAATGATGTATGATCCATTACTGTGATACAATGTACCATAATTGAGGACAATGGAAACAATGATCACACACAGACTTCGTAGTCAGAAAGACGTGGATCCAAATCTCAGCTTTGTTCTTGCTGTGTTACCTTGGGAAATCACAGAAACCTTACATTTCTAGCATATCAAATAAGGACAAATTAGGAATAAATTGTATAATTCACATAAAGATCCTAGCTTACTGCTTGGCTCATCAGTATATCAATAACCAGCAGCTATCACTATTGTGATATGATGATGGAATATCATGCAATCATTTTATTTTGAACACTTTAATTAAATGGGAAAAGACATAAAATATAGTAGTATTTTAAAACTAGGATAGGTTTCCAAATTATTATAATCTCACATTTAAATAAATATGAGACTATCTGTAATACACTAAGATATTGAGTGATAAATCCTCGGTAAATGAAATATTTATTCATTGTGTGTTTCCATGTTTTCATTTTACCACAAGCATTTATAATTTATAACATTGAGGGAAAAGTTCATGTAAATGAAATACAGAGCAAGAAAAACTCACAGGCTTTAGGATTTGGGGAGTTTACAGGCCTGTGAAGAAAAGCCTTTTCATCTTAGCTTTAATAAATGAAGTTTTCACTGAACATGTTATATTTACAGTAAATGATTAAATTGAAAGCAAAAAGAAAATACTGTATCATCTCACATGATCATAACTGAGTGCATTCATATGCTTTTGGTCTTAAAATTTTACTTTAACACACTTAGGATTTGTCATCAGTAATTTGTTATGCACTATCTAGACTACGAATAGGTATTAATTTGCTAGAATTGTCAAATGAAATATTTCAAGCAAAGTTTGCATAATGAATGCAAGTTTAAACCAATTAAATGTGTTCACTTTTTAGCAAGCTAAGCTGCTCCCTATTTCTTCTGTAGTAGACGCAATCAAAGTTAATCTTTGCACAATGCATCGCATTCTCTATGCCACCTAACAGAGCGGTCTGGGATAGAGCCTGAACTTTGGGTCCCTTGGGGCCCAACAGGCAAGGTTCAGATCTGGGCTCTACCACAAACCATCTGTGTAACCTGAACCTCCCTAGTCTTCAGTTTCCTCATCTGCTTTAAAAAAATTGCTAGAACACAGTTCTATGTAAATGTTCGGTGTTAAAATTTATTTGGTATCTACTATATGTAAGATATGGCCTCTGCTCTCAAAAATATGTAGTCCCAGAAGTGATATAATATGTTCACAGAGATGTACTATTAATAAGTGCCACAAAAAATCTGTAGTGGAATGTTCTTACAAATATTAAGTGTGCACGTGTGTGTGTGTGTGTGTGTGATCTTTTTTAGTAAGAGATGTCCCAATCCCTTCACATTTAGATCATTACAGAATTCCTTTGGAATCAATGGCAAATGTCCTCCTGTGGGGAGCCAGGTGTACTATGAGTTTCTCTTATATTCAGGGAAGAAAGCTGTCAAAAGCTTGCTTGTTTTAAAATTGTAAACAAGTTAGTGCTGGACATTGGGAATTTTACCTTCTTATAATAAACAAAGTCAATTTCATTACTTGTTGAGCCTTGTTCTGGCAGGCAGTTTAAGTTATTTATTAAATAAATAAATTGAGTCCTTTTGAGGCTTCCTCTTAAGTTTTCTTAGGGCAGGTTTGGTGGCGACTTTAGGGCTAACTTAAGTCCTTTGCTGAGGTGTGACTCCACCAAATGTCCAGAGTTTTCAGAGGAAGATCTTTTCTTTCCACTGCCTCAAACTTCAATAAGTTTGCTACTCACTGAGATGCCTTATGTGCATGGGGCTTTCTGTGGAAAACAAGAAATGGAGGCTGTATTTCACACCTGGGGTGATGCAGTGTGGGATCGGGTGGAGCTCTCTAGGAATATGTAACAAAAAATTGAGTTAATCAAGAGGAAGGAAGAGATCAGAGCGGTGTGTAGACAGAAAACTACAACAGGCTGTCTAGAATACCTAGACAGTCCAGGAGCACTCTAATATCCCTCCACACAGGGAATGGGACACAGCCTATTTCATTTGAATCTGAATTACAGGATTAACAAAAGTGAGCACTTGGGAAAAGAACCTCCGGCCATACTTCTAGTCATTAATAACCATCTTTATCATACTACTAATACTGCAGCAGATGAAATTAACATTTTAAAGACAATAAGTTTTTTTTTTCACAATAACTCTCTCTTTCTGTATAAATTTCCTATTAGAAGAGCTGATACAGGTTTAGTGGTGTTCGTAGTCCTACTTATTCCAGTTTAAAGGTCAATCTCAGTGTGGTATGATATCTGAAAGAAATACAAATCTAAACCCAGAAGTTTTAAAAACATAATACAGTTACTACATGTCTTCTAGTAAGAAAACTAGCAGAAAAACACAGAGTTAATAACGTGTTTCTAGCAGGAAAACACAAAGTTAACATACTTATGTTATAGCAAAGCTTCTCAAAGGCAACAGAAGGCAAATTTGGTTATCTCGGGACTGTGAGAGAATGTATTGGAAGGATATCAGAAGTTTACAGATTCGATAGGCGTGCAGTGAAATAGGAAGCAGAAACAATAGATACTGTCTTATAATGAGGGCAATACAGATAATCTCCTATTTTAGTTGTCCTCATTATGGTGGTTGAAGTTTCTTTGCAAAAATAAAAGAAACAAAATCTCAAATACCAGTCATTTTCAGTATGTTAATGCAATTCTTATCTCACACAAAATTTTTATACAATCATCAGTTAAATTAATTCCTCTTTGTTGCCTAACACATAGAAATCTAGTGAGGATACGTATGATTATAAGAACACTTCTACATAATAAAAATAATCCTGAAACCCTCTATATGATTGATGGATTCATAGTCTCACAAGGCTGTAAACAATAAGGTCTAGGACATTGAAATAATTTGGATGCTTTCCTGGAGACCAGAGCAGGATTTAACTTGCAGATACAACTTCATTTTCTACAATTATAATTAGATATGCTATTTCTTCTAAGAATAACGTTAATAATTTTAACCCTGCAATACATTTTAGGTTTAAGCAGAAAAGAAAAAAAAAAAGGCAACACTTTCAGTTTTAATCTTTTTTTAATTAAAACATTAACATTTCTAAACATTTTCTTTAAGAGAAAGGGATTGAGGATTAGGCATTTGTGCCCTCTGCATGAAAATATGTGTCATCTTGGAACAGCACATTTAAATAATGTTCTAAAGCTTTTGAAAAAGCAGACTGGAAAACTAGATTCATTATGTTGCACCTAATTGTCCTCTTAGCATTCTAATACAATGCTAAGATAAAGCTTAACACTATAGATGGACTTTCATATTTTCTTTTATTGAGCAATGAAAACGATGTTGCTCTAAAACTATGTACTTTTGTTGAATAGCCAAGAAATAATAAGTAAAATTCAAGACTCAATGTTGGCAATTAATGTATCTCAGTTGCCTTACTGATACCTTATTATTTTTATCTACTTTACATTTTTAAATTTCCTAAACCTTCTTTTTCAAAAGGAGGCAGCGGATAAACATTGATTAAAAACACAAAATGCTTGTCTACTCTCTTTTACTATGTTAATGTCAACAAGCAAAGACCAGGATCAGGGAGCACATACCTCCCATCACCACTTCACAGCTGCCTAAGGGACCAACCCCAAGAAAAGGGCTGACATTAGAACACATTACTCTCAAACTTTCTAAGAGCTCTTCAGGATTACTCCTGTCATGACTTGTACCACCAAAAATCTAAACTTCTCAGGTTATCCATTGTCTCTGAAATTCTTATTCTCTTGGGTATGGTGATTATACAATTTAACTTCCAAGGTAGAACACTTTTTAGAATGAAACAAGGTGCTATTAAGAAACAGATACCTTGGAATGACATTAATAAGCCATGACTGTACAGGACAAACTGAGATTTATGATCTAATCTTTCATCCATTTCTGTGCCCTCATATGCTTCCTTCTGCCTTCTGAAATTCATAGTCTGAATCCAAAAAAGTCACCCTAGACCCTTAATCTCTTTTCTGACCATTTTCTTCACCCTGTTACTCTTATTCTTGAGTGAAAAAAACCCTCAGGCCACCCTCTGAGTATTACTTTCCCCAGAGACCTATCAAGTGGTGGCCAATTTTTCCTTCCCACATTCCTGGGACAGGTAGATGTCTTCCTCCCTCATCACTGTCACTGGCAATGAGGACCATTCCTCCTCCCTCCTCTCCAAAAAAGAAGTCTCACATTTTTTGGTGTGAGTCCACTAGACCACAACACCCATCATACCTTCTTGCAGACACCTATTGGTGTCTAGAAATTAATAGACATTTAGATACTCCTCCTCATTCATTAAATATTTCAGCACCTAGTGCACTATTTTTTATGTAATTCACCAATCTGCTCTGTTTTCTTCAAAATGTAACCATCCAAATCCTCTGATAGCTCAACTCCAAAGACCTTTTTGCACCATCTCCCTTCATTTATCTATTCTCATGCCTGTATTTTTGATTTTCCAATAACCTCTAACTGTACCACATCTAAAATTGAAATTTCAAGCATCATAATCTCTAAAAACTTCCTGTTAGCTTTCTAGTTCTCTTACTCTAGCACTCCTATTCCAAATATTTAGCAAAACTGGAAAGCTCTATCACTTCATAGGCTCATTGATCTCATTTTCTTCCTTTCTCAGCTTAAATTTACTTATTCATTGTTTTCATCCATTGTCCCATAACTCTCAATTCCCTCCGCTTTCTCCCCTCCTTTGTAATCACTTGGCAAGACCCCATTACTTGATAAACACCATTTTCTAATTACTTTGTGATTTTTACTTGAGCCCTGGAACATGGGGCCCTGGGACTCTCATTCTTGACCCACAGTTGTGCCCTGTTACCCAAGTTCAGGGATTTTGCAAACAGTGAGACACAACCCAGTGGAGGGACATAAGATTAATTTCAGAGGTGACAACATGCATTATCAATGAATTAGAAGACGAGAACAGAAATTGTCAGAGTATATTAGACATAGGAATGGTAAGTATTGTTCACAAAACATTTGCTCCAGATTGTATATATGAATTGCAGAAGAGTTCACAATATTAGAAATATTTCTTATAGTGGATTAGAGTCAACAATTCAAAACACTGACCTAGTCAATTTTCTATTTTACACTTACCCTTTTCTCAAATCTCTAACCTGCCTTTCTCACTTTACTCCTGATTTCACATACAAAATAGAAGAAAACTCCCTTAACTTTCCACCACCAACAATACTAGACTATCAACATCTGTACCATATACACTGACTTATATCCTTATTGGATAAACTTTCTTCCTATTTAAGGCAGCCACTCTATTACTACATTGGTTCCTATGAACTTTTGCTTCCTCGAGACCTTTGTTCATGAAATGAAACCTCTGTCTCCCACATCTTTAATTATTCACTTTTGCTTAGATCATTCTTATTAATAAACAGAAATGTCTAATAAAAATAATAGGTATATGTACACAGTAGTTATTATGTGCCATATCCTGTTGTAAAATTTTACATATGTTACTTATTTTTATTCTTACTCAAATTAGGAATTCTTTTTCTTACTATTTTATGGACTGAGGCACAGAGGGTTAGATAACTAGCTCAGAATGACAATACTCTGATGTGACAGAATCAATATTTGAACTAGGCAGTCTGGCTTCTGAGTCTGAATTCTTAATCACTATGCAATTTGCTTCTTTCATGTGAATAAAACTTCTTTACTAAGTTTCACTTCAGCTATTTTTTTATTTTCTCCAGTTCCCTTTATGACACTGTAGCAAATCTCTTTTGTGCGGCACACCACAACCCCTCTTCACTGGGTTGTGGCATAGCTGAGGCTGATGGCTCCTTTTATGCTGCCAGTGCCCACCTGCAGCACCTGTGAAGTGTCTCTTGGTCTGTGTGTGGGTATGGCTCCAGAGGTCAGAAGAGTTATTGTTCCTCAGGGCCCACTCTCAAAGGGGAACAGGAGTCAATGAATATGTGTCCTAGTTTCCAGTTTGTTCAGCAGACCCCCCCAGTGGTTTCCTGCTTTCTAGTATGCATGCTTTTGTAATTTTCTTTCTCTGGAACATGGGTAGGACTTATGAGTTGCTTTTCATCAGTGGAACATGGCAAAGGTAACAGAATATCATTCCTGTGACTACGTTATATAAGACTCTATTTTAGAAGACTGGAGAAGAAGTTTTCCTTGCTAGCTTGGAAGTAACAGCCATGTTAAGGAAGTCCATGTGGTAAAATCCTCTAGAAACTCCAGGTAGTCTGTAGGGCTAAACAGTGGCCTCCAGCCAATAGCCAGCAGAAAGCAGGCCTTTGGTTATACAGCAAGACGAAATATGCCAAGAACATGACTGGGCTTGAAAATGAGTCCTTCCCCAGTTGAGCCTCCTGATGAAAACACAGCCCAGCCAATGCCTGGTGAGATTCTCAAGCAGAAGACCCAGCTCTGTCATGCCTAGACTTCTGATATACAAAAACTGTGGACAATAAATATGTGCTGTTTTAAACATATAAGATTTGGGCAGCTTAGGGTTACTTAGTAATAAATTTTCGTTTCAGAATACAACTCTGAGATGCATTCTACATCATATCTTAGGGGGTATTACGCACAGGATTATACCCATGGCATAAATCAGCTCAATAACACACCTCTTATTGATTTTTATATTTTCCCATTCTCTGCCTCTGCCTCTGGGTTTATATCCCAATAGACTAGCATCACTCACATCTGTGTTTTAGATTCTGCTTTCAGGAGAACCAAGATGTGACAGGCGTGGGGGAACAAGGATCTGAGAAACATCTTCCTCTGTCTTGTTTTCTTCATTCTTCTACCTAGTCTATCTTTGGCTCTCCACAATCATATTTTTCTCATTGCCACTCCAGTAAAACTTAATTTCTTGTTATCACCAATGACTTTATACATATCAAATTGAATGGTCAGTGTTTAGCTCTAATCTCACTTGACTCCTCAAAAGACTGTGCCAGAGTTAATTACTTCCTCTTGTTGACCAACTGTCCTCTGGCTTATGGGACACCATGTTCATAGGATGCTCCTCCTCAATCACTGGCTGCTCTTCTTAGTCTGGGGAAGCTGGTTCCTCTTGCCCTCCTGACTCTAGGAAGTGGAGTACCCAGGACCTCTGTCTGTATTCACTCCCTAGCTTTTCTCTTCCACTCCCAAAGTTTTAAATAATACATCCCAACTGGGATCTATAATAGGCATCTCAAATTTCACATGTTCAAATAAAACCCCTTGATTCTTAGCCCAAATTATTTTCACTCACAATATTCCCCATTTTTTCATTCTATTCACACAATTAGTCCAAGACCCTTGAAAGGCACCCTTTAGTTTTAGTCTTCTTTTTCTCACAACCCATCTCCAATCTATAACCCTGTCCTGTGAGGCCTAACTTCACGTTATATTACAAATCCAAGTTTTACTTCATCTGCCATTTGTTGCCTTCTACAACCTGTGTTCTTGCAACAACCATAAATGATTTTAAAAATGTATAAATCAGGTCATGCCACCCTCTAAATCCTTCAGTGGCTTTTAAGAACAGATGAGATTAAAACAAAACCTAACCTCTTTAGGCCATTGAGTTGTTTTTTATCTTTTTTTTTTCTACTTCTTGTTCTAGTACCCCTCATTACCTCAATTCTGCTCCAGCACCTGTGGGCTTCTCTATGTTCTCTGAACATACCCAGCTATTTGCACAGGGCTTTTATACTTGCAGTTCTTTCAGGCTAGAATGCTTTTACTCCAGGTCATCAATCTCTTCTATCATTCAAGTCTCCAACCAAAGTTGGTATCTCAGTAAATCTTTCCCAGGAATCCTCTCTAAAATACCCATTTCTCAGGTTACTTAAACTAGCTCAATTGTCAGGGCTGTTTGATCTTCCTAAAAGAGGTGTGTCAGAAAATTGTTGTTTCAGGCATTATGCGGTCATCATTGTTAATTACATGTGGCCCGATAACGTTATTAATGTTCCAGTTGAGAGTGTGAGCTAGAAAGACAAAAAAATCAAAGTGTGAGCTAAAGAAAGAGATTAGGACAAATCAAAACAAAAACAAAACCCATAACCTCTAAGTAGAGATGAATAGAGCGATTTCAAAGAGAAGTAGGGTTTGATTTCAAGACTGGCATAAACCCTTGACTAATAAGGTATTGTATTGCCGCATTTAGTATGAAGACAGTCGAAACACCTTCTTTGTTCCATGTTTACTAAAGCGTTAGATAATTATTTTGGCTATCCAAGTAAGAAAAGAATACCAAAATAATGTGAGGACTTTTTTTTCTGCTAATGACTGTGGACATCAAAGTAAATTGTGAGAGTTTTGTCTATTGCAAACAGAGGAAAATCTTAATGGCAAGTATAGTCTACGTGGAAGCCATATAAAACATCAAGATCCAGGGCTTAGAATAAGTACTCTTTTCCTTCACATGGGAAAAAGGACCATTGGATGCTTTCTAGCCATAAATATTTCACTAAAGATGGGAAAGATCTGGACATGAATGCATATGTGGGATAAATACTTTCTTGATGTAGGTTTCTACTGAAACTTGTTTGAATCAAAGGAGAGACATTGCAAGTAAGAATAATGGAGTACAGATAACAACAGTCCAGGCAATACAAGGGGTAGAACTACAGTACCTTTTGTTATGCCTACCATGAAAGGACCTCATTAAGTATGCAAAAGTAGATCTAAGCCTTTCTTGTTAAAACACAGATTAGACAGACTATATAAGTGCTGCAAAGAAGGCTAAGAAATGGTGAATGGAGATGTGCTTCTAAATCAAAATAAAACAATTTTTTAAAAAGGGTTAAGAAACTTCTTCTTACAAAAACCCAGAGACAAGAATTCTTCCAAAATTGGTCTCATCATTTCATGGGTTTTATATCTCTGTCATCACATTTCAGAGTCAGTAAAGAACATTCAGGTTCCCAGTGGTGCACATGCTAATGGTTATGGAAACACATTTTGAGAATAATTTATCTAGAACGAGAATTGCCTCTCTGACCTGCACATTAGAGTATCCAGGGAAGCTTTTAAATAACATAAAACATGCAATATAGAGCTCCCATCCCCAAAGATTCTGATGTAATTGGTTTGAGGTGGATTCTGAGGTGGGGCCTGGTGGCTGGTGTTTGTTAAAAGCTCCCCAAGAGACGCCAACATGCAGCCAGAGTTCAGAACTATTCCTCTTGATGATAATGCTCCTAAATGTGTAACTTCACTTGTGGACGTAACAGGCCTTAGTCAGTTCTGGCCCAGGTGCAGCTGAAACTTCCCACACCTTTGAGTCATTTGCAGAGCTGGGCCTTTGTCTTTCACGACAATAAATTTTATCTTGGCAACCACAACAAAACTTTAAAGGGTCCTTTGGTTTAAAAATTTAGATAGTAATGCTCTAGAGAAGATAATTTTGCCTTCTTCTTTCTACTTATAAATTTAGCCTGTGAAACAAGGACTTTCACAGTTCTTATGAAAAGGAGGAATAGAAAGAAAAATTCAAGTTGTGTTTTTAACAAATAAAAGATAATTCCATTCAAAGTGCACAAAATTTAATTTTTTTTGTTTGTTTGTTTGAGACGGAGTTTCACTGTTGTTGCCCAGGCTGGAGTGCAATGGCGCATTCTCAGCTCACTGCAACCTCTGCCCCCCCAGGTTCAAGTGATTCTCCTGCCTCAGCCTCCCGAGTAGCTGGGATTACAGGTGCCTGCCACCATGCCCGGCTAATTTTTTGTACTTTTAGTAGAGACGGGGTTTCACCATGTTGGCCAGGCTGAAATTTCTTTTAATAAACATTTAAATAATGTACATATTATACATAATAAATAACTTTTCATTAACATTTAGTAAATATTATTGTTACAAAACAATAAAGAACAAACAACCCAATTGTACTTACAAATGGAAAATAAGCATAGGAAAAATTACTCAACATCAATAGCCATCAGAGAAAATTCCAAACACAATGAAACATAATGTCACCAGGGAAATGCAAATGTAAACCACAATGAGATACCCACAATGGCTAAAACTATAAGACTGACAAAAATGTGTTGGCAAGTATGTAGAACAACTGAAATTCACATATATTACTAAGGAAGAAGTAAGAAATTGGTCTGGTAGTTTTTATTAAAGTTGAGTATAGCATCTATCCTATGACCAGGTAGTTCTACAAGTAGATATAAATACAAAAGAAATGAAAACTGATATCTTACTAATATATTCAAACACATTGTATTAATTTAAAATATGTTGAATGAAAGAAACCAGACACGAAAGCATTGATACCATGTGGCATTCAGCCTTGAAGATGGTGTCCAGTGATCTCTGCCTCCTGGATGTCACTTCCCTGTGTAATGCTCTTTCCTTAACTGTAGACTGTTCCTGGTGATTTACTTCTACCAGTAGAATTCAGCAGAGGTGAAAGGGTGTCACTTCTGATACTGAGTTACAAAAAGACTGTGACTTCCATTTTTGGAACTCTATTTTTCTCGCATGTTCTGAGGGAAGCCAGGTATCCGTGTTGTTTGATCCCCTAGAGAGGCCCTTGTGACAAGCAACTGATGTCTCTGGTCAACAATCATCAAGAACTGGACGTCTGCCAGCTGCTAGATGAGTGAGCTTAGAAACAGATCCTCCCTCATCCAGCCTTGAGATGAGTGCAGCCCCAGCTAACCACCTTGATTGCAGCCTGTATGACAGCCTTTGAGCCAGATATGGTTTGCCAAGCCATGCCTGGATTCCACAGAAACTGTGAGATAAGTCCTTCCTCTAAGCCACTACATTTTGGAGTAATGCACAAGTGATGTCTAGTAGATAAAAACTGAGTCAGCAATAGATAACTAATGCAACGTGTGATTCCATTTATGTGAAATTCTAGAGAAGTCAAAACTATTCTTTTGTGACAGAAAGCAGAACACTGGTTGCCCCAGGGTAGGGATGAGTATGAACTGGAGTGAAGGAAATATTTTAACCTGAATGATGGTAACATAGGCATATATGTTTGTCAAAACTCATTGAACTGTACATTTATGGCCTATGAATTTTACTATATATAAATTATTAAGAAAGAAAGAAAGGTCAAGAATATTATTCTTTGGCCAACTGGCTGGGAATAGGTGTATGGATCACAATAATTGGATCAAATGGGAAAGGAAAAATAATTTTCGAAATTATCCAGTTTTACAAGATTAAGAGGCCAGAGATTTGAAAAACACATGGACCTATCCCAAGGCGACTACATCAAACAAGTCGACAAATAATTCAAAACTTCAGTTAGTCTCTAAGCAGAAGGGGTTAGAGTCCCTAGGTTGGGCCGCCTTGGAACCTTGTGATTCTTGGAACAAATCTTGCCATTTTTATAGTATTATGTTGCTGCTGAAACAATTTCATTTTTTTTGCCTTGATAATAGCCCAATACAAATATTTATTGTGAATTAAAGATCATTTCCCTCATTTGTTCAAAATTTAAACAAAGAGTACAAGGGAGGAATAGGATACAGGCCCTTAGAGAATCTTGGGAGAAAAAATCTGGCCTACTTCTGGCCAATGGCCGTAATACAATACTTAATTCTGTGAATTGATGAGTTTGGAAAACTGCCACTGGGAGAGCCTGGCAGAGCAAGGCTCAGACCACCTTATTGTAAGAATAATTTATATGTTGTAATAAAGAATGTGGTAGAAAATAAGATATTCTTTATCTTATGTTTTAAGAACATGTGTGTGCTAATCACTTTCCAATCCCTCTGAAGAGTAAAAGCCCAACTCTCAGTGTAGCAAGTGAGAAAGGAGACGTTAAGACTGGCCAAAATTGATGTCAATTATCTTGGGACTATCACAGAAAGGCAGTTCATCATAACAGCGAAAAGATGCCATGATCATATTCATGGTGCTTGTCTGTTTGCAACTTCTTTTTTTCCACCCATCCTAGGATATGAGGAGTGGGGGGCAGGTCAAGGTCTCTAATTTCTTCTTAGATCTTTGGGACAGTACAGCAATTTAGCACATAATTCATTATTAGAGGGTCCAGATAATAATCTGATCACTACTTAATATTGTCTTGAGCAGGAAATAAAGAAGTTCTTCTGGCAGATGTCTTTTCTCCAATATATGTATTCTGAAACTTAAAAAAATGATTACTTCAGGGGCCTAGCAGGACAATTTTTGTCAGGGAGTCTCATTTGAAAAGTGAAGGATTATAGTAAGTTCATGGCTTTCCTTGGCCATTGTCTAAACAGAACTTGAAAACAGGGAGAAATAACCAATTTTATTGAACTTATCAAGAATGCTGCAATCTTACTAGGAGGGGGAACAAAACAGTCTTTTTGATACATGCCTACGAACCTACTAGGACTATTACTAGCTCCTCAGTTTTTAAATGTTCAGGCAGGACCTCTGTATTAGAGTTGTTTAGAGAAACAGAGATCTGGTATAACCCGTCATAGATGTGTCTAAGTCAAGACTAGTGCTTAACAGTTAGGGAGGGGTGTAGCTTATAACATTTGAAAGACAGATGCAGATATGAGCCTTGAAGCAATGCAAGAAAAGAACGGGTTATTGTTGTGGGATTGCGCCTACTCAATGAACACTAAATAGCTAATTGGTAGAAAGCTACCCCTCATCTAGAGACAAAAGGCTTGGGAAACTGGGCAGGCTGAAAAGAAAAGACAAATCAAGATGAACAAATCTTGAGGTAAATAGCATTAATTAATATGTAATTTTGAACTAATAATAAATGACTGTTGAGTTAAATAATTTGCTAGCCTATGGGGAGCTGGTGGCAAAAGTTGCCTCTCTGCTCCAGAGCTAGTTAATAGGCATCTAAGCTGGGGGATACACAACTTCTCCAGGCTGATGTTAAGGAATGGTCATCCTGAACTTCTGAGAAAAAAGAAGACTGATGGGGCAGTGAATCAGGGAATGATGCTGGGATCAACGACACATGAGGCCTGGCAGTCAGCCCACTCACACCTGTAACCCTCACTCTTGAGCAATGCCTTTTGAACAGACAGATGCATACAGTGAGTTCCTGGAGACATGTGAACATGCAGGAGAAACTGCAGTCTCATCCAGTGGAAAGATATTTTTCACTCTAGAGGAAATCAAAGTGAAGAATTATGTGATGATCCTGAGATGAGGTGGATAAAAAATTCACCCTGTATCAGGGCTTTGTTATATGGCTTTAGTTTAGTTGCTATAAGAAGTTATCACTCACACAATAGGGTTTTGTCTTTTGTGTGGAAAGTACCATTCCTTCCAGCCAGTGGGAAGTTACTAGAAGATTGCTCCTCCCTCCTTAAAAGGACTGGTTGGAGAAGAGGATATTTGTAAAGGAGTCTGAAGATTTTAGTGGAGGAAGAGTAACCCCATTGTAAGAGATCTTGACTCATTAATTAACAAGGAGAGACTGGAAGGGAACCTTTCTGAGCTTGGCACGCCCTATTTGGATTAAACTATTGTAATAGTATTACTTAGACTGGATAATGCTGAATTTGAGAAACGTACAAATGTCCGACTCTTGAATGATTGTTGCCAAGGTTATAGTGAAAGTCACATTTCTGTGGATGGGTGTGAGCTTTCTCCTGAGAGGAAGGGATAGTCCTACTGTCAGTCATTCTGGGGAGATATGAATCCTAGGATGAGAAGTGAGGACATCAGGAGACCCACAGCAGAATAGGGGGAAGGGGAAATGTCCTTGGAGGCCAAGGGTCATTTGGATCTAGAGTTGAGGTCCTCATTGCTGGGTGGAGTAGCATTCCCATTGGATTGAAATTAGCACTAAGTGCTAATTAGGTGCTTGCCATGGGTAAATAGGTGAGAAGGAGGCACACAGCGATTCTAGGATGGCTCTGGTAGTCGGCAGCAATGCGATATTTATAATTGACTTTTGACTTAAACCTTCTGTTATCCTCAAGGCCCCAGCAGTCTTTTGAAATGACCAAAATGTGATGGCTGTTCTCAATAGTGCTCTGGGAAATCTGCAGAGCCTCTAGTCACACTGCAGCTATTTATCCTAAATAATATTCCAAACATGCTTCTGAGTTCATGTCCCACGGTGGAACTCATTTTTGTGCCACAGGTGTAAACAAATCTTTTACTTGTTTTTAATTCAAGCTTTTTTTGGCATAAATTCCTCTGCTCTTTCTCTTAAGTTTGTCTCAAACATCGTACAGTTGTCTTGGCAGTATTTTGTAGGAGTGTTTGAGGAAACCTACAGTTGCCATGTCTCCTTCCAGGTAAGCCACCGAGATGAGTAGGTGTGTTAGACTAGCACCTGTTGGTGCTGAGTTGTGCAAGGCAGCCTGGTTCATGGGCCAGAGGTCAGGTCCCACCTCCTAAGATTAGTTAGCTCTTCCATAGCCAGAGATTTCTCATAGGTCCAGAGTAAGAGTACTCTTCTTCATTATCTTGTTTGCTTTCTGCTGAAAATGTTGCAATTCATCTGAATTCCTGAAGTTTTGTTCTTTAGTCTAAAGTCAATTCCCATTTTTGATCCTTTGTTATTGCTGCTCCTACCCTTCAAACTAAGAACATAACAAGGGAAAATAATAAATTATTTTCCCATTTTGGCTCATTACCCTTTCAGCAGTGACTTCCAACTGACTTTGCAGTTTGAGGGATAGGGTATTAAGATAAAGACAGTTCAGAAAACTCTTTATGCTTTATGATACCTCATGATGATTTAAAGTTAATTTTATAATAGAAAGCATCCAGTTCTAACTATATCTAAACTGAAGCTCATATTTAAAAAAAATCAACAAACTATTTTAAATCATAATTTATATGGGAAAAATATAAGCAAAAAATATAAGCAATTTAATTTATCCTCAAGTCATATTTATGTTGTAGTCTGTAAAGATCCTTCTTTATATGATAAAAATGCATTGCTTTTTATTAGGACTTAGATTAATATACTCATGGTGGGCAAACAGGAAATTCCAAAATCATTACTAATACTACATTCAGTTATTAACGTTCATATTGCACCTAGAATTTTGCAATACAAGTTAAAAATATCCATAATATGTTTTCTTCCAGTTTTTCTAAAGCAGATTCCTACAACTTTTATTTTGCGGAAGCTAAAAATGGAAGCTCACAGCAATTGTCATACTAGTCAGTAGGCTTAACAATAAATATCCTCTATTACACAGCACAGTCAAAACCACCAGAGGATAGCAATTTTAGAGTTTTAGTCTTTCAAAGGACAGTCCTAACCAGGCCAGACTCTCATAAATCTGAAGATAAAGTTGAAATCATAGAAAAACTAAGAATAGTTAGAATAAAGAAAAACACTTCAAAGTCTTTCGTTCCCTAGGTATTAAAGAAAGCCATATTACAGCACAAATGGGTTCATATGTGCAAACTCACCAAAAGTGACAATTTTGTAACAGTAGTTACTAACTCTTTTCACACATTGAATGGATGGTTCTCCATTTCTGTCAGGATGAAATTAAATTCCTCAGCATGGTTTGTCATGAACCATCTTTCTAACCGAATTCCCAGACATTCCATGTAACCATTCTGAACCAACCCCTTTCTGCTTTCTTAGCCTGGGGCACTCTCACAAGGCTCTCCAGAGCTTCTCATGTCCTGTTGATGTTGTGTTATCTTGGAGCATTCTCCTACCCTTTCCCTTTTCTTTGCTGGGCTTATCGCAACATTTTGCTTCTTCAAAGCTTTCTTCAGCTAAGTTAGATCCTCTCCTCTAAAATGCCTTAACACCTCAACCCTTCACTCTAACAGTGAATTCAAAGTGGTGAGCGAGGGAGATTGGTGCTAGCCATCTCCTTTACTCATCTAAGTTCAAGAAAACCATTCTACTTGAGTTTCTGAGGGCTGGGGGGCTGGAAGAGACTTTGAGAAGCTTTCTCTGAGGTCATGCTGGAGGCACGTGGAAGATGGGAGGTGAAAACGCTGGAGTGGAGAGAAGTTTGGAGAACTTTCTCTGAGACTGGAAGAGCTCTTCCATACAGAGACCTCCACTGACGGGTGCCTGGGAGATTCACACTGGGAAGCTCAACTTAGCGTGTCTGAGCCCTTAAAGCTGAGCCTCATGAATTTCAGGGAAGCCCCAGACTTCAGGGAATACATGGCTTAGACGACGAGGAGTCTATTAGACTTGAGCCAGAGTGAGATGAATGAAGGTCTTTAACACCCTTTCATGATTAATTGGCTGTCTGAAATTCCTGACCTTGGAACTTTTGAATGGACTTCGAGGAGTAGTATCTCATGTCTGAGAGGGATTTCCTCCTGAATCCAGTAGATGGGAGCTCGGGGAACATAAAATTCAGTTTAGGGAGAAATAAGAGAATGTCGTCCTGGTGTTACAAACGACATCTCTACTAAAAAGTGTAGCCTACTGGGCTAGGAATGATTGTCTTTCGTCCCTTTCTGACTTTGAATTGCTTCCCACAGGAACTGGATTTTATGCATTTCCTTTCTTCCATGCCCTCACACAAAGCTTGGCCGACTTTGGGCCCTGATAAATAGTCGTTGCATGATGTAGAGTCTGTAAGCCTCGTTTTAGAAGATTTTGGGTGGTAGATATTCCTTTGACCACCTGAAAAATTTCATTTTGGTACCAGTAAGTAGTAAACCAGTAATTTACATCTAAGAACAAAGTCGTTTTTAGAAGGTTCATATGAGTCCCCCAAACTGACGGTTAATAGAGCGCTGAGTGTAGTCACTCATATTTTGGGTGCGTAAAAATTGTTAGATTAGAATTTCTTAAATTTGGTTTTAATTTCTGACATGCCAAAACCTGTTTATCATGACATTTGGGATAAATTCCTTCTGTCGTGTATTTTGTCATGTTAGTCAAATCTGGAGAGAATACAGTACATGTATCTTGCTTTAATCTGAAAACATTGGCAGAGTTTGTTCAGACGTCGAAGGGGAGATCCGCTGATCCAACGACAAGGGTGTTCCTGGCATCCAGCAGAGCCCGTGTCGAGGCAGGGATCCCTGCGGGCGGATTGGGGTTCTGCATTGAGATGCACCGCGCAGCGCCGGCGATGGGGCCGCCCTGGGACGATCTGGGCTGCCAGGGCCTCTCTGCGGGCCGGGCGGGGCGGCAGCGCCGCGGGGCAGACGAGGGGCGTGGGAGAGCTGGCAGAGGGTGTGCCAGAGACCGCTTTCCCGAGCGCGAACGCCCGGGTGGGTGCTGGGGAGCAGAGGGGCAGGCTCGGGCAACTCCTCAGCGGCGCCGGCGATGATAAAACTTGAGAAATAACAAGGAGTGGCCTCTCCGCGTCCTCTGGGTCCAATCCGGTTTCAGAAGTGAAGTTGCTCCCGGCCAGGCAAGCCTGAGAGAGGCCAAAGACACTTAAAAACAAGCAGCGGCGAGAAAAGCACCTCCCGCGCCCTGAACCTCGGCAGGTCTCGCTCTCGGCACCCTCCCGGCGCCCGCGTTCTCCTGGCCCTGGCGCCCGGCATCCCGATGGCCGCCGCTGGGCTCCGGCGCTCCGTGCGCGGAGCCGTCCGTCTGCATCTGCTGCTGACCCTCGTGGTAAGCCAGATCTCGCCGGATAGGGCTGGGGTGGGGACGGGGGTGGATCCGCCCTGGACGCTGCACGGAACTGGGGACAAAGCGGGCCGAAACGTGACAACCGCGGCTCAGATCAATGCTGCAGGTCTGGTAGCAGCCCCAAGTTCGGGCCTGCAGGAGTGAGGAGAGAAGACGCGTGCTTGCGGGTCGACTCTGGACTGAGCTTTTTGTTTTGAGATACCGTGTTGGATTGCTGGAATTCTGAGTCGCGCTCAGGCTTCGCTGCGCTCTGGCGGGCGCCGTCGCGGGTTGGGCAGGGGGTTGGGATTCACGCTTCTCCCCAGGTGGTGGAGCTGGTGGTTGGAGGGCGCCTTTGGGTGGAGAGGATCCCTGAGATCTCAAAGCACAGACTTGAAATGGGATTTAGGGGCTGCCCCCTCCCCCGCTCCGGGTCCCAGTTGACCTGGATGGGTTCGTTAGTGAGTGGAGCCGGGGCTGTGTCCCTGGGTCCCTTGGTGGGGCTGCCCCTGAGAAGTGGGTTTCTCCGTATCTCCCCTAAAGGGTATTCAGAAGCTCACCCAAGCGGTCCACCCTCGCCAGCCACCCAGCCGGGGGCGGGATGTGCCGGGGGCGCGAAGGTGTGGGAAGACCGGGCCAGAATGCGGGTTGGGGTCGTGTTGTGTTTTGGGGATGCTACCGAGGTGTGGAGGCTGGTAGAGGGTGACAGTGGTGGGGGATGACGGATGCGGTGGGGTTGCGTCGTACTTACTGCGGCTCCGGGGAGGACTGCGCGGCCGAAGCACAGCCTGGGGTCTCGAGTCTACGGAAACCTGCCGCCCAGGACGAAATCCTCTAGGAGAGGAAGTTAGAGACGATGCTCTGAGAACACGGGCGACTTGAAGTGTTCGGAACTGTGGCGGCGCAGTTACACGCGAAGCTTCAGGCTGCAACAGAGTTTCATTCCGCACGCCCAGAAAGGAGCCGCGGACCCGCGGACCCGCGACTTACCCGCATCCATGGATGCGCATGGGGTCCGATGGGAGCGAGGTCTATACCCGCGTCGGTAGTGAGCCGAATCTGGTCTCGCGGATTCTTACTGCTTCCTGGCCGTCCACCCTGGCAAGTGGGAGTGGGTCCAAGGGTTGTCCTCCCTTTAGGTCAGCGAGATATGAATATGGGATTGGTAGTTATGATCTACGATATGTTTATGGAGAAGGAATTGGACAAATAAGCGCATCCATTTGCCCAGGAACTGTTCCAACAAAGTATCTGAGCTTATTAAATGACTACAAATGGAAACGGCTTACAGAATGTGTTCTTTTGTAATATATTTAAAAGCGTTTTCAGCTTTTCACTTTACAAGCATGCATTTGGGGTTTTGTGTTTCCTTTACGAAGGGATTGAGGATGGGGGAACGAAACTACGGGTGCTGCTCTCAGAATTTCTCGCATTCGCTCGAGGCTCCCAGAGGCCATGGAAGACAAGGAGCTTTCCCGGCAAGGCGTGGGTGGGGGTGTCGGGCTGTGGCAAGGAAGAAGGTGCGCGTAAATCTAAATGGAGGAAGCTTCAGCTTTGATCTATGACATACTCGTTTAAGATTTTTTTTTTTTAAATAATTCCACTGAGTCTAGGTTGAATTCTGTATCTGGAGACTTAAATACCGGAAAGTGCACAGAAAATGACAATTTATTTCATCTGCAATTGTCAGTTTACAAAGACTTGCAATTTCGGACCAGATGGGTAAATTAACACTTCTCTTGACCATCTCATGTATGTATTTCCTTCCTTTTGACTCATACGACTCTCAACTTTTCAATATAATATTAATGACATGGCATTTTAGAAACACTTTTCATTTTATAGAGACTTTAATGGATATCTTTAAACCATTACTTATCTTTAAAACATTGCTTGTTCTAAGGAGACAGCTTTTCAAAGCAAGTCTTTAACAAGAATCTGAGACTTGTTAAATTTTAGTCTTCCCAGTAAGCAGCCCAACAGGTTGAGGAATTTTCCCATTCTGCATTTTTCCTGTATCTCCTTCCCACCCTGTACCCCACCACACTCTGAGGTGTAAATACAGTTTCTAATAATCACACGCACAAAGAAAAAAAAATGACAGGGAGATACTAAAAAAAAGAAGTATATCAGAGCATCTCACTCACTATTGTAAGTTTTTGATTGCCTCAGAAAGTGTTTTTTCCTCTTAATGTAACCAGAATTGTTAGGGATGGTGGAAACTAATTTACATGAGATCAGTTGTCTTCTGCCTGTTACAAATAATAAGATTCTTTTAAAAATATGTGTTAATACTGTTATCAAATCCACTTTAAGAATTATGTTATCTAGTATACATTATAAATGGCACATACTTGGACACAGCTAATCCATCATTTTGTTAAAAGGGCTCCTCTTCTAAAGGAACTAAAATAGTTGAAACGTTTGCAATAACTCCCCTCAAATCTGTACTTTTCCTCTTTGGAGTATATGAACTCTGCCTGCAATCTATGTTGATAAATAGGCATCCAAATTTTTATATTTGATAGGGTTAATGTGAATAATATGAGTCCTTACCAGAAAAACTTGTGATGTTTTTGCTCTTGGTAATATTTGATATATTCATCATTTTAAAATAAAAGGGAGGATAGTAATTTCTAAAGACTTTTACATTTGTGACAAGAAGATTAAGGCAAATAAAGGAAGTAGATGAAAACTAGTTTTAAAACTGCAAGCTTAAAAAAGTCAAAATTATAGTATACGTATATTTAGATTGATGCATTGTCAGCTACCTTATTAAAAGGAGATTGTTGATGTTCCTATTGAGATACAGCTAGATACGGAAGCACGTTCTGAATAAATAAATGTAAGCTCATGCACATTTTTTGATCCTGTTGTAATTCCCATGGCAGTCCTGTTCCATATATGGTATCTGTGGTGACCTGTAGTTAATCATACTTTCCTTTGAAAGTATGATAGCTGCAATTCCCATCTTGTAATGAGTTTGGGTAGAAATAAATTTATTAGACTCATCTAAGTACTGAGAATGTAGAGCAGTAAATCTTGCAATTTACCTTTGAAGTGGTAAGAATTTGAAAGGTAAAATTTCCATTCTGCAGAAGACTTATGGCCACAGGAGAAATGAAGAGTTTAAAATTCTGTAATTATTGTGTTTAACCCAGAAGATCCACTTCACATTTAAGACATTCCATAAATTTCCATTCTTTTTCTTCTCTACTGAAGTAGGGTGTCATTTTAGAAAGCCTACTTTGTGTATTTACTATAAAATTAAACAATGGGGTAAAAGTGAAACAACTGCAGATAACACCTTTAATTTTTGTTCTCTCTTTGGCATTAAATTTTTCAGTCAGGATTTAATGATTCATCTGATAAGATTTCTATCATGCAATTAATACAATTTGCTTAGTACTATAAAATGCAACAAAACTATTTTGCTTAGGCTGCAGTAGGTAATACTTTATATTATCATTTTTAAACTTTGTTATATTTTAATTTAAAATATGGGCATTCTTGTATACAGAAGTTATTTTTATTATAAAATATCTTTAAAGGTCATTAGTTCATCATCATTAATATACTAGTGTCTTTACATTTTTTAGTTTATTTTATTTTCAATAAGGCATCCAAACCTCACAAAAACATAGTATCAAATGACTTCATAGTTTCAAGAAACATCCTATAACTGAAGTCTATTGAATATTATCCCTTTCAAAAGTTGTGTTAATGCATTAACTGTACATTCTTTCTAATAATATCTTATGCAGCAATGAAAATGAATGAACTACTGCTATATAGTTAGGAATTTTAAAAATATTAGTAGTGTTCCATTTCTTACCTTGAATGTGAGTAACCTAATGTTCATTTTATTACTTATTAAAACACACACATGCTATATGTAATCTTTGGTATTTATAATATATTTTACGAAGAACATTTTTTAAAAAGGAAAGAAATGAGCAATAGAGGGTATCAACTAAACTAAACCTCTTGAGTATAGACAAACCCTACTCTAATTGAGCAAGTAAAAAATAGAAAAGGCATGGATAAAACAATATTAGGAATGAAAAGGAAGTATAGTTTTGGAAAGAACAGATGTTAAAAAGTAAAGTAATATGAATAGATAATTCCAATTAATTTGAAAATACAGACAAAACAGACAACTTCTTACAAAATACACATTACCAACATTGACTTGAGGAGGTATACAAAATTTAAATAGACCTATAACCATTAAATAAATTGAATTAGAAGTCAGAAAGCTCCACACACACTTCTTTAGATCCACCAGGCCCAGGTTTATGATAAGTTAATTCTTTCAAAATTATATGGAACAGTGTACTTTATGTAAATTGTTTCAAAGAACAGAAAAATACAGAACTCTTCTTAACTCATTTTATGAGGATCGTATGAAGTTGAAAAATAGTAGCCTGATCTCACTTACAGACAAATATGTGAAATGGGATAAATTGAAAACAAACCAATATATTCGTAAGACATAAATATATTATGTTCTTGTAAGGCTTATCTCAGGAAAGGAAACATGGGTTCACATTAGAACGTCTATTATTGTATTTTAACATAGTATCAACAGAGAAAATGTATCAACAGAGAAAAACTGATTATTTCAAGAAAGTGGAAACATTTCATTTCAAAAGAATTCATAGAACTCATAGCACACTAAGAATGTAGAGAATGAACTTTTTTTTTTTCGAGATGGAGTTTTGCTCTGTTGCCCAGGCTGGAGTGCAGGCTGGAGGTTGGCTCACTGCAACCTCCGCCTCCCAGATTCAAGTGATTCTCCTGCCTCAGCTTCCTGAGTAGCTCGGATAACAGGCTCGTGCCACCACGCCCGGCTAATTTTTGTATTTTTAGTAGAGACGAGGTTTCACCATGTTGGTCCAGCTGGTCTCGAACTCCTGACCTCATGATCCGCCTGCCTTGGCCTCCCAGAATGCTGGGCTTACAGGCATGAGCCACCGCGCCTGGCCAAGAATGAACTTTCTTAATGTAATGAAACATATCTAACAACAATGAATGAATGAATGAATGAATGAATGAATGTTACAAGGAAAAAAGAAAAAGACTCATAATTAATGGCAAAATTGTAAAAATATTCTCTTTAAGTTAGAAACAAATCCATAATGGTCAGTACAGGTGTTTCTATTCAGCATTCCAGAAGAGGTCCTAACAAGCATATCAGATAAAAATGAGCAATAATGAAAGACTTGTAGGATTAAAAGAAAAGAAACCTCGTTGTCATTTTGCCAGCGACAGGATTAACTACATAGAAAATGCAACACTATCTATTAACAGATACTAGAACTAATAAAAGTAAGCAAGTTTCATGGATATAAGCTTAATATTTTAAAATGATTTCTATATATTATCAAGGGACAACTCAAAAATATGTTAAGAAGAATCCCATTCATGACAGCAACAAATAAATGTATGTAAGATAAATGTAACAAAAAATGTGAAAGACCTTTAGAGCAAAAATTGCAAAGCTTTATTGAAAAGCAAACATAATTCGACTGAGTGCGGTGGCTCATGCCTGTAATCCCAGCACTTTGGGAGGCTGAGGCAGACAGATCACGAGGTCAGGAGTTCAAGACCAGCCTGGCCAACATGGTGAAACCCCATCTCTACTAAAAATACAAAAATTAGCTGGGCGTGGTGGCAGGCGCCTGTAATCCCAGCTACTAAGGAGGCTGAGGCAGGAGAATTGCTTGAACCTAGGAGGCAGATGTTTCAGTGAGCCGAGATCACACCACTGCACTCCAGCCTGAGCCACAGAGCAAGATTCCATCTCAAAAAAAAAAAAAAAAAAAAAAAGAAAGAAAGCAAAAAGTAAATATAATTCATAAGTAAGTGAGAATGAAACATGTTCATGGATGAAAGGCTCAAGAGCCCTAAATGTCAAAATGTCAAATCCTCTTTAAATTAATATTTAAAGGAAATGGAATCTCATCCACATCCTAAAATAAATTTTTACAGAACTTGGGGAACTGATCATAAAATTGTTTTGAGAGTCAAAGTCTAAAAAGAGCAAAAATACTACTTTAAAAAAAAAGATTGAGCAATGGGGAACTTTGAAGTTTTTGAGTATTTGGTATACATAAAATTTTTATAAAGATGTGTCAAATGAAAAAAACAAAATTGAAGCACTCTGTTTATCAGAAGATTTCATAATTAAAGTTAAAAAGCAAACTAAGTAAACCTACAAGAAAAAAAATAAATTTAACAAGTGCAAACAATAGATAAGTGATTAAAGGAGAAGAATAGGCAATTTACAGAAGATAAATGGCAAATAAACACAAGAAAATACAGTCGATCTCACTAAAAATTAATAAAATGCAAATTAAAACAGCCATTAGGTTGACAACATGGGAAAAGTCATAAAATTATTTGTAAGGGAGGATATGGGAAATAGAGAGATTTAATATGCTGAGGGCATTATTAGAAATTGATATTAGTACTTTGGAGAGCAACTTGGCAATAGCTAATAAAATTGAAGATGTTCATGTATGGCACAGTAATTTCCGCTTTAGGCAGAGCTGTTCACATAGTGTCATTTGTAATAGAAGAAATGAAAAGCAATCTAAATAACCATCAATAGGAGAATGACTAAAAATAAACTGTGGTACATTTATGGAAAAATCTCAAACATACTATTGGGTGAAAAAAGCAAATTGCAAAAGGATGCATATAAACACATACTACCCAAAACTAGCTTGTATTTTATGGGCACAAGCATATACTATATAATAAAAGTATAAAATCCTACTGAGGAAGTATAAATTCTAACTTCTGAAAACACTATTCCCTGGAGAAGAGTTGGAAATATAATAGGGCATAAGACTTTAGCTACATCTGTAAATTTTAATTAAAAAATAGAACAAAAATTGCAAAATGTTCATTTTTTTTAAAGATCTAGATGGGCACTGAGCATTTATTATGTTTTAATTGATTTAAATATTTCACAGTTAACTGAGATATTTTGAAAAGAGATGTGAGTAAATATATATTGGGCATAGCTTTCTTTTTGGGATTCAAAAATACTAACTACAGAGTTATGATATATTTCAACCAATGGGTGGTTTGTTGAAGGAAACCATTTTTCATCCCAAGGTGACAACTATATATTTAAGGAAAATATTTAATTAAGCATATGTATGATACGGTTTTTTTAAAAGGGTAAATGACTTATTACTTCATTGTCCCAGTTTGCAATCTGGTTATTATTTTCTGAAAATGATTTCTTGGCTTATTATATCTAAATTAAACAGCATTGTTACATGTTGGCCCTATTTGTCCATATTTTTGTGATATTTTTGTTTATTCTGACTAATTCAAGTGAGGGTAAGGTGAATCTTTGAGAAGTACAATATTTTTAGATCACATATGAGAATAATTGTGATAATGTATATATTTGTATATACATATATTTACAGTTATGTTACCATGAGTTAAAATATTTTAATTTTGTGCAGAAATCTGTTTCATATTTGATTATATCAGAAATAAAATACTTCTTTGAGGTTATTATACCACTTTATTGTGCTGAAATTACTTCTGTGAATTTATAAATTTGAAAGGCCTTTCACTGCCAATTTGTAGAAGTGATTGTGGGAAGTCATTTTTTTGATCAATGACAGTGTCCTTTTTTGTTTTAAACTGCATTATTGAGATATAATTTACATTCCATAAAATTCACCTTTGTTAAGTGCACAATTCAGTGAATTGTAGTAAATTTGAAGAATGTGCAATAATTACTACAATCTAATTTTAGAAGTTTTTCATCACCTTAAAAATAAGCCTCATACCCATTTGCAACCACTTCCCATGGAAATTTACTTTGTTCCTGTATATTTACCTATTGTGGACATGTTATGTAAACGAAATCGTACAGTATGTGTTGTTTTCTATCTAGTTTCTTTCACTGAGTATGTTTTGTAGGTTTATCCTTGTTGTAGCATGCATAGAACTTAATAAAGTACTTTTTAGAGCTGAATAACATTTTGTTGTATGGATTGTTTTCACTTTTTGCCTATTGTGAATAATGATATGTACTGTGAATATTCATGACAAGTTTTTGTGTGGACTTAGATTTTTATTTCTTTAAGGAAGAGTGGACTTGCTGGATCATATAGGTTTACGTTTAACTTTTTGAGAAACTGCCAAACTATTTTCCAAAGTGTCTGCACCACTTTACATTTCCTCCAGCAAAGTGTAGGGGTTTCAGTTTCTCGACATCCTCACCAATACTTGTTATTTTCTGTCTTATTTATTTTAGTTATTCTAGCAAATAGGTATTGCATTGTGGTTTAGATTACCATTTCCCTAAAACCTAATGAAGTTGGGCATCTACTTTTCATCTACTTTTTGGCCATTTTAATATCTTTTTTTTGGATAATACCTATTCTGATCCTCTGCCCGTTTTTCTGTGTTATTTATCTTTTTATTATTGAGTTGCAGGAATTCTTTAAATATTTTCGATACAAGTCCTTTATTCGTTTGAATTTTCTTCAGGCCGGGCGCGGTGGTTCACGCCTGTAATCCCAGCACTTTGAGAGGCCGAGGTGGGTGGATCACGAGGTCAGGAGATCGAGACAATCCTGGCAAACACGATGAAACCCCGTCTCCACTACAAAATACAAAAAAATTAGCCGGTTGTGGTAGCGGGCACCTGTAGTCCCAGCTACTCCAGAGGCTGAGGCGGGAGAATGGTGTGAACCTGGGAGGCGGAGCTTGCAGTGAGCCTAGATCGTGCCACTGCACTCCAGCCTGGGGACAGAGCGAGACTCCGTCTCAAAAAAAAAAAAATAAATAAAAACTATTGTATGAGTTTTTGTATTTTTCACTTTTGTAAAGAAAGTGGCATTTTTCTGGAGAGCAGAAGTTTTTACTTTGAATAAGTATTATTTAAGAACTTTTCTTTATCACTGTGTTTTTGGTGTTGTATATAATAAATCATTTCCTAACCCAACATCATAAAGATTTGCTCTCAAGTTTACCTCTAAATCATTTATTTCTTACATTTATGTCTGTGGTTCATTTTGAGTTAATTTTTGTGTATGGTTTGAGGTAGGGGTTCAAATTCACTTTTTTTTCAGGAAGATATCAAATTACCCCAACACCATTTGTTGAAAAGACTATTTATTTCTCTTGAAATGTCTGGAAGCTAACCACAGATGTAAGGCCTTATTTCTGGGATTTAAGTTCTATTCCATTCATCTATATATTTATTCTATTTCCAGCACCACTCTGTTTTGATTATTGTAGCTTTGTAGTAAGTTTTGAAATTGGTAAATATGTCTTTCAATTTTTTTTCTTTTTCAATTTTATTTGGGTAACTTGTATTTCTAGAAAGATTAATTTTCAATTTCTTCAAAAAAAGTTATCTGGGATTTTTATAGAGATTGTATTGAATCTGTAAATTAATTTGGGGAATAGCCATGAAGACGGGCTATCTCTCTATTTATCTAGGTCTTTAAAAATTTCCTTCAGCAATGTTTTATGGTTTTCAGTGTATAATATTATACTTATTTGATGACATTTATTCCTAAGTATTTTATTCTTCTTTATATGCTACAAATCAATTTTTTTGCTTAGTTTTCAAATTTTTCAATGCTAGTGTACAGAAATGCAGTCACATGTTCATCTTGTATCCTGTAGCCTTACTGAACTCATTTATTTAGACAGTTTTTTAGTGGATTCCTAGGATTTTCTGTCTACAAATTTATGTCATCTGTGAATAGAAACAATTTTACCTTTTCCTTTCCAATTTGGATGCTTTTGATTTTATTTTCTCGTGTAATTTTCCTGGCTAGAAGCTCCAGTATAATGTTAAATAGAAGCATGGTGAAACCCTATGCCTACTAAAAATATAAAAATTAGCTGATCATGGTGGCGGGAGCCTGTAATCCCAGCTACTTGGGAGGCTGAGGCAGGAGAATTGCTTGAAGCCGGGAGGTGGAGGGTGCAGTGAGCCAAGATCATGCCATTGCACTCCAGCCTGGGCCATAGAGTGAGACTCAGTCACACACACACACACACACACACACACACACACACACAGAAGCAGTTAGAGCAGAGCAGACACAGAAGCAGTTAGAGCAGAGCAGACATCATTGTCTTGTTCCTGATGTTAGAAGAAATAATTCTGTTTTTCTCCTTTAAATATGAAGTTAGTTGTTGTTTTTCATAAATGAACTTTATCATATTGAGCAAGTTCCTTTCTATTCCTAGTTTGCTGGGGGTTTATTATAAATGGGTGTTGGACTTTGTCAGTTGCTTGTTTTACATCTATTGATATGATTTTTTTTTAATCTTTATTTTCTACTGTATTAATGTGACCTTTTAAATTCTAGATCTTCAGTCTTCCTGGTGAAGCCTGCAAAAAGGTGATACTTAATGTACCTTCTAAACTAGAGGCAGACAAAATAATTGGCAGAGGTGAGAAATTTTAAAAATCTTTTGAAAGCAGAAATTTAGTTTACATAGGCTGGAAAGAGCATGATATAATACCTTTGCCTTTTGGAGTTAGCCTGAATCTACTAATAAGAGATGTTCCTCCAGGGAGTAAACCAGAAGTTATCATTCTGTTGAAAATGTGAAGAGAGAAATATGTCATCAGCCCTGAAGATGTTTATTTATTTATTTATTTTTGCTAAATATTCCACCTGGGACAGATTTGAATTAAAGTGAAAACACGACTCATGGACAGCAAATGAATCCTTTGAGAGGTTGTTTCTTAACTGAGTAGTAATTTATCCATTTGCTTTATGTTAAGACAAGTAGTTGAAGACTGGGATGGATGACAGGTACATTTTGATATTTATATGCATTTTATTAGCTGTTACTAGAGGCCAGAAATCCCAGGGAAGAAAGACTCCCTGTAGAGTTTCAGTGTGGGGCCTTGGAAAGCTTGGAACACACAGAGTATTGTGGGCCTCCAGGGGAAATTGTGTACAGAAAAGTGCCAGTGGGAAGAAAATTTCGGAGATCGGATATTTCTAACATGACTATTTACAAAACTCATACACTCCATTGCTCTTTGGCTCATGACTTCTCACTGAATATAGGTATATCTTAAACACTCAGATTGTATTGTTAGGGAAACTCTTCTATATGTTTATTCAGGTGTGTTGGGGGCATGTTGCTCAGTTTTGTCATGGTTATAACATGCCCACATCTTTAATTGGAAGGTCATTTTCATAAGTCTATTAGAAGCATATAAAGGTTTAAAACACCTTATTTAATAGAAATATACCCTCAATAATTATTTTTTAACTGAAAGAAAATGATCATTTTTTAAGTAATGTAAAAAACAGGTTAAGATATCTGGTAAATGCAAAGTGATTGACTTATTTCATCCCACTTCATGGTTTTTAAGAAGATTATATAAATTATTTTAACACACTTTTTCGTCTCATGTGTTTTTACCTTACAACTTGGAAATTTTTACTTGCAGTTAATTTGAAAGAGTGCTTCAGATCTGCAGACCTCATCCAGTCAAGTGATCCTGATTTCAGAGTTCTAAATAATGGGTCAGTGTACACAGCCAGGGCTGTTGTGCTGTCTGATAAGAAAAGATCATTTACCATATGGCTTTCTGACAAAACGAAACAGACACAGAAAGAGGTTACTGTGCTGCTAGAACATCAGAAGAAGGTATTTAAAGTATATTAAATAATTTTAGTCATTTTTTTCATTAAAATACTCTCATTAAAAGTTGCAAAGAGAAACAAGGATAAATAGGGTATTTTCCCCTTTTGTTTTCATTTTGTTTCCTTTCCTTTCACTTCATTTCCATTTTCTTACCGTTTTCCTTCCCCTCCATTTTCTTACCCTGTCCTTTTCATTCCTTCCCTTTTCCTTCTCCTTTCCTTCCCCTTCCTTTTCCCCTTCCTTTTCTTCCCTCCCTGTCACCTTCCCTCTCTCCCTTTTTCTATCCTTCTCTCTACCTCTCACTCTATTTTTGTCTCTCCCTCTCTCTCTTTCTTAACACTTGTTGAACTCTGGTTTTGGTTTTACTTTATTAAATCTGAATTATTTCTCCTCTGTGAGGGCTTCTTCCACCTCTAAATTCTAACTATTGTCTTTTGTGCACTGGTGTCAGTTTGGTTATCCCTCTATTATGGAACTCAGAATTTTTTTACTGCAAAACGTTTACAGTGAGGAATGTCATTATGAAAGTAGTCACAAAATGATGAAAGGTTTAGACTGGATTACACCTAATCTGTGTTAACTGTATCAATAATAAAGCTAATTTAAGTTACAGCTTAGCGCTTTGGTAAATGTTTAATGCAATTATTAATTAATTCTTATGAAATAAAATGTCTCCCTTGCTGCATCATGAAATGAGATGGACATCACTAAAAAGTCTAATAGAACTTTCTCCCGTGATAGAGACGGCACTGTCTGCACTGTTTGATATGATAGCTCAATATTAATGGCTACTCTGCACTTGGCATGTGGCTAGTGCAACCAAAGGATAGAGCTTCTTATGTTATTTAGTGTCAGTTAATTTAAATTTAAATAATCACATGACTTAGGTGGCCAAGGGCTACCGTATCAGACTGTGTAAATAGAGCACTATGGCAGTGAACGACATACATTTTCTTTCTCTGACCTAAGGGCATGAGCTTTTAACTAAAAGAACAAGTAAGTGCTATCTGGAGATTGTTGTAGACAGAATATGTTCTATGTCTCTATTTGGGACAAAGCAAGAAGAACTAAGAATATAGTGGTGATTTTCCTAACATGAAAGTATAGTCAGTGTTAGAATGGTATACAAAAAGGAATTCTCTGTTTCTTGAAACCTTTAAAATCTGGATATATTCTTTCTTACCCTTCTAATGCAGAAAGACTTTATTAACTGGTTTAGCTCCAGCATGGAAATGCCTGACACTGACACTCCAAAGAAGGATTAGGTTTATGAGCTGTCCACTATTTTACACATAGTAGACTTGTGATGCTTTTGTTTATTTATGTATTTGTTTTTCTCTAAATTCAGGTACTGAAGAAAAGACACACTAGAGAAACTGTTCTCAGGCGTGCCAAGAGGAGATGGGCACCTATTCCTTGCTCTATGCAAGAGAATTCCTTGGGCCCTTTCCCATTGTTTCTTCAACAAGTAGGTTTACACCTTTTCTGGTCAGGGTTGCTTTAATTCTAAGAGTCTGTTTCATTGAGATTTAATACCTCTTTAAACATATAAAAATAAACAGATCTGATTAAAGATGTTCATGAGGTGTAACAAAAGTAAAATGAGAAAGAAAATTACTGAAAACCTAATAATATGAGAAAGGCTCTAAAGCCATTGAATGATCTTTATTTGTTTATTTATTCATTTAGCATGGAGTTACTGAGCAGTTAACTATATCCTGTGGGAGGTACCACTCTAGGTCCTAAAGATACAAGTAAATTTAGTCATGGCCCTTGCTCTCATGTGGGTTATTGGCCTCATGAAGGAGACAGAAGTAGGATAATAATTACAATTTTTAGTGATGAGTGCTATGATTCTAGTATAGAGATGTTGGGTGATTTGGTAACAAATGAGATGAACATTAAACCCTGAGGTAAGGTGGTAAAAAGCAAGAGAAGGCTTAGAGAAGGAGACAACTGAGTTGAGTCCTGAAGAATGGAAAATTTTTCTGCAGGTAAATAATTGTGGAAGAAGAGGGAAGTACAGAAGTGAGAGCTCCTTAGAGGAGCTCTGGATGGCTTAGTCTTCCAAGGTGTGATGGAATGGAGCAGGGAGATGAGGCTGAAGAGGGAGGTAGGGGTCAAACCACTGTGGACTATGTGCATTCTGCTAGTAAGTTTAACTTTATCTTAATAATAAGGAGAAATTCTTAAGCAGATTACTGACATGATCAGGTTTACTTTTCTCATTAAGATAATGGAACACGCACAATTGAAACCATTACTGAAGTAGGGCTATGGCCTTCTGCTTGCCTTTTTCTCCTTAAATTTCTAATAGTGTGCTTGATATTTAATACTAATGGTGTAACCTGTGTACTAATTGTTTCAGTTTTTAACTATCCTTCCACAGTCATTCACACTTATTTTTTATTCCACCCTAGTGCCAGACATTTGTTTATTCTCCGTGAATATTATAACTTTATTTGTTTATTCTCCATGAATATTATAACTTGAACACTGATGAAGCATATTAAGAAATGATTTCTAATTGCCAAAGCCGTACCAATCATAGCTAGTTTTAGCCTCTGCTTTGCAAAACCAGTCACCATCTTAGTCCTCATTTCCTTGACATATTTACATTTGACATAGCTCACCTTTCCCTCCTTTTTGAAGTATTTCTTCATTTGGCTCCTAGGACACCATTCATCTAGTTTTCCACTTACTTCGTTGATCACTCCTTAGTATGTTTGGCTAGATCTTCCTCATCCATCCTCCTAGCCTGCTGTCCCAGTCTCTAAACTTCGGAGAGCTCCAGGGCTCAGTCAAAGAATCTTACCTCTTGTTTCTTGATATTTACTCTCTCAGTGATCTCATAACTTTAAATACTATTTATACACTGAATACTTAAAACTTCGTATTTCCACCCCAAACTATATAATTGATATTAACACTTGGAAGTTTAATAGGGTTTCAAACTAAACTTATGGAAATAAAATGGTTGTTATTTCTCCTAAAAACAGCCTCCCATCTCAATTAGCAGGGATTAGAGTTCAATCCTTCTAACTCTCTGGGCATTGGAGTGTGTTTCATAAGGTTTAAGCTGCAGAAAACACAGTTCTCTCTAAGTTCTTAACAGATAAGGATTTATTACCATTTATTAAAGAGTTTTCAGAATTGTCCATAGGGCTGAAGAAACAAACTTTAGGTTGAACTTTCAGAAACAAATCCTCAAGCTAGCTACACCACAGAATCTACAACCAAGGGACATATTGCTTTCTCCATGATAGAGAAGACATTATTCTGAAAACCAAAGTGCCACTGGTACAGTCAGGAAAACACCATAGCCATGTTCCTCCTCATGAAACTTCAGATTGATCTGTATCTTATTTTGTAACAAAAAGTTGGCGAATATCTAGTAGTACATATGCTATTGCAGAAAAGGAAGGAAAGAAGGAAGGAAGGAAGGAAGGAAGGAAACCAATCCATCTGAACTTAGCTGTCAGAAAAAATAGCAGAAGTAGTAAAAATGAGACACCTGCCTACCTCAAAGAAAGAAAGAAAGAAAGAAACATAAACTGTGTTGCCAGCAAAAATAACAGAAGCAGCAAAAATGAGACACCTGCCTACCTCACTTTTGGCATTCCAATCTTGTTCAAGCACGTCTGACCATCCATGTTTAAATCCAGAGCTCTGGTTTCCAGAGATTCTGCAAAATTTGGGGGTTTTGGTTTATTTTTGTTTGAATATTTCTAGCATCTACATTATGAGAGGACACTGTAGAAGGAAAATGAAACAGATATTGAGCTTCAATTTAGCCTATATGTCTATTCTTCTCATAGTTAAACTTTTGATTTCTGTATTATTATACATTATTGGCATAAGTGCATTTTATTGAGATCCCAATTAATAGTGGCTTAAGCAAGACAGAGGTTTATTCCTTTCTTGTAAAAGTGTGATCTGGTAAAAAGGTTCTAATTTGAGAAAACACCAAGGACCCAGGTTTCTTTATTTTTTAGCGTGGCTGTCCCTGCAGGTTCCAGATGGCTCACCTCTGTGTCCAACAGGGATAAGACACTCTCTCACTTTCTAGAGCACAACTGGATTTTGCACATATCATTTTTGTTCACATTCCCTTGACCTGACCTTTGCGTGTGGCTCTAACTAATTGCGAGGGTGACTGAGAAATCCTTTCTTCTGGACAACCTTGTGATCACTACAAATTCTAATACTAAGGAAGTTGGGCAGAATAGATATTAAGAGATACTAGCACCCTCTGACATAGTGTCCTTGACTTCCATCTTTACACCACACATCCAACCCATCAGCAAATTCTGATGGCTGTACCTTTAAATTATATCCAGAATCTAACCACTTCTCACCACCCCTATGGCTATCATGTTAGCCTAACTAACTACAGTCTCTTCTCTGGGTTTTTGCAGTAACTTCCTCAGTGGTCTACCTGCTTTTTCCCTTACCCATCCAACCACATCTAGTCATGCTTGACAAAACAGCAAGTATTACCTTTAAGGATACAAATCAGATGATGTTACTCTTGTCTAAATTCTCCAGTGGTTTTCCATTTGACTCCAAGGAAAAGCCAGCATCCTCGAATTCTCCAATGTGATGTGGCCCCTGTTACCTCATTACCTCTTTATCTCCTACTTCTTTTTTCCATGCTCTTTCTACTCCAATCACAGTGGCTTTCTTGCTACTCCTTGAACATGCTAGGTAAAACCCCAGCCTGTTCCCTTGCACTTCCTATTTTCTCTGCCAGAAAGATCCTTCCCTGTCTATCTTCATAGCTTATTCTTTTAATTTTTGTCAGTTTTCTTCCTAAGGTACATTCCAATTGGGATTCCCTTCTTCCTATGAGAATCCCTGTTTGCCTTACCCTTGCCAACAATGGTTATTATTGTTCTTTTCTACCTTTTCTATTGAAATTATCTCTTTAAAATAAAAAGATACATCAGCTGCATTTTAAAAATATTGTAACTGAATTTAGTTTTAATTTTTTTGCATACTTTTTTTCTACTTTTAGGTTGAATCTGATGCAGCACAGAACTATACTATCTTCTACTCAATAAGTGGACGTGGAGTTGATCAAGAACCTTTAAATTTGTTTTATATAGAAAGAGACACTGGAAATCTATTTTGCACTCAGCCTGTGGATCGTGAAGAATATGATGTTTTTGATGTAGGACTTTTATTGATATGCCTGACTTTAAATTATTAAACTATGTTTCTTCTGATGCTTACTCCAGCTACTCTTTCCTGTCTGCTTGCACTCTCTTCTTAGAGGGTATCTTAGAGTCAATGGGAGATAGAATGTGCAACATTTTGGAATACTTGGTCAGCTCTTTGTCTCAACTGCTGTTAGGTAAGCCTGAAATGAAGCAAAGAGGTTCAATATTTGAACATAAATTTCAATGTATTTCGATGTAAATGTCAGTAAATTTCCAAACAGTTGGTGTTGCTTATGAGATAATCTCTCTCTCTTTCTCACTGGTTGCTGGCACCTTTTCCTCACTTCAAGACATGTCTACAGCTGATTGGAAGAATCCTCTTTCTATACTGCTCTTACTTCCATTTTTGTCTTTCTTCCACACAGATGATTATTTGATCACATCTGAGAACTACATGAGAAAGTGAAAGTGGGAGACCAAACTCAAATAAGGGCTAATAAACCAGTATTCTGATATAGATGAGCTTATAGTCAACGGCAAATAACTCAGATAATTTTCAGTATAATATGGTAAATGCTGTGAGGTCATGTGTCATTCCCATGATTCCGATGGAATGATTATCAGAAAGAGAGATTCTGTTCCTACGAAAAAGAAGGAAGAGAAGCTGTGTAAACAAACATGACTGATGTCCCCCATGTGACACGCTTTGCATTTGCTTAGAAAATTTTCAATTCAGTATTGTAATCACATGTTGAACAGAAATATACTCTATTTGACATTACATTGCCTTTAATCAGCAATGGGGAAATTAGTATATGTATTTTGTCAGAAAAATTCTTACAAATAATTAGGTCTATTAGGTAAAATAATAACAGGGCTTGGTAGTGACAAATTGGGAATTGCTGCTTTATTTAGATAATGTAGTAGGAATTTTTCCTGTTGCAGTGAGTTTAATTGTTCTCTCCAGCATAATTTTCTGATTATAGAGAGAATTTATATTCACGTTTAATTCCTCAGTCTAGTGGACAGAGTCAACCCTGACTTCACTGTACTCTGACCTAGGTTTTATTTGCGATAGCCATTTCCACCACATACTGAATGCTCTTTGCAGTAAAGTGTTTCTCCATTTGGTGCTTTGATAATTAAAAACACAGTGAATTAAAAAACTTCAAAGTAGTTTATTATTGAAAAGATTTGCAAGGCAGGTAGTAGATAAAGCATCTGATTCTGTCTTGCCGGAATCTGATATTAATGGAACTTTCTTTTTGCTGTTTTGCAGTTGATTGCTTATGCGTCAACTGCAGATGGATATTCAGCAGATCTGCCCCTCCCACTACCCATCAGAGTAGAGGATGAAAATGACAACCACCCTGTTTTCACAGAAGCAATTTATAATTTTGAAGTTTTGGAAAGTAGTAGACCTGGTAAGTCTGCTTTTAAGAATAAAAAGAATCATTTTAAATATGTCTGTGTACATTTTAAAAGACATAGAGCTTTTTATACTCAAGGCCAGATCAGCCTGACATAACGTTGAACTAGTATCTACTTACCAGAAAACACTTAATCCCATCACTTTAAATCAATATGTGCCTTACCCAGATAGTACAGAAGTTTCTGTCGTTGTCAATATGATACTAATTAACTGTAAAGGCAGCTAACAGTTATTCAAGCTTTGTGTAATATTCAGTTTATATATTTTATTTCATTTCCTCATGTGGGTTTTTCATTATTCTCAACTCCAAGAGAGGGCATGCAGGGTGGAAAGAACAATAAAACTAAAATCGGTATAGTTTCTTTTTGAGCTTTTATTTAGGAAGGTGTTAAATGGCTTCCACTGAGGGTACAATTTTTTTTATGCTCCTATTTATATCATCTTCTTTTAAAACTACTACCTCACTACTTCCAATTTAGAATGAATACCGGAATAACTTCAGAGAAACTTACATCAGATGTTCTCTATTCTAAACACTTGCTCTTACGTGTGGAAAACTGAAGTATTTTAGTTTACCTGGCCCTTAAAATGTGGCACTTATGATGGCTTCTGAGACTTGTAATATGGAAAATAACCACTCACAATAAAGTTAAAAGAAGGAGGATTCAGTCATAAAGGATGACTTTGCTAATTTGCTTTTTAAAGTTTCCAGTAGTTGCTTAGATCTTCACTGCAATATTATATCTGCTTTTTCCCTTTACGTTTTCCTTTGTACACTTGATGTCATAGATGTTAACCTCTTTATTACTCACATGGTACAATTTAAAAATTTTTTAAAAATTATTGGTATGGAGTTTAGGAAACCTAGTTTTGTTTCTTTTTAAATAAATTTTATTGTGTATAGTGAAGGTTTACAACATGATGTTATGGAATACACGCAGAAAATAAAATGGCCACTATAGCATAGAAAACATAGTTTTTGATGTAGGATGTGTTACTAACTCACTGTGGAAACTCATGGAAGTCCCTCTGAGTTTTCTTACTTGTAAAAGGAGTTCATTACATTAGATGACCTACAATGTTTTTAGCCTCACAATTCTATGACATTACATTGACATTATATTGCCTTTAATTAATTAGTAATGGGGTATGCTTTCCCTTTTTCAAAAAGGGGTAGTTTCAGGCTTTCCTGAGGAGTCTGTTCTCTTTTATAGTAACAGAGAAAAATAAAGGACAAACACTTCGATGCCCAGCTTAACCCAAGGTACTTTAAGCACATTTTATCAGTAGGTTAGACCAGTTAAGGCTGTGATACTAAACCGGTTTATTAAAACAAATCAAATCAGGAAGTAGCAAAAAGATTATAGAAAGGAGAGGCTGGACTACTAAAGGTCAACTTGATCATCTATATTATTACTGCATACCCCTAATCGGTCTTGATTTAGCTATTAATCAAAAATCCAATTTAAAAAAAATCTGATTATTAAGGAGACATGGTTTATTCCTCCAGCTAGGTTTGTTATTGAAATATGTGCACATATATATTCCAATTATTTTTTATTGCCATTTAACTAATTTATTTAGTAATTTATGATCAAATGTTTTAAACTGTGAGCAAAAGTATACCTTAATTTTCAGCATCAAAGTGTTTTGTGTGATAAATTTGAAGTTATCCTCATCAGTCCTATCTAAAGACGAAATAATACTCTGGTAATAAATACATTTTAAATTAGGTTTCCACCATCATTGTTAACATTTTAAGAATGTAGATACTTTTGAAAGTATATTTAACAATTCTGGAAATTAAAGGCTCTTTTATTTTTTAATGTGTAGGTACTACAGTGGGGGTGGTTTGTGCCACAGACAGAGATGAACCGGACACAATGCATACGCGCCTGAAATACAGCATTTTGCAACAGACACCAAGATCGCCTGGGCTCTTTTCTGTGCATCCCAGCACAGGCGTAATCACCACAGTCTCTCATTATTTGGACAGAGAGGTAGCTCACACACTCCATAGAATTTCATTTCGCTGAGGATTAAGCTTCCCTCCCCCATTTATTATAACTTGCTGTCCTGTGGATTAATAGTTTAATTTTATTTCAGGCATAAGACAATAAGAATTCCTAACAATTTTTTCTGTTTTTTATATTATTCCTATTTTCTTATGTTAGAGTAGTCATAAGGACTAGAAATGCAGATCAATTGGCATTTAGAAGGGATGAGAAAAGAAAAAATTTCATTATAAATTTTTTTTTCTTATGTGTGGCTAGTTGGTTCCAGTTCAGCAAAGGTTTCAATTTTCATGTAGGACAATTAGTTTTGCTTGTTCTTTGAGTGTAGATCATACCCTGATTTCTATTTTAATTATTATAGATATATATACTTTTAGTGGGGAAAGGATTAGTTGAAATAAAATTGATGGATTATTAAAAATATGAAACACTTTTTTGGATGATAGTAATAGCATATTGTCATGTATCTGGCACTTTATATTGAACTTCTTAATGTATAATTTTATTTGCCCTTTAGAATATTTTTGTTTGACTAGATAGGTGTTATATCCGATCTATAAAGGAGAAATGTGACAGAAACATTGATTGACTTGCTCAAGTCAAATTACTGCACTGAATCTTATCTTTAGTTTTTATTGTTCTATTTTGTCAGCAACCATGCATTATTGACTATCAATTTTATATGCATAAAATAGCTTTATTGGAATAGTTCAATGTTTCCCACTACAACTAGAATACCTTATATAGAAGAGTCAATATGACCGGAAAATATAAGGAAGAAATCAATGGGATTTGATGCCAAAGAAACAGGGAGGGATGGTGAGAATCTATAAAAAGGACTGAGAAGTAGTATAAATGTTTTAATTGTCGTTATTTTTATTTTTTATGGGGCCGGAGCATTTTATGTTATAGATAAAATATATAAGGATAATAGTAACTGGGAAAGTTTTAAGGGGAAAATCTGAATGTGCTTTTGTATCTGTGGAGTATATGGGGATGATGTAGTAATCAAGTGAGTAATTGAAACTTTGCAAGTTAACAGGTTTTAGTCATCAATTTTTTTAAAATGAGGTTTAGAAAAATTAAATTTAGGGGTCCACAACTTGTAAGATACAGTTTTAGGATCAAACCCAAGTCTGCTACTTTCCTGATGAAGAAAAAAATCTACCAGGATTTTGTGGGCAACAACCAGGGAGCGTTGAGGGGAACAACGTGAGAAGTAAAAATCATGGGAGACAAAAAAAAAAAAAACAATGAATTTAGAGGAAGATGAAAAGAATATCAGAGATTCTTAAAGCATACGGGAAGAGCGTTTTAAGGTGGGAATATTTGTTTACTTTCTCTGTTTGTATTTTTTTTCTGTTTTTGAGAGACAGTCTCGCTCTGTTGCCCAGGCTGAAGTGCGATGGCAGAGACATGGTGCACTGCAACCTCTACCTCCTGGGCTCAAACAATCCTCCCACCTCAGCCTCCCGTGTAGCTGGGATTACAGGACACACCACCATGCTTGGCTGATTTTTTTATTGTTTGTGGAGACAGGGTTTTGCCATGCTGCCTAGGCTGGTCTCGACTCCTGTGCTCAAGCAATAAGCCTGCCTCAGCCTCCCAAAGTGTTGGAATTTACAGGCATGAGCCATGGCGCCTGACCAGAATATTGACTTTCAGTATGGAAGGAAGATCGAGTAAAATAAAGACTGAGGGAAGAGATAGAGGGAAACAAAAAATGAAGAAAAATAAAAGAATGAAAGCGTGACTAAAGAACAGTAAGATAAAAGAGGAAGGCCACAAAGATGATTGTACCACAAATTAATGACTTCAATTCACCATCACCACACCATCTGCAAAATTTCATTTTTTGCAAATCTAACAGCAACCTTAAGTCCCTGTCTATTGCTGACACTTGTTAAAACTCTCTCTTCCCTTAGATTTCTGGTCTTCCTCCTGCTTCTCTGATCTTTCCTTTTTAGTGGCCTTTGCATAGTCTTCTTATTCCCTCCATGCTAGAAATACTGTAGGTCCTTATATCTGAGGCTCTTCTCATCCTGCAGCCTCTCCTGAATTGAATAATCTGATTCCTGCCATAATTTCAACCACCATCTAGATACTGATGACTTCCAGATAGACATTTCTGGTCATGATCTCTTCTGTACATATGAGGCCATATATCCAGGTGCCTTTTGGACTTTACTCCTTAGATTTCCTTTAGGCACATAAGATTCAACATATGCAAAACAAAACTCAGTATTTCTACCGCTTTGCCAACCTCAGTAGTGTTTACTTCCTCCGAGAATTGTTCTCCTGCATTTCCTGTATTGTTTGATGGTGCCCCTGTCTTCCTATCTCTCCAAGTGGGACACCTGAAAATCATTCTCTCTTAACTTGTATATAGAATTTACTGTTAAGTCCTACTCCATTCTAACTCCCAAGTAACTTTCCTGCCATCCTTTCTCTTTGTCCTCATTGCTACTGCCTCAGATTTGGGACGCTTGCCCTATTTATTTATTTGTTTGTTGTTTACAGAACAGATCTTGCTCTGTCACTCAGGCTGCAGTGCTGTGGCGTGATCATAACTCACTGTTACTTCAAACTCCCACTCAAGGGTCCATCCGCCTCAGCCTCTCAAGTAGCTTGGGAGTACAGACACACATCACCGTGCCCAGCTGAATTTTTATTTTTTTGTAGAGATGAGGTCTTGCTATATTGCCCAGGCCTGTCTCAAACTCCTGGCCTTGAGTGATCCTTCTATGTTGGCCTCCCAAAGTGCTGGGATTACAGGTGTGAGCCACTGCGCTGGCCTAAGCCACCTGTTTTAGATGATTGCTGCAGGAGAGTTTCAACTAACTGCTTTGGTTTTTTGGCTTACTCCCAATTATGCCAAAACTTCCTTAAGAATATATCTTTTTAAAACTCAAATGTTCTGGCTGGGTGTGGTGTCTCACGCCTGTAATCCTAGCACTTTGGGAGGCCGAGGCGGGTGAATCACGAGGTCGGGAGTTTGAGACCAGCCTGGCCAACCTGGTGAAACCCCGTCCCTACAAAAATACAAAAAATTAGCCGGGTGTGGTGGTGGGCACCTGTAATCCCAGCTACTAGGGAGGCTAAGGCAGGAGAATCATTTGAACTCAGGAGGCGGAGGTTGCAGTGAGCCAAGATCGTGCCACTGCACACCGGCCTGGGTGACGGTGTGAGACTCCGTCTCAAAACAAAACAAAACAAAACTCAAATGTTCTTATTTTGTGCTGCCCCTATGACTTCCAAAAACCTTTTCGCTATTACCTGTTACTTAAAGCATAATTTCTGAGTACGGGTCTTTGTAATTTAATCTCTGCCTGCCTCTTCAGCTTTATCCTTGTCTACCAAATTCCTAGAGTCTGTGCAAATATGGAAATCAGGTAAAAGCGCGGACACACACAGATGTGTGTGTATGTGAGTGAGTGACTGTGCAATTGAGGTTTCATTTATAAATCTAACAAAAATTTTTCAAGACTAGTTAAATATCTGCTTTGTTTTCAGGTTGTAGACAAGTACTCATTGATAATGAAAGTACAAGACATGGATGGCCAGTTTTTTGGATTGATAGGCACATCAACTTGTATCATAACAGTAACAGATGCAAATGATAATGCACCCACTTTCAGACAAAATGCTGTAAGTATATAATATCAAAATCTGCCTCTGTCTTATCTGCTGTCATTTTTTATTTAAACTGAATTAATAAAATTAATACTTCATGAAGTATACTTTGACGTATATGTATTTTATGAATAAAATTAAAGTTTAAACAAATGATATGTAAATTTATTTTATTTATTCATATTAGTGTTTCTGTTATCTCCCTTCTGTCAAAGGTCAGTAACATCAGTCTTCATTTGTAATGAAACTTTTATTTAAAAGATAACCCTTAATGAACCAATAGTGTTTACGATTCATAGTTTTAAAATAATCTATATAAAATTATAATGGTAAGTATTTTTGGAATGGAAGAAACTTTTTTTTAAAGTTGTCTATAAAATAAAATTTCAATTTTCAATGACTTCTTTCTGTTTCAGTATGAGGCATTTGTAGAGGAAAATGCATTCAATGTGGAAATCTTACGAATACCTATAGAAGATAAGGATTTAATTAACACTGCCAATTGGAGAGTCAATTTTACCATTTTAAAGGGAAATGAAAATGGACATTTCAAAATCAGCACAGACAAAGAAACTAATGAAGGTGTTCTTTGTGTTGTAAAGGTACAGTAATGTATAATTGACAACTTAGCAAATTAACAGGTTTTAGTTAACTAATAATTTAATCAACTAAATAGTTTCAGACCATAGACTCTACAAGTTGGAAGAGAATTTAAAATCTATTTAAACCACTATTCCAATCTCATGCCTGTGTGTCTTCTGTAATTTTATTGCTGATTGCTAGTCATCTAGCTTCTGCTTGGACATTCTCATTTATAAGGATCTCCATAGCTCCATTGGCCACTTATTCCACATTTGAAATGCTTTGGTTCTCAGAAGTTCTTACTTCTACTGTGCCCAGGTTATTTTTCTTATAACTCATATGTTTGGTTCCGATTCATCCTCTAATGCTATTCAGAACAGCTATAATTCTTTTGAAAACGCTGCTGTGTTCATTTGAGACTTACTTTCTGTAAGATAAATATTCTCAATTTCTTAATTCTTACATGATGTGACATACAAACCCATATTCTTCTCACTTTCTCTATAATATATGCTTGGTTGTATCTGATCCTTTTAAAGGTGATATTGACAATGAAATTTAGTATTATCTCAGACAGCGATGAATGAACTTATTTTTTGTGCAATATGTTGTATATTTGGTTGTGCTGGTGCATTCTAGGATCCAGGTTATGAGGGTAGGAAGGGATCTGTTTGAAAAGGATCATTGGTTTTATACTTCTAGCCCAGAACAAAACAAAAATTAATATTGTCCTGTGGACAAGAATAGAGGTCATTCATTGAGTGAAAGAGGCTTATCTGCCAAAAATAGTAAAGAGGCATCTTTGGTACACAAACACCTCTATTTGCAGTTATTTCCTCCATAAAAATTTCCAAGGCTCATATACTAAGACTTGGCAAGTTCTGTCCAGATGTGAAGAGTCAAATATAGACTCTTCACATCAAGCCTCCCTATTTTATTTTTCTATAATATGATCTGCTCAAATTGAATACTAAAAAACAAGTACTTAAAAAAAAACCACTATGCTTTATAGTTGAGAGTAATAGGAAAGGAAATAAGAAAATACCACTGATTGCTTTTGTTTTTTATTAGTCCAAATCAATCTAGTCTTTATTTGGACTCTCCAGAAAGCAGAATGCAAGACAAAGACCTGAACTTGGGAACATATTTAGGAAGTGGGTCCCAGGAAGCCAATGTTAAAATGGGGAAATAAGACAGGGAAGGAGGAAAAGCCAATCCAGTCTGCATTATTGAGCTAGTCATCTTTGGTGTTCATCCATACAAGAAACCATGTAGAACTTGCCTCATAATTATCCCCTCAAAAATGGATACTTGGGGTGTTTACCCCTCACATCCCTTCTCAGCACCCAGGCCCTACTGGTTGAAGGTTTCACCCAGGGATCCTTAAATTCACTGCACTTCTGGATTGGGCTGTGCCTGCTGTCTGCTGAGGGAGCCCTCTGGTTTTAGAGGGAACCCTGAATCTGAAGAGCCAAATCTTTGAGTCTTGAGATGTGAATCTATCAGCACACATGGGAACTGTGTGCTGTGGGGCTGTGGTGTATAATTGTTCTGAAAAGGGCTACTGTATATCTCATACAGTTTCCAAGGCTGAACACTTAGGCAGTATAGGCATGTTTCGAATTGATGTGATTGCAACAGATGTTTTGTTAAATGTTCTCCTGGACACCCTTCTCCCCTCTTCCTCCTGATGCAGGCGAATCCCAAAATTGGGGCTCAGCCCAGAGGGTTCCTGGCTTCACCTGGAAAAGAATTCAAGAGCAAGACAATAGAGTAAAGTGAAAGCAAAGCAAGCTTATTAGAGCAACAGACAAAGGAAAATGGTGGCTCCACAGACAGAGCAGGGCTACTCCCTAGGCAGAGTAGCAATTGTGGATTTCTGGCTAGCTGTATTTATAACTACTCCTTAATTATATGCTAAATAAGAGGTGGGTTATCCATGAATTTTCTGGAAAACTGGCAGGAGTTCCTGGAACTGAGGGTTTCTCCCCTTTTAGATCATATCAGATAACTTCTGGGCATTACCGTGGCATTTGTAAACCATCACGGCACTGGTGGGAATGTCTTTTAGCATGCTAATGCATCATAATTAGCATATAATGAGCATTGAGGTCAACTAGAGGTCTCTGTCCTCATCTTCTTGGTTTAACTGATTGTGGCTGGTTTCTTGACTGCATATTGTTTCGATGAGATTCTGTTTTGATCAGCAGGGTCATGACTGGTGCTCAGAAAACAAGTCCTGCTGATCTCCTACCTCACCCCACCAAGCCTTGGTTTCTCCTGTAAATAAGTCAAAGGAATAGTTTAAGATTTGGGAAGGGTGGACGATATAACTACAGTAGCTTCTGTCAGAGACCCAAGCTCAGAACTTTTGGTGTGCTGTCTATCTGCTCCTTGGTCAGAAGGCATCTCCTCCAGTCTCTCTCAAGGCCGTTATTCAAGATCCATATGGAAAAACTCTATCATTATTGTTATTATTTAATATCAGTGGTTTTGTCTTGCTTAGAGGAGATAAAATTTAAATACCACTAGGAATTACATTTCTAAGTTTTTTTGGCCAATACAAAATGATCTCTAGCAAACTTTTTCAAAAGAATATACTCTAATTTTTAGAAAGGCCTAATCAATGAGTATATGTACTCAATGTTCTTTTGTATGTTTTTTTGTCCAAGGAGTTCTGACCATAGAGGTATTAAGAAAAACATTTCCAAAGGTGATTGGAAGTTATAACCTATATCATAGAGTATTTCTCATTCCATGTGACTGATACGCATTTGTTTCATTTCTGAGTAGCACTCCAGGATTCTCCAGAATGGGGAGCAGTTAGATAATAATACTTTACTACTTTGTTTTTGGTTCAGATTAACCTAATTTCACATCTGGAGAGTATCAAAAATTTCCCCAATACATTTATATACATTTATTTCCATTATTTTAAAACATAAGATAGTTGCCCTTATATTTGATATTACATCCTAGTTTCTACATGAAGGAAATACTTTTAATATTTTTAGAATTTTAAAAGTAGTTACCATGAGTCAAGTTCCTTTTATGTCACAGAAAATGCTAGGCACTTTACATAAGTTGTACATAGTTTTCATATCCTCTATATGACAAGGTGTTATTATCCCTATTTTACATTGATTTTTTTAAAAAGTCAAACCCCGAAAACACAACAACCACCTAAGGCTGATGAAGGTAAATAACTTCCTCAAAGTCAAGCATATATTAACGATCCACCCCGGAATACAAACCTGGTCTATTTTGTTCCCAAATTAATTATCTTTCCATTACTGCATGCCATGCCTCATTAAGCCCACAAGGCAGTTTGTATTCAGTATGTCATAGAATATATTATATCTGCAGCCCCTTGTCATGCAGTCTAATTATATTCTCAAATTCATACTTCATATTAAATGCAAATTAACAATAATGGCTAACATTTATTACTTACTAAATGCCAGACACTATGCCAAGTGCTTAGCCTGTAGTATCTCATTTAATTGTTTTAAATCTCAATAGATTCTTTATTACATTTATTTAATAATAAAGCCAGTAATTTTAAAATTTTTAGTAAGCAGTTCATTAGTTCAAAGTTCAAAAGAAACAAAAATTCAAAGTTCAAAAGAAACAAAAAGCATGATGTAAAACGTCTCACTTTTACTTGGTCTGTCAGCCACTCTGCTCTACTTGGAAGAATTAATACATGCCACCTGTTTCCTGTGTATTATTCAAAAGGTATTTTATATATACACAAACATGTTTAAGTAATCTTATCATGTTGCTTTTTTTTTTTTCTTTTTTTTTTTTTTTTTTTTTCTTTTATTATTATTATTATTATTATCATCATTATCATACTTTAGGTTTTATGGTACATGTGCGCAATGTGCAGGTAAGTTACATATGTATACATGTGCCATGCTGGTGCGCTGCACCCACCAACTTGTCATCTAGCATTAGGTATATCTCCCAATGCTATCCCTCCCCCCTCCCCCCACCCCACAACAGTCCCCGAAGTGTGATGTTCCCCTGCCTGTGTCCATGTGTTCTCATTGTTCAATTCCCACCTATGAGTGAGAATATGCGGTGTTTGGTTTTTTGTTCTTGCGATAGTTTACTGAGAATGATGATTTCCAATTTCATCCATGTCCCTACAAAGGACGTGAACTCATCATTTTTTATGGCTGCATAGTATTCCATGGTGTATATGTGCCACATTTTCTTAATCCAGTCTATCATTGTTGGACATTTGGGTTGGTTCCAAGTCTTTGCTATTGTGAATAATGCGGCAATAAACATACGTGTGCATGTGTCTTTATAGCAGCATGATTTATAGTCCTTTGGGTATATACCCAGTAATGGGATGGCTGGGTCGAATGGAATTTCTAGTTCTAGATCCCTGAGGAATCGCCACACTGACTTCCACAAGGGTTGAACTAGTTTACAGTCCCACCAACAGTGTCAAAGTGTTCCTATTTCTCCACATCCTCTCCAGCACCTGTTGTTTCCTGACTTTTTAATGATTGCCATTCTAACTGGTGTGAGATGGTATCTCATTGTGGTTTTGATTTGCATTTCTCTGATGGCCAGTGATGGTGAGCATTTTTTCATGTGTTTTTTGGCTGCATAAATGTCTTCTTTTGAGAAGTGTCTGTTCATGTCCTTCGCCCACTTTTTGATGGGGTTGTTTGTTTTTTTCTTGTAAATTTGTTGGAGTTCATTGTAGATTCTGGATATTAGCCCTTTGTCAGATGAGTAGGTTGCGAAAATGTTCTCCCATTTTGTAGGTTGCCTGTTCACTCTGATGGTAGTTTCCTTTGCTGTGCAGAAGCTCTTTAGTTTAATTAGATCCCATTTGTCAATTTTGGCTTTTGTTGCCATTGCTTTTGGTGTTTTAGACATGAAGTCCTTGCCCATGCCTATGTCCTGAATGGTAATGCCTAGGTTTTCTTCTAGGGTTTTTATGGTTTTAGGTCTAACATTTAAGTCTTTAATCCATCTTGAATTGATTTTTGTATAAGGTGTAAGGAAGGGATCCAGTTTCAGCTTTCTACATATGGCTAGCCAGTTTTCCCAGCACCATTTATTAAATAGGGAATCCTTTCCCCATTTCTTGTTTTTGTCAGGTTTGTCAAAGATCAGATAGTTGTAGATATGTGGCATTATTTCTGACGGCTCTGTTCTGTTCCATTGATCTATATCTCTGTTTTGGTACCAGTACCATGCTGTTTTGGTTACTGTAGCCTTGTAGTATAGTTTGAAGTCAGGTAGTGTGATGCCTCCAGCTTTGTTCTTTTGGCTTAGGATTGACTTGGCGATGCGGGCTCTTTTTTGGTTCCATATGAACTTTAAAGTAGTTTTTTCCAATTCTGTGAAGAAAGTCATTGGTAGCTTGATGGGGATGGCATTGAATCTGTAAATTACCTTGGGAAGGATGGCCATTTTCATGATATTGATTCTTCCTACCCATGAGCATGGAATGTTCTTCCATTTGTTTGTATCCTCTTTTATTTCCTTGAGCAGTGGTTTGTAGTTCTCCTTGAAGAGGTCTTTCACATCCCTTGTAAGTTGGATTCCTAGGTATTTTATTCTCTTTGAAGCAATTGTGAATGGGAGTTCACTCATGATTTGGCTCTCTGTTTGTCTGTTATTGATGTATAAGAATGCTTGTGATTTTTGCACATTGATTTTGTATCCTGAGACTTTGCTGAAGTTGCTTATCAGCTTAAGGAGATTTTGGGCTGAGACAATGGGGTTTTCTAGATATACTATCATGTCATCTGCAAACAAGGACAATTTGACTTCCTCTTTTCCTAATTGAATACCCTTGATTTCCTTCTCCTGCCTAATTGCCCTGGCCAGAACTTCCAACACTATGTTGAATAGAAGTGGCGAGAGAGGGCATCCCTGTCTTGTGCCAGTTTTCAAAGGGAATGCTTCCAGTTTTTGCCCATTCAGTACGATATTGGCTGTGGGTTTGTCATAGATAGCTCTTATTATTTTGAGATACGTCCCATCAATTCCTAATTTATTGAGAGTTTTTAGCATGAAGGGTTGTTGAATTTTGTCAAAGGCCTTTTCTGCATCTATTGAGATAATCATGTGGTTTTTGTCTTTGGTTCTGTTTATATGCTGGATTACATTTATTGATTTGCGTATATTGAACCAGCCTTGCATCCCAGGGATGAAGCCCACTTGATCATGGTGGATAAGCTTTTTGATGTGCTGCTGGATTCTGTTTGCCAGTATCTTATTGAGGATTTTTGCATCAATGTTCATCAAGGATATTGGTCTAAAATTCTCTTTTTTTGTTGTGTCTCTGCCAGGCTTTGGTATCAGGATGATGCTGGCCTCATAAAATGAGTTAGGGAGGGTTCCCTCTTTTTCTATTGATTGGAATAGTTTCAGAAGGAATGGTACCAGCTCCTCCTTGTACCTCTGGTAGAATTCGGCTGTGAACCCATCTGGTCCTGGACTTTTTTTGGTTGGTAAGCTATTGATTATTGCCACAATTTCAGCTCCTGTTATTGGTCTATTCAGAGATTCAACTTCTTCCTGGTTTAGTCTTGGGAGGGTGTATGTGTTGAGGAATTTATCCATTTCCTCTAGATTTTCTAGTTTATTTGCATAGAGGTGTTTGTAATATTCTCTGATGGTAGTTTGTATTTCTGTGGGATCGGTGGTGATATCCCCTTTATCATTTTTTATTGCATCTATTTGATTCTTCTCTCTTTTTTTCTTTATTAATCTTGCTAGCGGTCTATCAATTTTGTTGATCCTTTCAAAAAACCAGCTCCTGGATTCATTGATTTTTTGAAGGGTTTTTTGTGTCTCTATTTCCTTCAGTTCTGCTCTGATTTTAGTTATTTCTTGCCTTCTACTAGCTTTTGAATGTGTTTGCTCTTCCTTTTCTAGTTCTTTTAATTGTGATGTTAGGGTGTCAATTTTGGATCTTTCCTGCTTTCTCTTGTGGGCATTTAGTGCTATAAATTTCCCTCTACACACTGCTTTGAATGCGTCCCAGAGATTCTGGTATGTTGTGTCTTGGTTCTCGTTGGTTTCAAAGAACATCTTTATTTCTGCCTTCATTTCGTGATGTACCCAGTAGTCATTCAGGAGCAGGTTGTTCAGTTTCCACGTAGTAGAGTGGTTTTGAGTGAGATTCTTAATCCTCAGTTCTAGCTTGATTGCACTGTGATCTGAGAGACAGTTTGTTACAATTTCTGTTCTTTTACATTTATTGAGGAGAGCTTTACTTCCAAGTATATGGTCAATTTTGGAATAGGTGTGGTGTGGTGCTGAAAAAAATGTATATTCTGTTGATTTGGGGTGGAGAGTTCTGTAGATGTCTATTAGGTCCGCTTGGTGCAGAGCTGAGTTCAATTCCTGGGTATCCTTGTTGACTTTCTGTCTCGTTGATCTGTCTAATGTTGACAGTGGTGTGTTAAAGTCTCCCATTATTAATGTGTGGGAGTCTAAGTCTCTTTGTAGGTCACTCAGGACTTGCTTTATGAATCTGGGTGCTCCTGTATTGGGTGCATATATATTTAGGATAGTTAGCTCTTCTTGTTGAATTAATCCCTTTACCATTATGTAATGGCCTTCTTTGTCTCTTTTGATCTTTGTTGGTTTAAAGTCTGTTTTATCAGAGACTAGGATTGCAACCCCTGCCTTTTTTTGTTTTCCATTTGCTTGGTAGATCTTCCTCCATCCTTTTATTTTGAGCCTATGTGTGTCTCTGCACGTGAGATGGGTTTCCTGAATACAGCACACTGATGGGTCTTGAGTCTTTATCCAATTTGCCAGTCTGTGTCTTTTAATTGGAGCATTTAGTCCATTTACATTTAAAGTTAATATTGTTATGTGTGAATCTGATCCTGCCATTATGATGTTAGCTGGATATTTTTCTCGTTAGTTGATGCAGTCTCTTCCTAGTCTCGATGGTCTTTACATTTCGGTATGATTTTGCAGTGGCTGGTACCGGTTGTGCCTTTCCATGTTTAGCGCTTCCTTCAGGAGCTCTTTTAGGGCAGGCCTGGTGGTGACAAAATCTCTCAGCATTTGCTTGTCTGTAAAGTATTTTATTTCTCCTTCACTTATGAAGCTTAGTTTGGCAGGATATGAAATTCTGGGTTGAAAATTCTTTTCTTTAAGAATGTTGAATATTGGCCCCCACTCTCTTCTGGCTTGTAGGGTTTCTGCCGAGAGATCTGCTGTTAGTCTGATGGGCTTCCCTTTGATGGTAACCCGACCTTTCTCTCTGGCTGCCCTTAACATTTTTTCCTTCATTTCAACTTTGGTGAATCTGACAATGATGTGTCTTGGAGTTGCTCTTCTCGAGGAGTATCTTTGTGGCGTTCTCTGTATTTCCTGAATCTGAATGTTGGCCTGCCTTGCTAGATTGGGGAAGTTCTCCTGGATAATATCCTGCAGAGTGTTTTCCAACTTGTTTCCATTCTCCCCGTCACTTTCAGGTACACCAATCAGACGTAGATTTGGTCTTTTCACATAGTCCCACATTTCTTGGAGGCTTTGCTCGTTTCTTTTTATTCTTTTTTCTCTAAACTTCCCTTCTCGCTTCATTTCATTCATTTCATCTTCCAGGGCTGATACCCTTTCTTCCATTTGATCGCATCGGCTCCTGAGGCTTCTGCATTCTTCACGTAGTTCTCGAGCCTTGGTTTTCAGCTCCATCAGCTCCTTTAAGCACTTCTCTGTATTGGTTATTCTAGTTATACATTCTTCTAAATTTTTTTCAAAGTTTTCAACTTCTTTGCCTTTGGTTTGAATATCCTCCCGTAGCTCGGAGTAATTTGATCGTCTGAAGCCTTCTTCTCTCAGCTCGTCAAAGTCATTCTCCGTCCAGCTTTGTTCCGTTGCTGGTGAGGAACTGCGTTCCTTTGGAGGAGGAGAGGTACTCTGGTTTTTAGAGTTTCCAGTTTTTCTGCTCTGTTTTTTCCCCATCTTTGTGGTTTTATCTACTTTTGGTCTTTGATGATGGTGATGTACAGATGGGTTTTTGGTGTGGATGTCCTTTCTGTTAGTTTTCCTTCTAACAGACAGAACCCTCAGCTGCAGGTCTGTTGGAGTACCTGGCCGGCCCTGTGAGGTGTCAGTCTGCCCCTGCTGGGGGGTGCCTCCCAGTTAGGCTGCTCGGGGGTCAGGGGTCAGGGACCCACTTGAGGAGGCAGTCAGCCGGTTCTCAGATCTCCAGCTGCGTGCTGGGAGAACCACTGCTCTCCTCACAGCTGTCAGACAGGGACATTTAAGTCTGTAGAGGTTACTGCTGTCTTTTTGTTTGTCTGTGCCCTGCCCCCAGAGGTGGAGCCTACAGAGGCAGGCAGGCCTCCTTGAGCTGTGGTGGGCTCCACCCAGTTCAAGCTTCCAGGCTGCTTTGTTTACCTAAGCGAGCCTGGGCAATGGCGGGCGCCCCTCCCCCAGCCTCGCTGCCGACTTGCTGTTTGATCTCAGACTGCTGTGCTAGCAATCAGCGAGACTCCGTGGGCGTAGGACCCTCTGAGCCAGGTGCGGGCTATACTCTCCTGGGGCACCGTTTCCTAAGCCCGTCGGAAAAGCACCGTATTCGGGTGGGAGTGGCCCGATTTTCCAGGTGCCGTCTGTCACCCCTGGAAGGGGAACTCCCTGACCCCTTGCGCTTCCCGAGTGAGGCAATGCCTCGCCCCTGCTTCGGCTGGCGCACGGTGCGCTCACCCACTGACCTGCGCCCACTGTCTGGCACTCCCTAGTGAGATGAACACGGTACCTTAGATGGAAATGCAGAAATCACCCGTCTTCTGCGTCGCTCGCGCTGGGAGCTGTAGACCAGAGCTGTTCCTATTCGGCCATCTTGGCTCTCTTTCGTCCATGTTGCTTTTTTAAAAACAAATACATTTTACTTCAATTAACATGTCTCTTGAGTTCATTACATATACATTGGTAATATTTCATGGTATGGTATGGACATACTGTATTTTTATAACCAGTTCCATATCTATGGAAGTTTAGACCACACCTATGGATATTCTGTATTGCTTATTCTGTGCTTTTCTTCATTCAACAACTTTTCCCTGAAGTCATTACATATCAGTATGTAAATAGTTTTGCCATTTTTTACAGCTATCTATTTTAGACATTGCAGTAAAATATCCATCATATGAATGTAAATTATTTTTTAACTAGTTGATTACAAATGGAAATTTAGGCCATATCAATGGAAATTCTAATTCTTTTTATTATTTCAAAACATACTACAATGAATATACTACAATTTAAATGTAGGATAAATTTCTAGAAATGGAATTGCTTAGTCAAGGACATGGCTATTTTTTTCTGTGGTTGTTTTACTGCCTGATTGTCCTCTGGATAGGTGGTGCATGTTGACATGCTCATCAGAAATGTACACACATGCCTGTTGTAAAATAATTGCCAATTATATTATCAAGTTTCGATATTTATCAGTTGAATAGCAAAAAAATGGTGTTTCAGTGTATCTGAGCATTCCTTTTATATGAAGACACCATTGAATGTATTTTACATCTTCAAGCTCACTAGTCCTGTCTTTTAGCCACTTTCTATGTTTTGCTCTTCTTATCTATTAACTATTTATTTATAAGAGTTTTATGGAAGGAAATATTTTTGTAAATATTTTTACCGATTTTTATTGTTTTATAAGTTTGCGTGTGTTGGTTTTTGACCTCCGGGATTTGTTTTGTTGGCAGGGCTTGCTTGTTCAAGGCCACAGTTTATCAGAGGCTTCTATGGTTGTGAGATTTGTGTTATTATCATGGTATTGACATTATGAAAGTATTTTATCTGAAATTCTTCTACTTTATTATTGTTTAATTATCTATCCAGTTAAATTTTTGATCTGTATGAAATTTATCCTAGAACAATTGTGATATGAATCGAATTTTAGTTTTTCTATCTGTTCCAATACAATTCATGTTTTGACATATTTTCTTTGTCATAAAATAAGATACATGTATATTTGAGTTTGTTCTTGATATTCTCTTTTGTACCGTTAATTTATTGTTTATTAATTAGCATCTTTATGCTGCTGTATTATTGCTAGCTATTTAAGAATATCAAATGTATAATATGCATTTTAGTATTTGCAGTGTTTCAAGCCACTCTTATCTAGTGATCTTCCATTGTGGATTTTTTTCTTATGAATATCTTGCTCGTTTGTTCTTCCATGTGAACTTTCAAATCAGCTCCCAACTTTAAAAATATCTCTTTTGATGTTTTTACAATTACATTAATTTCATAGAAAGAGTAGGAGAGAATTAGCATTTTTCTCATAAGTCATAGCCAAGATCGTAATTTCATTTTTTTCAGCTGTTTTGTCTAATTTCTGTGTAGGATTTACATCCATAACCACAAAAAGGATTTACCATAGTTTTTCCTTTTGTATAATTGCTATTAAGTTTTTACTATCAATTTTATGCTTGCTTCATAAAAATAGTTTATTTTCTTCTTTTTTTTCCATGCTGTGAAACAGTGTCCCACAAAACTCCCCAAAAACATTGAATTAAAAGATTTATTTATCTTTCCAAAACAAGCCCATGTTGTTGCTATTCTAATTCTTCTCGTTTCCAGATTAGTAGACTGAATCAAAGAGAAATAACATGTTGCAGTCCATACAGCTAGGATAGCTGATTTGTACCCCACAGTCGGGTGTTAAATGTCCAAACTATCTAGGAGAGATAACTCTGTTCATACAGCCAAGAAAAAAACCCAGATCTCTTGTGTGGGGAGCTCTTATTCATAATCCCTGAGCTGTTCTCCTTCTGGCTTGGTATCCTTGCTTCCCTTATGTCGCCTCTTTTCCATACTTGAGTTACTTAGCTTGATAAAGCCATTACTTCATTTGCACAAGAGGATCTTCTCTTTTTGGAACCTTAATTCATTTCTACTTTTGGGAGTTTACTTTTTAAATTATATTCTTCTTCTGACATTACTAGCTCCTTTGCTAATTGTACCTTCTCTTTTCCTTTGAGTCATTCATACTGTTTGCTAACATTTTGATTAATAAAATTTGCTTTTGCCATGTTGTGTTATCCTTTTCATATTTTATCCAAACCCTTAGAAAAGCTGAATTATCACAGGGCTCCTTTGATAGCCATGCTAGTCTTTGAAAGTATCTTATTCTTTTCCTTGGGAAAGAGTTGTGATTGTGTAGTTAAATCATGCCTTTAAGTACTTTTTTTTTTTTTCGGAGATGGAGTCTTACTGTGTCGCAATTCTCCTGCCTCAGCCTCCCAAGCAGCTGGGACTACAGGTGCATGCCTCCATGCCCGGCTAATTTTTTGTATTTTAGTAGAGATGGGGTTTCACCGTGTTGCCCAGGCTGGTCTCGAACTCCTGAGATCAGGCAATCTGCCCGCCTTGGCCTCCCAAAGTGCTAGGATTACAGGCGTGAGCCACCGTGCCTGGCATCTTTAAGTACTTTTTAATCTCAGTGAGTCATCTTTTATTTGAAAATCAAACACTGCATAATCAGGGTGCTCAAAATCCATGTTTCTGTCATGTAGGCTATGTACCTAATGATGACTAACCTTTTGCGTACTGATTAAAGAATGACATCACTATGTTGTTGACTCTAAAGGAATCCTCCTCTTCCAATGCCCTGGTTCTTCCTTGCTAGTCAGAATTATATCCAGGGAAAGAGTGCACATTATTCATTCCTTTATACCTCAAAGAGTTAAGTAATCAGTAGGCCAAACTAAGAATTGCTCTGGTATACTTCTTTTAGCTGAATAAAGCTTGCAAACATTGTCTTATTAGTTAGCGTCTCCTTTTATTGCATTATATTGGCTGTTAACAAAAGCATACATCATTTATTCCCTTCATTTGCCTCTGTGACAGCTTCAGAGATTACTCAGAATTTAGTGTAAAGCACTTATTTTATGCTGTAGTGTTAAATGTCATTCTTACAATTTCACAGAAGAGAAAAGTTAAAGAGACTAAATAACTTTCCCAATGCCACACAGCTAGGATGTAGTGTAGACAGAATTTGAACCTAGCTCTTTGACTCTAACTATACACTGTCAAGCACTATGTTAAATTGTTTTCCACAGCTGTGTGATCTTGGAAAGTTGGCCTCTGTGTTACCTGTAAAATGGGAACAATACTTCTCTCTGCCTCCCTAATAGCTCTTCAAATATAATATTGAACGTAACAGCACTTGGTAAACTGTGGGATATTATTATTTTATTTTAAAAAGTTATACTATGTCCTTGAGACTAGTGTTATAATGTTCCAAAATAGATAACTTTTCTGTAACCACAAAGCATGAGTGATACAGCCTTTTGCTGAGTTCTGGGTAAACTCATTCCATCTCAGTGGCTTCTGTCCATTTGAGCAGCAGCAGTGATGCATATGGGCTTGAGTGAGGATGGTATTATTCTTGGTCATTCTCATCATGGAGAGTCCTCAGCTCCATTTCCACAACTATACATTTTCTAGGGAGTTGTTAACATCTCAGTGCAGATGTGGGATATTTTTAAGCACTTTTTTTAAGTGGCGAAACAAAAACATACCCAGAGGTGGAAGAGAATTTACATGCTTTCCTATTAATTAATGAGATTATCTAATCCCCTTAATCTTTAGGATTTCATTTCACCAGATTTTTAATTTTGGAGAGTTTTAAGCTACTAAGACAATATCCATCTTAAGCCTCGAAAAATGGGACAAAGAAACTCCAAGGTTTCAGCGAGTGTTTCTGGATTGAATAGTTGCACCTCCTCCAGTGCAGCAGCTGTTCTCTAAATTTCCATCCATTTCTCATTGCCAGCAGTTGCTCTTACTCTCTGTGTGATCACACCAGCACATGAAATGTGTGAAGCAGTGTTCATCAGCATCAAGTGAACACATATTAATATTTTTTTCCTTGACTCTCCAGTTTCTGGGATATTCATACAAAATAAAAAAGGTTTTACATACATTTTATAGATTCTAAGATTCAGAAACCTTCTTGACTTTTTAGTAGACTCGTGATATTAGTGTCTTACTCTGTTAATACCTAGGTGTGGAGAAAGATTTAAAATAATTTTATTCACCAGTTTTGATTTTGTTCAATGTTTAGCCAGTGATTGTTTTGATAAGCAGAAAGAGAAATTGAAGAAAAAGTGCTTCAACTTTATAGTACAGTGTAACATAATGTTTTATGGGTTTTACTTGATTTGTTATCTAAAACTGAATTTTAGTCAAAGATTGATTTGGAAATTTTTTAGGGATCAGTGAGCCAATTAACAGCACACGATAGCAGACGGATTATAGCGTAGGCTAAGGAAATGGACTCAGGTCAGACTACCTGGCTTCAAATTCAAGCTCAAATGATTATCTTTCGGCCTTAAAAAAAATCAGTGTATCTCCTTTTCCCATTTTCTGCTCTGTAAAATGAGGATGAGGCCAATAATACTTACTTCATAATGTCATGAAGATTTAGTGAGTTTATTTTTGCTGTTAGAGTAGTACCTTAGATTCAATGATAATTAAAATCAATCACATAGTATTTCCTTTACTCCTCTGTGTATCCACTGTGAAAGTTTCATTGGATAAATTATAGATAATGCCAAAGTATAATTCTCAAGTTTCCAAAAATGTAATTTTCATAAAAATAGGTAGTGGGCATGGATGGATAAATGTTTTAACTCGTTCATGAAGGAACCAGCAAAAAGACAAGTTGATTCCTAAGAAGAAATGAGACTCTGGATGGATTTTGATAAAAGAAAAGCAGAAATTAGATGGCTCAGTTAGATGCCTTAGAGGGCAATTAAAACACACATTTGGGGCCGGGCATGGTGGTTCACGCCTGTAATCTCAGCATTTTGGGATGCCAAGGGAGGTGGATCACCTGAGTTCAGGAGTTTGAGACCAGCCTGACTAAGATGGCAGAACCCCATCTTTACTAAAGAAAAAAATACAAAAATTAGCTGAGTATGGTGGCACGTGCCTGTAGTCCCAGCTACATGGGAGGCTGAGGCAGGAGAATCGCTTGAACCAAAGAGGCAGAAGTTGCAGTGAGCCAAGATTGCGCCACTGCTCTCCAGCCTGGGTGACAGAACGAGGCAAGACTCTGTCTCAAACAAAATAAAATAAAATAAAATATAAAATAAAATAAAAAAATAAATAAAATAAAATAAATAAAATAAAATATTGGGGATATCTTTTCTATGAGACAGAAAATGAAATCATTGCACATTTTGCTTTTGTGAAAGTCGACATCAAACTTTACAAGAGTTATAAAATGCCTGGGCCATAGTCAGTGGTAACTGATAAGCCAAATAAAGGCACCTTCCCATACTCAGATGACCCTTAGCCCAACCTGTTAGACAGTGCTCCAAGCAGGGCCATAAGAATACTGTCATCTGTTTGCATTACTTTTTGAATCAGAGCAATTTTCCTTAGTAAGGGTGAAATATAAAAATATTTCAGGAATTTCTTTTGTCCAACTCTGTAAAACTACCTGCAGAAGTTTTTGGACCATTCTTGATAAAGCCTTAGCACAGGATCCACTCTCTTTTTAGCAAGGGATGAAAGTCAGTATTAACAAACTGTGAACATAGAATTTACGCAGCACTGGTCAGAATGACAAATGTTCACTTGCCATTTGAAATGCCAAATGTATTTTACACTGACACTGATATACATGGACTTTATTTTAAAGCCACTGAATTACGAAGAAAACCGTCAAGTGAACCTGGAAATTGGAGTAAACAATGAAGTGCCATTTGCTAGAGATATTCCCAGAGTGACAGCCTTGAACAGAGCCTTGGTTACAGTTCATGTGAGGGATCTGGATGAGGGGCCTGAATGCACCCCTGCAGCCCAATATGTGCGGATTAAAGAAAACTTAGCAGTGGGGTCAAAGATCAACGGCTATAAGGCATATGACCCCGAAAATAGAAATGGCAATGGTTTAAGGTAAAAATAAATCTATAACCACATATAATAATGTATTTGTAATCATTGAGATAGCAACTTATTTTAAAACATTTTCTAATGCTAAAGACTATTTTTTTTATTAACAGGTATAAAAAATTGCATGATCCTAAAGGTTGGATCACCATTGATGAAATTTCAGGGTCAATCATAACTTCCAAAATCCTGGATAGGGAGGTCGAAACTCCCAAAAATGAGTTGTATAATATTACAGTCCTGGCGATAGACAAAGGTAAAAAAAAAAGTTTTAATCTGGTATTTTATAAAGGAATTAGAGAATAAAATGTAATTATTCTTATGCAGATTTTTTTTGGTGGTAAGTATATGGAATTCTTTGAAATTACTTTAAAGACTCTTTCTGTCTCTCTTAATTATCTAACAAGGAGAAACTGTTTGGTGACAAGAAGCCATGTTTTATTTATCTTTATATCCCCAATAGGACAGGACCTTAAATTCTTATATATTTCTATGCTAGAGGACAAAAATAAAACTGAAATCTGAAACTAGATAAAATGGTCTCATCAGACTCTTCCACATCCGTTTGTGTCACTTTAAATTGAGCTTTTATATAGTTCAGCTGAATATTAGGTCAAAATGATCCTTTTCTTGAATTCTGTTCCTTAAAGTAACCCAGTTTTTCGACCTTGTCTTCATATTAAAATAAAAATATTAATCTGTAGATACTTTGTTAGACTAACTGAATCAGAATCTCTGGCTGTGGAGCCTAGGAATCTTATATTTAAAAAAAGTCTTCCTAGTGGTTTGAATATATACTGGGATTAGAAATCTTATCTGTAACCACTTTACTGCTTATTAACACGTGGCACCTGGAACCCCCAAAAATAGAGATTGAAATTCAGACTTTTATTTTTATTTGGTAGTAATTCTGGTAAAAGATTTATTGGCAGTTGTATCTGATATTATCAGTAGCAATAGTCATTTCAGATTAGCTGCAGATCCTATTTATCCATCTATGTTCTTATTTATTTATGATTTCCTTTAATAATCAGTTTATTTAAAAACAGATCATATATAGAATAGAATTGACTTTTTATTCTTTAAGAAACTATAAAAGAATTTTAAAATAACACTAAACCTTATTCCTCTCTCCTTAGATGATAGATCATGTACTGGAACACTTGCTGTGAACATTGAAGATGTAAATGATAATCCACCAGAAATACTTCAAGAATATGTAGTCATTTGCAAACCAAAAATGGCGTATACTGACATTTTAGCTGTTGATCCCGATGAACCTGTCCATGGAGCTCCATTTTATTTCAGTTTGCCCAATACTTCTCCAGAAATCAGTAGACTGTGGAGCCTCACCAAAGTTAATGGTATTTAATAAAAAATAATGATTTATAAACTCTGAAATAACTGAGAATAACTGGAGGATAGATTGACTTGCTTATTTACACAAAACATGAAGTAAAACTGAGTCTCATTAATATATTTTAGAAGGATAAACTAACCTTTTACAAATATTGTATGGGGGCTCTGTTATATATAAAATGAAGGAAGATGTAATTTTTATGAAGGCAACATTTACATTTACAACAAAGAAAAGCTTGTTAAAATGTTGGGCAGCTTATCATTAAGACAAACTTTGTGTGTGTGTGTGTGTATGCTTTTAAAAATAATGCCAGTGGCTGGGCACGGTGACTCATGCCTGTAATCCCAGCACTTTGGGAGGCCTAGGTGGGTGGATCACTTGAGGTCAGGAGTTCAAGACCAGCCTGGCCAACATGGTGAATCCCCATCTCTGTTAAAAATACATAAATTAGCTGGGCGTGGTGGCAGCCACCTGTAATCCAAGCTACTGGGGAGGCTGAGGCAGGAGAATTGCTTAAACCAGTAGGCAGAAGTTGCAGTGAGCTGAGAGATGGTGCCGCTGCACTCCAGCCTGGGGGACAAAGGGAGACTCCATCTCAAAATAATAATAATAATAATAATAATACCAGTGAGGTGAGGAGAGAGCAGAAGATGTGTAGTTTAAATTGTATCGTAAGCTGACTCTGGAAGTGAGGAACTCAGGTGTATAGACCAAGTACTCTAGGGTATCCTGGAGGTGAACTTGGCGGGATATAGGAAGGGATATGGGAAGGAGTGTTGAGGGGCTGCTGCCTATTGTAGCAGTTTCTGGGGGCTGTCATGTTCTGTACTTCATCCATACTTCATTCTGTTGTTACTGCCATGTTCTTTCATGCAACTGGGCTTTTGTGTGTATAGCCCTATCTACATAGAATACCTCCTTTTCCGTTTCTGAGCTTGATATATTTATGAGTATGATATTTTTTCATGATATTTATGAACACCTACTATCTATTAAGCACTAGTCCAGATCCTGAGGATTTATATAGAGATGAACAAGACAGACACAATCCCAGCTGAGATGCTCCACCTCTGAAGTGTGTCTTGAATTGGAAGGAGTGGCACCATGACCCTTCACTACCTGCATTGCAGTGCCTTTCCTGTTGTATTAACATCTGATTACTTCTCCCTTCCAATACATGAGTTTCCTAGAATGTTTGCAATTCATGTTTGTACTTCCAGCACCTAGCCTAATGCTTAGTAGATACTAATTGCTTCATAAATGTTTGCTTGTTCAATAATTGATTAATAATGTGCATAAAAGAAGAAACATACCAGGAGAATAAGTACATCCATGTCATTGGAGTTTAGAAGGTTTTAGTAAGAATGCCAAGAGGTTGGGTGGAAGGAAGGGTAGAGTCTGGTGGTGAAGGGCCTCATGTGCCAGGCTGAGGGGACTAACCTTGGTACAGTAGGCGACAGCAATTATGCATTGGGAATGTGCAAGTAAGGCAATACCATTCCCAGATTTACATCTTTTAAAGGTGACACTGATGACAGGAGGACAATATGAAGGGGGCAGAGTTGAGTGAAGGAAAATCAGAGGACAATGCACTACTGTGAATAACTGAGACATGACTACGGCTCCACTTGTTGTCTTGAAGGGGCCGGAGCGGAGGGATTTCAAGGATCTTACCTTAGACACAGTGTGGTCTTGAAGGGTCCTAAGTAAACCCAAGTGGTAATTCATATTCCTCTAGGGAGCCTTCAGGTATGAGGTGCAGCCAAAATCTTTGAAATTCTTACAGCTACAGCAGAGCATTTAATCAAGGCTTAGGAAATCCAGATGACTTCCAGGGTGTGTATTATGCTACTTTTTCATTTTACTTAGTCTATTATAAAAGCTCAGGGAGGTTGTAACTGCCATTGAAATTCTGTGGAGCTTTTGGTTAGTTGATAATACGGTCATTAAAATAATAGACCAAGACTATTTGGGAAAATTGGCTATCAGAGTTGATAAAAGTGAATTGTTATATAGATATTTCTGTTTTGTGTAAGCCTTATAAGTAGCCTGAGTGACATTAATTAGCTTCTGGTACTAAGATTACTTCTAGATGCAAAGGCATTAATCGTAAACAATCTATTGTGCTTTGAAAAATTACCTTATCCATACGAATAATGTGCAAATACTAGAAGGTCAATGGATAAGAAAATGTAAACTTCAGAAACTATTTGTGTGTACCTGTAGATATATTGGTACTAAAGAAAAATGCTTGAAGTGTATGTTAACAGCCAACCTAACATTATTGGTTTGTATAGATAAACATTACTGGAATACTACTGGGCCACTCCAATGCCAAATTATTTCTTTAGGGCTCCCTTCTAAGGAATTACAAGGGACAACACATATAAGATAATATTAGAGTTTGAAAGGGTTGAAGATAGTCCTCCATTTTTATTTATTTTCATGTGGCAGGCAGTTCCTCGAGAATGATGCCTTCAAAAACAAGCGTGATGAAACAAATGCTAAGGGAAGAATAAATGATCATTAAAAAATAAACTTCTTTTATTTTCTTTCAGACACAGCTGCCCGTCTTTCATACCAGAAAAATGCTGGATTTCAAAAATATACCATTCCTATTACTGTAAAAGACAGGGCCGGCCAAGCTGCAACAAAATTATTGACAGTTAATCTATGTGAATGTACTCATCCAACTCAGTGTCGTGCGACTTCAAGGAGTGCAGGAGTAATACTTGGAAAATGGGCAATCCTTGCAATATTACTGGGTATAGCACTGCTCTTTTGTAAGTATTTTCACTTTCTTGAAATTAAATATATAATAAAAAATCTAGGTGCGGGAAAAGATGTTTAAAAAATAATCTTGTCCAAGCATCCGTTAGATGTGAGTCTCTTTCCAAGTTCCTTTTGTGTTATTACCTGAGTTGTGTTTAAATATTTTCTGTGAAGGGAACATGATCCTTCTTGAGATAAAAGACTTTATGCTTAGACATAATTGTTGACAATTCCTTAGATTTCACAGAATCTGACAAACAAATAGTCTTTATTTCTTGGTTGCAGTGCTATTCCTTTTAGGGCTAAATAGAACAATCTAAAATTTCTGCCTTAGGAAACTCCACTAAAAGCCACTTTCATTCCATATCTTCTTACCATCCAGCCACAGAGTTACGGGAGATGTTCTTTTCTCAGCAATGTCTCTTCTTGGGTATATCTTGCCAATTTTAAATTCTGTTAACCTCCTCCAGCCTAGATTAGCTTTGTTTTGTGATAAGAGTACAAGTTAAGAGCAAAGAACTCAGGAATCAGACTGCCTGGGTTTGTACCCCAACTTCATCGCTCGTAAGCCATGTGACCTGGGGCAAATTACTTAACTGTGCTTCAGTTTCCTCATCTGTAAAAGGAATAATTGTAGTAGCCTACCATATGGTGTAGCACTGAGGATTAAATGAGGTAATGCGTGTGAAGTGCTTAGAGCAGTACACAGTAAATTTCTAATGTGTTCATTATTTTTCATCAAGTCAAAAAATAAACATGTATCAAATACCTACTGTGGGCAGGAAACTGTTCTAGGTGCTTAGGAAAAATAGGGAAAGACAAACAAGCAAACAAGCAAAAACAATCATTCTGCCTTGTGACAGTTAATGAATAAATTAAATGCTATGGGGGAAAAAAAAGAGAGGCAAATAATTATGATCTGTAGTGCCATGGAGTGTGTTGGTGAGGAGGGTATTGGTGCCAGTGATTGCAATTTTCAATAGAGAGTTAGGTCTGAGAAGATTATTTTTAATGATTTTTGGAAGAGGTGAAAGAGCCAGATGGAATGCCTGGGAGAAGAACTTTCAATCAGACAGGGAAGTCAATGGAAAGGCCCTAATTTGTGATTATGTCTGGAGAAACCAAGGAGTGGCAGGAAAACCAGTGTAGTGAGAGTGGACAAGGGGAAGAGGATTAGGAAATGGAGCCAGAAAGGTAGTGTGGGGCCATGTAGTGTAGACAAGAGTTGGCACACTTTTTCTGTAAAGGATTAGATAGTATATATGTCAAGCTTTGCAGGCCATGTGTTTTCCATTGTATCCAATCAAATCTGTCCTTCAAACAGTAACACTGCTATAAAAATATGCAAATTATGGGCATTACTGTGTTCCAATAGAACATTATATATGGACTGTAAAATTTGAATTTCATGTAATTTTCTTTTTTTCTTTCTTTCTTTCTTTTTTTTTTTGAGGCGGAGTTTTGCTCTTGTTGCCCAGGCTGGAGGGCGATGGCAAGATCTTGGCTCACTGCAACCTCTGCCTCCCAGGTTCAAGTGATTCTCCTGCCTCAGCCTCCCGAGTAGCTGGGATTACAGGCATGTGCCACTGTGCCCGGCTAATTTTGTATTTTTAGTAGAGACAGGGTTTCTCCATGTTGGTCAGTCTGGTCTCGAACTCCTGACCTCAGGTGATCCACCCTCCTCAGCCTCCCAAAGTGCTGGGATTACAGGCGTGAGCCACTGCACCCGGCCGTAATTTTCACATTATAAACTCTTATTCTTCTGAATTTTTTCAACCATTTTAAAATACAAAGTCTTAGCTCACAGGCCATACAAAAATATGTAGTGCTCTGGGCTTGTGGATTTTGCCAATGCACTATAGGGTCTTTTAGACTGGAAGAATTGTTGTTATTATTCTTAGTTTAATTATCATGTATTTTCAATCTCCCACAATTATGATTTAGAATAAGAATTCTTAATAGGCAAGATACAAAGTAGTTTCAATTAAGATAAATCTTTTCTAGGAAAGCAGTCTGTTTTTCTCATGTTTTTATGTACACAATTCTTTTTTTACATTTTCATGTAGGAAAATTATTTTTAGGGGAGTCAGTAAATTTTTTCAAAGTCTTTGTCTTAAATATCAGTGATTTTTTTTCTTTATGTATTGCTTAACTCATAATTCTAAGTACTTTATTTTGATGGGCAGAATTCAATTAGCGAGATATAATGAAAAAATACAGATGATTGCTTCTGATTCTAAAATCTAAGCTATCTGGTGACATGTTAACTTAGAACAGCCAAGATAATTCATGGGAAACCATGCTTAGTGGATTTATTTTCCACTTTGATCCTTAGGTGGTAAGAAATAAATGATGATTATTTTATTCTATGTATGCTAAAGTAAGTTATTTTATTTTTATTTTTAAATTCAGCTGTATTGCTAACTTTAGTATGTGGAGTTTTTGGTGCAACTAAAGGGAAACGTTTTCCTGAAGATTTAGCACAGCAAAACTTAATTATATCAAACACAGAAGCACCTGGAGACGATAGAGTGGTAAGTAATTTTTAAATAAATATGTATTTGTGTCTCCGATAATTTATTTAATTCATCCTCATAAACTCATTTCAAAATTTAGGAGTTAATTTATATTTTTAATTGAATCAGAATTAGTAGGCATAAATATTTTCTGTCAATATTCATATGTTTATGTAGTGGTAATTTATTAAACTTCTTAATCCAGATGTATTGTTTTAGTCATCTTTTTTCCACTCTAGTGTCATAGTTTAAACTTATTCTTTGATGTTGAGTATTTATTATAACAATACTTTGTTTTGCCTGCACTCTACAATGTATATTTCCAGATATAATTTGTTTATGTAACTTGTTGACCATTTATAATGGGGAAAAAAGCTTGCTAAAAGTTCTCAAGATAACTAGGAAAATATCAATGAGATATATCTAAAAGAAAGGGAGAGGGGTTTGGAAGATTACTGCCACTCTCTTTCCTTATATATTTCTTAGGACTTCTGAGGTGCTTTTATGCTTCTTGTTTTGTGTAAGGTATATATACATATATATATATACACACACACACATATACACAAAGTATATGTGTATATATACACATATACACAAAGTATATATATATACACACACACAAAGTATATATGTATACACAAAGTATAGTATACACAAAGTATATATATATATATATATATATACACACACACAAAAGTACTTACAAGGCATGTTCTCACCTCAAAAAGATGCCAACTTATTTATGAGAAATAAGTCCTACTTTTATGGAAAAGCAAAATAGGAACATGACAATAAACCAATATGATAAAGCACTGTCGGAGTTCAAAAATACCTATGATACCTAAATGTACTCATGTAGTGTGGATCAACCAGAAAGGCTGGCGACAAGAGATACAGCTTACTTGGTAACTTAAAGAATAAGAACTGTTTGAAAGTGAAGAGATGGTGAGAATAGCTAAAGAAGAGGAAAACAGCATAGCCTACAAGACAGGAGATGACAAAGTTTAGGGGCTATTTAGCAAATAATAAATAAATTGATTTAGAATAGAAGAAATCATGTGTTGGAATAGAGGCTTGAAACAAGTTCGGTGTTAGAGAAGAGAATATTAAGAGACAAGTGGGAGATAGGACTTTTAAATCCTGCACTAAGAATTTCGGATTTATTCTCACGGTAAGGGAGAGCCAGCCAAGGCTTTTCTACAGCAGAGAGGTATAATCAAGCAGCGTGAAGCTGAGTCAGTAGGGGGATCAGTGAGAATAGGAAGACATCAGGGTTGGGGAAGATGAAAGCTTAGTTTAAGCATGAGTTAATTCTACCAGGATGATGGTAATTGTTATAGTAATATAGGGATGAATAAGAAATATTTCAAAGGTATAAATGATAAGGTTGTTGACTAGCTGAACTTAAGGAACAAAGTAAAAAGCAGAGTCAAAGTGGCAGAGGCTATAGCCAGGGACAATGACTGCATATCCAGCCTTTTGTATGTCTCGGGCTGAAGATGCCTTTCTTATTCACTATTTCTCTCTTCAACTCCTCCACACCACCATGCAAAATCATAGCCCATCTATGCTTCACATGCCTACATGTAGAAACCTGTGATTATCTCTCCAGCGAGAAAGCAGGTTTAATCCCTTGACAGTCCTTGACTCATAGTAAGTTCTTATTTTATTTTTAAGACCGGCATGGATGACTTTTACTTACTATTTGTTCTTTGCCATTTAATGCTAGAGCTGATGATATTGAGTGGTCATTTCACAATATGTACCTGTTCTGTGTTAGGAACACTTCTAAAAGGGGCTTGGAATTATTAATTTATACAAAAACATAAAATCTCATCTTGAATCTATAAACTTGCTTTAATACAATGAGTAAAAGTGATCATTTTAGCTTTGGATCTGAATTTCACTTGAAGGCATGCACGTGGGATTAGGAGTTGGGTGAATAATCAGGACTGGAAAAGTAAACCTAGAAATTATTGACATGGATAAGGAGTTGTTGATACCCTGTGAGAATGAACTTTGGGAAATGCGGATGGAGGAGGACAGAAAGGAGCAGAGAATAGAAAGTATGAAAGCTAGCCCTGTAGGCTCAGCATTGCTTTCAGTTTATTTTAAATTCCTCTTTTATTCACTTAGAAATATGATCTTTGAACTTGTGTTTATTACAATGAAATTATACCATCAAGAAGATTTAATAATTAGGAGAGTTTTTCTTTTTTCCTTTTTTTGTAATTGAACTTTATTGTAACAGCAACTTAAAAAAAAAATGTAGGGTAGCACTGCCACCAAATGGCTACTTTTCAATTCTTTTTTTCTGGTATTTTTTTCTAAGGCAATGAGATAGTTAAGTATGACTCTTGTAGATATATTTCAGGTTCAATAAGTCATCTGTATTTGAAAAATTTTTCAGTTTAGTTAAAGACTGCATTTTAAGTAGAAAAAAATTTAAATTGATAGGAAGGTGGCACAAAGGAACCTGAATGTAATGGAGGTTCTTGTCCTGAAAGTAATGTAACTGTTTGTAATGAAAACTGACATGTCGAGGTTACCACTGTAACTAAACGTCTGTCCTATGGCTCAGAGGGTTGGAGTGAAGTTCCAGTATTAAGTTAATGTTTAATGAAGACTTTTTTCATTTTAAAGCATTTCCTTGACTCTTTGTCATCCTCTAGTTCCCTCCACATCTCTCTTTTTCTTTCAAACTGAACTTTAGGAAAGAAAAAATTGTATTTGATTTCTCTATAGTACTCCTTCCTGCTTACCCAGCACTCCCTGGAAATTCTTTTGGCAAAGCTCATCAATGGCTATTCTTTCACTTAAATCCAATGGGCACTTATACTTTAATTGAACCCATTCTTGCCTTGCTGTGACTTTTTTGTTGTTGTTAACATCATTGGCTGCTCCCACTCCTTACCATATTCTCTCTTCATGTCTTCAGAGTCCTGCCTCTTTGGTTTTCTCTGTTATCTCAGGGGCTACTCAGATCTGGCCTGTCACAGCTGTGTTTCTCTTACCCTCCCCTTAAAATGTGATTTTTCTTGTGATTCTCTCCTTAGCCCTTTTTTATTTTGGTTGACAATTTTCTCTGGATAGGTCCTCTATTCCCATGGCCTCAACTATCACCTATTTGGGAGTGTCTCCCAGAATTATATCTCCAGCTCAAATCGCTCATCTGAGTTCCAAATCTGCATATTCATATATTCATCTTGGACATCCCACATGTTTCCAAGGTTTACCATATTCAAACTTTAGTTGCTCACTCTCCTCTTGCCCGTAAGCACATCTTTCTTCCCTGTTACAGTAAGTTGTACCATCTACCTATTTGCCTTCGTGGAACACAAAAGAATAATTTCTGACTCTGTCCTTGATTGCCTCATCCATCTAGATACTTGTAGACTCTCTGTGGAGTCCATCTACTTCTTTCAATCATCACTGCTTCTTCCTTGGCTTAGGTCCTTATCATTTTCACCTGGAATATCAGATCAGATCAGATACAATGACCCACATCTGATCTCCGTGACCCCAAATTTGTCTTCTTATTTGTCTTCCACATTATTGCTTAGAATGATATTTTTGAAATGTGTTTCTCTCTGTACTGAGTTAAAATTCTTCACAGTCCCTGTAATCTTCATAATAAAGTCTATTTTTTTAGCATAGCATATAGATCTTTATATCTTATGGCCTTTTATAACCTTTCTAGCCTCCCCCCAACCCTAATCTTATGTGGTAGCTGTTCTCAACTGACTGAAGTTGGGGACCCCTGAAGGACATTGTTTGCCTTTTGCCTCCAGACCCTTCTACAGTGGTTGCCTTGTTTGTCCCACTCCTACTAGTCCCTAGTCTCTTAGCTCAGAGTTTTTCCAGTTACCTGATCTATTCCACTTACCCTGTTTGGATTTGAATTTTAATGCTCTACTTCTGTGCTCTTGTAACATTTTGTGCTCACCTACATAGTAGAGTAATCACATTCTTAAAGTATTTGTTTTTCTCTCTCCCTGGAATAAGAGCTTCTTGGAACCATCGAGAGACTATGTCTATCTTTATATCCCTAGGCTTTTGCATTTGCTATGGTGAAATTTGTCCCTAAAAGCTGATATATTGGAAACTTAATCCCCAATGCAACAGTGTTGAGAGGTGAGACCTTTAGTAGGTGATTAGGTCATGAGGGCTCCGCTCTCATGAATGGATTACTGTCTTTATCATGGGAATGGGTTTATTATCATGAAAGCTTATTGTAAAAGCAAGTTCAGTCCCCTGTTGCTCCTCTCTCCCTCTCTCCCTCTCCCTCTCACTCTTGCTCTTTTGCCCTTCCACCTTCTGCCATGGGATGGGCCCTCGCCAAATGTGAACTCCTTGATCTTGGACTTCCCAGACTTCATAACTGTAAGAAATAAATCTCTGTTCTTTAAAAATTACCCAGTCTCAGGTATTCTGTTATAGCAGTACAACATGAATGAAGATGGCATCTGGGCGCATAATTAGAAACTGATAAATGTCTGTTGAATGAATGAATGAATGAATGAATGAATAAAAGGTTCAACAAATATTCTCTCTCCTTTGCCTTTTCATGACAATTTAGAATCCTTTTCCTCTCAACATGAATTATTTAATTTTATTATTTCAGTGCTCTGCCAATGGATTTATGACCCAAACTGCCAACAACTCTAGCCAAGGTTTTTGTGGTACTATGGGATCAGGAATGAAAAATGGAGGGCAGGAAACCATTGAAATGATGAAAGGAGGAAACCAGACCTTGGAATCCTGCCGGGGGGCTGGGCATCATCATACCCTGGACTCCTGCAGGGGAGGACACACGGAGGTGGACAACTGCAGATACACTTACTCGGAGTGGCACAGTTTTACTCAGCCCCGTCTCGGTGAAGTGAGTTTCCTTAGGTGTTTTGACTCTAAAATTTAAACCTCCGAATGGAGAAAAATAGACAATTCAAATTAACATGTATTTTCTATATTTTTCTGTGGGCTCTCTCTTGCTTCTTCTGTTCATTTTCCCATGCTCTTTGATTTTGTTACATTATTTAATTTAAAAGATTTTATTTCATTTATCATATTTCATTTAATTTATAAAATCCCATAAATATAGGAGGTTTTTAATATTCTTCACTAATGTCTCATTTTTAGTTGTGTATTTACCTCATGAACCCTTTTGATATAGAAGATTGTGAAAGCAATTCTAGTTCCTCACAATTACAGACTTTTCAAATGAAATCTGTATTTCTCTGTGAAAACACCAACATTTGTAGGCAGTTTTAGGATAAAGATTAATTAGCATGATTTATATATATTTTTTATCTTATTGCAAATTGACAAAATTTAATTTATATGCTTATGGGGCACAAAGTGATATTATGATTTATGTCTGCAATGTAGAATGATTAAATCACACTTAACATATGCATCACCTCAAATACTTATTTTTTGTGGTGAGAACATTTGAAATGTACTTTCTTTGCAATTTTGAAATATAACATATACTATTATTAACTATAGTCACCATTGCAGGACATATTTTAAATATACAAAGCACCATGCAAATGTAAAGTGCTTTTATTTTAAGGAAAGCAAGAATATGAAAGAAAGAAGGAATTAAAATAAGGAATTCTCTGTTCATACCAAAATCCCCTATGAAGCAGAAGCTTTTTTCTTTCTTTTCTTTTCTTTTTTTTTTTTTTTTTAAAGACAGGGTCTTGCTCTGTCGCTGAGGCTGGAGTTCAGTGGTGCAATCTCCACTCACTGCAGCCTTGACCTCCTGGGCTCAGGTGATCCTTCTATGTCAGCCCCTTGAGTAGCTTGGACTACAGGTATACATCACCACACCTGGATAAATTTTGTATTTTTTGTGGAGAAGGTGTTTTGCCATGTTGCCCAGGTTGGTCTCCAATTCCCAGGCTCAAGTGATCCACCCACTTTGGCCTCCCAAAGTGCCAGGATTATACGCATGAGGCACTGGGCTTGGCAAAATCCTCTATGAAGCTTTTAAAACATAACTAATGTCTGTGTTCTACTCTAAAAGATTCTAATTTAATGAATTTGGGGTTTTTTGTTTGTTTTGTTTTTGTTTTACATTTCTGAGATGATTCAAATATGCGGCTAGGTAGAAAGCCACTGGATTAGACACTCTTCTGGACTAAATTTTTACCTCTTTTGTCAGAGGATACCAGCGCCATTGCAGGACATACAGTGGACCTTTAATCCTTGAATGGAATGCAAATGGGTGATACTCTGGTATAGGACTGTAGGTTATGTATTCATAGCATTTTGGAGGGTCAAATTCAAGTGTTAATTCTTTTTCTACTTCTAGACAGTCAGTATTATGTAATATCAGGTTGAGATGGAGTGAAGCTTAAGACATAATCTTAGGAGGGTTCCTCAGTTGCACACCAGGTAATAGGAGGTAAGGCTAACAATGTCATCAAGAAAGAACGTAAGCCACGCCAGTGAACTCCACATAGGCAAGGAGAGGGCACACAGGTGAGGAAAGGGAGGAGACACGGCAGTTGACGAGTTGGCAGACAGGCTAGTGGCAGAGAGGGTAGGTGTGGCTGAATGCATGGCGTCTTCATTACAAAAGCCCAGTTTTTGCAATATGGGTTATGTTCATTCTTTTTAATTTCATTGAACTTTTCGGTGCATGTATCTATTTTGCCATGTTTGGGTATCTTGGAAACTTGATTCTGAAGTTAATGTGGTAAATCCTACCTACTTTATAACTGCATGTAATAGTGATTCAAGTTAACATGTATTGTACATTTAATATGTGCTGGGCATAATATGTGTATTGTGCATTATTATTTTGTCATTAATTTCTAAAATAATCTTGTTAGGTGGTCACTGAGACTAAAAGATATTTGGTCAGTTGCCCAAAGTCATATAGCTAGTTGGTAAAGCCAGAGCTTTGACTCACAACCAAGGCTGTTTGACATCCTATCTCAAACTCCTAACCAGTATGACTATTGTCTCTATTTTTTAGACTAGGCTGACCTCTGTGTATAAAATTTAGGGATAAGCATTTAATGATAACTTGAATGTACTTAAATATAAAACTTGTATACATAATTTTTTATTTATGTGGATTACTAGAAATGTAAACTATACTGACTTTATGGTATGGTTGTGATATAGACCAATCATGTGCATTTTTTGTGTGTAGGAATCCATTAGAGGACACACTGGTTAAAAATTAAACATAAAAGGTAAATAAAAATAAATTTTAAGTTCATATATTTAAGTTGTTTAAAACTATAATGCAATTCATTTTTTAAAAAATTTTACAGAAATTGCATCAATGCAATCAGAATGAAGACCGCATGCCATCCCAAGATTATGTCCTCACTTATAACTATGAGGGAAGAGGATCTCCAGCTGGTTCTGTGGGCTGCTGCAGTGAAAAACAGGAAGAAGATGGCCTTGACTTTTTAAATAATTTGGAACCCAAATTTATTACATTAGCAGAAGCATGCACAAAGAAATAATGTCACTGTGCTACAATTAGGTCTTTGTCAGACATTCTGGAGGTTTCCAAAAATAATATTGTAAAATTCAATTTCAACATGTATGTATATGATGATTTTTTTCTCAATTTTGAATTATGCTACTCACCAATTTATATTTTTAAAGTAAGTTGTTGCTTATCTTTTCCAAAAAGTGAAAAATGTTAAAACAGACAACTGGTAAATCTTAAACTCCAGCACTGGAATTAAGGTCTCTAAAGCATCTGCTCTTTTTTTTTTTTTTACGGATATTTTAGTAATAAATATGTTGGATAAATATTAGTCCAACAATAGCTAAGTTATGCTAATACCACATTATTATATATTCACTTTGAGTAACAGTTTAAAAAATAAACAAGAAATATTGAGTATCACTATGTGAAGAAAGTTTTGGAAAAGAAACAATGAAGACTGAATTAAATTAAAAATGTTGCAGCTCATAAAGAATTGGGACTCATCCCTACTGCACTATCAAATTCATTTGACTTTGGAGGCAAAATTTGTTGAAGTACCCTATGAAGTAGCAATTTTCTATAGGAATATAGTTGGAAATAAATGCGTGTGTGTATATTATTATTAATCAATGCAATATTTAAAATGAAATGAGAACAAAGAGGAAAATGGTAAAAACTTGAAATGAGACTGGGGTACAGTTTGTCCTACAATAGAAAAAAGAGAGAGCTTTCTAGGCCTGGCTCTTAAATGCTGCATTGTAACTGAGTCTATGAGGAAATAGTTCCTGTCCAATTTGTGTAAATTGTTTAAAATTGTAAATAAATTAAACTTTTCTGGTTTCTGTGGAAAGGAAATAGGGAACTCAGTGGAACAGTAGGTTTGCTTTGCAGTCTGTTTCAAGATTTCTGTATCCACAAGTTAGTAGCAAACTGGGGAATACTCGCTGCAGCTAGGGTTCCCTGCTTTTTGGTAGCAAGGGTCCAGAGATGAGGTGTTTTTTTTGGGGAGCTAATAACAAAAACATTTTAAAACTTACCTTTACTGAAGTTAAATCCTCTATTGCTGTTTCTGTTCTCTCTTATATTGACCAACATCTTTTTAATTTAGATCCAAATAACCATGTCCTCCTAGAGTTTAGAGGCTAGAGGGAGCTGAGGGAAGGATCTTACTGAAAGCACCCTGGGGAGATTGATTGTCCTTAGACCTAAGCCCCACAAACTTGACACCTGATCAGGGCCTGGGAGCTACAAAATTTCATTTTTCTCCTCACTGCCATTCTTCTGAGTGGCATTGGCGTGAATCAAGGAAAGCCAGGCCTCGTGGGCCCCCTTCTTTCGGCTTTCTGCTAAAGCAACACCTCCAGCAGAGATTCCCTTAAGTGACTCCAAGTTTTCCACCATCCTTCAGCATGAATTAATTTTTAATCAGTTTGCTTTCTCCAGAGAAATTTTAAAATAATAGAAGAAATAGAAATTTTGAATGTATGAAAGAAAAAGATCAAGTTGTCATTTTAGAACAGAGGGAACTTTGGGAGAAAGCAGCCCAAGTAGGTTATTTGGACAGTCAGAGGGCAACAGGAAGACCTTCAAGGTCAAGGAGAGACCACAAGGAATATGGGTGGGAGTAAAGACAACATCGTCTGCTTCACACTTTTTCCTAGGCTTGGCACTGCCTTTTCCTTTCTCAGGCCAATGGCAACTGCCATTTGAGTCCGGTGAGGGATCAGCCAACCTCTTCTCTATGGCTCACCTTATTTGGAGTGAGAAATCAAGGAGACAGAGCTGACTGCATGATGAGTCTGAAGGCATTTGCAGGATGAGCCTGAACTTGTTGTGCAGAACAAACAAGGCATTCATGGGAATTGCTGTATTCCTCCTGTAGCCCTCCCTCTGGGCACTAAGAAGGTCTATGAATTAAATGTGTATCTAAAATTCTGATTTATTCCTACATTTTCTGTTTTCTAATTTGACCCTAAAATCTATGTGTTTTAGACTTAGACTTTTTATTTCCACCCCCCCCCCCCCCCCTTTTTTTTGAGACGGAGTCTCGCTCTGACGCACAGGCTGGAGTGCAGTGGCTCCGATCTCCCCCTCCCGGGTTCACGCCATTCTCCTGCCTCAGCCTTCCGAGCTGCTGGGACTACAGGCGCCCGCCACCACGCCCGGCTAATTTTTCGTATTTTTAGTAGAGACGGGGTTTCACTGTGTTAGCCAGGGTGGTCTCGATCTCCTGATCTCGCGATCTGCCCACCTTGGCCTCCCAAAGTGCTGGGATTACAGGAGTGAGCCACCGCTCCAGGCCTTGTTTTCCGTTTAAAGTCTTCTTCTTTTAATGTAATCATTTTGAACATGTGTGAAAGTTGATCATACGAATTGGATCAATCTTGAAATACTCAACCAAAAGACAGTCGAGAAGCCAGGGGGAGAAAGAACTCAGGGCACAAAATCTTGCTCTGAGAATGGAATTCTCTGCAAGCTTAGTTGCTGAAATTTCCTGCTGTAACCGGAAGCCAGTTTTATCTAATGGCTACTGAAACACCCACTGTGTTTTGCGCACTCCCTCACTCACCAATCAAAACCGGCCACGTCCCCGAGACCTTACTAGTGCCGATAAACTTTCTCGAAGAGTAGCCAGTATCACTTCCCTGTTTATAAAACCTCTAACCATCTCTTTGTTCTTTGAACATGCTGAAAACCACCTGGTCTGCATGTATGCCCTAATTTGTAATTCTTTTCTCTCAAATGAAAATTTAATTTTAGGGATTCATTTCTATATTTTCACATATGTAGTATTATTATTTCCTTATATGTGTAAGGTGAAATTTATGGTATTTGAGTGTGCAAGAAAATATATTTTTAAAGCTTTCATTTTCTCCCCCAGTGAATGATTTAGAAATTTTTATATAAATGTACAGAATGTTTTTTCTTACTTTTATAAGGAAGCAGCTGTCTAAAATGCAGTGGGATTTGTTTTGCAATGTTTTAAACAGAGCTTTAATATTGCTATTAAAATAAGTTACTTTGCTTTTAAAGAAACTTGGCTGCTTAAAATAAGCAAAAATTGGATGCGTAAAGTAATATTTACAGATATGGGGGGATGTAATAAAACAATATTAACTTGGTTTCTTGTTTTTGCTGTATTTAGAGATTAAATAATTCTAAGATGATCACATTGCAAAATTATGCTTACGGCTGGCATGGAAATGGAAATACTCAATTATGTCTTTGTTGTATTAATGGGGAATATTTTGGACAGTGTTTCATTATCAAATTGTCAACATCATTAATATATATTGTAATGTTGGGAAGAGATCACTATTTTGAAGCACAACTTTACAGATGAGTATCTATGTATACATATGTATAATAAATTTTGATTGGGTATTAAAAGTATTAGAAGGTGGTTATAATTGCAGAGTATTCCATGAATAGTACACTGACACAGGGGTTTTACTTTGAGGAGCAGTGTAGTCAAGGGAAAACATGAGTTAAAAAGAAAAGCAGGCAATATTGCAGTCTTGATTCTGCCACGTACAGGATAGATAATGCCTGAACTTTAATCACAAGATGATCCAAACATAATGGTGCTCTGTGCTTCACAGTGAATCTTTTCCCCATGCAGAAGTGTGCTCCGCCACAAACGTAAGACTGATCATTTCAAAAATCTATGAGTTATCTCAAAAGACTTACATTTTAATATAGGTTGAACCAAAATTTCAATTCCAGCAACTTCTATTGTAACCATTATTTTTATGTATGGCTTCAAGAATGTTCATTGGGTTTTTGTTTGTAATAGCAAAATACTGGATACATTTCATGTGTCCCTCAGTATTGACTTGGTTGAATATTGGGTCATAATGGTTGAGAAGCATGGACGCTAGAGCCAGAATGCTTGGATATGAATCCTGGATCTGTCACTTACTTCTGTGTGACCTTTGAAAGGCTACTTATTTCCTCTCTTAGCTTTCTCATTAAAATCAATGGACAAAGCCAACCTCATGGGGTTGTTGAATGATTAAATTAGTTAATATACTTAAAGTACATAGAACACTGCCGGCACATAGTAAAAGAGTTATAAGTGTGAGGTAGTTGGTAAAATTATGTAGTTGGATATACTACCGAACAATATCTAATCTCTTTTTAGGGAAATAAAGTTTGTGCATATATATATAATCCCGAAACATGATTTCCAGACAATGGAATTGATAATTTATTCTTTCTGTATTGATTTTTTCACAGTGAACATTGATAACACTTATTTGATTTTATTTTAAGTCCCAGGGTACATTTGCAGGATGTGCAGGTTTGTTACATAGGTAAATGTATCCCATGGTGGTTTGCTGCACCTATCAACCTGATAACATTTTTAATTTAAGAAAAAGGTTAACACCAGCTTAGACAGTTCATTTTGGCTCTTATATTATTTAGAATTAGGCTTAGTTTCATGGGCAGAAAAATTAAATAGTGTTCAGAATATGTTTACGGGCTTCTCTATTCGACAGTTTATTTTGATTGCAAAGGTTTGAATCTCAGAACCTTCTTTTCCCTTTACTTAAAAAATGGTAAAATTCATAAAACATGGTTATGAGTGGTTAAAATTCATCATGTTCACCATTTTAAAGTGTATAATTCAGTGACTTTAGTACATTTAAAATGTTGTGCAACTGTTACCACTATCTAGTTCTGGAACATTTTCATCACCCCAAGAGGAAACCTTTTAAGCAGTCATTCTCCTCTTCCCCTCCCTGCATTATCCCCTGGCAACCACTAATATCTTTTCTGTCTCTATGGATTTGCCTACTCTGGACATTCATATAAATGAAATCATACATATGTGGCCTTGTGTGTCTGGCTTCTTTCACTGAAATGAGGACTTTTCATGCATCCCTTTACTTGGGAATGAAATCCTAGAATATCTGAAAGGACTTGTTCAGGCTTTTCTCAGAAACAAATATGATTATCAGTATTCTATCAAATTCAAAATGAGTATTTTTAAAAGGAACATCAAATGAGATAAAGCAAAAATAGATCTGATAATAGGTATAACAGTATGTACAAATACTTGTTATTTGTGGAAGCATCCTACCTTCTTGGCAAAAATTTACAGTTATAAAAATTGGCTAGCATAAATGGTCACAAAGAAAACTGACAATGCAAATACTATAAATGGTTTAATTTTATATAAGGGGCCAAGTAATCAAATGATTCAATTTTTATTGTAAAATATAAGCAGAAAGTAATTCCTATTAAAATAATTTTAATGAAATAATTTTAAAAATTAGTTTAACTTTGCTTTGGAAAAATTAAAATCGTTTAATTTTATTTAAGCTGGAAAATACCTTCTGGATAAAAATTTATAAATCCAGGCATAATTCTACTATACTCAAAAGGGTAAAACCTTCTAAAAAGTTGAAACTTGAGTTGAAAATCTGCTGTTGTTCAGATCTGAACTATCTAAACGGATCCATGTTTCTGTCAACCTGCTCTATGCATTAGTCAGCACGCTGTCTAAAATAGAATCCATTCTGGAGGGTACTGTCTGCTGAAAATAACATGCTACATTCCTGTGCCAGAATGCGTTCTGTGTAACACCACTGAACATCTTTAGGGAGTCCTTGCCTAGACTTTTTACATTCATGATTGAGAGTGGCTTGCATTAAAATACTAGCCTCTGCTCTAAAATAAATTCACCAAAAAAGTAGCAGCATCAAATGTACTTAAAAATGATCACATTTGCCTCTATATAAGATGCTCTTTCTCCCAGACTGTGCTTTGTTGAGTTTCAAGAGACCCTCCCCAGGAGCTTCTGTCCCTGTTTGTTGGCTGCCCAACATTTTACCTTCCAGAGAACAGACAGACCACAGGATTTAGTATGGGCACCTGCAAAGATGGGGAAGAAATTAGTTTTTCTCCCCAAAAGCATGAGATTGTAATACACACAAAAATTCTGTAACACTTTTTTTTCTTTTCTGGTGTTTGATTTGTTCTTATTGCCCAGCTCCCATCCCATTTAAGCAACTTTGCCTCTCAGTGCTTCTTAGCTACTACGTAAGTAAACCATAAAATTAACATGGAAATTCCTGGTCTGAAGCTCCCAGGTGACCACGACCGGAGTAAGAGCTGCCTCAGTGACCACCTGTGTAAGTTTATGACCAAACACCAGATGCCGTCCTTACCCAGAACTCGTATTACCCCACAGGAGTAGGCAAAATTTACACTCAGCCTCAGAAACATCGAGGTGAAAAAATCCCAAAAGACAGATTTATTTCTACAACTTTGGTTCAGTTAGGACTCTAAATAGAAATTGACCAACAGAAAAATGAAAGAAGCTAAATTTCTGGAACATAGGAGAAGTGAACTGAGATTCTTACCCACTAGTCAAACAAAAGAAAAACTGGAAATTAATGAAAGAGAGGCAAGAAACGTTTCCTTTGGAGATAAACTGGTTTGCACTTCTCGTTTTTTTTTGGAGGGGGGGTGGGTTACGTAAGTTCCACGTGAGTCCTCCAGGTGTTCTGCCTTTGCCTCTGGGCACCAGTGTGCATGGCTCCTTTTCAAGTATCTACAAGAAAGTGGGGGACACACTCTTCAGTGACTCAGACCTCTCCTACGCCCATGAACAAACAGGAATAGACACGTGGGGCTGGACAGACACATTGACAGTGCCAGGATTGTTGTTACTAAAGACAACTTCAAAGAGAAAAGGATCTTCAGAAACCAATTTGAAGAAAGCTACAGCTGCAACTTACCCGTTCAAGAATATTTCTCTGCCTCCCGTGTACAATGCAACCGTAGTGGGAGCAATATATGCACTATGAACACTATAAACCAGTGTTTTATATTGGCTCAAACTAATAGATGCAATATGATTCCACAAGAGGTCTGAGTATTTTCCTACTGAATTCTCACATAATTTATATTGATTTTATTGTTTTATTTTCCAAATACCTTAAGGTAAATGTGCATTGTGCAATACAAATGTATAATTTATTTTATTAAAAGATAGATTTTAGTTTTAACCTTAATAGATTCACTCCCTGTACATATGTAATCTAATTCTGCATACATTGCACTACCAGTTATAGAATTGTGCTGTGACGTTAAAATTATGGCTCATAGACTTTTCAAGTTTCTATGACATAATGTGATGGGTTCCAAGCTAAAGAAGAATTTCACAGAAATTTCTAATACATTGAGATCTCTGTTTTTTTTTCTTAATGTGAATCATCACAGACACGTTAAAGCAGATATATATTATATAAGTTTATTTGGGGAAATATAGAAAAAGGTCTTAAGCATATAAGAAACAGAAAGAGAAAACAAAAGTAGGAAAGAAAGAAGTGACATGAGTTTTCTCAGAATCATATTGGTTTAGTCACATTTTTGTTCTGTGGTTCTACCTTAGTGAAGCGGGATATCTCTGATCCACAAAGCAATGTCTCAGAGTAGTGTAACATGAATACCTTTTTCAGTCTAAACCTTGAAATGCTGTACTCTTCAAAAGAAAGCCACTCACCTCAGCCTCTCGATCCAGAAAGATCACATATCATTTAGAAGGAATTCAATTTTATTTACGTGTTAACTTAGACTACAAATCATATCATCAATCACAAATTCAGATGTAGAAAATATGCCTTTATTTTTTCATAACTTTTGTCTTTATCTTGACATCCTCCCCATTTAGGCAGGTGGCAAGAGTGAAACAAAAACACAATTTAATTAGGTTAAAATTAGGGTTCTCCTCATTCTTCTATCCATAGATTGTGTCTGAATTTCAAGGATTATATGCCCCTTCAATTAATTGGAAATCAAAGTGAAGGATTTCTGCTCTTAAGATCGTCAGAAGAGGACTTCTCAAAAATTTTTTAAAAATACTATTTTATACTAGTACTTCAAAAAGTTGTAATTTTTTAATCTAACCAATCTTTCTCACCAGATTTTCTTGGTAATCCAATTAAACAAATTATGTCAGCTATCATAATTTCCTATCTCCAATCTATACATCAACATGCATACCAAACTAACAACAGAATCAGATTATTGTCTTGAGAGACGAGGACAAGGTAACAAAAGAACAATGATCCAAAGAGAAGGACAACACATAAACACACATGCACACACATGCACACACACGCACACATACACACACACACAGACATGCATGCATGCACACACACGCACACACAGACATACACACACACACAGACATACACACACACAGACACACACACAGATGCACACACACACGCACACATGCACACACATACACATGCACACACAGACACACACGCACACACACATGCGCACGCACACAGACATGCACATGCACACATGCACAGACACAGGCACACACACAGGCAGACACATACACACATGCACATACACACGCAGGCACACACACACATGCAGACACATGCACACACACATGCACACGCACAGACAAAATATAAGCTTCAAGTTTGAATGCAAGTTATGTTCTAAACAGGTATAATAATTGGCTTACCATGAGAAAAATGTTTAACTTTCCAAGTGACCTGGGCAAGCTACTTAGTTTCTCTGTGTTTCAGTTCATTCTCTAAAACAGGGCTCTTCATTCAATTGTTCAGTTATTCAGTCATCCAAACTTTGACAAATATTTCTTGGTGAACTACCACATGTCAGGCACACACAGTTCTAGAGGCTAAAGATGTAGCAGTGAATAAAATAGTCAAAATCTGTGTTCTTGTCAATTGCATCCCAGAAACAGAGGGGAGACAGGTAATAAACAAATGTACAAATACATGTATAATACATCATGCAGCAATAAATAATATGAAGAAAAATAAAGCAGAGTGAGGGGCATGGAGAACGATGGCAGGTTTTTATTTTATTAAGAGTGGTCGAAGGACGCCCTTACGAAAATGCAGTATTTGAGTAGAGACCTGAAGGAAGTGAAAGGAAGTGAGGGGGCAAGCCAGTGGGCATGGGGCAAAAACGGGCAGAGAACTTCCGGGGAAAGGAAACAGCTAACTCAAGGGCCCTGAGGTGCTATTTTGCTTGATATGTTCAATAAAGTGGATGCAGCTGAACTTGACTGAGAGCAAGGAAGAGTAACAGGAGATGAAGAGAAGGCAACAGTGGGAAGCCAGGGTCTGTAGGGTCATTGACTGTGATAGCAGACGGGAGGCCAGGCATGGTGGCTCACGTCTATAATCCTAGTGCTTTGGAAGGCTGAGACGAGAGGATTGCTTGAGATCTGGAGCTTAAGACCAGTCTGGGCAATATAGTGAGACCTCATCTCTACAAAAAATTAAATAAATTAGCTAGTGTGGTGGCACATGCCTGTAGGCCCAGTTACTTGGGAGGCTGAGGCAGAAGGATCACTTGAGCCCAGTAGTTGGAGGCTGAGTGAGCTATGATTGTGTCACTGCACACCAGCTGGGGTGACAGAGTGAGACCTTGTCTCAAAACAAGCAAACAAACAAGCAAAATTTAAAAAGTAATAATGATATGGGATCTCACTTTGAATAAGATCTATTGGATGGTTTTGAGCAGAGCAGAGACATGAGCTATAATAGTGTCTGCACCATAGGTTAAATGTTTGTACACATGTTTTCTTCTTTTTTTCCTTCTCTTCCTTTTCATCTTCTTTCTTTGCCTTCTCTTCTTTTTAAAACATTCTTTTTTTTTTTTTTTTTTGAGATGGAGTCTCATTCTGTCGCCCAAACTGGAGTGAAGCGGTATGATCTCGGCTCACTGCAACCTCCCTCTCCCAGATTCACACAATTCTCCTGCCTCAGCATCCCAAGCAGGTGGGATTACAGGCGCACACCACCACCCCTGGCTAATTTTTGTGTTTGTATTTTTAGTAGAGACGGGATTTCATCGTGTTGGCCAGGCTGGTCTCAAACTCCTAACCTCAAGTGATCCACCTGCCTCAGCCTCCCAAAGTGCTGGGATCACAGGCGTGAGCCACCATGCCTGTCCCATTCTTCAATTTATATGAAATGTTTCACAAAGTTTGCGAAACAAACCCCTATGCAGGGGTCATGCTAATCTCTGTGTCATTGATGTACAATTTTAGTATATGTGTTGCAGAAGCCAACACTCTTTTTATTTTCTTCCCCGTGTCATCCGCCTCCCCCACCTCCTCCTTCCTCCTTCTTTTGTGTTATTTTTTCTGCTTCTTTGTTCTAACCCACAGTTAGAACTGAGTTTTCGTCCTGGCTTTGCCACTTGCCAGATGCCTTATTTGCATGTCATAGTGGAGGCCCTATGTGAGTGACTGACTCTGGAATATCACAGGGAATATATAAAAAGACATGAACCAGCAAGTGTTTCTGAGAACCTAAGCTGCCAGGATGAACACTTGGCATCTTGTTCTTCTTCTAACAATGGGACTCTAACTTGCCTCTAACATATCTTCACAGCAATGAGCCTGATCTGATTTCAGATCTGATGTTTTCCCTCCAGCCAGCTTACATCACCTTTTAATGTTTTGTCTCCACCTCAAGTCAATGCACTCTTGTTAACAATGCTTGGAAAACATTCCCTTCACACAGAGCCCACATATCCTTCCAAACCTTATGCCATATTTTGGTCCCTCAGTCTAGGTTTTCTTTTGGTATTTGCACCAACAGTTCTACAATTTACATGGTGATAAGAAAGGCAAAAGATATAAATATTTAGATTCCGAGGAGCCTGTCAAACAAATATATGGAACAATCTTCCTTATGATTAAGCAGATTAAAACAAAGTTTTCTAGGTGATTAAATCTGGAAATTTCTGTAACTTTTATAATAAAAATCGTATCAATTGTGTTTACTGACATTCTCTATAAATAGAGGTAAGGTCACTTGCCAAATTGTTTCACTACAGGGTTAATTCATACCCCTGAGTTTATGTATGTGTCCAAGTAACATATTTTAGATAATTTTTGGAAGGTGTCAAACAACACTAATGTATGATATGGTAATTATTGATCCATTTAATCTATTGTTAATTACTTCAGCTGTACCTTAATTCATAGTTAAAACATTGTTTTATTTTCTTTGCTTTTCCCTTCTTTATTTAAAACCAGATGCTTTATTTTAACACACCATAAAAGCTCAGTGCAATTCAGGTGTGGTGGGTAGATATTTGTAAGTGTTTCTTCCTGCTGCTTTTACACGAATCAAATAAATGGACTTGGCTGGGTGTGGTGGCTCACGTCTGTTACCCCAGCACTTTGGGAGGCAGAGGTGGGTGGATCACTTGAGGTCAGGAGTTTGAGACCAGCCTGTCCGGCATGGCGAAACCCCATCTCTACTAAAAATACAAAAAAATTAGCCTGGTATGGTGGCGCATGCCTGTAGTCCCAGCTACCTGGGAGGCTGAGGCAGGAAAATGGCTTGAACCTGGGAGGTGTAGGTTGCAGTGAGCCAAGATCGCGCCATTATACTCCAGCCTGGGCCACAGCAAGAATCCGTCTCAAAAAAAGAAAGAGAAAGAAAGAAAGAAAGAAAGAAGAAAGAAAGAAAGAAGAAAGAAAGAAAGAAAGAAAAGAAAGAAAGAGAAAGAAAGAAAGAAAGAGAAAGAAAGAAAGAAAAGAAATGTACTTGAGATTCAACATTACGTGAAAAATCCCAGTTTGGGATTATGGCCTATTTTTTTAAAATTCTGTTAAAAATTCTGTAAAATTGATTAGGTTAAGATTTCAGGATAGAGACTGATCTAAGTAGCTTTTTGAAAAATACATAATATTGTTAAAATGGCAATAAATCCTCGATTGATTTCAGATTCAACACAATTCCTGTCAGAATCCTAACTGGTTTCTTTGCGGAATTTGACAAACTGATACTAAAATTGATAAGGAAACTCAAGGAACCTACAATAGCCAAACCAAATGAAAAAGAAAACAAAGTTGGAAGATCGCACTTTCTGATCGCAAAACTTACTATAATGCTTTTTTCACTTGTGGATATTAAAGTAACGTTAGGTGATGGTAAAATTAGACTATTACCTCTTCTCTTTCTCTCTCTTTTTTTTTTTTACATCTCCTCACTACACAATTTTAGTCAATAGTATTGTCTTTCATAGTGTTTACCTCTGTACTTTCAAATACGCTGAGACTTCTGTTACTTGAATTGCCCTCTTTATATGATATATTAAATATTTTGAGTCTCAGCTACTATAGATAAGGGAATTGGAATGTATGTTTTATTTTCCTCCTATTTCCCTTTTTCACTTCAATTTTTTAAAACAGATTTGTAGTTTTCCTTTAGCTCTTTAGGCACATTTAAGACAGTTGTTTTAAATTTTTTTGTCTGGTAAGTGTGATGTCTAGGCTTCCTCCCAGCCAGTTTATGTCAATTTATTTTGTTCCTTTGAATGAGTCATGTTTTCCTGTTCCTTATATACCTTGTGATTATTTTGTTGTTGTTGCAAATTGGGCATTTCGTTATTATAATGCAGTAACTCTGAAAATCAGATTTTCCCCATTCTTCAAGACTTTCTATTTTTTAATTGTTAAAAGCTTCAGTAATCCATCTGTTTTGAGACATTTTTAAACTACGCAGCAATTATTCTTGTTATATGTACACATTGAAGCCTCTGTTCCTTTAGCTCAGGTTCAGCAAATGCTTTGAAAGAGATTTCCTTGAATGCCGGGAGCTGAAACAGATAAATAAACAAAAACATCCCTTTGCCACACACACACACACACACACACACACACACACGACTGAAAAGAAAGAACAACTACCTCTCCCAGTCTACACAAACGTACTTCATGCAGGGGTAGCCATTCACTGGTTAGCTAGGCTTGCTTTGATCCTAGGTCTCACCTTGAGGTGAAAGCTTAAGGTCTTCTCAGGACATTTCTGAGCATGAGTCTTGGCTGGACATGCACTTGTGACTCTCTAAAGTCCCGTGTATATGTAAGCAGTTACTATTCAATGTACTAATTTCCCAGAGTCTTACCCCAGCTTCTCCTCTGGGCCTTAGATGGTCTATTGTGTGTGATCTCTTATCCCAAGCACGTGTGGGTTTGTAGTTCCTTATAGCTTTTATGAGGACCTCTTTCTTTGCCTGTATTCCAAATTATGCCAGACAGAGACTAGCGCATCAGTTCTTCAAATAACCTCCAACCAGGGTTAGAACAGATATGCCCAATAATTTGCAAATAAGGTATGTTCTGCTACCTTCAATTTGAGGATGAGGGGAACTAGAAACTGAGTTGCTTTTTCCAATACCAAGATTGCCACTGGGCCAGGGACAGAGTGGAGAAAGTAAAAACACCACAAAATGTCTCCTACCGTTTTGGAGATGTCTTCTTCTTGATTTGGTGTTTGCTTGGTTGCTAGAAACCTTTGTTTTCAGAGCTCATTCAAAGTTGGTTTAGATCATTTCAGGGTGTTTTGTTGTTGTTGTTTTTTAACATTTCTTTGGAGGAAAAGCATTTGGAGCTTTTTAGTCTGCCCTTCTGCTGACGTTGAATTCTACAGAATTCTTAACTTTCCAAATAATTCCATTTGTTTTCATGTTTATATGCATCTTCTGGTATTTTATGTGTAAAAAGACGTGATGGGAATAAAATAATTAAAGAATGCATTGTTTATTGTCTAGCAGTTTAGCTTTATTCCCCACTGAGCCATGAGTAGAATGCTAAATCCTAATGACTCAGGCTCAATGATAACATTTGTCTGTAGAAATTATTTATAAAATATTTCCTGATTTGGGTAATATTTATGTACCACATCTTGCATTGCTGTGCTTGATTTCCCTGTAGAGTTGGTAAATATACTTCAAATACTTTATATATAATATCACATATTCATTTCAAGTCATAAAATTATTTGCTTTCATCTACAAATATATATATCTGTTGACTTTTTAAAAAATATATTTTAAAATACCTAGTAGCGTTGACTTCATGTTTAAAAATCCTTTTTTATGTTTTTAAGGAATTCTTGTATTTTTTTCTTTTAGAAGAAATGGCACTCTTTTTCTGAGAAACTATAATGTGTGGACATAGGAACTGTCTTTGTGAAGGTAATTTTCAAAATCATGTTGACTTAATCAACCCAATTAATGTTGTAATTATGAAATATCCTCACAAGTAGGGTTTAAAGTTGGTTTTGCTTCCAATTACATTTTCAATTAACTAAGAAGTGCTTTATGGATAGAAATTTGTCCAAATAAGACATTTGAGAATATAGGGGTCATTTTGGAGAACGTCAACCAAGCACTTTCAAAGGATTATTTTAATAATGACACAAGGGTAAATAGAGAGAGGTGAGCTGCTCTATGGTGTTGACTGCCCATAGGAGTGTGCTAGAATGTCAATGCCCAACCGAGTCAATAACCACTTAATATCATGATAAATCTTTCTGCATGTATCTTTTACAAAAAACAGGAACATAAAAAGGTGTAACGAGATAATCATAATGTTCCTGTTTTTTAAAAGGTATAATGAGATAATCATTATGTTTCTGTTTTATAAAAAAGTTATTATCATAATAAAAATGATATATACTTATTATTAAAAATATAAACATTGAAAACAAGTATAAATAACAAAACACATATCATCCCCAAGTTCCACCAAACTGGACTATCCCCGTTGGGGATCCTTTCAATTCTTATGGTAGCAAAGTTTCATCCTCCACTCAGCCTAGTGCACTGAAAGATGAAAAGCTGTGTGTGATCTTCCCACCTAAGCTGAGGTCTCAAGGTGAACCTTGAAAACTTCTGCTCCCAGCAGTTTCCTAGTCTCAGTGGTTTTATCTTTGTAATTTTCCTCACAGCAGCTGTCAGCTTATCTCAGAATTGAAGGCTATTGGTAGGAATATTCAGGATTTAAAAAATAATTTCTATTCTTTTCTCAGTACTCTCTCTTTGAGGTGGGATGGACGTCAGAAGCTATACTACATATAAAATCACAAGACTTTTGTTTATTTATTTTGGTGTTTGTTTCTTTTCGAAGTTGGGGGGGTGCATATGACTAAACTTCATTTCTTGTTTGATTGCAACTGGTAAATTTATCTTAACTGGTTTTATTCTACATTATGATGAATTCAGCTTGAGATAAAACCATTTTAGATTTATCTAGATGCATACATATTAGGCTGTTACACTCTAGCTTTGTGTATCAACATCAAAAATCTTGGTGGTAAAAGCAAAAGCTAATCTCTTACCTCTTACCTTAACCACATACATTTTATTGATATCATGTCAAGAATCCATATGTTTTCAATACTAGACATTAAGAATTATCTGTCTTCAGTTCATGAAAACAATGGTAGTGTTACAAAAATATTACCCCAGTCAATTTTTAAAATATATCAAGGATGAGTTATACACTTATTTAGCACCTACTTAGTCTTTTTATTTCTTTTTCTTCTTACTGTCTCTTTATTTTATATACAGATGTTCTGGCTGGAGAAAATAATGACAAAAATCTTTTTTTATTGTCTTTTTGTTATTATTATACTGTAAGTTCTAGGGTATATGTGCATAAATGTGCAGGTTTGTTACGTATGTATACATGCACCATGGTGATGTGCTGCACCCATTAACTGGTCATTTACATTAGGTATATCTCCTAATGCTATCCCTCCCCCCTCCCCCTACCCCACGACAGGCCCTGGTGTGTGATGTTCCCCTTCTTGTGTCCAAGTGTTCTCATTGTTCAATTCCCACCTATGAGTGAGAACATGCGGTGTTTGGTTTTTTGTCCTTGCGATAGTTTGCTGAGAATGATGGTTTCTAACTTCATCCATGTCCCTACAAAGGACATGAACTCATCCTTTTTTATGGCTGCATAGTATTCCATGGTGTATATGTGCCACATTTTCTTAATTCAGTCTATCATTGATGGACATTTGGGTTGGTTCCAAGAATAATGACAAAAATGTTAATGTTACAACAACATTTCTATATAATAAATATTTTCTTCCAAAATTAATTGCAAATTTAGACAGGATTTGTTTCCATTAGAGAATACCAAAGAAAATGTTTTAAAAACATTAATATAAATAATTGTAAATATTTTAAAACTGTACTTAAGATTTTTTGTGTAATGCAGGAGTTTTCTTTTCCATGAAAGGATGGATTTTTAATTTCTGTGTGAGAATAGTGAAGAGGAAAAGGATGTCTAGACATTCTTTCCATATTAATGAGTAGTGAATCATAATATGATTTGGACATTTTTTTGATGCGAGGATTTGGCCAAGATCTTCAGAAAAAAAAAAAGCACCATACCTGAAGGCAAGGGAAATGGTAGACAAAGATCCTAAAAAATGACTCTGTAAACCAAAACTGTAGTCAAAAATTTATTAAATAACCTAATACAGCTAGAAATCAAAATAAACTAGGCAAAATTCCTACCTAGAAAGAAAAATGTCTATGTCTGAATTTGGAGAAAGTAAAGAAAAACCAGAGCTCTAGAAGCAAAAGCATCAAGGGAACAGCATTCAAACTAAGGATTTAGATTATTTTATATCATGGTGGAATTTACGGGAGAAAAGGAAGGTTTTACTGAGACACCATGGAAAAAATTTTTATCAAGAGAAGGAAAAAGACAAAAATACGAGAAAATGAAAGGTAAACACCAACTATAATTTAAAATAGGATGATTACCTGGAAACTTGAAACAATAACTGTTGTGCTCATGTGTTGATGTGGTTGTCTACCTGAACCAGCAAACAAGGTGAGGAGGAACAGGTGCAGCTATCATAAAATCAAAGTATGGGAAAAGTATGGAATCCAGTTGCAAGACCTTATTCAGTGTGAATAAGAAAAGGAAGCAAATTAATCTAGTCGACAAATCAGATGAGGACGCTGCGTCGTATCTGTGATACTGATTGCAAATACTTCTTCAATTTGTGTCTCAGCTGCTGAAGGACAAGATATGTATTTCTATATTGGACCAGTTACCTCTTCTCCAGGTCATATTGATTTTCTCTTCTTGTAAGTTTGCTGAAGGCAAAAGTAATAACTGCAACCACCTGTAATTTAAACAAAATGTGGCATTTAAAAAAACTCTTAACCTAAAGTTAGCAGGAATGGATCTCTGTGTGTCGTCACAGTCCCATTTTATACTCCTCCGTCTTGCTATTTGCTATATGGAAATTAATGATCCAGCATCTTCTCTAGGAAAGCAACTAGAAAAAGGAGGTGAGAAACTGGTACAGTGACGGTGAAGGGAGACGTGGCCACGCAGTTCTTCTTCCGGTCATGCCAAGAGTTACTTTGAGTCAAATTCAAAGGCCTGAAAAACTATCACTCAAATTGACCCAGTACTGAAAACATCAATTCCCTGTTCCTTCTCATGTACCTTCCTGCAGTTTATAAGCCAAAAACGTAATAGCTAAATTTCTCAGCCTCATTCGCATTTAGGATTTTGGCCACAATTTTGGTTCCATCCATCAGGTGCCTTTGTACATACCCCAGAAGGCAGAAGTGAGGCAGAGGCCTGGTTTGTGTTTCTCATATGCTTTTATTCTGGAAAGAACTATTTTGGAGGTGCCTTATTTTTCTGCAATTGCTTCCTGCTAATTGATGCTTCTTGGTTGTGGCTTTGTCCTGATGGGGGTAGTTTTGTAAGTGCAGTAGTGGTGGTTTACTCCTGGAGCCAGTTGATGTAGAACTAGCTCCCATGGTGACATTGTTCTGCGGTGTGGCTCAATGTTACTTCCTACATATTCGACTTAGAATGTGTTTCCTCAGGCTTCTCAACAAGTCTGTGAACAATTAATACTCTTAATTAATATTTTTGCTAAAACTACTTGAGGTATAGTCTGTTCTCCTTGAACCCTGACCCATACTGTCCCCTATTCATTGGTGAGTCCAAATATCTAACACTGGTCCAAACAGTGCAGTTAAATATTGATGGTATTAAATATTGGCTAAAATATTCATGGCACTGAAAAGCTGGCTGCTGAAATGTGTGCATTAGCAGGTATTACTAGTATGCGTGGCTGGCAGCGAGATAATAAGCGTCCACTGCTAAACCATTTCCCAGCTATTGCTTTGGACTGAGACATAGGACAATTTCTCAGGTTTCAAAGACATGGTTGAATTGTCATTCCAGTTCAAATGGTAGGTTGCAAGCTCTCTTGTGTGTATGAATGTATGCAGCAGGCAGTTAAAATAGGCATTTAGGATGATTACAAGTCTCATCAAGAAACCTATTCCTTTTGCGACAGGAAGACCTCTAAGATGGTCCTCAGTGATCCCAATATCCTAGTATTCATACTCCTACGTAATCTCTCTTTGAATGCAGGCTGGAGATTGGGACTCTATTCTAACAACAGAGCATGACAAAGTTAAGGAGGTGTGACTTCTGTAATTTGGTTACAAAATATTGCAATTTCCATGTTGTTTGTTGACTCTACTGCTTTTTCAGCTTCTACTATTTGATGAAGCAAGTTTTCATGTTGAGGATGCCCATACAGCAAAAATCTGAGGGCCTCCTCCAGCCAACAAGTTAGAGAGGAACTGAGGCCCTACCCCAAGAACCCATGAAGAACTGAGTCCTACCCACAACCATGCTAGCTTGGGAGCAGATCCTTACCTGGTTGAGCCTTGCAATGATTACAGGCCACTGGCACCATTATTATAGCCTGTGAGAGACCCTGAAATAGAACAGATTTCTAATTGAAAGGAACTGAGAGATAATAAATATGTCTTCTTTTAAGCCACTAAGTTTTGCCATAATTTGTTACTCAGTAATAGATACTTGTTGCTTAGTTTTATTTAGCTGTACTAAATTGGTAGTTTGTTCATTGAAAAAGCACCTGATGTCTCTGCTGGCAACCAGGGAGTGTAATAGCTTCCAACTCTCTTAGTTTAGAATTGCAAAGATTAAAAATATTTGAAACAAGATGGAGAGACTTCTGTCATTTTAGCGAAGCATTTGAAAATTGGAAGCTCTATTGGTTAAGGATTGGTTAAGAATATGCACTTTGAAAAAGACCGTTCTCTTTCTCTCTCATTTCCACTGGTCTCTCAGGCCAACTATCTCAAAATTGTGATTGGTATGTTAGCATTATTTTTATCATTTTCTGAAACATCTTTTCTGCTTTCACATGATAACTATGCTTACATTTCCCCAGCTGCTTTTTGAACTTCCTTCCAAGTGAACAAGCTATGAAAACTCTACTTTTCTATCCTGTCCTCCACTTTCTGTCTCCCCCTCTCTCTGGCTCTTGCACTCTGTCCCTATTTCTCCCATTTCTGGCTGCAAGGAAAGATGATATCTTAGTCTTTGAAGGGAGAGTCACTCTAAGCCAGGATAAAAGCATCCATAGTAGGCCAGCATCATTTTGAGTGGGACCATTGTCAGACTCAAGAGCTGACCTCATGCGTTTGGGGTTTATGAGGAGAGACTTCCAGGTACCAGCTGTGCATAGTGTCAGCATAGGGAGGTCATGTAATTATACCCAGAGTCCCCAACTGTCTGCTGTCTAGTTCCCATTTAAGAGGAAATGTCACACTGCTTGTCCCAAAAGTACCTGCACTCCAGTTACAACATGTGAGTGGGAGCTACAAATGTCTTAAGTTTTCATGACAGTTTTTGGTTATCTTATGAAGATTTCTGCTCCATAATGGTCGCAACATCTGAATCTCTTAGAAGATTCCTGGACTCCTGGTGAAGTGGGTATGTGATTGAAAATGGACTCTCATCTGTACTTTTGTGGTTGAACTGGGTAGTTTAACATCCTTAACCTAGGGAAAAGGGAAAGTAGATACCACTGGAAGTTAACCAAGCCTGAATTCCATGATGAGATATAACATAGTTAACACAATTCACTGGAAAGAAATACATATCCCAAGTGTTCTCGTTGAAATAGTCCCAATGGACTGCTAAGGAATGATGATATCATCGTTCCACTAACCTAGCCTTATGAGGTCAAACTCCTTTCTGCACCGAGGCCTTTGCGTACGGTTTTTCTCCTACTTGGAATTCTTCCCATTCTCTTTAACAGTCTTTTATTCAAGCTAATTTTTATTAATTATTGAAGAATCATCTTAACTTTATTGTCTTCCAAACCTTTAATACTGGGTTTTATTTTCCTGTGAGCAGTTACTCAAACTGTGTAACTGGAGAAAATTCATCACCGTTTCCTTCAATACCATCACCATCACTACCCATCACTCATTTCCAGGTGTGTTGCTTGGTTAGAAGAATAAGTGGAAGAATAAAAGACTTACTCTGACTCCCTTTTATGTAAGAAAAAAAATAAAAAATTCCTTGCTCATAAACCTGACCTCATATCCAAAGGGAAGAACTCCCAGTAATTTTAATTTCAGAATGTCTGCTGTGTCTTTATGTAGCTAAGAGAGTCATCAAGGGGTATATGGCTCTATAATGTACCCAATTTATTATTTGCTTTTTATATATCAGGAAGCCTTGGAACACAGGCTTATAAGTAAGAAAAGTGGCTGGGCATGGTGGCTCAACCTGTAATCCCAACACTTTGGGAGGCTGAGGCGGGAGGATCCCTTGAGGCCAGGGGTTTGAGAGTGGCCTGGCAACATAGCAGGACCCTGTTTCTACAAAACAACAACAATAATAATAATAAATAAAAATTTATTTGGGCGTGGTGATGAGCACCTCACCACCAGTTGGGCGTGGTGGTGAGCACCTCAGCTACTCGGGAGGCTGAGGTGGGAGGATCGCTTGACCCCAGAAGGTAGAAGCTGCAGTGAGCTATGGTCATGCTACTGCATGCCAGCCTGGGCAACAGAGCAAGACCCTGTCTAAAAAAATAAAAAGAGGCCAGGCGCGGTGGCTCATGCCTGCAATCCCAGCACTTTGGGAGGCTGAGGTGGGCAGATCACGAGGTCAGGAATTCGAGACCACCCTGACCAACATGGTGAAACCCCGTCTCTACTAAAAATACAAAAAATTAGCTGGGTGTGGTGGTGGGCACCTGTAATCCCAGCTACTCAGGAGGCTGAGGCAGGAGATCGTTTGAACCTGGGAGGTGGAGGTTGCAGTGAGCCGAGATCGCGCCATTGCACTCCAGCCTGGGCGACAGGGCAAGACTTCGTCTCAAAAAGAAAAAAAGAAAAAGGAAAAGTAACAAACGGAAACCACCGTTATTCTTTGGAAGACAAAGGATGCTGCCTCTATGAGCAATGGAAGGGATTGTTTTAGGAAAATAAGTCTTTTTCTTATTGTCAATTTAAGCTTTATGCCCCTGAAAATAATAAGTGTGTGTGTGTGTGTGTGTGTGTGTGTGTGTGTGGTTTATGTATGTGTGATGCACCTGCTTGTTGGGTTCAATGGTTACCAGCTGGATGAATAATTAGGAAGAAGGAAGCATCTTTGAGTACCTCCCAGGTGGACAGTCTCGACTGCTATGGGAAGATTTGAAAAGTCAGGAGTTTTCTTAGAGAAACATGGATCCAAGGACAGGGAGGAACTGCTAAGAATTGAGGTGCATCCAGAGGTGTCTGCTCTGAAGAATGTAACTCTTGGCAACACTTTTTTATTACTGTGGTAATGATCATGGTTAACACGCAGTTTTCTCCTCTAGGTTGTAACTCCTTTTTCTTTATCCCCCAAACACTTAGTACTATCTTACGTGCCCTTGTGGTCTTTTGGTTTGGAATCTTGAGACACAAAGGAGGAAGGCAGTAAAGTGTGTTCTCCCACATTTACTGAGTTCTTCGTGGGGCAGCAACACCGTATTGGGTGGTGGTGGGTGATTTTATGCAGTGACCAGCAGGGAATAGACTTGGAGAAGCAGCTGCTGGTGCAGAAGTGGGTAGACATGTGAAAGCTTCTCTTCCCTAGTATGTTAAAGGAGGGTGGTATCTGAATGAATAGAGATGATTCTCATACTCCAATGAAGTATTTTTGCATATAATTATGTGTTTACCATTTATTTTTTTCCTATAGATGCCCCGTGAAGCAGAAGTTAGACGAAACTTGTTTATCATTTATTTCTACTTACTAGCATACAGAACACCAAATAGTTTTCAAAAAAAGTATTTGTTAAATTAATGAAACAGTAACTATATTTAAGGCTTAAAGTAGGAATATTTTATCATTTTTGGAACTGACCACAAGCTTAATTCTAGTTAGTCTCAATTAGCTGATATTACAATTATTGTTTCTTGTAAAAGGCAGTATGACTATCATCAAATTGAAATGATTAGAACATTTATAAATTAAATTGCATGTAAACAGCCAAGTGGGAATGTGTATGGGTAGGCAGTTCAAAGGCAGTCTAACATTAGACCTCTTAGAAGTAGTGGTTAATTATTATTTACCCTTAAGATGTATGCAGTAAATTTTGAAAAGATGGATAAAGGAAATGAAAATCAAATAGATTTCCTAAAGAAAGTGGTCCTAACAAATTGAACTGTTATCTTAATGAAATTATAATAAGTTAGTTTGAGTTCACCCAGATTACTCGAAAATTATCTTTCTGGATGTAATCACTGCAGTGTGGCACTTTTGAGGCAAATGTCCACTCCGTTTTCAGATCCAAAATGTGATTTAAGAAATGGCCACTAGATGGCAATATATATTGATAAATTCAATCATTTTCATGGTTAGGTCAAAGTTATATGATGCACAGTCTTCACAAAAATTGTTTAAAAATAAATGGAATGACTCACATCAGTTAAAATATATGAGAAACTTTATAAATAGAGTTAAAAATTCTTTCAGGAATTTTGGATTTTTTTTGGAGTTTTTTGGTTAACAAATATTCTGAGTGGACAACAAAGTAGATTGAAAGTTCAGTATTTGTGATGTCAACATGTCTGTTGTGAGATATTATGGATCCTGAAAAATAATAGTAACATTTTGGTTTATATCCTCTAAATTAGCATATATTGATAGCAGGGTTTAAAAGGCTGATATTAATGTCTATATCCCTTTTCTTCAAAAGGAAGAGTGTGTAGAAAGTCCCAAATGGAACTCTTTATAAAACATTTCCATACGGAACATTTTTTAGGTCAAGTGCTGTTCTAAGTGAGGATTTTTAAGCATGACAGATAATAGCATTTGAAGTATTTGTAGCCACATGAAGAAACAGGAAATACATATAAAGTTAAAAAAGTATATGGAATATGGATATTTCAAATCCAAAGTAATTTTTGAGAAGATTGTAATTTTTAAACTTTGAAAAGTACCTAAAATTAATTGGATAGTTCATCCAGCTTTGAAATAAATTATAACCTGTTCTTCAGTGAATAATGGGGAAATAAAAAAATCCTATATTAATGAGCCGAAATAACTTGATATAATCAGAATGGATTTTTGCACATTTTAATTTTATCATTATAAATGAGGGAAATGGGAGCAGAGATGAGAAACTGGGTATTCCTAAAAAAAGAAGCTCTAAGGCTGTCATGGATAGATCTTTTACATCTTCTCTAAAGCTATAATATTTCTCACTACAAATCATGTTCCAATTGATAAAACTGTGAGGCTACAGGATACTACAGCATGAAAGACAGATTCTGTCATGCCCGTTTTACTGGACTAAATTGAGAAATTTCTTGGTGAGGTGTCATTGCAACCACACACACGGGGAGAACTAAATATCACACACACTTTCCCCATGAATGAATTTGCCACCATTTCCATGTTTTAGGCAGGAAAGGATTGAAGTCTGATTAATAACCGCTGGTGGATGTTTTAGAATTAAGCAATCAATTTTGATTTATCGTCCTATGCTGCCATCCTGTGGTTACCTGAGAAATGAATAAAGTGGAGAAATCCAATGTTTAAAAAAATGGTGCCCTGCACCCACTAACTATGGCACATGTATACATATGTAACTTACCTGCACATTGCGCACATGTACCATAAAACCTAAAGTATAATAATAATAATAATAAAAAAATTAAATTAAATTAAAAAAAATGGTTTGAGCCATCTGCTTCTGCGGCATAATAGAAGAAAGAGACTCAAGCAGATATGTGCCTTCTGTCTCTAGAAAGAATGACATTCACTGGCATTCCTTCATTTATTTTTCTCTATCTTCCACCCCTCAGAGATAGGCTGAGTTTGAAATAGTTGCTGCATAATGTATGAAGGAGAAAAATCCTGAGAGGACTTAACAGTTCTGAGAAATAATTGTCTCTTATTCTTACATATTTCCATGGTGGGAGGGGAGGAAGGACATTTATTTTCACCTTAATTTTCATTTGATCAGGAGAACTCATTCCTTTCTGAACAGTTTGTCTAAACTAAGCTTTGAAAAATATCCATCATAGCCACATAGTAATGAAAAAGCGAATGCTGATCAGCACAGAGCTGGGCTGATTTATTTTGGAATGCCACTACTGCAGGTTTTATCTTTTTTTATCTTAATGAAACACGCTGCTATTATGCAAGTGTTCTTGCTATTACCTGCAGAATAATCTACCCTATAATGGAATGAAAGTCTCTTTTAGGCAATGCAATGTAGAAATACTTTCACTTATTCACAGCAGATAATGAATTATCTTCTAAAAGAAGGATAGCTTCTCATCACCTATTCATAATTTAAAACAAATGACTCACTCTTTCACAGTTGCATTTAATGAAAAAGTAATTTTAAAACACTATGTTAACAATTAACTTAAATAATACTAATATTGGTCATTGTATTAATTGTGAAACCAATTAAAGTCATTAGTATACACCAGGAAGTTTTCTGTTGATAGTTCTATTTTACATAGCTATGATGAGGTTTAGCATGTAGCTCAAACTCATAAAGGAAATAAGTTGAAAGAAAGGTAGGATTCTGAACTATTGATTCAGTTTTACGTTTAATTGCTCGTTCATACAGCCCTGGATATTACAGTTCAGAAAACATTAATTATTATAATTTTCATATTAAATACTTATTCCTGGCACTTTTATGTTAAAGTATTAACAAACCATGGCTTTGCCTGATTGAAAGGAAAGCTGTGATACAGACCTGCTAAAGTTTATTTTCCCTCATTTGTGCCTTCTAGTTACCTACTAAATGAGGACATTATTTGTTAAATACTACTGTGTTGAAAATCTAGCTGGGAAGAATATTGCCACTAAATAAGCCTTCTATCTTTGGAATACAGGTTGAATTTAGTAAACAACATATTAAAATGCAGTCACCTTATCAATTATAAGTACATAGTTACAATCATGACTTCAAGTTATATTTAATTTCCGTCTAGGAGGAAAAAGTTATATACATAACAAATGAAATAGGTAAACAACCACTTGCTAAGTAAATAATATAAAGCAATTCTCCATCAAAGCCTCAGTAATTACTTTGTGGAACAGGCTGCCCTTAATAAAATAATTAATTAATTTTTCCAAATGAATTATGCAAGACAATATTTTTCTTCATTAATGTTTTGTTGAAGTAATTAAGTTTTATTAATGAATAACAAAGAAGGAATTGGGTCTTTATTCTAACTGATAGATATTAATGTGCTTAACTTGAACTAAATGTGTTTTCAGTATGTAATCAAATTTGAATCAATCAAGTCAATTTACCAGTCAAATGTCCTTTTGGAGCTCCAGCTGCTTCCTGTGAAGGCTCTTCACAGAGAACATGCAGAAAGTGACCCAGAAGACTCTGTGGTTCTGCCAAGTATCACATCAATTCTTAATTACAATCCGCTTGATTTTCTAAAGGACGCTACTGGTGCCTCACACAGAACTCTATTATCTGATTCTAATTATGATGAATTTATATAAAAGCTTAAAATTCATCAGTGTAAAATAAATGACTATTAGCTGAGATGTCGGTTTCCTCTCCAAAGAAGTAAGAGGACAGAAAAAGTCATGCTGGTCTTAGTTCTACAAGAGTATGAATGCAGACAGGTATTACCATTCAATTTCCATGAGATGTATGGCCTACAATTCTTAAAAGGGTATCTGAGGCCGGGTGCAGTGGCTGATGCTTGTAATTCCAGCATTTTGGGAGGCCAAGACAGGCAGATCACCGATGTCAGGAGTTTGAGACTAGCCTGGCCAACATGGTGAAACCTTGTCTCTACCAAAAATAAAAAAAATAGCCAGGCATGGTGGTGCGCACTTGTAGTTCTAGCTACTCTGCTCGGGAGGCTAAGGCAGGAGAATTGCTTGAACCTGGGAGGCAGAGGTTGCAGTGAGCCGACATCGTGCCACTGCACTCCAGCCTGGGCAACAAAGTGAGACTCTGTATCCAAAAAAAGGGTATCTGAAAAAGAGTGACAAAACTCATTTTGTTTACATATCATTGCTGTCTACCCGGAAACAAAACATATTGGTTACTGAATTACTTTACACATGACATCATGATACAGTCTTACTCCTGAGACAAAGCCTGAGCTCGCCCTCATGTAATCTGTGGAGTATCTGAACATGAACACATTCTCCAGATACCTGTATTTGTTAGTGGGTATGTGTTGCTTAAGTACCAGTACTTACTGATAACTGAAGTTGTTTTACTTGGTAGTTTTCAAATAAAATCAATAGATTTAATGCAATTCCTATCAAAATTCCAGCTCTCACATACGCATGCATCTCTCTCTCTCTCTCTCTGTGCGTGTGTGTGTGTGTGTGTGTGTAGACATAGACAAACATATTAATAGTAAGATTTTTATGGAAAGGCACAGGCACTAAAACAGCTAAAAATATCTTGTAGCTTTTCTGTCTTGTGATTTACCTAGTGGACAGACTTCATTGCTACTACTCCTATGAAGTTTACGTTTTGCCATTACTAGGGTCTGGGTCTCTTTCCATCTTACTCTCCTTAGAGCAGGCCAGCATTCTTTGAATCAACAGAAGCTCCACTCTACAGAGGTGACTGTAACATCGTGATATTTCTCACTTGTCTCCATTTTTTAGAAAGAAACTTCCACATTTCTCATCAATACAACTTTCTATTTTCCAGCTTGGTAGTCCTGAAATGAAGCATCAAAAGTTTTTAATTATGGGGCACCACACAAAAGATGATGATAGCATATCAAAATCAACATTTTACTTCTGAAAGAGCAATGAGTGCTTTGAGGTTCATTTAGGAAAGCTTGAGCAGTTCAAGTTTGGTTGTGTTTATATTATGACATTTATAATGACAAGCCATCTGGATGAAAAGTAGAAGTTCTGTGAATTAACCAGATGTGTCCAGATATCTGAATTTGCAGCATCAAAAGACTGACAGTTTTTATCTGAAGCTAATTAGCTCTTGCCTGACTGTTAGATTGGAGGATTATTACACCATCAATGGTGTGCATCTCTCAGGTGACATTTAGCTATCATCCCTTGATTGTAAAGAGTTGGTAGAGAGCCACTAAGAGTGGGGCCTTGGGAGTTAGACAACACCTGGCTTGAATCCTACTTCTCTTACCTGTTAGCTGGGCACCTTTGAGCAGACTATGAAACTTCACTCTTCAAATTACGACAAATCTACAGTACAAAGATTTTAATCATGAATACCTTCAAGAGTGGATATGAGAGTTAATGCAATATAGGCATCATCTGGCATAAAGTATTAAATATGAGGTATAATTATTGCATGCATTGGCTTTTTATGTGTATAGATTTAGGGGTATAAGTGTAGCTGTGTTACATGGATATATTTCATAGTGGTGATATTGGGGTTTTTAGTGTATCCATCACCTAAATAGTGTACATTGCACCCAAGAGTGAATGCATGCCTTTTTATCCACCTATATTAATGTTTTAATGGCAAGGACTAATTTAATATCTTCCGCAGTGCCTAATATGCAGAAAGTACTCAGTAAATATTTGTTATAGTTGATAAATAAGTGTAACAAAATGCTATGTTACATCAGTTACTCCTTTCAGTATAGATTAGGTTTTTAAGTCCTCCAAGTTCCACCTCTGAGAGCTTCCGTAAACTGATTAGTGGTGTCTTCTTTAGATAAGAAAGTCACAGCAGACACACCTCTTAGAAGACTAGTTGAGAAAACTCAAAATTTTTTACTCTCAAAATTAAAACGATGTCAAAATAGTTCATTTTACTTTCTATTACTGTGGATAAAAGTCTTTCCACTATTGATGAGAACAGTGGGGTTTAGAAATTTGCTGAAAGTTGCCCTGATGACAAATAGAAGTGGGATGTGAACTAGGTGTTGTCAAACTCCCGAAGGCTCCACTTTAACTCCTGGCCTCTGTTAATACCTCACAATCAAGAAGTGATGGCTAAATGTCATCCGAGCGACACATGATTAATGGCATAATAATTCTTCAATCTTACAGTCAGGCAGGAAACTAATTCTCTTCAGATAAAAATTTAGTCAGTCTTTTGAGGAAAATTTGGATATTTATATATTATCACATTATATGGCAAAGGCACATCTTCAAATTATAGAACATATCATTTTAGTCAAGTTTCAGAAAAATATGTATGAATTTTACTTTATTCCTTCATGTATGCATTCCATATGTACTTATGGTCTCTGAAGCTCTGGAGATGCAGAAGGGAATTACATGCTTTGTGCTTCCAATTTGTAGACTGACAGAGGCAGGAAGAACAACAAATAATTAGAATATAACTGTAATGTGGTATTGTAGATATGCACTGAATATAAAAGTGGCAAAGAGATGGAGTGATGAGATCTACCACAGGGAGGTAAGGGTAAGGTCTGGAGAGGCATAACAGAGAAGGTGATGCTTAAATTGAGTATGCAATGAGTAGATCTTCAGCATCAGGACCAAGAAGGCCACTGTGGAGAAAGGGAGCATTAAAAGCAATGACAATGACACAAAACCCCATGGTCCATTTGATGAACTGCAAATAACTCAGTTGGTTGTGACACAGAAGAGTGCAAGGGGAGCACAGGCTATGGTGAGAAATGGCCTTGGATAAATAAGCAGGCGGCAGATGTTGAACTGTGCAGACTCAGTGCTGGAGCCAACAGTAGCCAGTGAAAGTTCTTATATACAGATTTTAAGAAAGATCACTCTATTGGAAATAAGGAGGGTTGGAAAGACCGAAGACAGAGGAATTAGTTTAAGGACTATTACAATCATGTATTTAAAGGGCGATTTTGGCTTAGATGAATGGTTCTTGGTTCTGGCTACGTAATGAAACATCTTGGGGATCTTTTTAAACTTACTGATTCCTGGGCTCCACTCTGGATGAATTAAATCAGAATCTGGAGGGCTAGAACCTGGCATTGGTATTTACAAAAAACACCCCCAAGGGATTGTAATATGCAGCAGGTTTTGAGAACCAACGGCTTGGCTTATGATAGTTACATCAAAGATAAAGAGTGGGAGTTGAATTTGAGGCATTTTTAAGGCGTGAATTTCAGAGCATATACATTACTGTATGTAAGAATACCCAGAAGACCTTGAAAACTACAGATTCTGAGTCAATAGGTCTGAAGTGAGGCCTGAGATTCTGCATTTCTAACAAGCTCCCAGGTGATGTCAAAGCTTCTTGTCCTTAGACAATACCTTGTGGATGAGGATTATGCATTTTGCATAGGGGAGAGAGGGAGGAAAAACATTAAGAATGATTTATTAATTCTGACGTTGGTGACTAAGGGAATCCGATCATAAGAATTTGGAGAAAGATCATGAACTCAGTTTTGAACATATTGAGTGTAAATGTGCCCATGAAAAATCTGAGAGAACATGCAAGTTCTATAGCTTGGAGGAGGTGTCTGTACAGGAGACAAAGATGTGTGCATCATCAGCCTTCTGAGAATAGTCAAACCACAGGAGTTGATAAAAATGCCTGGGTATAGTGTGGAGTGTGAGGTGGGCTAAAGACAGATCCTGAGAAAAGTAAGAAGAGAACACTAAGGTGAAAAAATAAGATTTTTCCAGGATATAGGAGGATAACCAGTAGGATAATATGTCATAGAAGCCAAGGGAAGAGAGAGGAATTCAGTAAGAGAGCAATAAACTCTGAAAAAGTCTGCTTGAGAGTCCCCGTAAGATTACTGAAAGAGGCCCATGCAATATCGCAATAAAGAGGTCACAGATGAACCTGGTGAGAGTGGCTCTGGAGTCCTTGGTCTGGAAAGCTGACCACTGTGAGTGGACAAGTGGATGAGTACCTGGAGGCAAAGAAGTATTAAAAATAGGACCATATTTCTTAGCCATGCTGCCTGTGCTGTGGAGGGAAGAGGAAGAGATAGATGGTACAGGTAGTCAAAGGGGGCTAGGGAAGGTTTCTTTTTGTTTTCTTGTTTTTTTTTTTTTTTCCTTTTACTAACTAGATTTGGCATTAATTTTGATCACCTCTCTTTCTAAGAGTAAGTTTATTATCTCTTTTTCACATATAAAAAAATACATTTTTATTTGATTTTGGCCTGACTCATTATCTTAGTTTACACTCTTCTCCTAGTTTAAGTCATTAAATACATCCTTAACATCTTCCTGTTACTAATTCTGTCCTTAGTTCCGAGTATAAATTGTTCACAAATGGTCTTTAAATTCTTTCAACATTGACAGTCTACCCCGTTCCCTGGTTCCCAGCTTCCCTGACTATTTTTGTTTCCTCTTTTCATGCAAGTCCACCTCACAACATCTGTTCTCAGTACTTTCTTCATCTCTACTAAACCTGAGCTGGTAGTAATTTCCTTACTCAGGGCTGCTCTTTTTACCCAGAGTTCTATAATCTAACACATTAGAACAGATTTTTGTCCTTGATTGTACGTCAGAATCAATTTAAAAATACAGATGACTGGGCTTCACCCCAAGTCATTTAAATCAGAGCCTCTGAGGTGGGGCTTGGGCCCCAGCATGTATTTCTTGTGTGTGGTTGATGTGATGCAGAAAGTGCTACCCCAAAATAGGGCCCTTTGTCAGTTGAGGAACCAGTAGAAGCAGGAAGACCACTCTCACTCTTCCTCCTCCGTTATCCCCTGAAGCAGGTCATAAGACCTAGGAAACCTCTCCCATCTATTCCGTTGCTTCTCCTCTGAACACCCTCATTTGAAAGGTGTCCTGCTCTAAAACCGGAGGAAAGGCATGTCACTCAGAAACACCAAGAAGGATCTGGACAAACAAACCTTGTCAACTTCCCTTCAATTTCTTACCATTCATACTTCTGCGTGACTGTCCATAACTACATGATTTTCCCTGGGTCTTTCTGTCTTCATTTTTGAGGTCTCCCATGACATGAACAACTGCCTTTTGTCATGGGGAGTCAGCAATGCATCTTATGATGGGTGAGAAATAAATCTGTTCTCCTCTACACAATCAGGTTTGAGAAGCACTGCTTTATAGGCAGTGGAACGTTGTTTCTTCTGCACAATTTGAAGAAAACCAAAATACTTATTTTAACAAGTTAACAGATTTCTTCATCTATATCTAGATGAACATATTGATCTTAGGAATGTTATTTTTATAATATCGCAAAAACGTATTGAAGGAAGACAGAATTATTATAAGCAGAAAGTGCATGGCTAGGATAATTCCTGGAAGGAAGTGTGAATTAAGACAGGAAGGGGAAATGAGGGAAACGCCTGGAAACAATGTCAGAAGATTGAAGAGACTAAACAGAAGCTTGGAAAGATACTAGTATCAAACCAGAAGGAGCTGGAAGAGTGACAATGAAACTGTAGCTAGGATAGGGGTCCAGGGGAGACAGATGATTTTGTAGAATTCCATATTTATAATAGGGAGAAGAAAGTTAGCTTAGAGTTTCAGGTGGCTGTTAGGAAACAACTCTCTCCTCCAAACATGAAGTTATATCTGAATCACAGACTGATATAATTTTGCTTTCATCAAGAACTCAAGAAATATTCAGGCTGGAGCTAAACCGTGTTAGGAAGGAGAAAGCAAGGTTTTTCAAATCCTTATCACCTGGTTCTTTTCTAATAATTTGCCAACATATATCTCATTTGTACCCTGAATGCCTACTTCATTGACAAAGATAAATCTTCCACTCCTTATGGTTAGTTGCTCCTAATGAAAGAGTAACGGGAAATGTTGAAATATTAAGCTTAATTCCAGCGTGAAACTAAATAGAACTTCCTGTATTTCTTTGGGTAACCATGGCATCTATAGACTAGGAAGAATGATTGTTTTGAAGATTTGGAATATCCAATTTTTTTATTTTGTAGACAACATTTAGGATGCTTGGATATGAATGACAACTTCTCACGTCAAGGTGTAATGATTCATATTAATTTTGTGATTGAGATATAGACAGTTTAAGCGAATTATGTTTAAACTTCTATTTCTGGCTGTGCTTGTGACCACTGATTAATTTGAAGAGTTTGTTTCTACTATGGGCGTAGATGACCCACCAGTCAGCTGCTAAATGATCACTGCAATTTATACACAGACACTCAGAATTGTATTTAGTGAGTACAAATGACCAATTGAAACCACCAAATTTAAATGGTCTTTCATGACTGAACAATTGTTTAGTTCTCAGTGATATAAAAGCTGAAAAAGTATAAACAACTGGAAAAAAGTTAATTCAGGGCAGAACTAATGGAGTGTAGTTTTGCTCACATTACAATCAATTTTAGTAGTTTTCAGTCTTTATTGAAACTAAAAATTAGAAAGTGTTTAAAATATCTTTTTTTCCTTAATAGCAATATTACAGTGTATCAAGGATAGATGCTAGTAGCTCTTACAATTACACCACATTTATCACGGTAATTATGAACATGCTATTGTGTTTAGTGTTGCATTAATTTGATTATAAATGCCAAAAATGGTTTTATGAAATACTTCTTTGTTGGTAAGGAAACATTTCATATAAGTATATTGAAACATCATAATTTGTCACAACATTAATATATAATCATTATAAAAATGAAACGTTAATACTAAGAAAATGAACAACAATTAAATCTAAGGTATTATAATTTATTAGATGGATAATTATAATTTACATTGACATAAAATAATTTAGCTTAGAAATTACTAGAAAAGATTTTACTTCTCAGGCATTCTTTTTTTTTGTGAAGGAAATAATATATCAGTGGTCCCCAACGTTTTTGGCAACAGGGACCAGATTTGTGGAAGACAATTTTTCCACAGACCAGTGAAAGAGGATGGTTTCAGGGTGATTCAAGAAAATTGCATTTATTATGCACTTTTTTTCCATTATTATTACATGGCAACATATAATGAAATAATTATACAACTCATCATAGTGTAGAATCAGTGGGAGCCCTGAGCTTGTTTCCTGCAACTAGACAGTCCCATCTATGAGTGATGGGAGACAGTGACAGATCAGTGACAGATCATCAGGCATTAGGTTCTTATAAGGAACATGCAAACATGTGAGAGAAAAATCTCTCACATATGTGGTTCACAATAGGGCTTGCGCTCCTATGAGAATCTAATGCTGCCACTGATCTGACAGGAGGCAGAGCTCAGGTGGTAATGCAAGCAATGAAGAGTGGCTGCAAATACAGATGAAGCTTTGCTTGCTCACCTGCGGCTTATCTCCTGCTGTGCCACCAGGTTCCTAACAGGCCATGGACCACTTGATGTCTGCGGCCTGGGGTTTGGGGACCCCTGTATTAAATGACCTATGTTTCTCCTGATATGATATTCTCATTGACAGTAACTAATCGATTCTCTAGAACTGCCCTGACCAACACTAGTGCCACATGTGGCTTTGAGTACTCAACATCCGGCCAGTCCACATCAAGAAATGCTGGTCCAGGTTGTTTTGAAGACAGTATGGCAAAAGGGATGTAAAATATCTTATTCCTATTGTTATGTTGATTTCATGTTGAAATAATAATATGTTGATATATTGACGTAAATAAAGATGAGAACAAGCCTGCCGAGGTGGGCAGCAGTCAGAATAGGACCCTGAGAGTCATGGGGAGGATTTTCAAGTTTTTTATATTTTGAGACAGGGTCTTATTCTTTTGTCTAGGTTGGAGTGGTGTGGCAAGATCACAGCTCACTGCAGCCTAGACTTCATGGACTCAAGTGATCCTCTTTCCTCAGCCTCCAAGTAGCTGGGACTACAGGTACACACAACCACACCCAGCTATTTTCTTTGATTTTTGGTAGAGATGAGGTCTCACTATGTTGCCCAGGCTGGTCTCGAACTCCTGAGCCCAAGTGATTCTCCCACCCTGGCCTCCCAAAATGCTGGATTATAGGCATGAGGCACCATGGTGAGTTAATTTTTTCTTAACTAAGAAGACATTGACAGGTTTTGAGAAGATAGTAACAGGATCAGTTTCTAAAGAAGGCATCTGATTTCTGTGAGAAGAATAGAAAGGGACAGGGGTGAGATCAATGTAGAAAAACTGAGACTGTTGTGTTAGTCCAGGGCTGAGTGCCAGGGGTGGAGAAGAATAGAACTTACAGCTTTATTTTGAAGGTGGAATAAAAGGAACTAACGACAGAAGCAATGTGATGGTGAATTTTGTGTGTCAGCCTGACTGGTCCATGGAGTGCCCAGATATTTGGTCACACATGATTCTGGGTGTGTCTGTGAGGGTGTTTTTGGATAAGATTTGTATTTGAATTGGAAGACTGAGTAACACAGATTGCCCTTCTTAATGTTGGGTAGGCTTCATCCAATCAGCTGAAGGCTTGAATAGAACCAAAAGGCTGACCTTTCCCAGGTAGGAGAGAATTCTTCCTGCTGGACAGCCTTCAAACTGGGGTATCAGCTTTTTCCTGCCTTTAGACTTCACATCAATTCTTCCTGGGCCTTGGGCCTTCTAACCTGTGGACTGAAACTAACCCATTGACTTTCTGTATCTCCAGCTTGCCAACTCGCCCTGCAGAACTTGGGACTTTCTGGCCCCCATAATCACTTGAGCCAATTCCTTAGATATAATACATTTTATACACACACAAACACACATAAACATCCTGTTGCTTCTGTTTCTCTGGAGAATCCTTATATAAACACTAATCTGAAATGTACTTATAAAAAGGTAGACCAAGGAAAACCGTTTGTTCAGCATGCAGTGTCCAAGTTTGCTCTCTCTATTGACCTAGCTTATTATGAATCTCTTAAAGCTCAGTGTCTCTAAGTATACAGCATTGCAAAATATCAGAAATTCATTAGTTGGGTTTTAGAATATCAAAAACATCCATCAGAAAAGCCTCTACCCTAAATGTCTTCTAAAAGCATAAGGTCATCACAAGAACTCACTGACCCTACTTAATTACTATCATAGAGAGAACTGTATTTTACGGAGGCGAAGGTGATTTTCCATGTTATGCTATTAATCTTTATGAGCCCAGTGAGCATCAAAATTCAACAAGAGAGTATAACTAATTACCCAAAGATGTGGGGGAAAAGAATATGTGCTTTCAGTGACTTTTATATATTCTGCCCATTAGGAGTCTTTGAATCCAGCCTGCATCTCACCCAATGGCATGTTTAGAAAAATGAACACAACTCAGACATTTTTACTTTGAGAGCCTCAGTCACTATTTAACATTCCATCTTCATATGCTGTCTACATTGTTAAATTGCCTGAAACTGCAGAGCAGTCAAGCAGTACTCAAATTAAGCCACAAAGTAATCGGATTTCAATCACTAAATATTCACAGCTCAATTAAGTTATTTACTGAGATGTTTGTCTTAGCTGTTGAAATCTTTACATATTTATAGCCACTTCAAACTAACCTTTTAAAAATATCCTGATGTGAAAGTAAAAAGCCACATTTGTTTTATAAGGTAGGTTAAAGTTATGGCTCCAGGTATTTAAAAATAAATAAAAAGTCAATTACTTTCAAGTTTTCCAAGAGTATGATTTGGTATCTATAATAGAAAGCTGACTACAAATTGCCTGATTATGCTTTTGTTTCCAAAAGAGAATATTTAAAAAAATTGTGATCCAAGTTACAATCTAATCTTCTGTTCTTCCTTCCATTTTGTGAAGTTATAGATGGATCATATTTCCCAGATTCAGCACTTCTATATTCTGCTTCATATTCAAACATAAAATTCTGAGTGTGGCTCCGGATAACTTTGTTCAATTCAACTGTCGAAGTTTCATTTTCCTGGCAGCAATGAGGGGATGATAATATCTACCTAAGACAGGGTTGTTCCAATGTTCCTTTGATAATATTATAGTAAAAACACTTTTGAATTTTTGGTAAAGATATGTGCTAATATGTGATAACAGTGGCTAATATTTGTCACAAGAATTAGACACCTTCTAAAGTGCATTGCAAATATCGCCTTTGATCATTATAAAAAGTTTGTTTTTCATATCCATTCTACAAATAAGAAACATTTAGTCTTCAGGATGTTAATTATCTAGCCTAGTATTACACAAGAGTCAGAGCAGCATACTCTAACAGGTCTGGCTGCACTCAGAGCCTAAGCTCTTCAATATTGCACTTTATTGATTATCTTATACCAAGTAATATGACCCATTTCATTAGTTTCTTATAGCTGCTATAAAAAATTCCCACAGATTTAGTGGATTAAAACAACACAAATTGATTATCTTAGAGTCTGCAGGTCAGAAATCTAAAATAGGTCCTATGAGGTTGAAATCAGAGGCTGAGTTCCTTCTGGAGGATACAGGGGAGCATCCATTCCTTGCTCTTTCTATCTTCTAGAGGCTGCCAAATTCCTCTGCTTCTGCGTTCTCCTTCTCTGATCTGACCCTCTTGCCTCTGTCTTAGAAGGACCCTTGAGATTACATTATATCCACCTACATAATCCAGTAAAATCTCCTTATCTCAAGACCCTTAATTTAATCGCACCTGCAAAGTCCATTTTGCCATATAAAGTAACATATCCACAGGTTCTGTGGGTTGGAATCTGTGGGGGGCCACTATTTTGCCTACCACACTCACATTGAAATAAAAAAATGCATTTTAGTTTTGGAAGAATGGCTGCTAACTCCATGCATGTCAGTATAGTATCCTATTTGGAGTGATACAATTCAACCGGTATATTTAATGAATGAAAACCTAAGTAAGTATGATCACTACACCCTATGGTTCTGTGGTTTTGTCCAGCAGGAATTTAGAGCTTTATCATGCAAGTCTCCTGCTAGGAGACAAATATCTTCTTCCAAGCACCATCTGTGTGGGACAACTTTCTATCAGCTTACATTCACCAGACTGGGAGAACTTGTTTTATAATCGTATGTTAGAGTTATATCACACATCTAAAATTTACTGTACAAAACACCCCAAATGTAAGGACCATGCACTTTATTATGAAATTATAGTCATTCTGGAAAAAAAATGTCATTTAAGGTAAGAGGACAAGAGAGAATTTGATTTTTATCTATTTCTTATGCCTCTTAGAATTAGAAGATATTTAGAATGTTGGGAAGACATTTAGAGTATTAGAAGATACAGAATTGAAAACATATTAACTTAAGGATTTTTTTTTGTTTATGTTACCTAAAAATAAATATAACATACCCAATCTAGTATTATCTTTTAAAAACAATACATATTAATTTTTCCATGAATGGTTCAAAGGGAAAAGATTATCACTATCATCATTATTCTTTCAAGGTTAAGCCTTAACTTCATAGCGTAAATTTCTGTCCTTCATCCCATCTTCAAAATATCAATACAAGTAACAACCTTTTTGTTACATTTGGAGGGGATAATTTTAATTTTCTGTACCTTTCTTCCTTCTTTTCTCCTCTTCCTCCCATCCTCCCTTCCCCCTTCCTCTTTTTCTCTCTTTCTCTCTTTTTCTTGCTCCCTTTCTGTCTTTCTCCTTCCTTCCTTCCTTCCTTCCTTCTTTTTCTTTCTCTTTCACACTACCTCTTCTTGTGACATGCTTAAGAGTATGTTACAGTGTAAATGCATATGGTCGGAATCTCTTTATGTCCTCCTGCCTAAGATTAACGACATTAAAATTTTCCCCAAATTTAAATATGGAAGGATATTTTTTTCTCCCACCCCGTCCTGTAGCTGGGGCGTGGTATGTGCCAATTCTAATTCTGGCACCAGGCACTTTCCAGGTGAGAAACATTAAGGGATGAGAAGGCTTTTTGCCCCTGAATGTCATTCGGAACAGAGAGACAGACATTTTAGCACAATGCACAGAAGAAATTCCTCCAGTACAAGCATCTAAAGACTTCTTCAGCATCAGAGAAGGTAAAAAGAGGCTGGGAGAAGGGGAGGAACCTTGAAGGGTGGGCAGGAAGCAGAGAGAGAAAGAGTGTGAACTTCAGAGACCGGTGGGGAGGGTGTTACAGAGAAAGCAGGACACTTGAGGGATGACAACCAGGCCTGCTCACCAGTTGAAGGCCAGGTGGGTGAGCTGCAAAATTTCTGTGTCTAAGGAGGATGTTGTACATGTGTAATCCATGGCATGAGCCTGGGTTTAAGAGCTTTTCTGAATCCTTTTCTGGACCTACTTCTGTGATAACTAAGAAGCAAAATTGAGGTTTGTTGTTGTTATTGTTGTTTCTTTGTAGGAAATAGATACGCTGTTCTGATTTTCCGATGTGAAGTGTATAATAAAGTTACATAAGCATTAAACTTATTATATTTCAAAGCAAAAATGCTTTGCCAGTAAAGGGATTGAAACATGATTTCACCTGTTGGTGAAAACAAAAACACTATTGTCATATTTTCTTCTTTGAGGCTGACAATACTGGTTACTTCCGATAACACAAGAAATGTGGAAGCTGATAAATGGATGCTGGTTTTCTGCATCCTAAACTGCTTTCTCAGTTGCTGAATCATCTTGTTATGCTATTAGCTTTATTTTCTATGAGATCAGATATTTAAAAATTTTACTTTTTTTTCAGAAGAAATGAAGGTTCCTAATGGGAGCTTAGAACATTTTAGAACTTAGAGCAAATGTGTGTGTTTGTTTTTTTAAACTTTCAATAGAGTGGTAACCTAATCTGTTATAATTATTTTCCTCTCTCAAATTCTATGCTTCCCCATAATGAGGCCTAACCCACCATTGGAACAGTGGCTTCACAGCATCTACTTGCTTTTGCCCCAGCATTAGATTGAGAACAAGGACTGAAATTTTAGCATTTCATACACAAGAGAAACTAAACAAGTATCTCTTGAATGAATAATTAAACAACAGCTAACTTTTCGTCTCAGATGCTCAAGTTAATAAATAGACCCTATTCTGGGTTGAATTGTATCTCCCTCCCCAAAATATGTTGAATTCCTATGCCTCAGTATCTTACAATGTGACTTTATTTTTAATTACACTTTGGGTATAATTAGTTAAGATGAGGCCCCTAATCCATTGTGACTGGTGTCCTTCTAAGAAGATGGCCACATAAAGGCAGAGAAACACAGGGAAAATACCATGTGACAGTCTCTGAGGATGATGTTAAAGTGCCGCATCTACAAGACAAGAAATGCCAAAGATTGCCAGCAACTACCAGGGTCTAGGAAGAGGCAAGAAGGACTCTTTCTCTACCAGTTTCAGAGGGAGTGCAGTGCTGCCAATACCTTGATTTCAAGCTTGTAGCTGCCAAAACTGTAAAACAATACATTTCTGTTGTTTTAAGCCATGTGGTTTGTGATACTTTGTTATGGTATTCTTAGGAAACCAGTAAGATCCTCTACATGAAATATTTCTTAATTATAAGTCTGAAGAAGTCTTAAAGAATCTTTCTTTTTACTGATAAACTAGGGATTGTTGTGAACCTATCTAAACTAGCTTAGTGGTTTACATTATTTATATTTCTTGCTGCAGATACCAGTAACCTTTGATGAATGGAGGCGAGTGATGGCTGTAGACTTCCTACACAATCTCACTGCCCGATTGTATATTCAAACGCATATGTTGAAGTTCTGTCTCCCAGTACCTTAGAATGTGACTTTATTTTTAATTACACTGTGGATATAATTAAGATGACGTCATACTGGAGTAATACGGCCCCTAATCTAATGTGACTGGTGTCCTTCTAAGAAGATGGCCAGATAAAGACAGACCCAATTCTGCACACACAATTCTGAACATGTAAAAACATATATTAGAGAACAGGCAAAAAAAAAAAAAACCATGTAAGTTGTTCTTGTAAGCTCTCTGAGGTCTCAGCTCTCACCACTTTTAACAACTCTTATAAGAGGCTGTTACAAACAAATTCTAGAGTATTATCTCCCAACGTTTAAAAAAATCGCATGAGACCCTTGGCAACTGACACAACTGTGGTGAAAGAATGAGGTTACCCCAAGACCAGAGAGGACTGGCTCATGCGCTTTGGCCATTTTGGGTTGTATTCAAGAGCCCTGCGGTTCAGGCTCCTCTGTATATTTCTGAGCAGAAGCCTGAATGCAGCCCTAAGCTATAAGCATCACTCCCAAGTAGATGGAGTACTTGGCTTATTAGATTCTTAGACCATGCTCATGCCAGGGCCAAGGGGCTACACAGTATTTCTAGTCAATCCACACAACTGGGACACTACTTATTTTATCAATGGAGTCCCTATGTCAATTTATACCCTATTATGTTCATGATAAATACATATAATGTAAGCTTTTGAGGAAGCTGCATCTGGAATGAGGATTCCTGGTAAGAGTATTTAAAATGATAACTAACCATCTTAGAGCGTAATCCTGATTAAAGTAGTACACACTTTAATTGCGCAAAGGGTGAATTATCATACCTGCTACCACACTATTTATGCTCAAATATTTTAAAATAAATTTTAAAAGTATATTAGAGTAAATAGATTCATTTATTCAATAAACATTTATTGAACATTTACTGTATGCTAGTTCCATGTTCGAGTACCATGTTCAAGTCTGGGAATATGAAGACATGTAAAATATGCTTCCTGTCCTCAGGTTGTTCAAAATCTATTGCTGTGATATCTGGATGTTCAACAGTCAATTACTTGTGTTCCTGTGTGCCCTTGGGAGTTGGGTGGGCACTACTGACCTGGATATGGGCATGAAATAATTCAGCTATGAATTCATTATAATATTCCTATGCAAATGCATTTCCAACATCATATATTGGCAATCTTTCTCAAATCTCCCAAATTTCTTTGTAATAAATAATCTAACTCTATTTTTTTTTGTTTGATCTAATAGTTTTTAAGGTTTTATGCCTCCATTGTCCTCTCTACACCAGGGGAAGAAAAGCCCAGCTTCTCCCTCTTTTGGTAGTAGTAGGAAGTCTAAACCACACATGTCGTTTTCTGCATGTGGGACCCCGCACCCTGGCCCTGCCTCCTAACTACAATAAAAACCCGAGCCAGTCTACTTCCTTTACTCTCTCAAGACATTTCAGACTAGTGAGGGAGGCCTACTCTGCTCTCTCCCTGAAAGCCTCATTATATGAATAACAAGTGTGTTTTTTGTTTGTTTGTTTGTTTGTTTGAGACAGAGCCTTGCTCTGTCACCCAGGCTGGAGTGCAGAGGCGCGAGCTCGGCTCCCTGCAAGCTCCGCCTCCCGGGTTCACGCCATTCTCCTGCCTCAGCCTCCCCAGTAGCTGGGACTACAGGCGCCCGCCACGTGCCTAGCTAATGTTTTGCATTTTTGGTAGAGATGGGGTTTCACTATGTTAGCCAGGATGGTCTCGATTTCCTGACCTCGTGATCGCCCGCCTCGGCCTCCCAATGTGCTGGGATTACAGACGTGAGCCACCGCGCCCGGCCGAATAATAAATGTTTTTGCACCCTCTTGGTGTATGTGACATCATTCTTAACATTCAGACTAAATTTGGGGTACAGGTTTATCCTGCTTCTTCAATGTGTCCAAATCACTCCTGCAGTTAAGACAGGCTTTAGCTCCTAAGATCAAGGTCCTCTAGATATGTTCCATCCAATTCACACAATGATATGCTCAATGACTGCCACAATATCAAATGGCTTCTGTCACTACCTAATTGTCTGATGATTTTTATTCTTTATCTTACACTACAATTTCCTACAGAAAATTTGCATTTTAATATTCATCATGACTGTCTTTCTCTGATACCTTGTGACAGGTCTAACACTATTATTTGTACAACTTTTGTCAGCAATTATGGATCAAAACCATTTCCCAAAGTATAAAATTGATGGCCACAACACACAGGGAAGAACGCAGTCACCTCAGGCAGAACCATAGAAGATTTCTTGATTGAAAACATTTGTAACATTGACAGAACGGAAGGGTACAGTTAGCTATACTCAGCTTTCTTGAGATATTAGCCAAAGAAATCCAATGGATTTATACACACACAGACACACACACACTCACACACACACACGGTATTATAATGTATTAAATCTATTTTTAGAGAAAAGATTTCTGAGTGTGATAATTTACTATGTTGGTTCAGTTTGAATGATGCTGTGCCACAGGTAAACACAGGATTGGAAGTAGTATCTCGAAGGTTGGAGGGAGTGTTGAATACATTCCAGGAGGACATTCTAGAAGGACAAGTAAAAAAGCATGGAGGTGAGAGAAGAAATACAAGGGCCAGAATTTTTAAGTAGCATATATGGTAGGCCAAATTCTAAGATGATCAAGGGACCCACACACTTGTAAGATCCTCCTGTTGAGTGTAGGTAGAACCTGTAACATGCTTATAACCAATGCAATGGGAGGTTAGTCCTGTAATTATGTTATATGGAAAAATGAAGGATTACAAATGTAATTAATCTCCTTTATAAATAGACTTTGTTTATCAAAAGTGAGATTATCCTGGGTCGATGCAAACTTATCAGTTGAGCCCTTCACGAGAAGGTCTTGAGGTCACAGAAAGGAGAAGCAGTAGCAGTTGCTTTCCTGTTGGCCCTGAAGAAATGATCTGCCACGTGTGGAAAGGGAACCTGGAGGAGAACTGCCAGTGTCTTCTAGGTGCTAAAGGCTTCTGTCCTACAGGGAAAAGGAACAGATTTCTGTCAACGACCAGTGAGTTTGGGAGAGGAACATGAGCTTTAAATGAGATCACCACTCCAGCTGACATCTTGAGCAGAAAACTTAACTAAGGTGTGCCTGATCCATGGAAACTGTGAGATAATAAATGTGTGTATTTTTTTTAGCAGCTAAGTTTGTGGCAATTTGTTATACAGCATAAAAATTAATAAACATATTTTCTGAACATATTGGCATTTTAGAAAGATCCTCTGTTAGTGAAGTTAAAAATTATTCATAGGGATATATTAGTTTTCTCTGTTTTCCTAACAAATTACCACAAACTCATCTGCTTAAAAGTATGGTATACATATTTTATCTATTTATGTTTATTATTTAATTCTATAGGTCAGAATATGGACACAGGACTCACTGGGCTGAAATCAAGGTATCAACAGGCTGTGTTTCTTTCTGGAAGTTCTATGGAAAAATCTGCTTCCTTGACTTTTCGAGCTCCTAGATACAGCTGTGGTCCTTGGCTTCTGGTCCCTTCCTCCATCTTCAATGACAGCAAAATTTCATTTCCCTGACCCTTCTTATGTTCTCACACCTCTTTGTGATTGCATCCAGGAAATGTTCCTGCTTAAACTCAGGGCTCATGGGATTTGATTGAGTCTATCCAGAAAATCCAGGATAAACTCCTCATCCTAAAGTCCTTAACTTTAATCACACTGGCAAAGTCTTTTTGTCATGTAAGGTAACATTCAAGAAGTAGGTCATGGGCATCTTTGGAGGGCCATTATTCTGCCTACCATGACACACAGTTGGAGGTAGGGACTCTAATTGGGAAGTTAATATAGGAATCTTGGCAAGAAATAATAAATTCCAAATAAGGAAAGTATAATGGCAAAAAATGAGAATAGCTTGAAGAAATGCTAGCAAGTAGAATGCTAGAATAGACTCTTATACAGAGAGTGCAGGGAGAGGAGAAACATAGAAAACCTCAATATTTAGTAACTAGGTAAGAGGCATCATGATTTATTGAAACAGGACACTCCTGATGAGGACATGCTATAGGTATGGTATGAAAACGAGATCGTGCTTGATATGCTGAATTTAAGTTCTTGTGGGTGTGGCGTTATAAATGTGCAGCAGATATCCCTTTAAAGGTAATAACCCTAGAAATCTGCTAAATGAGAAGAGGAAGATGGGGCACAGGAGATAATTAGCGTATCCTGGAAGATAGAAACGTGGAGGTGACCAGCAAAAATGAGTCAAAATTATGGAATGAGGTTATACAGTAAAGGTTGGAAAGAAATGTCAGATGAGGACAGAACTCTGGGAGCAACTCAACTCGTGATTGATAAAGAAAAAAGAAACCAGCTAAGAGGACTGATCTATAAGAGATGAAAGTATAAGTGGAGAAACTGCAGAAAGCACAGGCAATGTAGCTGAAAGAGCAAACATTTTTTAAGGAGTAGTCAGGGTGTCAGTGTTGCAAAGGCATCAGGTCAGATCAAAGCTGACAAATCACCATCACACTTGACATTAAGGAAGATTTACATGTTTCAGTGGAGGTATCAACAGTGGCTGCTGCGAGAGGTATATTCGGAGAAGGGGTTTTTCTTTGACTATACAAATTTATGTCTCCTCCTTTTAAAAAGTTTCAGATAACTTTGGTAATCATAATGAAAATTAGATTTATAGTCCCTGTTTTGCATACAGATATATACTTTTAATTAAACATAAATGATGGGAAAGTTAACCAAAGGATAAATACATAGTGCTACTCAAAAGGGAAAAATGTTGATCCAATATTCAGCATCCTTATTAGCATGGTCAAGATGGGAGTTTTAAGTGTAGAAACTTAAATTTTGCATAAGTAGAAATTTCAATTATTTTCTTACACAAAGGGGTCCCTACTTTGAAGAAATAAATTTTGATTATGTTTGGTTTAACTTGAATGTAAACATAGTCCTGGTATTAGAACCCTGCCGAATCTAACACCTACTATCTCCAAAGGCTAACAATTTGAAGCGGTTGTAGCTTGAAACAGCTTCTTTTTGTAGCTGCTCTTTCTGAGATGACCATTTTTGAAGCTGTCATGTTTAAAATTCCAGCTTCTCTGAAATTTTGTCTTAAGAATTAAAGAAAACCTACTATCACCACCAACAAGGAGAAAAATTAGTTTTAAATGTAGAAAAATTACTTGGTCTCCTGCTAAATGGTAATGGAGCATAGCCTCTGGCCTGAAGAAGATAATTTAGGTTAAAATACCTCTCCAAAGAGGCTGTTACATCTGAAAACACATTCTAGTCTCATATAAGAAAAGCATATCTTGGTTGTTAACATGAAGTCAACTCTACAGTTTCTGCATCAACCCCACTACTGTCAGGTTAAGAGCTCTTGATTCCCTCCTAATCCTGGGTTAAGTCACAAAATTCATTCAATTAACAGTGAATAATGAGGCATCAGGGGCCAGTTAGAATCTTTCTGATTCCAAATCTCTCATCTAATAGGAAGTGACTGGAATTAACTTATCCAGCTACAAAAATAATATTTAAAAAGTACTTGTTTTCAAGTTGTGAGAATTTTAACTTCATGCCTCTGATAAGTATTTTATTTAGTGTTTTTTTTTTTTTTTTTGAGAAATAGTCTCACTCTGTCACTTAGGCTGGAGTGCAGTTGTGCGATCTCGGCTCATGGCAACCTCCGCCTCCTGAGTTCAAGCAATTCTCCTGCCTTAGCCTCCCAAGTAGCTGGCATTACAGGCAAGTTTCCGGCTAATTTTTGTATTTTTTGTAGAGATGGGGTTTCACCACGTTGGTCAGGCAAGTCTCGAACTCCTCGGCTCAGGTGATCCGCTCACCTCAGCCTCCCAAAGTGCTGGAATTACAGGCATGAGCCACCGTGCCCAGCCCTATTTTTTTTTTATTTTGCCTTAATTGGTTATCATTTTCATATATGCTATTTATATGGAATTTGCTATGTGTCAGCCATTGTTGTAAATGCTTTGCATATATTCATTGATTTAGTAGTTATCTAAAATGATATTGTACTTACATAAAAATATATTTTCTTTTGCAGATAAGTAAATTTCCACATACAGGCTAAGTTGCAACAGTTTAATTATTATCCTTTAGGTTACTGTATATTTTAATCTCCACCTGCATTTGTTATCTATTGCTGCATAACAAATTACTACAAAATTAGTATTTGATAGCACAACAGGTGACTGTAGTCAATAATAATTTAATTGTGCATTTAAAAATGACTAGAAGAGTATAATTGGATTCTTTTTTTTTTTTTTTTTTTTTGAGACGGAGTCTGGCTCTGTAGCCCAGGCTGGAGTGCAGTGGCGCGATCTCGGCTCACTGCAAGCTCCGCCTCCCGGGTTCACGCCATTCTCCTGCCTCAGCCTCCCGAGTAGCTGGGACTACAGGCGCCCGCCACTACGCCGGGCTAATTTTTTGTATTTTTAGTAGAGACAGGGTTTCACCGTGTTAGCCAGGATGGTCTTGATCTCCTGACCTCATGATCCACCTGCCTCGGCCTCCCAAAGTGCTGGGATTACAGGCGTGAGCCACCGCACCCGGCCAATTGGATTCTTTGTAACACAAAGGATAAATGCTTGAGGGCTTGGATACTTCATTTTACACGATGTGATTATTACACATTGCATGCCTGTAACAAAACATCTCATGTACTCCATAAATATATAAGCCTACTATTTACCATAATAATTAAAATGAAAAATTAAATTAAATTAATCAAATTAAATTATTATAGATTAATTATAAATTCAAGAATTGAACTAACATTTACATTAATTTAAAAAATTAAATTAAAAATTAAAGAAGCCCTAAGGAAACAACATAAGGCAACAAACATTGTTATCTCATACAATTTTTGAGCATTAAGATTCTGGGAGTGAGTGGGTTACCTTGTGGTGTAGCTCAGGGTCTTTCATGAGGTTGCAGTCAAATGTCAGCTGGGACTACAGTTGGCTGGGGATGGCAGTCTGCCTCCAACACTGCTCAGTCATGGCCTCAGTTTCTTGCCAAATGGACCTCTCCATAGTAGTGCTCAGGACATGGCAGCTGGCTTTCCCCACATCCAGTGATGAGAGGGAATCACAGTGACTTTTATACTTAATCTTGGGTGTGACACATCATTATTTCTTCTTCTGCCTTATTCACTTCTGCCTTATTCTATTGGTCACACAGACCCACCCTGGTAAAATGCGTAAAAGCATACAACTGGAAGTAAATTCCAGAATATGTGACTCTTGGAGGGCCATGTTGGCAGTTGGCTAACACACCTGAGCATAATTGATAGAAACTTTGCCTAAAAGCTACATGGTAACACTGAATACTGTATTTTATAGACTGTAACTATTTCAGTCTCATTCATAACTTTATTCATTATTCATGTTTTATCAATGATTAAATGTTAAAATATATATTTATCATACTTGAAAATTGTCTATATATTTTACCGTCATATATTTATAATATTAATAAATTTATTTTATTTTTTCTGAGCTTTATTGAGGTACAACTGACAAACTGAAATTGTAAATAATTTAAGATATTCAACATGATGTTTTGATATATATCTACATTGTGAAATAATTACCAAAATCAAGCTAATTCACATAATCATCTCCTCCTACAGTTGTGTGTGTGTGCGCGTGCATGTGTGTGTATGTGCACGTGTATGTGAGAGAGAGAGAGAGATGAGAACACAAGATCAAGGGCATGTAGAAACAATAGGAATATGGTTCCTTGGAACACACACAAACATACATCCATACACATACACATACACTCATTTTCTTCTGTTTGTTTCTGGCCGTAGTATTTCAGTCAGCAAAAGAGAAGAGTAAAAGATGCTATAGTGAGTCAAGACTGCCCTAATTCTAGAGCACTACTTATACAATTGGGAAATCTGGATGATTAAGTATAATCTTGAATTTTAATTAGACAGCTTTGGATACTTGAAATTCAGATCTATGTTTCTCTCCTCACTGGTTTGTCTTTGCATTAATAATAAAATGGACTATATTTAAATTGCTGATTTCCTACATTATGCTGTTGAAGTCTGTGGAGGAATGACAAAACCTCTACAGCTAAAGGTAGTGAATGAAGGTAAGGCTGTTGGGAGTCAATATTGTACAGTTTTATTTAATTATGTTCACTAATATAACATTGTAGCTCTAGGGTTTTTTTTTTATATTCTCAAGAAAGAGAAATAATTTTGACACCCATGTGACTAACAGCCATTTCTCTTTGTATTGCTACTCCTAGTTGGATTTGAATGATCCTAAATGATTCTTACCTTTGGCCAGGGATTATATGGTCTTTTGCACAAAGGCCACCATTCTGCAGATTAGTCTGCTTCTAAAAGTGATTAGTAAAAACTTTATTATTTTAAAATGCACCAGTATTTTATCAATCAGAATGGACTATACTGCTATGGTATTGAATTACCAAATTCTTTAGTCTCTTCAATGTAAACTGCTGATTTCCTCTCTCTTCATTAGGTGTATAATGTCATGTAGACCTCTAAATGCAAGCTGGAATGAAAGACATCATTAGAAGTCAGATGTGGAGTCAGTCATCAGCTCCTTTCCAATATTTCCTTGCTGGCTTGGAAATAAACGAAGACTAGCTGAATGAAAACAAGCGAAGCTATTCACTCGGTACTTGCTATAGCAAGGGAATCAGCCACAATCACTGGCTATTGGCAGAGACTCAAAGGCAGTTAGGGAAATAAGCTGTATAGTGGAAAAATGGAAGGCTTGAGGCACGTTCTGATTGGAGGGAAAGGAGGACTAGAGTAGCTGGCAGGCCATGACTAGTCCTGTCTGCTCTGGGCTGTCTGTTGCAGGAATTGTAGCTCAGAGTTCTGTTGTCACATATATTCTGTCCACTATCCGTTTGTGGATTCAGTCTCTCACTGGAATCTTAGAGTCGGGGCTCCAAGGTCTTGTTTATTCATCAGATACTTAGGCACAAGTCTAGGGCTTAGGAGATGTTAGAGGACTATGTAATAGCTTGGACTAGGAAAGAAATGTTTGACGTAAAACTTAAGGACAAAACTCTAAAGAAACCAAATAACGTTTAGTTAAGTGTTCACAAAAGGTAACTTGTCATCTTCATAATTTGGAAACAATCTGTGGGATAATTTTTTCTCAATTCTTCAAAATTGCAGAAAAATAATCGTCTATTATAATGAAATGAAGGGCTCATAGGCAGATAATTTTAAAAGCAAATTTATAATACTCCTTGTAAAAACTTTTGAAGCAATTTTAATGTGGTTGATGGGGGCATTTGGTAGGTTTGATATAGTGTGGGGTAGGACCTCTCACAGCCAGAGTGCAGAATGTGTGTTGTGGAATCTGTCAGCACCAGCTCTTGGCCTCAGTAAGATCCTGCAGTGGAAGTTCAGTTTATAATATGGACAATGGTTAAGGTTCACTTTTGCATTGTCCAGAATGATTCAGTACACTCTAGTTAAACTAAAAATTCTGCAACCGTCAGGCATCATTATAATTTAGATTGTGGAGGAGGAGCCTTCTGGGATGCTTTGGATGCATCAGAGTGGCGAAGACATATTGTGCAGTTAATTAACCTCACAGAAAGATGAAAGAAAACTACCCAGCAGCACAAACTTGACTTATGTTTATTTTTGTATTTGTGCTTTTGTCCTCATTTGGTTTTCTTCTCCCCAGCCCACTGCCATATGCTGCTGGGACTCAGCTGTAATTAGCGTGCCCACAGATGAAACACAAAGTGAAACAAAGCAAACAGAACCTTCACCAGCACAATTCAGGGCTCTGTTTTAAGGAAAGTGCCCCGCATTTATTTTAGCATAAAACAAAACTTCTTTCACATGGAAAAATGATATTGAGACTTTTTCATGCAAATCTATAGGTGCAGCTACAATGAATCCATTACTCATTTGTCTGAGGCTGTATTAAAATTCTTGGTGATAAATTGAAAAAAAAATTATATCCACCAAAGCGCACATTAAAAATACTTGGGATGCTTTACAATATTTCCAGTTCCCAGCTCCACCAGAACCAAATAAATCAGAAATTCTGAGGGTAGGACTCCTCATGCCCTGGTAATTTTTCACCCGTGATCTTCATACCCACAACCTCTGCACACATATGTAGGTTACTCTGATGTGCAGTCAATATTGAAAACACTCAATTATATTGTCTTAATATTTTAGGTAATAGTACAGCTATGTGTTTTCTCTATGGATGTTCTCATTTGGGGTAGTTTTGTTGATGATGAATTAATTAGTATTCATTCTCTTGTGGACTAGTTAGTAATGATAAACTATCTCATTAATCTTCAGATCCTAACTCAGGGCTGCAGAATTCAAGCACTTTAAAGTGAAATTTTATGGACTTAATATTTTAAAAAATTATAATGGTTCAAGAGACTCCTAGAAGTTGGATTTAATTGTTTAGCCAAAGAGGTCAGTTTGCCCAAACAGTAACTCCATTCGTTTTTTTTTCAATGAAGTGTTTGATTTGGAATTTTTACAGGTCTACATACTGTTTTAAAACAAGCCAATAGAAGTTACTTAGCAGAGGTCTAATTTGAAAACCAATAGTAAAGAATTCCATGTTTTTCTAAGTCTTGATGACAAAGAATACATATTCAGTGTGCCATTTTTTACTCATTTATTTCAAATTCAAAGAAACTTCACCAAAGTTTATTGTCTGATAAACTTGAAATAATTGAATTAAACGTTGGTTAAATACAGTCAATGAATGTTATGAAGAAAGAAAAACCATACCTTAAAGAAAATTTTAAAGCAAACTTTAAGCTAATTATGAAATAGACAAGATGGCTACTATTTCCTCACAATTCTTCAAGTATTCGGTTGGATTTGTTTTGTTTTTAGACCAGAAAATGTGAATCTGATTTTAATGTGTCTAAAATCTCCCCTAATGTGAACAGTTTCACTAGTTTTAAAAATTGGCTTATTTCACTGTCTACTATGGCATTGTTGGTGGCAGATAAATTAAATAGAAGATGAAACCTTGAGATATGGGTCTAAACCTTTTTAAAAACTTGTAGAATTATGCCTTCTTTTAAATAATTAAGTTTACATTATTTCTTGTGGAATTCTACCTCCTGTCTCTGAGTTGACACTTTAAAGCAATGAAAGAATGTGCTAATTTGTAAACTTTCAATTATCCTACACTTACTCTGAAGCAGGCACCTTCTCTGAAAGTGAGGCATGTCTGTACATTGTGGCCAAAATGGTGTGCTTGCTAAAGCTAAAAGGTACTAGATGCTTTTTAGGATAAAAAAGAAATTTATAAGCTAGAAATCTTTTCCACTTGGAAATTACATACTTTTTTTTGCCTGAGGGACTTTTGCAATATCAAGGTATATTTGATCAAAACTTCTACTATGAGAGCCTTTGTTCTAAGCTGGAGTACTTTTAAAAAATGTCCAAAGAGTCTGGATCTCAAAGTCAAAAATAAAGTTGCCAAACTATTTCAGGTTATATATCAGCTTGGTCTGTGAACTAAAAATAAAATAATGATAGGTATCACGACTTCTCCAAAAGAATAAAGATAAAAACTGACAGCAGAGTGAAAACTTGGTGAACATTAACGTCATAGGAGGAACATAAAGAATCGACTAATATGAAACATAGAAGGCAAGTGTTTTGCAATGTTAATAAAAGGAGTTGTGATGCAAATAGTGTATGCTGAATGGTGGGGCTATATACTGGAACTCCAGGACTTTCGCAGACAGGACTGGCTATATAATTTGCATGTTTCATCATAAAATAAAAACATTGAGCCTTTTGTTAAAACACTATTGAGAAATTGAAGAGATTTTGGAGTGACAGCAAGATGGCAGAATAAAACTCTCCAGTGCTCATTCCCTAACAGAACCATCAATTTGAATAACCATCTATGTATGAAAAAACTTTCACAAAAGCTAAGGAAGCCAGGTGAGAGACCATAGCACTTAGGTGGAGAATAAAAATAAGACAAAATACATTGAGTGAGCAGGAAGGATAGTTTCATATTAACTATGTCACTGCTTCCCCAAGCCTGGGCAGAATAGCACAGAGAGAGATACTCAAAGCAGGGGAAAAGGCATGTGAAGTTAACATTTGACTTCACTGTGTATTCCAGCAACAGGCTCACCCCAAATGAACCTTGGTGTCAAGCCAGCTCCTATAGCCCCAGGGTCCAGGCCAACCACCACAGACTCAGACTCCAGGCCCACCACAACAGTAGGTTAGCCCCTGCAGCCCTACACTCCAGAAGGCCCAAGCTCCAGGCCCACTCTAGTGAATCCAGGGTCCAGGCCTGTTCCAGTAGACTCTGGGGCTTGTCTGCCTACTGTGGATCCAGGCTCCAGACCAGCCCCTGTAAACCCAGAAGCTGGGCTTGCATCTGTAGAGTAAAGCTCCTGGACCACTCCAGGATCTGGCTGGCCCCTGCAGACCTAGGCTTCAGGCCTATTCCTATGGACCCAGAAGCCAGGCTCTTTCTAGTCTCATATCAGCTCCTGTAAATCAAGGCTTCATGCTGGCTTCTGCAGATACAGGCTCTAGGACCCCCTTTGTGGACCCAGATTCAATGCCTATCTCTGGGGACCCAGTCACTAGGCCCACCCAAGTGGAACCTGGTACCAGGCCAGCATACAGACCCAGATACCAGACCAGACTACCTACGGATGGTAGTAGGAAGCCCACCAGTAGACACCACCAAATGGCTTGCTAGAATCTGTGAACAGGTTGAATGGTAAAGGGCTTTCCCTGCCAAAGCCAGTCTGTAAAGACTGGAAAAGATATCTACTTTTTAAAATGTGAAGACACCAGTAAAAGTCAATTAAGATAAAGAATAACCAGGGAAACATGACACCATCAATTGACTCTGAAGAAATGGAGATCTATGAACTATCAGACAAATAACTCAAAATAAAGAAACATAAAAAATCTCAGTGAGCTACAAAAAACATAGACAGGCAACTAAAGGAAGTCTGAAAAACAACATACAAACAAAATAAAAGTTAAACAAAGAGATAGAAACTATAAAAAACAGTCATTTGGGAGGTAAAGAACACAATGACTGAATCGAAAAATTCTATGGAGAGCTTAAATGGCAGACTTGATCAAGGAGAAGAATCAGCAAGCTGGATGACAGGTCATTTGAAATTATCAAGTCAAAGAATCAGAAAAAGAATTAAAGAAGTGAAGAAGTCTACGGGACTTATGAGACAAAGTAAAATGATATGTGCATTATGGAATTCCCAGAAGGAGTAGAGAAAGAGAAAGAAGATGAAAAGTAATTTAAAGAAATAATGACAGAAAACTTCCCAAATCTGGAGAGGAAAATGAGTACTCAGATTCATGAAGCACAAATAATCCAAAATAGATTAAATATAAGGAGATCTTTACAAAGACATATTATAATGAAATTATCAAAAATCAAAGACAAAGAGAAAACTTTGAAAACAGCAAGAGAAAAGCAACTTGTCACATACAAGGGGAACTCCATAAGATTATCAAAGGATTTCTCAGCAGAAATCTTGCAGGCCCAGAAAGCGTGGGATGATATATCTGAGTGCTGAATGAAAAAACAAAACAAAACAAAACTGCCAACCAAGAATACTATACCCATCAGGGGTATTCTTCAGAAATGAAGAAGAGAAAAAGACTTTTCTAGACAAACAATAGCTATGGGAGTTCATCTCCTCTAGACCTGCCTTGCAAGAAATCCTAGGTAGTTCTTCAAGTTGAAATGAAAAGACTAAAAACATGAAATACATGTAAGTATCAAACTCACTGAAAAGCTAAGAATATAGATAAACTCAGAATACTCTAATATTGTAATAGTCACGTGTAAGTCACCTTTAACTCTAGTATAAAAGTTAAAAGGCAAAAAGTATTAAAATAACTATAGCCAGGCATGGTGGCATGCACCTGTAGTCCCAGCCACTAGGGAGGCTGAGACAGGAGGATTGTTTGACCCTAGGAGTTCAAGGCTGCAGTGAGCTATGGTTGTGCCACTGGACTTCATCCTGGGTGACAGAGTGAGATCCCATCTCCAAAAACAAACAAACAAATAAAAAACAAACACACACACAAACAAAAACTATATCAAAATTAATGGATACAAAATATATAATATATGTTAATAGCAAATGGTGACATAAAATAACATATACTGTCAGAGAAGGAGAAGTTAAAGAAGAGAGTTTTTGTACGCAATTGAAGGTAAGTTGTTATCAGCTTAGCATAGACTGTCACAACTAAAAAGTGTTTTATGGAAACCTCATGGGAAACACACAAAAAATCCTATAGTAGATACACAAAATATAAAGATACAGAAATCAAAACATACCAGTATACAAAAAAAAAAACATAAAATCACAAAAGAAGACAGTAAGAGAAGAAGAAATAAACAAAGGGACTACAAAACAGTCAGAAAATAATGAACACAATGGCAGTAGTAAAGTTCTTACCTATCAATAATTACTTTAAACATAAATGTAAATGGATTAAATTACCTAATGAAAAGATATAGAGTGACTGAATTGATTAAAAAAAGATACAACTATATGTTGCCAGAAGAGACTCACTTTAGTTTTAAGGACATATATAGGCTGAAAGTAAAGGAATGGAAAAAGGTATTTCCTGCAAATGGTAACCAAAAGAAAGTGGGGATATCCTCATTTACATCAGACTAAATATACTTTAAGTCAAAAACTGATACAGGAAACAAGTAAAGTCATTATATAAAGAGAAAGGGGCCAATTTATCAAGAAGATATAAAAATCATAAACATGCTCCCAACATTGGAGCACCTAGATATATAAAACAAATATTAATGCAACTGAAAGGAGAAACAGACAGCAATATCATAGTAGGGATCATTAATACCCTGCTTTCAATAATGAACAGATCATTTAGGTGGAAAATAAGTACGGAAATGGAAGACTTGAACAACTCTATAGACCAAATAGACCCAGTAGATATAGATGAAGCATTTTATCCAACAAGTGCAGAATATACATTCTTTTTAAGTGCACACAGAATGTTCTCCAGGATATATCACCTGTTAGGCCACAGAGCAAGTTTTAACAATTTAAGGAAATTGAAATCATATCAAGTATTGCTTATAATTACAATGCTATGAAACTAGAAATAAATAACAGGAGAAAAATACAAAATTCACAAATATGTGAAAATTAAAGAATGCACTCCTAAAGAACAAATGAATCAAAGTAGAAATAAAAAAGAAATTAAAAAAATCTGGAGACAAATGAAAACAGAAACACAACATATCAAAACTTAGGGAATGCAGTAAAATCAGTTCTAAGAAGGAATTTTGTGGCAATAAATGACTACATTAAGAAAAAAGAAAGAACTGAAATAACCTATTATTTGACCCCAAGGAACTAGAAAAGGAACACTCGAATTCCAATATTAACAGAAGGAAAACAATAATAAACAGCAGAGAAAAACCAAAGGAAAGAGACTGGAAAAACAGTAGAAAAGATTAACAAAACTAAGACTTGTCCTTTTTTTTGAGACGGAGTCTTGCTGTGTCTCCCAGGCTGGAGTGCAGTGGTGCGATCTCGGCTCACTTCAAGTTCTGCCTCCCGAGTTCACGCCATTCTCCTGCCTCAGCCTCCTGAGTAGCTGGGACTACAGGGGCCCGCCACAAAGCCCTGCTAATTTTTTGTATTTTTAGTAGAGATGGGGTTTCACCATGTTAGTCCGGATGGTCTTGATCTCTTGACCTCGTGATCCGCCTGCCTTGGCCTCCCAAATTGCTGGGATTACAGGAGTGAGCCACCGCGCCCAGCCAAGAGTTGTTTTTTCAAAAGATAAACAAATTGACAAATCATTAGTAAGTCTAACTATGAAAAACAGAAAAGATTCAAATAGATAAAGTTATAAAAAAAGGAGATTTTTACAACTGATACTTCCCAAATACAAAGGATCTTAGATTTCTGAAACAATTATATAACACATTGCTTAACCAGAAAAAAATAAATTTCTAGAAACATATTATCTACCAAAATTGAATTATGAAAAATAGAAAATATGAACAGGCCAATAAGAAGTAAGAAGGTTGAGTCAGTAATTAAAAACCCAACAACAACAACAAAAAAGCTCAAGACCAGATGGCTTTGCCAGTTAATTTCATGAAACATTTAAAAAAGAATTAATGCCGTTTTTTTCTGAAACTCTCATACAAAATTGAAGAGTGGGGAACACTTCTAAACTCATTTTACAACGCCAGAATTATCTTGATGTCAAAGCTAGACAGGGACACTAAAAAGAAAAGAAAATTACAGGTCAATATCTCTGATGAATATAGAGACAAAAATCCTCCATGAAATACTAGCAAATTGAATTTGACAGCAAATTAAAAGGATCGTATGCCATTTTCAAATGAGATATATTGCTGGGGTGTAAGGTTGGTTTGATATATACAAATCAATAAATGTAATACTCCATGTTACCAGAATGAAGGATTGATACTGTGTGACCATCTTAACAGATGCAAAAAAAGTGATAAAATTTAATATCATTTCGTGATGAAAACTCTCAACAAATTAAGTGCAAAAATAATATACCTCAACATAGTAATGGCCACATATGACAAGACTACAGCTAACATCATAACAGTAAAATGTTGAAACTTTTTCTCTAACATCAGGACCAAGACCAAAATGACCACTTTACCCACTTCTACTCAAGATAGTACTGGAAATTCTGGCCAGAAGGATTCAGTAAGAAAAAGAAATAAAGCCATCTAACTTGTTAAAGAAAGAAGAAACATTTTCTGTTCTCAGGCAATATAATATTACACATAGGAAACCCTGAAGCCTCAACGGCAACAAAACAAGCACAACACCAACTGCTAGAACGAATAAACAAACTCGGGAAAGTTGCAGGATAAAATATTAACATACAATAATCAAGTTGAGTTTTTTTAAATATCAGAAAAAGAAGTGAGAAAAAATTACATTTACAATAGCATCAAAAAGAATAAACTATGTAGACACAAACAATCAAGAAGGTAAAAGATATGTATGCTCAAAACTACAAAACATTGAAAAAAGAAGTCAGAAAAGTCAAAATAAATGGAAGAATTAATAATACTAAAATGTATATATTATCTGAAGCAATCTACAAGTTCAGCATAATACTAATCAAAATTCTAAAGACTTATTTTTATAGAAATAGAAAAAACAATCTCAAATTTTATATGAAACCACAAAAGACCTTGCAAGGCCAGAGCTATCTTGAGCAAAATGAATGAAGCTGGAGGTATCATACTACCTGACCTCAAATTATAATGCAAACCTACACCTACAGCAATCAAAACAGCATGGTACTGGCATAAAAATAGATGTATACACCAATGGAACAGAATAGAGAGCCCAGAAATAAGTCCACACACTTATGGTCAGTTGGTCTTTAACAAAGAACACACAATGGGCAAAAGACAATCTCTTTAATAAGTTATGTTGGAAAAACTGGATATCTGTATGCAGAAGAGGGAAATTGGACCCTTATCTCACACCACATACATAAATTAACTCAAAATGGGTTACATACTTAAATGTAACACCTGAAACCACGAAACTACTAGAAGGAAACGTAGAGGAAAAGCTTTTTGACACGTTGGTCTGGGCAATGATTTCTTGGATATGACCCCAAAAGTACAGGCAACAAAAGCAAAAACAGGTAAACAGAATTGTATCAAACTAAAAACTTCTGCATAGCAAAGGAAATAACAGATAGATAACTGAAGGAATGAGAAAAAATATTTGCAAACCATACATTTGATAAGGGGTAACATCCAACATATATGAGGAACTCAAACAACTCATAAACAAGAAAACAAAAAAACTCTATTAAAAAATTGTCTAAGTATCAGAAAAGTCATTTCTCAAAAGAAGAAATACAAATGGCCAGCAGGTATATGAAAAAAATTCAACATCATTAATCATTTTGGTACTCCAAATCAAAATCACAATAATATATCACCTTGCACCTGTTAAAATGGCAATTGTCAAAACAATAGGAGATAATTAGTTTTGGAGAGGATGTAGAGAGAAGAACCACTGTATAGTTTTGGTGGGGATATAAATTGGTACAGCTTATGAAAAACAGTATGGAGTTTCCTCATAGAATTGAAAATAAAACTACCATTTGATCCAGCAATTCTACTTCTGGGTATATATCTAAAGGAAATGAAATCAGTATGTCGCTGAGATATTTGCACTCCCATATTTGTTGCAACTTTATCCACAATAGTCAAGATACGGAATCAACCAACATGTCTATAACCAGATCAACAGACAAAGAAAATATGACATATATCGCACAGTGGACTATTATTCAGTGCTAAACAAAAGGAAATCCTGTCATTTGCCATAATATGAATGAACATGGAGGATTTTATGCTAAATAAAATAAGTTAGACAACGAAAAATAATGCATGATCTCACTTACATATGGAATCTAGAAAAATCAAACCCATAGAAGTGGGGAGTAGAATGGTGTTTAGGGCTGGGGGTAGGGAAATAGAGATGTATTAGTCAAAAGTTTCCAAGTTTTTTTTAAGAGGAATAATTTCTATATATCTAATGTACATCATGGTGACTATAATTAATGTTACTGTATTATGCACTTGAAATTTACTAGAAGGGTAAGTCTTAAGTGTTCTCACCACACACACAGACACACACACACACACAAATAGTAGCTATGGGAGGTGATTGATTATGATAATCATTTCACAATATATAGCTATATCAAATAATCACATTGTACACATAAATATATACAATCAAATTTTATTGTCAGTTACACTTCAATAAATCTGAGAAAAAAAGTGGAAAAAAGGAACTCAGGATCAGAGGTCTGGGTAGCAGTAAGAACCTTCTGTCCTGAGGAGATGAGAGTCAGTTACAGAGCAGGGGCTATGCCTTGCTACCCTATGCCAATCCTGAATGAAGGGTGGAGGGTGAAGAAATGACAGAAATGTGCCCTAATTTTAGGTCAGTGCCACAGAAAAGAGCCATAGTCCTCCTTGGGCCATAAGACATAAGTTATGTTGTGGTAATACATCTCACTGGTTTATTTCGTAGGAAGTCCAAAGTTGCTGATACACACAATACGTTCACTTTAGTAAAATAAGTATTTTGTACACTTGAAAAAAAGAATTTTAAGATGACAGCTAAGCATGTAAGTGGGTTCAAGGCTCATCTAAGTGTGGGGTGCTCCACGATGGCATGAGTCACAGGCAGATAAAGCTAGTCTTGCTCACTCAAGATGTAACTCTAAGACTATGCACAAGTAGTTTTGTTTGAACTGGAGAGTATAAGTTGTGAAATAATATAAGCTGTTGGGAAACAGGTATCAAATTTTACTGGCCTCTGAATCTTTTTTTTTCTTTTTTTAAGAATAAGCTATTTACAGTTTTCCTCCTAGGTTGTAGATAATTTTTGAGTTTGGTGAGATAGGGTAGTGACAGAAAGTATTGCTTAGGAAAAAAAAGAAACTGTTATTAGTGGTATTATGTGATAAATCGCAATAAATGAAAGACTGAAGGCAAATAATGAAAGCAGAAGGATATAGCAATTGTCTAGGGAAAAGGTAATAAAGATCTGAACAAGCGTCCTATATGTGAACACAAAAGTTATATTATGTGGTGAAATGGGGACCCTCATATATTGTTGTGGTGAATGCATAGTGGCATAATTGCACACTTACAAACGTTAAGCACGGAGTTACCACATGACCAAACAATTCCACTCCAAGGTATGTGTCCAACAGAAATGAAAATATACATTCATACAAAATCTTGTACATGAATGTGTATAAACACACTATTTATAATAGCGAGAAAGTTGACACAGCCCAAATGTCTGTCAACTGTTGAATGACAACAAAATGTGGTATATCCATAGAATGGAATATTATTCGGCATAAAATGAATGAAGTACAGGGTGAGCATCTCTAGTCCAAAAATTCAAAACCTAAGATGCTCCAAGATCCAAAACTTTTTGAGAGCTGACATGGCATCACAAGTGGAAAGTTTCACACCTGACCTAACATGATGGGTCTTCGTCAAAATGCAGATGCACAACACACAGTTTATTTAGTGTTCGCAATGGGAAGAAGATCCTTTCAGCCCCTTTTGGCTGTGAGAATATCTTTTCTGCACACGCCCAAATTGTCCCACAGAAGCACACTCATAAAATGTAATAAAATATCATGTGTGCAGTTCAGACACGCCAACAGCATATTTCTCACAATGACCCATGTGGGGCCAAGACCTATGTGCCTTTTTTACAGTCAGTGTTTTGTTTTGCTATTCTTTGTTCTGTGGCATAAGGGTATTGTTGAAAATATCAGCAAGGCCCGGAGATACCTCTGTGGGTAACAGTAATAAGAAAAAGAGAATGCCTTTATTTATTGATAGCACAGGAAGTCAAGTTGTTGTGAAAGTCAAGATGTTGTGAAAACATCTTGTTGTGAAAGTCAAGATGTTGTGAAACATCTTACAGAAGAGTATAGTGTTAGAATGACCACCATATATAACCTGAAGAAACAGAAGGATAAATTGTTGAAATTCTATGCTGAAAGTTAATAGAAGTTGATTCTTTAAAAAATTGCATAAAGTTAAAAATGAAGATTTCAATTGTGTATTGCAAGAGTGAATTTGTCAGTATTACAGTGAACACATTCCACTTAATGATACAAGCAAAGGTCTATTACAGTAAATGAAATAAGCAAAGGTCTATCACAATAAATGAAACAAGCAAAGGTCTATTACAATAAACTGGAAACTGAATGTTCAATAGACTCGTGATAGAAACTTATAAAAATGGCATTAAATTTTTAAAGGTTTGTGGTAATAAAGCATCTGTTGATCATGAAGCAGTGGAGAAATTTATTGATGAGATAGCCAAGGTTATCGCTAATAAAAATCTGATGCCAGAATAAATCTGTAATGCTGATGAAGCATTGTTGTTTTGGCATTATTGCCACAGAAAGACATTGAATACAGTTGATGAGACAGTTTCTACAGGAATTAAGGATGCCAAGGACAATATAACTGTGCTGGGATGTGCTAATGCAGCAGGCACACATAAGTTTAAATTTACTGTTGTAAGCAAAAGCTTAGGTCCTCTGTTTTCTTATTCGTTCATTATTATGTTAACAAAACTCATAAATCACCAGAAACATCTTTTCTGATTGGTTCTACAAACATTTTGTGTCAGCAGCTTGTGGTCACTGCAGGGAAGCTGGACTAGATGATGACTGCTAGATTTTATTATTCCTTAATAACTGCTCTGCTCACCCTCCAGCTGAAATTCTCATCAAAAAGAATGTTTATGCTGTGTACTTTCTCCCAAATGTGGCTTTACTAAATCAGTCACGTGGACCAGGGTATTCTTAGATCAACGAAGAGTAAATATGAGAACACTATCTTGAACAGCACGCCAGCAGCATTGAACTGAGGTGTGGATGTGGGAGGTTTCCAAAAGAAATTTGGCATAAAGAATGCTGCATAAGCTGTTGCCAGGGCTTAGAATGCAGTGACTAAAGACAGTTGTGCATGCCTGGCAAAACCTTTGGCCTGTGTGTTCAGTGATGACAAATAAGGTGGTGACTTTGAAGAATTCTGGAGGTCAAGTGGAAAAAAATGATGTCTGATTTCCTTATATATGCAAAAATATATACTTTCAGAGTCCATCAGTAAGCTGAAGTGGTTAATTGAAAAACTTTTCTTTTTTTCTTTTTTTTTTTTTTTTTTTTTTTTTTAAAGACAGACTCTCACTTTGTCACCCAGGGGCTGGAGTGCAGTGGCATGATCTTGGCTCCTGGCAACCTCCACCTCCTGAGTTCAAGTGATTTTCCCTCCTCAGCCTCTCAAGTAGCTGGGACTACAGGCGTGCACTACCACACCCAGCTAATTTTTCTAGTTTTTCTATTTTTTGTGGTGATGGGTTTCTCCATGATACTCAGGCTGGTCTCAAACACCTGGGCTCAAGTCCACCTTGGCTTCCCTAAATACTGGGGCTGCAGTCATGAGCCACCGCACCTGGAAGAAAAACTTTTAACATTGTTAATGAAGCTCTAGTTGTCACTCATAGGTGGTGAAATAGCCAAAACAGTTTTGGATTACAGTGACAGTGATAATTGTGACAATGAAGATGATGTTGCTAACATTGCAGAAAAAGGGTCTACAGACGACATGGTGAAAATATGTGATGGCCTTATGGAAAGACTAGAGCAGTGTGTATTCATAACAGGACCAGAAATCATGTAAGTTTATGCAATCAAAGAGAAACTTCTAAGACAACAACGATTGTTAATGAGGCAAACGACTTTGGATGAAGCATTTTAAAAAGCCATTAATCAGAATGCCTCCTCATCCCTAGAGGGTCCACTTCCTGGTCCCACAACTGTTTCTGACGTTTCTTCTCATCTAAAAACAAAATGCAGTGTACGGTAACCTTGCAATGAAAACATGGCATTGTAGGTGGAGACTGAAAGTCCGCCATTGTTTATTGTTGCTATTGTTTAACAGCTGATGCAGGTATTCTGATGATACTACTGTGCTGCTTATTTACCCTGAACATGTTTTTTTTTTTTCCTGTGTGGATGACATGTCATTTTTTTTTTTTTTTTTGAGGATTCTCTCTCTTGTTGCCCCAGACTGGAGCGCAATGGCATGATCTCGGCTCACTGCAACCTCCACCTCCCAGGTTCAAGTGATTCTACTGCCTCAGCCTCCCGAGTAGCTGGGATTACAGGCTCCCGCCACCACGCTTGGCTAATTTTGTATTTTTAGAAGAGATGAGCTTTCTCCATGTTGGTCGGGTTGGTCTCGAACTGCTGACCTCAGGAGATCCACCCGCGTCGGCCTTCCAGAGTGCTGGGATTACAGGCATGAGCCACAGTGCCTGGCCCATATTTTTTATTGTTAAGTACTTATGTTTAGATAAGGGTGAGAAAATAATTTGCTTCTAGGTACCATATAAAATCAGAGTCAGGAATGATGGTGATGCCAAAAATACCACACCGATTGTCCACATGGGTGGCTGAGATAGTGACAGTTTTGCTTTCTGATGGTTCAACATACACACACTGTTTCATGCACAAAATTATTTAAAATGTTGTGTAAAGTTACCTTTACGCCATGATATGAGGTGTATATGAAACATAAATAAATTTTGCATTTAGACTTGGATCATATCCCCAAAATATCTCACTAAGTATACGCAAATATTCCCAAACCTGAAAAAAAAAAATCTGAAATCTAAAACACTTCTAGTCCCAAGCATTTCAAATAAGGAATACTAAACCAGTACAGATACCTGCTGCGATGTAGATGATCCTTGAAAACATTGTCCTAAGCGACAGAAGCCAGAAAAAACAAGGCAACATATTGTGTGATTTATATGACATATTCAGAAGAGGAAAATCTATAGAGACAAAAAGTAAATTAGTGTTTGCAAGGGATGAGGGCATCAGGGAACAGAGAGTAATAGCTAATAGGTTTTGGGCTTGTTTGGGGGGTTATCTAATTGTGAAATTTGATGGTAGTGCTGGTTGTACAACTCTGAGAATATAGTACTAAAAACAACTGAGGTGTATGTTTTAAAAGGGTGACGTGGATGATATGTGAACTATATCTCAAAATTGTTGTTTAAATTGATACATGAATTAAAAAAGATCAATATGTATACTTTAAACATGTGTAATTCATTGTATGTTCATTGTATTTCCATTATATTTAAATAAAGCTGCTTTAAAAATATTAAGGAAGATAATGCCAATATAAAAATTGCAAAGTGGAAAAAATAAAAATGAAATTTTGAAATACAAAATATTTTCAACAATTTATAAATAAAAACATTTGAATATGGATATTGAGAGTATGCAAAGTGTTACAAAGCAGAGGTTAATATTTAGAAGATTTTTTTTACTTACTCGATGATTGAGTGGGTTATAGTAAGTAATAAGTAATAAACTTGACATAGGTTGCTGTGTGACCAGTTTGGCATACAAATGGGAGATTCTTTTCAAAATTAAGATTATTGAGCTTTCTTTCTAAATAAGCTTTCTTATTTATTGCTGAATCTCCAGTATCTACCACAGTAGTCAGCAAACTGTGTCCATGTGTCAATTCCAGTCTGCAATAGGTTTTAGTATCCTATGAGATAACAATGGTTGACAAAAATCAAAAGATGATCAATCCATTCATGATACAGGAAAATGATATGAAATTGAAATTTCTGCATTCATAGGTGGGTTTATTTAACATGGCCATGTCCACATTGTTGTTTTTATACTTAAATGGCAGGATTGAATAGTTGCAACAGAGACATACGGCCTACAATGTCTAAAACATTTGCTATCTGGATTTTATAAGAAACATTTGATGTTCTCTGGTCTTGACGAAAGCCAGTACATGGTAGGTATTCAAAGATTGTTTTGTGGAATGAAGTAATGAAGGGAAAAGCTATGGACTAGAACTGGAATTTGTTTATGATCTAGTTAGTTTGAGGTTCCAGAGGACCATCTCGGGCATTGGGAGAGGGAACGTGGAAGCATGAGGGAGGGAGGTGGGATAGAGGCACTTACTTTCATTACCACAAAATGAAAAGTATGACATCACTAAGAGAAATAAAGAGTAGAAGAATGGTCTTAGAATGTGGAGAATACTGTTTCATAAGGTGACAAGAGAAAGAGAAGTAGAATAAGAGGTAAAAAGGGATATGTTAAGTAAGAGGAGAATGCTTGAAAAAAACACTCCTGTGAAAGGCCAGACAAGGAAGGATTTGGTTTCAAGGGGATCAGTTTTGCTTAGTGTCAGTGCTGCAATTGTGAAGATATTAGTGAACTGGGAGAATAAAACTGTTTCACAGAAGAGGAGGAACCTATAATAATGCTAAAATGAAAAATTAGTCAAATAATTTAATTAAACATTACATTGGCTAAAGCACTGAGAGTTAAAAACCTTTTTCAGATAGTTATTATATAGGGAAATCTGAAAAGGAAATCATGCTGTGTTCAATTTGTAGAAATGTGTTGGTTCATCCAAGCACAAAGGCATTCAGGTGAGTGATGCATCATTAAAAATAAATTATCAAATTAATTTCCTAATAGCTCAGGCCAAGACATTCAACCAAAAACACTTGACCAAATGCTTTTTTGGAGCTCAAAATGTCAGGATAAATGTATACTTCATATTTTTTCCTGAAAGAAGAAAGATCAATGCTTTAATTCAAAGAACAGACATTTTTCCTATTAAATCTTTGCTATTATTTTATCATTTACAATAAATGGTTTAATAAAAATGAAATATTATTTTTTCAATCATGCTGTGGTTTTCTTCTGATGTTCAGTAAGCATTGTGTTGCATACAAGTCATTTAACTTTCCCCTAAGGTCTATTGGCATTAGCTAGAGATCTTGATTGATAACTGTTTATATGTGACACTAAACCGTCTTGTGTTTTGCTTATTTCTAGCAAATGAAAGCAAGTCCCTCTAGACCTTGAGGCAAAGTTTAAATCGGTCTTTTACCTCATGCTGCACTGTCTTGCCTCTCACTGATCTAATATTACTACAGCAAATGCTTTCTCTGTCACAGTCAAAGTGATCAGGCAAGTTTAATTGCTTCAAAGTGATGTAATTGAATTTATACTTTTATTGGCCAATTTCCAGTTCTAGCCGTGTCTGTCTAAACCTGATAGTTGAAGCACTTGTGAGATTCATACATAAGTCACTTTTGTCCAAGTGTTTACATGTGATCCTTAAGTTTTGTTTTATAAAGTGTACAATGCTATTATGTTTTGTTATAGCACCACCAAATAAAAGATGTAAGAATGGGCATTCTTTAAAGACTCTTTCACTTATCTTTAATTATATTCTATTTTACTTTTTTTCTTTAAATTTTTTTCAATTATTAGAGACATTCCACTAAATCATTGAATTACTTTTTGTTGTTGTTTTGTTTATAAAAACAGATGGCTTATTAGGGTCAGTAGAACATAATTCAAAGACTGAATTATTAATATGCTACATCTTTTTTATATAGCCATTTAGTTCAATAATAATTTGTCTACAAGATGAATATTTCAGAAATAAGTTTCAATAAAAGTCAATGTGTGTTCAATATAATAAATGTAGGAAAGAAAATAGCATTTACCAAAAAGAATACTTATAAAACACACAATAATAAAGAATTGACAATAGTTTACTACTAACATATGATAATTTATTGTTAGTATTAAAAGTGTTGAATTTTATTTTTATTTTTTCAGTTGCTCCCTCTTTTGGCTTACATGGATTTCCTACTATTACTTTGGTGTGATATTGTTGTTTGCTTTCTATAAGAGAATGCACTTGACTCCCTGGATCTAAATGGAGACTAGACAGAGTTCAGCTTCTAAAAGTTGAAAAGGCAGAGATCTGCAAACAGCATGCAAAAAAGGGCTCAACTTTTCTTTGCCATTTTCCCAGATCTGAACACATATTTCTAGGCATATATTTGGCAGATGTTTTCTTCTTTTAATAACTACTGGGGGAAAGGAAAGTGTAAAGTGGCTAAAATATGGCCTTGAGAATTTTGAAATCCTGCAGAGTGGGGGTGATAGACACTTGAAAAGTCTTTTTTTAAAGCTACAGCAGTTTTCTGTCTTAGAAAGAGCTCTGAAGACACTTTTCATGCTGACAGTTTTTGTAATGGAGAGAACAAAGCAATGGACTGTTTCCTTAAGCAAATGTATTTTAAAAAATCTATCAGCAGCGTGCATTAAAGAGTGAACTCAGCAGGCCTAAGTTGTCCAAACCCCACACACTCCAAAAGCCTTCAGGATTGGGCATTGGCTGGGTCTTGAAAGACAACCTCAGAGCTCTTGGAATAGTCAGCCTAATAAAAGTGTCTTTGTAAACTGTGTGGCACCTTGGACCACACAGTTTACGCTAACAGTGTGATATGGCGAATGTGTGTTTTTGTTTGCTTAGGGCCCTGGTGAGTGCTGTTACAGTTTGACCTCTGGGGGCATTAGAAACTGAGAGTAGCAAGGTCAGTCATGTGGGTGCTCCATGTGGAGATGGTTCAGCCTCAATACAAACCTTGGACACCAAGCCTTAGTGAGCCTCTCTAGTTGACAACACTTTTAATGTTGTATCATACATCATGCTGGGAGAATTAAGCTCTGTCTGTACAGTTCCACTGAGAAAGGACAAATGGAAATTTGTGCCTGTTTTCTCCTTTACTTCATGCTACAAACCTTTTTTTTCTTTGCTAATTTTAAATTGTATTATCTCTTTGTAATAAACTGTAACCTTCAACATAATAACTTTTCTGAGTTCTGTGAATCTGAGTGTATCATCAAATCTGAGGGTGATCTTGGGGACCCCCATCACAAGCAGAAACGGAGATGTGTAGGAAGCTGTATCTGTAAGTTAAATTACCCTGAATAACAATGTATAACATTTTTGTGATGTAAGCAGAATTGCATCTCTATATTATGTTTCCTCTGTGAAAACTATCTTAAAAATAGATTTTAATTAGAGTGTGATTGCAAATTGTTGCTTGTTTTTGGAGATACATAATTTTGGTTAAGAGGCAGCTTGGAAGAGTCTGAAAGTGAGACCTACTAACTGGAGGAAGGAATTAGTCATGTTCTTTATGTTATTTATCTTATTTTGAGGGTGGAACCACCAACTGTTTTGCTTTGTGAAACTCAAGATAGTGGTATTAATGAGGACACATCCAAAGTTAATTGAAGTTGAATAACTCAAACATTGAGGAATATAAAAGCAGAAAAAGTTACACTTTCTTTTGATAATTCAAAAATGTTAATTGTGATAAAATTACCCATTGGCTACTTTACCTTTTGTACTGTTAATTGGGCAATTTCATTGATATATTATTATTCTGCAAGGACCGTAGGCTAAAGTCACAGACAGAAGGGGAAACACCTGCTAAAGTAAGTGCATATTTTTAACTTCAGTCATGGTGGAAACAGAGGTCCCATGAGAGTAAATAAGGCTTAGGGACACAGTTTTTCTTCTTTTAGGCCTGGACTCTGGAGAGTCTAGATGTGCTGGAGCCATCCTGGGTGCTAGGGAAATACAGCGTTCCTCTCTTACAGGAAAACAAGTTGGGAACAAGATAGGGAAAGAACACTTTCTAAGTTAGAAAGACAGCTGTCTAAGCAGTCCTTGAAGATGATCAATATCTTTTAGCTCCAGGTACAATGTTTCTATGACACAGTTGTAAAAAATTCTGAGGATTTTTATTGTTGTTGCTGAGATCCTCAAGTGCTTTGTGAAATATATAAAATGTTATAGCTTGTTTTTTTCTGTGATGTGAGAAGTTAAAGAACTGCATTGGGTATTTCCTTTTTGCCCCTCCAGATCTACTCTGCCATTATTCCTCTCTGTTGTCTGCTGCAGGAAGCAGACCCATAAATGGCAGCAATTCTTGCTTGTTGACTTCCATTTGGATACAGCCATGGTGAGCATCATGAGAATATAAAAAATTGAGAATAAATTAATACCAAGATTTGTATAAACTCTGGCTGCTTCTGTGCTTGGATGCAATAGGCTGTCTGCATCTCCCTGCAGAAGGCCAGAGTTCCTTTCAGATGACCCTCTCTGCAGAGCTAAATTTCTGTAGCTGTTCCCTTCCCTTGTTCCTTCAGGCTTAGGATTGTGACAGCTTCCACTGTTGTTAGTGCTGGAATGCACTATGCCTTGTTGGTTTCTTTTAATCCTGACCATGGCTTTGTAAATAGTCAGTTATCCTCTTTGAGCATGCTGTGTTCTGCCAGGACCCTGAATGGCTCAATAATGACCTGGTGTAACCTTAGATAGGCTCTCAAAAACAACATAAATACAATGGAAGAATATTTGCACTATTATTTCTTCCCAGAATGCTTCTCCTACATCTTTTCACAATCCCAGTATTAACCTAGTAGTCCTTCCAGACTCAGCCTGAGCATCTCTTCCTCCAGTAGTTTTGCTCTTACACTTTTCTGAAACTTCTATCTCGTTTTCTAACTCTCTTTACCCACTGCCCACTTTGACTTTGATGTTTCTTCTATAGATATGTTATTATACCTGTATTGTAATTATATGCTTATTTTATTTGAATATTTTTAATAATTGTAATAAGCTCTTGGAATACTTTGCATCCCTTAATTGCTTGAACTTTGGAGAGTTTTATATTGCTTTTATCAATTGTTTCTTGTTAGTAAGGTAGACCATTATCTCACAGATATTTGTAAGTATAGTTCAGAAATAAAATGAAGAGGGATCAGACTAGAGTGATAATTATGTGAATGGAAAGATCAATATAAAATATACTGCAAATGAAAATATTAAAAATGTGGTGACTTAAAGGAAATATCCAGTAACCTAATGGAATAGAAAGCAAAGATATGGGTAAAATGACGGTATCATATTCTTTTCAATCAAATTCAATACTAGCATGATGTCATGCATAATAACAGAGAAAATCTCCTGTCCAAATTATAGAGTGTGTTTTTAATTCTTAGTTTAATGAGAAATATACTAGTCAATAGCATATGAACTATAGCTAACGTATTAATAGCTTAAGTTAATAATGTATATTAAGTATATAGTACTGAGGAGCAGTTAAAATATAATGTTAAGACAGGGTTTCTAATTTCCAGGAGTTACAATTTAGTTACTAACATAGTCAATAGAGACATAGAGCAAGTAAGTAAATAAGTAGGCAGAATACAATCAAAAAGATTGATAAAGACAAGGGCATTAAGAGTTTAGAAGAGGGACACCACTATGCACTAAAAATGGTGAAAAAAAACAAAGCAAATAAACTGGGATTTCTGATGACCTTTGAAGTAAATTACGGAAAACTGAAAGTGCCGGGAATGAAACTCTATGTGGGAGAAACAACGTGGTAAATTCTGAAGCCAATAATGAGTGTCATATGGTTGAAGGCCAGGAGTAGTATAGAGAGAGGGTAGAAGCTATGGTTTGTAATGAGAAGTAGCAAAAGAAAATAGTTTAGATAGGTCTTCTATAACTGAATGCATAGGATCTGGAAAACTTGAATAAGCCATTTGGATTTCACTTGCTGAAGAGAATGTTGGGTATTGACTGGATGAGTAAAATGCTGAAACTGCTGTCCTAAGAAGATTGATCTGACTATGGTGGGTAAAATAGATTCATATAGAAGGAAGCTGGAAGCCAACCGGTCAGACAGAAAATTGATGCATAATCAATTTGTGACATAGTGAGAACTAAATATGGCTGGTATCAGTGGACAAAAGATGAGATCAAAGATGTGACAGTCATTAATGAAGGAAAAGAGAGAGTTTTGTTTCAGTTGAGGCATATTATTTGGATTTACATTCTCTCCGTACAGAAGCATATGTGACTTTCAGTGAGTAACAACTCTAAGCTTTGGTTTTCTCAATTATCTCAATCTCATCTCTGATAGATTGAGATAATTCAATGTAAATGACAATAGTGCCCTGTTTTTATCACTGCTGTGCATTACCTTCTTGGAGAAGTATTTGGCACATTGTAGGTTCCCTCTGAATATCTTATTTGCTGAATGAATAAATGAATGAATGGACAGTAAATGGTAGCTACTCTCACTGTGCTTATTAATTATTATAAGTGAAGGAATTTGATGATTGAGTTATATGACTGGCAAGTAAAAAAATTCTCAAAGTCAAAACATTTAGTATTTTCAAAATTGTGTTCATCTATTTGTGATCTCTAGGAGTGCCCTGAGGATTTAATTCAGAACACTCCAAAACAATTTGCAAAGAATGTCCAAGAAATGGAGCACTGGAAGAGTTGATAACTCTTTATGATATTTTCTAACTGGTCTTTCATCCTCTTAGTGCTGTTAAGCTTCTCTTGAGAGTACAATAGAAAGATATGAGATGTCATGAATATTTGCATTGAAGATAGAAGATTTTATTCCTTTCCCAACTCTAACACTTATTTGCTATATAACCTAAAAGAAGCTATCTGAACCTTGATTTCACTATTTGTAAAAGTAGATTCATCCATTATATATCATAAGTAGTAAGTATACTATTAAACTTAGTATTCTATAAAACAACACACAAATAAAAAACACTATCATAATAACTAGCCTGAAAATAACACAACTATTATTCTAACTTGAGTCAATTGTATCAAAAAGATTATGGTTAATGAGAAATAGGACATAAAGTTTGGTTATACAAAATCAAACACTAACTGGAAGAACTGGAAGTGACTTAAATTGCAATCTTAAAGCAACTCTTTCTATTACTTCCTTTTTTCCTCAAAAGGTTTTTAAATCTTCAGATTTAAGTGGAATTATTGATTCTCCTTTTTCATATGATACAAACAATCTCTACCACATTCATAGTATTGAGCAATCTAGAAATTATTTAATACCCTTCATGATACAAATTATTGTTAACGTTATACATGAGGTCTTTCATTATGAAGCAAGTCCTCAGTGTAATAAGTAAAGATTTCCTGACAAAGTAAACAATCAACATCAGTGCTCTCTGTCAGAAAGACTTGACTCCATGTGCCAAAGCTATAGTATGTCAAATAATCCTTTAATTAGATTACAAAATATCACTATTATATGTCAAATAACTATTGATCTCCGGAAGAAAATGGCTTGAAGTTTCTTAATTATGCAACACCAAAATTCATTTGCCATGCAATTAACTCCAAATCACCTTCTTAAGAAATTAATATTAGATAGAATGTTTAGGCGTATAAAAGCACATAATTGAAATTTAACAAAAAAAAGCCTTAGTAATGAATAATACTGGGTTTTAAAACTTTGCCAATGTATATACAATTTAGCCTTTTGCTCACTGGTTTTAACATGCGTTAACTTAAGAATTTGTATATTGGGCTGCAAATATAAAATAGTTTGAGATATTGGAGGAAGGGAATTTATCTTCCAGCTATATAAACATTTGAGCGTCAACTCTAGTTGTACCAAGCATTTGAGTGTCAACTCTAGTTGTGCTGTAGGGAGTTAAAAGGGACTCATAATGATGGTCAAATTTTGCCCACTTCAAGAGTAAGTAAGGAAATGCTGTGAGAGGAGTGACCGTGGCTTGGGAAAGATTAGGTCAATGGGGTATGTAGCAAAGAGAGGGTATGTATAGAAACAGAATAGCTCCTGGATATTTTCCCATCTTCTTGATAGGTTTTGGCTATTTGGTGTAAGAGCTAAACTTATCGCAGAAGGTAGATGGACCAGTTTTTAACTTTCCATCAAGGAGAAATGGAGACAGCATTGGTTTCTGTTGAATGGCCATGACAAGCCCTTGGAGGTGAAATAGAAGAAAGGACACAAAAATTGACAACCTGTAAAGAAGACATGGGAGCAGGTGATAGTGCTTTAGAAATCACCAATGAGGAAGCTGAATTACAGAGACAGCAGAGCACAGAAACAGGTTTACAGTGGAAGTCTGGGCTGAGAATAGAGATTCGGTGCCTGCGTTTAGTATGGCATTCAGAAGACAAAGAACAGGTACTCATTCTATGTACATGGTGTTTTATTCTCCCTATAGCTTATCATTGATACTGAGAAATTATTATTATTATTATTTGAGATAGAGTCTCACTCTGTCACCCAGGCTGGAGTACAGTGGCATGATCTCAGCTCACTGCAACATCCACCTCCTGGGTTCAAGCAATTATCATGCCTCAGCCTTCTGAGTAGCTGGGATTACAGATGCCCACCACACACCAGCTAATTTTTGTATTTTTAGTAGAGATGGGGTTTTGCCATGTTGGCCAGGCTGGTCTCAAACTCCCGACCTCAGGTGGTCCACCCACCTTGGCCTCCCAAAGTGCTGAGATTACAGGCATGAGCCACCGCACCTGGCCAATTGAGAAATGATTATTATATAATACTTTTACTTCCAGTAGCCATTTTCCTAATTTGATGCTGATGCTGTCTTCTGAATAACAGTTTTCTCTATCACTGTATAACTGTTAATAGCATAATAGGTATTAGACTGCCCAGAAGACTTATTATCTAAGAAATTTCTGGACTGAGATGAGACTGACACCCTAAGAGATAATCCTTGTTCCTACTATTTTTGAGTTGCTGATGAATTCATTAAACATATTTACTCAATGATCTCCACATATATGAGAAGCATTTCACAAAATCTGTATAGTTGAATTAAAATAAAATAGAAAGAGAGAGAAAATTAATACATTTTATGCTGTCTACAAACACAAACAAGACAATTTTGGGGGGAAATCCAGTAAGTGTAAATCCTGGAAAATCTGAGCATTCGGTATTTGCTGAATGCTATCAAAGCCAAATACCAGAAGCAGATACAGGATAGGATAATTGATATAAGAGGAACTAGAATGATGAGTAAAAATTGAAAAAGAAACAAAGGAGAGGAAGAGAAAATGGAGAATATTCTCATCAGTGGCATGCATATATTATCATGAGTCATTTCTCAGAGATCTGATCAGTTTCCTTATAAGGTCTAGGAAAGAGGACCGTGACAGTGGAAGGAGAAGCAAAAGGGGGATTAAACAAAAACTCAGACATACATTAATTTCTTAATTTGTCTGGAATACATTTGTGATGCCCATGTGACAGATAAATAGTGCATGTATTTTCTTTTAAAGAAAATAAAACAGAAAAATAAGCATGGATTTAAGAAGAGAAAAGAGGAGAAAGAAAGAAGTTTAAAAGAGTGTTACACACTAATATCCAGGACTCCGCATGGAGTTGGTTCAATTTCTGTTGACTGTTAATCAACTGCACGTACCTGGAGACCAGCAATGCTGAAAATTAAAAGCTTCAGAACTGCTGTGAGGAAGGTGATTCATGGCAATATTTTGCTTCCCTCTCCAGGCAAATCTCCATTTATCTCCTATAGAGTTTGATAGTTTGGGGTTGACTTCTAAGACAGGCTGTCTTTCCCAATAGAGACCTAATCTTTCTGAGAATCCGGTGTACAGCTTTTTAAAAAGACAGTGTTTATATCTGGGGGTGGGATGAATAGTAGGCATTTGATAATTCCAGAAGTTTTTTAAGCAGATATTTTCATATTTGTGGTCTATGATCCTATCAATTTATTGCCCAACAAAATCTGTAAATTCCAAATAAAAATCTGTGAGGAAAAGAAATGGGATTTGAATCAGAATATTTTCTGTTTCATTAAAAGCATGACCTGAATTTTATGACAGCTATGTAATCAGCACGAGGATTGTGAAATAAATTTAAAATTAGATGTTGAAGAGTCACATGTGTTTAATCTTTATATATTTAAAAAACAACTGTTCTGTAATCCCAGCACTTTGGGAGGCGGAGGCAGGTGGATCACCTGAGGTCAGGAGTTCGAGACCAGCCTGGCCAACATGGTGAAACCCCGTCTCTACTAAAAATACAAAAATTAGCTGGATGTGGTGGCGGGCGCCTGTAATCCCAGCTACTCTGGAGGCTGAAGCAGGAGAATTGCTTGAACCCGGGAGGTGGAGGTTGCAGTGAGCCAAGATCGCACCACTGTACTACTGCCTGGGCGACAAACTGAGACTCTGTCTCAAAAAACAAACGAACAAACAATTTGTTGTCTTAGTTCTATGGTTTGTTACTGATATTTCTTAGGCAATGGGATCTGGAGACAGCTGGTATCTAGTCCTGATCTCACCTTTTGTAGCCACATACAAAAAAAACAAAATTAGCTTACTCATCTGTAAAGTGGGGTAATGGTACCCACTAATAAGGTTATTTTGAGGATTAAAGTAAAGATTTCTTCACAGGGGTGGGTGCCGAATAAACATCTACTATTAGCTATCTGATTACCTACTTATTATCTCTATTTCTATCTATTTAAATGTGTATATAATGTTTGGTACTATTTAGAAAATATTCCCATTTGCAATATTATTTTTTTTCAGAAGATGTTATTTGAAAATTCAAGGGGCAAAGCAAAGGATAACTAACATTCTAAGTGTCTATTCTATGTTATAGATAGCTCTACTTATAAAAATTATATTCTTTCATTTAACTCTCAAAACAGTGCTTTACCCCTTCCCTTTTTATGTCCCTGATATCAAGATGGGTCACAATTTGCTCCACTGGTCACCATCACCTCCATGAAAATTCATCCTGGGTTTATATATATATATATATATATATATATATATATGCACAATATTTATATATAATTGTATATATACACATACATGATGTACAACATGACTTTTTGAAAAATTGTATACGTATATACATATACATGGTGTACAATGTGATTTTTTTTGCTATATGTGTACATTGTGGAATGATTAAATTAACATGTCCATCACCCCACATATTTTTGTGTGTGTGATGAAAACACTTAAAATCTACTCTCAGCAATTTTCAAGAGTATATATATTTTCTTTTTTTGATTGGCACCATACCATGCCGAGATTGTTTCAAGAATATATCATTATTATCTATAGTCATCATGTTGTACAATAGATCTCCAAGACTGTTTACTGAAATTTTGTACCCTTTGTCCAACATCCCTCCATCCTCCATCTCTCTGGCTAGTGCAGCCCCTGGCAAACACCATTCTACTGTCTGCCTCTATGTCAATGTTTTCAGATTCTACGTATAAGTGAAATCATATAGTTTTTTTTTTTCCGTACCTGGCCAGACTTAGCATAAATGTCCTCTAGGTTCATCCACAATGTGGCAAATGTTCTTTTTACATCTGCTTACATGGAATGTTCTGATCTGGAAATACAGCCTCAATAATTACTGCTGATTATTGCATAGTTGTGGAATTAGTGCTTCCTTTGCAGAAGATACAGGCTTCATCAATTTGGACTAATTGGTACTCCTTGAATAGATTATCCTAGACATCTACTCCAATAATAAAATGCTTGATCTTTGTAGATCAAATGTAAAAATGTAAAAAAATGTAAAAAAAAGTCTTTAAAAAAAACCCTCCATAGTCTTTTGAAGTAGATATATTTTACATACTCAATATTTACATATTTACACTACTCAGTTATATATTACATATTTACACTACTCAGTTATACTATTGAAGCATTAGATGAAGAGAGATTAAGTAATTTACCAAAAAAAAAGAAGGCTGGTAAAGCCTGACATTGGAATTTGAATTCACTTTTTTTAGACTGTCCAGCCTGTGATTTTTCTATTTCATCATCTAGCATCTCCTATACAGAATTAAAAATGATTCTGTTTATTCAGAATAAAAATATTTAATATAAGAGCTAGATGGCCAACATAAATGTGTTATTATCACAGTTACTCCTACTGAGTACATAATATGATAAAACACCTTTTGTTTTTATGGAGAAAATAGGTGATAACAATATAAAAAAATGATGTATTAATAATATAGTGGAAAGTTCTGTGCATTTTTCCATTTTCTTTTTAAAATGCAATGAATAGAAATGGAATTAAACAAAAAAGGTGCAAAATCATTGTTACATAACTGTACGCATTAAAGCTTGAAAACATTTGGACTCACTTTAAATACAAAAAAGTTCATATGGTTTGGGATTAAGGGGCTCAGAAAGCAATATCCTTGGGTTATCTATGGGTGGTGTACTCCAAGCTATTCAGATAACAGTAATTCTTCATTTGGACCAAGCACAGAAATAAGATTTAAATGTGGATCCAACATAGTGGATCTTTTTAAGAGGATTTCAGATGTCAAATTCTGAAGAACCACAATTCAGTTATTCTTATGAAATCATGCTATTCATTGTCTTTTTTGGAGCTTGGCTTACTTCTATCTACAGCCACTAATAGATGCTATTATAAGTACCCATAAGAAAACCCGAAAATGTGCTGAAGTTTGTATATATGAAAGCTTAAGCTTTAAACATGTTATACTTTTAAAAAGTACTTAGAGCATGTGGTGGAATTAAGATCTGTAGCCCAAGGGCACTATAGAATTTGCTAAGGAAACACTGTGGGATATAGTATAACATTCCTAAGAGCAGCTTTTAAAATAAACATAGCATAGAAAATGCATAGTAGGAAATGGACAAAATCAAGATTTTCTTTGGGTCACTTCATAGGCTTATTTTCAGCTCTGAAAATTAATTATGGAAACTTTGCTGTAAGAAAAAGATTATTCTGACTGTGAATGTTAAGAATCCAAAGAAAGGTTATGTATAAACTAAGAGACCTCAACCAAAGCATGAATAGTAGAGACCATTAATGCTAGTAATGGTGTTGTGGGATTTAGGCTTTATCTCAGAGTTTCATTTTAATGCTTCCCTCAATATCCAAATACAGTACATATGGATTGAATTTTTCCATTTCATCTCTTTCTCTTTCTCTTTAAATTAAAGACATTTTTTACAGCTATGACTTCGGTGTGGTATTCAGACACTTAGAGCCTGAAACCTAAGCATTTTTTATTGTGGATATTTATTTTTCAATAGTGGGATTTAAAAAAATTGTTTGATAAAAATCTTCAAATGATTTAAAAACAGTTTTTTAAATGTGTGCTTGTAATATATCAAGTGCCAAAGTCACAATAATTTTATATATTATTATACAATATATAGGCACTTTAAATAAGCATTACAATGAAGAACTGAGAAATTAACTACTCTGCTTTTATGTGTTCATCATGGCATCATGCCACTTGGGCTATGTATCACTTTTTATAAAGCACCTAATGCAAAACCATAAACAAGTAAGAGAACCAAACAATAGCACATAGTGCAGAACCATACATAAATATTGTGTATTGAAGGTGATGCTTTCTTGAACTTAGTCACCTAGATGAACTTGCAATTAATATTTGGATGCAGAAGTTAAACTAAATGTTGCAAACACTCATTTTAACTTTAAGTAGATAATGAAATAAACATAGATACATGTAACATTATATACAGTTTAATAAGTAATTCGGTTTTTATCTGAGCTTGCTTTTTATTTAGAGAAATTGTGAGAAGGCTAATAAAGAAAAATAACCTAGGCTTAAAAGTTGTTATAACATCACAATTTGTAAAACACATATTTCTCTTATTTTTAGAATTAAATGTGGAGCAGAAGCTATTGAAGTGTCCCTTCTTTAGTATTTTGACTTTTAAAAGAACATTTGTTTTTTTAAATAAAAATTACTTTTATTAAAATTATTTTTGTTTATATTCCTTCTTTGTAAAGGTAACATAATATTTACATATCAGTTTTGTAACCAGATGTGTAGCATTTATTTAGACTGGTGTATTTGTTTCACTGATTTCAGAGTTTATCACTTTTAAAAAACATCCTGAATTTTCTATCCTTGAGAGTTTAATTTTACTTTATATTTTTTGCCTGAAGTTAATATATCTTCAAGTATTTTAAAAATATTTTTTACAGTTTTGCTCCTGTTATTGTTTTACACCTGATATAACTTCAAATAGTCTGAAGTATGCAGATCATAAACTTTGTTCCTTTATTTTTAAACTTTAAGTTTTGAGTTTATTGTAGATTCACACTTGTAAAAAATGCTACAGAATGATCCCCTGTACAATTTATCCTGTTTCCTCCAATGGTAACATCTCCTAAAACTATAGATTGTAATTACAGCAAGGATACTGACATTGATACAGACAAGGTAAACAATATTTCCATCACCACAAGGATCCCTCATGCTGCCCTTTTACAGCCACACCAACTCTCCTTAACTCTGTCAACCACTAATATGTTCTCCATTTCTATCATTTTGTCATTTCAAGAAGGTTATAGGAGTGGAATCATATAGTACTTATCCTTCTAATAGATGCAATTATTATGTTATAATGTAAACATGATTATAGCATAATTCTCTGGAGATTCATCAGCAATATTGGGTGTATCAGTGGATTTTTCTTTTTATTGTTGAGACATTTTTCATAGTATAATACACCACAGTTTAATCATTAACCTGTTGAAGGACATTTGGATTGTTTTCAGTTTGGGGCTATTATGAATAAAGCTGCTTTAAATATTCCTGTATAGGTTTTTGTCTGAACATAAGTTTGTATGTCTGGTATGAATGCTCAAAAGTGCAACCGCTGGGTCATATGGTACTTTCATACTTAGTTTTATAAGAAACTGCCAGACTGTTTTACAGAGAGGTTGTACCATTTTACATTCCCATCAGCAATATATGTGAGATCCAGTTTCTCTGCATCCTCACCAGTATTTGGTGTTGTTACTATTTTTCTTCTTAGCCATACTGATAGGTGAATATTGATATCTCATTGTAGTTTTAATCTGCATTTCCCTAAAGACTGACATCGAGCCTTTCCCGCTGTCCCCCACTGCTTATTTGCCATCAGTCTAACCTCTTTGTTGAACTATCTGTTCACGTCTTTGCCCATTTTCAAACTGGATTGCGTATCTTATTACTATTGAGTTTTGATAGTTCTTTATGTATTCTACATACCAGCGATTTGTCAGATATATGGTCTGCAAATATTTTCTCCAAGTCTATAACTTGTATTTTTATACAATTCACATGAACTTTCACAGAAAAAATTATCATTTTGATGATATACATTTTTCTTAATTTTTCCTTTTATTGTGCTTTTGCTGTCAAGTATAAAACTTCCTAGTCTAGCCCTAGATTTTAAAGATTTTTCTTACATATGAAAAAAGTTTTATAATTTTAAAATTCACACTTACACCCACCCATCATTCCTTTTGAGTTTAGGTCAAGGTTCATTAATTGCCTATAGATTAACCCAGCATCATTTATCAAAAAAGCCTTCTTACTCTATTATGTTGGTTTTGCACATTTCAATAATCAGGCACGTTTGTGTGGGTCTATTTCTTGGTACTCTATTCTGATCCATTGATCTATTTATCCACCAATACCACATGCCTTGATTACTTTAGATACATAGGAAGACTTAGTATCATGTACAGCGACTCCTCTCACTTTATTTTGTCAATGTTGACGAAAATCATTACACGTAGTTTAGTAAGAATTACAACGAAGATTGATTTGGGAAAACTGACATCTTGACTATGTTGTCTTCCAATTTATGTACATCCCTCCACTTATTTAGGTCTTCTTTGATTTTTTTCATCAGTATTTTAAAATTATCAGCATACAGATTCATAACTGTCTTATCAAGTTTATTCCTAAGTATTTCACTGTCACTGGGGACATCCCTCAAAATGGCATCATGTTTTAAGTTTTGGTCTCTACATATTCATTTCTAGTATGTAGAAATGTGATTGATTTTTGTGTGTTGATTCTTGTATTCTGCAATCTTGCTAACTCACCTATCAGATCTAGGAGTCTTTTTACACATTCCTTGGAATTTTCAACATAGGCAATCACGATCTGCAAATAGACAGTTTTTTTTTTCTTTTCCCTTATTTATGCTTGTTATTCTTTTTCTTGCCTATTCAGTAGGTAGACATTTCAGTCCTATATTGAATAAAAGTGTTAACAGTGGACATCCTTGTCTTTTCTCAGATTTTAGTGGGAAAGAATTCCGTCTTATATTATTAAATATGTTGTTAGCTGCAGGTTTTTTTGTATATGATCTTTTACAAGTTGAGGCATTTTTCAATTCATGGTTAACTGGGAGCTTTTATCATGAATGGATGTTCTTTTATTTTGCTTTATTTTTTATGGTTTAATTGAGGTAAATTGACATACAATAAACTCCATATTTATAAAGCATATAAACTTTATAACTTCCTTAACTTTGTATATATATATTTATATAATATGTGTCTGTGTGAGAAACTCTCATCACACTCAAGATAATAAACAGAGCCATCACCTTTTAGGTTTCTGTCTGCTTCTTTGATCCCTTTATTTTGCCCTTTCACACTTTCTGCCCTCTTCTGCCTCCACACAATTGCTGGCTGTCTTTTTCTCACTACATGTTTGTTTGCTTTTTCTAGAATTATATATTAAAGGAATCATATACTCTGCACTCTTTCTACTTGGTTTGTCTTCCTCAACTCATCTTTTTGAAGTTCACCAAGTCATCATGATTTTTGAGATTCATCCATACGTATCAATAGTTTATTATTTTTTTTTAATGCTGAATAGTATTTCATTGTGTGGATATCCTATAATTTGTCTATTCATTTACATGTTAATTGACATTTGAGTTGTTCTGATTTCTGGGCATTACAAATAAAGCTTCCATGAATATTTGTGTAAAGTCTTTGTATGAGACAAATGCTTTAATATGTCTTGGGTAAATTCCCAGGAGTGGAGTGGCTGAATAATATGTATGTACATGTTTAACTCTTTTAACAGGCTACCAAACAGTTTTCCCAAGTATCTTTAGCATTTTTTGTTGCTACCAGCAGTATATGAGGGTTTTAGTTCTTCCACATTCTCACCAACACTTACTGTGGTCAATCTTTTTAATTTTAGCAATTTTAGTAGATAATGTAGTGGTATCTTATCGTGGTTTTAATGTGTGTTTCTCTAATAACATGACTTGGGGGTTCTTTTAATATGCTTATTTGGCGAAGTGTCTGTTTAAATCTTTTGCTCATTTAAAAATTGTGTTATTTCGAGGTCAGGAGATCGAGTCCATCCTGGCTAACATGGTGAAACCCTATCTCTACTAAAAATACAAAAGATTAGCCAGGCGTGGTGGCGGGCACCTGTAGTCCCAGCTACTCAGGAGGCTAAGGCAGGAGAATGGCGTGAACCTGGGAGGCAGAGCTTGCAGTGAGCCAAGATCGCGCCACTGCACTCCAGCCTGCATGACAGAGTGAGACTCCATCTCAAAAAAAAAAAAAAAGTGTTATTTCATTACTCAGTTTTGAATGATTTTTATATTCTGAATACAATACTTTATTTTATATATATGTATATTTTGTAAATATATTTCTCCAGTCTGTGGCTAGTTATTTTACTTTCCTAACAGTGTCTTCAATGAGCAGAAATGTTCAAAATTTTGATAAAATCTATGTTGATAAAAATTTTTCCATTATTCTTTTGCATTTCTGCACATCTCAGCAGACGCACTGATGACTTTTTATCTAGATTATAATTTCAAAGATGTTTATATAACAAACAGCCTTGGAACACAGAGATAATGTCCTCCTCCAGACCAAAAGTTGGGCAAGTTTACTTTCAGCTCCTTTTAAAAGGCTGGGGTTTCCAAAGCGCACTGTTCTGCAGTTGTATTGCAAACACATACAATATGCTACCTGGACTGTGCTGGGTAACTTCCATGGGACTTGGGTGGCAAAGAGAACTGATGAAAACATAAAGCTCATGTTGTCATTTGTGTCTTCAATAAGTCATTTGAGTCATTTGAGTCTTGTGTCTTCTGTCAGCAACTACAAATCTGTAGCAGGCTAATTTGCTAGTTTTCAAGGGAGATAGAAATTCAGACCCTTCACAGTACTTTACAATCTGATTTATTATTTTTCTTTTATGGTCTACACTTTCGGTGTTGTATCTAAGACATCTTAAGACATCTTAGTCTTACCCTAGATCATAAGGCTTTTTTTGGGTGCTTTTTTTTTTTCCTAGAGATTTTACAGTGTTAGATTTTGCATTTAGATTTATGACCCATTTTTACTTCATTTTTGTATATGATGTGAGTTATAAATCAAGTTCATTGTTTTTATTTTTACATAAGAGATCCAATTTTCCAGCATCAGCTGTTAAAAAGAATATGCTTTTCCTTTCAATTGACTCTATACCTTTGTCAAAAATCAATTGTCCATATATGCGTGGATCTAATTCTGGTCTCTATATTCTGTTCAGTTGATGAGTTTCTCTATATTTATGCCATTAACATCCATCTTGATTAGGGTAGGTTTATAATATGTCAAAATTAGGTAACAGGGACAAAATTGTGGACATGCAACCTGTGCAGTCACACAGGGCCCCACAGGGTCCCATGCTTGGATTAATGCCCTCTTGTTGCTATCTTAAATTCTTAACAATATTATCTTTGAGCTTTGTGTATTGTAGGTGAAGTCTGATGGGACAATGGAGGAAGCATGTAAGCAGAGGAGGTACATGCAATACATGTGTCTGGTGATCCTTGCTACCCAATTTGCATATTACAGTCACAATGGCCCGTGAACATTAGAATTCTGGTAGAACCACAAGGTGAACAAGTGCTCTGCATTTTCATTTTGCACAAGGTCCACAAATAATGTAGTCATTTCTGTTAGGCAGTGTTAGCCCTCCGACTTTTCATTCTATTTCAAAGTTATTTTAGTCATTCTAGGTTATTTGCTTTCCCATATGAACTTTAGAATCAGCTTCTCCATTCCTATAAACTAATTATGCTGGCCGGGCATGGTGGCTCTTGCCTGTAATCCCAGCACTTTGGGAGGCAGGGGCGGGCGGATCACTTGAGGTCAGGAGTTTGAGACCAGCCTGGCCAACATGGTGAAACTCCGTCTCTACTAAAAATACAAAAAATAGCCGGGCGTAGTGACACGTGCCTGTAATCCCAACTGCTTGGGAGGCTGAGGCAGGAGAATCGCTTGAACCCAAGAGGCGGAGATTGCAGTGAGCCAAAATTGTGCCACTGCACTCCCACCTGGGTGACAGAGTGGGACTCCATCTCAAAAAAAAAAAAAAAATGCTGAGATTTTATGCTTAAAAAAGAAACTTTTATTTTAGGTTCAGGAGTATATGTGCAGGTTTGTTATATAGGCAAACTCGTGTCATGGAGGTTTGTTGTACATATTGTTTCATCACCCAGGTACTAAGCCTAGTACACAATCATTATTTTTTCTGATCCTCTTTTTTCTCCTGCCTTCCACCCTCAAAAAGGTGCCAGTGTCTATCATTCCCCTCTATGTGTCTATGTGCTCTCATCATTTAGCTCCCACTTATAAGTAAGAACAAGTGGTATTTGGTTTTCTGTTCTCGTGTTAGTTTCTCTAACCATGTTTTTGCAAAGGATATGCTCTCATTTCTTTTTATGTCTGCATAATATTTCATGATATGATAATGTGTATATGTACCACATTTTCATTATCCAGTCTATCACTGATGGGCATTTAAGTTGATTCCATGTCTTTGGTATTGTAAATAGTGCTGCAATAAACATATGCATACATGAGTCTTTATGAAAGAACTATTTCTATTCCTTAGGGTATATACCTAGTAATAGGATTGCTGGGTCAAATGGTAGTTCTATTTTTAGTTCTTTGAGGAATTGCCTCACTGCCTTCTACAATGGTTGAACTAATTCACACTCCCACACCAACAGTACATAAGCACTCCCTTTTCTCCACAACCTTGCCAGCATTTGTTATTTTTTGACTTTTTAATAACAGCGATTCAACTGCTGTGAGATAGTATCTCATTGTGGTTTTGATTTGCATTTATCTAATGATCAGTGATGTTAAGCTTTTTTTCATACGCTTGTTGGCTGCATATATGTCTTCTTTTGAAAACTGTCTGTTCATATCATTTGCCCACTTATTAATGGGATATTTTTTCTTGTAAATTTGTTTAAGTTACTTATAGATGCTGGATATTAGACCTTTGCCAGATGAACAGTTTGTAAATATCGTCTCCCTTTCTGTAGGTTGTCTGTTTACTCTGTTGACAGTTTCCTTTGCTGTGCAGAAGCACTCAAGTTTAATTAGATCTCATTTGTCAATTTTTGCTTTTGTTGCGATTGCTTTTGGCGTCAATACAAAATCTTGGCCAGTTCCTATGTCCAGAACAATATTGCCTAGCTTGTCTTCCAGGACTTTTTTATTATTATTATCATTATACTTTAAGTTTTAGGGCACATGTGCACAACGTGCAGGTTTTGTTACATATGTATACACGTGCCATGTTGGTGTGTTGCACCCATTAACTCGTCATTTAACATTAGGTATATCTTCTAATGCTATCCCTCCCCCCTCCCCCACGACAGTCCCTGGTGTGTGATGTTCCCGTTCCTGTGTCCATGTGTTCTCATTGTTCAATTCCCACCTATGAGTGAGAACATGCGGTGCTGGTGTTTGGTTTTTTGTCCTTGCGATAGTTTGCTGAGAATGATGGTTTCCAGCTTCATCCATGTCCCTACAAAGGACATGAACTCATCATTTTTTATGGCTGCATAGTATTCCATGGTGTATATGTGCCACATTTTCTTAATCCAGTCTATCATTGTTGGACATTTGGGTTGTTTCCAAGTCTTTGCTATTGTGAATAGTGCCGCAATAAACATACGTGTGCATGTGTCTTTATAGCAGCATGATTTATAATCCTTTGGGTATATACCCAGTAATGGGATGGCTGGGTCAAATGGTATTTCTAGTTCTAGATCCCTGAGGAATCGCCACAGTGACTTCCACAACGGTTGAACTAGTTTACATTCCCACCATAGTTTGGGGTTTTATCTTTAAGTCTTTAATCCATTTTGTGTTGATTTTTGTATATGGTGTAAGTAAGAGGTCCAGGTTTAGTCTTTTGCATATGGCTAACTAGTTATCCCAGCACCATTTATTGAATAAGGAGTTCTTTCCCCATTGCTTTTTTTTGTCAACTTTGATGAAGATCAGATGATTGTAGGTGTGCTGAGATTTTAACTGAGAGTTTGTTGAATTTATGTATCAATTTGGGAAGAATTGATAATCTAACAATATAGTCTTCCAATTGATACACACATATGCCTTGATTTATTTGCATTTTTAATTTTTCTTAATGTTTTGTATTTTTAGCATACAGTTCTTGCACATATTTTGTCAGATCTATACTAAAGTATTACATATATTTCATGTTTTTGTAAGTGGTATGACTGTTTAATTTCAACTTCCGGTTGTTTATTACTAGTATTGAACTATACAATTCATTTTATATCTTCTTTTACTCTTCTTTCATCTTACTAAACTCACTATTAGTTGTAGCAGATTTTTAGCAGATTACATCATATATTTTACCAGATAACTATGTCATCTGGGAATTTCAAAGATTATTTCTGCCTTTCTAATCTGGGTGATGTTTACTTCTTTTTACTCTCTGAGACCACTAGCTAGAATCTCCAGCATGTTAAACAGAGCTAGTGAGAAAATATATTCTTACCTTATTCCTTGCCATAGCACAAGAACATTCAGTCTTTCACAATTATGTCTGATAGCTGTAGATCCCTTTTTAAGTTGAAATTTCTCCCTTCTATTTCCAGTGTGCTGAAAGAGTTTTTTAAAATTAGGAATGGATGTTGAATTTTGTCAAATGCTTATTCTGTGACTGCTGAGATGATCATATGTATTTTTTTAGCTTGTTAACATGGCGAATTACATGGCTTGATTTCTTAATGTTAAGCCAATCTTGCATTCCTGAAGTAAATTGAGCCTGATCATGATGTGCTACTGCTTTTATATATTGTATTTGATTTACAATTTTTCCATATATGTTCATAAGACAAATTAGGTTGTAGTTTTTGTTTGTTTGTTTTGGGAATGTCTTTGTCCAATTTTGGTATCAAGGTAACACTGGCCTTATAGAATGAGTTGAGTCTTCCCTTTGCAATATTGCCACTGAGTTTGCATAGCATATTGTCATTTTTTCCTTAAAGGTTTGGTAGAGGCTACCAATAAAACAATAGGGGTCTGGACTTTTCCATATATATATATATATATATATATATACATGTTATGTTATATGTTATATATGTGTCTCATATATACACATATACATATATAACACACATGTACACACACATATATAACATAATGTATATATATAATATTCCCTACTGCTCTCCACTGAGGACTTCAATCACCTGCCTATTAGACAGCTTGAAGTTTTTCTGTAGTTCACTGATGCTTTATTTTTTTTCAGACATTTTTCCCTCTGCATGTCATTTTGCATCATTTTTATGGCTGTGTCTTCTTTGCTAATCTTTTCTTTTGCAGTGTTTTGTCTGTCATTAATTTCATTTAGTGTTTATTTAAAAAATCTTAGACAGTATACTTTTTACCACTAGACTTTTGATTTTGGTGTCATTTTATACTGTCCATGTCTCTATGCAACATGTTTAATCTTTCTCTAGCTTTTCTGCGCATACTCAATTCACTCCTAACAGTTGTTTCAATATCCCTGTCCGATAATTTTAACACCTGTGTAGGTTTTGTGTTGTTTTGACTGATCTTTTTCCTTGTTATGCATCATCTTTTAAAGCTTCTTTGCATGTCTGCTAGTGTTTTATTGGATGCCTGACATTGTGAGTTTTACCTTGTTGGGTGCTTGATCTTTTTGTATTACTATAAACATTTTTGAGCTTTATTCTGGGATACGGCTATGTTATTTGGAAACAGTTTCATCAGGTGTTGCTTTTAAGGTTGGTTATGCAGGACCAGAGCAGCCATTAGTCTAGAGCTAATTATTCTCCACCACTAAGGCAAGACTTGTCTGAACATTATACCCAGTTTCCCATGATTTAGGAAGTTTCCCAGTCTGGCTTTTGGTAATAGGACATGCTTGCTTGCTTCCCCCGTATAGTTCCTGAGTACTGTTTCCCCTAATCCTTTCAGGAGATCCTTCCTGGCCGTGGTTCATTTCCTCACACAGATGCACTGATTATTATTACTCTGCAGAATCCCAAGGTAAACTCTCTGCGTATCATATTCTGTGCAATTTTCTCTCCTCCAGTATTCTGCCCTGAAAGCTCCAACCATCCTTTTTCATTGTCGATCTGTGTTCTCCTTTCTGTACCACAGCCAGAAAACTTTCTTAAGGTTGTAAGCTAGAGCGATCATAAGAATTACCTCATTTGTTTTCCATATCTTAGAAACTACCTTTTATTTTTGTCTAATTCCAGTATCCTTAAAATCATTGCTATTTGCATTTTATTTGGTTTTTCAGTAGTTTAGATTAGATGGAAAGGTAAAGCCAGTCCTTATTTACTCATTTTGTTTGAAGTGGAAGTTTCTTCTCTTTATTTTTAAAAACATTATATTTGGGACATACAGATATATGTAATTTATATGTGAATTATAAAGCTCCACCTCCTGTCAGATCAGCAGAGGCATTCGATTCTCATAGGAGTGTGAACCCTATTGTGAACTGTGCAAGCGAGGGATCTAGGTTGCAGGTCCTTATGAGAATCTAACTAATGCCTAATGATCAGAGGTGGGATAGCTTCATCCTGAAATCATCCCCACTCTACCCCAGTCCGTGGAAAAATTGTCTTCCAGGAAATCAGTCCCTGGTGCCAAAAAGGCTGGGGACCGCTGACTTACAATGCCTATGTATACTTCTCTTATGCTATATCCCACTCTTCACACTATCCTCTCTTCAGTGTTAACAATTATCCTCATTTTTATGTCTATTAACTTTTTATATTTAAAAATATATTTATCAAATGCATATTTGATTAAACAAAAAAAATTCATTGTGCTTTTCTGAGCTATGTAAAAATGATCTCCCCCTTACATTACTTAATATCAGTTTTTAAGTTTCAACCACATTAATTGGTAAAACATTTTTTTTTTTGATTTATTGGCCCTTCTCCTGACAGTGTATATATCTGAGATTTCAGTTCTATGTTGTTTATGAAGACTGATTTTTATCAACATTCTTTTTCAATGCCACTTTCTATTTTTTTGTGTGTGAATAACTTGTTTGTTGCATTTTTTTCCCCTCATCTGCCTGGCTGATGGAAAGAACTTACTGTTGCTATTATTACATTTTAACAATGTGTAAAACTAAGTTTCCTTGCATACGTTTTTTTGCTTTGAACTTGCTGAATTTTTAAAATAACCACATTCAGGTCTCTTTTCTTTAGGAAATGTCTTTTTTAAAAAACGGCTTTGAATATTTCTTCCGTGTCATTTGTTTTAGTCTCTTCTTAAGGAAATTTACCAGTAAGTAAATAGAATTTCCATTCTTTAGTCTACCTGCCTATCACCTTCTCCCCCATTATCTTTATCTGCTCATTTTTGTATTTCAAGAAGGCACACAGGTACCACTCACAGATTTAATTTTTATTGATTGATTTATTTAACACATATTTATTGAGTTCCGAACATGGGACTTCATATCCTCTGAACTTTTCAGCCTCTAAAGTACTTTTAATTCTTTTATTTGTATTCCTTTCTTATTTCATTCACCTCATTTTCTTCTCATTCTGTCGATATTCCTTTTCATCTTGTTGCCTTCTCAGAGAAGCTATAATTTACAATCTATGGTTACTAGTTTTCTGCCATTGTCTTTGGCTCCTGGAATAAATACGATTCAAATGGAAATTCTTTTCTTGATTTTTCTGGATTGTTTTCCCTTTTTATAAATGGAGAATTTAAAAACACATCTTATTGGCTTTGTGTTTCTTTTTCTCCATTTATTTTTGTTTAAGGTAAAGTTCACTTCTGACTCAGTATTTGTTAAATAAGAGGTTGGTTTCCCTTTCCCACACTTTTGTCTTGTCTCTACCTTAGGCATGGGAAGATTATATACTCAGATATATTACTGGGAAGCAGATATATGAATCTCATAATTTTAATTTTATTGCAGGCATTCAGTAGTTAATTATGGTCTACTGTGTTGTTATTTTCCCCTATCTATATGGCTTTGTTCTGTTTCCCACTCAAACAACTGGTGTATAACACATACAGACAGCAAAGGCCTTCCTTTCTCCACCAACATCAACACATTTTAATTTTAGGGAATGGAGCTCTTACAAATCAGTATATAAATGATAATCCCCACTTCAAAACCCCCTATTTATAAATATATAAGCACTTTCCAAATTAATCTAAGTATGAAAATGTTTTCAATAAAATTTTTAATGTAATATTTTGAATTTGTCAATTTAATCTCAAAGAACAATCATAAGTATATACAATTATATTCTCTAAAAAATTGTATCAAATATGAAATAGTTCAAAACAGTCTGAATATTCATTAAAAAGACACTAGCTAAAGAAAGTATGGCAGTCAGTGTTAGAGGTATTGTTTTCATTTTGGGGGTTCTGGAATGAAATATGTGTGCTCAATTTACCATCGTTAACCATCTTTCACCAGAAGCCTTATGTGTATTGTTCAATTTCTTGAGATATAGACATATCTTAAGAGAGATACTTCTGGTACCTACTACTTTGAATATTTGAAAGGTGATAGAAAGTAATTACCACAACTATTTTGTTTTTTGGTAACTATAAGCTTAGATATTTTCCATGACGCAGTCGGCAAGAAGTTATCCTGTATATTTTGTAGCCATCTACAGGAAATGTTCTAAATTTCGGCTCTTCCTCTCCAATTTGCTTTTTAATACAATTTACATATTTTTCTAAAAACTTTCCAAAATCTCTAATCTGCGAATCCCTCTTCCCATTCCCCTTGTGGTTTTCAGTGCTGTTTTATTTATCCTTTTATGTAATTTCTAAGTTCCATGTCAATAAAGTTTTGGTATGATTGGTAATAACACATGTGCTCACTCTACCACCTTAAACAAAACTTCTGAAGTTACTTTGATAAGTAAAAAACCCTCAAAATTCTACATTTTGAAAAAAAATGGACCACATAAACCTGACGCTATTGAATATTAAAGTTATTTCTATTTTAGGACAACAGATTCTTTCACTAAAAAGTTCCAACTCAATTTTAAAGGTGTCATATATTAAAGAGTTTAAGATTTTAAATGAAGTCAAAGATAATGTAAACAAATGAAGCTGAGCGTGTGTAAGAAATGTGGGTAATGGTGAATTCTGTGGTATTCAGATTCACATGCAGTCTAAACCAAAATGACTCATAGTTGGATTCCGCCAGCAGGTAACATGTGAGCTTTGGTGTACACAGAGGCATAGTCAGATGCTAACATCAGGGACAAGCATATGAGCTGGCTATACAGTGCAGGCCAGGTCTAGGTGTGAGAATGAGCACATCAAGAGCCTTCTTTATGAATCATACAGTCTTGCTTCCACAATTTTTCCTGTCATCTTTCATCATAATCATAAAAATTGGCACATAATATATAACTCTAAAAAAATTCTGTTAAAACATCACTTCTTAGCCGTGCGTGGTGGCTTATGCCTGTAATCCCAGCTACTAGGGAGGCTGAGGCAGGAGAATCGCTCGAACCCAGAAGGCAGAGGTTGCAGTGAGCCGAGATTGTGCCACTGCACTCCAGCCTGGGCGACAGAGTGAGACTCCATCTCAAACAAACAAACAAAAACAAAAACACACACACAAAAATAAAAAAAAAAACTCCTTTAGAGAATGTGCTGTTTCTCACTATTGAAATGACACTGAGTGTAATATGTCAAAGAAAAGTTGCACAAATACAAGGTAGAGGCAAGAAACTCTTTACTGAAGACTCTTGCAATGGAAGAGAGGGATTGAACTAATATTCACTGAAACACAAAGTGGGATGTTTTTTAGGCATTGGGGTGAGCTAGTGGAAAAGTACTGGTGGACATTAGGGAGAAGGTTGGTCAATGTGATTGTGATGTCTGTGTTTGCTAATTGTCAGTTATGGAATAGCTAATTGTCACTTATCCCATAGAGACTGGGAGATAGGGGCACTGTCTTTCTCGATGATTACATTTCAAAGGAAAGGTGCCCAGGTCCTTGAGAAAGACATTTCCTGAGTTGTAAAACTAATAGAAGATTTACTGCTCAAAGGAACAGAGACAAACTTATAATTGCAAATTTTCTTAAGTAAATACTGTAAGATACAGGAAGCCAGGAGTTGAGAGCCAGGAAGAAGCCTGTCTAAAGTTTAGTCAATTTGAGGAGAATGTTAAACCCATCTTGGGCAAATGAAAGTATGTGGTGATATTTAAGTTGATTGTATGTATTGTCAGTGTCATATGCTAGAATATTTTAAATGAGCATATTGTAGAAAATTATTACACTTTTATAAGTAAAATTATAAAATATGCATCAATGGTAACAAAGTCATCATTATCACCATAGATGCACATAATGAAGTGCAATAGAGAACTTTGGAAAATATTTAGAAAAAAACTGAAGACATGTCTTATCATTTCTTAATATTTTCAGCAATTTTGGAGTGTTCGGCCGGCTAACAGAGAGATGTAATTGTTGGATTTACATACAGAGATGATTGATTTTGAATGAAAAGCTTAAAATGACATTAGTACAGTTTTCTTTTCTTTTCTGGTTTTTAATACAATCCCAACATTGATAGAAACACATTTTCTTTTTTTGCTCATTTTAATCTTTACATTTTTTATTACAATTGATGATTATAGTTAGATTTTAAAATAATTGGATTAAATATGTTTGATTGTTAACTGTTAGACTAGACTCTGAAGACTGTGTATAAGCATAATATTATATGACGATCAACCTTATTGATATTTAAAATTTGATCCAGCAATTTCACTACTGGGTGTATACTCAAAGGGAAATAAATCACTATCAAAAAATACCTGCATTTATATGTTTCTCACAGCATTATTCGCAATAGCAAAGATATGGGATCAACCTAAGTGTCAATAACAAAGATAAGGAATCAACCTAAGTGTCCATTAGTGGAGGATTGGATAAAGAAAATGTGGTGTATACATATCTTTATCCAATCCTTTAGTGATGGACACTTAGATATAGAGATATATACACACACCATGGAATACTCTTCAGCCATAAAAAATAATGAAATCGTGTATTTTGCAACAACATGGATAGAACTGGATGCTATTCTCCTAAGTGAAATAACTGAGAAACAGAAAGTCAAATACCACATCTTCTCACTCCTAAGTGGGATCTAAACAGTGGATACACATGGACATGCTGAATAGAATAATAGATATTGGAGACTCTAAGAGGTGGGAGGGTGGGAGTGGGGTGAGGGTTGAAAAATTACCTATTGGAAACAATATTCACCATTTGGGTAATGGGCACACTAAAAGCCCAGACCTCTCCACTACACAATATATGCATCAAGAAATATTCAATAGTACTATCCAAATATATAAATATTAAAAAAAATAAAATTGTACTTTTAAGTCAAAGATTCTCTCTAGACAGCACAATAGAATGCATGCACTTATAAATTAATAAAGAGGTCACAGGGTATGCAAAATTCTTTAAGTCAGTTCAGCCCAAATTGCCACTTAAATATCTTCTACATTTTTAGTTTTCTCTTCAAACAAGTTGCTCAGTGCAGAGAAAGAAAAGTGAGTGGAGGTAAACAGCAGCTGTGAGATAAGAATGTGTGCCTTGCTTGAATTTATATCTTGTGTCTGTAATCTCTCTGATTCTCATGGACCTGTTTTCTTACCATTTCCTTAATGTCATTTCATCTCTGTCCTAGCCATCACATCAGTATACTACATTTGAAATTTTGTTGATGTAGTATTGACATCATTTGAATATATGTTCCCACCACATCACGTGTTGAATTGTAATCTCCAGTGCTGGAGGAGGGGCCTGGTGGGAAGTGTTTGGGCTATGGAAGAGGATCCCTCATGGCTTGGTGCAGTCTTCGTGATAGTGAGTTCTCACAAGATCTGGTTGTTTAAATGTGTTTGGGAAATATTTAGGAAAGAACTCAAGACATATCTTATTATTTCATAATATTTTCAGCACTTCTGGAATGTTCAGCCAGCTAACATTCCCCAATACTCTCTCTCTTGCTTCCACTCCTTCTATGTGAAATGCGTGTTCCCCCTTCACTTTCCACCATCATTGTAAGCTTCCTGAGGCCTCCCCAGAAGCAGATGTTGGTGCTATGCTTTCTGTACAGCCCCCAAAACCATCAGCCAATTAAACCTCTTTTCTTTATAAATTACCCAGTCTCAGGTATGCCTTTAAAGCATGCAAGAAGGGCCTAATACAAGTTTCTGTTTTGAAGAATCTTTCCAGGGTAGCATCTATTGGCCAGCAGGAGTCATGGAGAAGTGGGACACACATTCAGTGGTCGTTTCAGTGAAATGGACCTTTTATACAAAAGGCAATAAATGTATCTAATTTTCACTGCTTTAGCATGGCCTTCTTCTCGATAATTCTTGCTTCTTATCTTCAGGATACAAACTCTTTGAAAACTGCTTAAGAATCATTTCTGCCCCATTAAGCATCCTTGTTTTGTTTGTTTGTTTTTAACATTTTCTTCATTGTAGAACTTTGCAGGTAAATGCTGATTAAGCTTGCTTCTACTATTATTTACGTGTGTAATTGGATTTTCATTGCTTTTTTTTTTAGAAACTCTTGACTCACTCACTCTTAATCAATTTTATCCTCTTTCTCTAATTACATTCTAGTCCTTGTCCTGATTGATATATTTCCATAAACTTAATAATTAACTTATTGCTGCTCTAATCAAGTGTTAACATTTGCCATTATCACTCAATAATACAATTAGCCCTATTAAAAATGCTAAAATACTTTGCTTTTTCATCATTCAATTCCTGAATAAGGCTAATTGTTTCTTATTCCAGTGGATCATGTGCCAAGGATTTGAATTTGCTTCTTTTTTTCTGTGATCTCAAGAATACAAAAAGTTCTACGTGCTTTGGAAAGAATTTTCCTATAGGCTCCAAAATAAAACTATTCTATGAACCATTTTGTTTAAATCTATACTTCTCGGAATTTCTTCTTTTTCTCTATGCCTTTGAAAAACTTATGTATCATTTTACTATTTCTTATTTCATCTGTTTGTATCTATCCATTAATTGGCCTAAGATAGAACTGAGTTACATTTTAAATGAATAATTACATTTTCAATAAACTTGCATGTCATTCATAATTTATTTTTATCATTGTTTTTCTCTCTTCTTTCCAGAAACAAGCCAAAGTTCAAACAGTGCTGAAGCCCAAATTAAGCTGGAGTCTCTTTATTGTGGATTTTTTACATTTATTCCATGCTTTGGAAGATCTATCCCTTAGTCCCTACAGTATAGAAATTCTTTACTTTGTCCTCAGTTTATTATTGATGACTGGTAAACCTCTGTTGTGTTCATATGATGCCAAATATGGTTACAGACACCAAGGAATGACGAACGTGATTGGGAAGTAGGCACTTCAAACCACTGAGAGTTGCTAAATATAACACTAAGTTATGCATGGGCAGAATTATTGCAAATGGGTTGTTACACAGTCTGACACTTCACAACATGAATGTATGTTATGGGGCTAAAGAAAGAATACAATTTTATATTCTCAATTCATTTTAGGGAAACATTTGTCATATGACTTCATAAGCAATTTTCTTTGTTAGTAATAAAATTGACTTGGACAGGCATCTCTAAGTCAATTAACATAATTAATATGATTTTATTAATGCAGCCAAAATGTTTTCCTCCCAGAAGATTTGACATACACCAAGCCTAGCAGCACTCGGCCACCTGCACAGCTTAACTGTGTCTCCCTCTCACCCACTGCCACATTCCCAGTAGTATTTGTACAGTGAGATTTCATAGGTAGGACTGTTCAGGTAGTGTCTGAGAATGAGAATATGAGCGATTCCAGTTAAGCGAATGGAACAATTAATAACTTATATTGAGTGCCCACTTCATTCAGAGGCCAAGGCACTGTGGATGATCATAAAGAAACAGAAGGAAACAAATAATCTCTTTCTGTTTCTTAGGAGTTTCCAGTCATGGCAAAGAGAGGTCATATATTGGGCCCTTGCAGAAAGGGCAGGAGTTAGACAAGGCACAAGTTTAAGATGGACAAACAATACATCAAGATTCAAGGAACCAGAATGGAGTTGTCATTGATGAAAAAATACAGCAAGATTTTTTTTTATTATACTTTAAGTTTCAGGGTACATGTGCACAACGTGCAGTTTTGTTACATATGTATACATGTGCCACGTTGGCGTGCTGCACCCATTAACTCTTCATTTAACATTAGGTATATCTCCTAATGCTATCCCTCCCCGCTCCCTCCACCCCACAACAGTCCCTGGTGTGTGATGTTCCCCTTCCTGTGTCCATGTGCTCTCATTGTTCAGTTCCCACCTATGAGTGAGAACATGCGGTGTTTGGTTTTTTGTCTTTACAGCAAGATTTTTATATTACTAAGAAGCACTGTGACTCATCACTTTTGTGGCATCTTAACTGACTGTAATTTGTGTGTCCTGTCCCTATTAAGTATAATATATAAGATATTTGTTAAGCATATGCTGCTACATATAATATGTAGTTGTGTCTCACTGATGCCACAGTGGTGAACAAAAGTTTATATCTTTGTCTTCAAAAATTAGTATCTTCTCTCCTTCTCTCTCTCTATACACATATACACATATGTGTGTGTGTGTACATTATGTACATATATAAGCAAACAACCACATAAAGCAAATGTTGACTGGTACAATATTTACAAAAAGCAGACTATGGTAGCACAGAGGAAGGAAAAAGTAGTTTCTGATAAGAGAATTAAATTTGTATTTTGAATCTCTGTATTTCTGTTATTGTTTAGAAAAACCTCATACAAATGTTAGTTACAATGGGCAGATAGAACCACAAATCCATGTGTAATCCATGATCAGCAGAATAATGATTCAAAAGGGATTTACTGATAACAGAACAATACCTGAGCATCTAAGTGGCAGGTGGGAAAGGGTGGTGTGGATTTTGGACAGCAGGTGAATAGGAGAAGATGAGAAACAGAATACTTACAGGAGCTACTTTGTGCCAGCCTGGGACAGAAGAGTGCTACTGCTGAACATATTTTATTTAATGCAATTCTCCCAACAACCCTATGGCTTAGGAATTTATCCCTGTTTTAGAGATGAAGACACAACTTCTGAATAATTTTCTTGGCTAGGAAGGAACATGTAAAATATCACAGGGAAACTTTAATAAATGAGAAACCAAGGGACAACTTGCAACATCAACTGAAAAAAAATATTCACAGAGATTCTTGGAGGAAAGGGGAGAAAGTAACTGTTTGGTATCGATGATACGAGTAGATTAAACCTATGTATGGAATATAACATGAGAAATGAGGCAGAGAGAGAACTAGCCTAGGAAGGAGAGTCTTTGGGGATTTGAATGGAAATAATCTGAAAGGTAAATGTTAATCTATTCTCCTCTACTGTATTCTGTGGAGAGGAACTCTGGGCTTTTCCAGGTATAGTTTACATGCAGCTTCCTGACACTATAGTGACATAGTATTTTTGTATGCTAAATTGTTGGCCTAAAGATATGGTTGGTGACCCAATTATCAAGAAATAGATAGAAAAGAACTGAAGTGTCAGTGCTGTGCTGCTAACACAGTAGACAACTGGTCTTTCTTTTTTCCACCAAACTCGGAGAATAGCATCAGAATGAGCACAAGAAAACAAGCATGGCGCATACTCCGGTCATTTTACCCTGGTTTTCGTGCAGAAACTCGTTCATAAGATACTTATTTTAACTCTTTCTGTGACTCATATGAGCCAAGATTGTGTCACCAGGAGCTATTTTCAATTATGCTAATGGAAAAATAAAATAAATTGCAGAAATGTCAACAGCTTGGTTTCATTGGCTAAAAGTTCCAGATTCAATTCTTGAATTTTTTGTATAGATTTAAGGGGTTCAAGTGAAGTTTTGTTACATTGGATATACTGTGAAGTGACGAAGTCAGGGCTTTTAGTGTACCCATTACCCAAAGAGTGTACATTATATCCAATAAATAAAGATTCAATTTTTTTATGTGTATTAGTTGTAAAGTTTCTTATGTGATACGGAAAAGTGGCTAAGCAGTCAGCACCTTCAGTTATTTACACGGATTTAATAGAAATAGTCAAGCTACTCAGTTTTTACTATTAGCTCAGCAATTTTAATGACCGCAGAAAAGATACTTTCTGTGATATATATAGGCAAAAACAACAACAACAAAAAACCCCCAAAAAACCAAAAAGTTTTTAGCATTTCTCTTAATGGCTCAAGACGAATTCTTGAAGATATATTGCTACAATATAAAGTAAGTGTCAAAGCAAAGGACATCCTCATTTTCGGGAATTGGAAAGAGAAAAGAGTTGATAGTAATCTGAGTGTATTTGACTGAACTGATATCTTTACTTAGATCATCTTCAAAGAGTATAACATTCTTTGACATTCTATAAAAATCTTCATGAATTTGAAATTGGAATACAAATTACTTTATTCCCCCCGTAGGATTCAGGAGTTCTCTACTAGCAAGGCAGTCTGTATATGCACTCTGTGAAGTCTAGCTTAGGCACATATGAATTTTTTTTTCTTCTTCCTCTATTGGAAAGAGAGAACAAATAAAAGGTGAATAAAATCACTCTCATGTTCGTCGATATGATTTCTGAGGAATAAATTGACAACAAAGAGAAGTCTAATGCAAGACAAAGAATTGTGCTAACTACATTTTGTTTAGTCTTTAAGCCTTCATTTCTTAATATAAATTTCCGAGGTTAGCATTTTTACCTATTGTATTCACTGCTCCATCCCCAGGTTTGTAACATTGCTTGGCACATAGAAGCATTTCATAAATATTTGCTGAATAAATGAATTAATCTCTATTAGTCATACGTAGCTACTAATGCTTTTCAGCATACCATCAAACTAAGTAATTATTGAAGAATTAACTTCACTGCAGACTTAGAGGATGGGCATATACATGGTGAATTTGGTAACATAAAAGAAATGTTGAATCATATCGATTTGTAGAACAAAATAGTATTCTTGATTTTATTAATTATTTTTATTAACACCTTTATTTTCAACTATATCCTTCATGAAATATCTGAACATTGAAGTATTTAATTTTAAGGTCTTCTCAGAAAAGGAAACTGGATCTAGTATTGGAGTACTAGAAGGGGAAATTTTGACTTAAAAAAGCAATTTATCTATTAGGAAATAAAAGCTGTCCTAAGAAGAATTCTACATTGGTGGGTGTTTCAAACAATAATTCTAAGAATTCTTCCAATTATAACATTTTTTTGGAAAATTTCCTGGATTATTTTCTGTTTTTTTCTTTTTTTAAATCACTATTACTTTTGAATGCCTACAGGTTTTATTTCCAGTAAATATAATTTAGCTGGTTTCTTAACTATCCATCTTTATTATAAGCTTCTTAAGGGCAAGGATTATGTCATGTACTTTTGTGGTATCTTCTATAGAGCCTAGTCTAGTGTTGTACATGAAAGATGCTCTAAGTATCTATTGATCATTGAATAGTTGAAGAAGATATGAGAGAACCTTGTTATTATTTGAAAGAGGCTCTAGGTTCTTTGCTTATATTACCTAATTCAATACTGGCTACAACCATAGGACATAGGTAATAGAATTGAAATCAGAATCTAAGCCATCTGAATATATCTCTGCATAATCCATAAAATTTAAATACTTATGTATCGGTGTTTCTGATCTGAAGTCTTGAATAAGTGTTTTGCTTTTATATGGTAATACAGTTCTTTTGTAACCTGTGCTTTGACCAAGTCGTGTCCAGGTCTATATATAAATTATATGTGTGTGTGTGTGTGTGTGTGCGCACGTGCGTGCACATATTATTCTTCCTAGGCATTTCTTAGGCATTGGTGAAGTAATATATTTTCTTATATGTTGGATGTTTGGTGAAAGGAAAAATTATAGATGAAACATATATTAAACACTATAAGTTTTGACTTAAAATTATTACCTATGCCAATAATTTTCATAGCTAAATGTTTTTATCTTTTTTTAGTTCCTTGAATTGAAACAATTGTGATTTAGCTGAGCAAAAGTAAAGGACTACTTTGTTTAAAATCCATTTTTCACCACCTGTTATTTTTTCTATTAATTGCCAAGCAACATAAAAGCAATTTAAAACCTACTTGGTAGGGGCTTTAGAAATATTCATAAAAATATATGTGTTTTTAATTTTCTTTTCAACTCTCACTCATTTTATTACATAAGGATTCTACTAGTTTTTAATTTTGATAATTATTATAGAAATAAATTTATTCAGAGAAGTAAGGCTAGTCATCTTTTGTAGGCAAATTTAAAAACCTGCTTTTTTCTTGCATGGTTTGATACTGGTATAGACTTTTGTTTATCATTTTATTTTTCAATGTGACCCTGAGACTTTGCTAACAGTGTTTAGAAACTCTTGTCATTCTTCATTTTGCAAATGGTCATTTATGTTATTATGCTAATAAGTTGAATAAGTTTAACACTGGCCTAGGAGTGGATTTGAGCAAGCTTCTGGGAAACCTCTGCAAATTTACAAAGTTAATGGCTTGACCTCCCAATTCTCCAATGTAAAATATGCTATAATGATTTTTCAGGCTCTTAGCTCCCCTGCATTTCTGCAAAAAATAGCTTCCATTTACTTCAAATGACTTGACTCTTTTATAATCTAATTGTAAATGAATAATCCTCTCTTTATCTTCTCAAATTATTAATGTCTGTGTTTGGTTAAGGCCCTTCTTTATGACGGAGAAGGAAAAATGTCTCAGCAGATGTTCCAAACAAAGACAGTGAATTCTTTGGAATTTATGATTCCAGGAGGATATTTCGAAGTAGCAGCTTGTGTATTTGAGCAAAGCTCCAAAGAAGAAATATGATAAATACTTCCAATATTTATTTACTTACTTAGGCAGAAGGTTAGTGATGTAGGAGGAAATGCATGCAATATATAAAAATTTGGCATGCACCCTTTTAAGAACTTACAAAGGAGGAGTTGAATTTTAATTTCTTCACCATCATGACAGTTTGAAGATTTCTTGTTAAATTGAAACTTTGCCTACCAGTTTACATTTAAAACTCATTTCTTAATGAATGTTTACTCTTTCAAAGCCAATACTTGGGTAAACTGGTGTCAATTCAAGGAATGATTGTACTATTTTTCTGCAGTTGAAATGAATGCAAACAGGGAAAAAAAAGTGATATTAAATTTATTATCATGTTGGTTTAAAGTTGCATTTTTGTAAAAAATATAAAAGAACTATTATTAATAGTGTAGGTTTTAAAGAAATTACTTAAATAATTATCAAATTTGGTAAGAACTAATTTCAAGATCATCAGTGGCATTCTTTGTATTTATTAAAATGATAGTAGCAAACTCTCTGATTTATGGCTCTTTGGTTGCAAAAACCACCATACTTCTGGAACACTCACATTGAGGTGTTTATTTTAATAGGCTTCTACTGTTGATTTTTTTTTTCACCTTCTTCCCATCTAGAAATTTACCCAGCAACACATTCATTATTGTATAAGAAGAGTCAATAACTATCAGTGTGCCCTGATATAAGAGGAAAAAGGAAGATCAATTTCTTGGTTCTTTTGAACCAGAATCTTTCCCTTTAATGGATTACTTAAAGTTGTTCGCTTACCCCAGTGGTTTCTCATCAGCATCTTTATTATCTTTTGAGTTTTAGGAGGCAGATGATGAAAGGCTGGTTTTACAACACCTGTTGCCTTATATAAGTGTTTATTCAGAACTGATACTAGTATTCTCAATCTTTAGGGTCCTGGCTCTGGGCAGAAAGTGTTCAGGTACTGATTTTTTTTCCATTTCTGTACCAGCCATATAAGGCAGTGGTATAGTTAAGTAAAGCTCTTAGAAACTAAGCATTTTGTCTTCTGTCTTGGATAATTTGTCCTTGATGCCATTTCACATTAAGGATATGATTAAAATCCATAGGAGAATGAGGGGAAGCTTTGAATGAAAAGCTGATTCTCAATGTGAAGTGTTCTGTTTTCCCTGGAATGACCTTGGCACAGGGCAAAGGGCAAGCAGAGAGACTAGAGATAGCTGCCTAATGTCTGGTTAACAAAGTATGCACTTAAAGAGAGCAGATGGTTCTTTTATAAACCCTATAGCTGTGTTGCCCCAGAAAAGTCATTCTATGCTTCTCAAAAACTTACTTTAAGTCTGCAACATAGGCAACTGTGCTGAAAGGTACTTGTTCAGATATCTGCTATAAAAATTAAATACATAAAATCCTCTAAATCACATTTTATGCTCTTAACTGATGGCTTGAAAATGGTCTGGTTTTGGGGAAACTTAGGACATGGCTCCTTAAAACAGCATCCTCAATTTCTTGTTAATTGCATCTTTGAAAAGCAGAGATCTTAAAATGATATTTGCAATGAGAGTAATTCGACTGGGAGACGTGGTTAATATAAGAGGGAAACTAAGAAAATATAGCATCATGAGTGATCTGAAAACTTTCTAATGAAGTTTAAATGAAGACTGTGAAAGATTAAAAAGATATATATTAGGAAAAACCCACTAATATTTCTATCTGAAAATTAATTTATACACTTTTTATAGCAACCTATTATTCTACTGTAATTTCTGCATTGATTAGTGGGTTTCTGTAGCCAATTGTTTTTAAATAGTTTTGAGTTGCAATGATTTAAACATCTGTAAGGATTTCTATTCTAGAGAAAAAAGTCACTTGTTTACCATTCAAGTTCCATTAAGGACATTTACATTTCTCTATTTGGCATAGTTTTGGTTTCTATAGTCTCCACAGGTAAACTGGCATAGCAACTTAGTCCTTTGGAATCAATGACTTCAGGACTTGGGCAAGGTTGTGTCACTTATTTACCAGGAAACTTATTGGTTCTAATTCAAACAACTTTCTGTAGAAAATTTGAATAAATGTAACAAATAGAATCACAAATAGCAAGGGATCATTTACATGCTTCCATGTCTTCAAGTAGGCAAAAACAAAAAATGTCAAATACTACCTGTCTAGCGAAAACAAAATGGATAGCTGTGTAATTCTCCATTAAATTTTAGCTGACTTCACAACAAATGTTGGTATTTTTTAGGAAAAAAAAATCCATTTCTGCCCAAAGGACCTATCTTAAATTAATTCATAATATTTACTTATAATAGCACAATTATTTGACTATGTAGATGTAATTCGAAGGTTGGTTAAGTGATGTAAGGTCCTTTGAGAAATATTAGATATTAATGATGTGAATCTTTTATTTTGTATTTTTTTTCCTGAAAATTGAGCCCTCCTGTGTTCACACTTGAATTCTATAATTTCACTAAAAGGAATGAATGGACATGTGATAACTGTGATAACTGACTTCGCATTTTTTTCTTTTTCTTTTTCTTTTTTTTTTTTTTTTTTCCAGACTGAGTCTCGCTCTGTGTCCCGGGCTGGAGTACAGTGGCATGATCTTGGCTCACTGCAGCCTTCACTTCCCGGGTTCAGGTGAGTCTCCTGCCTCAGCCTCCTGAGTAGCTGGGACTACAGGCGTGCACCACCATGCCTGGATAATTTTTGTATTTTTAGTAGAGACGAGGTTTCGCCATGTTGGCCAGGCTGGTCCCAAACTCCTGACCTCAGATAAATTGCCCGCCTTGGCCTCCAAAAGTGCCGGGATTACAGGGGCGAGCCACCACGCCTGGCCTCTTTCTATCTTTTCTCTATCCCCTGCAAATCCTTCCTTCTTACGAATAACCCCTGTCCATTTTGGCTACCACCTAATTTCAGAAGTCCTGCTAGGATGTTTTTCAAATAGATTCACCAAAAACATCTTTTGAAATGTTCTCTTCTCAGACACCAGAGATGCTTGGCCCAACATCACTATCATATAATCCCAATATTGCACAATGGTGTGTGACAAGTTTGGAGCGAAAGCCCGTCTCTGGGTGATGTTCCTATAGAGATAGGTCTACTTGCGTTCCAATGTGTTACAAAATGTTAATGCCGAAACTTCCTCAGATTTTACATAGTTTCCTTGCTCTTCAAAAGAATCATTTGGGAGGCAGATATGAGGACAAAAGTCATGCTTCCAGACTTTTCTTACTGTTTATGGTTTAGGATGCATGGCTGGTTGGTACCTGGATTCATTTCACCTCAGGACGACCTCTTCTCAGCCCTCTTGAACAAAGAATCTTGGAGAAACCATGTCCCCACTAGACTTGCCCAGATGTATCTAAGCACCACTTAGATCCACGCTGTGACCTCCTGCACACTCACCTGCATTACTATTCATTACATTACTTAATGCATTTGACAAATTTAGTAGCAAATTAGCTTTTCCTTTATAAATTATTTAATTTCTTAAAGCTTCAGTTAGTTGATTTATCTAAAATACACAGCAAAAAGGAGTGGCTATATATGTTTCACATAGCTTTTTGTTTGGAAGGTATACATATTTAAAGGGGTTGTGTGATATTATTCACACCTCTAGATCTGTCTATTTTCCCCCTTGTAATATTCAGATGGAGGTGACTCCAATATTTGAGATAGTTTTCTAAATCATTCCAATTGTAACAAACTAGAGGTCACACTCCCCTTTCTGTAAAACCCATGAAATTTACAGCCTTTTTTGCAGAATTTCTAAGTGGGAAGTATAGATAAAAGGATACCTGGGTGAGTAAAGTTCTGCTAGAAGCAGAACTATACTGATGTTGTGATGTTGCTTTCCATGTGCAAGTCTTGGTTGAATTTTAAGCTTATTTTTCCTAAAATGCAGTTTTCGCTGTTTTAAAATGAATTTGACCTCACTGATGTCAAGGTAAGAAGAAAGGGGATTTACATTGTTTGTCTAAGCCCTCAAATTTGAATGCCTCATGGCAAAGAGAGCTATCCTTTTCCCAGATCTGACATCCTGCAGACAGAAGATGGTGCTGTTGGTTAGGAACAATACGTGGCCCTGCATTTTTCTATCAAGCTCATGATCAGGCTGTTATCACAATCATTCTTTACCAAACAGGGAAAAAAGTCACAGTCAACTGAAATGCATTCTGGCGTTTGACTTCAGTTACTTTACTTTTTTAAAATGACCCAAAGAATGCTTTCACCATGTTATTTTTCCTATTTGATGTAAATCTTGGAAACTGTGGAGAAAAAATAAGTTCTAATATATAGTACATGTTATTTCCCTTCATGTAGTGAGGTTTTACATTATCTGAAGTAACTGCAAAACATCCCAGCCTGGATGACTCACTGGTTACAGGAAAAAGCCAGACATTTAAAACCAATGCATAAGAATATTACTGTTTCATGAACTCTGAATATTGAAAAACCATTTTCTGACTATGGGTTGTTCACTGGGTAAATACTCCCATGGCGTGGTACTTAAGCAAGCTCAGATGCCAGATAAGGAGCCTGCTTTCTCCTGCACATGCTAAACCATACCATGCTCACATCTGGATCCCCCGGCTGTAGTTCTTGGAAAGGACAATGAATGCGACATGCAGGCATGGGCTCATGTCCTCAAGAAAGATCCAGGAAAGGGCAGGAAAACTTTCAGATCCCTAAAGTAGAGGTCAGGCCACCTAACATCATTTGAAATATCATGGAAATAGGTCAATATTGCACAGCAGTATTAAAGTTTAAACACGAGAGTTAGAGCTATCAGTCAAATCTAGAGAATCATAGGCTGACTAAAAATCTAGGCAGGAATTGCCAAGGGAAAGCAGTACATTCTACACATTTACTGCCAGGGGGCCAGATGCTTCCTATTTGTATATTGGTTAGCACCAATTTGGGAGAATTGTGTTTAGCTTGAAAGATTTGTTTATGTCTGGTGATGCATGGAGACATCCTTTAGAGGAAGTCTCAGACAATAGGAGAATCTTAATTAGTAATAATTGTGAACATTTCCACTGAACTTGAGAATATGTAGGTTCTCCTTGTTCAAAAATCCTTACATTTCTTCTTAGGTATCTATTCTCCATGGTTTGTAGGTAAATCTGTATCTCATTCAGGTGGGAATAACCAGCATAAAGATCTGTGGAAGGAGGCACTGGTTTGAAAAAGATGCTGAAACTAGACTGTATTTTAAATCAGTTTCCACTATCTGACAATTTCTTCTGTGTGCCTCAATTTCTCATTGGGGCAACGAAAGTACCTAACTCACAGGTTTACATGGAGTCAGAGAGTTTATCACAGGTAAATCGTGATGAAAGTTACCTGGTTCATAATAAGTGTGGCATAAGGGCTTGTTACCATTATTTCTGCTCGCTTAGAGAAGGCTATGAAAGCATCTAGAGGCAGGAGTTTAACCAGTGAGCATGCTTTCCTTCTGATGATACAAATTCTCTATGCCAGGTCTTGAACCTTTTTTGCAATACTTCCTGAGACTTCTGACATCATAGGTACTTTCTGCTTCCCAGTGCACGTGAATAAGCAGAAGGAACAAGTATGTCAATGATGGTGATGACTTGCCATGACAGGAGGAGACAATCAGCTTATAAACTGTGCAGTTAACTAAGTCCCTAGATGACTTTACAAGCAGAAACATTTTAGAAAGGAAAATAAAAAAAGATATTTGGTATCATTGTTCTGAGATCATCGCACATCTAACTGTACATGCATATGTGATTTTAACCATTAAGAAGAAAAATGAAACCAAAAGCATATATTTGGAGATACTCTGGATACTAAAGATCTGTTTCAGTGAATTGGTAAGGTTGATATCCTTCTATCAGAATTTCCATGGAGCAGATGTTCTTTTTCCAAAAGCCTCAAAATACTGTCTCCAAAGGGGGATCCCTTTAGGTTTACACATTTTGCCTTGGTCTATTATGATACCATTTTATGATAGCAGTTTTTGGTGTATTAGTGTTTGATGCTGGCTTTATTTTTTTTTTCCTTAAATAATTTAGAAGGTACAATTCCTTCAAATGTTTCCCAATATCAGAAACTTCATTTTTATGAAACAGAAAAAAATGTATCTATTAGAGTATATCATTTAAGTGAACGCTGAGCTCTACAGGAAATAATACTTATCTATGATATCTATTGATAATCTTAGACTTTTGATTTCTATGACTCCTGTCAAATTCCCTAGCTTGGGCTAGTTATCTTGCCTATGTGTTTTTCACAGCACTTTCTTCTCTTTTCTATTTGTAGTAGAATAGCATTATAATTGGCTAATTGCTTCTCTAGCTTTCGCAGTAGCTCTGTATATGAACAAAGGCTGAAACTTGCTCATTGCTGTGCCCTTAAAATTTAGCAAGATGTCTATAGTAGGCACTCAATAAATATTTCTTGAATAAATGAAATAAATGAGTGGTAGAAGGTGATCAAATGTGTGTGTGTGTGCACGTGCACGTGTGTGACAATGAGAGAGAGAGAGAGAGAGAATGATGTTGGAACTGGAGGCATGAGACTGTCATCAGAGCTTTTAAGACAAGAATAGACATACAATTAGCTTGTTTAATTTTTCTGTAGAATTTCCTTAAGGAATGTAGATTCCAAAGTCTGTGCCAAGATTTGCTGGTGCTTCAGTAAATTTAGAGGCTCTGTGGGAAATTTAAACTTTTTTCTAACAGCAACTCAAGTTTTGACATCTGTTGAATATTGGGAGAACTGCTAGCCCAGGGTAGTTCATAGACTTAACATTAAATCACACTATATTCTCTTCACTTACATCATGTTTTTGAGAAGTTGTTCTTTACTTTTGGCACTTGTTGCAATAAAAAGCAAGTACCAAATGAAAACTGGGGTGTCTACTCGATTTCAAGATTTGAAAAGTTGTGCAGTACCCAGCAGCAATACACATCCCATTACTGATAGGTTACCATTACTTAAGAATGAAATAACACTAATTTTCCTTTCAATGTATGTGTATTGTCTTTTCAGATGTCTACTAAGTTGTTAAGACATAAGTACTTCTTAAGTTGTGTGCATCTCACAACTTAATAAATGGAACTGTTAGGCATTTCTTTTGTCCTAGAAACACTTAATTACTGAGATAGGGCCGGGAGCAGTGGCTCACGCCTGTAATCCCAGCACTTTGGGAGGCCGAGGCAGGCGGATCACGAGGTCAGGAGATCAAGACCATCCTGGCTAACACAATGAAACCGCGTCTCTACTAAAAATACCAAAAAAATTAGCCGGGCGTGGTAGCAGGCGCCTATAGTCCCAGCTACTAGGGAGGCTGAGGCAGGAGAACCGCGTGAACCCGGGGGGTGGAGCTTGCAGTGAGCCAAGATCGCGCCGCTGCACTCCAGCCTGGACGACAGAGCAAGACTCCGTCTCAAAAAAACAAAAACAAAAACAAAACAAACAAACAAACAAAAAACAGAATTACTGAGATAGTAAGGGCACTGTGAACTGAAAGTTTGGGGATCTCTGTCTAAGGATAAAATTGGAAAATTAGAAACAAGGCCTCGGATGAGAGGGTTTTGGTTATTTGAAGGTGAGATGCTGCCAGTACTACAGCTTTGTTCCTCAACATGGATCTTCAACTGAAGGTTAGAATAGACAATTAAACAGAGACCTTCAATTTTAGGCGAAAAATTTAATTATATTATTGTTTAATAGAGTTACTGCTATATGAGTCTTAGTTTTATTTCCTCACATATTGTAAAATCTTCCCAATTAAATATTTTTTTTTATTACTTGTGAATCAAGTATTACAAAATCTAATAACATGACAGTGAAATACAAAATAATTTCTAAATGTTCTTTTGGAAATATAAGATAATGCTTTTTTATTTTTATTTTTATTTTTTATTTTTTTAAATGGAGTTTCGCTCTTATTGCCCAGGCTGGAATGCAATAGCACGATCTCGGCTCACTGCAACTTCTGCCTCCCAGGTTCAAGCGATTCTCCTGCCTCAGCTTCCCGAGTAGCTGGGATTACAGGCATGTGCTACCATGCCTGGCTAATTTTGTATTTTTAGTAGAGACGGGGTTTCTCTATGTTTGTCATGCTGGTGTCGAACTCCCGACCTCAGGTGATCCGGCTGCCTCGGCCTCCCAAAGTGCTGGGATAACAGGCATGAGCCACTGCGCCTGGCTTATGCTTTATTTTTAGACTTCTTTTTAATGCTGCTGAGAAATTCTAAAGCAAATCGACAGTATGGTTTCATTGAATTTTACCTGTAGTCAATATTAGCCATTTTAAGCTTTCTATTAGTAAAAAAAAAAAAAAAAAAAAAAAAAAAATGTAAATGTATCATTTGTTATTATGACTTTGGGCACTGGTCAAAATTGAACTTTTTTTTTCCTTACTTTACACAACTAATTAACAACTTAACTTGACAATAGATTTTTTTCCTCATCTCAGTTTTAGAAAATATCATAATTCAAGAGACTTTGAAAAACAAGGTAATTCTGAATTTTAGATTCATATTTTAATAAAAAATGTTGTTTGGTATCCTCCTTTGTCATAAAAGCTTTTAGATATTTCTCTAAAAACCCCAATAATGTACAGCAAATGTCTTCGACTTGTGACATACACAGGAAGTGTTTCCAAGGTTTTCATATTAATCTTGTGATTTTCTCTGTTTGAAAAGAAAAAGAATATGCATGACCTGGCAGTCAATCTGAAGGCAGTATTTTCCCTTGATGAATATCTCATCTTTTTTCTTTAGCACTGCAGAGTACTTTTGTCCTTTATTTGCCACTATTGCTTATGATAAAAAATTAAGTTACTGTTCATCCTTTCAATACGTTTTCCTCAGAGGATCACTGCTGAAGAACAAACATTTAAAAGAGGATGTGGAAGGTTTAGTTTTATACACAGTCCTGCTATATTATTCATTGCAATGCATTTTTAATGCTAGAGAAAAAAATAAAATGTATGTTAATTTCTAGGGTGAGACAGGCAGTGATCGAGGGAATGATAAATTCACAGAGGCTGGAGATGTGTGCTTAATATTAAGAAGGTGTCTCTCTCTCAGAGCGTAGGCTTTTTAATTTTTTTATTAATTTTTTTTCTGCATCATGTGGGAAGGAAACTTACAAGTTGTTTTTGAATGAAAATCTTAAGATAAGACATCATCTCCAATTAGCTAATATTTCTCAGAGTCTTCATATTTGCAACTGAGAAAGAGGTTATCTGAGCATGGTGATTAAAAACAAAAACAAAACAAACAAAACAAAAGCCTTTTGCTAAATTCTGTATTACATTCCCCCCCTTTTCTCGCTCCATTTTATTTTACATTGTTTCATGAAATTTGCACTCTTGTTGTTCATAAATAAACCAATTATTTTTTCTAAATTTATGTAACATGTGAGCATAATTTTTTTTTGAGACGGGGTTTCACTCCCATCACCCAGGTTGAAATGCAGTGGCGCGATCTCAGCTCACTGCAATCTCTGCCTCCCAAGTTCAAGCGATTCTCTTGCCTCAGCCTCCCGAGTGGCAGGGATTTCAGTCGTGTGTCACTACACCCAGCTACTTTTTGTATTTTTAATAGAGACGGGGTTGTGCCATGTTGGCTAGGCTGGTCTCCAACTTCTGACCTCAAGTGATCCACCTAGCTCTGCCTCCCAAAGTGCTCTTTTTATTTTTAAAATCTGATACTCTTTTATAAGAACAGCAAATGAATAGTGTGTTTTATTTTGCCTATGAATTGTCAAGGCAAATTGCCTTCTTTGTATTACATTCTTCAAAATTAAATAATTTATCTTCAATTCGGCATCTAGTAAGGAATCAGCTTACAAACTTCCTACAATGTAAGAGAGCAGACTAAACTTTATGGACTCTGTTCTTCAAGCTTCTCTATTCCACAGAGAGATGCATAGCCTTGTTTGATGTAAATAAAAGGTAGAGAAAGCACATGAGTCCTAGGATATTTTCTCAAATTCTTGAAAATCATATTCAATATGTTGTCATCCATCCGAAAACACTTATTTTGGAACTTGGGAAGGATGAATTTGTAAATACAAACAAACAAAATTGTCATGGAGATTTATCTATTCTCCATTATCTACCAAATACCAAGTAGCAATTGAGTCAGTGGTTAAAAAAAAGAAGAAAGCATTACCTAATTTCTTTTGCTGAGTGCAGATGAACAAAAAGAAGAAAACTGCACATTAGTCTAACATTCATGACTCAGGGCTTGCCTTTTCAAAATATTTAATTTTAACCTCTGAACCGAAAACAATATGTTTTTTATATACTCTTCACCCGAATATAAAACTTCTTATATAATTCAGGTTTTGCGCATGCAATCATTCCATGTTAGCACTTCTTTTCACTGCTTCCAGAGACATTAATGTAAAACTGGAAATACCTACTTTTTAGAGAAAACACAATTTTTTTTCAGAGCTCTCTAATAATATACAAAATAACAAATGCCGACTTTTCCAGTATCACCTGATTGATTTTACTCTGGGAATGTAGTGGTCTTAATTTTATTTTACCCATTTTATAATAGCTATCACCATAGCAACAAGATAGATTTTACCCAAATGAAAAAAAAAATTTCATTATATGTAACTATCTACAATGATTTGTGATAAACGGGCTACACATCAACATTAAAAATGAAATTCAAATTATCAGTCACAATCAAAGTCTAACAAAGCCAATCACTTGCAAATATATTGTTTTGTCTTATTCATTTCTACTTCTTGCTTTCTTCTGCTCTATTGCTAAGGCACCTAGATAGTTCATTAGTTTAAATTATAGAAATCTGAGATTCCTGGATCAAAATTGCAACTTAACATTGCAACTGTTATCTCTCTTCAAGTTAAATCTAATAGAGAAGTGTGTTTCCTATAGAGGAGAAGTAGTTAATGTGACTTGGCTCATCCAAAGTTTTCAGTGATGTTCCAATGTGGTTGTGCCTCAGGAGAAACATTTGGATATTTGTTCTGGAAGTCAGGATGGTATCTTGTCCAAGCTCTGTGTGACCCTGCCATTTGCTGGAGATGTGACTGCTATAGACCAAATGCTTGTGTCCCCCCAGAATTCATATGTTAAAATCGAATCCCCAGTTTTATGGTATTGGGAAGTAGGTCGTTCAGGAAGTGATTAGGTTATGAAGGTAGAGCTTTCATGCATGAGATTAGTACCTCATATAGGGCTGAAGAGGCCAGAGTTCTCCGCTCCACCATTGAGGACACAGGTAGAAGATGCCATCTATGAAGCAGAAAGCAGACTCTTACCAGACACCAAATCTGCTGGCACCTTGATCTTGAACTTCCCAGCCTCCAGAACTGTGCGAAAAATTTCTGTTGTTTATAAGCTACCTAGTTTATGGTGCTTTGTTATAACATCCCATCCAAACTAAGACAGTAATGTAAAGTCATTAATTTAAAAATCCTGAAGCTCATTTTTTTGTTTTTAAAATGGGATTTCTGCAACAATTAATTGAAATAATCATATATATCTTTAAGTAAAATGTCTGATTTATGAAAATTGCTAAAAAATTTTAACTATGATAATGCTGGTATTAATGGAAGAACTACACTTCCCCTGTAAGTGTATCTTTCTCTTTCTCCATCTCAGAATATATTATTCATATTTTCTGATGGAATTAAAGTGAATTTTCTGAAATATTTACTTTCAGATATATTCATCATCATTTTTGTTAACCATGGTATGTAGCCCCATGAGCCATGCTACAAGCGCCAGCATCTAATGAAATTTCAATATTCTACTTGCTTATCTTAGAAAAACACTCCTTGGAAAAATGAACAGATTCTTTTTACCTATAAAACTTATATATTATTTACAATTACAAGAAATTACTTGGAGATTCTCAACAGTATTTTCTCAAAATAATTTTTGTTCTTAGAACTTTAATGGACTCTGGACGTACATTTGCATCCTTTTCCCATAGCGTAACTGGAGCTCAGTAGTCTCATGCTTGAGCACTGTGAAAGAAGTGCTATGCTTGAGCATAGCTGAGAAAGAAATAGGAATTCTGTGTTTTTCATTTATATACTGGCTATGAGCCTTGTATGATAAGTCATGTCAGAATATAGTCACTTGGAAAGTTAATTCTATTTAGAAACTACCATCAGAGGGATGCAATGGCCAGAACTTGGGGTTAAATCTTGGATCTGTGCTCATTCTTTTCAGAATGTAACTAATAAAACACATTTTTGATGTAACTTTTCCTTTGATGTAACTAATAAAACACATTCATAAACTGTAAGAATATACCAAAAAGGGATATACGGTTGCGGTTTGGAGTAGTCTCCAGATTCATCCCTCTCAGTGCAGATAAATTAATGAAACAGCACCCACTGTTTATAATGCAGATTTTATGTACTACATACAGTACTAAACACTGTAAAGGCATCTCTTGTTTGATTGCCAGAACATTTGAGAGTGAACATTTTTACATTTGAGTTCACAGAGGATAAACAACTTGTTCGTAGGTAGGAGTGGCACTGAACTAGGTCTCATGGACTCCAGATGCATTCATTCTTAAATGAAATACTGACTTCCCCAGAGAAAGTGGAATCTCAACCATTTAATAATTAGGGGAACATTTATTTCTTTTTCTTTTTCTTTTTTTTTTGAGATGGAGTCTAGCTCTGTCCCCCAGGATTGGAGTGCAGTGGCGCCATCTTGGCTCACTGCAAGCTCTGCCTTCTGGGTTCATGTGATTCTCCTGCCTCAGCCTCCCAAGTAGCTGAGACTGCAGGTGGGTGCCACCACGCCCGGCTAATTTTTTTTTGTATTTTTATTAGAGACGAGGTTTCACTCTGCTAGCCAGGATGATCTCGATCTCCTGACCTCGTGATCCGCCAGCCTTGGCCTCCCAACGTGCTGGAATTACAGGCGTGAGCCACCGCACTAGCACTAGACACCATTTGGGAAGAGATGGGCCTTTATTTGGAAAACACCTTTGTATGAACTCTTAGGGTAGATGGGCAAGGAGGCGTGAACGTTTTCAGATACCAACATGCCATAGGCAGGGAAAACAGCTACACAAATGATAAAGTGAGAGACTGGGAATTTGTAGTTTTTGCTCCAAAGAGGAAGAAGAGAGGAACAAGAAGTGATAAGACAAGGGAGAGGAAAGAGAGGCAATCATAAATGAAGTGAAGCTCAAATGATGGAAGATTGGTAAGCTTTGAGGTCATGGGTTGGCTAAAGGGCAATGCAGAATGATGCTGATCAAGGTGTGTTGAAGGGTCTGCCTTTCTGCAATATAAAGCACTCCTCCCTCCTCCACGGTGAAATTTACTTTGCTTATAAATATATCATGGGAGGGAATCTCGGGGTCATTCCAAAGATTCTTCTGGGTTTCACATCTGGAGAGACAATGGTGATCTCTGAGATAACTTGCACAGAAGCAGAAATCTCGTAGACAAAGTGGGCTATGAAAATGTATGCCTAAGACCTTCGTAGGCTTTTTGAATTTTAATAGAACCTGGAATTGAAAACAAAAATTGAAGTCAGGTCTACCTAGGTCACAAAATGAGAAGTGCTGACAGCCATATGACACTTTTAAGTGTTGAGTGATTGTTCACTTCAAGGTCAGGATCAGAATGAGGGTCTCTTTCAGACCTGCGTCTCTTAGATGCTGGTGTATAGCCAAGGCTAATTAGCCATATCTTTTTGGAATGAAACTCTGAGGTATATGATATTGTGGAGCCAGGGACCATGTTACATTCAAACGTCTCCATTCACTTCTCCATAATGGAGAATTTGCTCTTTTGTGCACAAAAGAGCAAATGTGCTCCCTCGTTACCCAGGAAGCACATTCCAAGCTTTGTGTCATCATCGTTGTTCACTTTCTCTACCATTGCTTCTGCTCCTGCTTCTAGGAGACTCGTAGCTGTCAAGGAAAATCAGAAAACTGTGCCGACAGAGAGAAGTCATCTCAGGCTCTGAACTCAGGTATAAGAGCTTGTCTTTACTGAAGCCACTCAATTATTAGAAATCATTACACATTTCACAAAGTGTCACAGCCTCTCATTGGGTAAGGCATGGTTATCCCCATTTTGCAGACAATGGAAATTGACAAGGGATTACAAAATTAATATAAATAGAGTCAGCATCAAATATCAAACAACAACAGCAAGAACACAGGTGTTCTGTCTGAAGCCTGGCACATTCCATGTGCCCATTCATCACTACTGGCTGGATCAAAGCTTGTGCTCTTCCCTGCTTCACTGCCATTTAGCAATATTTTGAGTCATCTTCTCTGGAGTCCACATTTTATTTACTCCTCTTTCTTTTCCAAAACTTACACTTTCCTTGAACAATAATTTCACTCCTGCTCCTCTCACCTTTAGGAGTATTCCCTGGCTAATATTTTACTGAGAAAATTGAAGAAAGTAAACATGAAATTCCTCAGTTTTACTCCTCTGCAAAACTTTTATATAAAAGCATCTTCACTTCTACACCAACATTTCTAATCTTCTCCTTTCATGATTCTTTCTTTTATTTTGTCTCTAAGGAAAACTAAATCCTTTTTCTTTCTAAGATGAATTAACCTTTCCACCTGTAGTCTTGATCTCATCCTGTTTTATCTTCCCAGGACCTGGTTAATCAATTATATTCTCATCTTCATAATCAATCCTCACCTATCCCCAGACACCAGATATTTTTTTCTGTGCCTGTAAAAATGCTCAGATTCATTTCTCCAAGCCAAACCAAGGCAAAACAGAACAGAGCATTAGAAAAACAACTGTAGACCTAGAACTTGACCATTGCCCCTTCTCTCACAATGCTATTCTGTTGCTCCTTTTGCTTTCCTGAACACATTTCCTGAAATAATTGCTCTATGTCTACATGTTCTCACTTCAATATCATTCTTCTGCATCCTAAGATTTGACCTTTTTCTGCAGTGTTCTATTGAGTTCCACTTTCACAATGCAACAGAGACCTCATCTAAGTAGGTACACAGGCAACATAGAGCTTTCTAGGAAAATCAGCTCGTTGGTTCAGCTTGACCATGGCAGAGAGCAAGCGAATTGTTGCTGGAAAGTGGTATAGACATCAAAATGTGAAAAGCTTTGTGTTTCTGGTTAATATTTTGAACTTCATCTTAAGAAAATGGGGATGCATGAAGGGATTTTAAACAAATGGTGGTAGGATTAGGTTTATAGTATAGAAATGATACAGCCCTGTGACGAGTATATTAAAATAGATGACACTAGAGAGTTATCAGGTCAGAATTGTAGCAAGTTTACAGAAAAGGAAATGACGAAGATTTGAACTAAGGTAACAGTGAGAAAGGAGACATAGAAATAGATATGAGGTTATTTCTAATGCAGAAGATGAAGGGATCAGTGACTGAATGTGGAAGTGGAGGATAGGTGAAAGATAAATCCCGTATTTTTTTTACTTGAGCAACTAAGTAACACAATTTATCCAGACAAATGGAGAAGAACATGTGTGTGTGTGGTAGAAAGGTAATAGTTCATTTTTATTCATGTCAAATTTGAGGCACTTCAACTATCTCTTATTATCCCATCACCAACACACCACCCTCTCACATCTTTCTGTATCAGTTCCTCCTCTTGCTATGAAACAAAAAGTGCCCTTGCTCCTGACAAAGTTCAGACTTTAGAGGTGGTTGAAACCTGCTGACATTTAAATGACTTTTCTCCTCCAATTACGACTTCTTTCTATTACATGATTAACATCTCTAAAGGATCACTGCCATTGGTATGTCCCATAGAAAAAAGATTCAAAAGTACAAAACAAACAACCTCCTACCAAAAAATTCCCTGATCCCATGCCTTCCTTCAACTATCACCACATTCCTCTGCTTCTTATTTTAGCAAAACTTGTCAAAAGATTTTCAGTAACACTGTCTACGTTTTTTCATATTGCTTTGCATCTCCCTTTCTCCTTATTTTAATTCAGGGTTTCTCCACCTTGGCACAGTTTTGGGCTGGGTAATTTTTTGTCATGGGGCCTGTACTGTGTACTGTAGAATCCTTTCAGAATCTCTGGCCTCTACTCACTAGATGCTAGTAGCACCTCCCCCCAGCTCCCAAATATGACAACCAAAAATGTCTCCAGATACTGCCAAATGTTTCCTGGACACCAAAACATATCTGGTCTGTGGATCATTGCCCTAATCTACTTATGCTTCTATTCCTACCACTCTGATGAAACTACTTTCATTAACTCATTGTGACTTCTATATCACCCAACTCAAAAATTAGTTCTGTCTTCATTTTATTCCGTCTCTCAGGTACATCTCACAAATTTCATGTCTTTATTCTTCTTGGGACATTCTTTTTCATTCAGTAATCATATTCTTTTCTGGTTTTTCTCCTACCTCAGTGAGCCCTCCTTAAGATTTATTTACTTGTTCCTCCTCCACTTTGCTCAGCTTCTAAATATTAAGGTGATGCAGGGCTTGGTGCCAGACTATTTATCTCTAGGTACACTTGCCACATATGTGATCACATACAATCTCAACAAGTTAAACATCTTCTATTTGCTGATGACTCCCAATTTTATATCTCTGGTCAGGATTAATATAGGTATATGAAATTAATTAATATGTACATGAAAATTCAATTTTATCCATTATATATGCATATATATATATATATACAGTAACTGCTCTCTTTACTTGGCTCCATCCACTCTCTCCCTAAATAGTGATCTCTTATTACCAACCTAACAGAGCCATGACAGATATTTTGTTTTTTCCCTGTCATCTTGCCCTGAGGCAAACTTGGGAACTGCATTTAAAACTTCACTCTTCTTAATCACACATATTCAATTACATAAAAACAATTCTATATCCAACATATATTTCCATTTTTCCCCCATCTCTCCCCTTGTCCTATCTTTGCTGCTATTATGCTAGTTCTGATCATCATCTCTCACTTGTGTTACTACAACAATTTTGCAACTGGTCTACCTGCTTCAACTCTTACCCCATTAAATCCATTCTACACTTGATAGGCAGAGAGGCTTTCAAAAACCTAACTATAACATGACACATATTGCTTAAACAATCCAGTATCTTTTGTTGCACTTAGAATAACGTCCATGATCTTTACCAGAATCAACAAGGCTAATATGACCCACGCCTATCTGTCCTGACCTCATCACCTGCAAACTTTGCTTTATTCTCTGTGCTTCAGGTACATCAGCCTTTATTTTCCTCCGGGGCTCTAAGCTAATTCTTCCCTGAGGACATTTGCCCTGGAAGATGCCTTTGCCAGGTCACTTTTCTTTCTGGTCTTCTCTTGTCTCACTCTTATTTTATTCAGGTCTTATGTGAAATACAATTTTTCAACGAGGCCTAAATGGACCATCTACTCTAAATTAGTATCTCCTGCCAGTAATATTTTTAAATCAATCTTTAATTTCTTTTTCTCAGTCCATACCACATTTGAAACTCTCTCCTTTATTTATACACATTTCTTCTTTTTCTTCTCCCATTAAAATGTTAAGACCAGAAAAGGAACACTACATCTGTTTTGTTCCAACAAGCATCTCTGTGCTTAGATCCATGCCTGCAACCTATCCAGCACTCGGTGCTGAATAAATTTATCTATGCTTGCAGAGTCTACACTAACGTTTGTTCCTTTCTGTCTCACACATTTCCTCCTGTCACTGGACTTATTTCATCCGGGTTTCCTACTCACTGATCACTTCAACTCAGCCTGTTTATAACAAAGAAGTTGCTCTACTTTTCCAAATCAGATCCAGCATTTGCCTTGCTGAATTCTTAATGGTAATTTCATTCTTTGTTGTCCAGACCTGTTATTTGACAGCCATCTTTGAATTACCTATTTTACCTACCACATCCGATTAATCTCTAAGCCTTTAAGAATTTTCCCTGATGTAAGTCATTAACATCAATTTTGTCCTTTCTTGTTTTACTGCTACTTGCACATTCTAAGCTCTTTTTCCCATCTGGAATACACTAGTTCCTTTGTTCCCTAAGGGATCTTTCTTCTCTCTAGTCTTTCTTTGTTCTGATCCATTCCATATAGTTAAGATTGATCTTCTTTTAAGAGGGCTATAATTTTGACATTCCCCATCTTAGTGTTCTTCAATGATTCAATACTGCCTACTGAATAAAGTTGCAAATTCTTTCTTTGGAATTTATGTTCTATAAATCCTCTCCACTCCACCAACTTTATCTTTGCTCATTTTATGTGTTCTTTAATGTAGACACACCAGAGAGAAATTTTTACTTTATTACTTTTCCCTTATTTGGCTAGGTTGATGTGGAATAAGAAAAAAAATATATTTAATGCAACTAAGAATTATTATCTTGCTTCTCAGAATAGTTTCACTGAAACAAGTTTCAATTTGAAAAATTAATCATTATTTTCAACAAAGAGTTTTTGATTCTGTACTCTTGGGAATAGATTTTGTCAATACTTTCTTCAAACTGAGCCATTACTTTTGTGTCTACTGCTTTCAACTCTGACAATAAGGAAAATAATTTTTATCTTTTCAATGTACATGAAAATTCAATTTAATTTTAAAATCAGGTACAAAAGAATAGTTTCTTGCAGGACGGGACTACACATTTTTTGTACCTTCTAGAATAGACAGTATGCTGTATGACTTCTAGTTCAAAAATGAAAAAAAATTGAAAGTAACATTTTTTGTTCTTGAGATTTTAGAAGGAGCTAATAGTCACTTGATAAATTAACTGGATATTTCTATCAAAACAGTAAAATACTATTGACCAAGTATTTTTTACTAATATCCTATAACTTACAAAACAGCTCAACAACAACTTATAAAATATAAATAACATCTTCTTTCTCTCTTTTCCTTTTCAAATCGGCCATTTAATCTATATGTGCCTCCATTATAGGCAGCAATTATCCGGAGATCTGGTCACAAAGACCGAAGTACAATTGACAATCCCCAATTTCTAGTCCAGAACTACATCATGCGCTGTAGCTGTGAATGCCAGTACATACATCGCATGTCCCACTAGCATCTTAAATATTCACCCAAGGGTGGTTTTTTGCTATTATAATAAGCAGAGGTCATCCCAAGGACACTAATCATGGGTTTCTGTGTTTGTATGAATTTGAGGATGTTCCCTTTAGCTCTTTTGCCTCCTTGCTGCAGGATGTTCTAACCATGAGCCCAGGATCTGGTTTGTTTTCTGTCAGGTGGTTTGTTCTCTCTACTTAGCAGGTCTGTTCTCCTTTAAGGGAGGCTGTGACCACTGTATCTAACCTACCTCAGTTAGTCCACTTGATTCCCACTCAATTAGAGAAAATAAATGACCAAATACCTCTATGTAACCCTTAGTGGACACTACATGTAGCTGAAGAATCATCAGCTGAGCCCTAACTAAATTCTTGACTCATGAACTTGTTAGGTATCACTAAAATAGTTATTATTTTAAACCACTAGGTTCTGGGATCATTTCTGATGAAGCAATACCTGAAAGCAGATTGGAAATTACCTATTAAAAAGTAAACAGTTATTTAATCATTCACTAATTTCTTTCAAAAGTACTATATATAGCTGGTAGATATGGAAACATAAGAAAAGATTTCCCTTTCAAGGAGACAGTGATAAATGAACTGAGACATTTCTCATTCAAGAGGTGAAAATGGGGCTTTCTATTTCTTAGAAGTGAACTGCCTCTGACAGTGTTTTCTCGGCATTGCAATTTTAATCAAATTTTCTAACTTGTTTGGTTCTGGTTCTTTAGGGTTAATAAGATATACCTTGCCTATGACACAGGTGAAATATGTTTTAAGTTATATATATAGATATATATTTTATTTTACTTTATTTTTTTGAGACATAGTATCACTGTGTCACCCAGGCTGAAGTGCAATGGCACAATCTCGGCTCGCTGCAACCTCCACCTCCCAGGTTCAAGTGATTCTCTTGCCTCAGCCTCGCAGCAAGTAGCTGTGATTACAGATGCCTGTCACCATGCCAGGCTAATTGTATTTTTATTAGAGACGGAGTTTCACCATGTTGGCCAGGCTGGTCTTGAACTCCTGACCTCAAGTGATCCGCCAGCCTCGGCCATATGAAGACATTTATAAAGTTTAAAGTTTGTAAAGACATTTACAATGTATGACATATATATGACATAAATTATGTCATAAATTATAAATGTCTTTACAAAGCTCAAGATGTCATTATGATTCTATTTCTATGTGCAAAGTGTACATCATGAATATATCGGTGATTAAAAACTGATTTCCACCATGACCGCAACCACTGATATTTTCTTCTGTGGAAAGAAATACATATTCAATATAAAATAACATTTATATTGGAAGGAAGATTTAGAATTATAGCTAAGGAAAGGCTAATTGCAAATAGAAAATAAATCATTCACATAAAGTTTGGTAAAAAGATGAGAATTCAAATGAATAAGATTCTTGTGGTCAAAACTGATTTTTCAGTGTTTCATTGTAGAAGAAGAGTGCTGTAATGAATATAGCCTAGGCATTGTGGCTCAGAAGTTATGACTTCAAATTCTGGCCCCTGCACTCAATAGCTTTTGTATTTGGAAGACATATTTATACCTTCCACATACAAGTTACAGCCACATATAACATTTTTTTGTACATAATTTATTAACTGATTTCAAAATAATCCCTGGGAACATGAATGGTATCTCTGCAGAAAGTCTATGACCTGACAAAATAGGCACCTTGAAAGGCTACATACCTTTTGTATGTACACACATAACTTTTGTATGTATATACCTTTTGTATGTTTTTGTTTGTCCGTTAAACAAACAAAAACAACAAACAAACATGTTACTCCTTTATATCCATGCCATATATTGTTCCCTGTATTCTTCCCGTGCTGTGAATGGAGGAAAAAAAAAATAGACAAGTAGCCATCTTTTATGAAGCTGCAAATTTACTTGAAAAGTAATGTAAAATTTGCATTGAAAGTTGCTTCAATGCAATTAAAGTTTAATAATGTTAGAGCACTTATTTAATTATTTTATGATGTTTTATAAATATTAAATGATGGTTTATTTCTTTATTTTCAGGAGAAGATAATTGCTAACATTACTGTTGTCTGGAAAGAGTCACTATTAGGGCTTTCTCCTTCCTTTTGTCGTTTTGAAGCAACATTTCCCATAAGGTTCTTTTTAACTGGTGATGAGCGACGCTTGATTTCTTTTCTTTTCTTTTCCTGCTTTGTAACTCAGAAGCCCAATTTTAAATTATGCAATTTTTCACTTTAAAACTTTTTCACGTTTCTCTAATGATTTAAGTGTATCAATATTTCCTGCTTAGTTTCTAGCCTGAGGCTGAGTTGTGGAAAACATTACAATTTCCTGCAGGAGTTCTATTTGATGATGTAGTTCATACAATTGGAAAAAATCATTTGTAACCCTATTTCCATAAACCCGTTTTTGACATTGGGGAATTATATCCAGACATCTTTCCTAGCGAGGCTACGCTAAAGGCAATACGCTGTTTTACTGGTTCTTTCTCCTGAGCCTCTTAGAGTTCATGGACCACCTGAATTGGAATCACCCTTAGATCTTTGTTAAAAATGAAGATCCCGGCATCTCATACACAAGACTCTAATTTAGTAGGGCTGAGATGGAACGCGGGCTTTCCATTTTTTAACAAGCATCTTCAGGAGTTTCTTCTGGATACCTGCAGTAAATATGAGACGCATTGGAAATAAAGTTTCCCCATACATGTAATGTGTACTCATAGACAAAATAAAGTGGAAAAATGAGGTAATAATTTGACTATTTTTTGATGAAAATCCTTAGTATATAGGCACATCTTCTTAGATGATCCTGCAACTCATTTTGTTACAAAATTGCAACTCTCACAGCCTCATTTTTTTCCCCCTGTGTGGCCATAGTAATGAATTACGAGCTCACCAAATCAGTCAAATAGTTGTTCACATTTTGGAGGTTTTTAAAATATAACTTATAAATTCTTTGATATCTCTCCCTTCAAAAGAGGCAACCTAATAACTCCCTTCTCATGAATGTGGGCTGCTACCGAGAGAGAGAGAAGAGACAGAGGGAGGGAGGGAGAGAGAGAGAGAGAGAGAGAGAAGATCTTGTGAAATTAATTACCTTTTACCTTTGTTCACTCCCACTTATTTATTTATTGGTCTTTAACATTGTTTGTTATTATTTCTTTGTTATTGCTAAATATTTACTGTTGGTTTTTTGTTTATTTATTTTGAGACAGATGTTGGCCATAAGTGTTGGACTTAGCTGCCAGCTTGCCATGTCTAAGATTGACCAGATGGCTCTGGCCAGCCAGTGTACTGTTCAGGTCCAGCAGAGGTGGGATCTTTTGCTAACAGCTGGCACCAGCTAGTCAATTAGGCAAATGAGCCACCTTTAAAGTGGATCCCTAAGCCCTAGACAAATCTTCAGAAGACTCCAGCCCTGGTTGACACCTTGGCTGCAACCTTATGAAAGACACTGAGCTGGAACTGCCCAGCAAAACTGTGCCTGAATATCTAACATGCAGAAACTTTAAGAGCTTAAAGTTTAATATTGGTTAAGCCACTAAGTTTTGGATATTTAGCAGCAATCAGAAAACACACTTAGTTATATTCCATCCTAATATTTTTATTATTCCATTTTATGAGAAATTATTTAAAATAGTTACATATCCAATAGTCTAACAATTCATCTTGAAGATTTAAAATACTGTGGTCCATAGGCCTGTGTTCATTTACGTTACCTTCATCAAAACCTCTTTGTTTTTTCTGTCGACGAAATTGCTATGCTTTCTAAATACTACAGTATTGAAAAAGACATTTTAACAATCATATTACTCAATGAGATTAAATGGAAAATTTAGAGTTTTTCCTATGTATGATCTATTGTTTCATTCAACAAATGTTTACAGACACCTACTAAGTGCTACTCATTCTTCTAGGAACTTGGGATACATCAGGCAACAAAAGAGATAAAATCCTTGTTCCCACGGAACTTATATTTCAGTTAGACCAGTGTGGATTTATGCTTTTTTATTTTTTAAATGGACTTAAGTTAAGAAAATAGAATTACAGAATGTTTGAAAATGAATGAAAGAAACCTATACAATATCACAGCAAATATGTGCTGAGGACATACCATGTGTACATAGAACTATGTGTACAGCATAGGCCCTGCCTTCATGTAACCTATCATGTAGTTTCCACATGAATGCCTTTTTATGAACTCAATTTTTTAAAAAGATCTTTGAAAAAATCAAAGTTGCATCAGTTAGACCTGTGTATCAAAATGATAATGATAAATTAAGATTGTAATTTATCTATCACTCATCTCTTGACTATTCATATGATGCAATAAGACTGTTTGAGCTCCTTAGACTATTTTGTCATCCTATCACTTTTTAATGCCAGCTCTCTCCCATAGGAACATTCTACCCAGAGCCCTTGTTATCTTTGCGTTCCATTTAGGAAAGAGTGATAATGTCATAAGGCACGTGGGGTTTTGTTTTGGTTTTGCTTTTTTTTTTTTAACTGCTCCTTGACATACCAATACTGTAACATCAGAAAGACATCTATTTTTTTCTAAGCTGAGGATGATACTGCCTACTATTTTTATAGCATTTATATTATAATTGTGTATTTCTGGATTTACCAGTGTCCTAGAAAATACATTTTAAACATAAAATGATGACTAAAAACTTACATTATAAATAAACCACATTTGAAATGAAGTTAACTTTACAATGGAAATGTAGCAAGGTGTAGCTTTTAGCAAGAACAGCTTTTAATACATTTTTTTTAATTCATAATTTTTTTCTAGGTTTTCATAGACCTTTAGAAGTGACTAACTTTTGAGATCGTTAATTTGGTTTAGATTCATCAGTTTACAGATAAATAATCAGAGTCCAAGGAATTTTAGCCAAAAAGCTATCAGCAGAAAAGCAAGAAAAACCTCAGCCTATGACTCCCAGTCTTTTATTTGGCCTTTTGTTTTTTAAATGGTATTTTGTCACACCATGGTCTCATCTCATTATTATGTATAAAAAGAAGCAGGCAAATATTCATTTCAGAAGTGCTTAATTTTTCATTTTGTAGAAAGCGACTTCAAAATTTAATGTCTTATGTTTGTAATTACCAGTTAGACCAATGTGGATTTACACTTTTTTATTTTTTAAATGGCCTTAAGTTAAGAAAATAGAATTACAGAATTTTTTGAAAATAAATGAAAAAAATATATACAATATCACAGCACCAAAACACAATTGCTGTTAATTTTATATTTTTACATTCTAGTTTTTAATGTAGTTGTAATAATAGTAAGCATGCAATTATATACGTGTGCTGTGTGTGTTTACTTGATATTTTATAAGATGCCCAAATTGGAGTATTGCAAACACCATTGCAAGCAATACCTTGTATATTGAGCTTTATCTGTCTATCTATAGCTATTTTTATTTCACCCACGTTAATTTTAGGGGATCATTAATAAGCTAAAAGATTTGGGTATCTATGCCCTTGATATACATTTTTACGTTACTTCCCCCAAAAGCCATGGTACAAATTATCCATGCTATTAACAAGAGAATCACACTGAAAACAGATCAACTTTTTCCTTTTTAACTCATCATTGTTTCTCCATCACCTAGTCCAGGGCTGGCACAGAATAAACACCTAAAAATGATTTGCTGAGTGGATAAATAAATATAAAGCTACTAGTTTCTGTTCCAATCTATTGTTTTTCTATTGATTTGGATATTAACATTTAAAAATATTTTTGGTTTAATGGGCTGAAGTATGTTATCTCATTGTTTTAAATTGCATATTGTTGAACCAGATTATAATGTGTAATTTCTATATATTTGGTGGTTAGTTTCATTTTCCTTTTTAAAAATTAATTCATCTCTCTTTGTCCATTTACCTATCAATGCTTTTCATTTTCAACTGTTATAACCATTTTACATAATGAAGACACTATTTCATATTTCCAGTACCATTTGCATCTTTTCTCCTCTTTGTTATGCTTCATTTTTAACCTAGGTAAAAATATTAGGCAGCTAAGTCTGATTGTATTTCCTATTGTGACTTATTCCATTGCTTCTAAATTTAAAATATTTGGAATTTTTGTATTTTTAGTAGAGACGGGGTTTCGCCATGTTGGCCAGTTTAGTCTTGAACTCCTGACCTCAGGTGATCCACCCGCCTCGGCCTCCCAAAGTGCTGGGATTACGGGCGTGAGCCACAGCGCCCTGCCAGTAATAGGCAGTTTAACTGAGGTAATATGATATCTCATTGTAGTTTTGATTTGCATTTCCCTAATGATTAGTGATGTTGAGGTTCTTTTTTATATATATTTTTTGGCCATTTAAATCTTCTTTTGAGAAATGTATATCTTTTGCTCATTTTAAAATTGGATTTTTTTTTTTGCTGTTGAGTTGTTTGAGTCCCTTATATATTAATGTTATTAATCCCCTATTAAATGAATAGTATACAAATATTTCCTCACATTCTGTAGGTTGTATCTTCATGTTGTTGATTTTTTCATTTGCTGTGCAGAAGCTTTTTAGCTTGATATAATTCCACTTTCAATTTTTGCTTTGGTTATCTGAGTTTATGAGGTCTTACTCAAGAAATCTTTGCTCACCTAATGTCCTGGAGCACTTCTCCAATGTTTTCTTCTGGTAGTTTCATAGCTTAGGTCTTACAATTAAATGTGTAATCCATTTTGATATCATTTTTGTATATGGTGAAAGATAGGGGTCTACACTTCTCAAAAGAAGCCATTTATGTGGCCAAGAAATACATGAAAAGAAGCGCATCATCACTGGTCATTAGAGAAATGCAAATCAAAACCACAATGAGATACCATCTCATGCCAGTTAAAATGGTGATTATTAAAAAGTCAGGAAACAACAGATGCTGGCGAGGCTGTGGAGAAATAGGAACGCTTTTACACAGTTGGTGGGAGTGTAAATTAGTTCAACCATTGTGGAAGACAGTGTGGCAATTCCTCAACGATCTAGAACTAGAAATACCATTTGATCCGGCAAACCCATTACTGGGTATATACCCAAAGAATTACAAATCATTCTATTACAAAGACACATGCACACAAATGTTTATTGCAGCACTGTTCACAATAGCAAAGACTTAGAACCAAGTATATACTGGGTATATACTCAAAGGATTATAAATCATTTTATTATAAAGATACATGTACACATATGTTTATTGCAGCACTATTTACATTAGGAAAGACTTGGAACCAACCCAAATGCCCATCAATGATAGACTGGATTAAGAAAATGTGGCACATATACACCATAGAATACTATGCAGCCATAACAAAGAATGAGTTCATGTCCTTTGCAGGGACATGGATGAAGCTGGAAGCCATCATTCTCAGCAAACTAATGCAGAATCAGAAAACCGGATACCACATGTTCTCACTCATAAGTGGGAGTTGAACAGTGAGAGAACATGTACACAGGAAGGGGAACATCACACACTGGGACCTGTCGTGGGGTAAAGGGAAAGGGGAGGGAGAGCATTAGGACAAATATCTAATGCATGCAAGGCTTAAAACCTAGATGATGGGTTGACAGGTGCAGCAAAACACCATGGCACATGTATACCTATGTAACAAACCTGCATATTCTGCACATGTATCCCAGAACTTAAAGTAAAAAAAAAAAAAAAAAAAAAGATAGGGGTCTAGTTTCATTCTTCTACTTATGGATATTCCATTTTCTGAGCACTATTATTTATTGGAGGCACTGTCTTTTCCCCAATGCATGTCCTTGTTGCCATTTTTTAATGAATTGGCTACAAATGTGTGTGGATTTATTCCTGTTCATTGGTCTATATATCTGTTTTTATGCCCAGTATTATGCTGTTTTGGTTACTATGATACGTCTTTATGTCTTTTAAACTAGAAAGTCAGCTTCTTCCTCTACCACTCCCCTTCCCCAGTGCCTTCCTCTCCCCATCTCTGTCCTACCATTATCATTTGTTGAAGAAAGAGAGTTCTTTGCTCTCTAGGGTTTTCTGCAATTTTCTGATTGACTTTCAAAATTTGTTCATGATCTGTTGCTTTCCAAATCTAATACATATTGGAATATGGTCCTATCTTTCTGAAAGTATAAACTATTAAAAATTGAGTAAGAAATTTTTAAAGGTAGAAGTATCCTTAAAGGTTATGTAGCCCACTTTTTAAGTTCTTTCATGTGCTCCTCATGTTTTTGAGCCATCTCAACATTTTGGTTTTTGTTTTGCAAATTTCCACTCATTTATCTACACTCATCGTAAAGATCACTAAACATTACGGAAGCTTAGGTAGAGTGAAGTTATGTACCATTCCATTCCCCAAACCTGTTTTAAATGAAGGGATATTTTATCAAGTAAATATGTTTAAACAAACTCCCCATGTGGGACACTGAATGACATTTGAATGTAGTTTGGAAAGCAATGCTATGACAAGTATAAGAAGCCAATCTGAAAAGACTACATACTGTATGATTCCAACTAGATAACACTCTAGAAAAGGCAAAACTATGGAGACAGGGAAAAGATCAGTGGTTTCCAAGGGTTGCAGTGGGGGAAACAGAGGAAGGCTGAATGGATGGAACACGGAGGATTTTTCCACATTTAGAGTCATTTCCTTGAGCTGCTCTCCTAGAAATAGGATTGCTATATATAAAAGGATATGAGTACTTTACATTTGTATATTTTTCCAAATTTTTACCAATTTAAAAATGTCACCAACCATATACAGTTATATTTTTCTTTCACTATCAAAAGTTATTATTTTGTTTACACTACTCATAATTATTGTCTTAATTTTTGTTTCTTTGAGTGCAAATGAAATTGAACTGCTTTCATATATTTGTTAAAAAACTGTATTTTCTATTTTATAAATTGACTTTTTAAGTTACTTTCGTTAATTATCCATTTATTTGTTTTAGTATTTTTAGTTATTATCAATATGGATTCAAATAAAATATTTAACCTCTTGATTTTATATTTGTTTTAAATATATTTTTGATATTTTGCTTGCCTTCTAATTTTATAGTATTAATGTACATATGTTGTAATAGCTATGTAGGCAAATTTGCAGGACATAACCTTTGTGATTTCTTTCTATCCCTTCTAAGGTTAGTAAATTGTTTCTTTCCCTGAGTTGAAAATAATTCAAATTCTTTTCCTTAGTTATTTTTAATAGTTCACTTTTTAATGGAGCTTGAATTTTTAAAATGGTTTGCTGACTATTTTTACAGCAATTTTAGGTTTACAACAGAGATTTTTTCTATACCCCCTACCCCTACAACCTCTCTCTGGTTACCAACATTCCCCACCAAAGTGGTACATTTTACAACTGATGAAGATACATTGACACATCATTATCATCCAAAGTCCATAGCTAACATTAAGGTTACTCTTGGTGGTGTACATCCCGTGGGTTTGGACAAATGTATAATGACATGTATCCATTGCTAGAGTAGCATACAGATTAGTTTCACTGCCCTAAAAATCCTCTGTGCCCCACCTATTCATCCTTCCTCTGTTTCCCCCATTGCAACCTGTGGCAACCACTGATCTTTTCATGGTCTCCACAGTTCTGCCTTTTCCAGAATGTCATATAGTTGGAATCATATAGTATGTAGTCTTATCAGATTGGCTTCTCTTACTTATAAATATACATTTACATTTCCTTAGTGTTTTTTCATAATTTGAAAGCTCATTCTTGATAGCTAATTTCCTTTTAGTGTTGAATAATATTCTGTTTTCTGGATATATCACAGTTTTTTTATCCATTCACCTGCTAAAGGATATCTTGGTTACTTTAAAGTTTTGTCAATTTGAAATAAAGCTGCTATAAACATCTGTGTGTAGGTTTTTGTGTAAACATATTTACACAAAAATACTCTTTATGATATATATAGTCCTCTTTTGACTATATATACCATAAAGTGTGACTGCCAGATTGTATGGTAAATACCACTCTGAGTTGCTTCTATATACAGGGAGGACCTGGAGAAAGTAGAAAAACCAGAAAAATTAAATAACATCCTCTGAGAAGCAGAGAGAACTTTCACCACTAGAAAGAACTTGAGAAAACGAGTAGTTACAGCCAGTAAAAAGTGGAGGAGCAATTCTCACTGTTTACAGACTTACATATACAGCCCTTGGAGGGTCCAGTGAAATCATTGTGTTGATTGTGAAAACAAATTACTGTCCTGGAAACTAGGAATTCTGATACTCATGATAGAAGCCTGCCTGCTCAATACCTTCCTGGAAAAGCGGTTGGAAGAGGTATTATTTGAAGGTGGACACACACACACACACACACATAATTAAAAGTTACATACATATGTATATGTAATAATTTACATATATATGCATTTATAGATGTGATAATTTACATATATATGTAATTTTATACATATATGTAGCTTTATACATATAGACATATATGTAACATATATATTTTTTTCATTAAGGAGAATACGGCTAGCAAGCCTAACAAAGAGGCCTTGAATCCCATCCTTCTCCTCATCCTTCTTGGGAGTTGAGACAAGCGCAGTGACTCAGACTAAAGGAATAAGAGGCCTTTCCTCACAACTTCTGACCTTCATTTCCACTGCACACTGGGTGCTCAGGCCTGGACTTTCTCTCATGCACCTGAGAACTTTTTACATGCCCCATGTGGACCCAGGTCAAGAAAGGTCTTCTCTAGGCAGTGCCTGGAAGAGGACTGGGAAAAACAAACAGAAAAACTGCTATGAAGCCATCATGTGAGTGCTCATGGGCAGTGTGATTGTTTATGTGAGTTACAGGCATTTATTAGCAATCATACAGCTCCTTGGGAACTTAGCACGTGGGCAACAAGCATTGATCTGAATGGCTCTGACAGATGTAACATCTCCAGTCAAGGGCACAGGAAAGTACAACTCAGGTTTATTTTATTTTATTTTGCTCATTAAAACTTGTTAGACTTAAGTGTATAACAAATAAATAAATAACCTGAATAAATAAATGCCATCTGCTTAAAATATTGCTTTTATTTCATTTAATGAGACATAAGTAGGAGAAAAGTCAATATAAAAATGGAATTCATTGAAATTTAAAATCTTGGTGTATAATATTAATTGGCATTTGGGCTGCTTTTCTCTTCATACTTTAGGAGTAAACGGAATGAGTGTGTGTGTGAGTGTGTGTGTGAGTGTGTGTGTGTGTGTGTATGTATCTTTTTTGAGAGGGATTACTGTTTTTATCTCACTCTCACAGTGTCTATAGCTAAGATGTTGATTGCTTGCTTTTTGCTTTTTCTTAATTTGCATAGGCACAAATGTGGTCCATACATTATCCACACTATGTCTAGAGCAGTACAACAGCCACTTCTGCTGATTTCGGTATCTCTCGCCTTCAATTGAGACTTTCTGAAGCAACAAGAATCCTTCAATATAAATTGGACAGCAAAGCTCCTCTTCTGAGAAGGGAAATGACTACTGGCTAAAGTCTAATTAGAATTCTAAATTACAGGCTTCAGAATTCTTAATCACGGGGATTTTCTCTGCTTAGTTGATCTCATTTTTTTGTAACATTTAAAGTCAAACACTGTGCTCCCTAAAAGCAAATTTATTCACTCTCACCCACACAAAACTCAGCAGCCTCCACCTCGGATCTTACTCTCCCATCATTTCACAGCTGAATGCTGGCTCGTTGCTCTCTGCAAATCATAACACTCTGCTCTCAGAACTTTATTTATAACTCATGCTCACCGTGATGATTTCTCTGACTATAGATAGGGTGATCAGGAGATTTATCATCCAAACTGGGACACTTTTAAGAGTAATAAAAGTGCTATTAATAGTTATACTAGGAAAAGGCAAAATTCACAACTGTCCCTGGCAAACCAAGATAAATGTTCACTGTGACTACAACCGTAATTATTCCATAAACCCTAAACATCATAAACACACATAAACAAATACAAATATATACAAATATTCTCTCTCCTCCCTCCCCACATATATTTCCGCCAGTTACTCACTAAAACATTGATTTTGCTGAAGATCCAAGGAAAACATTATTTCAAAATTTAAATGTATGTCTTTCCAACTACCCCCTTTGGTGATCATTGAATTCTACTGTGCTCATTACCTTTTGGATGAGCCCATCACTTCCTTGTTTATTCATAACTGAAAGGGTTTGGAGGAATGAAGGACTTGTGGAAAGCTCTGGTAAAGGTGAAAAGTCTTTTTATTATGCTGAAGACCTAGAGGTCAATAGGACAGGACTGACCAACAAGAGTAATGATCAGTCTGATTGGCCAGGGAAAGGCCATAAAATAGTGTGATTCTAGGAAAGCAAGTTATTAAGTCCAGAAAAATCAAGTAAGGAGAAGGGAATACAGCTCTAGGCTGTTCTATATGGCTCTGCAAGACTGCAGATTCTATTAGTACCAGCATCGTTAAGCGGTGCACACTAATGCAAGGCTGTAGCATGCTTTCTATTTATACTTTAAGATGTGTATGACTGTCTTTTCAACTCTTAGTCCTATGATGAAGTAACCCTGTGGCTTGCTTGTGGGTTCACCCTCATGAGCTAGTTCAGCAATGATTACATTGTCTAACATGAAAGGCCTCTCATGCTTTAACCAGAAAGTTTGCTAGAGATTTTCTAAATTTAGAAATGAATTCACAATATTTACTCATGTGTTATTTAAATGTCTTGCAAACATTCAGCTGAATATTTTTGGGTTTTAGTAGGATAAATAAATGGCTTATCGTACATCAAGGAAAACCTTCTGTGGTTGGAAAATAAGCTGATTTACAATCATTCACAAATAAAAATGGACATTGTTTTTAAAATTGTTTTAAAGTCATTTAAAAATTTTAACTTTTTTTACAATTGGTGCAAAGGGAGAAAGACTGGGTGGACTTACTATAGTTTTTGTTGTTAATGTGTCAATATAGGAGCAGTTTCCTTTTCATTCTTGTTTTCTCTTTTTATCAAACATATATATCTCTGGTGGAAGATACCATCTAAAATCTTAAACTACTCATTACTAACAAAATGGCCTTGGAACTTGGAGTAAGAAGAGAGTTTGGATAAGTAATTTAGATAACTCAATTCTTTTCTACCTTTTGTTTTCAAATTAATTTTTGTTATTCCTTTGTTAAAAGTTTTCTCTATTCCATTCATGACTCTTATCCAAATAAATTTCTAGCCTAAATATTAGGTCACTTTTGAATGCCATATCCTTTGGTGTGTGTGTACACATACACACACCACACACACACACGTATGTATGATGTATGTACATATAATTATGACAGTTTCCTGTACTTAATTTTGTGTCATTTCATAGAATGTATGTTTCTAGAGAACAGCAATGGCATTATCTTTTTCTCTTTCCTTGGTAACCCCCAAATGTTTCCAAAAATCATGGTCATGTGGCCATGTCTCAATATGTGTTCAAGAAAGAGTTGTTTAGTAAATAACCACTTTGTTTGTTTAAAGAAATGTATTCAACTTTGCCTACCATAAAAAAGTAAGGTACAGAGTTTTTCTTGTTATTCTTTGTGTGTTTTTTAATAATCTTGAATAATATCAAATAAAAAGTAAGAACTATCTCTCTATATCTCTGTACTCTGAACTAGTTCTACATATATTTAAATATTAGCAAGGGATGAAATATTAGAGAATTTGTTCTAGAATCATAGAGATAATATAGGGGTTAAAAATAAGATCGACATAACAAAGCAACACTTAGCTTATTCTTGTCTGTATGTGATGGGAAGCTATCTGCTATAAACTCTCTTGCTGTCAAAGCAGGGTAGGGGTGAAGAGAGAATATTCCTTGCTTCCCTGAAGGCACAGGAGAGGTGAGTTTGTTTTCTAGTTGGTTCTCTGCTCATGTACGTTCTGGAACAGAGCTGGCAATCAACACTGATAGATACAAGGAAGTAACTGGTCTCAGGTCCAATTTGCAAGGTATTTGGCCTAAGAAAGATTACTAATCTAAAAGTGTAGTTCATTACTCCTTATTAATAACAAAAAAATACAGAAAAATATCTTTTACAATATTCTAGATTTAATATACATATAAGGAAGAGTCTTTGGAGATAGAGCAACGAGTAAATTTCTTTGGAGGCCTTAAAAACTTTTTCAAAATTTTCTACTGGTGTGACTAAAGGACAATTTTGCCTGGAGACAGGGGTAGTTTCATGATGATATTTAACTCCCTTTAACCACGCACTTCTGTGAATCTCTCAAATGGTTGAGTATATTATGCATAAACGCAGTATGATACTTTCCATTTTGTACATATATGTGTAGATTCATGCATTAGAAACACTTTAAAATCCGCATTATGCTTTTCTTCCTAAATATCCTGTTTCTTTAAAGTAACAAAAGACTGGTAAGATGAAGGTGAAATTGCCCAAATCCAAAATTAGGTGAAGTTTATTATGCAAAGGTATACAAAAGACTTAGAAAAACATAATGACTGAAATTGATTTATGATTTTCTAAAAATTGTAAATGAATATATCTATACCTTTAATATGTCTGGAGACTGATAAACACAGCTGTCTGTAATGAGAAAGATTACATCATTTTACTCTAAATAACCCTTCTAATGAGAAATCAGGATTAAGTTAAATCTGGGGAAGAAATTTGTATTTGCCTTGAGAATTTCAAGCTGATCTCCCCTGGGGAGAATGGTAGAGCATTAAGACATTTTAACTCAAAATGAGGTTATGGGATTGTAAATTGCTGACAGATATTTAGTAAATGATTTAGTATTTGTGTTTACATTCTAGCTTAGAAAAGATTTTGACATTTTCGGAAAACTGAAGACATGTCTTCAAAACACATTTAGCTAATCCAAGTGAAGTGTCCAAAGAATGAGAGAAGAATGAGCAATTAAATTTATATATTTGAATTATGCATTAAAATTTAAAATAAACATTTACTGTGTGAGCAAGCCTCAGTCTTTAGTATTTTAGTGCCATGCAATTAATTTATTAGTATCAATTAAGGAAGTAGTGGTAATATCCTTTAGCAAATGTTAGAATTCACAATATCAGGCATATTAAAAATACTTCTATACCTCTCCTCATTTGTAGAGGAGACCACCATTATACAAAATCCAGGAGGATTCTCTTTCAGGTGATTTAGCATGCATTCTTCCTGAAAACATTCAGAAATTGAGGAATATGTATGTAAGGTATTGTGTTTATTGTACACCCAGCGGGAGTGAGCAGAGTAGCCCATGTCCAGCTAACTCTACAAAAAGGTAGCTCTCTGGGGAAGATGGATAAGACTGAAATTGATAACACAACTTACTCCATTTTTCCTCTTGAAACTTTTATTTTCATTGTGACTCCTACCATCATACACAGTCCCTTTCTCTTCTTTGTGATAAACTCACACAGCTTGCAAAAAGTGATTCAGGCTTCATTAGAGAAATGCCACCCAAAGGGTCTCTTTCAAAAGCTTTGTGTTTTTCAGCTGGAGACAAGACTGAATGCATCATGGTTTCTATGGCCTCACCATCTGTAGCCCAAGATAGACGCCACTGTCATTACAGATATTGCAGGAAAATGTGCTAGTTTTTTACTGAGCTGCCTTGTGGACCACTGTCACTAGGGAATATCACAGCCTGGTTTATGGGAGGCTGTCCTATTTTATATGCAGGTACATCATAAAAAGCTTTATGCTTGGGAGCCTAGCTAGAAATACAGTGCTTTCCACCCAGCCAAGATTTGCCTTTTTATTTCTTCTATAGGAAAAAGTAGCTCACCATTTACCTTTTTATGTCCATTTCTAATTCAAAAATATCTTTTTCTCTCAGATTTCTAAATCTGAAACCCTCTCTGGGTTTGTGTCCTTCCCCTTTGCTTCTTCACATACATTTTCTTCTGCCCAAAAACCTGTGCAATTAACTTCTGTCACCTTAAAAGCCTTTCTTACAGCACATTGCTCCAGCTGTTGAAGCATATGTAATTACATCCCACCCTACCTGTCCTGGGGCATGCTAGTTTCATACAATTTTCATATCACTCTTTTTCATTATTCAGACAGAGTGAAATTTTAAGGACAGTGTGATTAGGCTGAAATTGGAACTATTCAAGGTTTGGCATTGTGTGAAAAAGCAGGCTCTTTCCTTCCTTACACCGAACTAAAAAGCTATTGTTAAAAAAAATGGTTCAATCAGCTTGGCACACGCACTGGTCACATATTCAGGATCATCACTGCTAGCCCTTTTCATGGACCCATATTAAGGTATATTAGTATTTTCATGGAGCTTAATCTAGAGGAAATGGTGTTAATGATGAAAGAATATTATAGATTTATATAGATTCTGTCTGTAGATTTTTGTCAATGAGAACCAAGGAAGACACTTGGAAGTAATGTGAATAATACAGGCATTTATGCAAATTGTTCCATTGAAGTGCTTAAAGAATATTGAACATCATTTAAAAAATCATTGTGCAAAGAGAGAAAAAGGATTAAAAAGCTTAAATAGTTGTTCTCTCTTTACATTACATCTAAACAAAAGCCTATAAAGCAGACATCACCATGGAAAATAAATTCAATCTACTTTAAATTAATAACTATTTCCTTAACTTCTTAATATGCAAACCCCATAATTCCTTAAGATATATAGTGGTTCACTGTAATCAATAAACATCTTATATCTGATTTCCTCAAGAGTAAATTGGGCTGCTAGAAACATAAAATTTATAAAATCTCTATGATTTTGACAATTCCATTTATTGCTCCCTGATTGTAAATAGAATTGAAAAGTCAGTCTAATACTCTGACATGTCTCTCATATGCAAGTCTATAAACACTTTTAATTTGTCACACTATCTTATTGTTCTTATCAAATTATTAAGTCCATTAGTGTGTCACATCTAGTTATCAGAGGAATTAAAAGTGTGTTGAACTTTCCCAGGGACAGAATACAAGCCGTAAAGCATAAGAAAAGCCAGGCATAGAAGAGGTGTGTAAATATGCATTTGTTATGATATGGTAAGATTGCACATGTGTGTGAGCAAATACAAATGATTTTTGGACTTCTCTGTGTTCTTCTACTATCATCTGCTATTTTTTTCTCCTTAATTAGAAAAAGTAGCAGAGGAATGACTACTTAAAATTCTACTTGCTAGTTAAAATTACAGAGTACATTTGAGTGCATGTCATTACAAGTTCCTTCTAAACAAAAGTTATAGTCATAAATAAAAAAAGTTCATTCGCCAGGACTAGAATTTTATGATCATGTAAATTTTAGTTCTTTTGCTTGATAGATATGTGAGTCTGTTTGAGAGTATAGATCCATGTGGCAAAAATTAAAACAAATTCCAAATTTTGTAAGGGGTTTGGGTCAAAAAGATCTGTTGTCTATTACTTGTAGGTATGTAAATTAGTACAACCAACTTGGAAAATAAATTGGTATTATCTATTCAAACTGAAGGTTTATATATTCTTGGACTGAGTAATTCCAATTCTCATACATTGCCTTAAAAAAAAACCTTCTTGTATGAGTGTACCAAGGGATGGCCTAGAAATGTTTATCATAACAGTGTAATAGAAAATCACTAGAAAATAACTACGAAGTCTACTGGCTAAAGAATATATAAATAAATATTGAGGCATATTTATATAATGGCATGTTACATGCCAGTGAAAACAAATTAATTACAGTAACATGAATCGACCTGCTTAAGTCACGAACTTCAATATTGAGCAAAAAAGCAAGTCTTAGAAAAATACGGATAATATTACTGTATTTTATTTACTTACAGATATAAAGCTAAACAAATCAAAGGTTATATATCACTTGGTGACACATATATATTTGGTAAAAGTACAAAGAAATGCAAGAGAATGATCTAGCCCCTGATTTAGGAGCAGTGATTACTTCTGAGGGAGATGGGAATGAAAAAGGAAATACAGAGACATTTGAAGGTAATGATAGTGTTTAATTTCCTAAGAAAGATAGTGGGCTCATGAATGCTAATTCTTACTCTTCAAATTACAGAGATACACTATGTAAGTATAAAAGCACACTTTTATTTATTAGATGTATTTTACAGTAAAAAAATAAAATAATTGAAAAATTACACTTAACTCTTTAAAGTTCAGTTCCAATATCTCATATCAGCTTATGAATTCTGCCTGGATTCTCTATAAATGCATGCTCTCTCTGAACATGTTTAACACTCTGGCAACTCTTCCTTAGATTGGCATTTACCATAATCTTCCAGTTCTTGTTACGATTTGAAAGACCGTAGTAGTCAATGGAAAGGGTGGTATTGGGATTACAGACAAGACAATCAGACTTTCTTGCCCTCTACACATACTGCCTTTGAAATGTTCTTTGGTTTTTTTGAAGTACTAATTTTCTGTACCAGTTTTATTATAAGAAATACTCTGACTGTGCCATATATGCAAGTCAAAATGAAGGGAAAAGTTTTGTAGGGGATGTAAAATTGATCGATGTGTTATGGAGTACACTTTTGATTTTTTTCTCTGAAGTTTAACAATATTCTACATTTCTATTAAATAAACTTGTTCAAATTAATGTGCTGTTCTTTTCACTTCTGCTCATTGGCATGATTTTTTTTTTCAGTTTAAAGATGTGGAACGCAAACATTTTGATTCTTTGCTGTAACAAATCACTCAACTTTTAAAAATTGGCACTTCCTAAAGCATCTCCATTTTCACACATTTTTTGAATATAACATTCTAACTATTGTCAGAATGGTGGGACTGCTATGAGATGGCTATATCTTCGATATGATGCAATAACTCTCCTGACAACCACTGTAGTGTGCAGGCTACTGGAGAATGATGGTAAGTGAGAGAAAGAGTCAGATCCCATGAAAGCTCCAAGGAAATCCAGCTAAAAACATTCCTCTATACCAGTTGCCGGACTCTTTGTGATGTGTTTTGTAGTTCAACTCATTTCCCTTTAGGACCTCAGTAGACACTAAATACATACTAATTTGTTAAAAATGTATTTGAAACAACTAATACCACTCAAAATACAGTATGAGTAAGTTACTGCCGTGGCTGTTCCTTCTGAGGAAAGACTGAATAAACAGTGAGAATTAAATTTTGAAAGCACACTTTACCAAAAAACATTTCAGTGCTTTTGGATGTGTGAGAGGAGCCAGTTACGGATATATTTAGCAGATAATTTGTTCTTACTAATGAGTTGTTCACTTATCCAGTTTGTAAACCATGATCATTTTTTATAACTATAATTTTCTGAGTGCTTATATGTCCCAGCACCATTCCAAGCACTTAATATGCTTTAAAATTTTTTTTTTTTGTTAAGACAGGGTGTCTCTCTGTCAACCGGGCTTGAATGCAATGGCGTGGTTGTAGTTCACTGCAGCTTCAAACTCCTGGGCTGAAGCAATCCTCCCGCCTAGGCATCTAGAGTAGCTAGGACTATAGGTGCACAACACCATGCCAGGCTAATCTACTTTTATTTTATTTTTTGTAGAATCAGGGTCTCTCTATGTTGCCCAGGCTGCTATCAAACGCCTAGCCTTAAGTGATTTTTCCTGCCTTGGCGCTGAGATTACAGGTATAATATGCATTATTTAATTAACTCACAAGCAATACTTTAAAGTAGGTATTATTAACCTCAATATATAGATGAGAAAACAGAGAAGTAGATAATTTAAATTGTTCTTCAGGGATTATACAACCAAAGTTTGGATTTTAACACAGATCTGTTGGACTTCACTGTTTATATTCTCTTTTTAATGGCTTTATTGAGGTATAATGGACATACAAAAAAAAACCCCAAAACCTACACATATATTTAATGCAATTTGATAGGATTGAAAATTATATTCTTAACTACCTTCACTATAGTATTCTTTTTAGCCTCCCGGAAATTTCCATGCTGTGATTTTTCCTGTTAAAATTAATCTTTTTCTTAAATCAAGTTTTTGAGAAGTCCAATCAATTAGTCTAAAGCAGAGTTCCCTTAACCAGAATTTTTTTCTTTTTTTTTGATATACAGTATCTAATCTCTTCCTGCTGATGTTTTTCCACATGTGTTATCAACATATCCTCTGCTGACCTACTTGGTTGCTATTCAGCATTCAGTCCTTGGTCCCTTTGTAATCTGACTTTAAACTCCATCTTTTTAAACTGAGAAAACACTGTGCAATGTAAAAATGAACTTGCTTTGAGAAAGAATAATTCATTTTAAGATAAAAACGATTGTTCTGTGTATTTCTTTATAATATTAAGGTGTCGATATTAATATTCCATGCCAATGAAAACTATCAGTGTAAAGTCACCAATTAACTTTCAGGTGTGAAGTCTGTTTCTCATTTTACTCAGCCTCTTTTGTGGGATATACCCACACTGACTACTTTTATTTATTTTTATTTTTATTTTATTTTATTTTATTTTGAGACATAGTCTCGCACTGTCGCCCAGGCTGGAGTGCAGTGGCGCATCTCGGCTCCCTGCAAGCTCCGCCTCCCAGGCTCGCGCCATTCTCCTGCCTCAGCCTCCCGAGTAGCTGGGACTACAGGCGCCTGCCACTGCGCCCAGCTAATTTTTTATATTTTTAGTAGAGGCGGGTTTTTCACCGTGTTGGCCAGGATGGTCTCAATCTCCTGACCTTGTGATCCGCCCATCTATATGTTATTCTTTGATCACCTTGCTCTGTCTGTCTGAAATGCCTTTGCCTCCACATCATCTGTTCTAACCCTATTTATTTTTCATTATGTTCCAATGTTTTCCCTGATTCCTCCTAAGAAAAGTTATTTTTTGTGAATCTATTATAACAGCATTTTTTTTCTGAAATAATTCTTTTTGTGTCTGCATTGATGCTGATTTTTGCCACCAAAAAGAAAGCTTCAAATTGTCAGAAATTATTTTACAGCCATTTTTGTTTTTCCACTGAGACTATCACAATAGATAGTACATGTAAATTTTCAACAAATATTTGCTAATTGAATCATGGTTTTATTATAGTATTTTGCCTATTATTAGTAACTTGACCAAAATAAAATATTTGCTGGAAAAAGAATAAAAGTGGGCACTAGTTGTTTGAGTGCTATTATCAGTGTAAGTATGCTTTTGTCTATCTAGCTCATGGCCATGAAAATGATACAGGAGCTAATCAAATAGCAATTTAGCTTCCCATCATTAAAAAAGTCTATGTACATCTTTAATGAAATAAAATCAATTGAAAATAATATCTTTCTTAGAGTGAAAATTTGTCACCAGCAATGTTTTATATAATCTTGAAAAAATATGCTATTTGATGCCATTTAGAATCAGGATAGGAGTATTTAAAATGCAAATTATAAAATTTAAAGGATTCTTTTTTTCTTGCCCACGTGTAACATTTTCTGTGAATATATTATTGATTTTTCCAAAATAAAAACAATAACATATAATGCAGTGCACTCTAAATTCATGGTTTAGAGTGTTTGGAGATCTGAGGATGTAGTTCCTCCATAGGAGCCTTGAAGTGAGTGTTGATGTTTCAATTAGTGCCAATTCACAGCCCACAAGAGCTGTGGAGAGCTACCATCTGGTGGCCTACTACACACAGAGAAGAGATGAATGTCTCATGGATATAACTAACTTCCTGACAGATAATTTCTCTGTGAATAAATCCTTAGAGCAATTCAAGTGTGTATTCATTTCAGCTTTTTATTGGAATAGATGAGACAGGTGAACAAATATCCATTAAGGAGTTACTGCCTTTCATGGAACTTATGATGACAAGAAGGCAATATAAGGTTCTCAATCATGCACAGAAGAATTGTGCAGCATGGTTTTAAGAGAGCCAGTAGCACATTTGGACAGAATAAATGTCTGTTGTTCTCTTAGGTTAATATTCCAAAAATGGAATTTAAAGCCCCAAACTGTGTGGATTTATTTTAAAGTTCAGCTATAAAGCTTCCCAAAGACATAACCCAGCCAACCAAGAAGGCTCTCTGCTAGGAATTTTGTGGCTCATGCTACTCAAGGATGAGTATGGAAATATGGTATTAGACAGCTTGCTGTCAGTTTCTAAAAATCATTACACCCACAGAAATTCCATTTGGCCCACCAAATTTGCACTTTCCCAACTCATATTTCCTAGCATCATTTCTGCTTTTCTGATTCACATTATGAGGCTAAAGCAAGTGCTTTCAAGAAAAGTAGAATCCATCTCCTCAAAAATATCAGTTTCTTTCAAAATTGAGTTATATGGGAAAGGAAATGAGTGGATGACTATATTTAATTAAATTTTCTCAGACTAAAGCCTGAATTCGATTAAGCCCACTGACTATTAAGGTTATCAGCACTTGGATTAGAATTATTTTCTATTTCTATGCTAAGCTTCAAAATAAGCAAGTGGACATAATGATCATTTACTGAGAACTGATTAAATAACAGATATTCTGCCAAATTGTTATATGCATTTCTCATCATGTTAAAAACCTACCATCTCTATTTTCTGATAAGAACTTGCCCAAAGTCACCAAGGGGGAAATAGCTGAGCCAAGGTTCAAATCCATTTCTATCTCAGATGTCTGTGCTTATAGACGTTATGATATTTTTCTTAAAGGTTTATATGTGTAAGCACTTATATATTGCATATGTCCAAAGATACTGCATCATCTTTCAGGTCCTCTCCATGCATTTAATTTATCCTGGTAAATACAGTGATCATAATTTAATCAGTGATATTTGACATTTTTGTATATATACATGAAACCATTCAGAACAAAAGTAGATTTGAATATAGGCTAGCCTCTTATACTAAAGATTATGCCATTTGTATTACAGTTATTTATACCTGTATATCCTATTTATATTTCATATGAATAAATATTATATTTCTATAGAGCTATGTAAATGCATGTAATGGTGTAAAAATTGATAGGTTCTTGCTCTGAAAACATTAATAACATAAAGAAACTCTGGAAACTATATTATAAATAGTATTCTCTTTGAAGTGTTTAGCTGGGCTGAAATTAACTATCACCTTGTTCTTATTGTGTGAGCAGCTATTATTAAAAATTATGATATATGCACCAGATGTATTGGAAGTCTTTTTGTATAAAATAGTACTGCTTTCTGAAAGATTCTATAACTTTGTTTTCCAAGAACACGTTTACTTCTATTAAAATAGAAGTGGCTCATGCCTGTAACCCCAGCACTTTGGGAGGCTGAGGCTGGCGGATCACCTGAGGTCAGGAGTTCAAGACCAGCCTGACCAACATGGTGAAACCCCGTCTATACTAAAAATACACAAAATTAGCTGGCGTGGTGGTGCATGCCTGTGATCCCAGCTCAGGAGGCTGAGGCAGGAGAATCACTTGAACCCGAGAGGCAGAGATTGCAGTGAGCCAAGATCACACCATTGTACTCCAGCCTGGGCAACAAGACTGATACTCTGTCTCAAAAAAAAAAAAATCTCTGCAAAGATTTTTCCAATACAAATAACAAGCTAATGTAAACATTTAATGTATATTTTTAACTCATAAAAACACATCAATTTAATGCATATGCCATATAGAAAATGTAATAATTCAATAAAGGACTAGATAATGTTTATTAAAAAGTAGGAATGACATCAACAAGATGGCAGATTGGAAGGATGCACACTTCCCTCATTAGATGCAACAATTCAACAGCAACACATGGATCATTTCCCTTTGTGAGAAATTCAGAGACTGGTGGAGAGGCTCTTGCATCCTGGCTGAGCAAGAAACTATCCACATCAAAACTAGTAAACCCTCCCATTGCAGAGTTCTATACAATTGGGAGAGAATCTCCAGCTCCCAGCTTATCTCTGAGAAGTAAAGAGTTTGTACCTCACATTTAGCACCCTTACATTCCTGGCTTTTCCCCAAAGTTCTGGCTTCTAACTAACTTGTCTCTGGGAGTTGATGAGGCTGACAATCAATTGTGTCCTGGGAGCTACAAAGAAAAAAGTGGCACTTTAAAATGGACATGTAAGGGTGGCTGGCAAGATGGCTGAATAGGAACAGCTCCAGTCTGCAGCTCCCAGAAAGATCAACATAGAAGGTGGGTGATTTCTGCATTTCCATCTGAGGTACCTAGTTCAACTTATTGGTACTAGTTGGACAGTGGGTCCAGCCCACAGAGAGTGAGCAGAAGCAGGATGTGGCATTGTCTCACCCAGGAAATGCAAGGGATTGGGGAATTCTCTCCCCTAGCCAAGGGAAGCCCTGAGGGACTGTGCTCTTAGGGATGGTGCACTCCAGCCCAGATACTACACTTTTCCCATGGTCACTGCAACCCACAGACCAGGAGATTCCCTCAGGTGCCTATGCCACCAGAACCCTGAGTTTCAAGCACAAAACTGGGCAGCCATTTGAGCAGACACCAAGCTAGCTGCAAGAGTTTATTTTTCATACCCCAGTGGCACCTGGAATGCCAGTGAGACAGAACCATTCACTCCCCTGGAAAGGGAGCTGAAGCCAGGGAGCCAAGTGGTCTATCTCAATGGATCCCACCCCCATGGAGCCCAGCAAGCTAAGATCCACTGGCTTTAAATTCTCACTGCCGGCAGAGCAGTCTGAAGTCAACCTGGGACTCTCGAGCTCGGTGGGGGAAGGGGCGTCCGCCATTACTGAGGCTTGAGTAGGTGATTTTCCCCTCACAGTGTAAGCAAAACCACTGGAAAGTTCAAACTGAGTGGAGCCCACCACAACACCGCAAAGCTACTGAAGCCAGACTGCCTCTCTAGATTCCTCGTCTCTGGGCAGGGCGTCTCTGAAAAAAAGGTAGCAGCCCCAGTCAGGGGCTTATAGATAAAACTCCCATCTTCCTGTTACCAAGCATCTTTGGGAAGGGGCAGCTGTGGGTGCAGATTCAGCAGACTTAAAATTTCCCAGCTGCCAGCTCTGAAGAGAGCAGCAGATCTCCCAGCACAGCACTGGAGCTCTGGTAAGGGACAGACGGCCTCCTCAAGTGGGTCCCTGACCCCCATGCCTCCTGACTGGGAGACACTTCCCAGCAAGGGTCAACAGACACCTCATACAGGAGAGCTCCAGCTGGTGTCTGGTGGGTGCCCCTCTGGGATGAAGCTTCCAGAGGAAGGAACAGGCAGCAATCTTTGCTGTTCTGCAGCCTCCACTGGTGATACCCAGGCAAACAGGGTCTAAGTGGACCTCTAGCAAACTCCAGCAGACCTGCAGCAGAGAGGCCTGACTGTTAGAAGGAAAAGTAACATACAGAAAGGAATAGCATCAACATCAACAAAAAGGACAGTCACTCAGAAACCACATCTAAATGTCACCAACATCAAAGACCAAAGGTAGATAAATCCACCAAGATGAGGAAAAAAACAAAAAGGCTGCAAATTCCAAAAACCAGAATGCCTCTTCTCTTGCAAAACTACTTTAAATTTCATATGGAACCAAAAAAGAGCCTGTATAGCCAAGACAATCCTAAGCAAAAAGAACAAAGCTGGAGGCATCATGCTACCTGACTTGAAGCTATACTACAAGGCTACAGTAACCATAACAGCATGGTACTGGTACCAAAACAGATATATAGACCAATGGAACAGAACAGAGGCCTCAGAAATAACACCACACATCTACAACCATCTGATCTTTGACAAACCTGACAAATCAAGCAATGGGGAAAGGATTCCCTATTTAATAAATGGTGCTGGAAAAACTGGCTAGCCATATGCAGAAAACTGAAACTGGACCCCTTCATTACTCCTTATACAAAAATTAACTCAAGATGGAATAAAGACTTAAATGTAAGACCTAAAATCATAAAAACCCTAGAAGAAAACCTAGGCAATACCATTCGGGATATAGGCATAGGCAAAGACTTCATGACTAAAACACCAAAAGCAATGGCAACAAAAGCCAACATTGACAAATGGGATCTAATTAAGCTAAAGAGCTTCTGCATAGCAAAATAAACTATCATCAGAGTGAACAGGCAACCTACAGAATGGGAGAAAATTTTTGCTCTCTATCCATCTGACAAAGGGCTAATATCAAGAATGTACAAGGAACTTAAACAAATTTACAAGAAAAAAATCAAATAACCCCATCAAAAAGGGGGTGAAGGATATGAACAGACACTTCTCAAAAGAAGACATTCATGTGGCCAACAAACATGAGAAAAGCTCACCATCACTGGTCATTAGAGAAATGCAAATCAAAACCACAATGAGATACCATCTCATGCCAGTTAGAATGGCTATCATTAAAAAGTCAGGAAGCAACAGATGTTGGAGAGTGATGGGAGTGTACATTAGTTCAACCATTGTGGAAGGCAGTGTGGCAATTCCTCAAAGATCTAGAAGCAGAAATAACATTTGACCCAGCAATCTCATTACCGGGTATATCCCCAAAGGATTATAAATCATTCTACTATAAAGAACCATGCACATGTATGTTTATTGCAGGACTGCTCACAATAGCAAAGACTTGGAACCAACCCAAATGCCCATCAGTGACAGACTGGATAAAGAAAAAGTGTCACATATACACCATGGAATACTATGCAGCCATAAAAAAGGATGATTTCATGTTCTTTGCAGGGACATGGAAAAGGCTGGAAACCATCATTTTCAGCAAACTAACAGAGGAACAGGAAACCAAACACTGCATGTTCTCACTCATAAATGGGAGTTGAACAAAGAGAACTCATGGACACAGGGAGGGGAACATCACACACCGGAGCCTGTTGGGGGCTGGGGCTAGGCGAGGGCTGGCATTAGGAAAAATACCTAATGTAGATGACAGGTTGTTGGGTGCTGCAAACCACCATGGCACGTGTATACCTATGTAACAAACCTGTATGTTCTGCACATGTATCCCAGAATTTAAAGTATGGTAATAAATAAATAAATACAAATAAATAAAATGGACATGTAGTGCTTCCCACAGCTCCTTCCCTGGCTCACTCCAGTGATAAAACCAAGCTTTCAGCTTCTCCCTGGAAAGAGTTGGACTACACAGTAAGCTCCCCAACCCTTAATTTCTGTGGCCACGACTTGAAGGACTGGATAATAACTCTTCTGTTTCTGATTATTGACAGGGCCCAACATTTTCTGATTCCCTGTGGTCTACAGAGAGCAAAGAAATGGTTCAATAGATAATACATTTTTTATGAGTGTGTGGTCATTTGCTACATTTCTCTCTCTATATCTCTGGCTTAGTGTAGAACGAGTAGGTGATAAACTCCATCTTTCAGCCTCTCCATGAGGATAAAAGGAATTGGTCCACACATCTCATGCCCCAAATTTTCCAGCTGTTACTTGAGAAACTGGTTTTCTTCTCACATGTTTAGGCAATGATGGTGCATGGTATACTATAGACTTCTGGGAACTGCTAAGAACAAAGATGTAGCCTAGAAGAACACAAAGTTTGAGAGACACCCAGAATTTCTAGCCAGGCTGACTGGTAAAAGTCTATGCAAATTTATATATAAGGCCAGTTGTTGAAGACTGGGATAGGTAGCTGCTTAATCTAATGCATAGACACCAACAGAGAGAGTCAAAGAAAAGGAAGAAATTTGGATATATATTTTAAATAAAGGAACAAGGTAGATCTATAAAAACCAACACCAATGAAATGGAAATATGTAATTTATTAGATGGAAAAACAAAAGTAATTTTCAAAAAGATGCTCACTAAGGTCAGAAGAGCAATGCATCAAGGAAGTGAGCATTTCAATTTAAAGAAAATATTTTTTAAAGGGCTAACAGAAATTAAAGAGTTGAATAGTATAATAACTAAAAAATTCACTAGAGATGTTTGACAGCAGACTACATCAAGCTGAAGAAAATATCAGTGAACTTGAAGACAGGTTATTAGAAATTGTCCAGTCACAGGAACAAAAAGAAAAGAACAGAAAGGGCTGAAGATAGCTTGAGGAATTTATAAGACACCATCAAACTGACCAATATTGTATTAGTCTGTTTTCACACTGCTACAAAGAAGTACCTGAGACTGGGTAATTTATAAAGGAAAGAGGTTTAATTGAATCACTGTTCTGCATGGCTGGGGAGGTTTCAGGAAACTTACAATCATGGCAGAATGGGAAGCAGGCATGTCTTACATGACAACAGGTAAGAGAGAAGAGTGTGTGAGGGAGGAACTGTGAAACACTTATAGAAATATCAGATCTCATGATAACTCATTCACTATGATGAGAACAGCATGGGGAAAAGCACCCCCATGATCCAATCACCTCCCTCCCTGGACAGGTGGGGATTACAAGTCCCTTTCTTGACACTTGGGGATTACAATTTGAGATGAGATTTGGGTAGGGACACAGAGCCAAAACATATCAAATATACATATTATGAAAGTCTGAGAAAGAGAAGAGAGAGAGTAAGGAGAAGAAAGCTTATTTAAAGATATAATGGCTGAAAACTTTTCAAATCTGGCAAGTAAACAAACATTCAGTTCCAAGAAGCCTGTGGAATGTCAAACAAGCCCAGAGAAATTCATATTGAGACACAGCATAATCTAATTGTCAAAAGTCAGAAATTTTAAAAATAGAAAGATAAAAACAACTTGTTACATAAAAGGAAACCTCATAATATAATCTGCAGATTTTTCAGCAGAAACATTGCAAGGAGAAGAGTATGGGAACATACATGCAAAGTGTTGAAAGAAAAAGAAGCGCCAACCAAAAATAATTTGCCCAGCAGATTTTCCCAACAAATAATAGCTGAAGAAATTCATCACCACTAGGCTTGCCTTACAAGAAATTCTAATGGGAGTTCTTCCTAGTCAAAGTGGAAAGATATTACACAGCAACACAATAGCATAAAGAAATATGAAACTTGGCTGGCAAAGATAAGCATATAGAAGAATACAGAATACTATATTACTGTAATAGTGTTGGGAATATCACTTTAATTACTGTATAAACATTAAAAGAAACTATTTTAAATAATAATATTTAAAATCCTGTTAACAGGTACACAATACAAACAGATGTAAATTGTGAGTCGTTGATAATATATAATGTGGGGGAAGAATATAAAAGTGTAGAGCTTTTTGTATGAGAGTAAAGCTAAGTTGTTATCAGCTATAAATAGACTGTTATAATCATAAGATATTTTATGTAAGCCACTACCCACAAAGAAAATACCAATGAAAGTTTACGCAAAGGAAAAATAGAAAAAAATCAAGGTGTGCTAATACGAAATATGAGACACAAAGAGATTCAACAGAACAAGAACAAAAGAAGTATGATACAAAAACAGTTAACAAAATGGCAATAGTAAACCCTTCTCTATCAATAATTACATTAAATTCAAATGAATTAAATCCCCAATCAAAAGACATGAGTGGCTTGAAAAACAAACAAACAAACCAACAAAAAAACAAAAACAGCCAAAATGCAACTAAATGCTGCCTATAGGAGACTTACTTTATATTTAAGGACACATAGGCTGTAAATACAAAAATTTCAAAAAAAGATATCCCAAATAAATGGCAAAAAGAGATGGGGTGGCTATATTTATATTAGACAAAATAGGTTTTAAGTAATAACTGTCATAAGAGACAAAGAAGGACATTATATAGTGATAAAAGGATCAACCAGGAAGAAATAACAATTATAAACATATGCACCTAATATTAGAACACTAAATATATAAAGCAAATATTGACAAAGCTGAAGAGGAAAATAAACAATATAATAATAGTAGGAGACTTCAGTAGTCCACTTTTAATGATGGAAATATAAACCAGGCAGAAAATGAACAAAAAGACCAGTGGACTAGAATAGAACAATAGACCAAATGGATCTAAAAGACATATATGGGCAAACTCAATAACAGAATATACATTATTCAAGTGCTCACAGTACATTCTCCAGATCACATGTTAGGAGACAAAAAAAGTCTTAACAAATTTTAAAAGTTTGAAATCATGTCAAGTATCTTTTCTAATTACAATGGAACAAAACTAAAAATTCATATCAGAAGAAAAACTGGAAAATTCAAAACTAGGGGAAAATATAACAATACATTTTTGAGTTACCAATGGGTCATAAAAGAAATCAAAAGGGAAATTTCAAAATACCTTGAAATTTTGAAAAGCAAAAACAAAAACGAAATATACTAAAACTAATGAGATGCAGCAAAAGCAGTTCTGTGAGGGAAGTTAATAGAGCTAAATGCTTACATTAATAAATGAGAAATTTCAAATAAACAAACTAACTTTACACCTCAAGGAATAAGAAAGTGAAGAAAAAACGAGCCCAAAAATTAACAGATGGAAGAATATAATAAAGATTAGAGCAGAAATAAATGAAATAGATGATAGAAAACCATAGAAAAAAATCATTGAAATGAATTTGCTTTTTGAAAAGATAAAATTGACAAACCTTTAGCTAAACTAAGGAAAAAAGAGTGAAGACTCAAATGAAGTAAGAAATAAAATAGGAGACATTCAAACTTATGTCATAGAAATATAAAGGCTCATAAAAGATCACTGTAAGCAATTATATATGAGCAAAATGAATAACTTAGGGAAATGAATAAATTCCTAGAAACACACAACTTACCAAGACTGAGTCAATAAGAAACAGAAGGTCAGATCATAGCTATCACTAGTATGGAGATTGAATCAGTAATCAACAAACTCCCAACCAAGAAAAGTCCAGGACTAGATGGCTTTACTGGTATATTTTACCAAATATAAAAAGAAAAAAAAAATCCCAATTCTTCTCAAACTCTTCCAAAAATTGAAGAGGAGGAAACACTTCTAACTCATTTTATGAAGCCAGGATTATCCCGACAACAAAGCTAGACACAGATACCATAAAATATACTTATACAGGCTAAGATCCCCCTAGAACATAGATAAAAACATTCTCAACAAAATATTAGCAAACTGAATTCAACAGCATTTCAAAAGGATCATACACTATGACCAAGTGAGATTTATCCCTGAGATGCAAGAGTGGTTCAACATGTAAAAATCAATTAATGTGATATACCACATTAACCACAAAAAGAAATAAATACACATGATCATCTTATTAGATGCAAAAAATCTTGATAAAATTCAGCATCCTTTCATGATAAATATATTCAATAAACTAGTAATAGAAGGAAATTACCTTAACATAGTAAAGGCCATATATTAAAACCCCATAGCTAACATCATACTCAATGGTGAAATCTTTCTAGCAAATTAGGAAAAAGGCAACAACCCACTCTACCATTTGATTCAACATAGTACTGGGAGTCCTAGCCAAAGCAATCAGGAAAGGAAAAAAAAAAGGCATCCAAATCAAAAAAGAAGTAAAATTGTCCCTGATTGCAGATGACATTACTTTATACACAGAAAACTAAAGACTTCATAAAATACTAAGACTAATAAAACATTCAGGAAATTTGGGGGAATTCAGGAGAGTCGCAGGATATAGTATCTACATATAACATAAAAACCAGTTGTGTTTCTATACAATAATAGTGAACTATTAGAAAAAAAGTCCCATTTACAATAATATGAAAAAGAATAAAATACTTAGGCATAGACTTAACTAAGGAAGAGAAAGGTTTGCACGCTGAAAAGTAGAAAACAATGACGAAAGAAATTAGACAAGAAACAAACAAGTGGAAAAACATCCTGTATTTTTTCCATGTGGATTGATAGACTCAATATTGTTAGAATGTCCATACTATCCAAAGTGATCTAAAGTTGCAATGCAATTCCTATACAAATTGTAATAGCATTTCTTACAGAAATAGGAAAAACAATTCTAAAATTCATATGGAACCACAAAAAAACCTTAATAGTCCCAACAATCTTGAAAAAGAACAAAGCTGGAGGCATCACAGTTTTTGATTTAAAATGTTTTCACAAACTGACAGTAACTAAAACTGTATAGTACTGGCATAAAGACAGATATATTGACCAATAGAAGAGAATAAAGAGCTCAAAAATAAATTCACACATATATGTTCAAATTATTTTTAATAGGGGTGCCAAGAATATACAATGGGGAAAGGACAGCCTCTTTAACAAAGGTGTTGGGAAAACTGAATATTCACACACAAAGAAATGATATTGTGATCCTGCACGTACAAAAAAGTCAACTCTAAATGGATTAAAGATGGAAACATAAGACCTGAAACTGTAAAACTCATAGAAGAAAACATAGGGAAAATGCTCCAAAATATGGGTCTTGGCAATTTTTCACAGGTCTGACAACTGAAGCACAGGAAATAAAAACAAAATAAATAAGTAGGACTTTATTAAACTAAAAGTTTTTGCATAAAAAGAAAACAATTAATAGACCCAAAAAGCAACCAATGGAATTGGAGAAAATATTTGCAATCTACATATCTGATCAGTGGTTAACATAAAAATTACATAAGAAGCTCCTAAAACTCAATAGTAAAAATGGCCACTAACCTGATTACAAAATGAACTAAAGAGTTGAATAAATATTTCCCCAAAATAGATAGACACTTAGCCAACAGGTATACGAAAAGATGTTCAACATCACTAATCATCAGGGAAATGCAAATCAAAATCACAATGATATATCACTTTCCACCTGTCAAATGGCTATTACCAAAACAATAAGAGACAATAAGTTTTGGAGAGAATGTGGATAAAAGAAACCACATGTATACTGTTGGTAGGGATGTAAATTGGTACAGCCTATGGAAAACAGTATGGAGGTTCTCAAAAAATTAAAAATAGTAGTACCATCTGATGCAGCAATTCCACTTTAGGGTGTTTATCCAAGAGAATTAAAATTGAGATTCTGAATCACCACTTCTGTGTTCATTGCAGCATTATTCACAATAGCTAAGGTATGAAACAATCTAAATGTCCATAGATAGATAAGTGAATAAAGAAAATGTAGTATACATGTACAATGACATATCATTCAGTCTTAAAAAAGAAGGAAATCCTCCAACCTGCAACATCACAAATAAACCTAGAGGCTATTATGCTAAAAAATAAATAAGCTAGTCAAGAAGGATCAATACTGCATGATTCTACTTATATATGAGTATTGGCTGGACACTGTGGCTCATGCCTATAATCCCAGCACTTTGGGAGGTCGAAGCAGGTGGATCACTTGAGGTCAGAAGTTGGAGACCAGCGTAGCCAACATGGTGAAACCCTGTCTCTATTAAAAATACAAAAACTAGCCAGGCATGGTGGCCTGTAATCCCAGCTACTCAGGGAGGCTGAGGTAGGAGAGTCACTTGAATCTGGCAGGCAGAGGTTATAGTGAGCCCAGATCGCATCACTGCACTGCAGCCTGGGTGACAGAGCAAGATTCCCTCTCAAAAAAAAAAAAAAAAATGGAGAGAGAGAAAGCAACAGAACTAATTATCATATATATGTATGTATCTGGAAAAGTAAAACTCACAGAAGTGAACAACAGAATGATGGTTGCCTGGGACTGCGGGGAGGGGAAATGGGCAGTTGTTAATCAAAGTGTATAGAATTTCAATTATGCAAGATGAATTAGTTCAGGAGATCTGATGGGTGACATTGTACCTGTAGATAACAATACTGTAATAGACACTTAAGAATCTGTTAAAAGTGTTAAAAGTGTTCTAATGTTGTGTTCTTACCAAAATGTAAAAAAAAAAATAAAAACACACAGACAAAAAGTAATTGTAAACACAGAGTATACAAAATTCCTCAAGGACACGATTGTTGTAATCAAAAAAACCAATTGGAAATGGATGTATGTTTAGCTAATGTAAATTTTGGTTGAAAATATACCCTTCAAGATTGGCTGAGTTAATCTATAGCATTCTTCTTATAATATTATAGCCGCCATCATAGAATCAACAAATCCTGGCAAGAGTCTGCAATACAAAGCAGTATTTCTTCTCTATGTTATTTATTCCAGAAGACCAATGTGACACAAAAGGGACACTGATGATAGGAACACCATTAGCTGATGTAGAACTAATAGAGACAATAGTTCAACATACATCCTGTTCCTGAAATAATGTCACTTGATAATTTACAAAATAAAATAAGAACTTTCATAAACGGTGTCATCCTGAATTATTTATCTCCTGGTACTTTATAGTTAATATTTCCACTAAGCTATTTTCCTCATATTATCACTCCTACACTTATTGCAGCATTTCGACCACCCTATTTCTTTTTGTTTTGTTTTATTTTTAATAGACTTTGGGTTTTTTTTTTTTTTAGAATAGTTTTAGGTTCATAGCAAAATGAAGTGAAAGTACAGAGTTTCCATGTATACTCTGCAACCACACATGCATAGCCTTCCCCATTATCAACATTCTCTACCCCCACCACAGTGGTACATTTTTCACAATTGGTGAACCCACATTGACACTTCATTATCCCTCAAAGTCCATATCTTACATTAGGATTAACTCTTGGTGCTGTACTTTCTATAAGTTTGATAATGTATAATTACATTTATCTACCATGTAGTGGCTTACAGAGTAGTTTCATTGCCTTTAAAATCCTATATCCTCCAACTATTCATCCCTCTCTCCTCAAACCTTAGCCACCACTGACTTCTTACTGTTTCCATATTTTTACCTTTTCCAAAATGGCGTGTAATTGGAATCATAGAGTATACAGACTTTTCAGATTGGCTTTTTTCACTTAAAAGTATGCATGTAAGTTTTCTTCATGTCTTTTCTTTTGATAGATCATTTCTTTTTAGCACTGAATAATATTCCATTGTCTGGATATATGACAGTTCAACCATTCACCTACTGAGGGACATCTTAGTTGCTTTCAAGTTTTGTCAGTTTTGAATAAAGCTGCTACAAACATCCATGTGTAGGTTTTTGCGTGGATTCAAGTTTTCAACTTTGTTGGCTAAATTCTGAAGAGGTAGATTTATTTTTTTTTCATGTGGATGTTCGGTTTTTCTGATACCATTTGATGAAAATATTACCTTTTTCCATCGTAATGCTTTTTCTCCTTTGTCAAAGACCAGTTGACTATATTTGAAGTAGGCCTCTTTCTGTGATCCCTATTTTGCTCCACTGAACTATTTATCTATTCTTGTCTATTCTTTCACCAAGAACTCCACCTTGACTAGTGTCACTTTGTGTTAAGTCTTGAAGTTGGGTAGTGTTAGTCTCCATCTTTGTTCTTCGCCTTCAATTTTGTGCTCGTTATTCCAGCTCTTTTGCCTCTCCACATAAACTTGAGAATCAGTGTGTCGATATTCACAAAATAACTTGCTGGGATTTTGATTGAGATAACATTGAATCCATGATGTTGAAAAGAATTACTATCTTCACAATACTGAGTCTTCCATGAGGATGAACTATCTTTTCATTATTGTTCTCCATTAGAGCTGTTAGCATACTGATCATTGTTGTTTTAAAATCCTATCTGATAATTCTAATACCCTTGCAATGTCTGAGTCTTGTTTTGATGTTTGTTCTGTCTATTCATATTTTATTTTAGTTTATGTTTTAACTTTTCTTCATAGCCAGACACGATTTACTGGGTAAAAGTAATAAATAGGCCTAGTATAAATAGGCCTTCAGTAATTTTCTGGTAAGGTGTGAGGAGAGAGGAAGAATTCTATAGTTCTATGGATTAGATCTCAGATTTTTAATGGGCCTGTGCCCCTGGACTGTGAATTTCACACTTGCTCCTCAGTCTTTCCCTCCCATCTACTTAGATGGCACCGAATGGCTAGAGTGGGCTGAAGCTGGATTTTTCCCTCCTCTCTCATGGAAGGCTAGAGGGAACTGCAGTTGGATATTTTCTTTACCACAGGTCAGTTGATAAAACCCAGGTAGGATACACTCTGGTTAAATAATTTCTCCTGAGGGCAGATCTTGTTAAGAATAGAATTCGCTGACGCATTTCGAGAGGGTTCCTCCCCTGCCCCCTGCTGTCAGAGCAGGAGATTTTTCTGATATTTACAAGTCTAGATAGCTCCTGGAGGCAAAACTCACAAAAGTGTGCCCCTCTCCCTATGCCTCCAAAAACTGGATTCCCTGGAGTTTTTAATCTCTCAGATCTGTCCACACTGAGCAATTTGTCCAGCAATTTGTCAATTACAGCTCAGGTTTTCCTACCTAGGCACTGAGATTTCTGCTCCGGCAAGTTGTCATTCTTTGTATTCACCTGTGGTCTCTCCAATTTTGAGGGCAAAGTTTTGCCCTGTGGCCTCGCTTCTCCTATGGATCCAAGGAGAATTGCCGATTTTTCAGTTTGTTCAGCTTTTTAGTTATCGTCCGAACAGATGGTAACTTCCAAGCCCCTTACATCCTGGACCAGAAACAGTGCCCTATTTCTCCTGAGCCATTAGAAGCAGATTAGTAACTATACATTCTGATGATAGGTGTTTTGCCATGTGTAATAGAAAAGAGATTCAGAGTCTCAGGCCCTAGAAAATTATTCTGTAGCTGCTTTTTTTCATCTCAATACTGAGGGAAAAAAAGCAATTGATGTTGATAAGAAGAACTATTCACATAGCACCTCCATAAATTCAATATTTTTTCTTCTGTAACTTTTTGTAACTATTTTTCTTTTGTAACTTTTCAAAGATTATGATTAGCAGTTAAATGATAAGTCCAAGTGACAATTTTTGTCTCATGCTATTTCTTTTATTTAATTATTTAATGGGTGGAGATTATTTCTTGCTTGGCATTTTATTCCAACCTGTCCTGGGCTCATGATGCACTTTCATCTTGGTTCATGGTTGCTTGCTTTTGCTTTTTTATTTTGTATAATACAGAGTAAACCCATGACCTAACACACATAACAAAAATGCAAGACTGCCTGTAACTTACATTTGTGAATATCCTCCTCTCCTATCCCCTTTTCCTACTTCCTCTCTTTTTATATAATCATAATTTGGACTATAGTGTGTTAACCATTCCCTTGCATGTACATATACATATACATGCATATATGTATACATATTATCACACATACATATGGTTTTATTAATATATGTGTGCAATCCTACATAATATAGTGTTTATATGTGATTAATCTGAAAATACATAAAAAAGGATATCATAACAGTATACCATATGACATTCTAAGTACAAATTCCTATTTACAGTTATTTCTCAATCCTTTAACAATAACATTTCATGTCTTCTGGCTCCTATACTGGCTGCTGAGCATTCCGTGGTTCCTCCAACAGTCATGCTATTGTAGACAATCAATTTTCTTTTTCCCTCTATTTAAGATCCTTATCTTTGATTTTTTTTTCAGTTTTGTTATGATTTATCTTATCTTTTTATGATTTATCCTGATTGTTATGCATTTGGTTTGCAGATCTATGTTTGTACACTTGGAAAATGTGCTGCCATTAGTATTTTAAATATTGCGTCTTCAACATTCTGCCTAGTCTTTTTACCAAGAATTCCAACCAGATATAATTTGTGTTCTTCCTGCTTAGGATTGCCTTGGCTATTCAGGCTCTTTTTTGGTTCTATATGAATTTAAAATTTTTTTTTTCTAGTTCTGTGACGAATGTTGTTGGTAGTTTGATAGGAATGGCATTGAATCTGTAAATTGCTTTGGGCAGTATAGCCATTTTAATGATATTGAGTCTTCCTATCCACGAGTATGGGATGTTTTACCATTTGTTTTTGTCTTCTCTGATTTTGTTGAGTAGAGTAGTGTTTTGTGATTTTTATTGTAGAGATCTTTCAACTCCCTGGTTAGTTGTATTCCTAGGTATTTTATTCTTTTTGTGGCAGTTGTGAATGGGACTGCCTTTCTGATTTGGCTCTCAGTTTGGTTGTTGTTGGTGTATAGGAATGATAGTGATTTTTGTACATTGGTTTTTGCATTCTGCAACTTTGCTGAAGCTTATCAGATGGAGGAGCTTATGCGCCGAGACTCTGTGGTTTTCTAGATATAGATTCATTTTGTTTTTCTGCAAACAGAATAGTTTGACTTCCTCTCTTCCTATTTGGAAGCCCTTTATTTCTTTCTCTTGACTGATTGCTCTGGCTATGACTTCCAATAATATGTTGAATAGAGGTGGTGAGAGAGAGCATCTTTGTCTTGTGCTGGTTTTCAAGGGGAATACTTACAACTTTTGCCCATTTAGTATAATTTTAGCTGTGGGTTTGTCATAGACGGCTCTTATTATTTTAAGGTATGTTTCTTCAATTCCTAATTTATTGAGAGTTTTTTTTAAACATGAAGGGACCTAGAATTTTATCAAAAGCCTTTTCTGCATCTATTGAAATAAATCATGTGAGTTTTGTCTTTATTTCTTTTTGTGTGATAAATCACGTTTATTGATTTTTATATGTTGATCTGACCTTGCATCCCAGAATGAAGTCTACTTGATCGTGCTGGATTAGCTTTTTGATGTGCAGCTGGATTTGGTTTGCAAGTATTTTGTTGACGATTTTGGCATCAGTGTTTATCAAGAATATTGGCCTGAAGTTTTCTTTTTTTGTTGTGCCTCTGCCAGGTTTTGATATCAGGATGATGCTGGCCTCATAGAATGAGTTGGGGGGAAGTCCCTCCTCCTCAACTTTTTGGAATAGTTTCTGTAGGAATGGTACCATCTCTTCTTTGTACATCTGGTAGAATTCGGCTATGAATCCGTCAGGTCCTGGGTTTTTTTTTGAACTCGTTGTTGGTATGTTCAGGGAATCAGTTTCTTCCTGGCTGAGTTTTGGGAAGGTGTATGTGTCCAGGAATTTATCCATCTCTTCTAGGTTTTCCATTTTGTGTGCATAGAGGTGCCCATACTAGTTTCTGATGGCTGTTTTTATTTCTGTGCAGTCAGTAGTAACATATGTCCCTTCATCATTTTTAATTGTGTTTATTTGGATCTTCTCTCTTTTCTTCTTAATTAGTCTAGCTGGTGGCCTATCTATTTCATTAATGTTTTCAAAAACCAACTCATGGATTCATTATTCTTTTGAATGGTTTTGCATGTCTTGATTTCCTTCAGTTTAGCTCTGATTTTTGTTATTTCCTGTCTTCTGCTAGCTTGGGGTTGATTTGTTCCTGCTTCTCTAATTCTTTCAGTTGTGAAGTTAGGTTGTTAATTTTAAATCTTTCTAACTTTTCGACGTGGGCATTTTGTGCTATGAATTCCCCCCGCCCCGCCCCCCTGCTTTTTTTCTTTGAGACAGAGTCTTGCTCTGTCGCCCAGGCTGGAGAGCAGTGGTATGATCTCAGCTCACGGCAAGCTCCGCCCTCCTGGGTTCAAGCAACTCTACTGCCTCAGCCTCCCAAGTAGCTGGGACTACAGGCATGTGCCACCATGCCTGGCTAATTTTTTGTATTTTTAGTAAAGATGAGGTTTCACCGTGTTAGCTGGGGTGGTCTCGATCTCCTAACCTCGTGATCCACCCACCTTGGCCTTCCAAAGTGCTGGGATTACAGGTGTGAACCACTGCCCCCAACCCAACTGGCTGAATTTCTCTCTTAACACTGCCTTAGCTGTGTTTAAGAGATTCTGATATATTGTATCCTTCTTCTCATTATTTTCAAAAAACCTTGATTTCTTCTTTTTTTTTCATTATTTACCTAAAATTCATTCAGGAGCATGTTGTTTAATTTCCATATAATGGTATGGTTTTGAGCGATTTTCATTGTGTTTACTTCTATTTTTATTGTGCTGTGTTCTGAGAGTGTGTTTGGTATGATTTCAGTACTTTTACATTTGTTGAGGATTGTTTTATGTTCAATTATTGGTCAATTTTAGAAGATGCACCTTGTGGCAATGAGAAGAATGTATGTTCTATTGTTTTGGGGTGAAGATTTCTAAACAAGTCTGTCAGATCCGCTTGGTCCAATGCTGAGTTTAGGTCCTGAATATGTTTGTTGATTTTCTGCCTCAGCCATCTGCCAAATACTGTCAGTAAAGTGTTGAAGTCTCCTACTATTATTTTGTGGGAGTCTGTGATGTCTCTTTGTAGGTTGCTAAGAACTTGATTTATGAATCTGAGTGCTCCTCTGTTAGGTGCATATATATTTAGGACAGTTAGCTCTTCTTGTTGAATTGAACCTTTTACCGTTGTGTAATGCCCTTCCTTGTCTTTTTTTAGTCTTTCATGGTTTGAAATCTGTTTTGTCCGAAATTGAGACTGCTACCCCTGCTTTTTTTCTGTTTTCCACTTGCTTGGTAGATTTGTCTCCATCCCTTTATTTTGAGCCTATGGATGTCATTACATGGGAGATGGGTCTCTTAAAGACAGCATGCCATTGGGTCTTCCTTTTTTACCCAGCTTGCACTCTGTGCGCCTTTCAAGTAGGGAATTTAGTCCATTTACACTCAAGATTAGTATTTAAATGTGTAGATTTGATCCTGTCATTATGCTATTAGCTGGTTATTATGTTGGTTTGTGGGTGTGGTTACTTTACAGTGATACTGCTGTGTGTTTAAATGTTTTTGTATTAGCTGGTAGTGGTCTTTCTGTATTTAATGCTCCTTTCAAGTTCTCCTGTGAGACAGGTCTGGTGGTAATGAAGTCCTTCAACATTTGCTTATCTGAAAAGGATCTTATTTCTCTTTCACTTATGAAGTTTAGTTTAGCTGGATAGCATGAAATTCTTGGTTGAAGATTTTTATCAAGAACGTTGAATATAGGTCCACAATCTCTTCTGGTTTGTAGGGTTTCAGCTGAGAGGTCCACTGTTAGTTTGATAGGGATCCCTTGGTAGGTGACCTACCCTTTCTCTCTAGCTACTTTACACTCTGTATCAGACATTTCCAAAATCTCCAGCACTTGTTTCAAAATCTTTGCAACTTTTTTCTGCTGTTTATCATCACAGAGGATAAGGTTGTAGTTTGTTTAGTAATCTTTATGATCTTAATCCTGCAGGTATCCTGTGCAAAATTTCCTCCAGACATTGTTTGTTTCTAATTCTGGCAGCAGCACCCTTCAAAGATTCTGACTCAGAGGAAGTGTCTCAGGATCACTGCATCACCTTACTACAGCTCCTATGATTATATGACTACGGGCTTCCAGACTCAGGCCAGACCTCCAGCTTGTCTGCTGTGACTCTTTGTAGCTTTGTATTTGGCTGTCTACCTCCCAGCTTCTCAGCCTTGTCTCCAGGTCCAGGGGGCCGATGCTCCAACAGTAATGAAGCTCTAATTCCTGGTTCCCTGAGCCTGCTCGGGTTTTTGTTTCTTTCGCTTTTTGTTTTTGTTTGTTTGGGAGAAGGTGAGCTTGGAGATTCCTCCTACCATTAGTTGAGGACAGAAATGGAATAAAAAGTATATGTTGGGGAGACATGACCAGTCTGGTGAAGTGTTGGTAAGTTTTCCAACTTTTTAAAAAGTATATGCACTACAGATATTGTATATAGATTATATAGATATATAAACAGATAGACATAGATTTTTTCCCCTGGCACCTTGCTTTCATGTTCTTTAAAGAAGTGAATAAACTACTCTACACAAAGGAGTTACTTTACCTAGCCCAGAATGGTATCACAGAGTTTAAAGACTTTCATACTGTTTCCCTAATACTCAAAATCAATTTTCACTGTTGAAATTTTATACTTCTGTTTCTGCCTATGTTTTCTGAAAACAATTATTCATATAATTGTAGATAATGATCACATTCTCCTGAGTTTAAATATTATATCATTTCTTCCATTTTAATAATGTTCTTTTATGTTAGCTTAAGCTTTAATGAGGAGTTTGTGGAGTTTTTCAAAACATGGTAAACTACTTACATAGCTCTTAAAAGGAGACATGCAGTGGGAAAATCAAGCCCATGTAAAAAAAAAAAAAATTGGAAACAACACATGGTATATAGTCAAAATGCAATTACTTTAATATGTGGAATCTGTGAACTAAGTGACTACAATGCTGTACAGAATATTTTGTTTTTCTCTTAGTCTCTAACTTATTAACCACATTATTTTCAAAGAAAAGGAAGTAAAGCCATTATCTGTGAGTTAAAGAATTTACAGAAAACGTAGCAGTATAAAAAAGCTAATGATCTGCATATACCTAGATGAAAAAATATATGAGATATAAATTAAATATGTTTTCTCAAATGCAGTGCCTAGATAAAAATGCAAATGTGGTATGTAAAACTATAAATAGTACTTAATTAAATAATGACTCAGTGTCTGGAGAAAAAGAGACCCATGCAATAACTGTTTTTTTCCTTTCTTGATGAAAATGCAAATTAAATCATTAATAGTTTATAAATGAGCCTGGCTAAGAGACAGCTAGTATATATCCCGCTTTAAATTAAATAAAAGCAATAAGTGTTCAATTATATTTATTGAGGTAAACTCCAAAATCACTCAATGTTTATGAAATATAAGTTTATATATTTATCTTATTGTTTTTCTTCTGTGAAACATTTGTTTATGCTACTGTGAATTTTGGCATAAAATAAAATCAGTTGGCACATGATTTTCTTTCAATTTCCATTCATTCCTTTATTGCTATTTCCTCCATCTTCTCTTCCTCTCTCCCTTTGTACAGAGACACATACAGACACACATTTGTATCAGAAAGACAGGATAAAAGGCACAATAAAATCACATCATTTTGTTAGCTTTTGAGTTAGCATCAGAATTTGTTAACTATATTCTTGCCACTAAGAGTTATTGATGATATTTACCCTAAGGGCTCTGTATAGTACATTTCAATTTAGTATTTATAGAATTTGTATGCATCTCGTCCCTCTATGAAAAGACTTTATAATATTAAAGAGAAATGGAAAGAACAAAAGCAAGTGTATTATGCAATCAACTCTTGATGATCAGTGTATTTTTTAATTGTGTGACTTCTCCATGATAGAGTTTTGTTTATATCCAGACTATCTTCTCTCTGTACTCAGAATGCTCCTTAGTATCTCCTCCTCCTCTGCCCAAGGAATGCAAATAAAGCTTAAGTCTAGCAAGAAAAAAATATAATCAGGAAAGCAAATCCTCTGAAAAAAAGTTCATTCAAAAACCAAATATAAACTGCCCTTAACACACTTTTAGATTATCAATGTACTGTTTCCCTTCATTGCAACTAATAACTGAATTTCCTGTAAATAAATTATTTGAGTAAGGCTATATATAAAAAACACAGAAGATAAATTATAGAAATGAATAAATAATGTCAAATATACTTTGAAATTCAGATTGGTTAGTGCAGTGAGATGTGAGGGTAATAAGTAAAAAGGTACATTAGGGGAGAATTTTCAGGAGGAAATAAAGTTATTTCTTTATTTAATCTTTTTTACTTTTATTTGAGTTACAAAGAGTTGCCATGCCATAAAAAGATGGTATGTTGTTATGAAGTGCCACAAAGTTTTAGCAAAGAATTTTCTTCCAAGAAAGAGTAACGTTGATAGAGCAGGTCCAAAATGAGACAAAGCAAAGTATAACAATAGCAACAACTCTAATTTGTATAGTAATTTGCAGCTTGTGAAGACCTTTAACATCTGTTATTTCATCCAATACAGAAACTTTGTTATTAATAAGGTAGACAGTATTATCCTAATTTTAAACAGGAGGTAACTTAGAAAAAATTACCTGTTGTAAACAAGATGCCCCATTTGACATATACAGAACTGGGTCACATGGTACATTATAGCAACGTAGCAAATGATAGAACATTTAGTGCTTTTCACGGGGCAACTACCCCTGAAAAAATGTATGTGAAAAGTTTAAAATTAGTAAAATATCAGGGTGCTGTCTTGCAGTGAGCCGCTACTTTAAAGAATTTTAACAGTGGTAAGGAAGATAAGCATACCAGGCAGTTATTTTACTACTTAGCATATCACAATAGCACCAATGGCCTTAAGAAATGCACAAAATTGTTTTCAAAGATGGCTGTAGTGATTTCTGCCCCGCTCCACCAATTATAAGGTAAAGTCATGATTTCCGTCCCTGGAATACAGGCTAGCTTTATGATTTCTGCATCAAGTTTTTTATTAGGCTTCTATTATAGGCCATGCTGATGGAACAAAGTTTATAAGTATTATTTTATTATCTTTTTATCAAGGCATTCGGAGCAGAAATTTATTCCTTGATGAATTCCCATTTCTGTCCATCTCAGCCACTGTAAAATACTTAACCTTAAATGCCCATGCAACAAATATTTAATTATATAAGTGGATTGAACTTGTGACTAAAACATCTAGTTTCTTACTCAATGTTTATTTCTCCATATCTCTTTACAAACAGAGCTCTGATTTTGTTGAATATATAAAAGTGATCACCTTGAAAAAAATACATTTCCCAGCATCCCTTGTAAACATGTGATATAGTTCTACCCATTGAGATCTAAGAGAAAGTATACAATGTGCCTAACTCGTTACAAAGAAGCCAACTCAACCAGAATAAACCTTTGACTTTTTCTTCTTCTGATCTTTCTTCCTGGAGTATGGTTTGGATGCTGGAGCTCCAACTGTTACCTGCAACCATGCAGTAAGAAGAACATGCTAAGGATAGTTGAGCAGAGGAACAGGAAGAACCTGGGCCCCTGATGGTATCATGGAACTGTTAGGCCTGCCCTGAATTGCTAACCATAGAATTCTCATTACTTGAAGGGAAAAATACTCATCTTATTTAAGCCTTGATTACTTACTTAAGCTTTCTGTTATACATGGCTTAAGTGAATATATTATTCTCATGTAATTCACATTATTCCATTTTCAGATGAATAAACTTAGACCCCTAGAGGCTAAAAGATGCCAAAGATCATATATTAAGTAGGTTTCAAAATGGAGGGAGAAACTCTGACTTTCTGAGAATTTTTTTTTCCCCAAAGCTTCTTTCACTGTAATGCAGCTAGAGTGCTTATGAAGTAGTGACATTCTTTTTTTTTTTTTTTTTCTTTTATTATTATTATTATTATACTTTAGGTTTTATGGTACATGTGCACAATGTGCAGGTAAGTTACATATGTATACATGTGCCATGCTGGTGCGCTGCACCCACCAACTCGTCATCTAGCATTAGGTATATCTCCCAATGCTATCCCTCCCCCCTCCCCCCACCCCACAACAGTCCCCGAAGTGTGATGTTCCCCTTCCTGTGTCCATGTGTTCTCATTGTTCAATTCCCACCTATGAGTGAGAATATGCGGTGTTTGGTTTTTTGTTCTTGCGATAGTTTACTGAGAATGATGATTTCCAATTTCATCCATGTCCCTACAAAGGACGTGAACTCATCATTTTTTATGGCTGCATAGTATTCCATGGTGTATATGTGCCACATTTTCTTAATCCAGTCTATCATTGTTGGACATTTGGGTTGTTTCCAAGTCTTTGCTATTGTGAATAATGTGGCAATAAACATACGTGTGCATGTGTCTTTATAGCAGCATGATTTATAGTCCTTTGGGTATATACCCAGTAATGGGATGGCTGGGTCGAATGGAATTTCTAGTTCTAGATCCCTGAGGAATCGCCACACTGACTTCCACAAGGGTTGAACTAGTTTACAGTCCCACCAACAGTGTAAAAGTGTTCCTATTTCTCCACATCCTCTCCAGCACCTGTTGTTTCCTGACTTTTTAATGATTGCCATTCTAACTGGTGTGAGATGGTATCTCATTGTGGTTTTGATTTGCATTTCTCTGATGGCCAGTGATGGTGAGCATTTTTTCATGTGTTTTTTGGCTGCATAAATGTCTTCTTTTGAGAAGTGTCTGTTCATGTCCTTCGCCCACTTTTTGATGGGGTTGTTTGTTTTTTTCTTGTAAATTTGTTGGAGTTCATTGTAGATTCTGGATATTAGCCCTTTGTCAGATGAGTAGGTTGCGAAAATTTTCTCCCATTTTGTAGGTTGCCTGTTCACTCTGATGGTAGTTTCTTTTGCTGTGCAGAAGCTCTTGAGTTTAATTAGATCCCATTTGTCAATTTTGGCTTTTGTTGCCATTGCTTTTGGTGTTTTAGACATGAAGTCCTTGCCCATGCCTATGTCCTGAATGGTAATGCCTAGGTTTTCTTCTAGGGTTTTTATGGTTTTAGGTCTAACATTTAAGTCTTTAACCCATCTTGAATTGATTTTTGTATACGGTGTAAGGAAGGGATCCAGTTTCAGCTTTCTACATATGGCTAGCCAGTTTTCCCAGCACCATTTATTAAATAGGGAATCCTTTCCCCATTTCTTGTTTTTGTCAGGTTTGTCAAAGATCAGATACTTGTAGATATGTGGCATTATTTCTGACGGCTCTGTTCTGTTCCATTGATCTATATCTCTGTTTTGGTACCAGTACCACGCTGTTTTGGTTACTGTAGCCTTGTAGTATAGTTTGAAGTCAGGTAGTGTGATGCCTCCAGCTTTGTTCTTTTGGCTTAGGATTGACTTGGCGATGCGGGCTCTTTTTTGGTTCCATATGAACTTTAAAGTAGTTTTTTCCAATTCTGTGAAGAAAGTCATTGGTAGCTTGATGGGGATGGCATTGAATCTGTAAATTACCTTGGGAAGGATGGCCATTTTCATGATACTGATTCTTCCTACCCACGAGCATGGAATGTTCTTCCATTTGTTTGTATCCTCTTTTATTTCCTTGAGCAGTGGTTTGTAGTTCTCCTTGAAGAGGTCTTTCACATCCCTTGTAAGTTGGATTCCTAGGTATTTTATTCTCTTTGAAGCAATTGTGAATGGGAGTTCACTCATGATTTGGCTCTCTGTTTGTCTGTTATTGATGTGTAAGAATGCTTGTGATTTTTGCACATTGATTTTGTATCCTGAGACTTTGCTGAAGTTGCTTATCAGCTTAAGGAGATTTTGGGCTGAGACAATGGGGTTTTCTAGATATACTATCATGTCATCTGCAAACAGGGACAATTTGACTTCCTCTTTTCCTAATTGAATACCCTTGATTTCCTTCTCCTGCCTAATTGACCTGGCCAGAACTTCCAACACTATGTTGAATAGAAGTGGTGAGAGAGGGCATCCCTGTCTTGTGCCAGTTTTCAAAGGGAATGCTTCCAGTTTTTGCCCATTCAGTATGATATTGGCTGTGGGTTTGTCATAAATAGCTCTTATTATTTTGAGATACGTCCCATCAATTCCTAATTTATTGAGAGTTTTTAGCATGAAGGGTTGTTGAATTTTGTCAAAGGCCTTTTCTGCATCTATTGAGATAATCATGTGGTTTTTGTCTTTGGTTCTGTTTATATGCTGGATTACATGTATTGATTTGCGTATATTGAACCAGCCTTGCATCCCAGGGATGAAGCCCACTTGATCATGGTGGATAAGCTTTTTGATGTGCTGCTGGATTCTGTTTGCCAGTATTTTATTGAGGATTTTTGCATCAATGTTCATCAAGGATATTGGTCTAAAATTCTCTTTTTTTGTTGTGTCTCTGCCAGGCTTTGGTATCAGGATGATGCTGGCCTCATAAAATGAGTTAGGGAGGATTCCCTCTTTTTCTATTGATTGGAATAGTTTCAGAAGGAATGGTACCAGCTCCTCCTTGTACCTCTGGTAGAATTCGGCTGTGAACCCATCTGGTCCTGGACTTTTTTTGGTTGGTAAGCTATTGATTATTGCCACAATTTCAGCTCCTGTTATTGGTCTATTCAGAGATTCAACTTCTTCCTGGTTTAGTCTTGGGAGGGTGTATGTGTTGAGGAATTTATCCATTTCTTCTAGATTTTCTAGTTTATTTGCATAGAGGTGTTTGTAATATTCTCTGATGGTAGTTTGTATTTCTGTGGGATCGGTGGTGATATCCCCTTTATCATTTTTTATTGCATCTATTTGATTCTTCTCTCTTTTTTTCTTTATTAATCTTGCTAGCGGTCTATCAATTTTGTTGATCCTTTCAAAAAACCAGCTCCTGGATTCATTGATTTTTTGAAGGGTTTTTTGTGTCTCTATTTCCTTCAGTTCTGCTCTGATTTTAGTTATTTCTTGCCTTCTGCTAGCTTTTGAATGTGTTTGCTCTTGCTTTTCTAGTTCTTTTAATTGTGATGTTAGGGTGTCAATTTTGGATCTTTCCTGCTTTCTCTTGTGGGCATTTAGTGCTATAAATTTCCCTCTACACACTGCTTTGAATGCATCCCAGAGATTCTGGTATGTTGTGTCTTGGTTCTTGTTGGTTTCAAAGAACATCTTTATTTCTGCCTTCATTTCATTATGTACCCAGTAGTCATTCAGGAGCAGGTTGTTCAGTTTCCACGTAGTTGAGCAGTTTTTAGTGAGATTCTTAATCCTGAGTTCTAGCTTGATTGCACTGTGATCTGAGAGACAGTTTGTTACAATTTCTGTTCTTTTACATTTATTGAGGAGAGCTTTACTTCCAAGTATATGGTCAATTTTGGAATAGGTGTGGTGTGGTGCTGAAAAAAATGTATATTCTGTTGATTTGGGGTGGAGAGTTCTGTAGATGTCTATTAGGTCTGCTTGGTGCAGAGCTGAGTTCAATTCCTGGGTATCCTTGTTGACTTTCTGTCTCGTTGATCTGTCTAATGTTGACAGTGGGGTGTTAAAGTCTCCCATTATTAATGTGTGGGAGTCTAAGTCTCTTTGTAGGTCACTCAGGACTTGCTTTATGAATCTGGGTGCTCCTGTATTGGGTGCATATATATTTAGGATAGTTAGCTCTTCTTGTTGAATTAATCCCTTTACCATTATGTAATGGCCTTCTTTGTCTCTTTTGATTTTTGTTGGTTTAAAGTCTGTTTTATCAGAGACTAGGATTGCAACCCCTGCCTTTTTTTGTTTTCCATTTGCTTGGTAGATCTTCCTCCATCCTTTTATTTTGAGCCTATGTGTGTCTCTGCACGTGAGATGGGTTTCCTGAATACAGCACACTGATGGGTCTTGAGTCTTTATCCAATTTGCCAGTCTGTGTCTTTTAATTGGAGCATTTAGTCCATTTACATTTAAAGTTAATATTGTTATGTGTGCATTTGATCCTGTCATTATGATGTTAGCTGGATATTTTGCTCGTTAGTTGATGCAGTCTCTTCCTAGTCTCGATGGTCTTTACATTTCGGTATGATTTTGCAGTGGCTGGTACCGGTTGTGCCTTTCCATGTTTAGCGCTTCCTTCAGGAGCTCTTTTAGGGCAGGCCTGGTGGTGACAAAATCTCTCAGCATTTGCTTGTCTGTAAAGTATTTTATTTCTCCTTCACTTATGAAGCTTAGTTTGGCAGGATATGAAATTCTGGGTTGAAAATTCTTTTCTTTAAGAATGTTGAATATTGGCCCCCACTCTCTTCTGGCTTGTAGGGTTTCTGCCGAGAGATCCGCTGTTAGTCTGATGGGCTTCCCTTTGATGGTAACCTGACCTTTCTCTCTGGCTGCCCTTAACATTTTTTCCTTCATTTCAACTTTGGTGAATCTGACAATTATGTGTCTTGGAGTTGCTCTTCTCGAGGAGTATCTTTGTGGCGTTCTCTGTATTTCCTGAATCTGAATGTTGGCCTGCCTTGCTAGATTGGGGAAGTTCTCCTGGATAATATCCTGCAGAGTGTTTTCCAACTTGTTTCCATTCTCCCTGTCACTTTCCGGTACACCAATCAGACGTAGATTTGGTCTTTTCACATAGTCCCACATTTCTTGGAGGCTTTGCTCGTTTCTTTTTATTCTTTTTTCTCTAAACTTCCCTTCTCGCTTCATTTCATTCATTTCATCTTCCAGGGCTGATACCCTTTCTTCCATTTGATCGCATCGGCTCCTGAGGCTTCTGCATTCTTCACGTAGTTCTCGAGCCTTGGTTTTCAGCTCCATCAGCTCCTTTAAGCACTTCTCTGTATTGGTTATTCTAGTTATACATTCTTCTAAATTTTTTTCAAAGTTTTCAACTTCTTTGCCTTTGGTTTGAATATCCTCCCATAGCTCGGAGTAATTTGATCGTCTGAAGCCTTCTTCTCTCAGCTCGTCAAAGTCATTCTCCGTCCAGCTTTGTTCCGTTGCTGGTGAGGAACTGCGTTCCTTTGGAGGAGGAGAGGTACTCTGGTTTTTAGAGTTTCCAGTTTTTCTGCTCTGTTTTTTCCCCATCTTTGTGGTTTTATCTACTTTTGGTCTTTGATGATGGTGATGTACAGATGGGTTTTTGGTGTGGATGTCCTTTCTGTTAGTTTTCCTTCTAACAGACAGAACCCTCAGCTGCTGGTCTGTTGGAGTACCTGGCCGGCCGTGTGAGGTGTCGGTCAGCCCCTGCTGGGGGGTGCCTCCCAGTTAAGCTGCTCGGGGGTCAGGGGTCAGGGACCCACTTGAGGAGGCAGTCAGCCCGTTCTCAGATCTCCAGCTGCGTGCTGGGAGAACCACTGCTCTCCTCACAGCTGTCAGACAGGGACATTTAAGTCTGCAGAGGTTACTGCTGTCTTTTTGTTTGTCTGTGCCCTGCCCCCAGAGGTGGAGCCTACAGAGGCAGGCAGGCCTCCTTGAGCTGTGGTGGGCTCCACCTAGTTCAAGCTTCCAGGCTGCTTTGTTTACCTAAGCCAGCCTGGGCAATGGCGGGCGCCCCTCCCCCAGCCTCGCTGCCGCCTTGCTGTTTGATCTCAGACTGCTGTGCTAGCAATCAGCGAGACTCTGTGGGCGTAGGACCCTCTGAGCCAGGTGCGGGCTATACTCTCCTGGGGCACCGTTTCCTAAGCCCGTCGGAAAAGCACAGTATTCAGGTGGGAGTGGCCCGATTTTCCAGGTGCCGGCTGTCACCCCTGGAAGGGGAACTCCCTGACCCCTTGCGCTTCCCAAGTGAGGCAATGCCTCGCCCCTGCTTCGGCTGGCGCACGGTGCACTCACCCACTGACCTGCGCCCACTGTCTGGCACTCCCTAGTGAGATGAACACGGTACCTTAGATGGAAATGCAGAAATCACCCGTCTTCTGCGTCGCTCGCGCTGGGAGCTGTAGACCGGAGCTGTTCCTATTCGGCCATCTTGGCTCCTCCCCTAGTGACATTCTTAAAGGTAAGATGTTGCCTTATTTTATTGTATTTTTTTAACATATCTTTGTGTCTTTGGAGAGGAAGAAAAACTAGTCTCCTGTTTGCATGGAGCTTTGAATCATATTCTAATGAATAAATGAATTAGTATATGAATAATCAATATATTGCTTTCTTGTCCCTTCCGAATGACTGATTTATCAAATATGGCAATGATTTATTTCATTGCTCACACATAGAATAGCACATGAATATGTCTACTTCCTGACCTCCCCCATTTACCAAAGAGTCCTTTGAGACCCAATAACTTGAAATAATATGTTCAAGGATACACAATTATTGAAGAAACTTTAACATTGGATGACAAGTTAATATTACCAAGATCATAGAACAAAGCCAATTCATCAGGATTCATGTAATGAATTGGAGGATACATCTACTGGTTAGCTGGAGCTGGAAGCTGAAGGGAAGCAAGGTTCCTACTCTTTCACTGGGTACATGGTGGTGAAGTGAATTGTATTCACTGTAAGCAGGCTAGTAGGAAACCAAATCCAACAGAGTGGTAGGTTCAGAATGTCTAAAATCTAAAAGGGCTACACCAAATCATTTAGAGACTAAATGATTTCTTTTACATCAGAGAAACGTAATAAATTCACAATATAAATCCAGTTTGACACTTATTTGTCATGGGCCAAACTGGGGTTTAAATCAAATATTTCTCACCTGTGCAATGGCATAAAGATGTCTCAACCACTCGCAATTATTTTTTTCTCAATTGTATAAATTCAGATTTCTAGGTTCTGTTTTTCACCTCCCTCAAATTATGAAGAGAATGTAAAGAACTGTGCAGAATAACTATTGAAAGCCCTTATGGGGAAACTTGTTGTCCACATGAGAACAGAAGCTTCCTGAAGGTTTTCTGCTTGTGTAATAAATTGACTGAAATTTTTGCTCACGTAAAGAAAAGAGTCACTTTACAGAGACAAATGACATTAAAGCTAAAACTTAAGCAAATTCTGCATTTTAACTCAGGACATTTTTGTGTATGTCTTTTGTATGATTACAAAATAAATGTAAGAGAACAGTTTGAAGTTTAAGAAGTTTGTACTTAGATATATCATTATTCTTTATTAAAAATGAGATTTACAGCTTTATGAGAACTTGAGTTTTTGTATCTGTAAGGTATCTTCTGTCTATTTTCACATGAATTTCCATAATGCACAATGAAAAATTTTATTACACTTATTTCATATAAACATCATGGGAAATGACTATCTTAATATGAAGTCTGATATTGGGTATAGAAGTTAAGCCTTTACTTCTGAATACTGTATGCAGTATTACTTTGCATTTTGAAAGTCAAATTATTCTGTACAAATGGTAAAATTTACTCTTATAAAGAAAATGTTTATATTTGCTGGCTTGTGTGTTTTCAGCTCTTAGGAACTGTTGATCTTATGATACATTTTAGTATTTTACATCTAATACATTCTCACTGTGTGACACAGATGTTTGCTGAGGTCACCTGCTCTGTGATATATATGTGTGTATGTGTGTGTGTGTGTATAATATTTTTAATAACCCATTTGTCTACAAATTTTTTTCTCACAGTGGCATACCCAAGGTTAGAAGGTGCATATGGTCCACTCCCAGTGCAGGCATTGTCATTACATCACTTAAAAACAATAATAAAACTAACTCAGAATTGATATTTTTAATAATCACCATTTGTTAGCAATTCTAAATAATGCTAATGATAAAATTATCCTTCCTGAAAAATATAATCTTTTGTAGATATAAATAGTAAGTAATTAATACAGTTACTGCTGAATTTTAATTAATTATACATGTACATGTGTATTTCAAATCACATTTTATTACTTATCCTCTAAGTAGTCTGCTACCTCCTCATTTACTTAGCTCCCTCTGCTCCCTGTTAACAAAATCAATTTTTTCATTATATTCTTTTCTACAAAAACACAAATTAAAACAAGTTTCACGCAAAGCATTTGTGTATGTGGTCTTCGCTACAGAATTGGTTTCTGATGATGGTGGTGGTAAATGATATTTACATGGCTGATCCACTCAACCCCTTTTCTGTCTCATGATCCTGAGATTCTGTCTGCGATCTCACATTCATAAGCCTTTATAAAAATTTGAAGCTTCTTGAAAACTCAGTTCAATTTGCTCTGACATACAAAGAAGTTTAGTTCTTTACTCCTTCTGATTCTACCTGTCATTAAAAAATGGCTCACTAATGTACTCTGCTTAACTACAGATAGATTATACACTTCAGCTTCTACCATTTAGCAGCACAGAAGAAATGGAAGAAGCTTTAGCATTTGTGAAATAGAGATCTATTTCCATCTCATATGAGCTGTACTATTTATCTGAGATGGTGCAAGTGACTACTGCCAATTTTGGTTATAAATAATATTTCAACTTCACTATAGAGCAGTTTTAAAAAGATTTCATATTCATAAGAGTGGGTTTCAGGACACTCTGGCTTTGAAATAAAGTTGGCCTTGAGAGAAACCATTTACGTTTCTAAATTTTTAGCAGTATCACCCCTAAAATGGAAGCTCCTTTCAGAATTTCCTTCAAGTATAAATGCTGATGTTGAGGAACCTTGCAAGGGGCTTTCTACAGTTACCATTGTCAAGTGTACAGGTCATATATTATTTTAAAAGTTTTACAGTCTATCAATACAGACAATACAATAGTGATAACAATAACAAACCTGACATTAACTAAACATTTCCACACTTAGTGCTAAATGCTACATACGCATCCTTTCAATTGATCTGGACCTTCCAAAGTTTTCTCTGTAAGTGGCACTACTATCCTTTGATTTGCTCAAGCCCTCAAACATTTGATTCTTCCATGTGCGTCACCCCTCTACATACCTTCAGTGCATCCTGTCAACTCTAAGCTGGCCTGCCCTCTCCTTGGCCCTACAGCAGTAGCCTTGTACGAGGTTTTCTGCTTCTACTTTACTTCCCTACAGTCCGTTTTCCATATAGCAGACAGAGTAAACTTTTTAAAATGTCCGTTAGATCATGTCACTGACCTTCTCTAACCTTCCAATGACCTCAGAGTTGCACTGAAATTCATTTTTCTGACCTGCATTGAACTGAATTACCCGACTACTGCCTGCCTGTCTGACCATCTCTGTCATTTCTCTGTGCCACCACTGTAGCTAACAAACAGGCCTTGTTCTATTTTTCATAAATTCCATGTTCCTTCTCACCCCAGGGGCTTGGCATTTACTGTTTCTTCTTGCCAAGAAAGCTGTGGCCCAAGTGCTCCACACTGTTGGCTGTTGTGAAATGTTACCTCCTCAGTGCCACCTGCTCGTGAATATTTCCTGGAATATTATCACAAGCACACATTTGTTTCTTTTACTATATTGCATCTTGGTAGTGCCAAATGACCTCTCAGATGATGTCGGGTATCCTTAGGTATATATCCTGGGGCAATGTGTCATTTGTGTACAGTGCCATGTTGTGTTATTGTGCATAGATGTTAGGTTGAAATAAACAAACACATAAATTATTATAGTACAGGATTTCTCCCAGCACCTGCTTCGCTGTGTAAGAGAGAAGCTCTCTCACATGCATATTTTATGTATGAAATTGTTGGCAGAAAGCTAGGAATTCAGGATAACTCTCCTGAAGGAACTCACATAATATGTATATTTGAATATGTATATTTATATATACATAAAAAGACAAAAAATCATAAGTGTATAGCTTGTTCAATTTTTTATTGAGCAAACACATTCATGAGACCAGCACCCATATAGGAAACAGCGTTGCTGGTATCTGAGGAGTCACTCTCATTTTTACCTTCAAGTACTATACTCCCTATGCACCCGAGGGCAACCAATATCCTGATATTAGATTAGTTTTTAGGATATTAGATTGGTAATTAGATTAGTTTTTCTACAATATTAGTTTTTCTGGTTTTGAACTTTATACATGAAATCATATTGTATCATACTGTAAGTATAGAATTATACAAGGGAACTTTAGAAGTTTGTGGAAATATGGAATTAAAAGCAAAATAAAAAATATAACTTTATATCCCCAGATAAGTTTCATCAAGTTCAAGACAATTTTGGAAGTAATGGTACCAGCCATTTAGTCCATCACTAAAAAACTGAAAATCGGCCCAGCGCGGTGGCTCACGCTAGTGATCCCAGCACTTTGGGAGGCCAAAGTGGGTAGATTACAAGGTCAGGAGTTCGAGACTAGTCTGGCCAACATGGTGAAACCCTGTCTCTACTAAAAATGCAAAAATTAGCTGGGCATGGTTGCGCATGCCTGTAATCCCAGCTACTCAGGAGGCTGAGGCAGGAGAATTGCTTGAACCTGGCAGGCGGAGGTTGCAGTGAACCTGTAGCACTGCACTCTAGCCTGGGTGACAGAGCAAGACTCCACCTCAAGAAAAAACAAACAAAAAAACAAAAAAAAACTAAAGATCTTGGGAATTTAATTATCTTAATGAAGTCTTTTTAACATTCTTAACTAAAGAAAAATGAGTGCCCTTAAAATATTTTTTTCAGATTAGAAAACAAAAAGTAGTCAGAAGAAGCCAAATCAGGACGGTAAGGTGGATGCCTAATGATTTCCCATTGAAACTCACAAAATTGCCCTTGTTGCTGAGAGAAATGAGGAGGAGCATTGTAGAGGTGGACAAGGACTCTCTGGTGAAGCTTTCCTGGACATGTTCCTGCTGCAGCTTTGGCTAACTTTCTCAAAACTCTCTCATAATAAGCAGATGTTATCATTCTTTGGTCTTCAGAAAGTCAGCAGTAAAATGCCCGAGCATCGCAAAACATTGCTGCCGTCACCTTTGCTCCTCGTGGGTCTGCTATTGCTTTAACTGGGCTCCTCCTACCTCTTGGCAGCCATTGCTTAGATTGTGCTTTGTCTTCAGGATCTTATGGGAAAAGCCATGTTTCATGTCCTGTTACAAGTCTTTGAAGAAAAGCTTCAGGATCTTGATCCCACATCTTTAAAATTTCCATTGAAAGCTCTGCTTTTGCCTGAAGCTGATCTGAACACAACGATTTTGGCACCCATTGAATAAAAATTTTGCTCAACCTTAATTTTTCAGTCAGAAATGTGCACGTTGAGCCAAGAGAGATGTCTATGGCATTGGTTATTGTTTACATTGTTAATCGTCAGTCCTGTTCAATCTGGGCAGAAGCAAAATTATTTTTTTCCTCACGAATTGATGTGACTGGCGTGCCGCTGTAGACTTTATCTTCTGCATCGTCTTGCTCCATATTCAAAGAAGTTATCCGTTTTGTAAACTGCTAATTTCTTTGGGGGCATTGTCCTTATAGACTTTTTGTAAGGCCTAAAGGATTTCACCATTCTTCAACCCAAGCTTCACCATTAATGTGATGTTTATTTTTGTTTCAACTTTAATATAATTCATGCTTCTCTTTTCAGACTGATGTCTATTATTATTCTTAGTGCCTCAAACTGGATCCAGTTTAGACATGTTATATAACAAGTTAGTACAAGTTTATTTTGTTGCAAAAGTTTCAAAATTCGTACTTTTTTTTTCAAAATACACATTTTCCATGAACTTGTTGAGGACGCTTCATACCTTTTTTTTTCTCAATAGTGTTTTTTTAAAGATTTATCGATGTTGCAGTGTATGCAGATTTTGGGGAGATTGCTGTATAGTATTTCACTAATTGAGCATAACAAATCATAACAAATATATTTCCTATGGATCATTTCCAAGCTTTTTTTTTTTTTTTTTTTTTGCTATCACCAGTAGTTCTATGAGGGACATTCTTGTAAATGTTATCTGGTGAACATGTGCATGCATTTCTGTGGTTTTTTTGACCAGGAGTAGAACTGTTTGGCCATAGAGTGTTCTTTTGTTCGCCTTAAGTCAGTACTGCCAATTTTCAGAGTGACTGCGCCAAATCTTACTTACAACAGAAGTGTGATGCTCTTGCATTATGCAAGCATAATATAGGTACTAGTATAACATAGGCAGAGAAAAAAATAATTAAAGCCATCTTTTTCAAGCTGTGTTCATTTTGCTAAGTCAACTAAATAAGAACATCAAAGTAGAATGTTTCTCCCCATTGTGCAGTCATTTCCAGAGGGATGTTGGCTTCGAAGAAAGCTAGAACTCTAAGTATGTTAAATTAGCAGAATCCTGCCATAGTCAGACAGCATGATATACAGAAAAACCACAGGGTTTAGTGCTGAAAGGCCCAGATTCTAATCTAGACTCTGTCCTCTATAGGCTCTGGATTGCTCAAATTAGTCAGCCTCTTTATTTTCTCAGCTTCTTCAACAAAAAAATGGAAAGTACAAAACATTATGTGATTAAGTTTTTATGAGGCTTCAAAAAAGCATGTGATATTCTTTCTCTTTACCAAGAAGTGAAATAATCCTTGTCTTCTTCCATGAGAGAAAAAAAAGTGATTGCTATATTTGATGGACACTTGTATATGCCACTAGAACATTCTTTGTCTCTACTACCTCTTTTCAAAAACTCCTGAATTACACTTGGAGATCCACGTGGTACTTTAGAAACTGATCCCATATACAGTCTTATAAGCCGAGTGCACTATTTAGGCTTTTCCAATCCATGCATGTCATTTTCCTACGACAGGGATTATGCTAGCAGTCAATACTCCAATCAGTGTAATTCTCAGATTGCTTCTAAGATTGAGGGTAATATTTTTTTCTTGTTGCTTTTGTATAACGGTATCATTGAGATGAAATTTCCATATCATATAATTCACCCATTTAAGGTATACAACTTATTTTTTGTATATTCACAGAGTTGTACAGCCATCATCACTACCTAATTTCAGAATATTTTCATAATTCCAAACAAAACCCCATACCCATTAGCAGTCACTCCCCATTTTCCCCTAACCCACAGACTGAGGCAATCACTGGATTTACCTAGTCCTGATAGTTTTTATTAATGGAATGAAATATATGGTCTTTTATGACCAGCCATTTTCAGTGAGTATAGTGTTTTCAAGGTTTATCTATGTTGTGGCTTGGTTTTGGGCTTGAAAAGTCAACAAAAACTTTGGCAGATACTGCTGTTGGATCTGAGAATGCCTCCTTAAACTAGTAGGGGTTGAAGATCTTCTAGTATTCCCCTCTCTTATTGAATTATGCTAAACTGATATGTCACCCTCTTGTTCCTAACCCTGTAGACAAAGAAAGTTTTTTCTACATCTTCAAAAATAGTTTTTGAGCTACTAGTAGCCTAACACTATACTGGAGCTACTTCTTCATTCCTCTTCCACATTGGAGATCTTTGTACATCCCGAATTTCTATAGCTTTACCTTCATGCTGTCGTTTTGATTGCTGAGGTTGGTCACAAAGTTCAGTGACATTCAGCATTTTCCTCTACTCTAGCATCTGGCTAGAAACAACCTTGAATATGAGTAACATTGCTCCTTATCAATCATCCTTATCCATATTAAAAAAGCCTCTTTCAATGGCCAGAGTCAGCCTTCTTAGTTCCTGTTTTGAAGTCTATTACTCCTTGCTATGCTACATCTCAAGACAGATAGAAGTCAACAGGCACACTGGGTTTAATGATTCTGACATCTCTCTGAGATCTCTTATTCTACTTAATTTCTCTGGTTTTTAATGACTCATTAACTACATATTCTCATCTTCTCTTCCCCAGCATCAGATCGGGGGAATGCTGCCACTACAAATTCACAAGGCAAAACCACCGTGAACATGTAACAGAAATGACAGGCAATAAACAGTGGAAGAGTTGCTTTCTCCCTCTTAATGTGTGACAACTGCATAGTGTTACTATTTCTTTACAAATTTATCACAGTGTTCAAATATTTCTTTGTGGACTCTCTGGATTAGAAAGTGTTAGCTTTATGGTCTCCTGGATTCTTCCACTTCAATACGTTAATGTTAAATATTTTCATGGCATACATAGTTGATTTTTTTGCATCTTCTGTAACTTTGAAAAGATAGAAACAAATTTGGGAAAGTATCTGTTCATTGCTCAGGTTTATAAGTGAGGTGCCTTTCTAAACAACAGCATCCCAATACATCTACACATATTGTCATGAATCTTTGTTGCTGTTGTGATTACTCAGAGCTGATTTATCGGGGGAATTTCAGCCAGATATCAGGTGAAATTTTCCCCCAATATTTCACGTAGGTTCTTTTCTATTTTCCCTAAATGTTGGCTGGTCTGAGAAATAAAGGGACAGAGTACAAAAGAGAGAAATTTTAAAGCTGGGTGTCCGGGAAAGACATCACATGTTGGCAGGTTCCATGATGCCCCCTGAGCCACAAAACCAGCAAGTTTTTATTAGTGATTTTCAAAAGGGGAGGGAATGTACGAATAGGGTGTGGGTCACAGGGATCATGTATTTCACAGAGGAACAGAATATCACAAGGCAAATGGAGGCAGGGCGAGACCACAGGACCACAGGACCGGGGCAAATTTAAAATTGCTAATGAAGTTTCGGGCACACATTGTCATTGATAACATCTTATCAGGAGACAGGGTTTGAGAGCAGACAACCGGTCTGACCAAAAATTTATTAGGCAGGAATTTCCTCATTCTAATAAGCCCGGGAGTGCTATGGGAGACTGGGGCTTATTTCATCCCTACAGCTCGACCATAAAAGACGGCCGCCCCCCGAAGTGGCCATTTTAGAGGCCTACCCTCAGGGACACATTCTCTTTCTCAGGGATGTTCCTTGCTGAGAAAAAGAATTCAGCGATATTTCTCCCATTTGCTTTTGAAAGAAGAGAAATATGGCTCTGTTCCGCCCAGCTCACCAGTGGTCAGAGTTTAAGGTTATCTCTCTTGTTCCCTCAACATTGCTGTTATCCTGTTCTTTTTTCAAGGTGCCCAGATTTCATATTGTTCACACGTACATGCTCTACAATTTGCGCAGTTAACGCAATCATCACAGGGTCTTCAGGTGACATACATCCTCCTCAGCTTAGGAGATGACAGGATTAAGAGATTAAAGTAAAGACAGGCATAGGAAATCACAAAGGTATTGACTGGGGAAGTGATAAGTGTCCATGAAATCTTCACAATTTATGTTCAGAGATTTCAGTAAAGACAGGCATAAGAAATTATAAAAGTATTAATTTGGGGAACTAATAAATGTCCATGAAATCTTCACAATCCACATTCTTCTGCCATGGCTTCAGCCGGTCCCTCCATTCGGGGTCCCTGACTTCCCACAACACTGATTATTTCATTTAATTTCACAATAATTTAATTAGCTTTATACTATTCTTACACTTACTACTGATGCAATGGTCCAAAAAGTTTTAATTTTGTAACGAGAGCTCCTGCCACTCACCAAAAGACATAACAGCAATGGAGGAGAGCAAGGAAATAAGACTAGAGGAAAAATGAAGAGAAAAATCAACAATTATCATTTAAATTAAATCATTACAGGAAATCACTCCAGACAAAACAGTATAAACAAATCTACTTTCCACTCCATGATTTATGTGGTTTTGGTATGGATTTAGGCAAGACTCATTCAACAAATACATATTAAGTATATTTACTTTAGTGCTGCTTTTAAAAGCAATAGCAAAGTGAGCACAACTTAGAGTTGTTTTCAAAGGCGTTACATTTAGAGGTTTAGACAGTTGCCTGTCATTCTTACTCTGCTAGCACTAAGAAAAGCTTAATTAAATAACAACAAAGTATTTAAAATTTCAGTACCTCAAAATTAGGTTAATGTTAAAAAGTTCATTATATTTAAATTAAAGGTTTTTTAGGATATTGTGTTGCTTTTGCTATTAAGTTAGTAACAAAAATAACTATATTTCAGGGCATTTGAATTTCCTCAAAAGATGATATTTGACTAAAAAGACAGGCATTACCTTTATTAAAAAAACCGACACCATGAACAACAAAATGACAGACTACTGTTTAACACAGATTTAGGATAGTTATTTAAAGTAACATGATTCAGCAGGGATTGTTACTTGTCTCCAGCCAATAAGATAGTGGAGCATGCACTTGTAAATGAGTGACTATAAAAAAATTGTGTATTGTGGGCTGTAGGAAACATATCATTGAAGAGGAAATGAGAGGAATCTGAGAAGTTGAGCCTAAAGGAAAGAAAATACAGGAAAATCCTGCTTCCTGCAAGTGATATTTTGTTAAGGCCACCTCTGATTTGCCCTCCGTACTCTTTCCCAGATTGACCTAACCATTTTCAGATTCACTACTTAAGATACCTCACGAGACTTTCTATAGAAAATTGGGGTTGGGAGGTGACCTTTGACCAAAGTAAATAAAGGCTACTAAGAGGAAACACAAAATCTGATGCTTTTTCTTCTGGCTGGAAAAATGGAAAGAAAATACAAGTGATGAAAAGTTAGAGAATAAAATAATTTTAATGGCAAAGTATATACATCGTGCATTTCCAAATATGGCTGTGCCATGATTCCAGATGAAGGTACAACTTTCACATTTCTCGCACAATTCTCCTTGAGGACTTACATTACTTGATGTTATCACCCATGCAGGTGAGGAATCTGATGGAAAAAATTGCTTTCTTCTATCCTCTGGTGGTCATCTTGCTTTAGGGTATCTCTGAAGATGCTGCTAAATATCTCTCTGGTCACCACTAGCAAGGGAATATTACAAAATTACCATTGTTCATGTTCAGCATGCTCTGTAAGACTAGTAAACTGAAAGTTGATTTCTCAAGTATCCCTGAGGTTTCTAGCAAGACTAAAATTTATGCTTGAGACCCATTCCAGATACTGAGCACTTGCTAGGCACTGTGCTAAGCCCTTTAATGAATTCCTTCATTTAATCCTTAAAGTAACTTCAGTGTTGGTTTCCATTTTTATCTGCATTGTATAGATTAGGATACTGAGGTTTAATGGATGGACTATATGGTACCATAATTCAAATCCTTGTCTATTTTCATAATCTGTTAACTATTCTGTTGCATTATTTCTTCTGGACAAGAAATATTTTTAATGAATATTTCTGTTTCTTTCTACTTTTTCCGCTGCCTTCTTTGATGTGGGTTTCGTTCCTCCGCTTGCTTTCCACAGAAATTACCACAGTGTCTAATCAGGTAAGGTTAATTTGATTGTTGTTTTATTGCCTTCATCATGTAGACTGACTGTTCATTAAAGGAAAGAGAATTTTTGTCTTATGAGGGAAAGTTAATTTTATTTATATTCCTATACTAAGAAAATTTGAGCAGTTGTCTCAAAATGTATGACATTTGGAAATAAAAAGAATGATAATTCATTATTTAAATTGATTTTTATCACAGAGCTGTTGAACATAGAATATGGAGGGTGCTTAGAAATAATTTTGTTTTCCATTTGTTTATATTTGTGAAAAACTGAAAAGGGTTTAAAACTTGTTTGAAGTCGACACAAACAACCAATAGCAGAACCAAGTCTCAAACCAAGTCTCGAATTTTAGTGATTTTTAACAATTGAAATTAATTTAACTAGCCATTTAAAATGACTTTTTCTTTTGTTCACTCGATTCTGTTCTTCTGAGCTTGTCCTACTTAGGAAGAATATGTAGAAATGTCTTAACAATGAGGTAAACAATTATGACCTAAAAGGTTTTGCTCAGCATTGTCGTTTGGATGATTTTTGGTGTGTCACCCAGCAAACTTGCTGCATAATCGAAGGGACAATAAAATAGGCTGAATATAAACCTTTTAATGAAGACTTTTTGAATAATGTTTAAAAACTTACACCATTTAAATGTCTCAGCATAATGTATATATTCAAATTCGACCAACCTAAACAATAGATCTTTGCTCCTCTTCTAAATTCTTAACATAAGTTAGAATGATTGTTCTGTGTGTGCTATTTTTGAAATATGCTTTAGTTGTTGTTTTGGTTAACTGCCTAGTTCTAAAAGAACAATTTACATTTCCAAGTCTGAAATTTTAAAATGATGTACGAAATGACAGATATTTAGAGAAAAAAAACTTCACTTTTGACAGCTTTTCTTTAATCAGTCTCTGTTGCATGAATCTATTTATAGAAATATTTAATCAATTGAATCTCTTCATCCTTAAAAAGAGGCCACATCTTACAAAATATCCAGTTAAGACAAAAGAAAAAATTCTGCCCTCTCTTTAGGCTAGACCTATCTCAATACTTTAAAAGCTTTTTGCTGCTTTGAAACACAGGATTGGTTTCCTGACAATGATTTATGTACTAATATCTCTAGCATATTGCCTCTTTTTCATAATCATAAACCTGTTCAAGTTGGGATATTGGAGGTAAACACACCAATATAAAACATACTGACCCTAAAAGAGGTATTTCTATCACATGCAAGCACACCATAGATAATAGCAAACAGTAGAAGTGAAAAAAATATGCAAAGAAAAACAAAAACTTTCAGTCTATCAAGACCTTTTAAAAAATAACTGCATTTTAAATTTATAGTTTTGGATTCACTGGACTAAATACCTGTGCACTCTGGGAATACTAATGATTGAGTGTCAAGCAGGGCAAGTAAGTTGGCATCTTTCCAAACAGGAAAAACTTTGACAGTTTTTGGAGGAGACTGAGACTGAGAATGAGACTAAGGCAGAGAAAGAGGACCATGGAGGAAGAGTCAGCTCTTTCTTATAACAAACAAGTTAGCTCCAACTCAGAAATTAAATGCCCCTTTCCAGAAAGGTCTTGAATGTGCAAGACCCACCTTTTTTGGAAGATGATTTAGCAACCATACGTTATATGATAGTAGCCTGTGAGATTCTCATCAACCTCTACCTTGACCCTACATGAATTATCAACATCTTCTTTCTACCCATATCCAATATTCTGCTCAAGATGCATTTTGGTAAGTGCAATGTTATTTATCTTACTACACTCCAGGGGCTGTGTCAGCTTCCTGTTGACCCTGCTGTAATTCAGCTGATGGTGGTAATCACTGAATCTTCTCACTCTTCCTGCTCTCCACTCTACTGGAAAGTGTGAATGGGTGCATTACACAAGCCATATTCAAAAACATTTGTGAGGGAATTCCTTTATGAATGATACTAAAAAAGATGACCTGGCATTTAAAAAATAGTTTTGTTCAAGGCCTAGAGAACCACTACTTTATATTTTCTTTAAACTGTGCAATCCCAACAGAGCTTTTTGGCTTAATTATTCTGATATCAGTGATTTAAATGTCAAAAATGAGGTATCAACTGTACTGGATCATTTATAGTGATTTCATGAAAATCTTCTAACCATGTAAAACAGAAAAATATAGATTTTAACATATTGTTATTCCACAACATGGAAATCCACGAACTTTGAATTCAATGTAACCTAAAGAGAACTTTCTTTTTCTCAAACTCTTACCAGAAATGAAACCAAACAAAACAAACTCCCCATTTATATCCTTATCTTGTTAACATTATTCTCTCATCAGTCCAGTCTAGAAACACAAGAGCATCATTTTAGATTTCTCCTCTTGGTGACCATCTATCACCATTAACTCAACATGTTCTCACTGCCTCAAGCATCTCTCTTCTTGGTCCCCTCCTTTCCGTCCTCACTGACCTGCCCTAATCCTCTTTCCTCATTCTTCTCTTGGATTCTGCTATGACTCTCTTTAGTTATCTTTCTTCCTTTATGCTTAAGTCTCTAATCCATCCTTAATGTCATTTTCAGTGTAATTCAACACATATATGTGGTCAATTACAAGATGAAAATTTAATTATTTTAATCACAGAATAAAAACCTAAAGGTTTTTTGCATAATATACTAGATTCTTCTTAGTAAGAAACTTACATAAATGTTATACCTTACCTGATTCTACATCCCATTTTCTCTTTCTGAGTTACTTAGTGTTGCCAGAACCTGTCAGACTTCTTCATGTTTTCACACCTAATATTCCTTTCATCTGTCATGCCTGCTGCTGACTGTCACCCAAGTGCCTATTCATCCTGTCAGTCTTAGCTCCAGGCTCCTCTGCTCCTTAAATACATCTTGGATTCTCCCAGGTAACTGTCAGCAAACTGCTTTAAGTTCTTTCTACATCTGGAATGTAACTTTATTAGAGCAACAATACATAGCATTTGGTTAGCATGCCTATCTCCATTCTATAAAGTCCTGAAGGCAGGCACCAATATTCCCCTATATTTTTATCCTGAGTACCTAAAATTGAGCTTGAATGAAGTTGACACAGTACATATTTTGTAGAATTCAGAAATTTGTCAAATAATCTTCTTTATGAGTGCAAAGATAGATAAGCACATGATGAGTTTTCCAAACTGTGATTAAATAATTCCTTACCACTCATTCATAACCAAATCATGAACCCTGGGTCTTAAAACCATTTGGCTTCTGTGACAGATAAACTACCTAGGATGCTTATATTGCCACACCATTTGCCAACAGAGATAAACAGAGAATAATAAGGGAATCATTTCCCACTGGTTGCCAGACAAATGTCAGCTGGAAAATCTTGTCTACTAGAATGTAGAAACCCTAAATTCAGATGTTTATTCTTGTTATGTGATGCCCAAGTTGTAATAGAAATGTACATTTTTTCCCCTAAGGTGTAAGGTGAATGATAAGCTCCTCATTTCCATTCTTCCCTTCAAGGAATTGGAAAAGATATGTCTGAAATTCAAAAACAGATTTCGATTGTAGCAAGTGGATAGTGAATTTACTGATTAGATAACATAGAGTTAGGTGGTTTCCAGGGATGCAGGACATAAGCGTTACCTTATGCATCCCTATTTAGTTTTGTCAGCATTTATAAAGGTTGAATTTCTTTTATTTGAAACAACAAATTTTACAAACATTGAAATGTAAAGTGACAATGTCAACTTACTTTTACTCGAAAAATTATAACATTAACACTAAAATTACTTTTAAAAAGCTCATTTAAAAATGCCACATATCTTTAATACATATATGTGATATGCATAAGGTGTACCTAAATGTATATACATACAAATGTAACGATAACCAAGATAAAAGTAATATAATGGGTACCTGAGAAGCAGTACAATTAAAATGAAATTAGATACTAAATTTTTAAGAAAGTTTTCAGAGTTCAAGCAGAGATGCTGGCTTAGGTGTAGTGGTGTGTGAAAATGATTTTCTCAAATTAGTCTCATTTGGTTTCTGCATTTAGGGAACTGCCTCCCTTGTTCACACATTTACCACCTTCAACCACACTGACCTCCTGCTTATCTTGCTTAGTGTTGAAGTTGACAGTTTAAAAAGTCAAAAAACAACAGATGCTGGCAAGGTTTTATAGAAAAGGGTCACTTATACACTGTTGGTAGGTAAGTAAATTCGTTCAGCCACTATAGAAAGCAGTTTGGAGATTTCTCAAAAAACCTGAAATAGAGCTACCATTTGACTAAGTGATCTCATTACTGGATATGCACCCAAAGGAAAATAAATCATTCTACCAAAAGACACATACATTTATATGTTCATTGCAGCACTATTCATAATAGCAAAGACACGGAATCAATCTAGGTGCCCATCAAATGTGGACTGGATAAAGAAAATATGGTACATATACATCATGAAATACTGGGTAGCCATAAAAAAGAACAAGGCCATGTTGTTTGGAGAAACACAGATACAGCTAGAGGCCATTATCCTAAGTGAATTAATGCAGGAACAGAAAACCAAATACTACATGTTCTCATTTATAAGAAGGAGCTAAACATTGGATACACATGGACATAAAGATGGGAACAATAGATGCTGGGGAGTAATAGAGGGAGGAGGGGAGGAAGGGATGAGAATTGCAAAACTAACTTTTGGGTATTATGCTCAGTACCTGGGTGACCAGATCACTTGTATCCCAAACCTCAGCATCACGCAATATACCCATGTAACAAACCTGCACATGTATCCCCTGAACCTAAAATAAAAGTTGACAAAAATGAGCCCTTCCAATGGTCCTTTGAAGTGATAGGAAGTATGTTGGGAGGGCAGGAAAGTCTAGTCTGAAGGTTTTTTTCCTGGGAAGTGGGAGATATAACCTGTGGACAGTTCACCATCTTCTCACAAGGAGAACAAAAGTGAGACTCTGCCCACCCTTTGCTTCTTCTCCCTGCTCCAAGCATGGAGGAGAAGGAAGGAGGAGAAGGATAAGGAGAGGTGCCAGGTAGCTTCTCACCCCTTTTTCTCTGAAGTCTTTCTGCCTTTGGTAAGACAAAGAAGATGAAGAAGAGAAAGTCAAATTGTAATGAGGTTTTGAGTTTTGATGATTAGTTTGTCTGAACATAAAAGTTACTGTAATGGATATCTTGGATCCATTGGAGAGACTAATGTGGCTGGAGACCTTAGTTAAATCAGATAATGACAGGAAAAGTTACAGGCTCTGATTGGGATTTCATCCAGGAAGGAAAAACAAACATTAAGCTCCACTGAAGGGGTTTACAGGGACAATGGAAGAAAAAAATTAATTTGTGTTATTATTGTGTCTTATGAGTCCTACATGTGTGGTATTGCAGATGACAAGTGAGGCTTGTGGCAGCTTTACCCGGGGCTGCAGCAAAGAAGGGATTTTTTTTTAACCCTAGTTAGTATAAATTCACTACACATTGGGCAAACTAGACTTAATTTATACATAGTAATAATTCTAAGCAAGGGTTTTATATATAGATGAACAATTTGCTCTCATACATAGGCTATGTTAATATGGTACACTTTATCCTTCTAAACTGTCAATGAGGTAAAGTTTAAGATAAATATATTTTCTAAATCTGTGTTTCTGTTTATACTTACAATGTGTTTTTAAATGCAACATTATATTTGTGTCTAATGTTTTTGTTTTTGGAGGATGGGGATTGGGGATAGTTTCCATTAAAGTTGTATTATATTCATCCATAATTTACAGGACTGTTATGAGGCTCAAATGAGATAATAATGCACATTATAGTCCTTTGGCAACTTTAACAAATGATAGATATTATAACTACTATTATTATTACTTAAGTACTAACAATTACTCTGTACTATGACACAAAATAGTTTTATCTTTAACTTTAGTGCCATTTTAGCATAAGGAATATCAATATCCAAAGTTATAATAGCATCAATGTATTAGATTGTCTTACTTCTCTTTTGAATTTTAAAAGCCATTTGATTATACCTTTTATATGTTAATAAGTATAGAAATAGGAATTTGACCATATCATGGAAGATCTGTATTTTTACCTTATTGCTTGGCATTATATAATTGAATATTCTATCTTAATGTTCTATTATGAAATATTTCTTCAGTATATGACAAATCAGTAGCACACATAGAAAGACACAGAGGACATACTGCATAAAAAAGGTTAAAAGGTCAGTCTTTCTGATCACCTCTTTCCTTCCCAGAGTTAACCAGTTTTATATACTAGAACAGGTATAAGGCATACCTCACAGATATTACAGGTTTGGTTCCAGACCACTGCAATAAAGCAAATGTCCCAATAAGCAAGTCACGTAAAATTTTTGGCTTCCTAGTGTATACAAAAGTTACGTTTCCGCTATACTGTAGTCTATTAAGGGTGCATTATATCTAAAACACAATATATGTGCCTTAATTTAAAAATACTTTGTTGCTAAAGAATGCTAATGATCATCTGACTCTTCGGTGAATCGTAATCTTTTTGCTGGTGGAGGGAATTGTCTCAGTGTTGATGGCTGCTGACTCATCAGAGTGAGGGTTGCTGAAGATTGGAGTGGTCATGGAAATGTCTTAAAATGAGACAAAATGAAGTTTGCTGCATTGTTGACTCTTCCTTGATAAAAGATTTATCTATAGCATGCAAAGCTGCTTGATAGCATTTTACTCATAGTAGAACTTCCTTCAAAATTGCAATGTATACTCTCAAAGCATGCCACTACTGTTAACTAAGTTTATGCAGTATTCTAAGTCCTTTTTGTCATTTTAACAATGTTCTTAGCATCTTCACAGGAGTTCAATCTCAAGAAACCACTTTGTTCATCTGTAAGAAGAAACTGCTCATCCCTTAATGTTTTATCACGACGTTGCAGCAATTCAATTACATCTTCAGGCTCCACTTCTAATTCTAATTCTCTTACTGTTTCTGCCATATCTGCATTTCCTTCCTCCACTGAAGTCTTGAACTCTCAGTTACGTATGAAGGTTGGAATAAATTTTTTTCAAGCCCCTATTAATAGTGATATTTTTATTTTCTCTCATGGATCATGAGTGTTCTTAATGGCATCTAGAACGGTGAATTCTTTCTAGAAGATTTTCAGTGTATGTTGTCCCAATCTATCAGAGGAATCTCTATCTATGGCAGCTTTATAGCCCTACAAAATATATTTCTTAAATAATAAGACTTGAGAGTCAAAATGACTCCTTGATCCACGGGTTGCAGAATAGATATTGTGTTAGCAGCATGAAAACAACATTCATCTCTTTGTACATCTCCATCAGAGCTCTTGGGTGGCTAAGTGCATTGTCAATGAGCACTAATAGTTTGAAAAGAATCTTTTGTTCTGAGTGGAAGTTCTCAAGAGTAGGCTTAAAATATTCAGTGTACCATGCTGTAAACAGATGTGCTGTCATCCAGGCTTTGTTGTTGCATTTATAGAGCATAGACAGAATAGATTTAGCATAATTCTTAAGGGACCCAGGGATTTTGGAATGGCAAATGAGCATTGGCTTCAAGTTAAAGTCATCAACTGCATTGGCACTGGACACGAGATTCAGCCTGTTCTTTGCAGCTTCGAAGCTAGGCACTGACATTTCCTCTCTTGCTATAAAAGTCCTAGATGGCATCTTCTTCCAATAGAAGGTTGTTCTGTGTACACTGAAAATCTGTTGGTTAGTGTAACCACTTTCATCAATGATCTTAGCTGGGTCTTCTGGATAACTTGCTGAAGCTTCTCCATCAGCACCTGCTTCTTCACCTTGCACTTTTATGTTCTGGAGATGGCTTATTTCCTTAAACCTCATGAACCAGTCCCTGCTATTAACAACTTCACACTTCTTTTCTGCAGCTTCTTCTCCTCTTTCAACCATGACAGAATTGAAGAGTTGGGGCCTTGCTCTGGATTAGGCTTTGGCTTAAGGGAATGTTGTGTCTGGTTTGATCTATGCAGACCGCTCAAACTTTCTCCATGACAGCAATAAAGCTGTTTCCCTTTCATATAATTCAAGTGCTCACTGGAGTAACACTTTTAATTTCCTTTAAGAACTTTTCCTTTTCGTTAACAACTTGACTGCTTGGTGTAACAGGCCTAGTTTTCAGCCTACCTCAGCTTTCAACATGCCTTTCTCATTAAGCTTAATCATTTCTAACTTTTGATTTAAAGTAAGAGACATGTGACTCTTACTTTCACTTAAATACTTAGGGGCCACTGTAGTGTTATTAATTTGGCCTAATTTCAATATTACTTTATTTCAGTGAAAAGGGAAGTCTCAAGAGAAGAAGAGAGATAGAGAAAGGTTGGTCATTGGAGCAATGAGAATACACACAACATTTATTCATTACGTTTGCCATCTTAAATGGGTTTGGTTCATAAAAAACAATTATAATAAAACAATTATAATTGTAACATCAAAGATCACTGATCACAACTCACCATAACAGATATTATAACAATGAAAATTTTTGAGATATTGCAAGGATTACCAAAATGGAATACAGAGACATGGAGTGAGCACATGCTGTTGGAAAAATGATGCCGATCAACGCTCGTTCCAGGGTTGTACAAAGCCTCAATTTGCAAAATACATAACGTCTGCAAAGCACAATAAAGTGCTGCACAATACAATGAGGAATGCCTGTAGTCATATATAACTTACTTAATGCAATAGAATCATTCTTAACAAACCGTTCTGTGATTTGACTTTTATTTTATGTTAACTGATCACTTATGACAATCAACTTTTTGTACCACCTCATGCCAATTTACCACATTCTTTTACTGCCTACATAATTCTCCATTATACAGATGTATAATAATTTATTAGATGATCCTACTTCTTAATATTAACATTGTTTTTAATATTTAAATGAACTTTCAGATATTTATATCTGTGAAACTTCCAGTTTTACAGCTGTTGGAAATTTCCTAGAAGTGGACTTGCTTGTGTGTTAATTTGCTGTAAAAAATTTGTATCTATACTTCTAGGTCCCTTTTCGAAAACAAATATATACCACCAACAATGGCTGACAATACCCATTCCGTCGCAGTCTCATGAGCGTAGGATTTTACAAAATGCTTTAGCTTGTCATTTTGACACTTTAGATTGGGCATTACTGCTGCTTTACAGTGTATTTCCTTTCCCTGAATAAATCTGATGACTAATTTTAAAATTTATTTTATTTATTTTAATTATTTCTCTTTTTTTGAATTCTTGTTCATGCAATAATATGATATGTTTATATGATAATTTATCATAAATGTGGCATTTTAAATCAGCAGAGATAGTATGGACAATATAACAACTGATCTTAAAAAGCTATATTCAAAATGTATTGCTACTTGCAGCAGAATTCTATATAAAGGTACGTGTATAAAATAAACAATAGGCATGCTAGAATAAAACATAAATATTTTCTATGTTTTGAGTGTTGAGTATCACTTTAAGAAGTCTATAAAGCCAAAAACCATTATAAGATATAATAACAGAAAACAAACTCCACTAGTATTTGTAACACATAAACAATTTTTAAGGAACATAAAAAACTGAATTTGCTGCAGGAACAAATGGAGTCATCATTTTGATATAGTCATTGTTCTTTAGTCATTTTTGTGCACTCTTTATTATACACACATTTATTATATACACATATATATATAGAGAGACGAATATCTCTATATATAATTTCTCTCTCTCTCTCTCTCTATATATATATATGTATATATATATATATATATTTTTTTTTAAATACAGAGGAGTCTCACCCTGTCACCCAGACTAGAGTGCAGTGGTGCGATCTTGGCTCAGTGCAACCTCTGCCTCCTGGGTTCAAGCAATTCTCCTGCTTTGGACTCCAGAGTAGCTGGAATTACAGGAGCCCGCCACCATGTCCAGTTAATTTTTGTATTTTTAGTACAGATGGGGTTTTATCATGTGGGGCAGGCTGGTCTCAAACTCCTAGCCTCAAATGATCAACCCACCTCGGCCTCTGAAAGTGTTGGGATTACAGGTGTGAGCGTCCACGCCCGGCCCATTTTTGTGCTGTATTTTGTTGCAGTTATTTTGAAGTCAGGGGTGTTTTGGCAGGGCCACTGTTAACTTTTTTTGTTCCCCAGAAATTATTGACAATAATTTTCTAAAATATAAATGTCTTTATTAGAGGCTTTAAAGAAGAAAGTTATAAATATCTATAATCCAAGAATAACCATTTTAATATATTTGTTTAATATCTTTCCAGTTTCTCTTTTTCCTTTCTCTCCCTCACTCCTCTCCTTCCTTCCCTGCCTCTGTCCTTTCCCTCGTTCTTTCCTTCCTCTCTACCTTTTAAAACAAAAATGCAATTAGAGAGTACAGGTTTTTGGGTTTCTTTTTTTTCACGTAATATGATTTTAACACATTTAGAAGAAAGCTACATGTATTATTCTTTTCTTCTGAATATTTTTAAAATTGTATTGATCTACAGTATGTAACTAAATACTGTTGATGAGCATTAGGCTAATGCTATCTTGTGCTACTATAAACAATTCAGCTGTGTATTTTGTTGCACACTTATCACTTACAATATATCTAATTATTTCCTTCAGTTAAATTTTCAGAAGTGACATTTGTAGGTCAATGTATCTGCACATTAAAAATTGTGGTACTTATTGCCAAATTGCCCTACAAAATGTTAGCTCTGGCACTGATGTATTATCATTTTTATTATCCTTTGTTATTTTTGTTATCAGTATTTTATTTGCCAACCTAATTTTTGAAAAAAAATCTCATTTACTTTGATTTGAATTTATTGGATTGCTAATGAAGTTCGTTATTTCTCATTCATTTTAATGATTCTATTTTAAAGTGACTTCCTAATGATCCCCTGTACATTTTTATCCCACCTTCACCTGTCTTTCTCCCCCCTTTGTAAATTTTAACATTTTCTATTCACCTTGGAAGATTTCTTGCAATAATCTGCTGATATACTAAAATGATTTTCCCTATTTGCAATATATCTTTTTATTATTTGTTTATGATGTTATACAATGAAAATGGCTTATAGTATCAGCCATACAGAGCGATTGTATTAAATGTGTTTAACTCTGTAACATACTTTGAATGCATCTGGCACATACATGCTAAATTAGTAAATAAATGTGAAATAATTAGAAAATAATATGTACTGGATGATGAAATATAAACTGATATAGTTTGGATGTTTGTTCTCTCCACATCTCATGTTGAAATGTGGCCTCCAATGTTGAAAATGCGCCTAGTAGGAGATGTTTGGGTCCTGGGGATGGATCCTGCATGAATGGTTTGGTGTCCTTTTCATGGTAATGGGAGTTCTCGCTCTGGAATTCATATGAGAACTGGTTATTTAAAAAGAGCCTGGGACCTCTTCATTATCTCTCTTGCTCCATCTCTTTCTAGCTCCCTCTCTTGCCCTGTGACACTCTGACTCCCCTTTATCTTCCACCATAATTGGAAGTTTCCTGAGGCCCTCACCAGAAGCAGATGCTGGCACTATGATTTGTGCACAGCCTGCAGTACCATGAGCCAATTAAACCTCTTTTCTTTATAAATTACCTAGCCTAAGGTATTCCTTTATAGTAAAGCAAATTGGAGTAACACAAAAAGCAACAATAGCAATAGTAATCACTAGCTAGATGTTGAATGATTATTTTATATTTTACACTCCATTAAACACTCTATAGACATTATCTGATTGATAAGAATCCAATGAGAGGGGAACAATTATGTATATTTTCCAGCTAAGAAAATAACCTTTTGACAGTTAAAGGAATTTAACTGGCAGGGCTGGGATTTAAACTTTTTTGTTGTTGTTGTTTAGTTCGGAGTCTTGCTCTGGGTTGCCCAGGCTTGAGTGCAGTGGCACCGTCTTGGCTCACTGCAGCCTCCTGGGTTCAAGGGATTCTCCTGCCTTAGCCTCCTGAGTAGCTGGGATGACAGATGCATGCCACCATGCCTGGCTAATTTTTTGTATTTGCAGTAGTAGTGGGGTTTCACCATGTTGGCCAGGCTGGTCTCAAACTCCTGACCTCAAGTGATCCACCTGCCTCGGCCTCCCAAAGAGCTGGGATTACAGGCATGAGCCACTGCACCAGCCTCTCTTCTCTTTTGACCTCTCTTCACAGACAAATACATATAAATACCTACCTATATATTTTAAATAGGCAAAACTATATCATATATAGTATCCTAACTCAAAGAACCTTATATTTTATTACAGGAATCACAGGAAGAACTCAGGCTACACTTAGTGTTTTGTAGAATTTTTCACTATAAAGAGGTGCCAAGTATCAAGGATTTATAAACTTAAATAAACTTTGTATTCATTTTTTAAGATGACAAATCTTGGGGAGAGATTTATAGTTTGGGGATTATTTATAGGTTTCAGCTCCTATTTCTCATATTCTTTATTCCAATTCTGTAGAGCATGTCCTGCAGATTTTGCTTATTTTGTCACTAAAGGAAAAAGAAAGGTCAACCAAAGAATGAGACATAGTGTCCCAGACTCTAGACCTTAAAAAAACACAGGAGATAACCAAAGCCTTTTTAGAAATAACATTTCCTTTATCTTCTTATGTTTTTCCTATTTCTGTCCATCAGCCTGCTTTCAATTTCCCAGGAATTAAGCATCAGCAAATGAAATATTTTCACCCAATTTACAACCCTGCCATCGGAAGATGCTCTTAACAATACTGTTTTTTTCTCTGTGTATACAACTGCACTAAAAAGACAGATGCAAAATGTATAAAAAAGGAGTCATCAATGAATTGGATCACTGCCAAGTTGTTCAGGTTCTACAGAAATGTACCTTTCTGTGGTTGCCTTTAATTACTAATTTCTAGGTTAATTTAACTGCAAGCAGTCAGCTGCTAAAAAGATTAGTATAAGATCACATTTGAATTTAAATGTTAGAATTACATTTAAGTTTATCACTCCTATCATTGCTTTATTCCAAGTCCTGCTGTGCTGCTTCAGGCCTTCCTTCTTCATTCATTCCAGAATCCAGCAAGGCTCAAACTAAGAGTTACAATATCAATGTCTTGTTAAACATCTTGGGCAATCAGTAAGAATCTCATTGTAGTGGAAACATGCATGGCAGAGGGCTGCCCTTTCTTACAGTTTATGGTGATCTAATAGTGGTGGAGCTGTCACCTCACTGTAATTTTATATTTCAAAGCTATTAGTGTTACCTGCACCTGTAATAAAAAAGACAAGAATTTATACTTATTTAAGGTTACATTTAAGTGTCTTGAGAAGGGTAATTGATTAGTGTGCTCATCAGAAACAGAATATCTATAATTTTCTTAACTATCTTCTCTTCAGATGGTTGAGATGCTGCCAGAAAATACAGGAACAGTTGCTGAGTATAGTATTAATTTTAGAGCAACCTCATACAGGAATGGTGATTTAGACATGGCTGTTGGCAGAATTATCACTGAAATCTTCTATAAATATAATAGTAGAGAAAAACTTTCAATATATAATTTCTGAAAATACAAATTACCTTTGGGAAAAGGTCCAAAGTGGAACTTCTGGATATGTTGTGCTTTTGCTGAGATATGGTAGCAATTCCAAAGAATCATGAGATGTGGCTTGTTAGTTACCTGTCTGCTCTTATTTTAGCAACTTCTAAGTTTTACTCCTTTAATCCAAAAAATTCAGAGGCAAAACCTTATAATGTGTCATGTTCACAGTATACATATGCAAAAAATGAGACTTCCAGTGGGAAAGAAACTGCAGGTCATTTCTGTTAACTTATTCATAAGTTGTTTATTTTACGTATTTTTTGGACTTTTTATTTATTCACCAATTCTAGTTAAGAAGATATCATCTCACTTTGACATAGGTGAAAAATTTGGTAATGAAGCAGTCAATAAAAATTTTACAGGTAAAGTAAAAATTAACTTTTGTTATTTTTTCAACTGCTTTTAATACCCTGTTTTTCCCTGCAGATATGGAAAGAGACAGAGAACACTTCTGCAGAGATGTAGAAGTCAACATTGTTTTATCTTTGGCAAATAACAAACCTTGTCTTAAGGAAATCTTGTTTTTCTTAAAATCTCTTACTGCCATTTCTATACATTCTAGAAAGTTGTGCCGCCTGCTAACTAAGGAATTTGGGAAAATGGTTAACTTTGGCATATTATTATTTCAATAAATTTGGTGAAACTCTGTATTTTATACTTTGTCTCTTACAGGCACATATTTAGAATTAAAAATAATGTTATTCTAACTAGAAAGATCTCTATAATTGGCTATAAAAATCTATAAGTAAAGTGAGAAGACATGCCAGGAGAAACTCCCTAGAAGAGGTGAATCTTGAGTTTGTTATTAACACACAAATAGTATTTCTGTAAGAAGAGAAGAGAGTCTGCAGAGTTACTTGTAAAACAGCACTGCAGTAGTAATTTTTAGTTCCTCATTTGTGTTCATTTGGCTTTCATACCTACATCTAGAGGAGAAACTATCTTGTATTATTCACATTTCTTTTACATGTTTGTTTTTCTCTCCTAGTCCATAGAAAAAGAAGCCTGTAGGGAAGAAAGCATGTTTTATGCATGTTTAAAAGCTAATGAATGAATACATAAATAAATGATTGGATAAGTGTGCTTAGCTTGCTAAAGAGAGAAGAAAGGCATGTCATTTAAGGTGGTGACTTACATGAAACAAAATTGGCATAGGAGGGTGTTGCAGATTCAGTTTTCTGGGAAGCAAACTGAGATGGAGTTTATTGAGCAGAGTGCTCATTAGGGGCAGCTCTTGGGATCAACACCTGTGAAAGGGAGAAGAAAAAGCAGGTGTAGGCAGAAGAAGTGGAGAATGCAACCCCAATCGTGGCCTCAGCCCACCCTGGAGAGCTCTGGAGCTGGAATGCCTTTTTAGAGTTACATGCCAAGTTGGTCACAATTTTTCTGCCTGTAGTGATGAGTCATTGAATATGGAACACTCTGGGAAGGGGCATAACCTTGGAAAAATTGGCTCTACATGTGAGGCTATCTCTAAAGACTCTGGCAATTGAAAGATGTCTGCTATCAGCACTTCTTGCAGCTGGGGCAACAAGTCCTTTGATGGAGATCTGGGTAAGGCATTACAATGCTCACCATAATGAGATGGAACTAGATTGCAAAGGCTTTTGCAAGTGAGAATGAAGGGTTTAAAGTAAATAATATTTTAAATGGTGATCATGTGTTCTTTTATAAAGCACAATAATACTGTAAAGTTCACTCCATTCACAATGGAAAGATCAAAGCCAAGGGAACCAGTTTAGGAAGTCAATCGAGCGATCACGAGGCAAGGCCCTGACAAACTAGCAGCCATCAGAATGACAACAAAGTGAACCTGGTGAGTGAATTGATTGGGGGTTTGGGGAGGCCTGCCTACCAACTTCTGAGCCTGTCCTATGTGCAAGATACTTTTGTTCTATGTTTTGCAATTAATAGTCTCAATAAGGTGGATATGATTTTAATTTTATTCTACAGAAAAATAGAAGATGCTTTGAGAGGTTAAATAAATTGCCCAAGTCTTTCAGCTAGCGATTGAGGGAGACCAGATCTGTCTGACTGCAGATCATACGTTTTCCCACAATATCACATACTTCTTTGCCAAGTCCCAAGCCAGAGGATACACTTCATCTTTGAAGCCTAGGTGGAAGACAGAATAGTGTGAAACTGGGAGGAGCAGAAAAAACGTGAAAGGACAATAGGCTGATTTGTAATACTGGGGCATGAAAATTTCTAAAATGATACAAACATGTATCACGTTACCAAGTAAGAATCATAACAACATCAAGTCTTACTATGCTCTGGCATTATGCTTTAAAAAACAGATGCTTTAGTCTTCATGTGAACTCTATAGGAAAGATAGCATTAGACTCTTCATTTTACAGATGAGAAAACTGGATTTAAGAGAATCAAATAAACTGCTTGAGGTCAAACAGTTGGTGAATGGTGGAGCTGGATCTTTAAGACATGACTAGCTTCAAAGCCCTTGATCTTCATTACCACATACCACATTTTCTTGTTAAAAATTGCCATCTAATTAATTGAGAGTGTTTTGTTGGTAATATATATCAACCAGTTGCTAATCCACATTCTCACTCTTTTAATATTCATCGATGACTTTGATAATTCAATTTTTAAATGTATGTCCTGCTACTTATCATTTTGTGAAATGGGCATCTTTAAGTTTATAAACAAATTCTTTATATATAATGTAGATTATGTTTAAATTGTTTATCTTCAGTCAGGTTGTGACCTGCTGCTGTATTAGTTTCCCAGGGTGACTGTAACACAAACTAGGTGGCTTAAAACAACAGAAACTAAATTTCTTCTCATTTATGGAGAGTACGAGTCTGAAATCAAGATGTTTTCAGGGTTATGATCCCTCTGAAACATGTAGGGAAATCCTTCTTTGCCTCTTTCTGGATTCCGATGGTTTGGTAGTAAACCATGATGTTCCTTGGTGGTAGACGTGTCACTCCAAAACTATCTTCACAGGGCCTTTTCCCTGTGTCTCTATCTTCATGTGGCCATCTTCGTATAAGGACACTAGTCATAGTGGTTTAGGAGTTCATCCTATTCCGCCTTATCTTAACCAATTATATTTGCAACAAACCTATCTCCAAATGTGCTGATTTAAATATTTGTCCCCTCCAAAACTCATACTGAAAGTTAATACTCACTGTGGCAGTGTGGAGGGGTGGGGTCATTAAGAGGTGTTTGGGTCTTGAGGGCTCTGCCTTCATGAGTTGATTAATGCATTCATGAATTAATGGATTAATTGGTTATCATGGGAGTGGGACTGGTGGCTTTGTAAGAAAGACTGAGCTAGCATGCCCAGCCCCCTCACCATGTAATGCTCTACAGCACCTTAGGGCTCAGGAGAGAGTCCCCACCAGGAAGAAGTCTCTCACTAGGTCCAGCCCCTTAACATTGAACTTCTCAGCCTTCATAACTGTAAGAAATAAATTCTTTTTATTTGTAAATTACCCAGTTTCAGCTATTTTGTTATAAGTAACAGAAAATGTACTGAGAACCAAATAAGGTTACATTTTGAGATACTGCAAAGTAGAACTTCAACGTATCTTTCTTCAGGGCACATAATTCAACCCATAACAACTGTACACATAAAATCAACCTTTGTGGCCAAAGACACTTTATGTTTGTTGCCATGTCTATTTAAAAGAAAAGGAGACAAAGTTTTGCTGAAAGCTAGGCAAATTCCATGTACAGCATTCTCTTCAGTACTTAATCTATCTGAAAGTACTGGATTTGAGTAGAAAGCAAATTATTCCTAATGGGAGAGAATCTAACACCATGTCTCTTTTACATATGAAATTTGAACTTATATCATTGGGCATTCTTCTGTGGGAAGCAAATAGCTAAATACATTTACTCAAATTTCTTATGATTTTTTAAATTTCTGGTGTATTGCATTTTCCTTTTCTCCTTTAGATAAGTTTCCCTAGAACACAGAGTCAAAGCTGGTAGGAGAGACTTGGGGAATTTGTTTTTCCTAATGTGCTTTATTATCATTATATTTTTATTACCTATATTGTAAATGAGATAGACTGAAGAGGCATTTCCAGACTAATTTTTCTTTCAGCTTATGTAATTTGGATTACTCTCCTTTCATGTGAATCTAGTTGTAAGAATTTCTTAGATGCAGACATGAAAGAATTTCAATATTTAACTTGCCCCCAGGAAAATGATGGCCAAGGTTTTATGTTTATTAAATTGGTCTGAAGGCAGGCAGCCCTTAAGTCAGATATGATACATGATCTGTATTTGGATATCATTAAAGCATGTACAAATTATGCAATTGCTTCATATGTCTATAACATGGGAATAAGACCCCTTAATTACCAGAAACAATGATGCTTTTCCAGCTTTTGGCTTTATTGACCTTTCTGCACATTTTATTACTTCTTTCCTCCTCTAGATTTTTTTTTTCTGTTTCTACAACACAAGCCACTTGTGCTTTATTTTATACTTAGCCTCCTCTGATGAATTTGCTGCTATCTACTTCCATGCTTTTGTATTTAATCAAAGATGTTATTCCTTTTGCCCTTGTCATAAATGTTTGCACTGCAAAATCCGTACATAGCTATACACCAGTGCTGCCCAAATCTATTTTCCTAACTCTAACATCAACAAAACGTTGACCTCAGTTGCCTCTTGGACAGATCCTGCATGCTTGTGGGCATTTTTGAATATAAAATGCACCAAATTCATTGTCCTTTTCACTGAAGTGCTTTTATAGTGAAGGAGATTTTACTTTTTTCTCAATTAACACCTTCTTCCATGTAATTTTACAATTTCTCCCACAAAACAAAGTGTGTACATCCCTGTCCTTAGATTCTGAGTTTGAACAATGGGATTACTTGCTTTGTGCAATGGGATTGGCCAATGGGATGTTAAAAGCAAAGGCTTTTTCAACATGTAGGGACTGAAGTATGCTCATTTGGTTAGACCCATTATCTTGTACCTTTGCTGTTGCCATAAAAATACCATGCCTTGGCTAGCTTGTGGGTCCAAGGACATTGTGAGACTCATTTAGCAGAGCTACTTGGCCAATCCACAGACCTTTGCTTAAAGTAGAGCTACACGGGTGAGCCCCAAAAAACTCCATAGATCCACTGACACCTGAGTGAATCCAGCTGACAAAAGATGAGGTACTCCCGACAATAACTAAGATGCTTGAGAGATTAATTATTGTTTTGGTATGCCATTGATTTTTGTGGTTGTTATACAACAAAAGTTGTCTGCTACAAATATTGGTACTTGAAGTGGAGTGCTGATACATCAAAAAACTAAAATATGTGTCATTAATTTTAGGACTGGATGGTGAGTAATAAGGAAGCTGATTTAAGAAGCTTAGAAAATGGTAGACTGTATAATTGTAGTCATAAGATATTCATAAAAGCTGTCAGGTGTGATCATCTGGAAGATTGACATAAAATTTAATTAATTTGCAAACTTAGGCAAGGTGGATTCCAGGCAGAGTACAGAAAGAATGATCTAATTCCATTTAGTTGGATTGAATAAGGTGCTAGAAGGGAGAGATCAGAAAAGAACTATCCAGTTGCATTAATAAACAGAATGGAAAAAAAATTGAGAGATCCTAAAATGTGCTGTTTGCAAAACTCTTTTTAGAATCTGTCAGCTCTCTAATGTTGCCAGACAGTAAAATAGCATTAAATTAAAATACAGCCTTGGGGCAAGATAAAATCAGGGTCTTTAAAATGTAGCTTAGAGACGTAGACAAAATCAAGGAGTAGGTTTCCTGTGCTTTGTTAAGATGTTTGAAAGAATTTAAATGGCCTCTACTACATCTTCTCAGAAAAATAAAGCTAGGAAAAATAGGCCCTAGGAAGCTTGGTCCCTTAGAATTTTGATGGGCCAATAGCACTTAAAACACCAAAAGATCTGTGGAGTTCATAAGTAGAGTCGATGGGAATAGAATACATAATAAGACTCACAACTTTGTCACTTTTGTAAATGTAGTTTACTGTAATCTCTCACATAGAACCCTCAGGGATGTTGGGACAACTGGCTAGATCACTACCAGCCAGGGCTAAAATGTAGACAAACTCATGGGCAATAGTGAATGTCTGGGCAGATTGGTCAGGGACCTGGAGGATAAAGTTTGGAAGATTAGGACAAGGAGGCCTGTGAAAGAGGCATGTGGATGGTCACATGGGAGTGGGCATACAGTATGAAGATTTTTGTGTGTCTCATTTATATGTCCCAAAATAGATCCATCTTCAAAGAGGCACTTAACAACACATTAGATAGAATTACACATCCAACTGATATCAGCCAACTCCGTTATTGGCCAGTCATTACTGGCAAATTAAACAAATGAATGTGGTAGCCCTGGTGACAGGGATGGTAGCTATACACAGACACAACAGTATGGGCTCCCTGTACGAAGACTCCCACTCACCACTGTTGAATATCCCACCTGCCAGCAACAGACATCAGTAGTGAACCCTTGACATGGCAGCATACATTGAGGAGGCCAATGTGGGGGCAACCGACTCTTGAATCCCTTCCATTCTGGAAGCAATTCCTCTTGATTGAAATTGACACATATTCCAAGGATGCATTTTCCTTTGCTGCCCACAGAGCCTCAGCCAGCAACTCTTTTGATGATCTACAGAGAATTTGAACCACTGACACTGAGTTCTGCACAATATCACATTAAACTAAAAGACCTACTTCACAGCAAGGAAGGTACAACAATGGACAGAAGACTATGGGATCTATTGGTGTATCACACATGACAGTATCCAGAAACTGCCAGCTTGATAAAAACAGTCGAATGGTCTTTTTTTTTTTTTTTTTTTTTGAGATGGAGTGTCACCCAGGCTAGAGTGCAGTGGCACCATCTCAGCTCACTGCAACCTCTGCCTCCTGGATTCAAGCGATTCTCCAGCCTCAGCCTGCCGAGTAGCTGAGATTACAGGCACCCGCCACCATGCATAGCTAATTTTTGTATTTTTTAGTAGAGACAGGGTTTCACCATGTTGGTCAGGTTGGTCTCGAACTCCTGACCTCATGTGATCTGCCCACCTTGGCCTCCCAAAGTGCTAGGATTACAGGTGTGAGCCACCATGCCCGGCCACGAATGGTCTTTTAAATGTGCTACTGAGGCACTAGTTTGAGGTAATACCCCATGAGGAAATAATTCTATCCTTCAGGAGAAAGTATTTACAATAAATATTAATAAATAAACAGTGGTAGACCACCTAAGTCCAGGAACCAAGTGGTAGAATTAGTATCAATAATCTTTAAAGAATTCATATAAATTCATTTTTAAAAATCAAAAACCCCTCTGAAAAAGCAGGAATGGTTTTATTTCTAAAATTCAGTAAAACCAAATTTTACTTTTCATAGTTGGTAGGATGACTCTAAAATGGCTCCAGAGGATCCCTGTCTACTGCTCATCATGCTTTTCTGTGATAACTTCCTCTTGTATATTGGTTGGACTTACTGACTTACTTCTTATAAATAGAATATGGCAAAAATTATAGGACACCACTTCCAAGATTAAATTTAAGAAGATAGTGACTTGTTCCTATTTATACTCTCTTGTCCTTTTCCGTGGTTTCTCTGAAGAAAGCCAGCTGTCATATTGTAAGCTCCAATATGAAGAGACCCACATGGGAAGGCGCTAGATAGAGGAGACCTCCAGGAAAAAGTCTGTGAGAAGCTGAATCCTGCCAAAATCCCTTTTGTGGATTTATCCCAAGTCAAGCCTTAAAATGAAACTATAGTACCAGCCTTGTGAGAGGCCCAGAGCCACAGGACCCAGACAAGCCACGGCTAGATTCCTGACCGATAGAAATTATGAGTCAAAAACCATTTTTTTTAACCACTAAGTATTGAAATAATTTTATGCAAAAATAAAATACATGTATATAGAAATTATCTTTTTGCTTTTTATATATTTTTAAAATTTTAAGTTTTTAAGTGACACAAACTTTAGCCAAACTCTACAGGTTCCAGTGATAACTTGATTCCCATACACATTGTCTTCTTCAGACTTTGACAAGTTTGGCTTTCCAATTTCCACAGGAGAACTGGGTTTTGACTGAGAACTGGATTGCTTGGTTCATCCTCTCTATCCCTTGATTCTGACCATGCTGAAAAGTGCCCTGATTAATTTTATGTGAATAAGAAAACCATGAGTACTATGAAGAGAATTATTGTGACATCAGTCTTCTAAATTTTTACTCTTTGTGATATTTTGTGTGCCTCTTCCAGATTTTTCACATTGCATCTATGTGAAAATTCAGTCTAGATATATTCAAAATAATTTATTGATTTTATTCCCCTTGGAATCATTAATCCCACAGGAAGTGAGACCAGTTCATCTAAGTTGCTGAGAATATGAAGACTAGGATAAAGCACTCCTGTTTTTCAGAGTCACTATAATTAAGAAATCTGTTTTATAATCTGTATAAGTCTAAGGTATATAATATTCAGCATAATTATCAAATATAGTCAAATGCTCGTGAGTTTTTGCCTTGTTTAGATTTTGCATGCCCATGGGGAAGATATTTTGATAGGCAATGTGACTTTTATGACACTCTATTTTCTGATTTTCTTCCCACCTCTCACATTTTTCTTTCTCAAGACTCCATCTGGTTATATATTATATTATACTTAGATATTACATTCAATTCCATCCTTAGTTACCTCTAAACACATGGTCTGGGTAATCAATGGACAGTTCAATATTAGCTGTCTAGTTGGTACAGTTTCCAGGAGCCTTCATTCAGGCTTGGTTCTTAAGACTTATGGCCCATACAGGATATGGTAAAGCTAAGTGAAAAAACTGGACACTTTGCACAACAGACTGTGACCTCTTGGGTAACTGTACCCAAAAGAAAGAGTTTCATGACATCACCTTTCATATTTCTGGATGTTCTGATAATGCTGAGCTTTTAGTTTGCCACTAACCAGAGGTACTACCCGTTGTTGTTGTTTTTTTTCATCTCCATCTTAGTAATATTTCCCACTTTTCTGATGGTGTAGGAGGCTGGGAGTTAAGCAAGGGCAGGAAAACAAGAAATAGATGAAAACAAATGGTCTGCATCAGAAAACCAACAGATTAGAAACATAGGTTTGGAAGGTAGAGAGAGCTTGGAGAGAGTATTAGATGCAACAGGACTTAGACAGATACACCTTTCACAGGGCACTTATCAAGGACATTTGGGTAGAAAAGCAGTCCCTAAGGTGCCAGTCTGGAAAGTTCACTTTTAGCCATGACTTATATTCCTGCCCATTATTTGTATTTAGTTTATCCACAAAACCATATATGTCATACTACTGGACCCATTCATATTAATGTCCCACAAACAAGAAATTCATTTACTTTTCCAAAGTCCATACATGTCCCAAACTACCTTATTCTTCCAAAATCTCTTCTGTTTCTTTGACCCCCCTACTTCAGTGAAAGAAACCAGCCAGAAACCTGGGGACCAACCTCTTCTTTCACATCTCTATTTCTGTATTTCTATAGAGTCTCATATTTTTACCCACTATTTCAATAATCTCCAACATGGTACACTAGTCACAATTTATTCCTTGCTATTATGCTTACAGGATCATCTTTCCAAAGTCAGAAAGGAACTTGTCCTTTTCTTGCATAATATTTCTAAGTCAGTCTCCACTACTTTCTGATAAAATGCATGTTCTTCCTATCTCTCCAACTTCACTCCTGCAGTTTTTTTCTTGTTCCAGTCAACATGATACACTTAGGGTTTTTTGAATGTGTCATTTGGATACATGCCCCGTGCTTTTGAATATGCTGTTTTTCACTGCATGGAATACTCTATCCTTCATGTTAGCTTGGCAAGCTCATGTTTATCCTTCAATATCCAGCATAAATTTCTTCTGTCCCCTCTGAAACCTTGATCACTATCTTTATGTGGTACCACTCTGTCTTACAGCACACTTTTGATAGCATGTACAATGCTTTATTTCAATCATTTGTTTAGATAGTATCTACCCAAGTGGGAGTATAATTCTTGAGGGAAGGAATTTATCATAATTACCTTTCTATTGCCAGTGCCAAACATAGTACCTAACACATGGTCAAGGCCTAATATGTTGGTTGAATAAGTAGATGGATGAATAGATGGATGGATGGATAAATGAAACTAATTGTTTAAAAACATAATCCATGTTATTTTAAACTATAGGTAATAAAAAAGGAACACGTGTTATCGCTCTTTCCCCAAATCGAATATTTTCTGTCATGTACAAAATGTAGTTTCTGTTTCCATTGCTTATTATATAGATGCTTCTCATCCCAAAATAGGAGAATTGCCATTTAGCAGAGCACTCTGAAAATCGCCATTTTGTTGACATAGAATCCGAGGTGCTTTGAAAAGTAGAAGAGTCTGCTGTGTCCATTTGGACATGTAGATGCTCCGAGTCTGCCTATTTTCAGGGTCTATGCTTACTCTTATTCAACAAATATTTATTGAGCTTCTACTGCCTTTCTGATAGTGATTGAGGATGAGATCAATTTAAGTTCTTTGAGCTCCATGGATCAGGAATCTGGTCATGAGCCAACCAGATAGGTAATCCACAATTTTGGAGTTCTTAAAACACCTTGCCATCCAAGTATTCCCAGAAAAAAAAGAAAGTGTTGTAGAAGAAAAAGGAAAAATATCATAGTTCTGCAATAGAAATAAAAAAGTATACTCCCTGATTGTTTTGCCAAATTTGATTCAACTCTTACAAACATTATTAGTATGTTTTTGCATAGATTTGCATGTCAATAATCAAGAATCAAGGTTATTTTTGCCCCATCATGTTTCAAAGTACCCTGGAATTATGTGTAGCTTGACTTCTAAGAAAAGAGAAAGCCCCTTATTGAGCCCCAACAATGCTTTGCATTGTGACTTACATTGTCTCCAGCTACGTCCTCTGTCACAGATGCAGATCAAATAAGATGTTTATTTCATACATTAAACTCCTGCTATGGCTTATTTAGAAAGACAAATAGGGTTGTAAAAGATACCTTCTTATTTAAGATGTTTCTACCATTTTGGAAATATTCTAATAATTTTGTTCCATTCATAACATCATTAATTATATAACCAGTTGTTTTCATCATATTTTTCCTATATTTACAATGTAGTCAGAAGGTTTTAAAAATTATTAAAACAAACAAAATTTAAACTTATTTCTGTCTGAGATGGAACTGAAGTAAATAATATATTGCTCTTTCTTCACCATAAATTCTTGACTAATCTCATACCTTCATTAAAATTGAAGATTTTAACAGAGTAACTAGACAACCTACAGAATAAGAGAATATATTTGCAAGCTATGCATCCAGCAAAGGTCTACTGTACAGAATATATAAGAAACTTAGATAATTCAACAAGCAGAAACCAAATAGCCACATTAAAAAGTAGGCCAAAGACATGTACAGACACTTCTCAAAAGAAGACATCCAAGTGGCCAGTAAACATGAAGAAAAGCTTAACATCAGGAATCATCAGACAAATGCAAATCAAAACCACAAGGAGATATCATCTCACACCAGTCATAATGGCTATTACTGAAAGTCAAAAAACAACAGATGCTGTTGAGGCTGTGGAGAAGAGGGAATGCTTATACACTGTTGATGGGAATGTAAATTAGTTTGGCTCCTGTGGAAAGCAGTCTGGAGATTTCTCAAAGAACTTAAACTACCATTTGACCCAGAAATTTCATTACTGAGTATATACCCCCCCAAAATTGCTCTATCAAAAAGAAACATGTACTTGTATGTTCATCATAGCCCTATTCCCAATAGTAAAGACATGGAATCAACCTAGGTACCCATCAACAGTGGATTGGATAAAGAAAATGTTGAACATATACACCATGGAATACTACACAGGCATAAAAAGGAATGAAGTCATGTCCTCTGCAGCAACATAGATGCAGTGGGAGGCCTTATTCTAAATGAATTAATGCAGGAACAGAAAACCAAATATGCATGTTCTCACTTATAAGTGGGAGCTAAACATTGAGTACTCATGGACATAAATATAGTAACAGTAGACTCTGGGGACTGCTAGGGGGCAAGAAGGGAGTGGGGAAAGTGTTGAAAAACTACTGAGTACTATGTTCACTACCTGGGTGACAGGATCAATTATACCCCAAATTTCAGCATCACACAACATACCCAGGTAAAAAGCCTGCACATTTACCCCCTGAATCTAAATAACTGTTTAAGGTTTATTTCAAAAATAGTATCCCTAGGACCCCCAATATAGTATCTTCAACAAAATACAAATCTGTTTCCCTCTCATGTAAAAGCAATCTGCAGGTGGGCAGCTCAGGATTAATATAGCATGCAGAATTTTTGGGACCCATGGATTTTATGGCTTTCATGTCTGCCATTTCTAGGATGTGGACCCTGACTTCCTAGTCTAATACGGCTACAAGACATCCAGCCATCTCTTCTGCATCCTACGCATTTCAAGGATTAGGAAAAGGCAAAGAAGAAGGGGTCAGAAGCCAGCAAAGCTGCCTTCTAAGAGGGCCTCATGGAAGCAGTCTCACACTTTCCACTTATATCTCAGTGGCAGAACATAGTCACATGGGCACAAACAGCTCCAGTGAAAATGAGGAGCAGACTTTTATCTTCTAGACAGCCAAGTCTCTAGGAGCTATCTTCAAGCCCGTGAAAATGAGTGAGTATTGATGAAACTACTTAGGGAGCTCTGTAAGTCTTTGACAATTTAGAGCCCTCAACTTCCATATATATCTTAAAATATTGCCAAACAATGACAAAATAGTTAAGGGGAAGCTTCTCTTTGTAATCATATTCCACTGAACAGATGAAGAAAAAACAGAACACAATATTAACATCTTGTAACCCCTCTTAAAATAACAAATCTAGGCATGAAACACAAGTTTTGCTAAAATCACAAAATAAAAGACAATCAAACACTGTGTGCCTCTTGATGGAAGAACACCCCACATGTATAATTTTTGTTTTAGAAAATCAAACCAAATCTGATGAAGCCTATTGATCCAACTTCCAATTTACAAAAAAACACAAAAGACAGAGAAAAATATTAAGCATCATCCTATAAGGACATGATTAGCAAAACCCAAAGTAGGAACACCAAAGGGTAAAAGAACTAGTTTCTTCCACAAATGTTGAAGGACAAAAAAACGGATGAGATCTCTAGCGATGAAATATACTTTAAAGACAGAACAGTCAATCACCATGTATGAAGTTATTTTAGCTCCTGATTCAAACCAACAAGTATAAAACAAGACCATATAGATGTGGATTGACCCAACATTACTTTTGTGAGATAACTGGAAAGAAAAATAAAAAATAAAAAAATAAAATTGAAGGTTTTATTTTTAAATATTAACTGAGTTTGATAGCACAAAAGTGATACAAATTCAAGAATGGTAAGCCTATAGCAATGATCTAAACTTGCAGTAATCCTCTCTGCTCTCTAAGTATGAAACTAAAAACATGCTCCTTCATTTTTCTCGTGTGCTGGAAGACAGATGGGGGAGAAGCTTCCTCAAAATCTCTCTTGCAGTCTTGATGCTCTAGGGTAGCATTGCAGTTCCTGAGCTTCTAGTTTCATAGCCGTCAGATATGATATTTCTCTAAATACCTCAGAGACATACAGCAAAGTAACTGAAGGGATGCTCAGTTCTGTCTCACTCTGTGAGATTTCCTGGGAGGTCTTGTACTGACCTCTAAGGAAATCCATTCAACTTGAAAGCAGAACTTCTGTCTACCACTTAATGGAAAGAATGCACCTTCAATCTTTGGCCCCATGAAATCTTTGCCTCTATGGATTTATTATTTCCTGCTTTCCAAATTGATTCTGGACACAAGACAAAGTCATAAAATTTCATTTTATCCTAAATGGAAATTTCTGGCATGTAATAAGAAATACTATAATAGCAACTATTAAAAATTAAGCAAAGTAGAAATCTTACAAAATGAAATACATATGAGGTTTTCAGGTGAGCACTATTTCTATGCTAATAAAGCTCAATAAATATTTGTTAAAAGAATGAATTATTTTCTCTCTTTATTTCTTTTTTAAATTTTAGAAAGTTTGGCCTGTACAGTTCAATACCTAAGGCTTTGAATTTTTCACAGTTACTAACTTGGAAGGCTTGAAAATGAGACCAGGTGGTTGAATCCAAGGCCTTACATTTGGGGTATTGGATTCCCCCAGGATAACAGTCTGTCAAGAAAACCTTTATGTGACACACAGCCCACATTCTTCTCCCAGGACTTGCACGGAGTGAGGCTCTGGAGGCTTTCTGCAGGAGCTAATCTAATGTCCTATGTGGATGAGCAAACAATAGTGAAATTGTGAATGCACCATTTTCATGTCCTTTATATTGAGATGGAGACATTACCTTTGAGAGATTTCTTCTGGTTTTATTTTGTTGGAGAGATAAAGATCAGAGATACTTCTTTACTTCAGTTTATGGTATCAGAGCAGTGAGGAATTATGGTTCTGGCAAGCAAAATCTTTCCATCTGAGAATTTTTCCAATTTAATGAGATTCATTTATCCTTTACTTCATTAAGGTTATATTGAAGACAAAATATTGAATTTTGTCTCCATTATCTCTGCCTTTGCCCACGTGCTTTGAAACCTCCTCAAATCCTTAACATTCCTGTTTCTGCTTTAGGACAATTGTTTTTCTTCTCTAATCTCTCTAGATTTTTTACTCATTTTACCTCTATTTACTGTTTTGGTCTGTTTTCATGCTGCTGATAAAGACATACCCAAGACTGGGCAATTTACAAAAGAAAGGGATTTAATGGACATACAGTTCCACGTGGCTGGGGAGGTCCCATAATCCTGGTGAAAGGAGAAAGTTACGTCTCACATGGAGGCAGACAAAAGAATAGATCTTGTGCAGGTAAATTCTTGTTTTTAAAGCCATCAGATCTTGTGAGACTCATTCAGTATCATGAGAACAGTGCAGGAAAGACCCATATCCATAATTGACTGACCTCCCACTGAGTTCCTCCCACGACATGTGGAACTGTGGGAGTTACAATTCAAGATGAGATTTGGGTGGGGACACAGCCAAACCATATAATTCCACTCCTGGCCCCTCCCAAATCTCATATCCTCACATTTCAAAACCAATCATGCCTTCCCAGAAGTTCCCTAAAGTCTTAATTCATTTCAGCATTTCAGCATTAACTCAAAAGTCCACAGTCAAGTCTCATCTGAAACAAGGCAAGTCCCTTCCAGCTATGAGCCTGGAAAATCAAAAGCAAGTTAGTTACTTCCTAGATACAATGGGGGTACAGACATTGGGTAAATACAGCCATTCCAAATGGGAGACATTGGCCAAAACAAAGGGGCTACAGGCTCCATGCAAGTCTGAAATCCGGGGGGGCAGGTAATCAAATTCTAAAGCTCTAAAATGATCTCCTTTAACTCCATGTCTCACATCTAGGTCACATTGATGCAAGAGATGGGTTCCCACGGTCTTGGGCAGCTCCGCCCCTGTGGCTTTGCAGGGTATGGCACCCCTCTTGACTGCTCTCAAGGGCTGGCATTGAGTGTCTGCGGCTTTTCCAGGTGCACAGTGCAAGCTGCAGGTGGATCTACCATTCTGGGGTCTGGAGGACAGTGGCCCCCTTCTCACAGCTCCACTAGGCAGTGCCTCAGTAGTGACTCTATGTGGGAGCACCAACCCCACATTTCCCTTCTGAACTGCCCTAGCAGAGGTTCTCCATGAGGTCCCTGTTCCTGCAGCAAACTTTTTCCTGGCCATCCAAGCATTTCCTTATATCTTCTGAAATCTAGGAAGAGGTTCCCAAACCTTAATTCTTGACTTCTGTGCGCCCACAGGCTCAACACCACATGGAAGCTACCAGGGCTTGGGCTTGTACCTTCTGAAGCCATGGCCAAGCTGTACCTTGGCCCCTTTTAGTCACAGCTGCAGTGGCTAGGACTCAGGGCACTAAGTTCCTAGACTGCACACAGCACACGGACCCTGGGCCCAGCTCACAAAACCATTTAGTTTTTTAGGCCTCTTAAAAAGGAAAGGGGCTGTGATGGGAGGGGCTGCCATGAAGACCTCTGACATGCCCTGGAGACATTTTCAACATTGTCTTAAAGATTAACATTCGGCTCCTTGTTACTTATTCAAATTTCTGCAGCAGGCTTCAATTTCTCCTCAGAAAATGGGATTTTCTTTTCTATTGCATTGTCAGGCTGCAAATTTTCCAAACTGTTATGCTCTGCTTCCCTTATAAACTGAATGCCTTTAACAAAACTTAAATCATCTCTTGAATTCTTTGCTGCTTAGAAATTTCTTCTGCCAGATATGCTAAATTATCTCTCTCAAGTTCAATGATCCACAGGTTGCTAGGACAGGGGAAAAATGCTGCCAGTCTCCTTGTTAAAACATAACAATGGTCACCTTTGCTCCAGTTCCCAGCAAGTTCTTCATCTCTATTTGAGGCTACTTCAGCTTGGATTTCATTGTCCATATTCTTATCAGCATTTTGGTCAAAGCCATTCAACAAGTCTCTAGGGAGTTCTAAACTTTCTGACATTTTCTTTTCTTCTTCTGAGCCCTCCAAAGTGTTCCAACCTCTGCCTGTTATCCAGTTCCAAAGTCAGTTCCATATTTTCAGGTATTTTTCCACTGGTACCCCACTCCTGGTACCACTTTACAGTATTAGTCCCTTTTCACACTGCTGATAAAGACATATCCAAGACGGGACAATTTACAAAAGAAAGGCTTAATGAACTTACAGTTCCATGTGGCTGGGGAGGCCTCACAATCATGGTGATAGGTGAAAGTCATGTCTCACATGGCAGCAAACAAGAGAAGAGAGCTCATGCAGGCAAACTCTTGTTTTTAAAGCCATTAGATCTCATGAGACCCATTCACTATCATAAGAACAGTTCAGGAAGGCCCACCCCCATAATTCAATCACCTCCCACCACGTTGTTCCCATGACATGTGTGAATTGTGAGAGTTACAATTCAAGATGAGGTTTGGGTGGGGACACAGCCAAATCATACCAATTTCCAACAACTTTTTAAATCCGAAGTATTAATTATGTAATACTTACCTTCTGAAAGCTAGAGTAGACAATTAAAAAGCTGTGGATTCAGGGTTGTTTAGTGTAGTTCAGAAACCACAGCGGTTCCATCCAAATTCCCTAGCAGAGTTGATATACATATGCCCAGAATACCCATGTCCTCAGCCTGTGGCTAAGCCCAAAATAGTCCATCTATCATAATGAGTTTAATACAAAAGCTAGAATTTGACTTAGCCTACTCAGCCAGTTACATTATGAAATGTCAGTTTCACAAACAAGCAAAGTGTACACTTACCACAGAGCCCTAGAGTACTGAGGGGTAGAAAAACAAATTAGTTTTAATTATATATTATTATAGAAGTGTCACTTTGATGAACCATAACAAATGCTTATCTCCTAACTTTGTTGAATAGCTAGAAAATAAAAATTTGGAAGTTTCCCTTCTTGTGAACTACATTAGATTTCTAAACATTTTATGCAGAATTACAACTCAGCTCTTAAAATATCAGCAACTATCACTTTTCTGACCATAGTTACTTGTGTTTTCACATTTTGTCAGCATTGCTATGCCCTCTGATATTTATGATGCTTTCCCCTGCTTCTTCTTCATCCACATAAGGTCTTACTTTCTCCATGAATCCTTCTTAGATGGCAAAACCTCTTCTTGTTATCACCTATCTAGATTTTAACATCTAGAGTGTTGTGTATATTCTATAACTATGTGTTTATGTCAGCAATCTTGAAAGACTAAGATTTGCTTTTATTTTTGTTAAAAAAAAAGGCCTTCCCCGAAATGAAATCTCCACCTATGCATAATTGTGTTGTGGACTTAATTATCTTTTTTTTTTTTCCTTAGGAAAAGTGTCATTTAAGTCAATTTTCTACCACCTTAAACAAAACTTCTACTTCACTCTACCACCTTAAACAAAACTTCTGAAGTTACTTTGATAAGTAAAAAACCATCAAAATTCTACATTTTGAAAAAAAATGGAGTGTATAAACCTGAAGCTATTAAATATTAAAGTTATTGCTATTTTAGGAAAACAGATTCTTTCACTAAAAGGCTCTGACTCAATTTTAAAGGTGCCATATATTAAAGAGTTTAATATTTTAAATGAAGTCAGAAAGATAATGCAAACAAACAACCCCATCAAAAAGTGGGTGAAGGATATGAACAGACACTTCTCAAAAGAAGACATTTATGCAGCCAACAGACACATGGAAAAATGCTCATCATCGCTGGCCATCAGAGAAATGCAAATCAAAACCACAGTGAGATACCGTCTCACACCAATTAGAATGGTGATCATCAAAAAGTCAGGAAACAACGGGTGCTGGAGAGGATGTGGAGAAATAGGAACACTTTTACACTGTTGGTGGGACTGTAAACTAGTTCAACCATTTTGGAAGACAATGTGGCGATTCCTCAAGGACCTATAACTAGAAATACCATTTGACCCAGCCATCCCATTACTGGGTATATACCCAAAGGATTATAAATCATGCTGCTATAAAGACACATGCACACGTATGTTTATTGTGGCACTATTCACAATAGCAAAGACTTCGAACCAGCCCAAATGTCCATCAATGATAGACTGGATTAAGAAAATGTGGCACATATACACCAGGGAATACTATGCAGCCACAGAAAAGAATGAGTTCATGTCATTTGTAGGGGCATGGATGAAGCTGGAAACCAACATTCTCAGCAAACTATCACAAGGACAAAAAACCAAACACCGCATGTTCTCACTCATAGATGGGAATTGAACAATGAGAACACTTGGACACAGGAAGGGGAGCATCACACACTGGGGCCTGTCGTGGGGTGGGGGGAGGGGGGAAGGACAGCATTAGGAGATATACCTAATGTAAAGGACGAGTTAATGGGTGCAGCACACCAACATGGCACATGTATACATATGTAACAAACCTGCACGTTGTGCACATGTACCCTAGAACTTGAAATATAATAATAAAAAAAAGAACTTATCTTTTACATGCATATTAGAATAAGTCTGTGCCCACATATTCAAATCTTTCAGTTTGAACTTATTGATCAAAAATACATTATTTTAATCAGAATACTTATCAGAAAATTTGTAAACATAATAACCAATCCAATGAATAAAGAATAGTACAAATATAAACACAAAATCTATAAATAGTTTAAAAATCAAATAATATTTTATAACAAAGTAGATATTCAGTTGTTTTATGTCTCCTATAGTATAATGTGGGCAGGGTTCTATGTTTGTTTGGTCTTTCATTATATTTCTAGCACTAGATCATTGTCTGGCTCATAACAATCACTCCAAACTATTGATTGAAAGAATGGATGGATGAATGAATGAATAAATAATAAATAATTGTAAAAATTATTAGACTTTTGTGCTCCATAAAAGACCTCCACATGGTGCATCACACCAGTTTATTCTATGAATTCTAGTGAGTTTTTAAATATAGAATGAAAATAACTCACTTACATGATATAATTAACTAGATTTTCTGTTTAGTAATTTAAAATGTAGGAAGTAAGTTTAACATAAATTTACAAGTTATGCTTTCTGTGCAATAATTACAAAGTTACTTTCTTCATCTTTCACATTCCTTTTGTTCTTCCTAAGGAAGTTAATTTGGACATTAAAGAACATCTAAGTCTGATGTAAAATTTATTGACCATACATTTACCAATTTATAAATCTTTCAGTCCCACTGAAACATTATTTATAGTTACTTGTGTTTTCACAAGTAACTATATATAACAAGTTTCACATATATATTTTAGGTGGAGTCTTGCTCTGTCATCCAGGCTGGAGTGCAGTGGCGCCATCTCAGCTCACTGCAAGCCCGCCTCCTGGGTTCACGCCATTCTCCTGCCTCAGCCTCCCGAGTAGCTGGGACTACAGGCGCCCGCCACCATGCCTGGCTAATTTTTTGTATTTTTAGTAGAGACGGGGTTTCACCATGTTAGCCATGATGGTCTCGATCTCCTGACCTTGTGATCTGCCCGCCTCAGCCTCCCAAAGTGAAAAATTACATTTTGTAATTAGCCTAAAACCAACTTTCTATGTTGTCTTAGCCTCAAGGTAAGGAACTTGCGAAGTAAAGAAAAATGCCCATAATTATAGTTTTGAGGTACTGGTTATAGTTATTAGAATGTAAAATCAAATAAATATATAATTATGAAAAAATAGATACTTAAATCACATAAAATCTAGTCTAAGTGCCTATACCCCATTCTGGGAAACTTTGTCTTATGTTATTTCACTTATACTGAAATAATTTTTATAAAGCATTTAGTAGCTGCTGTTTGACTACATTGGCATTTATAGCATACCTATGAAATGGTTATCATTTGACCCATTTCACAGAATGGGGAGGAATAAGTAATTTGCTTAATGCCAAAGAGCTAATAAATGCAGAGCTAGTATTTAATTCTGGGTCTAGTAACCCCGAAGCCCATGCTTATAGCCACTATCCATTGCCTTTCTGCCTTCCTGATTACCCTTTGACTTCACATCATGGATTTAACTCTGTATTAATATCCCCAATACCCACTTGAAAAAGAATTAATACAACAGATCTTTTGACCAGAAAATATTAATGTTGATATCCTGGAAATAAAGATTCATCATGAATGCCACTGTCTTGGTACAGTTTGCTAAGTTAGTCATGTATTTCCAGAAATACTGGATTTCCTAAAGCAAAGTAAATAGCCCATCTAATACAAAGATATGAGGAACACTTATTTTCAAGTCTTAGTTCTGCAATTGTAAGTGAACAACCTGCCTCTTTAACAATATTTTCTTAATGGGTTAAGGAGATGTATGTATAAATGTATACCTTAAAATGTTGAGTGGGTTTAATAAGGCAGTAAATGTAAGATGGTGTTTAAAGTATTACTAGGCTTAGAATATTTATAGGAATGGTTGTTTTGATTGCAGAATAAAATCACCTTCAGTATGTGTACACACTTCTATTATTAAATAAAAGGTAAGTGCTGGAAGAGTTCATTAATAGAAGCCCCAAGAAAGGCAGAACAGCAACAGGTTGAGAGCTGAGACCCTAGCCCTATAGTGTGTGGATTCAAATCCTTGCTTTGCATTTACCCGCTCAGTGACTTTAGTAGCAAGTTATTTTAACTTGGCTGTGTCCCAGTTTTATTCTCTGTAAAATGGCCATCACAGTTCCTACTCATAAGGTTGCCACAGTATGAAAATAACCTAATACCATGCTTGGTGTTTGGTAAACATTCAGCAAATATTGGCTATTATTATTATTATTTCTATTATCATCATCATTCTTTAAACAGGCTTGCATTTGCTTAGGAAAATTTCATTAGGTCCTAGAATAACTTTATAATTTAAATGTAACAATGACTAAAGAGCATTTTCCTGCAGTGGATTGCAATCCAGTTGTTTCAAAACTATTCATATTTACTGTTTGTTTTCTTCCATTGCTTTTCTATTATTATTCAAATAGAAAATATCAACATAAACTAGACTTTTTGATATGTTCTTTCTCTCTCTCTCACCTCCCAGTACACACACACACACACACACACACACACACACATAATGGCACCTGGTCATTTTTATATTGTTCTTGGAAAAAATGCCCCTGTCAGCCAGTTGTTCATAATTAATTAGTGGAATTACAAACACGTTTCCTTAAGTCTTTGAGAACAAAATCTGTCTCTGTTTTAAAGAAATGAAAGAGTATCAGTGTGAAAGCAAAGCCTATTAATGTAGATAAAGCACAGTTGAATTAGTTGCTATTTAACTTAACTTTTTCTTCGTATTTTATTGCCCCAATCAATATACCTTAAAGAAAGTATGTTTAAATAGGAGAATAATAACAGTACAGAGAAAGGCTTAGGCTGACAAGTGTTCATTACTATTAATGTTTAAATGTTCATGAGACTAAACTTAACTGGAAGATCTGATTTATACATTTTTTACTAGGTAGATAACCTCATTGACTTGCTGGAAGCCATAAAATAATTCAGGAAAAAACCTCTAAAATTTAGAAAAGATACTCTCTAGCTTGTACTCATTATACTAAAGATAGTGTATTTTTTATTCATCTTAATCAGCATTGTGGTAAATGTTGGGGAAATAAAATTGAATACAAAATCTTCTCTCAACCCAGAAATCCTCTGCACAAGGTTTACAAGTCAAGAAAGAAAACAGTTTTATTATTGAAAAAGTATTAAATCAGAATGTGATATGCATCACGGACAATTCTCTAAGACATTGCAAAGACAGAAAAAAACACACTTTTGCACTACATTGCATGTACATTCTCAAAATGCATTACATTATCACCCATTATATAGGTGTTCTCAAGATAAACAATAACTTTATCTCAAGTAACAGGATTTGACAGCACCATTTATTATACACAGTTTATCTTAAATTCACCTGGTAATTAGGGTGACTGTTTGTGTTAGTTAACTGATTTTACACAAAGGAAAACCAAACTTCTCATATCTTTATGTCAGCAGGTGGTTTTGCAACTTGAAGCAAGGTGCTGAAAAAAGTTAAGCTCTTACCAACACCACCCCAAGGAACACACAGACTCTGGGAGACAGGGATGCCATCTATCTTGTTTACATTTCAATGAGATGGTTGCCAAGTCTTTGAGAAAGACATTCCTGGGTCCTTAAGCAGGCAAAAGGCTCATTTCATTTAAAAAATTATATATTTTTTAAAGAGACCAAGTAGGAAATTACAATTATATGTTTTCTAAAGTGAATGCTCTAAGTTAGGAGGAAGAGCATCTCTCCCCTTATTTTTAATAGAGAAAATGAAGTCTCTTGTTTTTAATTTTATTTTCCCTATATAAACATAGTCCAAATTTCTTTGGATTTTAATGGTAGCCCAGTAGGAAAGAAGTATGAATATCAGAACCTTCTTTTATCGTAAATACTGGGAATTTCACCTTTTTAAATTCCCGACTCATAGCAATATGCCATATATAAGAATTAGGGACTGCATTCCTGTTACCATTGTGAAAAATAAATTATAAAAGCTCAAATCTATTGTAGACTGTAACAGGTTAGACATTACTGAGTTAGAGAAAGAAAATCTTAGAATTCTCCACCACAAAAAAATTAGTTAAATAAAATATAGGTTTTATTTTCTAGCAAGAGAAGACTTCTCTTTCTTTCCCTCTCTCTTTCTCTATTTACACAAACACACAAACACACACACACAATCACATAATGGCACCTGATCTTCTGTCTGACAGGCCACAGTTTATATTTTCATGATGGAGGAGGCTCAGGAGGAGCAGGGCGACATCAGCTGTCTCCAATGAGAGCCCTGCAATGCCAGGTGTCAAGGATGGAAAAGAATGAGGCAGCAGGTTGATATCTCAGTTACAGCAGGAGGGGAGTGAGACCAGGGGAATGAGGTCATACTTATATTTTGAAAGAATTTTCTTTCAAAAGTACTTCTCTATTTTTTTCCTAAGCAATTCTCAATGTACCATAAGCAAACAAGCTAGGATGGAACAACAAGAGGTATATAGAATTGGGACACATTATCAGTCCCAAATTTCATTAGATGTCTTCTACCATTGATCATGTTTTACTTATTCTTCAGTGAGCTTTGGTGTTATTTTGTAGTAGGACTTCCAGGTTCCTAGGCCTGCTGGGTGGCAACAGACTAATCCACTGACAGCTGGAGTTTACAGCAGAGAAAGGGTTTCATAATTGCAAAGTGCCTAATGAGGAAACAGGAGGAATTCTCAAGTCTCAAATTCATTTCCTCAAGGGGTTCTCACTAAGGGTTTTTGAGGGGATCATGGAGGGCAAGGTGCTGAAAGTTTTGGGGTGGTTGATTGGTCAGGTAAGGGGGATGAAATCTCAGGATATGGAAACTGCATTCTTCCATGAGTCAGTTTTCTGCTGGCCCCTCAGACCAGCTGGTGTGTGTAGTTTCGTTGGTATGTAGAACTCAAAGGAGAAACCCAGTGGAAAACTTATCATCTCACAAGATCTTATACTTTATCTATAGAAGAGAAAATGAACAGAGTCTAGCAACAAGGGCTGCATTATGCTAGAGTAGTAAGCAGCCACCAGCTATAAGAAAACAGGTCAAAAGGTAAACTGGCTTAATAATTGCTGCTGATTGTTGTCAACAAAAAGAGTCAAACTCTGTAAAGTATTTTAAGAGATTTATTCTTAGCCAAATATGAGTGTTACAGGAAAAAGGTCCCAATCCAAACCCCGAGAGAGTGTTCTTGGAGTTCATGCAAGAAAGAATTCAAGGCAAGTCCACAGTGCAAAGCAAAAGCAGGTTTATTAAGAAAGTAAAGGAATAAAAAATTGGCTACTCCATAGACAGAGAAGGTCTAAGGGCTTCTGGTTACCCATTTTTATAGTTATTTCTTGATTATATGCTAAACAAGGGATGAATTATTCATGCCTCCCCCTTTTAGACCACCTAGGATAACTTCCTGACATTGCCATGGCATTTGTAAACTGTCATGGCACTGGTGAGAGTGTAGCAGTGAGGATGATCAGAGGTCACTCTTGTGGCCATCTTGGTTTTGGTGGGTTTTAGCCAGCTTCTTTACTGCAACCTGTTTTATTATCAAGGTACATATGGCCCATATCTTGTGCTGACCTCCTATCTCATCCTGTGTCTTAGAATCCTTAACCATCTGGCAATGCAGCCCAGTAGGTTTCAGCCTTATTTTATCCAGCAGCTATTCAAGATGGAGTTGCTCTGGTACAAATGCCTCTGACATTTCCCACTCCCTTTTACAAGAGAACCCTTAATCCTAAGGGTTGTTGAGGGATGAAGATCTATCTTCTGTAACTTCTTCAGGCTGAATAGGGGTGATGATATTTCTGTCTAATTATTAGGGTCTCTCATACTCTGGGTGGAGAGGAGCTAGTCAGAAAGTGTTGGTATGGCAAGGGTCATTCATGACTCTTGAGTTTTGACAAAAGGTGAAATCTGGAAGATTAATAAGTGTTCAATTTAAGAAAACATTGAGTAAGCTTATTCTCATTCCTACACAAAAAGTACAACAGCAATATATTCCACAAGAGTAAAGCAAAATAAGTAAAATTATCCCAAGTAAACTAAATAAGAAGGCTTTTCATGAATTGGGCAACTGCTGGAACCAAGCTGACATGGGGTTGCTAGCCAATTCCAATACATGATCAGAATTAGAATACTGATCTAGATTTTTACATTGCCCAACCCTCTTGTTTTCTCTGAGCAGCAGTCAGAGATCACTGGTTGGTTCACAGGAATAAGCAGGGTTAGCCTAAATTGCAGAAACAAACTTAAAAACAACTGATGAGACAAGAATCTAATAACAAGTGTGCCATAGTTCTTGAAACATAATATTTCTCTCTCCAGTTTCCCATTTTTACTAAAGAGAAATCATGATAAAACTGATTTGCTTTATTATACTTGGCTTGATTATTTGTATAAAGTGCAGCAAGAATAATTATTTTTTACATAGGATTTTAAATTGGCTTTAATGGAACTTTGTTCCATAGAAGGAATCTCAGACAAGACTTTTTTAAAGCCGAGCCCAGCCATGAATTTGTACCCTCAAATACCTATGAATTGGGTAAATTCCTCTTCTTTTGTAGTCCCAAGATAACTTGGGGCTCCTGGACCTGTTAGAAAGTGACATTCCATACTTATCACGGTCAGAAACAGTGTACAGGGACTGTGTAGGCAAGGTATGAGGCCAGCTCTCCAAGGGGCTTGTATTGGCTTTACAATCAAATTTGATTCATTAAAGGAAAGCATGCCATTCCAATTAAAGCCTTGGTAAAAGTAACCAATTTCTCCAATTGTGTCCTGTTGCAAAAGAAAACAGATTCTTATTGCACTTAACTATATTGCAATATAGTTATGCAAACAACTATATTGCCATAAGTTAAGAATGCTCACAAATAGTTTCCAAATTCTGGATAAATCAGGTAGAGAGAAAAAAATACGCTCCAAATTTTGTTCACAGGAGTATACTTTACTCAATTGCTAAAAGCTTTAAATAGTGCAAAAGTTTCCTTGACTCTGAAAAACGAAACAAAGAATCAGCAACGTTTTAAGCAAAGTTAAAAAGATTACTTCAGACTTCTTTAGTTTATGCAGTTAACTCCTGTTCTGCTTGATATTTATGAACATTTCAGCTCTCTATGAAAGTTTTTTCCTCTATTCTAATGTCACAGCCTCCAAAGTTAGCAGAAACCTACACTTAAGAACACCTGCTAAAGTTCTATAGTTGATTATAAATCAACTTCTAAAGAGAACCGAAACAAAAAAAAATTGTCAGTGGATGACAAAACGTGTTATAACAGCCACAGTCAAAAACACAATTGACAAATAAATTTGGTTACCTCTATGGCATATAAAATTTGATGTAAACAATTACAATTATTAATAAAAAAACACTAAGCCATATCAGAATTACAGGAGTTTTGTATAATTTTGGAACACATACCAATAACACATTTATACAAATATAGCCCAAAGAAAACCAAACACCATTTCATATTTGACAGTGCTTCCTGTCTGACTTTTATACCAAATAAGCCAAATGTCACTCTGTATTAGTGCATTATTGATGTCAAACCCAATTCTTAATAAAACCTTATAGGCATATCTACCCAATTTTAATATTTGACCATAAGGTAAGATTCTCATAAACCTTTTATAACCCTTTATAAATTTTGTTAAAGAGCAGATCATAAGCAGATTTTTGCTCAAAGAAAAACCTACTGTGCTTTTACTCCAATGTTTAATTTATGGAAAAACTGAATTATACCCCTTTAACTTTAGCCAATATGTTCACACACAGAATTTCTTTACAAGATTAATTTTCACAAATCTTCCATAATTTGCTTAAACCATCAGCTTTAACTTAAGTTAAAATGATCCTTTAACCCTTTAATCTAGTCAAGAAAAATTCACATTCTCATGCCTTCTTACAATCTTTTACCAAAAACATATTTTACTTTCCTTACATGCCTTGTGTGTAGAACTGTTTTATTAGTAGTTTCAAACACATGTTACACTGTTAACTCTAAGCAACTTTTGCTTTTGGTGAAAACTTTGGTAAGTCTGGGATTTTAATTTTCTGCTAGATATGAAGCCTAGGACCCAGAGAGAAATGCAGATAAGGTCTGACTGTTTTCAGCATCTACCTTCATGTGTCCCAGGCCTTACCTAGAATCTAATGCTCCAAAATAAACTGAAGGATTTCTAAAGGTCAAAGAAGCAGTTTATGACCTTAAAGCATTTGGCAAACCTAATATTTGACCTGCATAATTTAGAGCCAATGTTTACATTTTTATTTTACCAATAATCTTTAAAGTTGTTTGGGTTTCCAAAAAATTACTAATGTCACATGAACTAAATAAAAGGCATTCCACTTTTTATTTTTCCGACAAAATATTCAATTTAAGCATTTATTTTTATTGATCCAATTAAAACTCTTTCATATATAAATATTACAAGCACAAGACATATAAATACACAGACAAACAGAAGATAAAGGACTCATTTTTAAAGCCAGGAATTGAACCCTAAACCTGGGCCACCATTGTGAAAAGAAAAAGCGTGGCCACATGATTCCAAGTCAAGCTCCCAAGGACATGACCGACCAGTTTGCTGGCCATCTTGAACAGCAGGTCCTAAGCCCATGTTCTATGCTAAGCTACCTCTCTCCATTATAGAGCACAGAAAGACACACAAAGCACACCAAATTCACTACAGCTCCAGATTAGCCTCATGAATCCTTTTTCCCATTAATCAAACCTTTACAGGAGATAAACAGTGATTTTTAATATTCATTCAACCAGTTTGCACAGAAAGAGAGAGAGATGAAAGCATTGCCTGAGGAATGATGGGGAAGGTGAGGTGCTCAAGAAGGCCAGAGAAAGACCCACCCATTGCAGCAACACTGAAAAGTTCAGGCAGCTGCTTCTCAGTAGCAAAAATATCTTTTCCAGCAGTCTCATCAGCTCTCACGTTTCCCCTTTTGGGGAGAAAGAAGCTCTCCATGTGCCACGATCCTGTACATGCCTAATCCTGTCACCCACAGCCATCAGCAAAGGGTGCAAGAGAGATTAATCCAAAGAGAATAGCCGTTAACATCCCATAGTGCCAAACCCACTCTGAGTCAAAGGGGACTTTACTGAGAGAGGCCCCTAACCTCCTAAATCTTAGAAGGGACTCTAACCCTTCTAAGTTGGGCCTCTAATTCAATCCCATTCTTTTCCCCAGTACTCTACCACTTACCCAGTTAGCCTTTGGGTCCAGGGTTTCTGCACTATAGTCACTTCTGGGGTCATCAGAAATATGTTACATGAAAAGAGTCCCGATCCAGATCCCAAGAGAGGGTTCTTGGATCTCAAGCAAGGGAGAATTCAGGGTGAGTCCACAGTGCCAAGCAAAAGCAAGTTTATTAAGAAAGTAAAGGAATACAAGAATGGCTACTCCATAGACAGAAAAGCCCCAAGGTCTGCTGGTTACCCATTCTTATGTTATTTCTTGATCATATGCTAAACAAGGGATGAATTATTCATACCTCCCCCTTTCAGACCATCAAGGGTAACTTCCTGACATTGCCATGGCATTTGTAAACTGTCATAGCACAGGTGGGAGTGTAGCAGTGAAGATGATCAGAAGTCACTCTTGTGGCCACCTTGGTTTTGGTGAGTTTTAGCCAGCTTCTTACTGCAGCCTGTTTCATCAGCAAGGTCTTTATGACCTGTATCTTGTGCTGACCTCCTATCTCATCCTGTGACTTAGAATGCCTTACCTCTCTGGGAATGCAGCCCAGTAAGTTTCAGCCTTATTTTACCCAGCTTCTATTGAAGATGGAGTTGCTCTGGTTAAAATATCTCTGACATGAAGACCATGACTCCTGACACAGCCCCAGAAGGCCCTGACAACACATGCTCAAGGTGTTCAGGCTACAGCTTTGTTTTATACATTTTAGAAAGACATAAAATATCAATTAATACACATGAGGTACACAGTGGTTGGGTCTGAAAGTTGGGACAACTAGAAGCAGGGGCTTCCAGGTCATAGGCGGGTTAAAAGATTTTCGGATTGGCAACTGGTTGAAAGAGCAAAGTTATTATCTAAAGATCAGGAATCAATAGAAAGGAATATCTGTGTTAAAATAAGAGGTTGTGGAGACCAAGATTTTTTTTTTTTTTTTGAGATGGAGTCTCACACTCTTACCTGGGCTGGAGTGCAGTGGCATGATCTTGGCTCGCTGCAACCTCTGCCTCCTGGGTTCACACCATTCTCCTGCCTCAGCCTCCCGAGTAGCTGGGACTACAGGTGCCTGCCACCATGCCCGGCTAATTTTTTGTATTTTTAGTAGAGATGTGGTTTCACTGCGTTAGCCAGGATGGTCTCAATCTGCTGACCTCGTGATCCGCCTGCCTTGGCCTCCCAAAGTGCTGGGATTATAGGCATGAGCCACTGGGCCTGGCAGAGACCAAGCTTTTTATGATGCAAATGAAGCCTCCAGGTAGCAGGTTTCAAAACTCTTCTCAGATCTAAAGAGGTGCCAGACTCTTAGTTAATTCTCTACTGGAGCAGGGAAAAGACCTGGAAAGGGAAGGGGATTCTCTACAGAATGTAGATTTTTCTCACAAGAGACAGCTTTTCAGGGTCACTTCAAAATATGTCAAAGAAATATATTTTGGGGTAAAATACTTCGATTTCTTTCAGGGCCTACTATCTGTCATGTGATGCTATACTAGACTCAGGTTGGAATCTGGTATTTTATTACTACCAAGAGACTTTCTTGTCAGTTTTAAGATCTCTGTTTTACTGTTAATGCTGGTCAATTGTGCCAAATTCCAAAGGGAGGAAGCTATAATGAGGCATGTCTGATCCCCACTTCCCATCATTGCCTGAACTAGTTTTTCAGGTTAACTTTGGAACTCCCCTGGCCAAGAGAGGAGGTCTATCAGTCAGTTAGGGGGCTTCCAGTTTTATTTTGGTTTACATTGTGCTGTAAGCCTAGGTAGATTTTCTCCCCCCTTAATCAGTTTTATAGTTTTCTAGGGGACGGTTTCAATTTCAGCAGTCAAGCTCTGACAAGTGCTTCCCAGGCTGAGTTAACCTTTTCTCTGTGCCTACATTTGTGCATATTTATTATAACAGATGGTGTATAACCACATAATAATTTTTGACAATTGAAATTTGGTCATTAGAACAAAATTAAGTCAGGATAAATTCTGAAACTATATCACACAATGGAAGGTATTCGGACTATGAAACTGGAGGTTGTATTTATATACCAGCTTTGCCATGCACCAACTTGCTGTATAATTATAGTATCTACCTCCACGGGTTACTGTAAAGGTTAAATGAAATTATGTGATGAGCACGGTATAAACTATAAAGTAAAAGTAGATCTGAATGGAGCTCAAGAACTGTTGTTGGGTTAAGTACATTTTCAAAGCCTTTCCAGGACTTAACATTTCATGCTTTGCTGATTTAGGATTTAAGGTAATATTGCAGGATTACTTTCTTTAATTTCCATAGTCTTTTTTTATTCATTCTAAGTATTTATACTTCAGTTTCATTTGTTGAATTTTTAAATTTTATACTGCATGGATACTAACCTTTGTGAGTGGAACCAGATTAATTGATATCCATTGATGTGTCTGAGATTTAGTTAAAATTGGAAATGGGCCTACAAAGACACCTGGCATGAAAAATAAGTTGAAAGCATGATAGCTCTTTGATGGTAAAATGTATTTGATTTAGAATTGCTAAAAGATATTATTCTTTAGATTTTTTTTTAAAAATTGGAACGATAGTATAGAAATTTGATTTTGCCTGGCTGAGAAACAAAGTGATAGATTCTATTTAGGATGAAATATTATTTCTTAAAACACTTTTTCTCTGTGAAAATTGAAAACATTGTGTATAGCATCAATTTCTTTTCTAAAAACATATTGGAGGATGCTAACATTACTTTTCTGATAGGGAAAAGGCAGGCTTTCCACTTTCTACAGAATGTATCCTCTTGACAATTATGCCACGTGCTTACATATACCAAATAAATTAGAACACTTGCCCTGGAGATGCCAGGTGTGTTACAGTAGGTAGCTAGTCAGACGTGAGCAGGGTAGGAGAGTCCCCCCCCACCACTAGGAATGTCAGGCAACCGTCAGGTGACGGTCAGGTGGTTATTAAACTGCCTCTCTAAAATTATAATTGGTCACAGCCAGTGCCAGGGAAAAGCAGTCTCCCAATTGATAAAAACACCTAAAACTGGCAATCAGCAGCCTCCTAAGATCTCAGGAGTTGGGCAAGTGTCCTCAAGCATACTCATTAAGAGGCAAAATGGTGGAGTTTAACTAGTATATGACCTTCTATATGAACGTCTATGGATATTTGACTGGTAAGGGAGGAATGCCTCAAGTGAGCCTGCATAGAACTCCAATAAACACAACGTGCATACTCAGCTCCCAAGTGCTGGTAGGCCACTTCTCATGCACACAGCTTACCCCAAGGGAAGAATCAGGGGTAAAATAGTTAAATCTATTATGTTAGCATAATGTAAATTAAAACATAAAGAAATGTAACGAAAGTTCGAAAACAAGGTTACCAATGTTTTACATTTAAATGTAGCTAGTAAAAATTCCTTAACTGTGATTTTAATATCAGGGGTTCCATCTTGAGACCAAGTAAGAATCAGATAAGCCTGGACATGTCTAGTAAAATAAAGAATAAAAGCTTGCGTTGAAGCAAACTAAATATGTCCTGAGAAGGACTCCATACTTCTATATTTGAGTCCTTGTGGATGACCCGCAACCTAACTTAGTGAGTAGATAACCCTAACTTAGGAGTATGCACCTGTAACAGTGGCTGAGTCTTGGCCAATTCCAGCAGCCATACTTCAACCACTCATACACTGCTGAGTGTTCAAACTGTGTTGAAATAAGGTAAATGCCAACCTGTAATCAATTCATCTGTTTCTGTACCTTACCTCCGATTTCTGTATGTCACTTCCTTTTTTGTGTCCATAAATTTGTTCTGACCAGGAGACATCACTGGAGTCTCTGTGAGTCTGCTGTGATTCTGGGGGCTGCCCAACTCATGAATCATTCATTGCTCAATTGAACTCCTTTAAATTTATTTTGGCTGAAGTTTTCTTTTAACACTTGGTTTGTTGCCAGTGTTCCAGCTACGTCAGGAATGAGTTATCTCTAAGGGAAATTTATTCAACTGGAAGAAAGAAGTAGCCGTCATCATTGCATATAATTTAATGAGAAGACTACACTTTACAAGTACATCATTTTTGATATTGAATTGTTTGGCCCAAGACCATTATTATGGGAGCAGAGTCAACACTACCATGAGACCCCATTAATAAAGCTGAAAACAAATCTATAACTCATTCCCCCACTTTACCACAATGCTGCTCTCAGAAAACTGTAAGTTGTAGGACCACAGAAGTATTTGATGGCACACTGGGAGACCCTGTAGTGCCACCCCCGCCTGAAAAACATGGTGCTGGATCAAACAGATGCATTGCTAAGCATATGTGAAGAATGAGAGTATCACAGAAATACTCAGAGAAAAATTTCCATGGAGCTGGTGATCTTTTGTCAAAGATATTAAGCCAATGATTGAGAAAAGTGAAGTTATTCCTCTTAATATGATGCAGAGGCCTCAGAAAACTGGAAAACTCTCTAATAAATGATTGAATATCCCTGTCTTTTAAGAGGAAATTGTCTGAAGAAATTCTAATGATTTGTGTTTGGCCATTTGCATGAATATCTAACAGCCTGGGCACTGGAGGAAGGCTGATGTTGGAAGGGTCTCGAAGAAAGTTGTTGGGTGGATTGAACTAGGTCTAGGCTCCTAAAAACTCTTAAGCTGACACATAACACATATTGCACAATATGGAACTTAGGTTTCTGAAAACTGATTAGATTCCTGAAAGCTCTTGAGCAATCACATAAAACATATTGCACAATATGGAGTTTCCAACACCCGTTGAAATGCTCATTGCTCATTACAATGAGTCTCACTCTTTGGATTTCTGAAAGTATTGATGGCACCGACGTATAGGGTTAGGAGAGCAAATTCAGCAACAGATTACTTCTTACCTGAGGGATGATTGGAGAAGCAATCTCTAAGTCTAAGTGGATGTGATGAACTTTGTTCTAAATTCATATTAATCCTAAATTAATTTGATCCTAAATTCACATTAATAAAAATCCTAAGGAAAGTACCCACTAAATGTCCCTTAGTGCTTGTCCACCACAGCACTTAAAAACCCTTCAGCTTTTGTGTCCATGGAGTTAAGTATCCAGACTGGGTCTTTGTTCCTTCTCCAGTTGCTGGTGGTAATATCAAAATGAAATAATTCTGTCTACTGATCTCTGGAACGTTTTTTTTAACAATGTTTAATTAGTTCTACAAGGATAAAATAAGCATATTTAAGTATGCCTTCAAAAAATAAAATAAAATAAATAAGAAAAAAAGAATTTAGAAAATAACCAACTATGAGCAGCCAAGCTTTATTGTTTTTAAATATTTATTATAATCTATAGTTTATACCTTTTCTATAAGTTATTATTTAAGAATTGACGAATGGGAGATGTGGAGCACACCAAGTTATTCCTGAGTGTGAGACTGTGTTTCTCTGTGATTAGGTCCTCTGTGTTTGCTAATTGGCACCCATTCAAGTTAGTCTCCTACCCTCCCACAGCGACTGGCAGATAGGGATGTTATCTCCTTCAGTATTTACATTTCAAAGAGATTGTTCCAAGTCCTTGAGAAAGACATTTCCTGGGCTGTAAAACTGGTAGGCTGGGAGAGTTACATTCGTTTCAAAGCGGCAGAAAGAATTTACAACTACAAGTTTTCTAAAGTAAATGGCAAATGCTCTAAGAAAAGGAAGGTCAGGGACTCACAATCAGGAAGAAACCTATTTAATGTGTAGTCAAGCTGAGGGGATCCTTAAGGCCGTGTTGGTTATCATTACCCTGATGTTTCTGGTTGTAAGTAAATGCTTCTCAGCAGCGTCTATAGCATTTTGGTGATCCCCCAGTATTGTGTCAGCTACAGTGGTAAAAGAGAAGCTCCTCATGTCCTTGTTCTGGCTAAGAGATTTTTCCAGCTCTCAGCTTTTCTACAAATCCAAGCAAACAGAGTTTGAGACTCAAGATTTATTTTTGCTGCTTTTTATCAATCTCTGCATTTTGTGCTACATTTAACCCAGTTATGCTTGGCTGTTCTGGAGGCAGCCTCTATTTTTACTCTGCGCCAACATTGAGACAATATTTTTATCAAATTACAGAAAGCTGATTTTGCAAAGTACCAGTGAATAATGTAGATTTTACTAAAGAATTTTGAGAGAAACAAAGGAGAAAAATTTAGGTCACATGAAACATACAATTCTAATATGCCTCACAAGCCCTCTACCCTTCATCCCTTTTGAACTTCCTGAGGCCATCTGTCCTTCTCTTGGAACAGATAAAGTTTCCTTACAGTTTTCTCAGTGACAATCCCAGGGCCAGGAGAGACAGTGTCTGAATGTGTCTATCAAAATGTGCTCTCCACTGTTCCATCTTCTCACACAGTGGTCTCTTCCTCTAGGAGATTTTTCCACTAAGATAAAGCAGATAGTTTCCTATCAGGTACATGTAAGTGCTTCTTCTCTAAATATGAATAGTATTTTATATGTATTGAATATGAATAGTACTCAAACTTATAAAACTTGAAAGGAAAGTCTAAGGAAAGAACATGCCTACATAAAGTTTCAGCCAGGGCTAACTCACTGCTTCCTTGACCTGGGAGTCTCCTGTGAATTCTGGCATTTTCTTACTCATGCATAATTAAATTACATTTCTGAGCTTCTCAGTATTCTGCTAAAGCTCTAAGGCAAATCATCTCAATCTTTTCTGAGTCCTTCCTTTAATATGGTCAAAGTTCAGTTTTGATCCCCTTTAATGAAGAATTAAAATAGATGTCATAAAACAAGCCAGATCATACAAAATTTTAAATGTATCCTAATAGTCTAGTGACTTCATAAAATCTTTGTGCTTTTATTCTTTTATTGAAAAGAATGTGGCAAAGCGAGATTTTACTGTTCAGCGATAAGTAATTCACAGATATTATTTTCAGGTCGTAACAGAGTTATTCAGCATAGCAACAGTTTTGTAGAATCTGTTCCTAAGAAAATTCTGGGCAATAGATAGTACATAGAAAGAAAACCAAGACATATAATAAAAGGATAAAACCCTGACATTACATTGTCATGAGCTTCTTAGTGTCAATAGAATCATACTTAGAGAATGAGGGCAGGGTAGTCTCTTACGGCAAAAAAGTTCAGATCTTCTATTTTCTTTAAAATGGAAGGTTTATAAGACAACTACTGATTGATTAAAAATCTCCCACTAGGAAGGACAATTTCCATTGTGTCAATTTGTACTCTGAGGACAATTGAACAATGTATCATTAACAGGCTTAAATTCCTAGACGAGTCCAGAAATGCTGTTTTAATCTATATATATATAGCTGGTAAAGTGTATAGTTAGAATAAATTGCAATAGAACAAAGTTCATTATTTTTTTTTCCTTTAGAATATCACTATCCAGTCAAGATATTAAATAGATGACATCTTTACCTTGATGGGCTAATTCCACAGATGTAAACTGTAATAAAATTTCAGGAGGATAACTTAGAATAGGTAGCCTAATCTCTTATATCTTTAATTGGGTATCACAAAATAAGAGGGAAGATATAAAAATAGTAACATAAAAATTCCAAAGAAGAAATGGATCTGTGAAAAATGTAACCTAAGACCATATATATTTTACCGATTCCTTATGAGAAAATTTAAAGTAACGTCCACCCAATTAAGACAAATGGAGAAATAGAAATTTAGTATTGCAAAAGAATGAAGTGGAGAGCACCAGGTCACCACCCATCTTCTTCCCTTGCCATCATTCAATCAGAGAGGCAAGCAGAAATAAATAAATAATATTTTTGTGCCAGGAAAAATAGTCTTTCCCAGGAAAAATGAGATGAGTAAGACATGGTCAGTGATAGCAGGTTAAGGCAGCATAAAACAAGGACAGTTTGAGAAGGAGAAAAATTTCATCTAGCAGTCTCATATTGAAAGCGATGTAAAGAGAGGAAGAAAAGAAGGAAAGAACAATTATAAATCTTCCATGGCAAAAATGTTGGACCATATAACTTCCTTGCAACTTTTGTAATGTGGAGAATATAAAGGAAAGACACATAGATGATATGTCTTGTGGAAGTGGTCCATGGGAAGAGATAATGGCCCAGGGCACAGGTGATGGCTAGGAGAAGGCTTGAAGTGAGTAGGATGGTGGGAGATGTGCAGCTAAGATGGTATGAAACACGTGTTTGGGGATGAATCTCATTTGCATGTTAAGAGCTGCCTGTGTATAATTTATTATAGTAATTTGGCCTTTATAAGCCATTTTTGATAATTCTCATATGTAGACAGAGCCTGTGGAGAATGTAACAAATGTCCCTGAGTAAATTTGTTAGATTCCCACCCTTTCAGAACTGTGTTGTACAGCACAGTGTACATTATAATGTATAGCAAGAAGCTGGGTACCTAAAGGTAGCTTGTAAGCAGTGAAATGTTGCACAGGCAAGGGACATTCTCATAATATTTCAGTGTTGTTTTTTGATTTTGTTTTGGTTTTTTTTTTTGGTAGAGATGACAGTCTCACTATATTGCCCAGATTGGTCTTGAACTCCTGATCTCAAGCCATCCTTCTTCCTCAGCTTTCCAAAGTGTTGGGATTGCAAGTATGAACTACCACGCCTGGCCTCACTATGTTTTGAAGTGAGCTTTTGGGTCTTATTTCTTTCTCATTTTTGTTTTTAAAAAAGATTAACTGTAGTATGATGAAAATCAGTTACTTCAAAGCTGTTTAATAACTTAGAAAAGCAATATTTATATTTTCATACCTTAGATTTTTATATATCTCATGTTGAACATTGTTATATAACTCAAAACTTATTTTTTATGGGTTGAAACTTTTATTTTTATAGTATTTTATCAACATTTTATGCTGACATAATTTTAAAGACTTCCTTGCTTTAGCTTCAGGTAGAAAACATATTGGAAGCTGCAACAGATTTCTAAATCTCAATAGGACCCATATGTTGTAAAGCAAAAGAAAATAACATAATGAAATAAAGAAGTTAAAAAAATCAAGCCATTTTTCCCATAATCTGTGAACTTAATAACAATAAAGGAAAAAATAATAGAAGGAATTAATTTCTTTTAAAAATTGCTAATGAGAATTGATCTAGCAGGTATAATAAATCCTGAAAGATTTTGATTACAAAAAGAGTTACGTCCACTTTTGAAATATTAAAGGGGTTTGTTTTTTGCTTTTAGCTTTCAGCCTAAGACTTCAAGATAACACAGCTGAGGTGGATATACATATCTTTAATGACTCATTCACTGATGAATGCAATTTCTTTCCAATAAAACAAGTGGTGTTTAGAATTTTACACAGCAACCAGATTCCACAAGTGCTGCCTAATTTAACACAGCATTCATCAGAGAATGTGACTCTTTGCAAACAAGAAATAACATTTAGAAAAATACATTGTAATTAAAACAAACTTTACAACTTTACTATAGCAATTATATGTGGAGACTCAACTTTTCTTCTATGAAAATGAGGTTTAAGTGGCCTGGCCTGCCAACCTCACATATGGCATAAACAACAATAACAATGGCTCATCATCCTTAATAAATAATATGTTCAACTTAACATTTTTACAAAAAGTTTATTTAGTCAAGACTCGCTTATGGATGTCAATATGAAATTAAATCTAAATTTCAAATAGATCATGCTTGAGTTGTATCCTGACCGCCAGTTGAAGGAAACCTTGTCAGGGCACAAAGGCAGATAATGGTCTAATGAATTGGGTGGCAGTAAAGAGAGGTGGGTTGTACTTTCATGATGGAGTGCGTCTGCCAATGTTGACTTTGCATAAAATTGGTCATTTTTTAATTGTAAGGATATACATCAATTTGTTTTTGCATGTATTTGTTAATGTACTCTTGCATTGTTTCCAGTTTGGGGCTATTGTGACTAAAGCTGTTATAATTTTTTTTATATACATCTTATAACTGATAGATGATTTTATTTCTCTTAGGAAAATGCTTCAAAGAGAGAGTGCTGTGTCAAAGGCTAGGCACACACATATATATACACACATATGTGTGTGTGTAATATATGTGTATGGGTGCACATACATATATGTGTGTGTGCGTGTCTGTTTTAAAGGGGTTTTTATGAGTTTCTACTTCCTCTAGCACTGATGGAAACTTCTACATGCTCACCATTTGACTTTGCCAGTTGTATTTGTTTGCTTGCTTATAATTCTATTGAGTGTAAAGTATTTAACCTAGTTTAAAAAATGTCATACATAATAATAGACATATTTATGGAATGCATGTGATATTTTGATACATACAATGTTTAATGATCAAAACAGGGTAATTAGGATATTCATCACCTCAAACATTTGTCATTTCCTCATATTGAAAATATTCAAACCTTCTCTTCTAGCTATTTTGAAATATATAATCTATGGTTGTTAACTGTAGTGACCCAACTGTGCTATTGAATACCAGAACTTATTTGTACTATTTATCTATAGGTCTACACCCATTAAGCAACCTCCTTCATTCCCCGACTGCACGCTTACTGGTCTCTTGTAACCATCATTACACTCTACATCCATGAGATAAATTTATTTAGTTCCCACATAAGTGAGAACATGTGATACTTGTCTTTCAGTGAATGGATTATTTCACTTAACATAAGTGAATATAATTCAATTCCATCCATGTTACTGCAAATGACAGGAATTCATTCACTTTTTTATTCTCTTTAATAACTGAATAGTATCCCGTCGTGTATATATACACACACACACACATATTATATATACATTTATATATAATATATACATTATATATACATTATATGTATATATGTATATAATGTGTATATTATATATAATATGTATGTGTGTGTATATAATGTATATATTATATATTACATTATACTGTATATATACGTTATATATACATTATATATAATATATAATATGTATATGTATATAACATATAATGTACATATTATATATGTATATATTATAGTTAACATGTATATATAATATATACAGATTTGTGTGCATATTATATGTAGATATTATGTATGTATATATTATATATTATGTGTATATACATTTTTATATATATACATATATGTGTGTGTATATATATACACACACACATCGCATTTTCTTTATCTTATCCATACATTGATAGGTACATTGATATGTACATATTGATAGGTACATATTCCATATTTTTGTATTGTGACTAGTATTGCAATAAATATGGGGGTACGGGTATCTTTTTGATATACTTTGCAATAATAGAATTGCTGGATCATATGGAAGTTCTATTTTTAATTGGTTGAGAAATCTCCATACTGTTTGTCAAAATGGCTGTACTAATTTATATTCTCACCAACAGTATATGAGTTCCTTTTTCTCTACATTCTCAACAGCATTAGCTATTTTTCTTCTCTTTGTGTTAACAGCCATTCTAACTTGGTTAAGATCATATCTCATTGTGGATACTTTGATTCACAATATCAAATTTGCTTTTTAATTTTCCAGATTAGTGATGCTAACCATTTTTAATATATCTGGTGGCCATTTGTATGTTTTCTTTTGAAAAAGTCTATTCCGATCTTTGACCACTTTTCAATGAGATTATTTGTTTTTTGTGTTGTTGTTAAGTTGCATGAGTTACTTGTGTATTCTGGATATTAGCTCATTGTTAAATGAATCATTTCCAAATATTGCCTACCATTTTACACGTCGTGTCTTCACTGTATTGATTGTTTCTTTTGCTGTGAAGATTTTTAGTTTAATATAGTTCCATTTGTGTATTTTTTGTTTTGTTGCTTGTACTTTTGAAGCCTTAGCCAAAGATTTCTGCCTAGACAAATGTCCTGAAGCATTTCCCTTGTCTCCTTCTACTAGTTTTATAGTTTAGGGCTTACATTTAAGCCCTTAATCAACTTTGAATTAATTTTTGTATATGGTGAGAGATAAGGATCCAGTTTCCTCTTTTGCATATGGATATCCTGTTTTCCCACGCAATTTAATTTATTGATGAGGATGTTCTTTCCCCTCTTGGTGCATTCCTGGTGAGTTTATTGTACATTCTTGGTGCCTTTGTGGAAAATCAAGTAGCTATGAATATGTGCATTGATTTCTGAGTTCTATATTCTGTTCCACTTGTCTACATTTTTTTATATCAATACCATAGTGTTTGGTTACCATAGTTTTTAAGTATATTTTGAAGCCTAGTATTGTGATGCAATCAGTTTTGTTATTTTTCCTCGGTATTGCTTTGACTATTCAGATTCTTTTGTAGTTCCATTATGAATTTTAGAATTGCTTTTCTATTGATGTGAAGAAAGTCATTGGTATTTTGATACAGATTGCCTTGAATTTCATAACTGCTTTGGGTAGCATGAAAATTTTAAGACAATATTAATTATTTTTATTCATGAGCATAGATGTATTTCTAATTGTGTCCTTTTCAATTTCTTTCATCAGTGATTTGTAGATTTTGCTATAGAGGTGCTTCATCTCTTTAGTTAAATTTATTCTTAGGCTTCTTTTCGTAGCTATTGTAAGTGGGATTGCTTTCTTGATTTCTTTTCAACTCGTTATTGGTGTATAGAAATGCTACAGATGTAAGTTAATTTTTTATACTGTAACTTTACTGAACTTATCAGTTCTAACATTTTCTTTGGTGAAGTACTGAGATTTTTCTACATGTAAGATTATGTTATGTACAAAGAGGGATAACTTTACTTCCTCTTTTCTAATTTGTATGCTTTTTATTTCTTTCTCTTGTCTGATTGGTCTATCTAGAATTTCCAGTGCTTTGTTGAATCAGAGTGATAATAGTGATCATCCTTGTCTTGTTCCAGTTCTTGGAGAAAAGATGTTCAGATTTTCCACATTCAATATGATGTTTGTTATGAGTTTGTCATATGTGGTCTTTATTATGTTGAAGTTTGTTCCTTCCATGCCTAAAATATTTAGAAGTTTTACCATGAAGCAATGTTGACTATGATCAAATGCTTTTTGTGTGTGTACTGAGAGTATCATGGTTTTTGTCCTTCATTGTGTTGATGTACTGTATCACATTTATTGATTTGTGTATGTTGAATCATCTTTTCATTCTTGGATAAAAGTCTACTTGAGCATGATGTATTGTCTTTTTGATATGTTGTTGGATTCAGTTTGCTAGTACTATGTTGAAAATTTTTGCATCTATGTTCATTAGGGATATTAGCCTGTAGTGTTCTTTTTGTGTTGTATCCTTGTCTGGTTGGTTTTGTTATTAGGGTAATGCTGGCCTCATAGCATAAGTTAGAAATTATTCCTTCCTCTTTAATTTTTTTGGAATAATTTGAGACCAGTTGGTATTAGATTTGTTTTAATGTTTGGAAGATTTCAGCAGTAAAGCTGGCGAATCTTGGACTTTTCTTTTGTGGGTGATATTTTATTATTGACTCAATCTTAGTACTCATAATTGGTTTGTTCTTGTTTTCACTTCCTTTTTGGTTCAGTCTTGATAGGTTCTGTCTGGAAATTTATCCATTTCCTCTGGGTTTTTCCATTTGTTGGCATTAAGTTGTTCATAAAAGTCTCTAATAGTATTTTGTATTTCCATAGTATCCATTGTAATGTGTCCTTTTTTTGTTTCTCATTTTATTAATTTGAGACTTCTTTTTTGGTTTTTTAGTCAAGGTAGAAGTTTATCAGTTGTTCAACTTTTCAAAAAACCAACATTGTTTTATTGATTGTTTCTATTGATTTTTTTGTCTCTATTTTGTTTAGTTATGCTCTCCTCTTTATTATTTCTTTTTCTGCCCTAATTTGAGATTGGTTTGCTCTTGCTTTTCTAGTTCATTGAGGTGCATTGTTAAATTGTTGCAAATTTTTCTACTTTTCAAATGTAGGCATTTATTGCTAGAAACTTCCCTCTTAGCACTACTTTTGCTGTATCCAATAAGTTTTTATATATTGCATTTCGATTTTCGTTTGTTTCCAAAATCCTTTAAATTTCTTTTTTTAATTTCTTTGTGAACTAGATTGTTCAGGAGCATGCTGCTTAATTTCTATGTATTTTTAGAATTTCCAAGGGTCCTTTTGTTACTGATTTTCAGTTTTATTTTATTGTGGTTCTAGAAGATACTTGATATAACTTCAATTTTCAAACACTTGTTGAAACTAGTTTTGTGGCCTAACATATGTCTATCCTAGAGAATATTTTATGCACTAATGAGAAGAAAGCATATTCTGTAGCTGTTGGGTAAAATGCTCTGTAAATGTCTGTAAGGTCCATTTGCTTCACAGTGAAGATCAAGTCTGATTATTCTTTGTTGATTTTCTCTCTTGGTGATCTGTCCAGTGCTGAAATTGGGATGTTGAAGTCTCTGTTATTATATTGAACCTTATATCTCTCTTCAGTTCTAATATTTGTTTTATATATTTGGGTGATCCAGTTTGGGGTGCACATATATTCACAATTGTTATATCCCCTTTTTGAATTGATTTCTTTATTATTACATACTAACCTTCTTGTCACTTTTAATTTTTTTATTTAAGTATATTTTTCTTTTATAAATATAGCTACTCCTGCATGCTTTTGGTTTCTGCTCATCTGTAATATTTTTTTCATGCCTTCCTGTCTGTTGTAAGTATGTCTTTACAGGTGAGGCAAATTTCTTGTAGGTAGCATATAGTTGGACCTTTTTCTTCTTTTAATCCATTCAGCCAGTGGATATATTTTAATTGGGTAATTTAAACCAATTATATTCAAGGTTGTTATTGTTAGGTTAAGACTTACTCCTGTTATTTTGTTAATTGTTTTCTGACAGTTTTGCATATCCTTTGTTCCTTTATTCCTCTTTTATTGCTAACCTTTACAATAGCAAAGAGGTTTTTACAGTGATAACTTTTGATTCTTTTCTCTTTTTCATTTGCATATCTGCTCTAGCAATGGATTTTATATTTTCATGTGTTTTGGTGATGGTAGATATTTTCCTTTTACTTTCAGATATAGGACTCTCTTTAGTATTTCTTATAGGATCAGTCTAGTAGTGATGAATTCCCTCAGCCTTTCCTTGTCTTGAAAATACTTTATTTCTTCATCATTTTTAAAGGATAGCTTAGGTGGAAACAGTATTCTTGGCTGGAGATTTGTTCTTTTACCACTTTGAATATATCATTCGATTTCCTCCTAGCCTATAAAATTTCTGTTGTAAAATCCACTGTCAATCTGCTGCGGATTCCCTTGGTGTGACTTGATGCTTTTCTCTTGCTGTATTTAGAAATCTCTCTTTGTCTGTGATTTTGAGAGTTTGACGATAATGTGCTGTGTAGAAGACATTTTGGGGTTGAATCTATTTGAAAATCTGTGAGCTTTTTTTTTTTTTACCTGGATGTCTATATATTGATATACTAGGGAACTTTTCAGCTATTATTTTGTTAAATATGTCTTCTGTGGTTCTGCTGATCTCTTCTTCTTTTGGAACTTGCAAAATTAGAATATTTGTTCTATTCTAAAGAACAAATATTAGAATATTTGTTCTTTATGGTGTCCCATATGTCACACAGGCTTTCTTCATTCTTTTTAATACTTTCTTCTTCCTCTTGTGGTTTTTTTTTGTCTGACTGAGATATTTCGAAAGACCTGTCTTAAAGTTCATACATTCCTTATTCTGCTAGATTTAGTCTTTGCTGAAACTCTCAATTGCATGTTTTATTTAATTCCTTGAATTCTTAATTTCCAGGATTTTGGTTTTGTTCTTTTTTTGTGATATCTGTCTCAGTTGGATTTATTTTTCAGATTATTAATTGTTTTCTTGGTATCTGTATTGTCACATGTGTTCTCTTGTATCTCACTCAGTTTCTGTAATATCATTTAGAATTGTTTTTCATTCATTTCATAGATTTACTTTTTGGGGGTATTGATTACAGGAGAATTATTGTATTCCTTTAGAGATGTCATATTTCCTTATTTTTTATGTTTCTTGTGTCATTATGTTGATATCTGTGCGTCTGGTGTAACAGACACTTCTGATTTTATGGATTGGGTTTTATAAGGAAAGACATTTTCTTTAGATGTATCTGTACTGTTGACTGGCTAAAGTGCTTTGGCTTTGATTTTGGGTGGGTACAGTAGTGTAGTTCTCATATAATTTATTTGGTTCTAATTAATGTCAGTGGAGTCTGTGAGTTCCTGAGCGGCTTAGGCTGCTGCTGTTTGTGGAGGCGGAGGTGAGGCTTTGCTGGGGATATTCCTTGGGCTCCAGTGGTGATGGTGGTGAGCCAAGGTTGTTGGTTCTGTGGTCCCAGGTAGAATATGTAGGCACCAGTTGTGACAGGTGAAGGTGAGCCAGTCTTTGGGCTTCCAGGTGACATGCTTAGGTGCCAGTGGTAGCAGCAGCAGATTGTGTGGGCATGTCCTTAGGCCCCCTGGTAGTGATCATGGTTGGTCACTTGTGATGACAGCAGTAGGTGCAGATCAATCCCCAGTGCACTAGATGACATGTTCTGGTGCTGGTGCCAGCAGTGGTGGGCCAGGTACATCTATCCTCAGGGCCTCTGATGGTACATGCAGATGCTAGCAGGGATGGCAGGAGAGGCAGAGTTGTCTTCAGGCCCTGGGAGAGCACAGTTTGGCTGGTCCACAAGCCTTCTGAAGGCCCCTGCAAGAATGCAGAGGACCTGCCACTGGAGGTGGCATGCTGTCAGTGGCAATGTCCTTGGGCTGGCAGCTTTCCTTTTATACTAAGGGAAGCCTCTCTGATATGCTACACTACCTGTTCTCTGGGACATAGGGAACTGTGTGAGATAGAGTGCTGGGAACCTGGCTACACCACTGGATTCAGCTGGTATTATTATGCTGCAGCCTTCTGCATAGATGTGGGAGAATATCAGCAGGACTCCAGGGATGTGGAGATGCAGGGACTATTGGACCCCAGAGAGAATGTAATTTGATGTGCACTAAACTCTCAAAATGACGCTGTGTTGCAGCTGCTTGGAACTCATTTGGTATGTGGGAGCCAGCAAGAACTCCCTATCTAAAATAATGCCATCCTATGGACTCCAGTCAGTGAGCTACTTATACTAGTCTCAGGGCCCACAAGGGCTGAAGGGCTCTTCCATAGTTAGGATTGCAGGAGTCCATGGTAGAAATGTGGACTACTGGGGGTCTCTTTTTTACTTTTTCCTTCACAATGGGCAGTTTCTTCTGGCTTCAAGTTGATCTCTGCTGGGCTGGCTGCTTCGCTTTCCTTTTCTTACATGCCTCAGAGTTTTCATGTCACTTTCCTGATGAATTCCGGCATCCTCTCATAGCTGCTGTATTCATTATGTGCTTATCCACCTGCTGCTTTGGTATTTATTTGTAGAGGAAATGAGCGTCAGACACCTCTAGTCAGTCATCTTGAAGCCCTACCTACCATATATTTTTTAAGTTTAATAGCAAATAGAAATCTATGCATCTTTTATTAAGTATATTTGCTAAGATTTCTGGTGGTAGAAGTATTCAATTAAAATGTTTAACTGACTCTAGGGGCTCAAAGAATGAATATTTGTATTATATTGTAGAAGCTTATGATTTCTATTTTAAATTTTTAGTAATTTTCTTGACTTTTATGGCCTTAAAATATTGTTCCCACTGTTGAGAATACATTTATAATAGTGAACTGGCAGTAGGTGGTATTAGGTTTTTTTGCCCTTTTGAATTTATGTTTTTATAAGTTTTTCCACAATGACAATAGAAAATCCATTTGCAATATTTCAAGCAGTATACATTAATGCTCACAAACTCAAAGGAGAGATCCTGTCATAAATTGAAATAGATTGGTGTAATATTCATATGAATATGAATATTCATATCCTAGTCTAGCTACTGGTAATAGACACTAGTCTCCACTGCATGTATGCATCAACACTATTTCCTTTAATCCTTTTGGGTGGTCTTTCCTTGCCCTTAGGTAGTTTTCTCATATATGTAGGCTGATCAGTACTCAGTAAGTGAGCATGGCCTTCTACATATCTCTAGAGCCCTCTTGTCACTGGCACTGTACTGTACCAATTTTAGCCTCTCTGGTCACCACTGATTCTCAGCTTCTCAAATCTTCTGTTGAGTTCCCCTTGCATGCGCCATGGCCTGCAAATATTCTCAGTTTACTAAGCTAGGATAATCATCAGGTCCACATTGTTTGTTTTCTGTCTGTCAGGAATCACTTTCTATCTTTGTCTGATGTTCTGATGTCCAGTGTCTTGAAAAACTTGTTTGATATATTTTGTCAGTTTTCTTAGTTATTCAAGGAAAAAAGGGTAAATATGGTGCTTTTTTGTTCATCTTGTTTGGAAGTGTAACTCAGCATCCTCACTTTATCTGATTTGTAAATAAGTTGCATAATATTGCAATGATCTTGTTCTTGAGTATTCTGTGATTTTGCAGGTCTCACCTCCACAACTATCTGTGTATGCCAGTTCGTGTGTGTGTGTGTGTGTGTATGCATGTGTGTGTAATTTTCTTTAATTTCTAATTATATGGATATAGCTATATGTTAAGGCATTTATTTTTAAAATCAGATTTAATAAGTTATGATTTAAAATAAAATTGTGCTTTTAATCTATTGGTTTTAAAATTTGTCAAAATATGTAATCTTATTAATTTTTGTAAATTCTCTTCTTTTGTAGTTGCATATTTTCTATTTCTAAAATTAATTATTGGTACCTTATCTTAGCCTGGACTTCAAAAACACAGAACCCAAGAAAATGGTTAAGTGTAAGGACTTTATTAGAGAGTGCAATTCAGAAAGGAAAGCTAAGGATAGAATGAATGAAGCACACAAGGAGAGAAAGAGCCAATACAAAGATGCATTATTATTTTTATTTTTTATTTTGTTTAACTTTTTTTTTGAGATAGGCTGTTGCTATGTTGCCCGGGCTGGAGTGCAGTGATGTGGTCATGATTCACTGCAGCCTCGATCTCCTAGGCTCAGCCTCCTGAGTAGGTGAGACCTTAAGTATGCACCACTACGCCTAGCTAATTTTTTATTTTTATTTTCTGTAGAGACATAAAGATGCATTATTTAGTTGCCTGTAATTATAAGGGATTAATTGTTGCCCTCATAATAAATGTGTTTTTGAAATATCCACCTTGGATGAGATAACAGAAAGGATTTATCTACCAGTTCCTTTTCCCCATTGTAACTTCTACACACAGCACCAAACAGTATACACAAATACAAATTTGTTACCATTGTCAGCCAAGAAATTATCCTGATACACATTTCTCTCTTGATTTGTGGCCCCAGGAATTTTGATTGCACTTATAGGGCTTAACTTTGCATATCAAAAGAAATTTTTGTGTATATTATCTAGCATGACCAACTGTCTTCGGTGGAAAGGTTTCCCTGCCATGTTGTTAGAAAATGAACAGAAACGTACATATTTATAGTTTTTCCTTTTTGTGATTTTCTGGTTATGAAAATAAATCAGCATAAAATGATCAAGATTTATTTTATATTCCATATTACCTTGGATTGAAAAGCTTGCCGTTAGCAAGCAGACATAGCATGGTCATTAGTGCAGCACGACAGGAGGGTGAAATAATCTTCCGTGCTAAGAAAAAGATTTTTTTAGTAGTGTCATTTGATTTGTTTTGATATATTTAATAAAATATTGCCCTTCTATTTCTTAAACACTCAGAGTCACAAATGAATTATGATTTTCTAATTTGCCTTAATTTTATTTTCACTGCATAACAAATCAATACTCCACAATTCTGTCAGAGATGGTCTTCAATAAATTAAACTTCTTCAGGGTTTGGCTTCTGTGTTAGTGCATTCTCACATTGCTATAAAGATACTACCCAAGACTGAGTACCTTATAAACGATGGAGGTTTAATTGACTCACAGTTTTGCATGGCTGAGGAGGCCTCAGGAAGCTTACAATCATGGTGGAAGCAGGACACTTCTTCACAAAGCAGCAGGAAAGGGAATGAATGGGAGCACAAGAAAAACTGCCACTTTTAAAACCATCAGATATTGTGAGACTCACTCACTATCATGAGAACAGCAAGAGGGAAACTGCCTCCATAATCCAATTATTTCAGGTCCCTCCTCAACACCTGAGGATTACAATTCAAGATGAGATTTGGGTGGGAACACAGAGCCAAACCATATCAGCTTCCAAACAGCATTCACCAATAAAAGGCTCCAAAGATTTTCGGGAAAAGGCTGATTCTAAGGGTTGGCCAGAGCATATATAATATAATCATAGAATAGCTTGTGATGCCAGAAAGTATAGAAGTGCTCAAAAAAGGAAAAATGGGCCATGTCAAAGAGACACCGGAGTGAACCTGAAGATGCTCTTAATATTCAAGTCTGGGGCCATTTACAAAAACAAAATAAATAATGATAGTAATGGAATAAAACCCACAGAATAAACCATACATCTATGACTCTATATTCATTGATATGGTTTGGCTGTGTCCCCATCTAAATCAAATCTTGAATTATAGTTCCCATAATCGTCATGTGTGGTGGGAGGGACCTGGCAGGAGGTAATTGAATCATGGGGGCAGTTTCCCTCATGCTATTATTATGATAATGAGTAAGTTCTCACTAGATCTGATGGTTTTATAAGGTGCTTCCCCTTTCGCTTGGCTCTCATTCTTCTCTCTCCTGCCTCCTTGTGAAGGACATGTTTGCTTCCCCTTTCTCTGTGATTGCAAGTTTTTCTGAGCCCTCCCCAGCCCAGCAGAACTGTGAGTCAATTAAACATTTTTCCTTTATAAATTACCCAGTCTCGGGTATGTCCTTATAGAAGCATGAGAATGAATTAATACACTCATAGAAATAAATAATTGAAGAAATAATGAGGGGCAAATGAACAGCTCTTCCTTATAGAATTCCAATAAATAAGTGTAGAAGAAATCATGGAACTACAAATCATCATGAAGTAACCATCATGGTAATAATTTTTTTGCAGGCAAAAATTGTAATCAAAATCATCATAAAATATAATTATTCATTACAAAGGGAAAATAAAGAAGAAATTTGCCATATGACAACTTTAGTGTACACAGATAAGACGTATTGCAGTTGCGTACTACTTGATGTATCCATTGAGAAAGGTACAGCATCAATTTAATTATGAAAAGCCATTAAAAAATTCTAAATTGAAAGATAATCTAAAAAATGACTAGTGTTCTTCAAAGGGTGTCAAAGTTCATGCATGATGAAGAAAGACTGAGGCACCGAAGGAAACTAAAGAAACATGAGCACTAAATGAAATGTGGAATACTGGATTGGTTCCTGGATATGGAAAATGACATTAGTATGGAAATCAATGAAAGTTGAGTTAAGTTCCATAGCTTATTTAAGTTCCATAGATTATTTGTATAACACCAATGTTAATTTCCTGGTTTCAATAACTGTATACATTTAAAAAATATTAACTATGAGAAGCTGGATGAAGGAATATAGAAAGTCTCTGCACTATTTTTTTTAGGTTTTCTTTAAATCTAAAATTATGTCAAAGAAAAATTTGAAAAAGTGAAATGTTCGACTACCTCATGATCTTCTGCAGAATAAAAGCCAAATTGCTTAGTCAAACAATCCAGATCTCAGGTTATCTGGACCCTGACACACTCATTTTGACCCACTCATCTACTCTCAAGCAGTCTAGGCACATGTCAAACTCCAGATACCCCAAATTGTTTGCAGTTTCCTCAGTGCTCAATACCTTCTCTTACTTGAAGGCTTTGAACATATTTTTATTCTGTTGAGAGGCTCATTTCTTCCAATTTATTCCATGATAACTTGAAAGATCATTTAAGACTTAATGCAATGACTTCCTCCTTTATGTCAGGGTCGCCTAAACCATTTCTGTTCTCATACCTGTGGTTACTTCTCTCCTAGCAATTGCACTGGGTTGTAATTTATGATTTACTTCTATGTTCCTTTTATTACCCTATGAATGATTTAAAGACAGGGATAGTGTTTTTTATTATGGTGTTTTGATGCCTAGGATACAGCAATGACACAAAAATGATTTATATAAGGAATGCATATGTCTTATGCAAAGTGCACCAATGATAGAGAGTAAAATTGCATCTGTTTTATCCTTTTTAAAAGGATGATGATATATATTATTAATACCTCAGTAAAGATGAAACTGAAGACCAGTTTAATATATTTTGGGGTCTCTTTTATCATTAATAATGCCATTCTGAAGCCATGTGATCTCACATACAATAAAAAAGAAATCATACTTCAATCAAACCCTTCATTGGCAGTTATAGGCTTTAAAAGTTAAAATCAGGTAAAATTGCCTTAAGTTAACCTTAATGCTGCATTAGCTTAAACGTATTATCTGACAATATGCGATAAATTTGTTTCTTGTTCCATTCTTTCTCTTTGTTCTTGTATGTTTGGGTTCTTGATTGATTATCTGCTAAGTATTAATACTTAGAGGTCCTGCTTTGCTTCATTAATACTCTGAATGTTCTATAGTATGGTACAGAGGATAAGCATACACATTATGGAACCAGACTGCATGGGTTAAAATTCCAGCTTGGTCACTTACTGTGTGACCATGAGGAAGTCAATTAACCTCTCCGTGCTTCAGTTTCCTCTTTTATAAAAAGGGAATAATAGTAGTAATTAACTCATAAGATTATTGTGAAGGTTAAATCCTATTATACAAAAAGCACTTAGAATAGTGAGTAGCTCCTTAAAAGGCTGTTTTAACTTATTTTGGTATGTGAACTTTCATATCTTTAAAGAGAATTATAAGGTTGTGGAGGGTAGAAGAAATAGTCTATCTGGATCAGAAAAACATATTCCTTTCCAGTAGGCATGCTTATTTTGGAAACATCAGTGAGCGTCTACTTGTAGTTAAATATTTATTGGCAGAAGCACTATGTTGAATAAGAAGTTGACTTTCACTCTGAGTAAATATCTACTTAGATTTTTGAAGGTCTGTCATTCAAATACTTTATAGATTGAGAAACATCTATATTTCTTATTTCTCAGAATACTTGTAAGTTGTTCATGTGCCAATTTACACAAGAATGAAAAATCTTACTTTGCCCCCAATTCATGCCAGACAAATAGTATATTTAAAAGGTAGCTACTGTGATACAAAATCTTTACTATTTATTGTACCAAATAAACATCTTCTTTGTGTAGCAAATATATGTTCAAACAAAGTCATCAAAACACTGGACCTGAAATGAGAATTACCTTGAAGTATGACTGTGGATGAGTTAACTATTAGAAGCTAGTTTTTTCATCATTAAATTAACCATATCAAAGTGTCCCACAATGTATTATTTAAAACCTGTGGATCCAGTCATGTCTAAATTCAAATTTAGAAAAATAATGAGTGCATACATCATATATTGTTTAATACCACATAGGATCTGGGGCAGCACTCCACAAAGAAACACAGTAATATATTTGCAGTGATTCACGAATATTTACACGAAATGGGAAAAGTAAGATCTATAAACTGCCTCACAAAAGTTCATAATAGTTTTGCCTTTAAAAGAGTTCTGGCAACAAACTTTACAATAAATCATAAAACTTTTGGTCTTCAGAGTTTTTGGCTTTTGAAATAACAGATGAAGGATCATATACCTATGCTTGTCTTCTTCTACAGAATAAAAGGCAGTTCTGAAGATCAAATGAGATCATTTTTAAAAGAAATCCATAAATTATAAAGCATTATATAAATGTAAGGCACTATTATTACCTATGTACTTAATGCTATGATTATTTTACAGGGCTTTACTGAATATGAGTAGCTGAGAAATAATTTTTCTTTATGCTAGGTTTGAACCTAGTTTAAAGAAGAAAGGAAGAGATAAAAGAGTTACCTCCTAGGAGTGTATGGTGGTCATACTACTTAGATGTCATTGAAATCAGCATGAATTTATATATTTTGTAGGCATTAAAGTCACCTTTCTTACTAAAATAATGTTGGCACATTTCTGCTCCTGTAATGTGCTTTATCTCTCAGAGGTCCCAAAAGCTTAGAATTTGGCTGTGTGTTGTGGCTCACACCTGTAATCCCAGCATCTTGGGAGGCTGAGACAGGCAGATCCCTCGAGTCCAGAAGTTTGAGACCAGCCTGAGCAACGTGGTGAAACCCAGACTCTACTAAAAATACAAAATATTAGCCAGGTATGGTAGTGTATGCCTGTAGTCCTAGCAACTTGGGAGGCTGAGTTGGGAGGATCACTTGAGCCAGGGAGGTCAAGGCGGCAGTGAGCCATGACAACGCCATTGCACTCCAGCTTGGGTGAAGGAAGTGAGACTCTGTCTCAAAAAAAAAAAAAAGGCTTAGAATTAATGCATTCATTTATTCTTTTGAACACTGCTAACTCTGAGTTATTATGTGTGGAGTAAATATTCAGTGGAATGTCACACTGGCTCAAAGACCTGAAGGAAGTGTTGGTTGGTAGTTGGAGATATATAAGAAATTGAAAGGTGGACAGTCTAAGGTAACTAACCTTCTAAGCCTGGGGTGTGGAATGGAAGAAAAAGGGGTGAGTCCCAATAGGTGTGTAGGAGTTGAGTTAGGAATATTCTACTTACGCCTCATTGAAGGGTTTTTATTTTATTTTATTTTATTTTATTTTATCTTTTTTTGAGATGGAGTCTCACACTGTCACCTAGGCTGGAGTGCAGTGGCGCGATCTCAGCTCAGTGCAAGCTCCACCTCCCTGGTTCATGCCATTCTCCTGCCCCAGTCTCCTCAGTAGCTGGGACTACAGGTGCCTGCCACCATGCCCAGCTAATTTTTTGTACTGTTAGTAGAGACGGGGTTTCGCCATGTTAGCCAGGATGGTCTCGATCTCCTGACCTCGTGATCCTCCCACCTTTGCCTCTCAGAGTGCTGGGATTACAGGCGTGAGCCACCGCTCCTGGCCTCATTGAAGGGTTTATAGTTTATGTTTATATAGACCACCCCCCCAAAAAATGATTTTTAAGCAAAGAAGTAACAAAATTTGCTCTTCTCTAGAGGGATTTGGCAACTATGAAGAGTAGATTGGAGTAGGAAGAGGTTGGATAGGGAGACATGATAAAGTTATTTGAAAAGTTGGCAGGAGATAAATGGATCTTAAATAAAATTCTAGTTATTTGGAAGGAGAGGAGAGGAGAAATGTGAGAGAAAATTCAGGAATGGAATCAATTCAATGTAATAATATACTGTGGAGGATGGGGAGCAGTTCAAAATAATTTTATGGTTACTATATTTGAACTAGAGTAGATGAAAAGAATAGAACAAGAAAAGAAAAAAAAACAGAACATTGAGATAGTTTGAGGGAAAAATAAATATAGTTATGAATATGTTGAGTTTCAGTAATGTATGGTACAGGCAGGTTGAGATGTCTGGTAGATGTAGATAAAATAATACAACTATTTCTTATATAAAAATAACATAAAAACTTATAATGCTGATTCAAAAGTTGCAGCAACAATTCCTGATAGAAAATTCAACAGAGAAGATACTGATAGCCACTATGAATGATAATCATCTCTGACTATTTTGTCTGCTCGTCAGTAGCTTCCAAGTATACCACCTTGTGGGGCTTGGCATCATTTTCTGTTTGCAGTTAAAAATTCTTTCTTTAAGGACAGTCTCCCCTAAATTTGTGCATAGAGTAGGCATGAGGGAGTGTTGGGGAAAATTAATTGAATCCTCTTTCTCCAAAGTTGAAGAATTAGATTCATGGTTTGGATATTGTTTGTTTATATCTATCAAAACCCATGTTGAAATTTGATCCCTAATGTGGCAGTGCAGGGATGTAGGGCCTAAAGAGAGGTGTTTTAGTCATGGGGCTAGACCGCATATGAGTAGATTAATGCCCTCCTGCTGAGGTAAGTGTGAGTTTTCACTTTTGCAAGAATGGATTAATTTCCCAGAGAGTGGGTCGTTAAAAAGAGTCTGGCTTCTTTGGATTTGCTCCTTTTCTTCTTCGCTCTCATATGATCTCTTTGCACAGACTCACCTCCCTTCCACTTTCCTCCATGAGTAGAAGCAGCCTGAGGTCCTCACCAGATACAGCTGCCAAATCTTGGACTTATCAGCCTCCAGAATCATAAGCAAATAAACCTCTTTTCTTTATAAATTACTGATTTTCAGGTATTTTGTTTTAGCAATACAAAATGGACTAAGACATCCTTAACATTTGCTTAGTAAAAACTATTTATAAATGTCTTTATTTTCCAATTAGTCCCCTTTTACTGAATATTTTTATTTTAAACCTTGGGTTATTACATATCTGTATGTCAGTCACACAAATAAACATAATTAGCCTTGCTAATATTATTTAAATTATGTTTTTCTGACATGTTGTGATATTAAGATATGTGTATAGAATTCTGACAAATCATAATTTCTAAAAATCCTGTGTTAGAAAACACAGTTTTTAGATACTCCAGTAAAATTTTTTTAATCCATTAGTCACTTAGGTATACATGTAGTTATTTTGGTGTTTGGGCATTTTAATAAAAACAAAAAAATATATATCATGTACATTTCAGATAAATATATATTTGGCTCAATTTCAATACATGGCCAATAGTTGTATAGAATTTTTCTATTCAAAGTTTACATTTTTTTCTTTTAAAGGATGGATGCATCATTAAGAGTTTTAAACCTGAAATAATTTTTCTTTTGCCATCTCATTTTACACTTTCAAACAGCTTGGGAAGAGATTAATAACTCATTTTATATCACTTCTTGGCCTTGTGGCTAAGATCAAGTGTAATAACTCATTTTACAGATGAAAAACAGATGCTAAAAGATTAAATAGGAGATATGTGACAAGTCCATCTTTTAGTTTTAACAAAGTACAGAGGAAAATAATTAGTTCTTAACCTATAATAAAATCATGTTACCAAAAAATGTTAACTGCCTTGCAAATAGCTCTGAGAATTCACTGCATGTATAACCTTTCTTTTTTTCAGTTGATTTAACCTTTGGTGTACCACAAAAAAAAATCAAATAGTGTTGATTGTAAGATGATCTACACAATGACAAACTAATTCCTTCTTTGAGTTTTGTTTAACTGATTATCTTCGTCTGTTTCTCTCTGTTTCTGTCTCTCTCTTTCTCTTCCTCTTTCTGTTTCTGATAAATAAAGCAGAACAAAACAAAAACTTTTATGTTTTATTTTTCTCTTAAGGTATTATTATTCAGCTGCAAATCTCATATCTAGGAGAAAAAAAGGAAAGTTAAGAAAAAGAAAGCGTATGTAATATTGTGTCCTTTCTTTACCTCTCCTGACTTTCTCTTCCCTCTGTATCTTCCTCTGTCTTTTGATTTTTTTCACTTCTCGGATTTAGAGTGATAAATCATGGGAAGTTTCACCTATGACACCAGAAAGATGTTATTCAAAGGAAAGAGAAATAAAATATTTAGTGCTTTGACACAGTCTGTGATCTGGTTCTTTTTATTGCTACAGTTCACAGGATATTAAAAGGGTTTTATTAATGTGGTTTGGGGCTAAACACAGACTTCCCATACAGTGTTTTGTATCTGTACAATCTTACTTTGGAAAATTTTCTATGTAATTAATTATTTAATGATTTAAGTGCTATGCAATTTTTGTCCAAAATTTTACTTATTTAGTTTTTAACACATATTGCTGATCACTGGCTTGATAGTAAACAAATCGATATCTAAGCATTGTAGATAAGTTATGGGGTGTTCACACAAATGCGCTTGTCTTCTATTTTCAAAGTCCAGATTAATTTTCTACGGAGAGGCTTGTCAAGTCCCCAAGGAGATTGTTTAAGGGATCAGGTGGCCATCTCTTTTAAAGGAGGTTCATTGATACATTTCTTTCTATTGTTCAACTGTAAGTGTGTGTGCCTGTGTTTGTGTGTACTAATTTAATGAATGTCCTTGCTTTTGACCAACAAAATGACATTATTGAATTAAGCTATTTGGTGAATATCATATTCTACATAAGCTTAGCAGTAAAATATTTTTTATGATTATGGGTTGTAGTTTTTCTCTATTTTGAAAAGTGGTACTACTTTGATCAAAGATAATGGTGATTTATTTCTCTAAATTATTACAAATAATTTCCAATTGTAGAAGTTGGTATTTGTTATATACATTATTGTGACTGTTATAACTGACTACTAATAATAATAATGAGAAAAGTAATTATATTTATGTTATTAATTCACAATCTCCTCATAAATAGTATTTCATGATTTAATATAAGACAATATGAAATTTTTAACAAAAAATTACCTTTAGTTCAATGTGATTCAATCTACAATAATCTAAAAGCTAAGGTAAGTTAACCTTAAGCTAAGACGTAAAACAGAAACATACCCACAATGGTGTAAAGTGCTAATTGTACATTTTCCATGAGCAGAGAATGAATCATCTGTGAGTGTCAGAATTAGAGAATCTTTACTTCTATGTTTCCAACATTTTACAGTACTAGACTCAGAAATCAACTACAAACAAAAAGTTACAAGCAATTCTTTGGCATTGAAATAATGATTTTAATCCTAATCTTAATATTTTGATTTATTTTTATTACCCCAAAATATCTATAGATAAATCAATTAAAAATTTAGTCATTAAAACTACGTTGATAAAGGAATAGACAAGAACATGGTTAAAGAGGATGGATTAATACATTAAAAAATGAGATGAGCTATGTGGGGTGATTATAGAACTAACGAGCAATTAATCACTCTAAGAACAAGCCATTGCTTTCATTTGCTTCATCTGGTGGGAAGTTTAAATAGATGACTTCTTTTTTTTTTTTTTTTTGAGACAGAGTGTTACTCTGTTGCCCAGGCTAGAGTGCAGTGGCGTGATCTTGGCTCACTGCAAGCTCTGTCTCCTGGGTTCACGCCATTCTCCTTCTCAGCTTCTGAAATAGCTGGGACTACAGGTGCCCGCCACCATGCCAGGCTAATTTTTTGTATTTTTAGTAGAGATGGGGTTTCCCTGTGTTAGCCAGGATGAAAATAGATGACTTCTTAAATTCTCATAGGATCTAGGATTCTATGGCTCTGCAATTTAATATACTTTATTGTTTGGGTATCTGACTAACTAGAATGTTTGAGAAGCATATTTTGTCTTCGGGGCCACTGCAATAATGCTCCCAAGGCATCTTACTAAGAGGAACGTTCATATCCAAAATACCCAACTTCTTATTTTGGTATAAACAGATGAGGTTGCTAAAATGTTAAAAACATAGCAATATACACCAAATATTTGCTGATAAGTTAGGTTTCTGCCCCATGTCTAAAATGGTATCCAAAAACTATCAATGTATTCCTTGTGCCAGTTAGTGCAGGCAAACTAAAATTTTGAATAAAAATAACAACAAAAATGGAGCGACTGACTGATAGACCGAGTTAAATTATGTTGTTCCTTTTTGTCTTACAGACCTAGCCTATTACTTAAAGGTACTAAATTGAAGTGTTAGACATTTATTAACTTCAGTCACTTAGGGTATAATTAAATTGACATTAATTCCCAGGAGTCATATGTTCTAAAAGGCAGTCCAATGAGGAAAAGAGGTTATGGATATCTCTAGCTACCACATTCCCACCATTAGACAGTAACTTAATTCTGAGGGGTGCTTAATCCATTAGCATATAAACTTATGAAACTACAAGTCTAGGACAATGGAACATCATTTAGGTAAAAGATGAAAGAACTATAAAAAAATTCTGTACTATGTGTATTTTAAGTTTCTTCTTTGCATTTGTATTTTATAGAATATATACATAATATATACCTAAAACATACATGTGTTTGTGTGTTTATATAAACATATATACATACATATGTATTAATTATACATATGCATATTATATATGTATTTACATAAAATCTATTTTAGATTTTCTGTGCATTAGTTTACTTTGATTTTCAAATCACCCTAAATTATGACTCCATTCAACAGCATATTTAGGAAGTATTTCTAAGTGACCATATGGTATACTGCTACATATATATGAAATCAAAGATGAAATTAAATTGCTATTTCTTGTTCTAAAGTGACAATTTTTCCTGACCTGAGATAAATCTCTTTTACATTAATTGTCCTGGTATGATATTGTTAAAGTCCCCTTTATTCTCAAAAGTGTCTCAGTTTGACAATTAAGTCTCCCTTGTAACAAATACACAATGTTAGTTATTCCTTTCTATCATATATTAAATATGTTACTGAAGTCTTTACCCGTGAAAAGTTAGAAGGCAAATGCAGGTCTTAAGGCTTCATATCAATGTAAAAGTATATGAAATTTTTTCCATGATTTCAAGTGCATTTTATCATGGTATCATATTAAAATTTTTTCCAGAGGTTTTCAATCAAATTATAAAATTTTGACTTTTCCCTTTTCCAAAGGTAATGAGTAGTCAAAACATGATTAGTCCAACCATATTAAGGTCAAATTGGATGTTTAATGCTAAATACAGTGTTAATAAGATACTTTACATTGTTTGACAAAAATTTCAGAAAATATTAATGAATGTTTTAACTTTATATTAATTTTATTCTGTTCATAAATTCTAAATTGCATTAAGTCAGATTGGGGGTGACTGATGTAAAAACTAGTTTATATTCTTTTTTACACAACTTTGGAGTTTATAGGAAGAAAATGAGCAATAATAGGCTGAAGACAGCAAATAACGATCATCAATTAAGGACAATTCCCCTTTACAGAGTATTCAGATAATTGACAGAATGTTGTGTTCACTAATTTGATCAGGTAGTTTATTTTTTTCTAATTCAAATGATCTCTGAAGTAATGACCCTTTGAGAAATAACTATTCTCTTTGAGATTTTCTGTGCATTAGTTTACTTTGATTTTCAAATCATTCCAAATTATGATCCCATTTAATAGCATATTTAGGAAGTATTTTGAATTGACCATATGTTATACTGCAAGAGTATTTATATGCAAAATCTAATTGATATGAAACAATGATGGAATTTATTTGAGCTCGCTCAAAGACAAAGGATTTGTACTTCTAAGTGTGTAGTTTTAACATTCACCGCTATATTTAATCACACCTAAAAAATAAAACAAAATGAATTCCATAAAGTTATATATGTATATTTAAGAGTTGGTGGGGGAATATTGTGCATTTTTATGTGGCTGTTTGTGTATGTGCCTATGTGTGTATGTGCATGTGTGTAATTCATATGAATTATTTTCATGTATTAATGTTGAGTTAGCTTATTCTAATATTAATTAAAATTGGAAAAACCAAGTTTCAAGGAACCTACCAAAGACAATTTTCCAGGTTTTTGGATAAGGCAGGATCCTAAATGATTTAGTGAGTAGAATCAATTTCTGAACTTGGGAGTCATTTTCAGACAGATTGTGTTAATGTCATTAAGGTTAGAAGAATTAGCTTTGTTTTGCTTTTGTCACTCTGCCGCATTCAAGGATAGAGTATTCCATTTGTGTAAAATGTGATAGTGAAGACCCTTACAGTAAGAGAGGTTATACTTATCTTTTAAGTTTTAAAATCATTTGTTTCCACAATAACTGCATCAATACTATCTATATCTGTGGGCTATTGTGATGTTTAATTTCATGAGTCAACTTGACTGGGCCATGGGATGCCCTGACATAAAATTAAGCTTTATTTCTGGGTGTGTCTGTGAGGTTGGTCCTGAAAGAGATTAGCATCTGAATTTGTGGACTGAGTAAAGCAGATAGCCAATGTGGATGGATATCATCTAATCCCTTGAGGGCCTGAGTAGAACAAAAAGGCTGAGGAAGGTTGAGTTAATTTTCCATCTGTCTCTTGTGGGAGATGAGACATCCTGCACTTGGTGCCCCTGGCTCTCAGGCCTGCAGATTCAGGCTGAAATCCACATCATCAGTCTTCCAGCTCTCAAGCCTTTAAACGACACCATGGCATTCCTGGATCTCTAGGTTGCAGGTAGCAGACTGTGGGACTTCTCAGCCTATGTAATCTCTTGAGCACATATCTTATAATAAATGTCTTATATGTGTGTATATATATATGACTCGTTTTATACATACATACATATATATATCATTCTCCAAAGAAACAAAATCAATAGGATATCTATTTTTTAAAAATTTTACTTTAAGTTCCAGGATACGTGTGCAGAATGCGCAGGTTTGTAACATAGGCATGCGTGTGCCATGGTGGTTTGCTGAACCTATTGACCCATCCTCTTAGTTCCCTCCCCTCGCCCACCACCCCAAACAGGCCCTGGTGTGTGTTGTTCCTCTCCCTGTGTCCATGTGTTCTCATTGATCAACTCCCGCTAATGAGTGAGAACATGCGGTGTTTGGTTTTCTGTTCCTGTTTGCTGAGGATGATGTTCTGTTTGCTGAAAATGGTGGCTTTCAGCTTCATCCATGCCCTTGCAAAAGATATGATCTCATTCCTTTTTAATGGTTGCGTAGTATTCCATGGTGTATATGCACCACATGTGCTTTACCCAGTCTATCATCAACAGGCATTTGGATTGATTCCATGTCTTTGCTATTCTAAATAGTACTGCAATAAACCTACATGTGCATGTGTCTTTATATTAGAATGATTTCTATTCCGTTGGGTATATACCCAGTAATGGGATTGCTGGGTCAAATGGTATTTCAGGTTCTATATCCTTGTGGAATTACCATACCATCTTCCACAATGGTTGAACTAATTTACATTCCCATCAACAATGTAAAAGCACTCCTATTTCTCCACAGCCTCACCAGTATCTACTGTTTAACTTTTTAATAATCACCATTCTGACTGGCATGAGATGGTATCTCATTGTGGTTTTGATTTGCATTTCTCTGATGATCAGTGATGTTGAGCTTTTTTCCATATATTTCTTAGCTGCACAAATATCTTCTTTTGAGAAGTGTTTGTTCATATCCTTTGCCCACTTTTTGATGGGTTGTTTGATTTTTCCTTGTAAATTTGTTTATGATACTTGTAAATTCTGGATATTAGACCTTTGTCAGATGGGTAGGTTGCAAAAATTTTCTTCCATTCTGTAGGTTGCCTGCTCACTCTGATGATAGTTTCTTTGCTATGCAGAAGCTCTTTAGTTTAATTAGATCCCATTTGTCAATTTTGGCTTCTGTTGCAATTGCTTTTGGTGTTTTTGTCATGAAGTCTTTGCCTGTGCCTATGTCTCAAATGATATTGCCTAGGTTTTCTTCTAGGGTTTTTATGGCTTGGGGTTATGCATTTAAGTCTTTAATACATCTTGAGTTAATTTTTGCATAAGGTGTAAGGAAGGGGTCCAGTTTCTGTTTTCTGCATATGGCTAGGCATTTTCCCAGCATCATTTATTGAATAGGACATCCTTTCACCGTGGCTTGTTTTTGTGAGGTTTGTTACAGATCAGATGGTTTTAGATGCATGGTGTTATTTTTGAGGTCTCCATTCTATTCCATTGGTCTATATGCCTGTTTTGGTACCAGTACCATGCTGTTTTGTTTACTGTAGCCTTGTAGTATAGTTTGAAGTCAGGCAGCATGATGTCTCCAGCTTTGTTCTTTTTGCTTAGGATTATCTTGGCTATATGGGGTCTTCTTTGATTCCATGTGAAATTTAAAATGTTTTTTTTTTTCTAATTCTGTGAAGAATGTCAATGGTAGTTTAATGGGAATAGCAGTGAATCTATAAATTACTTTGGGCAGTATGGCCATTTTCACAATATTTATTCTTCCTGTCCATGAGGATGAAATGTTTTTTCATTTGTTTGTGTCCTCTCTTATATCCTTGAGCAGTAGTTTATAGTTCTCCTTGAAGAGGTCCTTCACATCCCTTGTTAACTGTATTCCTAGGCATTTTATTCTCTTTGTAGCAATTGTGAATGAGAGTTCATTCATGATTTGGCTCTCTGCTTGTCTATTGTTGGTGTAAAGAAATGCTTGTGATTTTTGCAGATTGATTTTGTATCCTGAGACTTTGCTGAAGACGCCTTTCAGCTTAAGGAGTTTTGGGGCTGAGATGATGGGTTTTTCTAAATATAGAATCATAACTGTAAACAGAGACAATTTGACTTCATCTCTTCCTATTTGAATACCCTTTATTTCTTTCTCTTGCCTGATTGCCCTGGCCAGAATTTCCAGTAGTATGTTGAATAGGAGTGGTGAGAGAGGGCATTCTTGTCTTGTACCAGTTTTCAAAAGGAATGCTTCCAGCTTTTGCCCATTCAATATGATATTGGCTGTTTGTCATAAATAGTTCTTATTATTTTGAGATATGTTCCATCAATCGCTAGTTTATTGAGAGTTGTTAACATGAAGGGATGCTGAATTTCATCAAAGGCTTTTTCTGCATCTATTAGATAATCAGGTAGTTTTTGTCTTTGGTTCTGTTTATGTGATGGATTATATTTATTTATTTGCATATGTTGAACCATCCTTGCATCCCGGAGATGAAGCTGACTTGATTGTGGTGGATAAGTTTTTTGATGTGCTGCTGGATTTGGTTTGTCCGTATTTTATTGAGGATTTTCTCATCGATGGTCATCAGGGATATTTGCCTGAAATTTTCTCTTTTTGTTGTGTCTCTGCCAGATTTTAGTATTAGGATGATACTGGGTTCATAAAATAAGTTGTGGAGTAGTCCTTCCTTTTCAGTTGTTGGAATGGTATCAGAAGGAATGGTACCAGCTCCTCTTTGTACCTCTGGTAGAATTTGGCTGTGAATCCATCTGCTCCTGGATTTTCTTGGTTGGTAGGCTATTAATTACTGCCTCAAATTCAGAGCTTGTTACTGGTCTATTTAGGGATTCGACTTCTTCCTGGTTTGGTCTTGGGAGAGTGTATGTGTCCAGGAATTTATCCATTTCTTCTAGACTTTCTAGTTTATTTGCATAGTGGTGTTTATTCTCTGATGGTAGTTTGTATTTCTTGCAGTCAGTGGTGATATCCCCTTTATCATTTTTTATTGTGTCTATGTGATTCTTCTCTCTTTTCTTCTTTATTGGTCTAGCTAGTGGTTTATCTATTTTGTTAATTTTTTCAAAAAACCAGGTCCTCAATTCATTGATTTTTTTGGAAGGTTTTTCCTGTCTCTATCTCCTTTAATTCTGCTCTGATATTAGTTATTTCTTGTCTTCTGCTATCTTTCAGATTAATTTGCTCTTGCTTCCCTAGCTCTTTTAATTGTGCTGTTAGGATTTCAATTTGAGATCTTTATAGCTTTCTGATGTGGGCATCAGAAAGTTCTATAAAATTTTTAGTGCTATAAAATTCCCTCTTAACACTGCTTTAGCTGTGTCCCAGAGATTCTGGTACGTTGTGTCTTTGTTCTCATTAGTTTCAAAGAACTTCTTGATTGAAATACCTTAATTTCATTATTTACCCAGCAATCATTCAGGAGCAGGTTGTTCAATTTCCATGTAATTGTGTGGATTTGAGTGAGTTTTTTAATCTTGAATTCTAATTTGATTGCACTGTGGTCTGAGAGACTTTTTGTTATGAATTCAGTTCTTTTGCATTTGCTGAGGTGTATTTTACTTCCAATTATGTAGTAATTGGAATAAGTGCCATGTGGCACTGAGAAGAATGTATATTCTGTTGTTTTGGGGTGGAGAGTTCTGTAGATGTCTATTAGGTCCACTTGATCCAGAGCTGAGTTGAAGCCCTGAATACTATTGTTAATTTTCTATCTTGTTGATCTGTCTAATACTGACAATGGGGTGTTAAACTCTCCCACCATGGGAGTCTAAGTCTCTTTGTATGTCTCTAAGAACTTGTTTTATGAATCTGGGTGCTCCTGTATTGGGTGCATAGATGTTTAGGACAGTTAACTTTTCCTGTTGAATTGATCCCTTTACCACTATATAATGCCTTTCTTTGTCTTTTTTGATATTTGTTGGTTCAAGTCTGTTTTGTCAGAGACTAGGTTTGCAACTCCTGCTTTTTTTGGCTTTTCATTTGCTTAGTAAATTTCCCTCCATCCCTTTATTTTGAGCCATGTGTGTCTTTTCATGTGAGTTGTGTCTCCTGAATATAGCACACTGATGGGTCTTGACTCTATCCAAATAGCCAGTCTGTGTCGTTTAATTGGAGGCATTTAGCCTATTTACATTTAAGGTTAGTATTGTTAGGTGTGAATTTGATCCTGTCATCATGATGCTATCTGGTTATTTTGCACACTTTTTGATGCAGTGTCTTTATACTGTCTTTGGTCTTTATATTTTGGAGTGTTTTTGCAGTGATTGGTACCAGTTTTTCCTTTCCATATTTAGTGCTTCCTTCAGGAGCTCTTGCAAGGCAGGCCTGGTGGCGACAAAATCCCTCAGCATTTGCTTGTCTGGAAAGGATTTTATTTCTCCTTTGCTTATGAAGCTTAGATTGGCTAGATATACAATTCTGGGTTGAAATTTATTTCTTTAAGATGTTGAATATTGCTTCCCAATCTCTTCTGGCTTACAGAGTTTCTGCTGAGAGGTCCTCTTGTTACTCTGATAGGCTTCACTATGTAGGTGATCTGGCTTTTCTGGGTGTCCTTAATATTTTTTCCTTCATTTCAGCCTTAGAGAATCTGACGATTATGTGTCTTGAGGTTGATCTTCTCGTGGAGTATCTTAGTGGTGTTCTCTGTATTTCCTGAACTTGCATGTTGGCTTGTCTTGTTAGGTTGGGGAAGTTTTCCTGGATAATATCTTGAAGCATGTTTTCCAGCTTGTTTCCATTCTTCCTATCTCCTTCATGTACTCCAATCAATCGTAGGTTAAGTCTTTTCACCTAGTCACATATTTCTTGGAGGCTTTGTTCATTCCCTTTCATTCTTTTTTCTCTAATCTTGTTCACATGCCTTATTTCAGCAGGGTAGTCTTCAAACTCTGATATCCTTTCTTCTGCTTGGTTGATTCAGCTATGGATACTTGTGCATGCTTCACAAAGTTCTTGTGCGGTGTTTTTTTTCAGCTCCATCAGGTCGTTTATGTTCCTCTCTAAACTACTTATTCGAGTTAGCATCTCCTCTAAACTTTTATCAACGTTCTTAGCTTCTTTGCATTGGGTTAGAACATGCTCCTTTAGCTCAGCAGAATTTTGTTACCCGTCTTTTGAAGCCTACTTCTGTCAATTCATCCGTCTTATCCTCCGTCCAGTTCTGCTGCCTTCCTGGAGCGGTGTTGCAATCATTTGGAGGGGAAGAGGCTCTCTGACCTTTTGAGTTTTCAGTATTTTTTGGTTGATTCTCATCTTTGAGTTTGTCTAGTTTCGATCTTTGAGGCTGCTGATCCTTGGATGGGGTTTTTGTGGGAACTTTTTTGTTGTTGTTGATGTTGTTGTTGCTTTCCGTTTGTTTGTTTTTCTTTCAATAGGCAGTTGCCTCTTCTGTAGGGCTGCTGCTCTTTGCTGGGGGTTCATTTCAAGCCCCTATTCATCTGGTTCACTCCCATACCTAGAGATGTCACTCAAGGGGGCTGGGGAGCAGTAAAGATGGGTGCTTGCTTCTTCTGGGATCTCTGACTTTGAGGGGAACCAACCCGATGCCAATAGGACTGCTCCTGTATGGGGTGTCTGACAACCCCTGTTGGAAGGCCTCACCCAGTTGAGTGTCATGGGGAACGGGACCCATTTAACAGAGCACTTTGTCTGTCCCTTGGTGGAGGTGTGTGCTTCGCTGGGGGAAAACCCACTCATTTGGGCTGCCTGGATTCATCAGAACTACCAGAAGGAAAGGCTAAGTCTGCCGGTCCATAGAGACTGTGACCATACCTCCCCCTAGGGGCTCAGGCCCAGGGAGATCAGGGTTCTGTCCCTGAGCCCCTGGCTGGAGTTGTTGAAGTTCCTGCTGGGTGGCCCCACCCAGTGAGGAAGGATAGGCCAAGGTCAGGCGTAAAGAGGTGTCTGGACACAGTCAGCCACAGCTGGTGTGTTGGGCTGTGGGGAACAGGGACAAAGCCAACCAGCCTCCCTGGCTCCAGCAGGGGAAAAGTGCAGCGTGAAGCTATGGAGATGGCTGCCTCCCTTCCCCCAGCCAGGAAGCTTAGCATGTTAGGCAGTTATTAGCCCCAGTGCTGGCTGCTGTCCCTCCTCCAAGGAGCTCAAGCGGCTTAGACCACAAGCAGCTGCAGCTATGGTGCTGGTCACCCCTCCCACTGGGAACTCAGCAGGCTTAAGCAGATTCCAGCTGAGAGGCTGTTGAGAATCTATGCGGCTCTGGGGTTGGGACCCTAGGCCCTGGTGGCATTGGTTCATGAGTAGGATCTTCCAACCTGTGGGTTGCACAGTTCTGTGGAAAAAGCAGTGTTTCCCCAGCTGGGTAGCACACTCACTCACCACCTGCCTTGGCTGGGGGTGGGTCTCTCCTGCCCCGTGTGGCTCTCAAGTGGGCCACCGTACCACACTGCTCTTCCTTCCTCTCCATGGATTACGACAACCACTTAGACAGTTCTGATGAGAGAACCTGGGTACCTTGGTTGCTGGTGCAGAATTCACATGCTATTATGGTTCTTTTCAATGGGAGCCTTTGATCACCACTGCTTCTAGTCGGCCATCTTTGGATATCTGTTTTTCTACGTGCACGCACACACACACACAATAAATTGATTTTAATAAATTTAAAATATTATATATGATAAAATTAATATATATATTCTCTTGGTTCTGCTTCTCTGGTGAACTCTGACTAATATAGCAATTTAGGTTGAAATGATACAACACTGTTATAGAGGATTTAAAGGCTTTTTAGCTAATTCAATTAGGGAAGAAGACTTGGAAAGATATTCAAAGACACAAATGTTTATGATCCATGGTATATAAAAGTGATAATAAATAAGAGTCAAAAACTCAGAATATTTTCTGATAAAAGTTGTAGATCAAGTTATATGGTCTTGTAAGGCAAAGATGTATTTAGGTTACATGTCACAAATGAATTTATATTCCTACTTGAAAGCATTCTTAGGAGCTAATTAGATAAAGAGGCAAATTGCAATGAGTTGTAGTAAAGGTTTATATAACTATACTAATAACATTAATATCTTAATTGAAAAGCTAACTTGCTCAAGAGTCAAATCAGGAACAAATTCCCATTCACGATTGCTGCAGAAGAATAAAATATCTCGGAATAAAGCAAACTAGGGAAGTGAAAGATCTCTACAAGGAGAGCTACAAAACACTATTCAAAGAAATCAGAGATGACACAAACAAATGCACAGGAAGACTCAATACCGTTAAGATGACCATACTGCCCAAAGCAATTGTTAGATTTAATGCTATTCCTGTTAAACTACCATTGACATTCTTCACAGAACAAGACAAAACTTTAAAAATTCATTTGGAATCAAAAAAGAGCTTGAATAGTCAAGGTGGTTATGGGCAAAAAGAACAAAACTGGAAGCATCACACTACCCAACTGCAAACTATACTACAGGGCTACAGTAACAAAAAACAGCATGGTGGTGGTACAAAACAGATACATAGACCAGGGGGGCAGAATAGAAAAACCAGAAATCAAACTACACACCTGGAAGCATCTGCCCTTTGATAAACTTGACAAAAATAAGCAATGGGGAAAGGATTCCCTATTTAATAAATGGTGCCGGGAGAACTGACTAGCCATATGCAGAAAATTGAAACTGGACCCCTTTCTTACAACTAATACAAAAATTAACTCAAGATGGATTAAAGACTTAAATGTAAAACCCCAAACTATAAAAACTCTAGAAGGAAATCTAGGCAATATTATTCAGGACATAGGCATGGGCAACAATTTCATGATGAAAATGCCAAAATCAATTGCAACAAAAGCAAAAATTGACAAATGAGATCTAATTAAACTAAAGAGCTTCTGCACAGCAAAAGAAACTATCATCAGAGTGAACAGACAACCTAGAGAAAGGGAGAAAATTTTTGCAATTTATCATCTGACAAAGGTCTAATATCCAGAGTCTACAAGGAACTTTAATTTACAAGAAACAAACAATCCCATTAAAAAGTGGGCAAAGGACATGAACAGATACTTCTCAAAAGAAGACATACATGTGACCAATAAACATCAGGAAAAGCTCAACATCACTGATTATTAGGGAAATGCAAATCAAAACCACAATGTGATACCATCTCACGCCAGAATGAGACAGACATATTTGACCCAGCAATCCCATTACTGGGTATATGCTCAGAGGAATATAAATTATTCTATTATAAAGTCACATGAATGTGTATGTTCTTTGCAGCCCTATTCACAATAGCAAAGATATGGAATTCACCTAAATGCCCCTCGATAGGCTGGATAAAGAAAATGTTGTACATATTCACCATGAAATACTACGCAGTATAAAAAAGAACAGGATTATGGCCTTTGCAGGGACATGAATGGAGCTGTAGGCCATTACCCTTAGCAAACTAACATAGGAACAGAAAACCAAATACTGCATGTTCTCACTTACAAGTGGGTGCCAAATAATAACTCATGGACACATAGAGTGGGACAATACACATTGGGGCCTTTTGGAGGGTGAAGGGTGGAAAGAGGGTAATGATCAGGAAAAATAACTAATGGGTGCTAGACTTAATACCTGGGTGATAAAATAATCTGTAAAACAAACCTTCATAACCATACTTTCTTATGTAACAAACCTGCACTTTTACCACTGAACTTAGAATAAAAGTTTTTTTTTTAAAGGAATATCTAGCTTACTATAAAAAAAGAAATGGGCTTTGATAACTATAGATAGATAGATAGATAGAGAGATCTTCTTATCCTGGACATGTTGCTTAGCTGTGGATTTTGAATAAATTTTAACTTTTCTGACAATAATAATAAATAATAAATATAAAATGGAAATTATAAGGCTCTCATGAGATGGTGTTTTCTTATTTTTGAGGGGGTCCAAATTGACATTGATAAATATTTCACTTTATTCTCCAGGTCCAACTTTCCAAACCACCTTTCATTTGCCTTCCGTTGGCATGACTCTTTCCCTACTCTTCTTGGCCTGACTTCTAACATCCCTCAAAATGCGTCTCAGAAATCATCTCTCCTGAGAAAGTTTCCTGACCTCATTCTGCTCTCATAGCATCCCATGCTTTGCTCTGGTAGAAGACTGCTAAATGCTCTAATTGTTTACTCAGATCTTACCCTCTCCACTAGACTGGAGCTCACTCAAGAAAGGCACTCTTTTGTATTTATTCATATCTTAAATGCCTAGCTCTCTGCCTGACACTTAATAGGTGCTAAACCAGTATTCATTCATTTCTTGAACAAATATTTATTGCACATTATTTATTTTTGCCGGGCACTGTGCAAGGTGCTGAGGGCACAACAGTGGACAAATAGATGCTACACTCCTCCCCTAGGGCTATTAGATTGGTGGGAGAGACAGAAACTCATTAAACAAATAATTAGGTAGACATATGTCTGCAATCAGTTCTTAATGCCAAGAGCACAGTCAGTTCAAGAAACTAGAAGAAGGCCAGTGCAGGAGAATAGGGAATGGAAAGGAATATACATAGCAAGAGACGAGGCTGGGCGGCCTGGAGGGCCTGACATTTGAATTGAGGTCTTTGGATTTTAAAGTGAGTGCAATGGTCAGGCACAGGAGGTTTTATGCAAAGTGAGTGTCACAAACGTTTTGTGTTTTAAAAGCACTTTTCTAGCTTTTGAGTAGACAATATATTGGAGGAACTCTAGAGTGAATGAAGAGAGATGAATTAGAAGACCATTATAATCATGCATGTAGGCGATAATAGTGGCTCAGACTAGAAGCCTAATGTGGAATTTGAAATGAATAAACAAACACAATATATATTGTGAATACATATATCATTTTTTGAAAAAACTAATGCTATTACTGAAATATTAGGCTAGGGTACACGTATAAGATCTGGTTACATTTCAACTTTTCTATATGTTTATCATTTGATTATGTACTGTACTTCCAAATTTAATAAAAATTTGTTAAAATTAAACATTTTAATACACTAGGCAGAAGATAGAACAAATGTTTTCATTTCCATAATTAGCATATGCAACTATTACATATTTTTATTGGTTAGGGAATTCAATTATGGCAAAATACAAAAATATAGGGCAAACATACTTATAAAAAAGACCATTTAATTCTTTGAGAATAATTACATGAGTATTTAGTGAGTGTATGCTGTGCAGGAGCTGACCCTTATGACACAGAGCTCATTCTTCATTTTTCAGATGAGAAAAGTAAGGTTTGGTGCTACTATTGCCTCATATAGACAGCAACAGTATTTATAGTTGAACCCCAAGAAGAATTTTCTGATTTGGATAACTGGGGAATGTTATTTTTTCCCTATTCACATGGTAACAGGAAGTGCAAGAAAAGCCAGTGCACTTACATTGAGAAATATAACTTCTTTGTTATTTGATGAAAAATGCACTAAGTTTAGAGTAATTAAGACCCAGATGAATTTTAAAATACAAGATGCATGACTTTTACATGGAAAGCCATTTTAGGAACACAGTATCACTAAATAAGAACCAATTTTCTGCTTTTATATGCACATGGAGTCCATAAGCTTTTTTTGCAAGTCTGAGGACAAAATTTTATTTAGAAATGTCTTAGAACAAAGCATGAATATGTAACTATTTAGCAGTCTCTTCTTTCCTTCGCTTATAAATGACAAATGCCATTTTATTTAATCCATTTGAATGACAGCTGTAGTATGTATTTAATCTCAACTCTTGGCAAATAACAGTAAGCACATATCCTTGAATAAAAGCTAATTTCTCACAGTTTATCATCCTGTGAATTACAGACATCTGCTGTAGGAACAATGTACTCTAATACTGAGCCATATCACACTGACCTAAGAAAATATTTTGATAATGAGTGACAGAAGACCAATGAACTATGGAAAACCTTTCCTTATAGAGTAATAACATGAGTTTTACACGAAATTATTTTTGTGCCCTTTTTATACAAATATTTAAAGCTGCTACACCCTTATCCCTTATAGATTCAGAACAATGAGATTCTAAATAGCACCTGATTGAGCTGTGAACTTGGAAATTGCTCGAAATGTTGCCGGCTGCTGACTTGAGTGTCTCATACTGTCAAGACTAAGTAGAATAAATAAATGGGAGAAGAGGGTGGTCATTCTAGTTAAGGCTGATATCCTCATTTTGTAGATCTCACTAAAAATCATTTACTGCACAGTCTATTGACAAATACCAGTAGATTGACAATGATTTTGCAGTTTTATTGGTAGTAAAAATGATAAAAATTAATTTTTTCAGTTTTATAAGAGTCAGGCCTCTAGCTCTAAGACAGTATGCATTTCATACCACTCTCAGAGTATCAGAAAAATATTATTTGAGTAAATTTTTGTTGAAAACCATAATGCCCATACTCCTACAAAGTCATCATTATATCACTCACTCAATGACTTGTACAGGAATTAGTACTTAAAGTGTTAGAAACTCACTGAACTATTCCATTATCAAATTTTGAGTTTCCATAGGAATTAGACAATACCTTCCATTATCAAATTTAGAGTTTCCATAGGTAGTAGACAATATCTTATAAATGTACAATACTGTTGTGAGATTTTCAAATAGCCAAGAAAGTATTGAAAATTTAATTTTAGTAATTTAGAACTTCTGCACATTCTAAAGTAAAAATTTTTTAAGTAAATGAATGGTGATTGAGTCCAACCCAGCTTTTTGAGTATTTAGGAAAAACTAAAGTTTAAAGATTTGTATTCAAAAAAAGGGTAATTATATATGTTAATATTAGGAAGTTTCTTCTGTCACATTGCAAAGCTGTTTTCTACTCCATTTCATTTATTTACAAGACCAACTCAATCTTTCTGGCCAAATATGAAATAATACCAAGTCAGATCACAAAGAACAAATAGGTTCTTCCATGTAATTTTTCTCACTTAGTCTTTTTTGTGATGTACATTTTTTTTACTGTCCCATTTTTTCAACAAAGAGAGAAAACCGTTCTAAGTTCCTCAGAAATCCTCCATTGTTTATTAAACAAAGGCTCAACCCATTATTAAAGACAGAATACCTAAGATAATCAAGTCCCTGTGTACTTCTCTGGCTTTCATTCTTTCACTCTTCTCCCTGAATTTCCACTCTCTCTACCAAAATACATGAATAAATAGATTAAAATTTTAAAAAATGTTACATTTCTATAGTCCCTATATTTAGGCTGCATTACCATCTATTTGCCTTAGTTCGCAATGCTTCCGTGGCCAGAAAAATACTTGACCACCCTCTGTTTTCTTGATATCACACATTACAGTATGTAAAATTACATCTTATTGGAGATTTCATCTCTAAAGTGTACTTGCCTTCTCAATGGGTTGATTGACCATTGTCTTTTTCTTCTTTGTGTGTTGTATAACATTTTAGTGCACTTATGTATTTAAATGTTGTTTCTATTCACCTGGAATGTCTCTCTCTTAGACAAGAGAGACAAGGTTTTGTTTTGTTTTTGTATCCTCAGCACCAAAGTATTAGCCCACAGTCCATAGTGCATTAAATACAACTATATTAAAATATTAAATGCAGGTACAAGTGTTATATTGAATCAGAACGGTTATTAATGAGGGTAGAAAGGTTCCCAGCTTAAATTTAAGAAAGGTCCCAAATGAACTATTATTTTTTTTCTGACTGTATTTATTAAAATGTGTAGAAAAACAAAAATTAGTTTTCAAGTCAAAGCAAAAATTGTAAAGTATAAAACTAAAACAAAACAAAAACAAACTAAAACGACTGCGCAAAGCTTTGTTTTCTTGATAAGGTTTGCTTTAGTTATGTGATGTAGATGAAGTTTTGGCTTCCTGGAGCTTATTTTTAAGCTCACAGCTACTAATTTTCCTAGATTCTTTTAAGGCTCTTTGTTTGGTGACATGTTCGTTTACTGAAACTAAGGAGTCTCCATCCAAAACTAACAACTTTTTTACCCAAATGGGTCTGTATCCAAGACCCCAAGCTCATATTTTACTTATTTCTACTTCATTCCTTGACCATTTTACTGATGGAATGTGTCCCTTTAATCTCCTGGGGTTTTCATTAATTCAAACAGATCTACTTTGTAAACTACTACTTTGTTTATTGCTAAAATGTCTTTTGTAATTGTCTTTTCTTTCAGAAAGTATGGTGTGTGTGTATTTTTAAGATTAACTTCCGGTACTTATTTTCTGCATCTTTATTTGCTGTAACAAAAATATTCATTAATCAGTTTGCCAGAAGATGTTATTTTCACAGCATAGAAAGTCCTTTTTTTCTTCTCTCTGACTTCTGAAGTATGGTGGCTACCTTCCTGAATGACTTAAGTCTTACATGGTGGTATGATATTAATCGCTATGAAAGAGGCAAAATCTGCAAAATCACAAGTTAAAGATAAGCCTGTTTGAGGGCAATTTACTATTCAGACTTTGTGTACACCCTGAGAATAATTTTTATTGCACACAATGACAATAACACATTTATAAAAAGCAACAAAAATGCACTTTGATTCAGTGTTTAGGGCAGCAATTCACAACTAGCCATATAATTAACACCATACACTAGAAACAATTTTAACACAGGTATTAGTCGGAATTGGGCCCTGCTAATTACATCAGATCCCTGCTATCTCTTATGAGAGGTAATTTGTCTATTTTGCTTAAAACTTTCAAGAGCTGCTGTAAGTCTTTATGTGATGAACAGAAGATGAATCTTGAATAATTAACAGTTTCAGTGAAGAAGATGATTTACATATTTCAAAGAAAATCTAAATTTCTGACAACAAATCATGGATATTATCTTTAAAAACTAATGATTTAGAGGGGTGACATCAGCAAGATAGCAGAGTGGGTAGCCCTAGAACTTCCTTCTTCCCATGGAGACACTGATTCAATGACAATACGTAGACCAGTTCCTACTGTGAAATATCCAGAAACCAGTTAAAATGAGTCTGCACACCAGAAAACTGCTGTATCAAAGTTACTATGAAAATCTGTGTCATTCTCTCACCATAGTTCCTCTCTGAGGATGGTGCCACATGATCAGGAGGAAACTCCCAGCTCTTGACTTCTCTCTGAGGAGGGAAAAGACGACTGGACTCTATGTCCAATTCTCTGACTTTTCCAGTGATGTTCAAAAACCTGGCTTCTGTCTTCTCTTTGAGGCCTGATGGGACCTGCCATACTATACCTGCTTGGAGGCCACTGAGAACAAAATAGCTGGGTTATGTGCTGCTGCTCCAGAAGACAGATAGTACATCAGAGAGATGCCAGTGCAGGTTGGCAGTCTCTCTACCAGGACAAGAGAGAATAGAATGTGTATCCAATATCCTGCTTTTCAAGGGGCTGTCCGAGAGACTAAATTTCTGTCTTGCCTGTTTGGGAGTGTGGATGAGATTTGACATACTCTAGTTGCCTTGGGACCACTGAAATCAAAACAAAGTTGAGTGGTTGCAGCTTCAGATGACTTATGGTACACGAGATAGACATCAAAAGAAACAAGAGATTATTATCTCCTGAGAAAAAGAACCACAAATTCCTCTAATTAGAAATGCACATATACAGGTTGAGAAGACGCACATGCAGGGAAAATGTTTGAGAGGTTCCCAGCCTGTAGTCAGGCTGATTGGTGAAGGTATTTTCTTGTATAAAGCCAGTTCAGAACGATTGGGAAAGGTGGTTGTTTTTTCAAATATGCAGATGACAACACAAAGTTACGAGATACATAAAAGAAAAAACGGGGAAGTTCATCCAATCAGAGGGCCAAAATAAATCTCCAGAAACAGGGCCTAATGAAATGGAGGTATATAAATTATCTGTCAAAGAATTTAAAAACCTTTGCAGCAAAGAATGCTTAATTATCTCAAAAAAACATAAATAAACAAAATGAGAATTTCAACAAATACATAGAAAATATCAAAAAGAACCAATATAATTTTTGAAGTTAAAAATATAGTAACAAACCTAAAAACTCACTAGAGGGGTTAAACAGCAGAAGAAACAATCATTGAACTTGAATAAAGTCATGTGAAATTATCTAGTCAGGGGAGCAAAAAGAAAAAAATTAAAAACAGTGATGAAAGTCTAAAGGATGTACAGGGTATCAATGAGAAGAATTATATACATGTATAGCTACTTTAGAAAGAGAAGAAATGGACAGAGAAAGATAAAGGGTAGGAAAGCTTATTCAAAGAAATAATGGCCCCAAATTTTCCAACTATAGGAGAGAATATGGAAATATATCCATTAAAATGGAAATTCTCTCTTTATTTTTATATTCTAACTTTTAGTAGAGATGATGTTTGAAATACTTTTGAATAAAAAAATTATTTTGTAATTTGCACCGAAAATTATCTGGCAATTTTATCTGCATTCTTCATAAAATGAGACAAGGTTCTCATTAATGCCCAAATTCTTTAAAAATGTTAGCCCCACGTTTTTTTTTTCTTATCCCAGAATGTACTTATCCCAGATTATACTGTGACCCAGATGAGGTAGAAGGGAAACTGATGGAATTGATTTTGCTTTAAGATGAAATAGAACATAATATAACCTTCTTTTAAAGATTCCCGTGGTTTAAAAGAACACATTCAAGGAACTTTGAGTTTTTATCTTTTAACCTTTTATAATATTTTATACTGATGATCTTCCCATTCTTTTGATGCTATTGATCACCTCTTTAACAGAATATCTTTGTTTTATATTCCCTCAATATTCTACTCTATTCTAGTTCTTATTATTTTCCTTCTTTTGTATTCTCTTAATAATGTAAGATTTCCTGAGGGTTATGAAAAATATATTTTATTCTATTTCTTTGGGTAAGAGGCATGTTTTTCTAGCTATACACTGGAATCTAAGAAATGTTATATTTTCATCCTGAAGCAAAATCGATACCATCAGTTTCCTCTTCTACCTTCTCTGGGTCACACTATAATCACCAGTTGATCTTGTGCTAAAATGTTGGGGGAGAGGGAGAAGCCAGATTTTGGTCATAGAGGTGACCGCCTTTGCTGTGCACATTTAATTACTTGCAGTTGAACCTTCTGATCCAAAAGGACTCAGAAATGGCTCTCAGAACAGTGTACTCCACTGACTTAGCAAGGTCACTGAGCAGTTTTCTAGGTATTGGGACCTACTGTGTCCCCTACACAAATGTCATACACCAGTGCTGATGCTATGAACTGAATGTGTTCCCCCACAAAAAATTCATGTGTAGGAAACTTAATAATCAATGCAACAGTGTTGGGAGGTTTAGTCTTTTTATTGGTGTCTTATTTTCTTTCTCCCCATAGATTCATTCCCCGTGAATCTATTCATGAGGTTTTACCCTCATGAATACATTAATACCATCATAAAAGGACTTAGCAGAGGGAATTTGACTCTTTTTTGCCCTTCTGCATTCTGTCACGTAAGGATGCAGTGTTCCTTCCCGCTGGAGGATGCAGCATCAAGGCACCATCTTGGAAGCAGAGAGCAGACTTCACCACACACCAAACCTCCCAGCACTTTGATCTTGGACTTCCCAGCCTCCAGAATGGTAAAGGAATAAATTGCTGTTCCATATAAATTACCCAGTTTCAGGTATTTAGTTATGGCAGCACAAAATGGACCAAATGACCATGACAGCTATTTTTGGGAGTATGTAAGTGGCACTGAGTCTCTATGACTCTGTGGAATTCTCTTATCCATTATCATAACCTTGTCTTTAAAGTATTCCATCTGCTCTTTTTAATGAAAGTCTTTTACTTCTTAAAATTCCTGCATTATCTTCTTCTCTCCTCTGATACCAACCATATTTTTCATAATTGAATTCCACGTCTTTCTTTCATATCTCTATCTCTTTTAAGGCCAAAATGGAAATGCTTTTGAAAGTATTTTTATTTTCTAATGTGTTCTCTTCTTAACCACAACACCTAAATGAGTATCTGATTCACTGAAAACTTATTATAAAGGGCTGTTTAGTACATACATGGATTTATGAATTCATGAATTTCTATATTAATTTTGATTGTTTTTCTTTTTTTGTCCCTGAAATCTGCTTTAGATTTTGTGAATAATCTTTCAAATGTAACATTTGTATTCCCACTATCTCAATCATAATTTACATCCTTATTAAATTTTTCTTTTGATATTACAAAACCTCTTACTATCATTTATTTCTAGTTTTTTCTAATCTCATGAATTATATCCAAAGCATCAAAATTAACTTTCTGAGCATAGATCAAGATTTCAATCCTGTGAATATCCAATACAACAAGCCAAAAAGCTGAAAAAAATACACAAATTTAACTAAAGTTAAGTGACAGAATCACAGGTTACTCTCATATTTATTTATCAGGTTTTTCTATACCTTCTACAATTACCTTGTATACTTGCATAATAAAATTAATGAAACATCCTCAATTCCTTAGTTATTCTTTATGTAGGGCTATCTAAATATTGGCCATCAAAGGAGTAAATAAACTCAGTGTATTATGAGGAACTAGAGAAAACATGTCATGGAGGACTGTTAAGAATAGTATATTTTATTGGGGAATTGATTAAAAGATAATTTACAATGATTTAATTGATATATTCCTTTTATCTGCTGTGATGATTGTCTATTGTTCAGAGTTTGTGAGGCAAAGCCTTTTCTTTTTGATTAAACATAAAGACCTACTAGAACGTAGATCATAGTGCCTGGTATGTTCTTGGAATTATTTTACGTTTTGGGAAGGCCAAGGCAACTCCATCTTGGATGATAATCCACTATGTTGACTTCTGATTAACCTCAGTTCTGGGAAGGCCTCTTAAGATTCCCCATAAATCCTGTCCTTAGGTCAAACAATCTTGATATTATTGTACTTCAATTGTCTTACACATCCCTTCTGAATCACCCTTCCCCTATGGTATATAAGCTCTTGGTCTGGGGTGTAATAGTGTGGGGAACCACCATCTTATTTAACTGCTGCCTGAGATACAGACATGGCTTCTGTTTCTAAGTCCTTATTAAATGTTTCTTCCTAAGAAACTAGGTTTCTCAGCCTCTGTCTCAGCCTTGCTGCTTCCTTGGGCTTTTGTGGGCAGGTTTACATAAACTTGCCCACCACAGAACCCATGTTAAGAATATAGCAAAGGCCAGGTGTGGTGGCTCATGCTTGTAATCTGACACTTTGGGAGGCCCAGATGGGAGGATCACTTGACCCCAGGAGTTTGAGGTCAGCCTGGGAAACATAGTGAAACCCCATCTCTACAAAAAAACTTCTAAAATTAGCCAGGTATGCTGGTTCATGCCTGTCATTCCAGCTACTCAGGAGGCTGAAGTAGGATGATCACTTGATCTGGGAGGTTGAGGCTGCAATGAGCTGTGATTGTGCCATTGCACTCCACCGTTGGTGACAGAATGAGACCTAGTCTCATAAAAACCAAAAATAAATAAACAAGAAAAGAATATAATCGTTTCCTGACTTCATGAGTTCTTATTTAGTGAGGGAAACCAAACATTAAACAAACAAATTACTAAATAAGATAATTTCAGATGGTGCCGAAGAAGAAAATAAACAGATATAGATGATAAATGCTGGGGAAGAAGAATGCCACTACAGATTCCATCATCAGGGAGCGCCTTTCTGAGATGTGAATTAAAGCCAAGACAATTACAAAAGAAATGCAGCCATGTAAAATCTGGGGCATGTAAATCTAAGGAAAATGTTAAGGTCAATGGTTTATAATTCATCTCCCTAATTAAGTGAGAATAAAAAATGATGTTTAACTTGATAAAACAGTTAGTACAAAGGGCCTGAGACCTTGGTGTGTTAAAGGAACTGAAAGAAGGTTTATGGTACTGTACACAGAAAGGAAGAAGAGGAGGAGAAGAAGAAGGAGGAGGAAAAGGAAAAGAAGAAGAGGCTGGAGACAGGAGACTTCCATGTGGAGCTTCTAGTCTACGATAAAAATATTTGATTGTACATATGATGAGAATCCCTTAGAGGATTTTAAGCAGAGGAGTGTCATAACCATATCTATGTTGTAAAGCCTCATTAACTAGTGTTTGGAAAATAGATTGTGGAAAGATAAGAGAAAAAGCAGAGGAATCAGTGTGAGACTGAGAGACGTCTGGGAAAAAATAACACAAATATCGTATAGCTCAGGAAATAGCTCAAAATAACTGGTTGGTATCAACATTGAAATCAATGTATGTAAGTATAACAGAAATGCTCAATTCTAAAAAAATATTATCTGCTTGGGACAAATAAGTACACTTTTTTGCTTTGTTTATTGAGATGTGTGGGGCCCTGAAATGAGAAACGAGAAAGATTAAAAAGTCCAGTGACAATACTTTAAAAAATTTAGCTGGGAGAATTTTATGCTTTCATTACTTTTGACCTTGTTCCCGGAATTGACTTATTTATGTGATGCTAAACATTTGCATTAATATATATTCTAAACTCAATGATTTCTTAAATTATGTCAAACATCTAGATATTTAATGAAATGTGCAAGTTAACATAAAGGACTGACTTATTTTTTTTTTCAGAAAGTTTTGATATCATGGAAACAGAATATACTGATTTCACTTTCAATAATGTTAAATATAGTCAAAATATATCAAATTGTCAAATTTTTTACATTTTCAAGGTATTGATTTTGTGTGCTTTGTTTTATAGACTCCTATATCTTATTTATAGGCTATAAAGTATGTTCAAAAGGACTAAGATAAACATACTCCTAAGGCTTAATTTCCCCCATTAAAAAAGTCACTTTGTGATATTTTTCATTCTTCTTCTTTTGACTGACCTTGACTTGTCTTTCCTGAAAATTAATGGAACTTGGTCAGCTGAACTTTTCTCAGTTCACATTTCACATTTCACTACTTTGGTTTCCTTGACAAACACTGAAGTTACATGATTTATTTGAAAGGAATAAAATGATCTCACACATGGCATACATAACTACATGTTGAAAAACAAAAAGCCTAGAGAAGAATAAAATATATAGTAAACGACACTGATCAATGACAGTGAAGGATTACTGTAGGGATTTTTGATCTATGCAGGACTAAGGACTTGATTCTGGAAGTGGAGGCTACTTGTTATGATTTAAGGCTGCCAATGTCTCTCCCAACTCCTACTCCCTCTTTTCAGTTATAATCATGGACCTGGAAATGAGCTTGACAGACTAATTCAGCTTCCTTAATTTTCCAGTTAGAAACATGAGGCCCAATGTGTTAAGCAATGAAAGTAGATGACACTAGAACCCAACTGTTGTAGTTAGAGTTACTCTAGGAAGCAGACAGAAAAAAAATTAGCATGCAGGAAATTTACTGGGGAGTGTTCAACAAACGTGGAGGGATGAGAGAAACAGAATTAGTCAGGGAGAGAAGTTGAGCTGCAATGCAGTCACAACAAAGGCTTCAGCTCCAGAACACTGGGTCTAGGATGGCCCTTGCAGAGTTTGGCAAGGTGCCCTTTATGAACCTATATCCATCAGTCATGAGATACAGGCGTTAACGAAGGAGTGAGAGAGATGTGAGGCAACTCTTTTCAGCCAAAGGTAATTTCTGAAGGAGCTCCATTATAGTTATATGGGACCGCTGTTGTATATGTGGTCCATTGTTGACCAAAATGTTGTCATGTGGCACACGATGGTACATAGCCTGATCTAACTCCTTCAGGATCTCCATACTGAACTAAGACATCTCTGATTTGTGCCAGAACTGGTCTTATCAAATTTCAGGGAAAAAGTATAATCTCCTATTGCACTCGTTTGTGGGGTACCCATCTGTTTTGATGAATCAGGGGATGGCTTCTGAAAGCTGCACTGAGTCTGTTAGACAATATTCCCAGTCCTTGCTTCTGTACTGTCAGTCTGCTGAAATGTCCTAGATACAGAACTTAGCCCAGACCCTGAAACGTAAGTACCCAATAAATGTAAAGCCTCTCTTGCCTCTCTTTCTACTCCCACCTACTACTTTGGGTTAAGACATACCTTAAACCTGTCCCTTAAATAAGTCTTTTGCTGAAGCCTTGGCTATCAAAGCCCTGAGTGACTCAGACATAAGAGTAATAGGTAGGTTTGTGGGGCCTGGAGGCCCAAGTGTGTGAGACTGCTTTGAAACCTGAAGTGGCCATAGGTACCCCACAAATGAGTGCAATAGGAGATTATACTTCTTCCCTGAAATTTGTTAAGACCAGTTCTGGCGCATATCAGAGATGTCTTAGTTCAATATGGAGATCCTGAAGGAGTTAGATCAGGCTATGTACCATCGTGTGCCACATGACAACATTTTGGTCAACGATGGACCACACATACAACAGCGGTCCCATATAACTATAATGGAGCTGAAACTTTTCTATTGCTTAATGACATTGTAGCCATCATAATGTCCTAGATCAATGCATTACTCACACGTTTATGGTGATGCTGGTATAAACAATTCTACTGCACTGCCAGTTGTATAAATGCCTAGCATATACAATTATATACGGTACATAATACTTGATAATAATAAATGACTATGCTACAGGCTTATGTATTTACTATACAATACTTTTTATTGTTAGGGCGTGCTCCTTCCGTGTGTGTGTGTGTGTCTGTGTGTGTGTGTGTGTGTGTGTCTGTGTGTGTGTGTGTGTGTGTGTATCTCAGGCAGGTCCTTCAGGAGATATTCCAGAAGGAGGCATTGCTAACATAGGAGATGACAGCTCCGTGCATGTTATTTATTGCCACTGAAGACCTTCCAGTGAGACAAGATATGGAGGGAAAAGACAGTGATATTGATGATCCTGACCCCATGCAGTCCTAGGCTAATGCCTGTTTGCATCTGAATTTTTAACAAATAAAATTTGAAAAGTAAAAGAAAATAAAAAATTTTCAAATTTGAGAAAAGCTTATAGAATAAGAATATGAAGAAAATATTTTTGTACAGCTGTACGTTGATGTTATTTTAAGCTAAATTATTACAAAAGAGTCAAAAATTAAATAAATTAATAAGTCTATAAGGTAAAAAAGTTACAATAAGCTAAGCTTAATTTATTCTTGAAAAGAGAATAATATTTTAAAAAATAAATTTAGTAAAGCCTAAGTGTACAGTGTTTATAAAGTCAACAGTAGTGTACCGTAATGTCCTAGGCCTCCACATTCACTCAGGACTCACTGACTCACCTAGAGCAACTTCCATTCCTGCAAACTTCATTCGTGATAAGTGCCTTATACAGGCATACCATATTTTATATTATATTTTTACTATTTTTTCTGTGTTTAGATATGTTTAGCTATACCAGTACTTACCATTGTGTTACAATTACTTGCAGTATTCAGTACAATAATATGCTGTACATGTTTGTGGCCTAGAAACAAGAGGCTATACCATACAACCTAGATGTGTATTAGAGTATATGATATAGGCTTGTATAGAGACACTCTACAATATTTCATAATGACAAAATCACCTAATGATTCACTTCTAGGAACATATCCCTGTTGTTAAGCAATGCATGACTATACTTGCATGTTTACGTCCAAGCAATGTCTAGTTCCAGGTGTGAGACAATGGGAATGTGAAGAAGCCTGCCAGAGTGAGTTTTTTAGCAGGAGAGACTGGAGGCTAAAGGACCCAAATTTAAACCAGGACCACTCCCTACAACTTCATCCTCAAAGAAAAATGCGTGGGGAAAACAAAAAGAAAATTTGATAGTAACTGGTTAACAATTATGTCACCTTTTGTTTTAAAAACAAGTTAAATTTAATTTAGCCTTTCAAAATGCCTTACCTGGTTTGTGTGTTTAGTCCCAAATAATCCAAGTATACATATAGCAAGGAGATGGCAGAAATTGTTGCCATAGCAGATATTCCACATTAGCCCAATCGACATTATTTCCAGAATATGGAGCAGCAAACATTGCTATGCCACCAGGACTGAATTGAAAAGGTAAATCTCTCAATTCAGGCAAGCTGCCGTCACAGCTCTAAAGTGAGGTATAATAAGTCCCTGGATATCTTCCTTGGAGCATTCTTTTTGGAGCTCACTATAGCTTCTCTTCGCTCCTGTTTGCACAGGGGAAATTTGATGAAGCACAATCATTGATTTACCAGTCATGTTGTGAGGTATATCTCAATCCAAAACATAGGACATAAAACATTTCATGATTCTGTATAACTCTGTATAATATAAAGCCAAATATATTAATCCAATACATTCAAATGTCTTTCTTCTCCTTTGCTCTACCTTGCTCAGTCATTTTTCTCCTCATCTCAGGTCCTCAAGGCAATGCAACTTCAGCTGGGAACTGGTGGCTTCTCTAGTATCTGTAAACATTTTCTCACCTTGATCCACATTGATAGGAACATGTTCATAGAGAAGAAAAGGGTCAAATAATATTTCAAGAATAGCATGGGCATGGCATTACAGATATGAAAAAGGAAGATAATCAAAGGCTAAATATATGGATTCAGACATGTGTGGTCATACAGAGAGGACACAAGCATCATGGAATGTATTCATGAGAAAGATGAAGGTGCCCTCTGAAAAGTATAATCACAAAAACATCAAGACTCTTCTTCCTATCCAGGAATGTCCCCCACAAAGCAGCAGAGGAGAAAAGAAGGTTCATGGCTGGCACCCTTATAAGAGAAGACGGATTAACAAGGGAAAAGCAATATTTAACAAATGACTCAGAACAAAGACTCAAGAGTCACAATCCAAACAAATGATTTTCTCCTGCTAAACTAAATTTGGAAAGGAAGGGACATGAAGGAATATTTACCATTCACTCTCAACTGGGCACTCCAGGCACAGATCCACGATAGCTGATGTTAGTAAAATATTTTTACCTTGTTCCCAGCTTTTTGTCTGTTGTCCCAGGACCTCATCTGCAGGTACATGTGTGACTGCAGTGTCTCAGCTGTCCTATGTTGGGTGCCAGAAACTGTAAGGGAGAAAGAGTTGTATCTTTCTTTGTTCTCCTAGATCAGGAACTCAATTTAAACGGAGCCAATTCAAATTTGTCCAAAGACAGTGATTGGGCTCAGAAGATAGTTATCACTAAGTGATATTCAGTTTTTCTCTGCCTCAGGCTTCTAGAACATGAGCTTGCTTGTTAGATGAGAAGAACCTGGTAAAGAAGTCATGCAGTGAAGCTGTAATATGATCACATAGATGCACTCAATCTGAGGGGGAAAATAGGGAAATTTACATTTACGAAATGTCTGTAAATATTGATTGCACACCTGTATATTTGTGTGTGTGTAAAGAAGACATTTTAAATTTTCATTTATGTGTGTTATATAAATATATGTTTTATATACATATATATATATGATGCATGCCATATTACACTTTATAGATAGCTCTTCCAGTCAAGGATTTTTTTTTCTCATTTGGCAGATGAGGAATTAGGGAAAGAATTAACTTGCCCAAGTTCTCCTAGAATTCATGGCTTCAAGAGTAATGATGTGAACTGCCCTGTTCACTAGGAGTGAATAAAGAGCTGTCCTCAGAATAAACAAATGATTGAAACTGTGAGGTGGAAAATGCAGTCACTTACAGCTGTTCACAATCACTTGAGGAAAACCTCTCCCATCTGCTTGAAACATAAAAGAGGAACTGAATCCAGCCCATCAGTGATTCTGAGGCAGGGCGACGATGTGTGTGAGAGCTCATATTTTGTTAACAGTTATTATGACTCCAGCTGTTCCAGTCTCAGGAAATAAGTATTACATTAGATAATTGATGATACAGAGAATCAAATGGAAAGGTGATTCATTATTGTGCTGGCAAGAAAGAAGGTGTTAAAAAAAACCCACCACACTGATAGGTGTATTTCTTAAGGGCACAAGAGTAAACTGAAAGAGCTCTCAAAAGTCCCACCTAGAACGAGTTGAGCAACAAAATAAGTGAATTAGTATTGTAGTATGAACCAAAGTATGAAACATATATTATGAGTCCATCCTGATATATACGTATGCATAAGTATTATATGTTATTGACTACATAATAAATGGAGAAGATAGGCACCTCTCCCATGAAAAGTATTTCAATTAAGTTATGTAGATACTCTATTCTCAAGGAAGCTCTCAAGAGTACAGCTCTCTACTCCTTAGCGTGGCCGCTCACAGTGAACTCCTTCCAAAATGTACCACATCAAAATAGGGATAAAGGACTAACTTTACAGTGGAAAAACTGTCAATCACTACCACATCCAGGTGATCAAGGTCAACATCAACTGTAATATGTCATGTTGATAGCTTTAATATGATGTAATGACTGTGGCACTTTACCTTTGAGGTCTTTCTCCCATAACACATCTAATTATGAGAAAAACGTCAGACAAATTTCAATAGAGGGGCATCCTATATGCCTGAATGTAGTCTTCAACACTGTCAAAGTCATCAAAAAAAAAAAAAAATGAAATTCTGAGAAGCTTCCAAGAGAAGCCTAGGAAGACCTGACAATAAATGTAAAGTGGTATCCTGGATGGTATCCTGGAACAGAAAAAAGACATGAGGGAAAACTTAGGGAATCTATATAAAGTATTGGCTTTAGTTAATAATGATGTATCAATATTATTTCATTAATTGTGACACATGAAATATACTAATGTAAGATGTTCATAACTGGGGAAATAGTGTGTTAGGTGTGTGAGAATTGTCTATATTATCTTCAAAACTCTTCTAAAAACCTAAAGCTTTTCTAAAATGTGATGGGAGTTATAAATAGAAAAATTAATCCATGAAAATGTCTGTGGGATAATAGGAAAAACTTGAAGACATAACAATTATGTATCCAGTGTCATGACACTCTAAAAACCAAAACGTTTTGGAAAACAACAACAGGAACACAGCAAAATTTTGATGATAGCTGTATTTAGGTGGTATGACTATGGTGATTTTTCTCTCACATTTATCTGCTTGCCAACTTTCTTTAATGATATGTGTTGATTTTAAAATAAAAAGAAAAGAAAGGCAAGAAGATGTTTTATGGATAAAAGAACTAAGAGGTGCATTTGTTCTAGATGCAAGGATGTGTGAAGCAGAGACCTAGCAGTGGTCCTTTGATAAAACATATTTAAAGGAACACACAACACTGGCAAAGTCATCAAATAAAATGAAAGCAAGAATAAAATCAAAGCACAGCTATATTTGCAGCTAATGCCTATATTTAATAGTTACCTCAAAGAATAACTTTCATTTTTTGTGATAGTTTCAGACTTCCATAAGAATTATATCTGTGAGTACCCTTCATACTGTAAATTATAACTCTGTGGAAAGCATGTGAACTCATCCTGGGCATTACCTTCAATGATAGCTGCTACGAGTTTCCCAAGTAAAAACACCATCTGTTTTTATACCTTAACATTAAGTTTATATACGATTTTAAGTATCTAATATAGTTTACTTTAAAATGCATGCTCATATTCCTTATCTTCTATTGCTTACACATCTGCATATATGTGCGTGGTAGTTGTAAGTGAGGCCCCTCTCTAATAATAGCAGCCAATATATTCATAAAGTCCTCTGATTGCCTCGATATCTCTGGTAGTAGACTACATAAAAGTGTATTTGTTAGAAATGATACGTAAGCATCCCAGGAAAAGAAATTTTAAAAGTGTCATATTCTTTAATGGAGGTTCATTATAAGCTATAAAGATGCTCTTCAAAAAATATAAAAGTAAGTCTTCTTACATTTTGGTTAGATCCTATGCAAATAGAAAAATGTATGCTTCAAGCACTGTACACTGAAAAAAATATCAGAAAGTTAACACAAGTAGTCAAAGGCAGCTCAATGATTACCAGTAAGCATTTTTTTTAATTGCTGAAAAGTGATCGATGACTAAGGTACATGAATAGTCAAGGAATGAATGAATCATCTTTAGATCTAATGTTGAACGAAAACTACCAAATTTGTCTTTCTTAGGTTTTATGTCTTTTTACATATTGAATATCCAAGATCTCTCAGTTCAAGTTTACCCCAAGCTCACATGTATTTTTTAAATTAATGTATGATTATCTCCATTAAAACCCCTTCAACATAATCATTTTAAATGTGATTTTTTTTCCTGGCCAAATTCACTTTATCATGCAGTGCATTGCCTTAATAATCTAATAATGAGCAGCATCCTTGCTGCAATCAACAAGATGGTGTGGTGTGATCTTTTTAATCAAAGATGTCACAAATGAGAAAATCAGATATTAAGTAGGAAAATGGATAGTTTTTATTATAAAGCTAGCATCAACACTAATTAGGTTGTGTATATACAACTACATATCAAAGCATAGAAATACACATCATGAAATTCAACACTAACTAGCTGACCTTTCAGTGTCGTTTTCAGCAGTCCAACTATGACCTTTCCAGATTACACTCTTGAACTTGCAGCATGCCACTGATTGCCAAATACGTGCATGTAATGAAAGCAGTTGCTGGGATGCCATAAACTGTTTCCCCAGCCAGAGATGACAATCTCTTAAAAGCCCTGAAAGCTTTAATGGAAATGATTCTGTTTACTTGTAGGAAGCAAGGCTTCTTGCTTGAAGAGACTAATCAATTCTTTCATTTGATAGAAAGTTTAATTGAAGACAACATCCAGAGGTGAAAATATTGTTCAACTAGCGGCTTCTCTTGCCAGTCTGTCATATTAATTGGGATTATCCTAATATTTTCATTGTTGAATTCACTTGACAGAATCACTAAATTACATTAAAGTTGCTTAAGCACGAATTTTGTGAGAGGCAATCTTTCCAAATTTGGGCAGTATGTAGGAAGCATGAAACTGATATATTAGAGGGATAATTTCACAATTCTCTAACAATGCAATATAACAGCAACTTCCATCTACCAATGAGGTGTGAAACTCATCTCATACTCATATTAATAATATGGGTAATTAATTTTGAAGCAAATATTTACTCTGAAGTTGCCATGGAGTATTTATTAATCATTTTCTACTATGTTTGCTTGTCTCCCATGAGAAGGGGTAGATTTTTAAATTTTTTTTGTGCATGCCCAATTGTATAATTAACAGCATGTATCAGTTAATAAGTTACTAATGAACAAAGTTTCAAGAATGTTAAAAAACAAAAGCTGGCCAGATGCAGTGGCTCATGCTTGTAATCCAAGCACTTTGGGAGGCTGAGGCGGGCAGATCACAAAGTCAAGAGTTCGAGACCATCCTGACTAACATGGTGAAACCCCGTCTCTACCAAAAATACAAAAATTATCTGGGCATGGTGGTGCATGACTGTAATCCCAGCTACGCAGCAGGCTGAGGCAGGAGAATCGCTTGAACCTGGATGGTGGGGGTTGCAGTGAGCCAAGATCTCACCACTGCACTCCAGCCTGGGTGACAGAGCAAGACTCTGTCTCAAAAAAAAAAAAAAAAAAAAAAAAGCCTTATGGAATTTAAAGTGCCTCCATACACTCTACATTATACCATTCCATCACTCCATTAGGCACTCTTCCTGGAACTTTATACTGTATCTATGGAAACTTCTCCTAGTGGGGCTGCCACATCCTTAAACTCTATGGAAGGATAACTGGACAACATTCCTCTTATTTAGTCTCTAGTGTCTGGTGTGATGTGCTCTGTTGCTTATCTTCTACCCATGCAATCCAGAGAGAAACTTGGAAGGCATGGGAGAGTCATGGGATGTCATGAATCACTTATCTCTGAAATATTTTTCAAAAATGTCTTGCATTTTCTGTTTTACTTCAAAGCTATGTTGTTTCACATACAGGCTATACCACCAGACTCACACAGCTATCCCTACCTTCTTCACACTGCTGTTAATTGACCTACCTAAAATTTATACCTACATTTTAGCACCATTTTGAAACTCCGTAATTGTTTCTGATAGAGTACCCATAGGTGTAATCTCAGCTCCCTAGCATGACCTGCAATGATCTCCATCATCTGAGTCCTATTTGTCTTTACCTCTTTCCTTCATCCTATAGCCTTCTCTACTGAAAACATCACTTAGCACTTGAACATATATCTCCTCTTTTTTGACTCCGTGCTTCCTCTGAATTCTCTAATCTGCTGAAAATATCCCACATAATTTACTCCAAGCTTCAGGTATACTTCCTCTCCTCAAGGCAGTCCACTTGAGACCATTGCCTTTCTCTAAATTGTTTACTTTTCCTGTGTGATAATCATGCATTTAGCATTTTTCTTTATTATTGCTCTTTTTACAGAGTATTTGCTTCCTTCACCAGTGGGTCTCTTAAAATAAGGACTGCATCTTATTCATCTTTGTAATCTCAGTACCCAGCACATGACCTGACACACACTAGTTTCTCATCAAATGTTCTTGGATGGTAGAATGTATTACAGTTGTAGAATACATTTTAAAAATCTATGCCTTTTGGTTAAAATCTTTGTTTTCAGGATGGCCAGGTAAACTTCTCTTAATCAAAAACTTTTTCCAAATTGATCAGCATTCTCAATTCTAGTCAGCAAAGCTCATTCTGGATGTTACTTATATAAGGATAATCAATTCAGAGATAACTCAGCAAGGAAAAATGCTCAAGCACATGACAGGGCTGCCCCAGCTGAAGCACCAGGATTTCTGCTGCCCAGAGGCCTAAAACCCATTGTGGAAGAACCACTTCTGCCACTGTGGTTCCCAAAAGATCTGCTCTCTCCATCTCACAGTGTTCGTGGTTACACCTGATAGATGTGACGCTAGATTACATATATGAACTAGGCTGAGGAGACTCTTGGAAGTGTAATTTTATCTTTCTAGTCATCACATTACTTGAAAGCAAGTTAGAAGAAGAAGGGTATTGAGGAAGCCAGCTCACCATATCTTCTCAGCCTCTTTTTTTCTGAGACAATAGAAATCAATTTATTAACTGTCCACAACTGTTTCCTTTGGGATCTTGGGTGCTCAAAAGAACTGACAGAATTCTGAGAGTCATGGGGTAATGTTTTTACAATGTTTCCTACCAGCCCACGCTATTGGTTTTTAAGGGAGACTAAAATATTCATCTTTGCCTACTTCACAATTCCTTACTCACTACTATTCCATCCACATGATTAGGAAGTGTTTATGTGAACACATTGAGTCCAAGAATGCACCTGAGCCTTCTATGGCATTGTCCCTCTCAGGCATTGAGTCCAAGAATGCGCCTGAGCCTTCCGTGGCATCGTCCCTCTCAGGGTTCTAAAGCTGCAGGAATTCTTTGCTAGCTCAATGTGAATCTTCAGCACTGTCACATGTTCAAAAAAATGACTTTAGCACTCTGTGAAATTCAAGGAGAAACTCTCCCTTGGGACTCTGGCACTTAGTTCCAATAGTTCCTTGAGGCTCTTCATTCATCTCTTCCTTAAACCTTGTGGTCAAATGGCACAGGGGCTGCTTGTGCTTGTGAGCGGCTCTCTGCTTGTTAAGCCTAGGGAGTTCTACCAGGCAAGGATTACAGGAGTACTTAGAAAGAAACACAGTCTCTTTCACGATTTTTAATCTTTGGAATGCTTTCCCAACATTCAGATTTTCCCTCCATATTATCTTGGTAAGAGACAGTGGTCTTTCTTATAAGAAAGGGAGGTCACTTAAGGTTCCTGCTACCTTAGGAAAAGACTCCCACATGACCAAAGGTGTTGTGCGTGGGAGAAACTACACAATAATACAGAATACTTTTGCCCGAATTGGTCTCTGCACGTAGAGTTTTGTTGCGGAAGATGTTTAAAACCATTGGAAGTGGTTAGAAAGGGTTGTGAATTTAAGTGATTTAGGATTTTGCTCCACTGACCAAAAGATGTCTCTTATTGGTTATTAGCTACACATACAGTATTATGTTATATATATTAGTATATTTTATATACTGTATACACATGTGTTTTCCTAGTGTCAACTTTAAATAATAAGATTCAGAAAATATGATTAGGTATAGAGTTAATCTGAACACAGCTTGATAATGGATGCCTGGAAACACCATCTCCAAATGGGGTCTGCAGTCCAAAGTGGAGAAGTTAAGATTACTACATTTCCAAGAAGATTATTACTTCATGAGGAGGGTTAGTGATCTGAGGGGGTCTTATCTCTGGGATCATGTGGTTAAAGGCAGAAGTTGTAGCTGCGTGCTGCATGATTCCAGCTGTATAGCCATATCCCTTTCAAGGCTTAGAAAAATTTAAAGTTCCAACAGCTTTAAATTTGAATTATTTTGTTTGAATTTTTATTTACACTAGTCAAGATCTCCTTTAAAATAACTAATAGTGGAAACAAATAGGAAAAAGCAACCACAATAGAAAAGCTTGAGTTTGTTAGTGCACATTGAAAGTAAATCTGCACTTGTAATTTATACTCAGAGTTATCTTGGAAGTTTAAGAGCAATTAGAGAGTTGCTATATAAATGCATCTTACCATAAATCACATTCAAGTGTATGTGAACTCAGATAGTAATTATTGTTTGCAGACTTCATTTGGTAATTAATCTATGTAATCTCATGTCTCTCTCATTGGTTGCTGTGTTAAATTATTATTTAAATATTTTAATGATGCTTAATTCTTCGTCTGTTTCTCAATCATGATTCTCTAAGGACAGAGACAGATTTTTTTTTTTGTATCCTCATATTGCCTGGTTCAGTTTTTTGAAATAGGGTAAAAACTCAATAAATATTTACCAGTGAGGTTTTTTCATAGCATGTATTGCTTCCATGCTATTAGATTAAATCATAATGTGATAGAAAATGTTATATCTCCCAGGGTGCCTTTAAGAATCTAGTCTTGATTTTATCTTACTCAGTTTCTTTAATTTTTCTATAAGTTAATTGTTGCCCTGAGATTTTCATATGCATTGAAACATTGGACAAGCTGTTAACACTATTTCTGGGTAGAGTATTTATGGATAGTTTTAACTGTTTATTTTATACTTTTCTGCATTTTCCCAATTTCCAGTTATTATATTACACATTATTTTGAAATCATAAAAGGTATAGTGAAAGCTACGCATAACATGTGTTTCTAGCCTTGAGGAACTTACAGTATTTTATGGACAAGGTATATCTTTGAAATATTTAGAAGAAAATGTCATACATGTATACAATAACATTTTATGTTGTCAGCATAGATTTTATACAAGGTAAAAACACAAGAAGAGAAGTCACAGAAAAGAGAGAAAAGGCAGGAACAGAGGTTTATTCAAGGAGACAAGACAAATTTGTCACTGAAAGCTATTTACGCTTTAATTGGCTAGAGAGGAGGCAGGCTAGACAGCAGTCCAGGCCAGTAAATAAATCTATTACTTCACCAAATTATTTTGATTATTTTCTAGTACACTCACTTTTCCATTTATCTTTTCTTCTGCTTTAATAATGACTTATCTCTGACTATTTAAAAGATTCTGAATTCTTTATCAATTGACAAATATCTATAATTTGTTTCTCTGCATCTCAAAATTAAAAAAATTATTCTTAATTTTTCCTTAATCTTACTAGTCTTAAAAGAAGAGATGTTTACTTTTCTCAATGTTAATATCTATGAAGTGCTTTAAATCCTATTTCCTTGTCTTTTTTTCTCCAGAAATGCAACCTTCTTTCCATCTCTCCGTGCCATCTGTTCTTTCACTGAGCTTCTGTAGCACCATACAATTCTTTGTGCTCTTCTTTTTGATGACACTAGTGACAGTTCTCCATGTATTTGAGCATATGAATATTTGTATTATGTCCTCTGATAGACTGTTGGTTCCTTCAGGATCAGGGTTATATTTAACATACCCTTTTAACCTCAGTAGCCTTGCATGTGCTATCTACTTTGTAAATACTCATTAAATACATGAAAAACTATGTCATTTTTTTTCTTTTTCTATTGATTGCTTTGTCTCTTGGCAATTTCTAGAATTCTGCATATGTAACTCTTTCTATTACAAATTGGGAAACTGAGACTCAGAGCAGCTATGTAATTTGCTCGAGATCAAACAGCCAGTAAGTGACCAGAAAAGAATTCAAATTCGTTTTTCTCCCTAAATCTATAGCCTATTTTATTAATCATCATATGGATTTCCTCCTGTTTCTTTGCTATCTAATCTCGGCTCTGATATTTATTGGGCAAAAGTGTGCCCACTTGAATATCCCAATCTTCTTTTATCACATTCCTCAAGGATCATTATTATATCCTTGAGGATATAATATATCAGGGATCATTTTTTTCAAATGCTTCTAGGAGTGACAGCTCTTATAGCAACCACATATGTTTTTCTTTGCCTCATAAGATTTTATTTTTTATATTGGGTGACTGGTGAGGGGCTAGATAAATTTTGGAGGGTGGTTAAGATTGGCGTTCCATCTGTTCGTGGTTAGACTTGGTGTGCTTGATGCCTCTCTTTGTGGGGTACTGATCAAAAGTAGAATAGTTTAGGATAGAGATTGTGAGACCTTAGATATAAGCAAAGCAGCTTGGTGTGGCAAAGTATGAGAAGTTGGCCCTTTTCCCATCTGCTCCTCCTCTCTATGGGTAGTTACTTTGGGGGCATCAGGAAGCAAAGCCTGTCAAGGACAGGGCTGTTCCCGTCATGACTCTATTAAGTGTGATCCTTGGTACTCAATTCTGAAGCAGAAAGCATTTAAAGAAGCACAGTTCAGAGATGTTAAAAATAATTAAATAGAAAGTCCACTCTCCTCTAACATCTCCTGGAAGCAATTAAAGAAAATGCAATTCACAAGCCCTCCCTTTTTTTCCTTTCCCATTTTTCAACATACCCAGGTGTCACAGACCATCTTGGTCACCAAACAGCCTCACAAAAGTGTCTTTCTAACCCTATTCTCTTGTGCCCCAATTCTCTGCTCACCCTTAGACACCTACTTTGTGCTCTTTTAATGCAGACTGATTTAACTACTCTTGGAAGATCTACTTGACTCTAGCCTTTCCTCTCCTCCTTCCAGTCCTTACCATCCTTTTTATCTGCTTACTGAAGCTGCCTGAAAAAAATTTCCATGACATTTAGACACAGAACAAATCTTTCTTAAGGGTGATGATCATGAGTGAGGAGGAATTACTGATTAAGGTGGAAATGCTGGGTTTCTCTTTGGCTCATTAGGAGGGGAAATAGCGTGTGATCATATTAATATGTTATATACCATCGCCCTAGGGAAAGCAAGGATAGTGATAAAATATCCAAAAAGCTTTGCAGACTGTGGACATGGAAAAATAGGGCCAGAGCAAAAAGGAAGAAACCACATTGATGTTTACTGCATGCTGTAGTTGTGTCAGTGTGTAGTGATATTTGACACCAGAGCTTTATATCAGGTGGGCTAGCTAGGGAGTTGCTTGCAGCATCAATTTATAAGGAGCATGAAATAGCATCGAAATAAATCAGAAACGATACCAGTTTGTATATCCGTATGTAACTCCTTTCGTCACTGTTGAAATGTAAAGTAGTTCTTTTCTTCTTGGCTTAGATAATGTCCTCAAGTAGACCTTTAAAAAGCAAATAAAATATTTCTGACTGGCCATATTTTACTGTATAGTTGTTGAACCAATACTTAAAAGAGCATCAGTTTAAAGGAGCTCTAAATTACCTTCCTGCCTGAGGTACTTATATCATTTTCTAGACTTCTTGAAACTCGTTTTGAGTCCCAGAGATAAATGCAGTAATTTTGATTCAGGCAGTCAGGGAACAAGGGCAAAAGTATTACTATTAAACAAGCAGTGACTATCTCTCTAGCAGAATTTTGCGTTAAATTAGTATAGGCAGAACATATTTAAAAATGGATAAAAGAAAAAAGACATTAAATAAAGAGACATTAAATTATTGTTTTAAGAGTAATAGTAAAGACACATGATATTAAATAATAAATATTTGGCAAAATCTATTGGAATTGTGAATCTTGGAATTTCTTAAATAAAAGACATGATAGAAATTGATTAACCCCTTCTTTACAAGGGAAATGAGGGTGAGGAAGTTTAAGTTCATTTAGCTATATATACATTTGTAAAGTGTGTTTTATAAACAAATATATATTATTTTATTTCTTTTTGTTTTATTTTTAACAAAAAAGTATATATACATGTAGTTCAAAAACACCAATGGCACTGGAAGGCTTATAACAAACTCAGTGATCTCCTATTCACATCTATCCATTCTCCAGAGGTTTTTGTGATTTTAAATTACATGCTTGTATTAGTTCTTAATTATTTTCAAATCTTGACATTATTGTGAACTTTCTGTTATTTGAACTGATGGCTTTTTTTTTCCCTTAGACCACTTGCTCCACACACACTTTCTTTCCTCCATGTTCTTAATATGGTTATATAGATTAGTTTCCATCAGTGTTATTTCATTGTTCTGAGTTTGTAAATATTGTTCACAGTTGGATACATAAAATGCAAAGATTATATATATTTTTCCTACAATGTTCTATTTTTCCTTAGAGTTAATAATTGTTATATATGTTTATGTGCCTGAGTTTTTTTAAAATTTCTATTACTAATTTATCACTAAGCTTTCAAATGGAATTGCAACACTTCTCTGAAAATATCAGTTCAAAAGGAGTCTTTTCTCCCATATGTTTGTTAGTGATTATGGCAGAGAAATTGCATTAATTGACCCAATTTTCCACATTTCCTTGTATCCACACCCTTTGATAGTGATCTCCCACGCTATCCATGGGCTTGGCCACGTGGGTGAACTGGCCGCTAGAGAAGTAGCAAACTTGGTGCAAGAAACAGCTTAAGTAAGTGCCTGTACGAATCTACTTACCCTCATGAGAACTGGCCTGGGTTAGTCTGCCATTAAGATGTGAGAGAAATATAAAGAAGACCTGATCATGCAAGACCATTATAAAATAATCAGCCCCCAGCCAACCTGCCAGCTGGCTGCATGCATGAACAAGTCTAGCCAAGATCAGCTTAGCCTGGTCCACTGGTCCACATACATGGAACTGCTCAGCTGGTCTGTAAACATGTGAGAAATAAAGTTTTTTAAGAAATTAACTTTTGGAGTGAAATTTCCTTAACAATATTTAATTAATACAGAGATATTACTTCTAGAGCCTTCAGCTTTGCTTGCATCTTGACTAGTGGTCTTTTAAACCTATTGTACAGCTATTATCTCTGTTATCCTAGGATGTTCTTTTGCCATCTTGGGAATTCCCTTTGCCTATCTTTTATGTACTTTGGAGACCCTTTTTTCTGGGTCACATATACTTTGGTTTCCTCCTTCATTTTGGTAGAGCATATCCTCTAGTAGCATCTTAAGAAAACATTTTTACATTGACAATTTCATGAAACTTATCAAATCTAGCTTATTTTTTCTCTCTTATACTTAAAACAGTTTGATCAAGTAAGCACTTACGGTTAAATATCATTCCTAAGAATTTTGAAAGTAATTTCCTTTTAACTTCTAAGGTCATTATTAAGAAAATGTGAATAAATTCTGATTTCTAGTCTTTATGTTTTTACATTTTCTGAAAGCTTTTTAGCTCTTATTTTTATTTCAAAATTCAGAAATTTCATGATATATGTTTTGTTATGAAGTATATTTTATTTATTGTATAAAGCAATTAAATGGTTGTTACTATCTTGAAAATGATCTTTATTTATTTATTTATTTATTATTATTATTATACTTTAAGTTTTAGGGTACATGTGCACAATGTGCAGGTTAGTTACATATGTATACATGTGCCGTGCTGGTGTGCGGCACCCATTAACTCACCATTTAGCATTAGGTATATCTCCTAATGCTATCCCTCCCCCCTCCCCCCACCCCACAACAGTCCCCAGAGTGTGATGTTCCCCTTCCTGTGTCCATGTGTTCTCATTGTTCAATTCCCATCTATGAGTGAGAACATGCGGTGTTTGGTTTTTTGTCCTTGTGATAGTTTACTGAGAATGATGATTTCCAATTTCATCCATGTCCCTACAAAGGACATGAACTCATCATTTTTTATGGCTGCATAGTATTCCATGGTGTATATGTGCCACATTTTCTTAAATCCAGTATTTTTTTCATTATTACTTTAATTATTGTCCTGCCTCTATTATCTCCCTCTGGAACTCCTAGTTTTAAAATATTAGACTTTCTGGATTTTTTTTTCAGTTTTCCATCTTTTTATTTTATTCTCTGAAGGAATTTTTAACATATTTCCACCACTCCATTGGATTTATAAATACTTATGCTATATTGTATTTAATTTCTAAGAGCTTTTTCTTGTTCTCTGAATATTTCTTTTAAAAACACTTGCTTTTAATGGGTGTAAATCTTCTTTTAGCTCTCTGAAGATATTCAAGTTTTTAAATGTTCTCTCTCCTCTTCATTCCATTATCTTTACTCTGCTGATTCCATTTGTTTCTTTTTTTTTTTTTTTATAAGCCTCTTTGTTTCCTGTTGGAGACACTTCTTAACTCTTTGATGATCCTTGATCCTGTTGGAGACACTCCTTAACTCTTTGATGATCCTTCAGTGTTCGTTTATGTTTAGATCCACATAGTAAAAAGTAGATCAACAACTCTGAATATAGAAGTAAATTTTGGTGAGTTGAGGCTTTCCTAAAAGTGGTAGGGCCAGGACAAGGCTGATTTATTGACTATTTCACATCTGTCAGTGTCTGTGTGACATTCTCTTGGGTTTGTTATTTTGTCCAGTGAAAACTCCTTTAAGTACGTGGATAGACATGATAAATCTGGCAGGTAGTGCTTTGGAATGAGCAAGATAAGAGGGGTAGAGGATCTCAGGAATTAGTACCTATACTTCCACTTGATTTTTTGTATTGATATATTTCCATCTGTCCCCAAACCCCCTCACCATCACTCTCAGCTCTGGTTTGTGTCAAAGGCTCCATATTTTCTCTCAGTAAGTCCATAGAATAAAATGTTTACTTGATGGGAAAGGGATACTTTTGTGATTAAAGGGCCTCAAGAAGAGAAACTTGGATATGACTGCTCTTATAATGCTGTGCAATCACATCACATATCTTGGGTTTTTTGTCCCACTCTTCAAAGATTTCCTCATGCTTGCAGTCCTTTAGGCCTTCTGTGGTTCCAGGCAGGTAATCAAACGGATTTCCTCTAGTCACCCTCTTCTTCCAGCATTCTCTGGTCTGCTCAGTCAGTTGCCATTTCCATCCGTCTGCTATTCAACTTTCAAAATGTTGAAGACATCTCACATGTCTTATTAACTTCTTTTCTTTCTTTGTCTCTCTGGGTCTATACCGTTCTTTTTAATTTATTACCATCATTTTTGTAGGACTTATGGAAGGGACACACATTTTTAATATGCCATAATTAAGTTTTAAAACCCTAACTTAATGATTTTATGCTTCAAAATATACATAAATATTCATGTAATTATGTCATTTTTATTACTATAGCTAAACAAAGTTAGACTAATTATTAATATTTATTTATTTGAAAGTAGAAAAAATAAATATTACTTTAAATTATGTACTTTTGTAAGCCATGGGAACTGTAAAGTTAGACAAATATTTTATTTGTCCTTGAAAATACATATATTTTAAAGATAGATTAATTCTAGGAAAATAAATGTGGGCAAAACTTACCTGTTAAGCAAGGTCAAACTTGCCCACTACTAATTTACTAATATATAATAAGTAAATATATTACTTTACGTATATATATATAAGTAAATATAGTATATTATATATAACTTACTAATATATAGTAAGTAAATATATTAGTTTGGTCTGCATGTATTATTTCCTAACAAAATTGGGAGTAGTGACTACTTTAACCTACTATTTTCTCTGTAAATAATGTTTTCTCAGAACCTAAGTTAATGAGGTAAAGCTTGGAGATCTGCTCATTAAAATTCTAAAAATAGAGCCAGTGACAAATGTGGTGTCAGGATTTTCAGGCAAGGGGAAAACCTATAGAGCTAACAGTGATCAATGCCCATTTCCAATGTCATGACACTACATACTCATTTAATGAACCTCTTATCTGTTCATTACTACCTTTCCCTGGATTGAGATTATTACACTTTCTGTGAATAAACCTGTGACAATACTGACTTTTGTTCACAATTATTTGCACTTTGCTGATTTTTTTGGGTGACCTGACATGGAATTCATTTTCCAAACCTGTGAAGAGCCTCTGTTAGAAATTCAAACATAAAAGGAATAGCCTTCTCAGGAAAAATCTACTATGAAGGAATATCTTAAGAAATAAATTAATCCTTTTGGAAGAATTCAGTGCAGTAACATTGTTGCCAGTGAATTTGGTTCTGAAATCCTCTCTTTTATGTGTTCCGTGAACTTATTAAAAATGTATACTCCAAGACCTGTCTCTTTTGAATTCTAGGTACACTAAACAGGTAGGTGCTGTGAAGTGAGCTTTGAAATCAAAGAGATCTGAGCTTGAATATCAGGCCTCCTGTGTATTAAGTGTATGACTTTGGGAGAATCAGTCACTCTGAGACTCTGTATATTCATCCTTAAAATGGGGCAATGTCCCCTGTCTCCTACTAAAGAAACGAATCTGATGTAAGACTGATTTTGCTGTACATTTGAAATGCAGTGCCAGTGCTGGGCATGCTGCAGGTAATCAGTCAAAGAAAAAACATAAAAGCCAAAGTTTCTAACGATACAGATTCGAAAAGCTAAAGGTTTAATTGACCTGAATCATAAATGCAGATAATTCAGTGGATAATAAATTCAGTTCCTGATTCTGGCTTTCTGCTGGGAGTGGATTTGTTTTTCTGAATTTATTAGTATTTGAATCAATTGTTTTCACCAGTTAGTAGAGGGAATGGATATGTTTCAGAATCAATTGGGGAGCATTTCCAAGCTTTATTCCCTATTTCTTAGCCCGAGAGATGCTGACGTATCGATGTGTCCTGTCAAAAATTTACTCTTTCAGGCCTGTGAAAGAAACTTCTGAAACCCAAAACTTTTAAGACTTTCTGAAATCATATCTTAAGAATGTGAATTCTTAAACAAGAACTATACTTGTTTTCTATTATGTTTGGATAAATGATAAAGTCTCTTCACTAATTTCATGATTTATGACATTATATAGCTTCATAAAACTAAGTACTCAGATGTTCATTGTATATATCCCAGGGCCATAAAAATGGCAAATTCTAAGCAGATGTATCAGGGCAGAAAAAAATCAGGAACATTTCTTTAAAACTTGACATGGCAGTAAATGAAAAAATCAAGTATGTTTACAATGTTCAGATCATGTCACAATGTTAAAATAAATTCAATCTCTTTTGTCAATGTATAAATTATAGAATTTCTGGGTTAAACATAACTTATTTTTACTGCTGCTGCTATTACTGCTGCTACTATTAATAGCACTACTGGAAAATATTTATTGAGCCATTATTATGTATAAAGTACTCTGTTAAATAACTTTACCTGCATAATATCATCTAATCCTTCTACCCATAAGAGAGAGCTCCTCTGAAGAATAATCCAACATAGTAATTCATGTCATCCTTAAATTATCCCGTAACCTTCATCAGCAGACCCTCCGACTTACATTAGAATGTACTCAAAAATGGATGAGCTAAACTGTGTCATCCTGTAATTTTTATCCAGTATCCTGGTTTTGCCTCATTGTCTTAGATAGAATATATCTCATCTTTTATTTGGTACCAACATTTTTCAAATATTTGAGCACAATTTTACATCTCATTTTCCAGATTAATATATTTATTCTTTCGGAAATGGTAAGATTTTGACCTTGCTTTGCACTTGGTAATTCTCCACTTAGTGTATTCCATTAAAAGTTTTTCTTTGTCTTGTAAATGTTACCTGAAACTGGACATAACACTTGCGTATACAGAGGCCATAGTTTACTTGTGTTGGACTTAGTTCTACTTTTTCCAGTCTAATGTCATGGCGGCTCTTTTCGCCTCTGCTCCAAACACCTATTAGGAGTTGTGTTATCCATATGTCCTTCTTCATCTCATGATCTGCTGAAATAAGCAAGAGTGAAAATATGTACGTTATATTTATAATATCTGAATTTCCAATTTATATATAGTTAATTACCATTTAATTAAACTTACAGAATTGATGAGTATTACATAAAACTTTTAAAAAAAATTATTAAAAAGTGAGGTGCAGTGCAGCCTCTGCTGCTGGTGCTGGAGATTGTGACTCTGCACAGGTGGCCCCTGTGTCTCAGCTTCTTGCCCAGTGCATGTGCCCACCCACCTGCCAGGCCAGCTCCTACCTCCCACCACAGTCACACAGCTGCCGCCAAACCCACAGCGCCGCTGCTCGCCCTCCAGCCTTCAGACTTCTGACACCTGTTCATGCCACCCTTCCACACAATGAGACTTCTCTCTGACATAGGAAACATTGGTCTAAAAACCAGTTTCATTTCAGACAGATTTGTAAAATATGCATTTTGGAACCTCCTCTAAGATGGTTGATTAGATGCAGCCAGGAGGAACATCTCCCACTGAAGGACCGGGGCATCGGGAAAAGTGGTGCACATCTAGCGGATCTTCAGAGGGAAGGCACTGAGAGCAGATGGAGGGAAGACGTCGATACTGGGATGAAAGGGGAAGAAGCTGGGAATACTGCATACTAGGACTGGTTATTGGTCCCCAATGACTCCTGTGGAGGGAGTGAGTTGAACAAGCAAGAAGCAACTCCCTCTTGTCCCAGGCCTCTAGAATCTTGGCAGGAGGAGAACCAACAACTCCTACAGACACTAGAGTTGACAGGGAAAGCTGCTCAGAGAAGTGATAGGAGCAGAACTCCAGCCAGAGTGAAGCCCAAAGGGTTTGGTGCAGGAGCATCTGTTTTGGAGCATGGCCAGGGATGCCCATCTTCCTAGGCTTGACTTGCTCCCGTAGGAGACTTTAGGCCTAGGAGAACTGTCAGATTTGAACTCTGCAGGGCAGTCTTGCCTTTGAGACAGGGCCAGCCCAAACTGAGGCCCTCTTAGTCTGCTGGCCTCTCCCCAGGCCTCAGCCTGGATGTGCTTCTTTGCAGTGCAGCCCCGGGGTACCTCCTGGGGGCTTGCATCATAGATCCTGCCCTGGTGGACTACATCTGACTGGAAGAGTCCTCCAGCAGAGCAGCCCTAGAAGACATGCACCAGCCTGCCTGCATCCTCCCTCTACTGTAGTCTCCTCTGTGCCAGTTTTCTCTGCAGGGAGTCACCCGTGGACACCTCCTACATTGCTTTGCCAGCACAGATGTGGGCACAGGCAGACCTTCCCTTCCTTCCCCTGCCAGTGTGCATGTATGCATGTACGCTGCCATGCCACTGCTGCTGGCATGAGTGAACCATGCCCCTGCTCCCCTCACCACATCATCATTGTTGTTGTGGCATTGCCAAGCAAGGAGCCTGCCAGCCTTGGCCACCACAGAGCCCCACCACTATGTTGACACTGCCACTGGCACAAAAACAGGCTTGGAAAACAATGTACCCACCCTTGACCTGAGCAGCAACCTGCCAGCATGAATGTGCACAAAGGTTGCACACAGTTCTGCATCTACCAGGGGCCCACCCCTGTGTTAACACCACGACTGGTGCAACCACATGCATAGTTGCCAGTGAGGGCCCCATCTCAAGCCATACTGCCACTGTTGTTGCTGTTAACACCTGCATGAAAGTCAGCATGCTGGCACCTGTTAGCACCCTGCCATAGCCGACAAGTGCACACCCTGCCACGCTGCCACTAGCCACTGCTGCTTGCACCAGTAAATAAAGACAGATCCCATTGCCACTGTCCTACAAAGTGCTTTGGCTCACACCATCCACTGGAATGTTGTGACCAGTAGTCTGGGAGCAATTCAGCCTCTCCAACACATCAGGTTTCTAACCTAGAGGAGCCAGAGAACAAAGCTGGTGCCCTATACCAGTCCCCCAGAGTTAGAGCATGCAGTCCATACAATTCAGGAATCCTGAGCTGAAGCTTGGCCCCCTAAAATTTTCCAGTAATGAAACCTGTTGACCAAACCCACCTTATAACACAATCAGATCCTGAAGTTCATCAAATAGAATTGGAAAAAAAAAAAAAAAAAAAAAAACCTCACCCAAAGGATGGCAACTTCAAAGACTGAAGGAACACCAGCCCAAAAGGATGTGAAATAATCAGCCCAATAACTGATTATTTCATAATTGTTATTTCCCAATAACAATTCAAAAAGCCGGAGTGCCTTCTTTCCTCCAGATGACCACATTAGTTCTCCAGCAAAGTTCTTAAATGGGCTGAGATGGCTAAAATGACAGAAATAGAATTCAGAATATGAATAGGAGTAAAGATCATTGAGATTCAGAAAAATGTTGAAATCCAATCTAAGGAAGCTAAGAATCACAATAAAATGATACAAGAGCTTACAGACAAAATAGCCAGTATAGAAAAGGACATTACTAACCTGATAGAGCTGAAAAACACTCTACAATAATTTCACAATGCAATCACAACTATTAACAGCAGAATAGACTAAACTGAGGAAAGAATCTCAGAGCTTGAAGACTGCTTCTCTGAAATAAGACAGTCACAAAAGAATTGAGAAAATAATAAAAAGAAACAAACAAAACCTTTGAGAAATATCGGATTATGTAAAGAGAATGAATCTACGAGTCACTGGCATCCCTGAAATAGATTCAATTAATGGTGCTGGGATAACTGGCCAGGCATATGCAGAAGATTGAAACTGGATCCTTTCCTTACACCATATACAAAAATTAATTCAAGATAGATTAAAGACTTAAAGGTAAAATCCAAAACTATAAAAACCCTGGAAGACAACCTAGGCAATACCATTCTGGACATAGGAACATGCAATGATTTCTTGACAAACTAAAAGTAATTATAACAAAGCAAAAATGGACAAATGAGATCTAATTATTTGAGCTTCTGCACAGCAAAAGACACTTTCAATAAAGAGACAATCTACAGAATGGAAGAAAATATTCACAAACTGTGTACCTATCAAAAGTCTCTAATATCCAGTAACTATAAGGAACTTGAATAAATTTCGAGAGAAAAACAATTCCTTTAAAAGTGAGTAAAGGACATGAACAGACACTTTCAAAAGACAAACCTGTGGCCAAAAAGCATATGGAAAAAAAGCTCAGTATCACTGATCATTAGAGAAACACAAATGAAAACCGTAATTAGATATTATCTCACAACCTTCAGAATGGCTGTTATTAAAAAGTCAAAAAATAATAGATGCTGGCAAGGTTGTGAAGAAAAGGGAACACTTATACACTGTTGGCAGGAGTGTAAATTAGTTCAACCACTGTGGAAAGCAGTGTGGTGATTCCTCCAAGAACTAAAAACAAAACCCAGCAATCCCATTACTAGATATATACCTCAAAGGAATATATATTGTTTTATCATAAAGACACGTGCACATGTATCTTCACTGCAGCCCTATTCATGATAGCAAAAACATGGAATTAATCTATATGGCTATCAGTGGAAGACTGGATAACAAAAATGTGGTACATATACACCATGGAATACTTTGCAGCCATAAAAAATAATGAGATCACGTCCTTTGCAGAAACATGGATGGAGCTGGAGGCCATTATCCTTAGCAAACTAACACAGGAACAGAAAACCAAATACCGCACATTCTCACTTATAAAAGTGAGCTAAATGATGAGAACAAATGGACACAAAAAGGGGAAAAACAGACACTGGGAACTACCTGAGGGTGTAGGTTGCAAAAAGGAAGAAAAGCAGGAAAAGTAACTATTTGTACTAGGCTTATTATTCAGCTGACAAAGTAATCTGTACAACAAACCCCCATGACACGAGTTTACCTATTTAACAAAGCTGCACATGTACCCCGTACCTAAAACAAAAGTTTAAGAAAAATTACTAAAAAGTTGACTAACATTTGCTTTGGAGAATGTAAGCACAGGCAGATGTTCAGACACACCTCTATGCCATCACTGATGTCTTTTGACTTTATCCAACTCTTAGCACTTTAGAAACTAATTGATGTGCAACTAAATACACACCAAAATAAATAATAAACACAATCGCGGAACACTGAAAACCAGCATGCTGTTGAATTGTACTAATGTGAGTAAAAAGAAATGACATTCTAAAAAAATTCTATAGACAAATTTTTAAAAGACCAATGTGTCCAAGTATATATACATGTACATAAATAAATTCTTAATTTTAAGGAATTAACATGAGGTCTACTGTAGCAAGTCTATTCATACAGTTAATAGATTGATTTGACAAAGTGCCACTTGCATGGGTATATGGAAGTTGATGAAAAAACCATTTTAAAATAGTTTCCAAGGCTTTAGCAGCTTTCATCATTTTTGTCTTTTATCATTTTCGCAGGTTATTATAAAAGAAAATAAAGAGCCAAATATGAGTTCCCTTTGTAGAAGCAGTCAAATAAGTACAAAGAAAGTATTTTATAAAGCCTTGCTTTTGGCTCATAAAATTATATACTTTGGATGGAATTGGACCTTTATACTTGGTCTTTGACTTCTTTATTATTGAAAAAAAATGGAATTTCTAAAAAGAAAAAATACCCTTGGGATTTGTTTCCCTCTGTCTATCTAAAGTATTTTTACTGGTTGAATGAAAACATATTTATATCATAGATGGTGCATTTTTTCCTGAAAAGATTTATTTCTTTTGGAGCATCTCTATTTTTATATTCTTCTTCTCAGTACAATATACAAACTTCAAAATATAGCTTTTCAGCATATTTCTTTCTGCTCTGCATAACACTGAATGGCAGCTGTGATTCCCTAGTTAATTCTGACTCTGTACCATTAAATGGCCTTTCATGATTGCTTCTTCACAAATAGATAATATTTGGTAAGTGGCCTGTCTGTAACTGAAAATTGTCAAAAATATTTCTATTTGCAAGTTAAAATGCACACTGGTAGGAAAATATCTGAGAGCTGCCCAAAGCCAATTGTTTTTCCATCCTATATTTTTCATTTTTAAAACTTTATGTCCCTCACTGGGGTCTACTTGAGGGTGGAAGGTGGGAGGAGGGAAAAAGCAGAAAAAAATTACTAATGGATACTAGGCTTAATACCTGGGTGATGAAATAATCTGTAAAACAAACCTCGTGACACAAGTTTACCTATATAACAAACTTTCACATGTGCCCTGAACCTAAAATAATTGTTAAAAAAATTATGTTCCTGTCATTTTATTTTTAGCTCTTTCAGTATTTCTCTAATTTATTTATGTAAGATGAAAAATCAACACATTGGTGATTAGAAACTTCTAAAATATCTTTCGTCAGTTGTATCAATGCTGCTTATTTATATTACTGAAGATGAGAGAACAATGGAATTACCTTAGAAGTTAACACACAAGCATGAAAAAGAGGTAAGAGGTGGTGTCCAGCTCAGAATGCTGAAGGCCTGGACTTAGCACACATTATTTTCCTCTGCATTGACATATTACTTTTCCTCTAGTCTTTCTATGTTTGGGAAGTAACTTTATCTGGTTGTCCCTGTTGGCCAGCCATGTAAAAACGATTTGTTGGAAGAAATAGTTTTGAACATCTAAAGATGAGGAAAGTCAAACTTTAATGCTCTCTGTCCCATCTCACTTTGAATTGTCAGGTGCACAGGGTGGGAGATTCTGTAAATGTTTAAAACTTAAAGCCAATACTCTTTCCTCTTTCATTAAGTGTTTATTTACCCAATAAACATTTACTTAACATGCCTACCTTGTGCCAAGGATATATAAAGTACCATGAAGATAGATAATAAAATCTTAAGAAATTTACGGTTTAGTAGAGACAAAAGTAGAAACAAATGATTTAAAAATATTATGGGAAGTACAGTGACAAATATGTATAAAATATTTGTAGGAATAATAAAGATGTGTACTTAACCCATCATTGGAAAACTAGAAAAAATCTCTTGGGATATATAATATCAGAGTCAACTCTTGCTTTAATTGGTGATTAGACCAAAGGGGTAGGCCAAGAATTCCAGTCCTAGAAAGCAATCTAAATCAAAAGCCTAAAGTATAAACTAGTTTGGTATATTTCACCTACTTCAGAGAATGATAGATGGTAAGTCTCGCCAGATAGCCAATATTCACAAAATAGATAACTTTGTATGCCATCTTAAAAACTTTAGAATTTATCCATAGAGATATAAACAAGTTGAAATTTTATATAGGGCAGAAAATGTATTAATTTGGTATTCAAGAAAGGCAACTCTATCTGTTTGGTAGACTATGAATTTTAAATAAACTGAAATGTAGGCAAGGGCAACACTTAGGGCACCTCCCTTGTAATCTAGTGTGAGTTTTGGGGGATTGAATTATGACACTTTTGCAGTTAAATTTATTGAGTGTCTTATTTTTGTCAAGCAACAACCTAACTCCTGGAAATACAATGTTAAACAAAATTGGACACATTCCCTGTTCTCATGACTATTTTAGCATAGTGAGAGAGACAGATTTTAAAAGGAAATCACATAAATTAGGAATTGGCAAACTATAGTTCCCAGGCCAAATCTGACTTGCAGCTTTGTTATGGGTTGAATTGTGTCCTCTAAAAATGATATGTTGAAGTCCTAATCCTCAGTACCTCAGAATGTGACCTTATTTGGAAAAAGGGTCTTTACAGAAGTAGTCAAGTTAAGGTGAGGTTATTAGGTGTGCCCTAATTCAATATGATCAGTGTCTCTATTAAAAAAATATTTATAGGGATACAGAAACAGACAAGCACAGAGGGAAAATGACATGAAGACCCACAGGCTAAGACTGCTGTGTGACTGAAGTGATGCATCTATAAGCCAAAGAATTGTGAGGATTTCTGGCAAATACCAGAAGCAAGAAAAAGCAAGAAAGTGTCCTCTAGCTCTCTCATAGAGAACACTGCCCTGCTAACACCTTGATTTCAAACATCTCTACTCCAGAATTTTGAGACAATAAATTTCCATTGCTTAAAAACACCAGTTTTTGCCACTTTGTCATAGCAGGTCTAGAAAACTACTAGATACTTGTTTTTGTAAATAAGCCTTATTAGAACACAACCACATCTATTTTTTTAGATTTGTCTTATATAAGCAATGGCAGCTTAGTTGTGATGAGGGAAGGGGAGATGGGAGTATTGAGATAGTGAAGATCTTCATGGCAAGATCCAAAGCATTACTGAGTGTTGATTCCTGAAGGTGGTGGTGGAAAGATTCCAACCACGGGAAGTGGTGTGCATGTGTGTGTTAGCTGGGATTACCTTCAGAGGAATGCCTGGGGCAAATACCTCCTTGCAGGTATTTTTCTTAGTGATCCCAGGGAGCAGAAGTGAGGGAATAGAGAGTGAAAACAAAGACAGAGAAAAGTCCAATCAATAGAAAGAAACATTATCGTGTTGGTTCCATGGGAAGCAACTAGTATGTGATACTGCCGTGACCTTCTGAAGTGCATTTCAGAATTCTCCCTATGAGTATTCAAATGCTGGCATTAGGGAAGGCCTTAGACAGTGAGTTCTGTCAAATACACCGGCTGAAAGCTGATCAAAGCATGTGCTGACCATGCCATGAGAAGTAGAGAGGAGCACAAGTAGTGGCTGAAACAAGGTGTTCAATGTGAAGTCTCTACAGTTGGAGGTAACATGCTATAACTGAGGTCTGGTGAAAAGTGTTAATAAAGCTACAATACAGAAAGCATTGTGTTACACAGAATCAAACGTGGCTAGAGGAAAAATAAGGCTGAAGAGTGAGAAAGATGTCAGATAACAGAGTTCTTTATTCATCATATTGAGAATTTTATTATTTATTCTAATACTAATATCAAGCCATTGAAGGATTATAATGAAAAGTCTCACATAGGTTGGATCTCAGTCACCATTAGCTTCAAACACTACTAGCTTCAGACAATGCTGGCTATGGGCAGCCCACTCTGAAGAACGGATTGGAAAAGGGAGAGAGAGAACACAAGGAACCTTTGAGAAAGCTCTCCAAGCAGTTTGGTTGAGGGAGGATGGTAGCTGGCCTACAGTGACAGGGGTGGAAATGGAGACACATACACAGGTTTAAGAGATATTTAGTATTTAGTAGAATAAAATGACACTTGGTAATAAATTAGATGTTTGGGAAGTCAAGAGCAGCACACAAGTATCTGTTTTGTGAAAATTGATGAATGTTGGTGCCAGTAAGTGACAAGGGGACTAAAGGAAGAATCAGATTTAATATAGAAGCTTGAGATACCTTTAAGATACATAAATCATTATGTCAATGAGTCAGGTGGACATATAAATATGGTGATTAGAAGAATAGAATGGGATAAAAATAAATTTAGTAAATTTCTGCATAAAAAAGGAAGTAAATCTCTGTGTGTGAGTGGAATTTATTGAAGAGAGACTATAGAATGAGAACAGAAGAAGGGCTAGGACAATTCTTCAGAAATGTTTATATTGATGATCAGATAGAGAATGATAAGTTTGTAAATTAAGGAAAGGCAGATAGAAAAGGAGTGTGCAGAGAATGTAGATCCAATAAATATTTGTGAGATTAAAACAGGTTAATCTGGAAATTGATTAGAATTGAGGTGCTCTTGAGAGAGAAAGAATGGCCCCCAGTTTTCCAGTTTGCATGATTGGACAGATGATAGCTGAGATGGAAAGAAGATGGCATGAACTTTGAACGTTTGGAATTTGAGATAACTGTGAGGCATCTAAGCACACATCCTTTCAATGCTCCAGGCTTTAAACAGATTGTGCACTGGCTACCAACTTCACTGAGTCCCGTGACACAGAACAACCACACATACAGCAAGTTACCTGAAATGGGTTTATTACTTACAGACAGTTGGCAAGGAACAACCAAAATCCTAAGATTCTGTAAGCGAGTCCCCTAGGGCTCAGGAAAGCTGCCCAGGGCAAATGGAGTCTTGACTGTGCTGCCCACTTGCACCATGGCTGAGGAGCCATGAGGAGTAGCTGGCCCCAGGTTATATACTCAGGGGAATGTGACGCACTGGGTCAAAGCATTGAAGGACACCCTGTTTCTAAGACAGAAATAAAACAAAGCCCGGGCTGTTTCACCCAGTTCTTCCCAATGTTAGGATCTTGCATTCCCAGGACATTCTAGAGTTATTCTTAGGGACAAGTGAGAAAAGAAAGAAAAGTGGGTCAGTCCAACACCACCAGGAGAAGTGTCCTGCTTCAGGTATTACCCTAAGCATTTTATTTATATTAATACATTAAATATCTGAACAGATACTACCATTACCTCCATTTTACACATAAGGAAATGCAGTTTCAGTGATATACAGTAGTTTGCTCAGAATCACATAGCTAAGGAGTGAAGTCAGAATTTAAACCTATGCAATCTGGCTGAAGAACATTCTGTCTTAACCACTATTTAAGACTTATTTTATTATATAAGTCTAAAGATAGGGTAGAGATAGGATGTGGATATAGAAATTGAATAGTAGCCAATATAGATTAGTGTTAAAATCATGACAGCAGATGAGGAAGAGCAAACAGAATACAAGAGCAGGTGATCATAGAACCCCAGGAGAAAAAAGCATTTATAGAGATGGCAGAGTATACATTTTTTTAAGGGACAGAATAGAAATTATTGGAGGAGTACAAGGAAAATCAGAAGTAGAGAATCACAGAAGCCAAGGATGTAAGAAATGCTTAGAAGGAAATGAACAAGTAGCAAATGCGGAAGATCCAGTAGAATTAGGATGAATATGTTCCTGGGATGTAGGAATCAGGACATCTTTAGTGACCTTAAAAAAGTGATACTTTGGGAGTATGTTAGTGATAGAAGCTGAACTATTGGAGTTAGTTGAGTGAAAGTGAGGTGAGAATAAATAATGTGCTCACATCTTTTAGACATTTGTATGAGAAAGCAAAAAGATTGTTCAGGAGCGTAAAATGGGTACACGATTAAAAGAGTTATTTTTGAAGATGAAGTAGAGATTTGGATGTGTTTATAGGTTGTAAAAGGAACAACTGAGGAGGGAACTGGGCTGATGGAACAAAGCTGTAAAAAAATTAAAAGGATAGGAGGTCTTGATATCAAAGGCACTGGTAAATGAACCATAGGAGTATGAGGCAGATTGCATTACTAGCTTATATTTCCAACTGAGGAGCAGGGGTAAGGATGGCAACAATATACAGTTGATCCTTGAAAACATGGGTTTGAACTGCACACGTCCACTTACATGTGAAGTTTTTTCAACAAAAGATGCACTGAATGTTCCCGTCTCTGCTACTTCCCCTTCCACCTCCTCCACTTCTGCCACCTCTGAGACAGCAAAGCCAACCCCTCCTCTTTCTTCTCTTCCTCAGCCTACAGAATATGAAGATATTGAGGATGAAGACCTTTGTGATAATCCATTTCCACTTAATAAATAGTAAATGTTTTCTCTTCCTTGTGATTTTCTTAATAACATTTTCCTTTCTCTAGCTGCCTTTATCATAAGAATACAGTATATAATATAAAATGTAAAATGAGTATGAATTGAATGTGTTATCAGTAAGTATTCTGATTGACAGTAGTTAAGTTTTGGGGGACTCAAAACAGTTGTAGATTTATTTGAAGTTAAAATGAAAAGAAACTTAAAGATTATGATTTGAGGTTGTCTGCTGAAAGCGAAGTTGGTAGAGGTTGAAATGGCTTGAGAGGAGAGGTGAATTTTTGGAATAGTTGAAAGGAATGACAGAATGAGATAAATAAGAATAAGTAAAATGACTGATAGGCCCATCTAAGATTGTAATTGAAACATATTGCAATTTTATTGGTACTATATAAATGTCAGTTTAATTATAATCTATATAAAAGCATTCAGTAACTTGGGAATAATAATTAAAAAAAAAACCCAAAAACAAAAGGGGTTCTATTGTTGATCCAAATGACCCATGGGTAGAGTTTTGCAGAAGAGTTTCAAATAAATAGTAAAGCTTCAAGAAAATGCAGTATATTGTTGACAGATTAGTTCAAATGCTCAGTTACAGATTCCAATATTAAAAAACAAACAAAAAAAGAACGAAGAGCCAAGTGGGTATTATACTTGGATAAAAACCTGGCAATCTGGAGATTGGAAGTTTCTGAGTTTGATGGACAAGTGTATTGAGAATGACATAGTTGTGCAGCTGGTATTAGAGTTTAAGATTTCTGCAATGCATTGGTTATGGATGTTAACAAGATAAAAGGCACAGTTACGAGTAATGAGGGAAGGGGTGGGTGGCTAAAGACTGGAAATTTAGGCTGGGCAAATCTCAGTGCTTTGGAAAGCTGAGGCCAGGGCCAACATAGCAAGACCCTGTCATGATAAAAACAAAACAAAACAAAACAAAAAAAACCTAGGCTGGCATGGTAGGGCGTGCCTGTAGTCACAGCTACTTGCTGAGGGAGGAGGAGGATTGCTTGAGCCCAGGAGCTCAAGGCTGTGGTGAGCTATGATGCAGCCTTTGCACTCCAGCCTGGGTGACAGACTGAGACCCTGTCACACAAAACAAAACAAAATTTAAAAATCTGGAAATGTATCAACTCAAAAATTTTAAAAGGAGGCCTTTATTTCTTAAGAAGGATTACAACCTTTAGGCAGGAAGCACAGCCTCTGGCTAAATATAGAAAGCAAGCACTTCAAGGAAGGGAGGGGTAATAGGAATTTAAGCTGAATGGTTTGGCCTAGTATACATATTCAACAGGATATAGGAAGAGCTGTGAATATTCATGAAAAGGGGGTAATGTGCCTGAATGTTAAGCAAACTACATGTTACATGCATTCTGTGTTCAACTTCAGGTGGAGAATTAACATTCAAATGTATTACAGTTAGACCCTATGTGTCAAAAGATATTTTCAGGGCAAAAAGGCACTCAAGTGTACAGCCTCTATAAACTGGCCATAACCAGTCCGTGTCTGGTGGTCTTCTCAGGAGGAAGTTACTGTGATTTCAATAAACTGATTTGTCTCTTGTCCAATTGAAGCTATAGTTATGGCTTTTGGAACAGAGGCCTCAGTTTGTCAGTAACTGCTGGTTGGCAAGTGCAGCTGTTTCAAGATTGATTATCTCAAGTCCAGTGCTTGTTTAGCACAGAAAAAGGGGGAAAATATCTTGTGTCAATTAGAACATAATTCATTCTTTAAGTGCAAAGGGTATGACTTATCCCTTGCCTGATATAGGCTTGGTCCAGTCTGTCAGCCTTTTCTGTATTTTAACATTAATCACAGTCAGTTGTGTCTAAACCACAAAAGGGAGGGAGTTGTAACTAGGAGTGTCTTTTCTTCTGTCCCATCATCACCAGAAATTCAGTTTTTAAAGTTTCTCTGGGGTTCACTTGGCCAAGCGGGGGTCCATTCAGTCGGCTGCAGGGAGTTTAGAATTTTACTTTTAGTTTACAATTAAGAAGACTTAGGATTTGGAATTTAGGCTTATGATTCTGTTTGGAAGGTGCTATTTAAAAGAGATGGCCATAAGTCACCTACTATAATTCTGCTCAATGAGATTGCCCAACTCCAGTCATATGATGGTACCTTTCTAAGAATAATATGGACTCTTTTTAAAAAATCCTTATAAGGAATAGGGAAGACAAAGATTCTGATTCTTAAACGTGAGATAAAACTGGCTTATATTCATGTACCCAGTCCACGGGGATAAGCAAGAGAAGTACAACCACATAAATAGCCAGTTACTTAAGTTGGTCAGTTCTAAGAATAAAATATGATGAGGTTTAAAGTGTGTGAGCTATCAACAATGATAATCTCATCTTAACAACTTGAGTAGATGCTTCATTTGGAGGTGAAAAATCAATACGACATACAAGCATCTAACTATCTGTAGAAATAAGCATCTCACATGTACATTGATTTAAACCACAGCTCTTCAGCTTAATAGCTGTTTGACCCTTGGCAAATTAATTAACCCTAGGAATCATAAGTTCGTCAGTTCGAATGAAAATAATAATACCTATCTCAAGGTTCTCCCTTGGAAACTCTCAGAGTTATTGTCAGAATCAGAAGTAGTACATGCTCATAGCATACACCATGCCTAACACATATTACTAATTCAAAATATTTGTTTGAATTGGAAATAATAGTAGAAATTACATTAGTACATTTCTTAAAATATAGTACATATAAAATACGTATTCATTATTTTGATTGCTAGAATAAGACTTATCAATTTATCAAATTATGTCCACACATTTTGGATACTTAGGCATCCCCCCCAAACCATTATGTGTCCAGTCTTCAAACATAATGAAATAGTTTTCTGAAATTATACTAACATGGTAATAAAATAACTAAGTAGTGACTATCTCTCTATGTCTTCAAACATAATGGAATACTTTCCTGAAATTATCCTAACATGGTAATAAGACGACTGAGTGGTGACAACAAAATGAGGAAACATTGATAAACCTCCTTACATGGTGGGGCAATTTGGAATGGGTTCTCTAGTGTAAACAACTGGTGTACCTCAAAATATTTTTTCCCCAGTTTACTGCCTCTGGGCCCTTCTGGGTCACAAACAAAGCCTGTTACCTATATTGGAATAGGGCTGAGAAGTCTGGCTGTATCTGGATTCAGATCTGTTCCATTTTTCTTTCAAGATTCTCTTTCCAGGACCTCAGTCCCATTCTTTTTTGGATCTCAATCATAAAAGAATGTGTTACATTCTTTAAGGCTTTTCTCTCAGACAAACAAGTTGGATTGCCTAATACAAATGGTTCTCCCTTGGAAACTAACAAATACTTATTTTTCTTCTTTGGATATGGGTCTGCCAAACCACAAATGTTACAAACACAAATCCCTATTTAGTTTCCTAGAAAAGAGAGGAATGGTATTTACCTCTTTATTTTTTTTTCTGATGTGTCTTCACATTTTAAGAATGAACAAAGGGAATTACTTATAATTTCTTGCTGAAGGAGAAAAACAACCACAGAGTCAAGTCTTCAATGGGAGACCATCAATAGCTGTGACAGCACTGTTTGGTTTAAAAGTTCCAAAACCCCGATTAAGGTTTCTTACATCTCCTCTCAAGCAGACCATTTTGTTCCAAGATTATTGAAGGATAAATATAGCACAGACAGATTACATTGCTCTTGTAAAGATGTTTATTTATTTCTCCCTGCTTCTATCTTAAAATTTACCAGAGAACAAAAAGATATAGGAAGAGGGAGAGCACTTTGGAAAAGCTGCCATAGTTTTGATAAGCCGAGTGAGGAAAAGCAAAAGGTTCCAACGGAAGAGAAAGTAAGTCTGTTTAGCTTTGTAGAGTGGTGAGCTTTGAGTGGTGGGCTTTGATTAGTGGGCTTTGAGTAGACAGTGTGGCTATTTTTTATGGAGTTTGGAGGTGGAAATGATTCTCAAAACTGTTTCATCTTTGGGTGCCATGCTCCAAGTCCCACCCAATTATTTGAGCAGATGAGTGGCAGAAGGGCAAGCAGAGCAGCAAGTGTTTATTCCAATTAAGGGAGAAAGCTAAAAAGCAAGAATTAATTAAGCAATCATGTCAAACCATTTAAAATGGAGGTTTTTAACCAGAAGTCAATGTAAATACCTTAAGCAGTCTGTGGACTTTTTATTAATAATATTATAAGTAGAATTGTATGTACAAAATTTTCAGTTTTCTAGTGGAAGGGTCACAAAGTTCTCATGAATCAAAACTTTAAGAATGACGGCTGAAGGAGGTACATTTAATATATTTTGGTAGGGCAGGAGGCAGCAGTGTAGGGTGAGGGTGGATGTGAGATGTTAGAAAAAAGTCTGCACAGGCCAGATTATCCAGAGTGACACTGAGCAGGAGGTACCCAGAATCATGGGATTCTGGCATGCAAAGCCAAGCAAAAGCAGTGGATTGCCAGGGAGAACTGGCAAAGGCTCTGAAGAAGCAGCAGATTCTGGGTTTGGTATCTGACAGGGATAGCTTGACTTGTGTCTGAGTTTTTTAAAAACTTTGAAAGGTGTACTGAAAGGAAGAAGAGAAAGAAGCTGGATGGTTACATAATGTGTTTAAGTATCCTAAGGTATAAGACGAAGCAGGATAAATAAAAAGACACAAATGGAGCACTTAAATATTATGAAAATAATAGTCCTTCGAAAATTTTTTGAAGATTATTTAAAAAATAAATCCCAATACATTTTCTGCCACATCTTCATATAGAAATAAACCTCTAAGTAATAGAAAAACACAAAAAGCCCCCACAGTTTCAAACTTAACCCAAAATAACTCATACTGTGGAACCCCAAGCACAATATATTCAGTAAATTTACTTTTATAACAAATATCTAAAATGGATGATCACGATTAAGAATATATTTTTTTACAGTATGACCTGATCCTTGGAGTTCCTAGTCCTTGTAGACCAATAAATGAACAAAGATGAAGCTTTTTGAGAAATAGTCCTTAATAACTGACCAACAATATTTCTAGTATTTCCAAGTAACCTCCAATGTAAAATGTATTTATTGTTTTATGTTTCTATTATTTTTATTTATTTTTATAAGTTTTTTATGACTATGGAATGAGGAAACTCAAAGTAAGCAGGGGCTTAGAATCTTGGAACAGGGATTAAGTTTACATTAAAAATTTATATACAGAAAACATGGGGCAACTCCCGTAGTATTAAAAAAAAACCTCAAAATCTTCAAAATACTCTTATTTTTATATTAATTTAGCTTAAATAGCATGAATAAATCTCTTTATACTAATTATGGCTGTTAATATACTGGTTGCTTTGTTTTATTTTGTGTATATTTTGTAAGTAAAAATGATAAAAGAAATAATCTAACACTCAATTTTACTCTTTTCCTCAAAAATCTCTAATTTTTTGGGAAAACTCTGAAATGTTTTTCTATTAGTACCTCATTTCTCTTCTTTGCACTAAAGTCTTCACATCTGCAAATAAAATGTCATTATTAGTGAATGGCTGGCAAATGGCTTGAGCTGTCTAGTACATAATCAGCCACTGCTGGCTTGATGGTTTTATTCTACAGAAAAATATTTGTAAAAGGTTTGTAATGATCCACCATTTCAAATCATTTTCTCCATGTGAATGCAGAGTTCTTTCAGATATAGGAACTGCATTTGTATCTGTGTCTGTAAGTGTGATGTGTTTAAGAAAACCAGTAGTAACAGGAAATCAGAGAGCTAATTATAAATCATTTATTAAAACTCTGTCAATCATAAAAGATAATTTTTCTACCAGAGGGGATTTCTAATTTTTCCACAAGTGGAAAGTCTTACTTATAACAAGGACTGTTATAAGTAAGAATGTTTAAACAAACATTCTGAGAAGATACATGAATTATTAAACTCATTCTGTAAAAGAATAATGAGTAAGACATGCTAATACACTTACAAATTGCCATAGTTTCTCCAGTGCTATTCATAAGTAATAACATAGGGCAGGGGTCATTCATTGTACATCTGCAAAACTGGTACCATAACAAATGATTTGTCTCTAAACTTTCTCTGACTTTCAAAATGAAAATAATGAGCGAATAAAGAATTCTAGAATTTAAGAGGCCATAAATAATATATTTTAAGGACAGATGAGTGAGGACGTCATGAAGAAAGAGAAACATGACGGGAAAAGAGTCCAAAGGAATTACGAGCCCTGCACTCATTCAGAAGAAAAGGCCAAAGCTAGCTTAATATTATTTATCTAGCGTTCTTTTAACAGTGTCACAGTTCCAGCCGCTATTTTTAAAATGTAAGGATTGCCTCTAAAATGTGCAACACTGGCTTCTATAACAGATCAATTCTGAAATTTTATGGCTTAATTAATACAAGGTAATTTTTTTTCTCACTCACACATAGTCCAAGGCTTCTGGAGGTAGGTATGGAAAGGGCCTCTACTCCAGATGGTTGTTTAGGGATCCAAGCTGATGGAGGCTCTGCTAACTTTAGTGCCTTACTTCCCCAGTCACTCTGTACATTGAGATAAGAATGAGAGAGATAAAGAGCACAGGGTCATGTGAGCTAAGACTAAAGGGAGCCTTTATCACTGGCGCCCATTATAAACGGCCAAAACTCTATCACATGGTCACGTCTAACTACAAGAGAGAAGGTAATCTCTCCAAGTGCTTAGAAAAAAGAGAATTTAATTTGGTAAATAACAACTCTGTGTCTGCCACAGAGTTTTTTTTAAAACATTGTTAGGCCTTTTATATATAATAGTTCCTTACTTCCCAAACTTCAGTGAGCATAGAAGTCATTTGGATATTTTGGTAAAATGCAGGTGATGATTCAGCAGGTCTGGGTCAGACTCTAATTTTTAGTAGATTCCCAGGTAATACCGATGCTATCGTTCTACAAATTTCAGGAACTATCTGGACATCATGTGAAAACAAATCCTAAACTAACAAACAAAAATCACAGACTCTGTGAGATGAAGTTTAAGCCCTCTAGTCATCTTGCTGTTTTTCTTAGAATATATATTTTCCTTCTTTGTGTCTTGATTCTGGAAAGCAAAGTGAATATAATAATACATAGTTTCTTCAAAGCTCAGAGAAATCTGGAGATTTATGAAATAATAGGTACAAAATTCTGTGGCCTTGTTTGGGGAGAGGTATTAGAAATATGTTAGCTAGTAGCTTGTTATTAGATTGTCATTGGCTGGAAAAAAATAAAAGCCCGTGCAAAGAAGAGGAAACCTTTCCCCTGCATGGGACATTTTTGCTATTATTGTTTCCATTATTCCATTTTGACATTTTCACCAATGCATACAACAATCTAGCTATACTATACATACAATCAGCTAGCGACATTATGACTCTCTTTTATCTTTATAACACATCTACTATAATATAGAAATTTAAGAGTTTAAAATATGTGTATGCATGTGTGTGGGGTGTGTGTGTGTGGGGGGGGTGTATGTACATCTACCACTTGCTTCAGCAGAAGCATACTTATTATATGATGAATAGGATTTAAGCTTTCACAAAACCTCAGGTGATCATAGACCCTACAAAATTCATAAGAATTGTCTCTGTTAGCCACATTTACTCCGTATCTTTCTCTACCTTGAAACAAATAAATACCTCTTTTCTTTTTTTCTCTGTAGCTGAAGCCATGAAGCCAAAGCCATCAGGATTGGTGGATTCTTTGATTTATTCATTCATTCATTTGTGCTCTTTTTTATTCCCATGATAACCTGAAAATTAGCGGGAGAATAAAACTAAACGGGAAGAAAAGGACAAAATGGATGTATTAGTTCATTCTCACACTGCTATAAAGATACTCCCTGAGACTGGGTAATTTTTAAAGAAAAGAGGTTTAACTGACTCACAGTTCTGCATGGCTGGGGAGACCTCAGGAAACTTACTATCATAGCAGAAGGTGAAGGAGAAGCAAGCACCTTTTTCACAAGGTGGCAGGAGAAAGAGAGCAGGAAGGAAGCCACACACTTTCAAACCATCAGATCTCAGCAGGTTAACACCTCTAATCCCAGCACTTTGGGAGGCCGAGGTGGGTGGATCACTTGAGGTCAGGAGTTCAAGACTAGCCTGGCCAACATGGTGAAAACCCGTCTCTACTAAAAATACAAAAAATTAACTGGGCGTGGTGGCGAGTGCCTGTAATCCCAGCTACTTAGGAGGCTGAGGCAGGAGAATTGCTTGAACCTGAGAGGCAGAGGTTGCAGTGAGCTGAGATCACGTCATTGCACTCCAGCCTGGGCAACAAGAGTGAAACCCCATCTCAAAACAAACAAACAAACAAACAAACAACCCATCAGATCTCATGAGAACTCACTGCCACAAGAACAGCACAGGGGAAACCACCCCCATAATCCAATCACTTCCCACCAAGTCCCTCTTTGACAAGTGGTGATTACAATTCAAGATGAGATTTGGGTGGGGACACAGAGCCAAACCATATCAATGGGAAACTGTATCCTTCTCTGAAACTCTGAAGTTTATAGACCACTTTCCCATTAATCTGGAAGGCCATGTTGGAACACTTTCACAAAGATAAATTAAGAATTAGGATTTTTTTCTCCTAGGGGAAAAAAACAGAGTAAAATATGGATAAAAGTCAAGGGCCTAGTGTGTATTCTTATCTTTTCTCTTTGTTAGTCTTTTCCAATGAGTTAAAAAAGAGTGCCAAGTAGAATAAATGTCAAATGTGAAATTTTGAATAATAGTAATATCAAGCATCAGGTATGTTTTGTCCTAAAATCTTATGAAATAACTATTATAAAGTATAAATATTGTCAGCATATCTCATTCATTTAAAATGATTATTTTTAATGGCTGGTTTAGTTGCTAGCACTATTTGAATTATGCAGGCAAGTAGAAAATTTCATCTGAGTATATACAAAATTGCCTCAGTCACTTGGGAGCTAGATTTATGACCACAGTTTATTGATTTAATAACACTCATAATACAGTATACCATAGTTAATTTAATTTGAGCTATAACGTATTTCTGAAAAGTGGACTAGATCTGATTATATTGTTCCAATTTCATTGATGAGAAAGGAAGATTATTTAGTTGAACTAACTCAATATCAATTGTAGTACTGTCAATAGAAGACAGAGAAGTAGTTTGGTTTCCTGATTCCAACTTCAAAATTACTTTAAAATTAGATTGATTAAATCAAATTAGAATTTAATCTCCAATTCTCTTTTGTTGATTAGGTGAGTGTTCTTTAATTGTATAAAGTAATATAGTTTCAGGATTTTAAAATAATCAGTGTACAGGAAGGTAATTTGTAAAAAGTGAAAGTTAACATTTCTCCTATCCAATCTTTCTGAACAACCAAAATTTTAATTCCAATTTCCAGAGGTATGTGTTGATAACATTTTTATGTATATACCCCCAGGAATTTTCTGTGCATATATAGGCATATATATGTGGGTAAATATCTTCAATTCGCTTTCCAACAATGAAACCACTGCTGACGTAATATAAATTGTATAGGTTACATAGTTTAATAGCCTTGTTAATAATTAAAGTCCTGCTAGATTTTTTAAGTTGAATAAGACTTTATATTTGGATTTTTTCAAATACATTTAATTTTAGCATATTTCTTAATATGAGAAAGCTACACAGTTATAATTATTCTTTCATCATACACACAAACATACATACACATATTCCCTTGTCTATGTGAGAACAACTCTCATTTCAGCTTTCTAAAATCATAAAAACCATTGAGATAGGTGAATTCCCTTAATCACACTTCTCTCATTATGCCTTGCTGCTGAAAGGTAGCAGATGCTGGGCTCATTGTCCAAATTACACCAGTAGCTGAATGTAGTGCTGTTTAGAGTGCAGTCACACTGAATTCAAATCCCATCCAAATACATCCTAAAAATGTTGGTTTGACCCCTAATTTGTTGGTGCATGTCCATGAGCCACCCAGCGAGGCTGTAGAGGTTGCAGAGTTGCATTATTCTTTCTTAGTGAGCCTTTTCCCTACCTTCTTAGCAGACAGACGAGTCTCTTATCAGAAGGAGCAGATGGCAGCGTGAGTCTGTTTAAAATTGCAGACGTGCTTGCAGAACAGTTCCTAGAATTTTTTTTTGTTAGAGTGTATTACATAGGAGGACAATTGGTGTTAGAAGCCTGGGGAAAAACTTCTGAATTTTGGCTCAGAAACGTTTCTTGGGTTTTGCTTTAATAGTTCTGCAATGTCAAAATTGAAAATGAGACAGCTCATTTACCCTTGGTATTCTGATATATGGAACACTGATAACCATTTAAAATTTAAGAATTCCTGAACTTTAAACCAGTAAATTGTGCCAAAATAACATTAATTCTGGCTTTTAACAGTTTACAAGTTCTTTCACACTCAGGATTTTATTTAATTCTCAAGACAGATCAATTTTTTTAAGGTCCTTTTTACAGATAAAGCAACTGAAAATTGAAGTGGTAATGTGGCTTCTTCTAGGACACATGGGTAATAAACAGAAAAACCACAAATTAAAGATACTGGTCAAGATGCATCTAATAAATGAAGTTAAACTGTAGGTAGGTAATTACCACCTGTCAATCTTTGTGGTGGGTGCTTTATATCCATAATATCTTATTAAGCACAAAATTGCTACAAGGAAGGAATTGTTACCTCCACTGCATTAATGAGGTTACCATACATCACTTGTCCAAAGCTGCCTTTCTAGCAAGGGGTAGGTGTTTTAAGCCTAGATCCATTCACTTCTAACTTTCATATTCTTTCCATGATAAATATTAAGATGATAAGTGAGAGTGGACTTCAGACTTCCCGAGTAAGAACGTGATACCTGCCAAGACTGATGGGACTAATGGTTTGGTCTTGTAGCTCTTTTCAAAGAGTAGTAGTTTAATTATAATGAATAGTGTTAGTATCTGACAGTAAAATAGGCTTTTGTTGCAGCCAAAATGTGAACTGACGGGTACTTTTGTTTTTGATATTTTAAACAACTGTTGTGCAACTACCTTTTGTGAATTAATATTTATGGTATACTTTCAATGTGCACAACGCTGAATCATAAGCACACCAAGAAACTAAATACCTAGTGCCTTATCCTGAAGCAATATGCTAAAATATAGTCTCACTGCAAATTGGGGTAATTGTACACACCTCAGAGGGGTTGTGGTAGGTGAAATAATGACCCTCAAAGATATCCATGTCCTATTCTCCCGGAACCTGTATGTTAGGTTACATGGCAAAGATGAATTATAAGGTGGCAAATTGAATTAAGTTTGCTAATCACCTGACCTTAAAATGAGGGAAGTAGCCTCAATTTTACAGTTGGGCCCAATGTAGTCACAAGCGTCCTAGAGCAAAATGAACTTGCAAAGAAATATTTGTTTTCATAATGATTCACGAGAAAGAAGGCAGCATGAGAGAGTCAGAAAGAAATGAACTGCAGAAAAATGGTCCAAGAAATGCAAAGTTGCAAATTTTGAAGATGGAGGAAGGGGAGCACAAGCCAAGAATTGTGGGTAACTTGTAGAAACTGGCAAGCACAGGAAAACAGAGTTGCCCTTAGAGCTTCCAGAAGGAATGTAGCCCTGACAACATCTTGATTTTACTTTAGTGATATCCACATCAGACTTCTATCCTACAGAACTGTAGTCAAAAAAAAAAAAAAATGCAGATGATTGAAAAATGTTCTAGTAGCCAAAGAAAATAAAGCATAGTTAAAACACTAATTGTTACTTATTAATTCTCTATTATATGCCAAGTTATCTATCACTTATTTAATTTCCACAACATTTCTGTATTAGTTTCCTATTGTTTCTAATACAAATTACCTTAAACTTTGTGACAAACAACACAAATTCATTGACTACTGCACCTTTTTTGTTTCTTATAAAGTAGCACAAAATTATTATATATAACTCATGTAGAGTGTTTGTATGCACATGTGTTTTGTATAAAGAAACTCATGTATAGTCAGTAGGTTTAAAATCATATCTATCAATCTATTACTTTACTTTTATTTAGCTATAGAGTGAGAAAAGCTAGTTAATTTTTTTAAATGTTGAGAGGGAAGAAAGACAAAACAAGACAAAGAAAAAAACAAATTTAAACAAAGTTACCATATATATATACAGAGAAATAATTGATTTTATTTAACATTTTAGAAAACCCATCAGAATTAGTTGTATTACTACTTGTTCTATTTAAATTTAAACAAAGTTACCATATATATATATACAGAGAAATATTTGATTTTATTTAACATTTTAGAAAACCCATCAGAATTAGTTGTATTACTATTTGTTCTATTTATATCATTAGTCTTTAGTCATTTAATATTTTGTTAATTTTTTAATGAAATGAATTGCTAATTGAAGAAGTTTGCTATGAGTGAGTTAAAAACAGAGGCTTAAATAGAGATGTTGTGGGGTTAATAAAATGTTAGCAGATAGATATCACAAGAGCTGTCTTTTATGCTCTTTTATTGTTCAGGAATGAGAAACCAAAAGAAAAAATTATTATACACTTACTATGTGCCAGCATGAATTTATGAATCTAGGTCTTGTGGATATAATAGCAAACAAAGGAGACAAAAATTGCCATCTTGCTTGTGGTGAAGACAGACAATTAATCAGACAAGTAAAGCAAATGTTTATTTGTCTTAAGGCAACATGGAATTCAATGCATTTAAAATTCTGATGGTTAATTTTGTAGAATTGAAAAGCTTGATGTTTAGTCAAGTCTAGAGTGAAATAATGGCTTACTTCTCTGAACTTACATTGAAATGAAGCATTTCACTTAAGGGAAATCTCTTCCTGTAAAAGGTATTATTTGTTTTTATGTTCTACATTACAAAAATTTAAGTAGAGTTTGAAATTTCATATAGATTCTTTAAGGGACTTTGGGACAGAGTATAATAATCATAATTTAAAATTTGATGATTATTCAGGTCCATATTTATTACAAAGATTATCTCTGAGACTATTTAACACTGAGACAGAGGCTGATTAGCTTTACACAAATGGCCACAGACTGTTATGCTTTTATAACTCATATACTTCATCAAGCTCTTCTCTCTCTTTCTTGGTTATTTTATGGCAACTAATCGGTATACCTGGTTTTCGCAGTTTCTTTGGACTGCTATCATTTAGTGACTCCATTTCTAATCTTGAATTTGAGATAACCACATTTGGTAATCTTGGGTTTAAAATACAGTGTAGGCCTTAAGTAAAAGCTTTCCAAAAAGTGCTCTCCAGATGTAAAGGCATTAGTCCATGCATTTTAGGTCATAGATATTTGCATTATCAGAGAATTTTGTGTTATACTTCTATGATCCTGGTTTATATTTTTATTGCTGAGGTTGCCTACAAGTGAGGTAGGTATGCATGGATAAATTCTGGTTGACTCATGATGTGGTTTGGCTCTGTGTCCCCACCCAAATCTAATCTTGTAGCTCCCATGATTCCCACATATTGTGAGAGGGACCAAGTGGGAGATAATTGAATCAAGGGGCCACATCTTTCCCCTGCTGTTCTCATAATCGTGAATACATCTCAGGAAATCTGATGATTTTAAAAACGTGAGTTTCACTGTACAAGCTCTCTCTCTTGACTGTCACCATCCATGTAAAATGTGACTTGCTCCTCCTTGCCTTCCACCATGATTGTGAGGCCTCCCCGGCCATGTAGAACTGTAAGTCCCTTAAACATCCTTTTCTTCCCAGTCTTGGATATGTCTTTATTAGCAGCATGAAAACAGACTAACACAACTCCTCAGACACAACAAGTAAACATCATTTGCAGTCAGAATACTTGCACAAGTTTTGTTCATTTTAGTTAGATATTGTGCAAATGGTGAATTCTGTACCTCTAGATCCAGAATTTGAAATGCAGTCTTGTTAAACAAATTTCTTAACCCTGTTTCCTGAACCACCAAACTCTTTTTCCTCAATTTGCGTGGCTGAAGGGTTTTCAAGTTAGGATCCATTCTACATCTGATGAATGAATAAATTTTATTTTATCCAAATACATCCTGTTGGGAACTTCCAAGGGGCCAGTTTTAACTAATCCTTACTTTTGCTCTTTGTGAAGTCTTCAAGTGCCCACCATAATTTTCACTCCTTGGAAGGTGAGATCTTCCTTTACAAAATTCTAGAATTCTACTCTGGACAAATATGACATACAATGAAAAAATAGATTAAGAACAACAAATAATCATGAAGGAAGCACCATGATTTTAAGAAAATGACAAAAAAATGAAAATAAGATGTTTTAGATTGTAGTGAATATTGTTTTAGCTTATAACCGTAGAATACCATAACGAAAGACATTTTTTCTGCCACTGTTATCCAAGTAATCAAATGCATTTTATGATTATGCACGTGGACAGGCAAATTAAATGAATTTCCTGAAGAGACATCTTCAGAAAGGAAGAGAACTAGGGTGTAAACTTGGGACTTTGGCTCCTAGTCCAGACTTTGTTTATACCATACCGCAGTATCTTGCTCCATTGCAGAGCAATTTTCATACGAAGAATAGCTGCAATGTTTTTAAATCTGTTTGAATTCTCATGTCAGTTACATAATGGTAGCTATGTTTAATTTAATTTAAGAGTTCGGGAAGCTAAAGTGAAGTGAATTTCCCCAAAGGCCACATCTCAGCCAGGTTTTTATTATTTCAAAATCTTTATACAATGCTGAAAATAAAAACCACTCTATTTATGTTATGTAAGTAGCTGAGAATAGAATATGTAAAAAAACGTACTTTGAAAGATGCACATTCCATTGTTATATTTTATTATTTTACCTCTTTCAAGAAAAAGACCTAACAATAGACAGGAAAAAAACATATTTTATCTGAGCCTGAATCAATCCTGCTAAATTTCTTTTACTTTGCATAAAATCATTACCCATTCTCACCCAGACACCTGACCAAATTATGTTCCTGATTAAGAAAGAGACTTGCTTTTGGCAAAGCAAGCAATCTGACATATTCAGAACTCAATTAATTTAATTGCTGGATTAATGCATTATACTTTTGCTCTCTAGCCATCCACAACTTTTCTGATTAGTTTTTCTGTCATATATAGATAGTTTCTGTTTCAGATGACTGGTTTTTGGAAGCTAAAGGAACTGGATAGCTAAGAATACCATTTAATCTGACTTTTATTTCTGTTTTTTAGTTATTGTTTATCTGGAAATATGGATTAATGCCTCATTGTAGAAGATATAATAATCTTAAATTTAATATTTATGATAGGAAATCAAAATTCCTTGAATATTATTTCACTAGTAATTGTCAACCTCCTTCCCCCTAGACTTTATTTCTCTCTGAAGTGACTTTTATCAGGCATTGGGTACTACCTCTGACTCTATCTGCATTTCATAACTTTCTGTGGTAAGTCTGAAAAAATGTCTGTATACATTTAACTTAGCTCTTTCCTCCTAATTATTTCTGGGAATAATTACCTGCAGAAAAGGTGTACCCTGTGCTGCTACTCACTGTGTGGGAGGCTCAGTGGAGCAAGTCCTGTTTCTGTGGGGAGACCCAGAGATCCCCAAATGTACCAAGTTCCATTGAGTAAATCTGTGTAATTTGAGGAACTACATTAGCAAGCCATCTGACCAAATAGTCAAAGCTGTGTCTCCAATGAGAGTTAATTGTAATAATGATGGCATTAGGATCTCCAATGTTTCCCTGTTGATATGCATCTTCTCTTGATTTCTGTCTCTATCTCTCTCACAATTATGAACCTGGAACGGCAAGTATTAACTTCCTACAAAGGTCCTACCCAAAATCACTAACATCCAGTCCAGTACCTATAAGTTGGATAAGAGCTGGTACTTATCCACACATAGTCCTCGGCACTTAAGGACAATGAAAGTACTAAATGTTAAAGTTTGCGGATATGGTTAAGGAAATACTGAGGGGATTTTTTAAATTTTCTGTGTACGTATCTATAAAAAACCAAAGAAATACTGAAAATAAATAAGCAAGAATGGTGAAAACCAAAAATAGCAAATCTAAGAAAGGAAGAAGAAAATAATAAAACAAGAGCCCAGCTAGGGGCAGAGGGAGGATATGCCTAAACATCAGGCTATCTGATTCCCTAAATTGACAGCACACACTTGTAACAGATTATAATCTATTCATTTACTTAAATGTAGAAAACTTAATCTCATAGGAATATTAACATCTTATTTGAATAGATATATTTAAGTAAAAAGCAGATATTTTTCCTAATCATATTTATAAATGGTATCCATCCATCCATCCATGTGACTTTACTGCATTCATGTATTCATTTAATAACTATCTCTTTAGCATCCTTGTGTGCCAGATTTTACTAAGCTAGACACTAGGGCCACAAAGATATACAAATTGTGGTCCCAACCTTCAGGAAACACATGCACATGGTAAAATGAGTCCAAGTGGCTCAACCCTCATTTTAAATAACACATTTTAATTTTCCCTGTTTCTCTTATGAAAATCAAAACATATTTTGCTTATAAAAGTACACAAGTAACTTCTGAAGTCTCATCTTGGAATTGATGTGTCCAAGAATAATTTTTGTTGAGTCAGAGCATAAAATTTGTACATTAGGGAAATTTTGATTTCTTATTTCTCTTGATAAAAAACAAGTTTATTTTTTCTAGAATTCATCCAGATTGATATGTTCATAAGAATACCTTACAACTCTTGTCTGCTTTGTTTCTAGTTTCTACCCCTAATGAGTATAAATTGTTTTGTCTATTTGGTTTGCTGTTTGATTTTTATTATCTATTTTTCTATATATATATAGATTGTGTATTGATAGGTTTGGCTGTGTCCCCACCAAAATCTCATGTTGAATTATAGTTTCCATAATCCCCATGTGTTATGGGAGGGACCCAGTGGGAGGTAATTGAATCATGAGGGCAGTTTCCCTCATGCTATTCTTGTGATAGTGATTGGGTTCTCATGAGATTTGACGGTTTTATAAGGGGCTTTCCCCTTGCTTCACTCTCATTGTTCTCTCTCCTGTGCCAGGTGAAGAAGAATGTGTTTTCTTCCCCTTCTGCCATGATTGTAAGTTTCCTGAGGCCTCCCCAGACATGCAGAACTGTGAGTCAATTAAATGTCTTTCCTTTAGACATTACCCAGTCTCAGGTATTTCTTCATAGCAGCATGAGAATGGACTAATACAGTAAATTGCTACCATAGACAGTGTGGTGCTGCTGTAAAGATATCCCAAAATGTAAAAGTGACTTTTGAACTGGGTTAACAGGCGGAGGTTGGAACAGTTTGGAAGGCTCAGAAGAAGACAAAAAAATATGGGAAAGTTTGGAACTTCCTAGAGACTTAAAAGGCTCAGAAGACAGGAAGATGTGGGAAAGTTTGGAACTTTCTAGACACCTGTTGAATAGCTTTGACCAAAATGCTGGTGGTGATATGGACAATGAAGTCTAGGCTGAGGTGGTCTCAGATGGAGTTGAGAAACTTGTTGGGAACTGGAGTAAAGGTGACTCTTGCTATGCAAAGAAACTGGTGGCATTTTTCCCCTGCACTAGAGATTTGTGGAACTTTGAATGTGAGGAAGATGACTTAGAATATCTGGCGAAAGAAATTTCTAAGTGGCAAAGCATTCAAGAGGAAGCAAAGCATCAATCTGGAAAATTTGCAGCCTGACAATATAATAGAAAAGAAAATCCTATTTTCTGGGGAGAAATTCACTGTGGCTGCAGAAATTTGCATAAATAATGAGGAACTGAATGTTAGTCACCAAGACAATGGGGGAAATGTCTCCAGGGCATGTCAGCGACCTTCACAGCAGCCTCTTTCATTACCAGCCAGAGGCTTAGAAGGGAAAAATGGTTTCATGGGCTGAGACCAGAGCCCTACTGCTCTATGCAGCCTAGGGACTTGGTGCCCTGCACACCAGTTGCTTTGGCTCCAGTGCTGGCTAAAAGGGGCCAACATACATCTCAGTCAGTTGCCTCAGAGTGTGCAAGCCCCAAGCCTTGGCATCTTACATGTGATGTTGGGCCTGCAAGTGAACAGGAGTCAAGAATTGAGGCTTGGGAACCTTCATCTAGGTTTCAGAGGATGTATGGAAACACCCAGATGTCCAGGCAGAAGTTTGCTGCAGGGGTAGAGCACTCATGGAGAACCTCTGCTAGGGCAGTGCCAAAAAGAAATGTGGGGTCAGAGCCCCCACACAGAGTCCACACTGGGGCACTGCCTAGTGGAGCTGTGATAAGAGAGCCACTGCCTCCAGACTCCAGAATGGTGGATCCACCAACAGCTTGCACTTTGTGCCTGGAAAAGCCGCACATAACACCAGCCTATGAAAGCAGCCAGGAGCTGAGCTATCTCCTGCAAAGCCACAGGGGCAGAACTTCCCAAAGCTGTGGGAGCCCACCTCTTGCATCTGTGTGACCTGGATATGTGAGACATGGAGTCAAAGGAGATCATTTCAGAACTTTAATATTTGACTGCCCCGCTGGATTTCAAACTTGCATGAGGCCTGTAGCTCCTTTGTTTTGGTCAATTTCTCACATTTAAAATGGCTGTATTTACCCAATGTCTGTACCTTCATTGTATGGAGGAAGTAACTAACTTGCTATTGATTTTACAGGCTCATAGGTGGAAATAAATTGCCTTGTCTCAAATGAGACTTTGGACTCGGACTTTTGGGTTAATGCTAGAATGAGCTAAGACTTTGGGGGACAGTTGGAAAGGCATGATTGTGTTTTGAAATGTGAAGATATGAGATTTGGGGGGAGCCAGGTGTGGAATGATATGGTTTGGCTGTTTCCCCAACAAAATCTCATCTTGAATTACAGTTCCCATAATCCCATGTGTAGTGGGAGGAACCCGGTGGGAGGTAATTGAATCATTGGGCTGGTTACCCTCATGATGTTGTCATGATAGTGAGTGATCTTTCACAAGATCTGCTGGTTTTATAAGGGGCTTTCCCCACCTTCACTCTCATTCTTCTCTCTCCTGCTCTTATGTGAAGAAGGACATGTTTGCTTCTTCAAGATACGCAGTCTCAGGTATTTCTTCATAGCAGCATGAGAATGGACTAATACATGCATCTTTGCAATAAATCAGCTTTGTTTTTGATCATCTCTACATTTGTTGCCATTCTCTGCACATTCTTGCCCTTATTTTTACTACTTTCTTCTCCCTTTCTTAGATTTACTTTTTTGATTTGCACCATTCTTGCTCGTTTATTTTCAGTATTTTTTGTATTCTTGTAGATAAATACACACAGAATTACAAAATCCTTTGTAACTAATGACTTAAATATATCCTCCCAAATTTAACAGTTAGTGCTTTGATTGTCCTTAAGTGCTAAATATCTCTTGTAACTAGGAAATGTTTTTTAGTTAAAAATGTAAGGCTGTTATTTCTTATTTTCAGACATCACATTTAATTATTTATTTTATTATTTTTAAATTAACTTTTACTTCCTGTTGAACTTTTGCTGCAGGGCATAAATATTGTGCACATTGTAGCCTTATTGAACCCTTCTTTTTTGGCCTAGTATATAGACTATTTTGGGAATGTTTTTTGTAGGCTTATATGCACTCTGTGTTTGTTGTGTGAAAAGTTGATAGTCAAACTTATCAATTTAGATTTTTTACCTTTCCAATAATTTTTTCTTAGTTTATATTGCTCGATCTATTCACTTGTTAGTAGGAGTATATTAAAATGTCTAATTATAGTTGTTGATAATTTTTCTTATTTATTTTGCATTGTCCTATAAGTTATTGTTTTAACATATAAAGCTATATGAAATGATATATTTTCATGGGCAACATACCCTCTCAATAATTTTTTTTCAGTATACATTAGTCCTCTCTTATATGGTGATTCTTTCATTTTAAATTCTATTTTGCTTGGTACTGAAATTTCTACCTTAGTTGTTTTATTTGGTTCATATTTATATTTTCAGCCTTTCTTTTCTAAATTCTGTAAATTTTCTTTTAAATAGTCCTCTTGGGGGACACAAATTGCCAAATCTTGTTATTTATCTAATTTGTGTGTCATTTTTATCAACTGTGTTCGATTTATTTACACTTATAGATGTTACTTAAGAGTCATGTCTATCATCATCTTTTAATTAATAAATAAATTTTACAGCAGTTTTTAGCATCACAGCAAAATTACATAGGAAATATAGAGAGATTTCTTATATCCCCTATTCCCACACACTCACAGCCTGCTCCACTATTGATATTTCACACCAGAGTGGTACATTTATTACAACTGATAAACCTACATTGACACATCGTTATCACCCAGAATTCATAATCTACTTGAAGCTGCACTCTTGGTATTGTACAATCTATGGGTTTGACAAATGTGCCTATGATTATATTATCATAAAGAATAATTTCACTGTCCTAAAAATCCTCTGTGTTCTGCTATTTATCCTCCCCTACTCTCTGCCCCCCAGCAACCACTGATCTTTTTATTGTCTTCATAGTTTGCCTTTACCAGAATGTCATAGATGCAATTACACAATATGTAGCCTTTTCAGATTGGCTTCTTTCACTTAGTTATATGCATTTAAGTTTACTCCATGTCCTTTCAGCTTATTAGCTCATTTATTTTTAGAACTAAATAATATTTCATTATCTGGATAGACCACAGTTTATCCATTCACTTTTGAAGTTGCTTCCAAATTTTGGCAATTATGAGTAAAATTGCTATAAATATCTGTGTAGAGGTTTTTGTGTAAGCATAAATTTTTAACAAATTTGGGTAAATGCTTAGGAGCATGATTGCTGGATCGTATAATAAGACCATGTTTAGCTTTGCAAGAAACAACCAAACTGTCTTACAATGTAGCAGTGCCATGTTTACATTCCCAGCAGCAATGAATGAGCATTCCTGTTGCTTCACATCCTCACCAGCATTTGATGCTAGTGTTTTGGATTTAGCCATTCTAATAGTTGTGAATTTATTAATTTTATTTCCTTTTTTTCCCTTCAACTTTTATTGTAAGTTCTGGGGTACATGTGCAGGATGTGTAGGTTTGTTACATACTACATTTGTGCCACAGTGGTTTGCTGCACGGATCAAACTATCACCATGATATTAAGCCCAGCATCCATTAGCTATTGTTTCTGATGTTCTCCCTCCTGCTACCCCACACCCAACAGGCCTCAGTGTGTATTGTTACACCCCCATGTCCATGTGTTCTCATCATTCAGCTGCCACATATAAGTGAGAACATGCAGTGTTTGGTTCTCTGTTCCTGTGTTTGCTGAGGATAATGCAACTTGAAATGCTTCCAGCTCCATCCATGTCCCTGCAAAGGGCATGATCTCATTCCTTTTTACAGCTGCATAGTATTCCATGGTGTATATGTACCGCATTTCCTTTATCCAGTCTATCACTGATGGGCATTTGGGTTGATTCCATGTCTTGGCTATTGTGAATAGTGCTGCAATGGACATATGCATGTATGTATCTTTATAAAAGAATGATTTATGTTCCTTTGGGTATGTACTCAACGGGATGGCTGGGTCAAATAATATTTCTGCTTCTAGATCTTTGAGGAATTACACACCGTTTTCCACAATGGTTGAACTAATTTAGAGTCCCACCAACAGTATTAAAGTATTCCTTTTTCTCTGCAACTTCAACAGCAACTATTGTTTCTGGACTTTTTAATAATTGCCATTCGGAGTGCTGTGAAACGGTATCTCATTGTGGTTTCGAGTTGCATTTTCTCTAATAATCAGTGATGTTGAGCTTTTCTTCATATGTTTGTTGGCCACAAGAATGTCTTCTTTTGAGAAGTGTCTGTTCATGTCATTTGCCCACTTTTTAATGGGGTTGTTTGTTTCTTGTAAATTTGTTTAACTTCCTTGTAGACTCTGGATGTTAGACCTCTGTCACATAATAACTTGTAAAAACTTTCTTCCATTCTGTTGGTGGTTGTTCACTCTGATGACAGTTTCCTTTGCCATGCAGAAGGTCTTTAGTTTAATTAGATCCCATTTGTCAATTCTTGCTCTTGTTGCAATTGCTTTTGGTATTTTTATCATGAAATCTTTTCTCATGCCTATGTTCTGAATGTTATTGCCTAGATTTTCTTCTAGGATTTTTATAGTTTTTGGTTTTACATGTAAGTTTTTAATTCATCTTTAGTTAATTTTTGTATAAGTTGTAAGTGAAGGGTTTAGTTTCAATTTTCTGCATATGGCTAGTCAGTTCTCCCAGCACTATTTATTAAATAGGAAATCATTTCCCCATTGCTTGCTTTTGTCAGGTTTGTCAAAGATCAGATGGTTGCAGGTGTATGGTCTTATGTCTGAGTTCTCTATTCTGTTACATTGGTCTATGTGACTGTTTTTATACCAGTACCATGATGTTTCAGTTACTGTAACCTTGTAGTATAGTTTGAAGTCAGGTAGTGTAACGCCTCCAGTTTTGTTCTTTTTACTTAAAACTGTCTTGGCTATCTGGGATCCTTTTTGATTCCATATATATTTTTATTTTATTTTATTTTATTTTTATTATTACTATTATTATTATTATTATTGAGACAGATTCTCACTCTGTTGCCCAGGCTGGTGTGCAGTGGTGTGATCTTGGCTCATTGCAACCTCTGCCTCCCAGGTTCAAAACATCCTCCTGCCTCAGCCTCCAAAGTAGCAGGGATTACAGGTGCATGCCACAATGCCCAGGTAATTTTTTGTATTTTTAGTAGACATGGGTTTTCACCATGTTGGTCAGGCTGGTCTTGAACCCCTGATCTCAAGTGATCCACTCGCTTCTGCCTCCAAAAGTGCTATGATTACAGGCATGAGCCACCACATCTGGCCCCATCTGAACTTTACAATAGTTTTTTTCTAATTCTGTGGAGAATGTCTATGCTAGTTTAATGTGAATAGCATTAAATCTATAAATTACTTTGGGCAGTATTGCCATTTTCATGATATTTATTCTTATTATCCATGAACGTGGAATGTTTTTCCATCTATCCTCTCTGGTTACCTTGAGCAGTGGTTTGTAGTTCTCTTTGAAGAAGTTCTTCAGTTCCCTTGTTTGCTGTGTTCCTAGGTATTTTATTCTTCTTGTAGCGATTGTGAATAGGAGTTCATTCAGGATTTCACTCTCTGCTTGCTTTTTGGTGTATAGGAAAGCTAGTAATTTTTGCACATTGTATCCTGAGACATTGCGGAAGTTGCTTATCAGCTTAAGAAGCTTTTGGGCTGAGATGATGGGATTTTCTAGATGTAGGATCATGTCATCTGCAAACAAAGATAGTTTGACTTCTTCTCTCCCTATTTGATACACTTTATTTCTTTCTCTTGCCCAATTGCCCTGGCCAGAACTTCCAATACTGTGTTGAATAGGAGGGGTGAGAAAAGGCATCCTTGCCTTGTGCTGGTTTTCAAAGGGAATACTTCTAGGTTTTGTACTTTCAGTATGATATTGATTGTGGGCTTTTCACATATGGCTCTTATTATTTTGATGTATGTTCCTCCAATACCTATTTTATTGAGAGTTTTTAACGTGAATAGATGTTGAATTTTATTGAAGGCCTTTTCTGCTTCTATTAAGATAATCATGTGGTTACTGTGTTTAATTCTGTTTATGTGATAAATTACATTTATTGATTGGTATATGTTGAACCAATCACGTCCCAGTGATGAAGCCAACTTGATTGTGGTGGATAAGCTTTCTTATGTGCTGCTGGATTCAGTTTGCCAGTATTTTACTGAGGATTTTTGCATTGATGTTCATCAGGGATATTGGCCTAGTGTTTTATTTGTTGGTGGTGTAACTCTGCCAGGTTTCATTATTTTGGATAATGCTGACCTTATAAAATGAGTTTAGGAGGAGTCCTTCCTTTTCAGTTGTTTGGAATAGTTTCAGTAGAAATGGCACAAGCGCTTCTTTTTACCTCTGGTAGAATTGAGCTGTAAATCCATCTGGTCCTGGGCCTTTATTGGTTGGCCTATTTATTACTGCCTCAATTTCAGAACTTGTTATTGGTCTATTCAGGGATTCAGTTTCTTCCTGGTTCAGTCTTGGGAGGGTGTATGCATCCATGAACTCATCCATTTATTCCATATTTTCTAGTTTATGTGTATACAGGTGTTTATAGTATTCTCTAATGGTTCTTTGTATTTCTGTGGGGTCACTGTTGATATCCTCCTTATTGTTTCTTATTGTGTCTATTTGATTCTTCTCTCTCTTTTTTTTAATTAGCCTAGCTAGCAGTCTATTATATTAGGTTGGTGCAAAAGTAATTGTGGTTTTGTTCTCACTTTCAATGACAAAAGCTGGAATTATGTTGCACCAACCTCATATTATTTAAAAAAAAAAAAAACGAGCTCCTGGAGTCATTGATTTTTTAAGGGTTTTTTCATGTCTCTATCTCCTTCAGTTCCACTTTGTGGTTATTTCTTGTCTTCTGCTAGCTTTGGAGTTTGTTTGCTCTTGTTTCTTCAGTTCTTTTAGTTGTGATGTTAGGGTATCAAACTGAGATCTTTCTAGCTTTTTGATGTGGGCATTTAGTGCTATAAATTTCCCTCTAGCACTGCTTTAGCCACATCACACAGATTCTTGTATGGTGTCTCTTTGTTCTCATTAGTTTTACAGAACTTTTTTATTTCTGCCTTAATTTCATTATTTACTCATGAATCATTCAGGAGCAGATTGTTCAATTTCCATATAGTTGTGTGGTTTTGAATGAATTTCTTTGTCTTGAATTTTAATTTGTGCTGTGGTCTGAAAGACTGTTATAATTTCAGTTCTTTTGCATTTGCTGAGGAGGTTTTACTTCTGATTACGTGATAAGTTTTAGAGTAAGTACCATGTGGCAATGAGAAGAATGTATATTCTATTGTTTTAAGTGGAGAGTTCTGTACATCAGGTCTGCTTAGTCCAGAGCTGAGTTCAGGTCCTGAATATCTTTGTTAATTTTCTGTCTCGATGATCTGTCTAACATTGTCAGTGGTGTGTTAAAGTCTCCTGCTACTATTGTGTAGCAGTCTAAGTCTCTTTGTAGGTCTCTAAGAACATGCCTTATAAATCTGAGTGTTCCTGTATTGGGTGCATATATATTCAGGATAGTTAATATCTTGTTGAATTAACCCCTTTGCCATTATGTAATTCTCTTCTTTGTCTTTTTCTAATCTTTGTTGATTTAAAGTCTGTTTTGTCAGAAATTAAGATTGTGACCACTGCTTTTTTTTCATTTTCCATTTGCTTGGTAAATTTCCCTCCATCCCTTTATTTTGAGTCTATGTGTATCTTTGCATGTGAGATGGGTCTCTTGAAGGTAGCACACCAGTGGGTCTTGACTCTAACCAGCTTGCTATTCTGTGTCTTTTAATTGGGGCATTTTAGCTCATTTACATTTAAGTTTAGTATTGTTACATGTGAATTTGATCCTGTCATCATGATGCTAGCTGGTTATTCTGCAGAATTGTTCATGTGGTTGCTTCATAGTGTCACTGGTCTGTGTATTTCAGTGTAGTTTTTGTAGTGGCTGGTACCAGTTTTCTCTTTCCAAATTTAGTGCATCCTTCAGGAGCTCTTGCAAGGCAGGTCTGGTGGTGACAAATTCCCTCAGCATTTGCTTTTCTGAAAAGGATCTTATTTCTTCTTTGCTTATGAAGCTTAGTTTGGCCAGATATGAAATTCTGGGTTAGACTTTTTTTTTATTTAAGAATGTTGAATATTGACCCCCAATCTCTTCTGGCATGTAGAGTTTCTGCTGATAGTTCTGCTGTTAGTCTGATGGGCTTCCCTTTGCAGGAAATCTTGCCTTTCTTTTTGACTGCCCTAAACATTTTTTCTTTCAATTCAACCTTGGAGAAGCTGATGATAATGTGCCTTGGGGTTGATCTTCTCACGAAGTATCTTACTGGGGTTCGCTGCATTTCCTGAATTTGAATGGTTGGCCTGTCTTGCTATGTTGGAGAAGTTTACCCATATGATATCCTGAAGTATGTTTTCCAACTTGGTTCCATTTTCCTCATCCTTTTAAGGTACCCCAGTCAGTTGTAGGTTTGGTCTCTTTACATAGTCCAATATTTCTTGGAGGTTTTGTTCATTCCTTTTCATTTTTTTTCTCTATTCTTGTCTGCCTTATTTCCAAAAGATGGTCTTCAAACTTTGATATTCTTTCTTCTACATGATCTATTCTGCTGTTGATATTTGTGATTGCATTGTGATGTTCTCATAGCATGTTATTTAGCTCCATCTGGTTAGTTATGTCCCTCTCTAAATGGGCAATTCTGGCTGTCAGCTCTTGTATTGTTTTATCATGATTCTTACCTTCTTTCCATTGGGTTACAATATGCTCCTTTAGCTCAGCAAAGGTCATTATTACCCACCTTCTGAAGCCTACCTTGTCAGTTCAGCCACTTCAGCCTCAGCTTACTTCTGTACTCTTGCTGGAGAGGTGTTGCGGTCATTTGGAGGAGAAGAAGCATATACTTATTTTTCATTTGCTCATTCTTTTTGAGTTTTCAGCATTTTTGCATTGATTCTTTCTTATCTTTGTGGGATCATTTTTGTCAATGTTATTGTTGCTTTATGTTTGTTTGTCTTTCTTTTAACACTCAGGCAATTTTCCGTAGGGTGGTTGTGGTTTGCTGGAGGATTGTTCCAGGTCCTAGTTGCTTTAGTTTTTCCCTTACCTGGAGGTATCACCAGTAGAAGCTACAAAACAACAAAGATAGTAGCCTGCTCCTTCCTCTGGGGGCTCTATCCTAGGGGGTACCGACATGTTGCCAGCCTGGACTGTCCTGTAGGAGGAGCCTGGAGATCCCTGTTGAGACGTCTCACTCAGTCTGGAGGAACGGAGTCAGAAACCTACTTAAAGAAGCAATCTGGTTTCTTTTTGGTAGAGCAGGTATGCTGCATGGCGGGAGAATCCTTCTTTGTCCAGACCGCCTAGACTCTACAGAGCCAGCAGAAAAACTGAGTTGACTGAATGGCAGAAATGTCAGCTGCCTCTCCCACTGTGGGCTCCCTCCCAGGAAGTGATCAGAGAGCTGTCTGCATAACCCTGGCTGGAGTTGCTGAAATTCCCAAAGGAAAGCCTTGCCCCAATAAGGAGGGATGGATTGGGATCCCACTTGTAAAAGCAATCTGGCCATGATGGGACAGAGCAGCTGTGCTGTGTTGGGCATTCCTCCTCACCTGGACTACCTGTGAGGCAGGAGAACAGGGTCTGGAGGGAGGGAACCTAAGGCCAACTCATGCTGACTGGATATCAGAGGCTACTCCCTTTCCAATCCCTCCTTTCTCTGCATGGTAGTTGCTGCATAGCAGTTGCAACCCCTCCTTTTGCTGTGTGGTAGTTGCTGCATGGCAGTTGGAAAATAAAAATACCTCTGAATGGTCCCTTCCTGCAACCAGTCAGACTGGTTGTGGGCCTTCTCTTCAATCAATCAAGCTGGTCCTGGGGTACTAGACTGAACCAATGGAAAACCTCTAGAGGGTATATAAACCCTAGAAAATTCTGTAACCAGCACTTTTGAGTTGCTTGCTCAAGCCCACTCCCACCCTGTGGAGTGTACTTTTATTTAAAATAAATCTCTGCTTTGGCTGCCTTGCTTGTGCATTTTGTCCAATTCTTTTTCTGAAACTCCAAGAACCTGGACAACTACCCTCAACCAGTAACACCCGCACTCTCTGGAGCCAGCAGGCTAGTATGACTGAGTCAACCTAACTGCAGAAATGGTGGCCGCCCCTCCCTCTGGGAACTCGTACATCTCAGACAGTCTCCAGTCTTTTGCACTTGTTGCCAAAATTCCAAGCCAGTGGGTCTCAACTTGTGAGGGGCCCTGGAAGTGGGGTCTACAGAACAATGCTGTTTGGCTTCCTGGATTCAGATTCCTTCCTAGGGGAGCTATACAAATGGATCCCCTGCCTTGCCAGGATTCCCAGGGCCAGAGATTGTAAAACTCCTGGGTTTCTGTGTGAGCCTGAGTGACTGCTCTGCTGAGACCCCACCCAGCTTTGTGTATTGAACCCAAGGTCCTGATGTTGTGGGCTCATAAGGGTTCTCCTGATCCATGGATTGCAAAGATCCAAGGGAGAAGCATGGTTTCCCGGCGGGGGGTTGCACAGTTCCTCACCACTTCTCTTGGCTGGGGATGAGGATTCCTTTGGCCCAACACCACTCCTGGGTAGCCATCACCCCATCATACTTTTCTTTCTGAGTTGAGCCATCTGTCTAGTCAGTCTCAATGTGAGAACCTGGACATTTCAGTTGAAAGTGTTGAATTCACTCATAATTTTCATTCTTCTCTGTGAGAGCCAAGGACCTCAGATGCTTCTACTCAGTCATCTTGACCCCTCCATTATTTTTTAAATTTTCAATTACATAATATAAGATGTTAAACATCATTTCATATACTTGCTTTTCATTTGTTTACCTTCTTTCATGAGGTATCTGTTAAGGTCTTTTGCCAATTTTTTAAGCAGGTTGTTTTCTCATTGTTGAGTTTAAAAATTATATGTATTTTTTGGATAACAGTCCTTTATTAGATGTTTTTTGCAAAGATTTTTCTCCCAGTCTGTGGCTTATCTCTCATGCTTTTCATGGTATCTTTAACAGAACTGAAGTTTCTAATTTTAATGAAGTTCAGTTTAACAATTATTTCTTTCATGAATTGTGCCTTTTGTGTTGTATCTAAAAAGTCATTGCCATACTAAAGGTCACTTAGGTTATTGACTTTATTATCTTACAGGAGCTTTGTAGTTTTTCATTTTACACTTAAGTCTGTGATCCATTTTGAGTTAAAATTTGTGAAGGATGTAAGGTTTATGTCTACATTTTTTTTTTTTTTACATATAGATGTACAGTTTTTCCAGCACCATTTTTTGAACATACTTTTTTAACATTGTATTGCCTTTGCTTTTTTGTCCAATATTAGTTGACTATACTTATGTGGGTTTATTTCTGAGTTATTTATTCTGTTCTATCAATCTATTTGTCTATTATTTTTTCCAATACAGCACTGTCATGATTACTGTAACTTTATAGGAAGTCTTTAAATCAGATAGTGTTTCCTCTAACTTTATCTTCCTTCAATATTGAAAAACTATTGAAGACTATTCTGGTCTTTTATTTTGTGATATAAACTTGAAAATCAATTTGTTGATATCCACAAAATACCTTGGGATTTTAACTGGGATTGCATTGACTCTATAGATCAAAGTGTCTTGATAGTATTGAGTGTTCCTACCCATTAACATGAGGTTTAACTTCATTTATGTATCTTAAAAATCTTTCATTACATTTTTGTAGTTTCCCTCATATAGATGTTGTACATACTTTGTCAGATTTATAACTAAGCATTTAATTTTTGGGGAATGCAAATTTAAATGGTAATGTGTTTTTCATTTTAAATTCCACTTGTTCATTGCTGTTGTATAGGAAGGCAATTGGTTTTTGTATATTAATTTTGTATCCTAACTTTGCAATAGTTGCTTATTAATTCCAGGAGTTTTTTGTTGATCCTTTAAAATTTTTCTTAATAGGCAATCATGTCAAATGCAAAAAAAAAAATACCTTTTTTTCATTTCTTCTCTATCTGTATATCTTTTTATTTCTTCTCTTGCTTTATTCCATTAGTTAGGACTATCAGTATAATGTTGGGGAAAAAAATCAGTGAGAAGAGAAGTCTTACTTTGTTCCTTATCTTAGCAGAAAGTTTTAAGTTTCTCACTGTTACATATAACATTGCCTGTAGTTATTTTGAATATGTTCTTTGTCAAATTGAGGAAGTTTGCCTATATTTCTAGTTTCCTGAGAGTTTTGATCATGAATCAGTGTTGGATTCTGTTGAGTGCTTGTCTGCATCGTTGACATGATTATCTGATATTATTCTTTAGTCTCTTGTTATGATGGATTGCATTAGTTGATTTTTGAATGTTGAACTATCTTTGTGTATCAGTGATATATCCAATTTGGTCATTTTGTATAATTCTGTTTATATATTGTTGAATTTGATTTATTATTATTTTGTTGAGGATTTTTGCATCTTTGTTTATGAGAGTGATTGTTCTATAGCTTTTTTGGTAATATCTTTGTCTGGTTTTGTTATTTGGGTAATAATGATGCTGGCTTAATAGAATGAGTTAGGAAGTGTTCTCCATGCTTATATATTCTGGAAAAGATTGTAGAGAATTGATGTAATTTCTTCCTTAAATGTTCAGTAGAATTTACCAGGTTAAGTTGCCTGGGTCTGGGTCAGATGTTATTTTAGAAGATTATTAATTATTGATTCTACTTCTTTAATAGATACAAACCTATTAAGATTGTGTGTTTCTTTTTGCATGAGTTTTGACAGTTGCGTGTTTCAATAAATTGGCCAATTTCTTCTTCATTATCAAATTTGTGGGCATAGAGTTTTTATAACATTTAATTTTTATCCTTTTAATGTTCATGAGATATGAATTGAAGGTCCCTCTTTAATTTCAGATATTAGTACTTTGTGTGGTCTTTTTTTCTTAGTCTGGCTAGAAGGCTATTAATTTTATTGATCTTTTCAAATAACCAGGTTTTGCTTCTGTTGATTTTTTTCTATTAATTTTCTTGTTTTCAATTTTATGTATTTCTGTTCTAATAATTATTATTTCTTTTCTTCTGCTCACTTTGTATCTAACTTGCCATTCTTTTTCTATTTTCCTAAGATATAAGCTTGGGTAATTAACTTTAAGTCTTTCCTCTTCTAATATATGCATTCAATGTTACATATTTTCCTCTAAGCACTTCTTAGAGGAAAATGAAAGTTATATTTTCATTTTTACGAATTTCAAAATATTTTAAAATCTCTCCTGGATTTTGGCTTTTACCTATATGTTAATTAAAATGTGTTGTTTAATCTCCAAATATTTTTATAATTTTCAACCATCTTTCTGTTATTGATTTCTAATTTAATCTCATTGTGATGTGACAGCAGTCATAGTATGAATTCTTTTCTTTTACATTTGCTAAACTGTTTTATGGCCCAGAATATGTGATCTATCTTAATGAATGTTCTATGTTAGCTGCAGAAGAATGTATAATCTGCTGATATTGGATGAAGTCTATAGATATCTATTATATCCAGTTGATTGATGATATTGTTGACTTCAATTATGTTCTTACTGATTATCTACATGCTGGATCTGTCCATTGTTGATAAAACAGGTGTTAAATTCTCCAATTGTAATAGTGAATTCATCTATTTCTCTTTGCTGTTCTTCTGTCCTACTAATTTTTGCCTCATTTATTTTGATGCTGTGTTGTTAAGTGTATACACAGTGAGGATCTTTATGTCTTCTAGGAGTATTGACTTTTTTGTCATTATGTAATGCCCTACTTTATTCTGGGTTCCTTTCCTTGCTCTAAAGTCTGCTCTGTCTGAAATGTACACAGCTTTCCTGCTTTAATTCGATTAGTGTTGGTATGGCATATCTTTATTCATTTACCTTGAATATATATATACAGCATGTATTAAATATTAATTGTATTAAGAAGAGATATTCTCATTCTGTTACCTTAATATTATATGAATGGTTAAATTTAACTTATTTTAAGTACACAGCAGTAGTCTAATCTGAGCAGTATGTCCTTGAGGAAGTGTGTTTATTCTTTAATTTGGAAAGCAAAAGTCCTTAAACTGCATTGGATTGTTGATGTTTTTAACCATGTGCAAATGTTTGTAAAGACTAATACTTCTTATTTAAAATCCAAGTAATAAAATACTATTTAAAAAACTGTGGGCCTCAGTAATGTTTTTATAATAATGTTGCCAATTACAACATTATTTTATCCAACTATAATAGAGGTGCATACTTCTGTGCAGCCTAGAATCAGAATCAATGAATTCTTCAAGTTGTAAATAGATCTCCTTCTGCCTCTTAAATATAACTACTTGGCTACCATTGTTGCCTACAAAGAGTTGTTATTGCGGAGTTTCAAAACCCAATCTGCAATCAGACTATTTGTGTTTGAATGCTGATTCACTGATTCCTAACTTTATGATTGGGAGTATATACTTAAGCTCAATTTCTTTATGAAATAAAGATCAGAATGCCACCTTAAAGGATTATTAGAAGGAATAAATGTATTAACATTTGTACTTGACTTACATATGATAAAAGCAATTTATGTGCTAGGTACTTCTACAACTATGACTACCACAAACATCATCTCTACTGCTACCACTAATGTTATCACCACTAATGTTATCATTTTTAAAGAAATCCTACCAGGTTAGAAAATTCAGATTTGCTTAAAGAGATGTTGCACAGAGTTATACATTAATTGATATTCTCTTTAAAATTTAATAATAACATTTGAAGTAATTATAAGAGAACACTTCATTGATAGTTTAAGATACCAGAAATAATTTTTTTGTAAACATATATTCATAGAGATAAAATTATTGCTATAATTTTTTCTAACTATGAAGAAGAGAAATTCCTATGATTTATAAACTAAGCCACTAGCCCTGGAAAAACATTTAGATTAATTAAGATTATATAAAAAAGTATAGCTTGTAAAATGTAAGCTGTTCAGGCTTCATGAAACATAATAAATGACACTTTGTGTTATCTATGAACAGAGAACATCCTCTTTCATTTTGTAGCCTGTATAAAAAGTATGATAATAATGCAGGGTAAACTACTAATATGAGAAACTAACAAGAATCGTGTGCTATTGAGAGCATAGTAGATACTTCTCATCCTTGCACATTTCCAGAATTGCATTTGAATATTACCTTTCAAATGTTTATTTAATTGCTTTTAAATAAATGCATTTTAAAATTCTCACTAACTAATTGTATATTTACTCTTTATAACCTGTTTTTACCCTGGAATCTAATATTGATCATGTTCCTAAACCAATACTGCTCCATATTTATCGACCTATGAGGGGACAATGCTTTTGACAAGTAGACATGTTCATAATGTTGGATCAGTCTGAGAATTCTTTTCTTTTTTTTTTTTTTCTGACAGACTTTCACTCCACACTATTCTCCTGCCTCAGCCTCCCGAGTAGCTGGGACTACAGGCGTCCACCACCATGCCCAGATAATTTTTTGTATTTTTAGTAGAGATGGGGTTTCACTGTGTTAGCCAGGGTGGTCTTGATCTCCTGACCTCGTGATCCGCCCGCCTCGGCCTCTCAAAGTGCTGGGAATTCTTGTGCTGAGATATCATCTACAGGATTTCTACTGAGTAGATAAACAGCCAAGGCTAAATGGATAACTTTGGATCAAAAGTATTACCGCTGGAAATCTCTATTCCTTACCTATACAACTTTAAATAAATTGGCATAGGATGTTCTTTTTAAAATTTTGCCATTTATGAGTTCTAAAATTTGTTCTTAAAATGTATTTTGTTTGCTTGTTTGTGTGTGGGTTTTAACCATAAATATATACATTTCCCTTTATTCTGGAAAGATTTACAGAGTGATTACCATGTACCAGGTGTAGGGGTAGGAGCTGAAGCTGTCGAGAACAGAATTGACCCAAATCAAACATTTAAAATACTAACAGCTCAGTGAGTCCTTCTTGAGTAAAGTTTACAGCTCATAAGTCTAACTAGATGAAAAATATTTTATAATTTTGATTATGTATTTGTTTTTTTACCTCAATTTTTTTGGAAAATACCAAGTACTTTCCCTCTTCCTATCACTTTAATATGGAAATATCTTTAAATATTTCTCTTTGGAGAACACATATACATATAGTAGTATATATATAAATAATATATAATGAATACAAATATTTAATAGTTTACAAATCACTTCTATATGGTGTCTCATTTTAATCTCATGACATTAAAGTCATTATCTCTTATTAATAGATGAAGAAATAGAAGCAAAAGAACATCTAGACACTTGCTCAAAGTTACACAGATAAATATTTTTCATTCCAATACAACCTCAATTAGAGTAAAACCTGTGTCTCTTTTTGTCTACCATTATAGTAGCGCCTAGCACAGTGCCTGGCATAGTTAAGGTGATAGATGCATATTTGTTGAATCAAAGAAGAAATGAAAGTTTAAGTCCAAAGCTTTTTCTTTACAAAGTGATGAGGGAGGGACATATTTCGTATTTTATATATATATAAATATATATATACACAAATATATATAAATATATGTACACAAATATATATATTATATATAATATATATACTATATATTATATATAATATATACAATATATATTATATTATATATACTATATATTATATATAATATATACAATATATATTATATTATATATACTATATATTATATAATATATATACACATAATATATACACATATATAATATATATATACAATATATGTATATAATTGTATATATATACACAAATATATATATATACATATATATATATATATACACATTTTTTTTCCTAGAGGCCAGGCACCATGCTGTGTTTTGTATTTATTTCGTTATTTAATCCCTTAAGTAAACAATTTATTTAAAAGATAACTATTTTTGCCTTTATATCACAAATAGAAAACTGAGTTTGGCAAGATCGATAACTTGTTTTAGCTCCATAGCCAGTATCAGCAAGACCTGATGTTTAAACTAACCTTTCTTATATCAAAACCTGTACAATTTTTATTATATTATGAGATATATGAAATAAATAGATATAAAATGGACCCTGGGAGTATTTTAAAATTAATATTGGATGTTTTTACTTAATTCAAAATAGGTGTTGAAGGGTACAAAAGTAATTGGTCTTTATTCAGAGAACTGTGACCTGACCACTGTTTGGGTCATTGACAAATCAGCATGTTGTAATGCTCATTAATGTTAGTGAAGTTATTCATAGTAAGTAAATAATTAGTAGAATTTATTTTAGAAACTTCATGATTTAAGATCAGTTGCTATGCTCTATGTAGATTAGATATGTTGTTAATTATTTAAGAGAACAGAAATAATCCATAAAATGGTCACAATTAACTAAAAAGGAGTGTTGCTTTTTACTTATACTACTCTATTTGTGGTAGTGATGAAAAGGAGGACTAAGTTTGAGATTGATAAAGGAATACAAAATATTGAAAAATGTTGATTAGGAATTCTACTGCTATCAGAGAAAAACCAACATCAATGAGAAGAAACTAGTCAATAAATACTTTCTTTTTGCAATTTAGAATCTTTCTTCTATTCATCCTTTAATTTAAAAATGCACCTTCTTCTTGAAGATTAAATATATCTGTTGAAAATAAAAGGTGAAAAGTTAAGAGATCACTTTCTGTGGCTTCTCTGCAGATCTGGAATCTACATCTAGGTGTCTGTATTGGCTATAAACATGCATCTTTGAGTATGTGTGTATGCATATACACACATGCATACATGTATATATATTAGATACTCATGTTTTCATTTACTCGTTAGACATTTTGAGGTTTCTGTTTTGTTTTGTTTTTGTTTGCTGTTTGCCTAGGCTAGCTTTGTGATACCATATCTTTCCCATTCTAAAATGGAAAATATGAGAATGAAGACATCTTTTATTTCTTGTTGTTGTGCTTTGATTCTGATAAGGGAAGATGTATGCCTCTTAAAAATTATTGATAAAGCAGAAATGTATTATATATTTTAAAAACGTATTTCTAACTGAAGCATTTTGGAGGAACACTACAGGCTTTAGGGTGATATTTACAGATAACGTTTTTGGTAATGGAGAACTCGAGTCTGTAATACTTCTTTTCATGAGAACATGGAAAGACTTCAATTAGATAAAGTTAAAGAGACTCACCTGTGTCTGAAATAGCCTCAGGTCAGCCATAAATAAACGGAAATCCATACTAGTTCGATGGAGTTCTAACTTGTAACTAGTTTAGGATGTGCAACAGCAACGTGCCATCTGATGTGCAGCAGGAATAATAGTGTGGACTGAATTCTCAGGATAGATCGTATTATCACACTGAATCAGGACAATGGCTTATCTGGGGCTGCAGGGACTGTGGATCACAAATCATTGAGGTACCTGAATCACTAAAATAGCATCAATGTAATAAAAAAGTAGCCGGAAAATGAATGTATGATATTACTCTGTGGAGAAAGCAGTTGTTGAAATTTACATCTAAACCACCTGATATTGCACAATCAACAATAGAAGATTTCCTCCAAAATTTTGTTTATAAGGGTCAGCCTCAGAAATTTAATAGAGTGGCTTTCAAGTGATTTAAGCTAGAGGGTTCTGTTTTCCATGGCTTTTGCACAGAGAATTGAATTTATGGACTCTTCATGCAGCAGGGGCTATTACATGCAAGGTGCCAATGACTGCTTGATTATCTCAGAAGGACCTCAAAGCTAGTTGGGCATGAAATAGAGGACCTCTTCAAATGAAAGGGATCGGAATATTCAACACAGTTTGTAAAGTGTGACAATTCTATTATGTAAGTTTGAACAACAGCCAGTGTTGGAAAAAAAATCCATGAGAATATCCAAGAGAAAAATAGCTTGGCAGGGCTACTGACCATGACAAAATATAGGCTTCATTATTGGTAGGAGAAAAATGTTAGCAGATTTACACACAGAAGCTTCTATCTTGAAAATTTGAATTACGCTCCATAGAATATGGGACTAGTCCCCAGTAATGTGAAACTGTTGTGGCATATATAATATTGGTAATGGCTGGCTCCAGATTTCATGTAGAAAAATGTCTCCATGATTCAGTTAGAAAAAAAAAGTATAGATAATATCTCAGCAACTCCAAATAGAGACCATGATGACCTTTACTTTCTGTAATAGAAAGAATTGTGTATACCGTATGCAAGAACAAAGGACAGATTATTACCCTATCCTTTTCTATGGAGGAAGGCTTTTTTTTAAAACAAACTTTGAATTTAGAACAGTTTTAGATTTAGAGAATTATTGTGAAAACAGTAAAAAGAATTCCATATATCCCATACCCAGTTTTTACTGTTATGAACATCTTACATTAGTCTGATACATTTGTTTCAACTAATGAACAATTAGTTGGTAGGAGCTAATGTTCATATTTTATTCAGATTTCCTGAGTTATTATCTAATTTTCTTTTTCTGTCCCAGGATCCCATTCAGGATACCATATGTCATTTATATGTCATGTCCCCTTAGGCTCCTCTTGTTTATAAGTTTCTCAGACTTTCTTTATTTTTGATGACCTTGACAATTTTGTGGAACACTGGTTAGTTATTTTGTATAATCTGTTTCAATCGGAATTTGTCTGATATTTTCTCCTCATTAGACTGGAGTGATATATTTTGGGGAAGAAGACCACAGAGTCAAAGGGCCATTCTTCTCACTTTGTAAAAAGGGTACATGCTGTCAATATGACTTATCATATTGAAGTTAATGTTAAACTTCATTTCCTGACTTGAGGCAATGTTTGTCAGTTTTCCTCACTATAAAGAAGTTACTTTACAGTGTGAGAACTTTAAATAAGTTCTCCTCGCATTCTATATTGTTCTCTTTGAAAGAAAGTTACTCTGATATTATGAAAAATATATTTGATTTTCCTTCCCTTTTCCTGTCTTACAATGCCCCAAATCCTTGAGCTCTCCAAAGTGCTGTCTTTTGTGTGTTTTTTCGTCTGATAGGTTCAGAGTGAGGGCTGGTCACTAGAAAGACCAAGGTGGGATTACAGGGTTGGAAATTTCAGCCCAAACTTCAACTTTCGGGGAGAGCAGAGGAGCTGAAAGTCAAGTTGATCACCATTGCCAACAGTCGAATCAATCATGCCTATGTAATGAAGTGTCCATAAAAACCCAAGAGGACTGGGTTTGGGAGCTTCCTAATAGCTGAACACATGGAGATTCCAGGAGAGTGGTGTGTCTAGGGAGGGCATAGGAGCTTGGTGCCTCTTCCCTTATACCTCACCCTATGCATCTCTTCATCTGTTTTCTTTGTAATATCCTTTGAGAACTGACAAAACATAAGTGTTTCCCTGAGTTCTGTGAGCTGCTCAGCAACTTAATAGAACGTAAGGAGGAGGGTCATGGGACTCCAAACTTGAAGTCAATCAGTCAGAAGTTCCAGAGGCCCAAACTTGCAACTAGTATCTGGTGGGGGAAGTTTTGGGGACTGAGCCCTCACCCTGTGGAATCTGACACTGTCTCTGGGTAGACAGTGTGGGAACTGAATTTGAGAACATCCAGCTGCTGTGTATGGGGAAAAACTCCACACATCTGGTCACAGATGTCTTCTTCTGTATTGATGATTGCTGTGGTAGTATGAGAACAGAGGAAAAGACAGTTTGAAGTGAGTTTGTCTCTAAAGAGTCACAATGTCCAGCCCATATTTAAGGAGCAGAGATTATTTTCCACCTCCTTAAAGGCAGAGTGCCTATAAGATTCTTCTGCACTGGAGAGTTGTCTCTTTTGTCTCATATATTTGTTTATTTACTTATAATGGATAAACTCATGGATATCTTTGACATATTGTAGGTTGTAATTTAATACCATTTTACTTATTTTGTTCTTCAAGTTATTCCAGCTTTGGCCATTCGGAGCTCTTTCAATTGGCTTTGACATACTCCACCATTGTTTTATTTTGATTTTTTTGCGTTTGTTTTTAGCACTTACTTTCTGGCACTGCAAAATGACCCAGCTTATCTTGTATACTTCCTTCTTTAATCTTAGCATCACTTATTTCTCTGAGGAGTCCTTGTTCCTGTTAATTTAAGAGTGGTTTCAGAAACCAAGTTCTTGGTGGTAGGTGTGCTCTTAAAACTGAGTTGTCAGTGCTTTGGGGCTCTCTCAGCTGACAGGGCAAGACAATGTTTGTGTGTGTATGTGTGTGTGTGCATATGTGTGTACTTACCTATAAATATATCCATATGTAACCATCTGCATTAGTTTAAATTAAATATCAGATGTATTTACATGAGAGGATTTTTTTTGCATCCAGGACTATATGATGATGTTCAAAAACTGCATATTTTTATGTCCTTTCTGGAGCTCTTTGATAAATCTATTTCATATAATGTTGCTTTGGTCTCTAATTTTGTTAAAAACTAAAATAAAAATATTTTCTACCTGAACTCTCATTACTTTCAGTTTAAGTAAACTGTTCAGTTTTTACATACTAGAATCCAGGGATTGAGGAAATACTTTTCAAAATATGATGGCCTGAGACCTCTGAGGACTGTTCCTCTAGTAGGGGCAGTTGTTGGAAAATCAGTTTACACTTTCCCAGCCTTTAGGATACTGGTGTTTTCTTCCAGGAATTAGATTTTTCTTTTTTTATCGTAGCTTTGCAGAGTTCTTAAAGACCTGTAGCTTTCCAACCTCCCAGCATATTAAGTCACCTGGGTAACTTGAAAGAAAAAAAAACAGTACTGATATGACCCATCGATCCCAAACCAAATACAGTTTGTGTAGGATGAGAGGCTAGAATTATGTTTCTGAAAAACTCCCTGAGTGATTATATTATACAACCAGAATTGCAGATAGCATTGATATATATGACCTCCAACCTCTTTTGTTCCTGAGATTACATGAATTTCTTATTTTAATTATGAATATGTGCAATACATGCAAAATAATCACAGCTCTAAAAGTTATCTAGTACCTGAACAATTAGATTAAAGAGAGTTTGCTTTATTTGCTATAGAACCTTTTATCTTGGCACCATATAAACCCAATTTTAGAAAATAGGCCTGTAACCATTTGAGAAAATGAAATTGTAAAACTCTTATTCCAAGATTCAAAGTTCAAGTCATTGTGGGTGATTGGAAATGCTTCCTATATTGGCAAATTACATACTCTTTGTACCTACTTTGAGATAGCAAGATTCAGCTCTTAAAAAAATCAGGAAAAGACTGTTTCTCCATCTTCTAAGCAGAATAGTATCAAAGCAAAGAAACAACATGGGTTGTTCTTGAAGGTCTTCAGGGAAAATTTTAGATCACTTTAATAATATATTCAGGTATTAAATATGGCCCCAGGTCAGAAACCATTGTAATCTAATGACTGAAAGCATTAAACTAAAAGCCTCTTTAGATCTTAGTTCTGAGACTCTGTAAAAGTGTTTTTGATACAGAGAAGTCATAACACGTCTGTATGTTTTGGTTTCTCCATATGTAAAAACAGAATAACTGCTGCTTCTTCATCAGATGCTGAATGGATCCACAAGGCAATTGTTGCCCAAAAGACCACTAGCGCGGCTAAACAGTAGAAAGAGAACTTTATTGGTGATATTAGTTTGAAAGCCAGGAAGAGACAGTCTCCAGCATGGGGTGAAGGTGCTCTCTCTTCAAAAAGGAGAAGAACGGGTTGGGTTTTGTGCCTTCTCAGGCTGATATCAAACATATTCAGCAGGTTTGGGGGGAAAGCTATACATGTATGAGGAGAGCCAAGTGCGTGTAATTGGGTAAACATGTATGTAACATACATCCTATGTTCATTTTGGAGAAGGTTTTTAGTGTTAAAATAAGGTGGAATTTGCCTCTTTATGTCAAAAGGTGAACTACAGGACACAAAGAAAATTTGTATGCAGCCTCTATAAGCTGGCTGAAACTGGCCTAAGATCTGCAGTAGTTTATTAGAAAAGACTTTGTTGTAAGGTTGCTGCTCTGTACAATCAGAGTTGTAGCTGATACCTCCTATTGTCAGGGAGTTTAGCCCTAAAAATTTAGGAATTTGCCATTCCAGCCAGGCCCTAAACCCTTGACTCATAACTTTGTTTCCTTCTTTTGGACCCATCTTAGTTGATAGAGGGGTCTCTTTTGGTCTCTCAGATCACACAATCTGTTAGAACAGCTTGTCCCCAACCTTTTAAGCACTAGGGACCAGTTTTGTGGAAGAAAATTTTTCCATAATTTTACCATAATGTAGAATCAGTGGGAGCCCTGAGTTTTTTTCCTTCAGCTAGATGGTCCCTTCTGGGGGTGATGGGACACAGTGAAAAATAATCAGACATTAGATTCTCATAAGAAGCATGCAACCTGGATCCCTCACATGCACAGTTCACAGTATGGTTTGCGCTTCTATGAGAATCGTATGCTGCTGCTAATCTGGCAGTAGGCAGAGTTCAGGTGAGTGACGGAGAGCAGCTGTAAATACAGATGAAGCTTTACTTGCTCACCTGCCGCTCACCTTCTGCTGTATGGCTCAGTTCCTAACAGGCCATGGACAGATACCAGTCAGTGGTCTGAGGGGTTGCAGACTTCGTATTAGAAGACATTTCAGACTGTACAGTAATAAGGCCCTCTACAGTGTATCACAGTGGCAAATTGTTCTTGCTTTCTATTTAATCCAAATATCTTTTATTATTTAAGGATATTTCCTCCTGGACAGTGGCCTGAAGAATTTGTTTGCCACAGCTTATTTGCCATACGATCCTTCCCAATAGTTTGGCCCAGTGTTTTCCTTTCTGATTGCAGCCATCATTTGTCTGTAGAATCTGACTCTAGAACTCTCTTTCTGCACTTTCACGCATGTTGTGAACCTCTAAATGAACCCAGACTGTTCATGAAGGCCAACAGGGCCCACTATGGCTGATTTATGCTGTTAAAAGAGTGCCTTAATCTTAGTTTTATCAGTTTTTGCTCTCCCAGCTCTCAAATTCCATGATTCTAATGGAACATGTGAAAATTCTGAGTGGGTTTAGTTTCCTCATTATAAAGATCTCTGACCCTATCACATGCTAAATAAAGGTAAGTTGGATAAAATCATATTAAGAACCTTTATTTGGGGGTTTGATTAGGAGGTACAGTACTCCCTCACATATCTGTGATTTCTTTTCAGTTAACCATGGTCAACTTCAATCCCAAACTATTAAATAGAAAATTACAGAAAAGAAAATTTCATAAGTTTTAAATTTCATACCATTCTGAGTGGCATGACAAAATCTCATGCTGCTCTGTTCTGTCCCCTGGGATGTGAATTACCCCTTTGTCTAACTTATGCACGCTGTATATGCTCCCTGCCTCTTAGTCATCAACATTTCCTGCTCCTTATATCCAACCATTGATGACGATGTGGCTTTATGATCCAGGATAGCCCAAAGCAAATGACCCTCCTTCTCACATACTGTCAGAAGATCAGTGGTAGTCTAAAGCTACATCACATTGTCTATGTCTGTCACCTCACTTCACATCAACATGTAGGCATTTTTTCATTCGCATCATCACAAGAAGAAAAAGAATGAGCACAATAGAATAAGATATTTTGAGAGCGAGATAACGTTCACATAACTTTTGTTACAGTATATTGTTATAATTATTCTATTTTATTATGAATTATTGTTGTTCATCTTTATCTGTGCCAAATTTACAAATTAAACTTTATCATAGATTTGTATGTACAGGAAAAAAACATAGTATGTATAGGGTTCAGTACTAGCTGTGGTTACATGTATATACTAGGGATCTTGGAACATGCCCCCATGGATAAGGGGAAAGTGCTGTATTTAACTGGAGAGTTTTCTCTATGAGTTCCTCTGAAGCGCTTCACTTAGTGGAGAATGAAGTAAGGTGACAGTGTATGGAAAGTGCTGCTGAGCTTCAAAAACAAGCCTCTTTTTTTGAGCACATTATTTTTACAGTTTCTTCCAAGGTAGTTCTTAACTCAGAACATTTGAAAGATATTCCTCTGTAGGAGAAGACAGTGACACACAGATGGAACTCATTACTTGCAGTGGCACACACAGCTCAAGAGAATGTTTAATGTAGGGCAGAAAAAAGTAGCTCTGACTTTTACCATTGTCTTTCTGTACCAATCATCTATACATCTGACAGATTAGGATGGCGGTGTGTGCAAAAGTAGTTTCAACAGACATGATTCTAAAGGCAGGATTGGACTATAATTTTTATACCACTAAAATAACCTGTAAAACACATTGAACAATCATGCCATAAATTGTACATTTGCAAATATTCCTGGATACTTAGAATCTCCCAAGCTAGAGGAACTTTTAACACCAGAGATAACTGGCCAATCTTGCAGAAGGAGAAAAATTTGATTAAGAAACACTAAAAAGGGATTTGGAAGATATGGACATCTGAACACGGGTGCAATATGGGGAAAGAATCTCAGCATTCCCAGTCTGAAAGGAAACTAAAGATGATCTTTCTTTTAAGTTAAACAATAGGTTTATTTTTAGAGAGTAACTATAAAACAAACTGTAACTGTGCTTTCATTTAGTACTTTTGAAAGTGTTAAGCTGGTGTCAGGTACTTTTAATATATCACTTCATGCTTTCTCTAGGTCCTATCTATGTCCCCTAAAATTCACCTGGCTTTTTCACCTACATCTTCCACCTACACCCACTCCCCACTATATCAGGCTTTTGACAATACACAGAAGTGGACTCACCTAACCCGTTTTCTCGGAGACAAATCAGAATGTGAAACTCTAATCAAAAGAGGATTTCAGATCCCTTGGCAACCGCATCCCTGCATTTAGCTAGACTTGGGTCACAATTCAGAGTTTGGTTTTGATCTACAACCCTCAGCAGTGTGAGGAAACAAACACATCGTTTTCACCGACTCGCTCTGCTTTACTGTGTTGCAGACTGACTTTAAGCTTCAGCCTACGAGCAACACAGACTTAGGTTTTATCCAACCTCTGCTAGGAACCACCTTTCTAACTGCGGATGAGCCACGTGATCGTTAAGAACATTACCCCCAGAGGATTAGCCTTAGGATTTATAAACTCAGGTAATATGTATACCTCGTAGAAGGTAGACACTCAGTAAATAGTAATTATGTGCTGATAGTATTCACAGATTATATATATTATCCAAAGGTGCCAAGAATGCAGCTCTGCAAATAAATCACTTAGTACCTAATGTCATATTGGCAAATAATTAACTTCTTGGTTTTAATCTTTGACTCTTTTGCCACCTGCTCTCTGGGTCCTCTCCATGGCTGAACTTTCCTTCTCAATTCTATCAATCTAGGCTTTCTCTGTTTCCTAATTCCAGGTTACAGAGATGTACCATGAAAGAAAACATTCTCAAACCTAGAAAGATACCCTGAGGTAAGAAAACTTTTAAACACTGTAAAAGATAATCATTCTGGTTTATTAAGGTTACGGTACTTTGTCTAGCTGGCTAGCATTCATTCATCACTCTTACCCCTATAGCTAATGCAGCCATGATATTCAGCTTATTCTTCCTACCAAATTTGCCTTAATCCCATTTACTTTTTCCTCCCCGTCTACCTCCACAGAAGTCCATCATCTTGCAGTACTGCAATGCTTTGTGAACCATTCTCCCAGCTTTCATTCCAGCTACCTCCCTCCCATCATTCCTCCCAGATCACTTCAAGATGCTCTCCTTGCTTTCAGGATATAAGAAAGTCCTGCTGCAGCCTTCATGTCTCGCATGGCCTGACTTCCGACCACAGGCTCATCCTCTGCTCCTCTTCCTTTCAGTCTAGGCACCCCAGTCCCAGTGTTTTATCTTGGTTCTTTCTGCAATGTCTTTAGGACGGATTATTTTTTTTTTTCTGAAATGCCCACTCTTCTCCTCCTCCTCCTCCATCATTAGAGTTAATTTCAGTTCATCTTTTGGAATTTAGCTCAAATAGTATTTCCTCAAGGAATGTGTCCCCAACTTTCCTGACCTCCCCAAAGCAGCCAGGTCTGCAGTTCATGATGGGTACCTAGTGTACTCTTGTCTTGTTGCAGCACTCATTACTATTGCCATTTAATAGTCAATTTTGCAATTAGCAGTTTAATAACTGTCTCTGCTGCTGGGATGTAGCTTCAAGAGAGCAAGAACCATTTAACTTTCTTTTCACCATCTACATTTGTAAAACTGTTATAATAGTAGCTTCTGCTATGTAGAAAAAATAGATGATGCAGGAAAAGTGATTGGTGTGGGTTAATTGTACCCAGTAACAGCATGCACCAAAATAATATTACTACAGCTAGTGTGTTGTATGGTGGAGGAGGGAGTACGCTGTATGAATGAGAGAGCAGGTTTCTACTCATTGATTGTCTAGAAATGCATTATCAAGAGCTGAACTCACAGAGGGAAAGGCTGGAGCTGCCTTGCCAAACTGAGATGAGCTTAATTTTAGAATAAAGCAGGAGTCCATGCATGGAATTGAACTACAACATTAGAAAGAAACTTACAGGGTGAGTGATTGTCACAATATTGAAGTGAAAGAATTTTAAAACCTCAAGTCCGAGGTTTGAATGTCAGACCCATGGAACTGTCAGCAGACCTGAGCCCTGTACTGGGTAAGATGTGGACTTACCGATGGAAAAGGGTGATCACCAAGAGAAGATAAATAAGCTGAATTATTTAAATTCATCATTAAATAAGCTGAAGTTCTGGTACTGCAAAGTGTAGGAATCCTCAGTCCTTAGTCATCTTGGGAGAAAGAATTTCGCCAAGAGGCCAACTGGCCAAAAAAGATAATTTATTGAAGAAAAATAGAGGGCAGAGAGTTTATTTAGAGAGAGAGTACACTCTGAATAACGAGGTAGACTGGGATGCTGAAAGATAATGAGCCAGCAGCAATCCCAAGAGTACTGTGTTGGGTTTTCATGATGTTGGATTTTTTCTTGAAGTTCCTGCCTCTGTCTTTGCTTTTTTTTTTTTTTTTTTTGAGACACAGTCTCACTCTGTCACCTAGGCTGGAGTGCAGTGGTGTGATCTCGGCTCATTGCAACCTCTGCCTCCCAGGTTCAAGCGATTCTCCTGCCTCAGCCTCCTGAGTAGCTGGGATTACAGGTGCGCACCATCACGCCCAGCTACTTTTTGTATTTTTAGTAGAGACGGGGTTTTGCCATGTTGGTCAGGCTGGTCTTGATCTCCCAACCTTGTGATCCATCTGCCTCAGCCTCCCAAAGTGCTAGGATTACAGGCGTGAGCCACTGCACCTGGCCTCTGCTTTTTCATCTTTATTTTCTCACTCCAGCCTTAAGTCCCCACCTTTGCCCCTGTCTAGTTCCCCCCTGCCTAGTTCCTGCCCAGAGTTGTGGGATTTTCCCTTACTATTAATTGATAAGCATGCATGGGCCCAGTGTTGGATACAAATTCTACCTAATGGCAGCATTACTTATTACCGACACCCCAGGAAGGGTATATAACAATCCAATCTATACTTATTACACCTGTGTATCAGTCTAGACATGCATATTCCTGGTGGTCTCTGGGGTGTGAGATTTTCCAGACCTCCCTTTTCTCAGGGTCTCTCCTCCTGCTCATGTCTTGCCATCTACCTACTCTAATAGTTCTATGCTAAAAATTTATTTTAAAGTCAGGAACTGTGGAAGGACCTACTCTTTTCACAAGGAAGCTTTGGTGTTGTCATTTTCTTCATTGATGGTAAACTGCCTACAGAGAAAGCTTCTTGTGTTATATCAACTATTGGCCAAGATTAATGCCATGTGAAAACTGCAAAAGAGAAAGCCACTAAAGAGAAGTTATTCTTAGTGATTGGGACCCTCTGGCCTTAAGAAAAGGCAAATTCTATCAGATTAAGAGAATCCAGACAAGTGTATTTCAGCTACTAAAATTTCTCTCCTGTTGGTCATTGAAGAATTTAAAAATAGTCAGCAGCAGTGGAGAAAAAAGCTGTAAATATTTTGAGACTCTAAATGTTTCTGAAGGTCCCCAGTCTATCTTTCTTTAAATGCAGACAAAGGTGAAATAAATTTAAAGTTTTTTAATACCACTTCTGTATTTGGTCCTGCAATCCACATTTACTCTAAATTTTTGTTTTGTTTTATTTTAATCTTTAAGTAGTCTGAAAGTAGTAGCATGTTATTATTTCTAATTTATTATGACTAATAATAAATTTACCTGGCATTTGAAAGAAAGTTTATCCATCTTCAAAAGCTGTGTTCTGATTTTTTTCTCCCAAAGGTAATAAAAAAAAACTTCTAAAGTTTCTTCCAATTCTAAAATTCTAAAAATATATTTAAATTGTGGCATTAAGAATCTTCCTTCTGGCAAAACTTCAACATGTTTAAATGCAATTCTGTACATATTCCTTCCTGCACCTGAAAAACTGAAAGTGGGTTGAGAAAAAACATAAAAATGCTGACAGGACTCATTTTAAGTTCATGATTACAAACCTCAAAGGGACTTTACTCCTTCCAGGCAATCCTACTCTATACTTCCCTGGTAAATTCACTCTGTCATTCAACTCCTATTGGCTCTTCTTTCCTCAAAGCTCTGCAACCTCATCTTTCTTCTAACTCTAAGTTACTAACCATGCTATTCATGAATAGAAAAATTGGAAAACTTCTAGATGTGTATAATTACATGTTGACCAACTCAGCTATTATCTGTACATTTATGTTTTCTCTGTCTTATGTTATAATGAATTGACTTACTGCCACAATCTAATGACACCAAGCTCAGTCTGCACATTGCATTCCAATATCTCATTAATTTTTGGATGTTGCTCCTTAAATAGTTTCTTCTCTCCCAATTACTATCAATTTTTTTCATATCTACTGGAACATAGCAAGGACTATGTGTATATGTGTATGATAGAGGTAGGAGGCAGAGAAATTCTAGGCAGACAGAGGCAGATCCCTGTCTTGAAACTCCACCTTCAAGCCAAAAAGCCTGAAACCCAAAGTGAAAACTTCTATTCCTGTTTGCCCACTCTCTCTCAATTGGTTCTTTCTGAATAATGTCTTTTTACCGTCAAATATTGCCTTTTCCAAAACTACCTACAGCTCACCCTGCCCCAATCCTGTGCCTATAAAGACCCCAGACTCACCCGGTAGAGAGAGAAAGACACCTGGACTTTGGGGAAGGGATAGCTTGACTTCAGAGAAAAGATGGGTGGACTTTGGGGAGAAAATGGTCTGACTTTGGGGAAGACTACCTGCCCTTCCAATCCCCTCTCCAGCTCCCTTCTCCACTGAGAACCATATCCAGTAAAATTCTCTGCTTCACCATCCTTCAAGTGTCCATGCAACCTCATTCTTTTTGAACACCAAACTAGAGCTCGGGAATCACTGAGTGTAGATACCCAAAAAGGCTGTCATACTAGCTATTTGTCCTCGCCAATGGAGGGCAGCTGCCCCATGTAATGAGGCAAGGGGCCAACTGAGGTGTTAGCACACAGCCATCCATGGACAGCAAAGCTAAGAGAACACTGTAACACTCCCTCTGGGTTTTTGGGGTCACAGGCACCTCCACCTCGGTGCAGATGTGGGCCCTGCATGGAGCTTGCTCCTGTGTCGGTGCCCAGAGTGGCTGGCTGGGTCCTGCACTCACTCAGGTTCTCGCTCCTTCAAGGGGTTGAGTGTGGTGGGCCAAGTAAACATTCACCCCTGTCATAAGTCTGACAAAGAGGCTGAGAAAAATCCTGCATCATCTTGGGGCTTGTCTGGGATTCCTCAAATGGGTGAGTAAATGCAGATCTGACTCTTCACATTTTCTGCAAGACTTCTTGTTCTCAGACTTTCCTCTGAAGGCTGATGAAGTACCAAACCTCTGAGTGGCCAGGTAAGGGCAAATGGCACAACTGTAGAGGACAGGATGTGACCCTGCCACCTCTCTCTTTTTCAGGTGAAAGGGCTGTTTGCTTTGTTTCCCTTCACAGAGATCTAGCCATTGTGTGGAACTGGAAAAAGGTCTTGGGCAACCAAAGGCATCTTTCTGAGGCCACTCTTCATTGTTGCCAGAAGGCCTGTAGACTGGCCCTGTCCTCAACTCCCCATAAGGGTGTCAGCCAAGACCCCCAGAATTTTTAATGGTATTTTTCCTTCCTTCTTTCATGGTTTGAAATGGCTTCTATTTCTTTTTCTTTCTTTTTTTTAAATAATATTAATGGTGTGACTGCAAACTGCAGAAACATTACTGGGTAGATTGAACATTTGGCTCCGCCATCAGATATGCAGTTCAGAACAATGTGATTTATGTCTGTTCTTACAGGTGCATTACCCAACCCCATCCCAGCAGCTGCAGGTGCACAGTGGACAGATGGGTACATGTCAGCTCTCTGCTCCTCCCTCCCCTCTCGGCTGGAACGTGTGGCCAAGGCTGCCATGTGCACACACTGTGCCCAGTGACCACCTAGAGTGGGAGTGAGCCACGGCCACAGCTTGGGCCCCAGGGCTGTCTCTGGGGCCAGGGGCCCTGCACAGCCATCTGGCCAGCATTTCCTACCCTCTTCCCCCTCCTGTCACAAGACTGTGAGTCTTTCCTCTCCTGGCCAAGGGGTCCATCTCAATCTGAATCAAAATAAGGGTACACCAGTTAAGAGTCTCTCCCTATTGAAAGAACCCATTTGCCTAGAGCAAGAAGTGTTTTTTCCCCAGGCACTGTCCCAGCCCTGCACTTAGGCTTTCTTTTTTCTTTTCTCCACCACGTGAGGAGTTAACACAGCCCTGCAAATGCAAGGAGCTTTTCTATGCAAGAGGGTTTTTTGCTACCTTAGCACTCTGCTTATGATAGGGAAGCAACAGAGGAGAGACCTCGCCAGCTGCTGGGTGCAAATTTGGTGAGGACTCTCTGGGACTTAAATAAATGTGTGAACTTTCCTGAGACACATTTTTGCCTCAAACTCGATTTCAACCTTCAGGCTAAAGCCCTAGGAAGGGAAACTGGATCTGAGGGATCCAGAGGCACATGACAATGGAAGTCAATGGACACAGCACAGGTGAGCATGACTATTGCTGATTAAGCCCCCATTTCATGGATGGAGGTCATGCTAGTATCCATGGCATAAATGAAGTCTAGGGAACTCAAAGGTTACTGACAATAGGGAGGATAGATGGCATAGGTAAATGCCATTATTTCCTTCATCTAGGACCCCTGCCGCATGAGGCATGCAGGTCACCCTCACATTCATCTGTTTAGGTGGCATCTGTCTAGGTCACCAGGACTTGGGGATAAAAAGACAGAAGAAAAAATAGGAATGCCCTTTTTTCTCTCCCTTAGACACCCCAGGTTCTCACTGAAAGAGAGAAAAGAACTAAGGGGCATCTAATTCCCTCTCTCTTGTAGATGGGTAATCAACTATCTTCAGTCTACACTTCTCTGGAGTGTATCCTGAACCACTGGGACTGCTATGACCCTCAGATTCTGGAGAAAAAACACCTCATAGCACTTTGTACAAAATTTTGGCCATATTATGATTTCCAGGAAGGACTTGGCCTCAGGAAGGTAACATTCATTTAAACGCCATCCTGCAGCTGGATCTTTTCTGTAAATGCAAGGGTGAATGATCTGAGGCCCCATATGTGCTGGCTTTCTTTACCTTGAAGGGTAATTCAGACCTTTGCCAACATGTAGGATTGATCCAGCCCTCCTGTTGGCCATCTCAGAAGAAGCTGCCAGGGGTAATCCCAGGAAACTAAAGAAACAACCCCTAGAGTCACCTACAGCAGGGAAGCCAACTCTTTCCAGCCCTGCTCCTCTGGGTCCACGCTGTCCTCCCTATTCAGTTTCTCTCTCCCACTTGCCCCCTCCTAGAAACCCTCACTCTAGACAAGCCCCAGTCTCGCTCCTGCCCCTACAAAAGATGCCTAGTGAATATGGCCCCAGTAAGGTCCAAGTCACCTTCTCCCTACAGGACTTAAGGCAAATTAAGGGGGATCTTGGCAAATGTTCCAGTGACGCTGACAGGTATGTATAGGCTTTCCAAAACTTAGCCCAAGTATTTGAACTCTCCTGGAAAGACATTATGTTACTTTTGAAACACACCCTAACACTGAGAAGCAGGATGCTCTGCAAGTGGAAGAGAGATTTGGGGATGAGCTTTGTATCTCATGTAGTATCAGGGAAGGAGATGAGTTTTATTCAATTGGAAGAGAAGCAGTGCTATTGAACGACCCCAAATGGGATCCCAATGATAAAATGGGAGAATGGAAGAGAAATACTTTCAGGTGGCATACTGGAGGGCTTATGTAGGACTAGCACTAAGCCTCTCAACTACTCCAAACTATCCATGATAAATCAGAGATTTGATGAGAATTCCACTGCCTTCCTAGTAAGGCTAAGAGGGGCCTTGGTAAAACACACCTCTATTTCCTTATTAAGTTAAGAGACAACTGATCTTATCAGATAAATTTATTACTCAGGCAGCCTTTGATATCAGGAAGAAACTGCCATAAGACAAGATAGTACTTTAGAGAACCTTCTGAAAGTGGCCACTTTGGTCTTTTACAATAGAGATATGGAGGAGGGCCAGTGGAGAGAGAGGAGAGACAAGAAAAAGGTGGAGGCTTTAATGGCTGCATTTCAGGCCCACCAACTCCAGAATCCCTGGGATGCACCTGGGTAACTGCTATAAATGTGACAAGCCAGGGCATTTTAGGAAGGACTGTCCCAATAGCATGAGGAAGCCACCTTGACCCTGTTCAATCTGCAATGGGGACCACCAGAGGGTGGATGGTCCCCAGAGATGCAGGTCACCAGGTCCAGAGACAATCTCCCAAATGGTTCAGCAGAACTGATGGGTCCCAGGGCTCCTTTCCCTGACTCCACTGGTGCAAACCACCATTGCTATACAGGAGCCCCAGGTGCTTCAGGAAATCAAAGGAAGAAAGGTGGACCTCTTCTGGGACACTGGAGTGGGCCTTTCAGTTCTCCTTTTCAACCAGGATCCCACTCCTCTCTTAGCGTGACCATGAGGGGCATCTCAGGAAAGCCTTTAACCTGATATTTTTTCCAACCCCTTAGTTATAGTTGGTGAGACCTCTTGTTCACCCATGCCTTTCTAATTATGCCAGAAAGCCCAATTCCCCTGCTGGGCAGGGATATTCTAGCCTGTCTGGAGACCACCATCCTGATGGTCCCAGAACAAACTCTGTCTCCTTCCAATGGAGATGGATAGAAACCCAGAAGTTTGGGCAATTCAAGGGAAAATTGACCTAGCCGCAACCACCATACCAGTCTGGATCCACCTTAAGGATTCCGCCTTCTTCCTTAACCAGAGACAATATCCCCTGAAACCAGAAATTAGAAAAGGACTAGAAGCCATTATTGATAACTTGAAGATGCAGGGCTTCCTCAAACCCTGCAATAGCCCTTGTAGTACCCTGATATTGGTGGTACAAAAACCCAATGGGAAATGGAGACTGGTCCAAGACATCTGCCTCGTTAATGAGGCCGTGCTTCAAATTCATTCAATGGTTCCTATTCTTTATATCCTGCTAACTCAAATACTTCAGGAAATTAAATGGTTCACAATCCTGGACCTAAAGGATGCCTTTTTCTGCATGCCATTACACCTGACTCCCAATATTTGTTTGCATTTGAGGATCCCTCCAACCAGATCACTCAACTAACCTGGACAGTGTTACCTCAGGGATTCTGAGACAGCCCCCACCTGTTTGGGCAGGCATTTTCCAAAGACCTCTCTCTCTGAGTTCCTTTATCCTCAGGTTAAAGTTTTATAATACGTAGATGATATTCTCCTCTGTTCCCCAACTGAGGAAATCTCTTAGGGGGGCAGAAAGGCTTTTAATTTTCTGGCTGACAGAAGATACAAAATTTCAAAATCTAAAGCTCAGTTCTGTTAGACTTCAGTGATGTACCTAGGTCTGATCTTGTCAGAGGGAACCAGGGCATCCAGCAAAGAAATGATTAAGCCCATCTCCTCCTTTCCCTTCCCCAAAACCCTCAAGCAGCTGAGGGGATTGTTGGGCATTACAGGATTCTGCAGACTATAGATACCTGGGTTTGCTGAAATAGCTTGTCCCTTATATCACCTAATAAAGGAGACTCAGGCAGCTAAATCTCAGTCCCTAATTTGGGAACCAGAGGCTAAAAGGCCTTTGACCAACTAAAACAAGCCTTGCTTAAGGCACCAGTCTTTAGTTTTCCCACAGGGAAGACGTTTAATCTTTATATATCAGAAAGGTAGGGAATAGCCCTGGGAGTTCTAACCCAGGCCCGAGGTCCAGCCCTGCAGCCTGTAGACTAAGTAAGAAGCTTGATTACTAGCTAAAGGATGACTGGCGTGCCTCAGGGAAGTTGCAGCAGTAGCCTTGCTGGTACCAGAGGCTACTTAGTTAACTATGGAAAAAAACTTAACCATTTATACCCCACATAATGTGGCAGGACTGTTATTTCTAAGGGGAGTGTCTTGCTAATGACAACCACCTCCTCAGGTATCAAGCTCTGCTATTAGAGGAATCTGAAGTCCAATTAAGAACCTGTCTCTCCCAAAATCCAGCCACCTTCCTCCCAGAGGAAGCTAGGGAGCTTGAACATGACTGTGAGCAAACCTCTGCAGCCAGAGAGGACCTCAAGGAAATCCACTTAGAGAACCCAGATTGGATTCTCTTTACTGACAGAAGTTCTTTTGTAGAGTACGGGATCCATGAAGCAGGATATGCAATAGTTACCCTGAATGGCTTTGTTGAGAGTGCATCTCTCTCCTTGGGCACAAGTGCTCAATTAGCTGAGCTAATTGCCCTCATGAGGGTGCTCAAATTAAGCAAAGGAAAAGCAGTTAACATTTATACTAATTCTAAGTATGCTTTCCTAGTCCTTCATGCCCATGCCACTACCTGGAAAGAGAGGAACTTCCTCACAGCTAACAGGTTTCCCATTAAACACCATCAGGAAATTAATAGATTATTATCCTCAGTTTTCCTCCCATGGGAAGTGGCAGTCATACATTTTAAAGGCCACAAAAAGCGGATGGATGAAAAAGCTGAGAGAAATAGGTTGGCAGACCAGGTAGCTAATTCAGCAGTGAGAAGTCCTAGATTTCTGATCCACTTGAAGCCCCTCTAATCTAGGAGGACTTCATAAGAGAAATAAAACCTCAATATTTTCCTGTGGAACTAGAATGGGCCACCTCTTGGGGACACATCTTTCAGTCCTCAGGGTGGCTACAATTGGAGGATGGCAAGCTTCATCTACCAGCTGCCAGCCAATGGAAAGTTTTTTAAAATCCTTTACCAGGCCTTCCACTTAGGTAAAAATAAAACCTATCAATTGACCCGGAGATTATTCTCAGGTAAAAATCTGCTACACATGGATGAAGAGGTCTTTAATGCTTGGAAGACTTGCCTTAAAAATAATCCCCTCAGTTGATGGCTTCTTCCTCCTGGGACTCAAAGAACAAGAAGACACCCAGGGGAAGACTGGCAAATGGATTTTGCCCATATGTCAAAGGCAAGGGGCATCCAATACCTCCTACTATGGGTAGATACCTTCAATTACTGGGTAGAAACATTTCCATGTCAGACAGAGAAAGCCTCTGAGGTGATAAAAGTACCAATTAATGAGATAATTCCTCACTTTGGACTCCCTAAGTACCTCTGGAGTAATAATGGTGCTTTGTTCTAGGAGGCAGTCACCCAGGGGGTCTCAAAGGCGTTAGGTATACAATACCATCTTCATTGCATTTGGAGACCGCAATCCTTGAGAAAGGTAGAAAAGATGAATGATGTTATCAAAGGGCAACTCAGGAAACTGTTTCAGAAGACTAATCTTCCCTGGACTACTTTTCTTCCCATAGCCTTACTACGTGTTAGAAACACCCCTTCAAAGCTGGGTTTGGGTTTCTTCAAAATGATGTATGGATGGACTTTTCTCATCAAGGATTTCTTGCTAGACCAAGAAATCTCTGATCTGATTAAACATGTAATTTCTTTGGCCTGTTTCCAACAGGAACTGAAACAACTGTTGGAGCCCGTATCCTGTGAACTAGGGCCACCTCTATTCAAGCAAGGGGACCTGGTACTGGTAAAGGTACTTCCTTCCCTTTCTGCCTCTATAGGACCAGATTGGGAGGGATGTTACAATGCATTTCTTTCTACTACGCCAGTAAAAGTCACTGAAATAGAATATTTTGGATTCATTATACCCAAGTAAAGGCCTGGGAAGCTAACAGAGATACCTCTGTCAACCCAGAAGAGCACTCAAAGTACCAATGTGAAGAAATCTGGAACCTCAAGCTAAAAATCAAAAAAGATAAATGTTAATAATTTACCTTCCATAGATATCCTCTTTATAGTCTTGCCTATGCTTGTTGCTCTTACCTTCATTCTGTTCTTCACCATGGGGCAAATCTTTACCAAAGACCTCTTATTCCTGAACACCCATGGGAATATCTCCTCCCGTAAACAGTTATATCTGTTCTAAAATTTAACTGCTCCCATACAAGATTTAATTGCTTTCACCTGAGTGAAACAACCTGGGACACAATACTGTTTTCAGAATGATTAGTATATGTCACTTCTTATTTCTGTAATCTTTGGCACTAGATTCTTTCATTTTTAACTCTTCTTTTTATAATAAGCATATTTGATCCATGCATACTTAACCTTGTAAAACTTGTTTCTTCTTGCCTGGAGGCCATGAAACTTGAAGCAGTTAGGCAACTGGAGCATAGACAATGGCTCCCTTTTACTGGGACCCTTAGGTAGGCCTCTGAGAGAAATTTGACTGCCGTTTTCCCTAAAACAATGCCCTCTGTCAGCAGGAAGTAGCTAAGATCAGTCATCGACCATATTCTAATGGCAGTCAGATGTGCCTCTTCGGAGGAGGAAATGATAGAAGCAGAAGGCAGAGAAATTCTAGGCAAACAGGGGTGGGTTCCTGGTGAAACCACACCTTCAAGCTGAAAAGCCTGAAACCCATGGCCCAAAGTGAGAGCTTCTATTCCTGTTTGCCCACTCACTCCCAATTGGTTCTTTCTGAATAATTTCTTTCTGCCAATCAGATGTTGCCTTTTCCAAAACTACCTACAGCCCACCCCACCAAGCCCCAACCCTGTGCCAATAAAGACCAAAGACCCAGTCAGTAGAGAGAGAGAAACAGACGGCCAAACGTTAGGGAAGAAAGATGGCTTGACTTTGTGGAAGACGACAGCCAGACTTTGGGGAGAAGAAAAGAAGACAGCCTGACTTTGGGAAAGACTACCTGACCTTCATATTCCCTCTCCAGCTCCTCTCTCTGCTAAGAACCATTTTCACCACTCAATGAAATCCTCTGTCTTTACCATCCTGCCGGTGTCTGTGTGACCTCATTCTTCTAGGACAACAGACAAGAGCTCGGGACCCACCAAGTGCAGGTACTCAAAAACGCTGTTACACCAGCTGTTTGCCCTCACTGGCAGAGGGCAGGTGCCCCACACGATGAGGCAGGGGCCAACCGAGCTGTTAACACACAGCTGTTCACAAACAGAGGAGCTAAGAGAGTACTATAACACTCCCTCTGGGGCTTTGGGGTCACAGGCTCACCCACCTAGGTCTCACCATCGGCCCCACATGGGCCTTGCTGGCTGGATCCTGCGCTCTTTCACTCATGCTTGCTCTGCCTATGGGCCCCACATGGAGTTTGCTCATCCCAGTGCCTGGGGCAGCCGGCCGGGTCTTGCACTTGTTCACTCACATGCTGCCTCCCACAAAGGGTTAAGCACAGTAGGCTGAGTAAATGTTCACTCCTGTTGCGAGTTCCACAAAGTGGCCAAAACAAATCCTGCATCATATGTATGGATACACAACCATGTAAACACACACATGTATATAAGTATGTCTTAGTTATTAAGGCTGCCATAAAAGAATACCATAGACTGGGTGGATTGTAAATAACAAAAATTCATTTTTCATAGTTTTGAAAGCTGAGAAGTGCAAGATCAAGGTGCCTGCAGATTCAGTGTCTGGTGAGGTCCTGTTTCCTGGCTCATAGATAGCTATCTTCTTGCTTTGTTCTCACATGGCAGAATGGGTGAAGGAGCTAGGTAGAGTCCCTTATAAGGGCACTAATCCTATTCATGAAGGCTCTGCCTTCATGACCTAATTACCTCCCAAAATCTCTTCCCTAAATACCATCACATAGGGGATTAGTTTTCAACATGTAAATTTTGAGGGGACACGTTCAGTCTATAGCAATATCTATTTCTCTGTATTAGTGCTAGTTACGTTCTTGAAAGTCACTGGGAACACTGTGTTAGAAAATATGCAACCCCTGATCCTGGAGGAAATACAAGGTTAGATTCCTGAAAACATCAGGCCACAATGTTTAATCTTATGTGTGTTTCTGTTTAAAGACACCATATTTAATATCTATTTTTTTACAAGTAATTAATTGCATGATTTCGAATGATTGAAAATTAGAAGATTTGAAGGCCATTTGCAATATATGGGTTCATTTGGCAATATTCTTGCCTCATCAGCATTGGAAACCTGCTCTTCCACATAATCCTTTGTGACACTTAGCAAGTATTTTAAAAATTCTTCCATCCCTGGACTTCAGAATTTGTCTCTCCTTCAAGTTTAACATGTTCATGCCAGATCTCCTTTTGAAATGTGAGGGGCAGCCAGCCCTAGCTGGGATAGGTTTAAATTTTTCTGACCCTGGATAATGTGAATGTAAATTTCTCTGGCTTTTACATAACAATGTGACTCACAGTCTTTTTTTCTTTTATCCATCATTATCTCATGAATGTACAAATTTATCTATTTTTCTATTTTCTCCATAGCTTTTTTCATACACTATAGATATTACTTTAGGACTTTCCAGAGTAGCCTCACATATAGATCAGTGAATTCCCTCTTCCTTTTTGTAGATGTACTGTGTTATTGTTGATTCATCAACATTAAATGCAGGGCCAACAGCACTATGACTAATGCCTGAATGACGCTTGTCTAATACTCACATTTTCTCTGCAAGACTTATAACAGCTTTTGTGCTTTGAAACACTAGACAGCAACATTTCAGTACCACACTTGGGGATCATTTTAAATGGTGAAAATCAACAACAAAAAACACAAAAATGTAAAAAAATGAAACTAAATAAATTGTGAAAAGAACACTTATTTACAATACAAAAGCTGAAACCAGAAGGCAGAGCATTGGCATTACCTCATTTGACTTCAACTGGGAATGTGCACATCCAGTGATTCGAATTTTTTTACTGCACTGTTCGTGGCCGTCAATGACTGGAAAAACACCACAGGTATTGATTTCGTGGTTACACATAAATTTCAGCAAGTAAGTTACAAATACACAATTCATGAATAATAAGTGTTAACTATATTTGTATATATATCTGTATATGTACTTATATATATGTACACATGCTGAGTGTGTGCATATATATGTGTTACAATTATATGTTATAATTAAAACCACAAATATATTAGGTATATGTGCCATAATCAAAAATAACAAAAATGAAATATTTTGACTCTGCTTCACATGCAATTAACTGCCCTGTATCTCCCCTCACTGAAACCTTACATAGTCTAATTGGTTCCATTAAAATTCATTGTATTGTTTCTTAAACTGCAACATTAAAACTCTACTGTCAAGTTCATCAATAGCCTACACATCGAAAAATCCTATAGTCAATATGTAGTCCTCATTTTATTCAACCAAGCTACATCATTTGACATAGCTGACCATGTCCCCCTTCTTAAAACTGTTCAGTGGGTCTTCTGGATACCTCTTTCTTTTTCTGAGACTTTTTCTTCTAGAGCGGTGATTTTCAATGTGATGTGTGCACACTAATTGGGATATACAAAGACTTTTCAATGAATAAAGTGGGAAATAGTTTTAATACTTTCTCCATTGTGTTCTTGCCTGACACAAATTCATGCCTGTTCTCCTTTATTTGGTTACCCTTCTCACACTTTACAAAAGAAACATACACCTTCTCCACCCCTGAACTCAGGATGGCACACTTCCCTAAAAATGCTAGGGAGCCATACAGATGTTAATGTTGGTACTGAGGAAATCAAAGACTAAAATGATAAAGTAACTAATAGTTTTGCAAATCATGACTTTGCTAGTTTTAAAAATCTTTGTTTTCAACAAAATTAAACAGAAGCTTAACGAGTTGTTCTTGGTAAAATCTTATGAGAATTAGGAACTATCTACTACCACACACAGGTTGGACATTAAGCATCAAAATTACCTACTTGGCCCCTGCCCCCTACACACACACACACACACACACAAACACACACACACACCCCTTACAGTCTACATTAATATAACTATACTATTCCAATGTTACAAGAAATAAAGCTATACAAATTTATAACATCACTATTCCAAGAGAGAATGGAATAGTAACACAGACAAAGAAATGAGACCCCATTTCTTTTATGTCATTTCTTGCCATCTCCTGTAGTCACCCTGCCTTCCTTTGTTTCTGTACCAATCAACTTGTCATCTTTGTCCTTCCTTTCCTTATTCCTAGAATGCAATTTTCGCAGCTAGTCAAACAATGTCAGTCTCTCAAGTCATTATAGGTCACCACTCTGACGACTCTATATATTAGCACTTTTATGTAACGTTCCTCATTGTGCCATGGTTTATCCCTTACCTGCCATATTGTATCTTTATAACATGTACAATTGTCTGTCACATATATACTTATTTGCTTCCATTTTTAAAAATCTTGTTTCACTTCACACAAAAATGTAAGCTCTTTGAAATCAGGACATTTTTCTGTTTTGTTTACTGCAGAATACTCAGAACTTGGAAGAGGGGAGAACACATAGTGGGTACTCAGTAAATATTTGATTAATGCAGAAATGAATATCTTTTTAGCAAAAGCCAAACAAGTAAGGAAATTGATTTTACTCAGACTATTGCAATAGGGAGATCTGAAAATCAGTCTCAGAAGGATGGTTTTCCCTTAAAACTTTTACAGAGAAGTAGACAAGTTAAAGGTGAAGGATTTACAATTGGGACTGTCACTGCAATCAGAAATCTCAGTCAGTTAGCTGAACAGAAAATGTTTATTCTTATGTCTAGCAAGAGGTGAAAAAAGCTTTAATCTCGCCTAGTCCTTCATGAGACAAAAAACTGGAAGCCGAAGGGGCTGCATCAGTCCTTTTAGGCAAAAGGTGAAAAGTCTATTTTGGTCTTGTCACATATAAACAAGGGGGCCAGCTTCCAGTTTTATGGGAGTCGGTAGAAAGGGTGGAGCAAATCTTACCTAAGTCATATGGGGAAGGAAAGGTCTTTGGAGAAAGCCTTTTCTGAATACACAAAAGGGTGGGGAATTTTTTAACCATCACTGTTTTTAGGGCTCAGGTGAAATTCAGCATCGTCACTAACATTATTTTAGCTTCTCTTAAAAATGTTTCTGATAAGATAATCCGATATTTAGACATTCCAGGAATTTTTTTTTGTTTTGCTTTTTACCAGTAAAGTTACTCTGTATTAGGCGCCAACATGGAGCATACAATATTTTAAACTTCTTTGAGGTTTGATACTTTACCTTATTTTGAATACCTCCATATGCCAGGAAAAAATTTGCTTGCTGGTATTTGTATGACATAAACTTCAAGAATACTATGAAAGATAGGAAGTAGGGCTCAAGGAGATTGTATAACTTCCCTAAGGTAATAGAATATGTAAATACTGGATCAAATCAAATCATTCATATTTATAGTAAAATAAATCTTATTACTTCTAGCTTGTAAAACAGTTGTCTTTGGGAACACAAGCAATAACACGACACTAATTTTTGGCATATGGTATAATAATAAAATTCCTCATTTGTATACATGTTAAAAATTGCTATCATATTTTATTGTATGTACTATACTCTAATGGACCAAGTGTCAGCATTGTGAGCTTGCCGTATTTGTCAATATAATTTTTTCTTCCTGTTTTCCCCAACATTCAACTACTTGTGTCACTTAGGCAGTAAAATGTATTTGGAGTTTTGCAGTAGGTGAATTTGAATATTTATGGTGCTCAGTGTCATTCTACACATCCAATAAACAGCAGCTAAATATATCACTGTAGACATCCAACGGAGATTTGGTTCTTTCTTAATCAAGGAGCATATAAGTAAAATGAGAACTAATTGCTCTGGTGAATGACTTGTATTGTTCATAATTTGAAGCATTTCTCATACTGACATTTATTCAAAATACAGCAACTTATTGAATAGCTATGACAATATACAAATCATATAGTGGGAATAAAACTGACATGATCCCAAATTACAACTGCATGGAAAGGAAGTATATTAGTGATGCTTGGATATCATTCTTAAGACATTTATTACCTTCCCTCTAGAAAAAAAAAGAAGAAGAAAAAAAAAAGAAAAGAAAGAAAGAGGGAAACAAACAAACCAGTCTTCTTCCCACTTCTGTTTGGCCCGCTATTCATTTATTGAGGAGCAGGTCAGCCATTACCACCAACTGTTCCTTTGGAGACTTATGATGTTTTAGGTACTTACAATTTGCTTATAAGTCTGTCTCTACCTACTACGCATTTGAGTTTCCTGAATATGGGCACCATGTATTACATTTTCCTGTATCACCTCTGAGTATTTGAATGAATACATATATACCTTGGAGATATTGCAGGTTTGATTCTGGATCACCACAATACAGTAAATATTGCAAAAAACCAAGTCATGCAAATTAATTGGTTTCTCAGTACATATAAAAGTGATGTTTACACTGTACTGTAGTTCATTACGTATGCAATAGCATTATGTCTAAAAATCAATGTACTTACTTTAAAAAATACTTTATTGCCAAAAGTGCTAGCAATCACCTGAGTTTTCTGTGAGTTTTAATCTTTTTACTGGTGGTATTGCATCAGTGTTGTTGGCTGCTGACTGATCAAGGTGGTAGTTGTTTAAGATTGAGGTTGCTGTGTCAATTTCTTAAAATAAGACAACAACGTTTGCAGTATCCATTGAAGCCTGACGTAGATTTTTCTATAGTTCTGAAAGTCCTAGAAGGCATCTTTTTTAATGATCTTGGCTAGGTCTTCTAGACAGCTTCTGCGGTTTCTCTATCAATACTTGCTGTTCATCTTACACCTTTATATTATGGATATGGATTCTTTTCTTAAACCTACTAAATGTGAAAGGAAAATAAATCTTGGAGCCCCCAAATCACTAAGCTAAAGAAAAAAAGCCAAGCTGAAAACTGCTTAGGGCAAATCTCCCATTCTATTCAAAATCATCTCTCTGCTCACGGAGATAGATGCATATCTGATTGCCTCCTTTGGAAAGGCTAATCAGAAACTCAAAAGAATGTAACCATTTCTCTCTTATCTACTTATGACCTGGAAACTTTCCCCACTTGTCTTGCCCTTCTGGACCAAACCAATGTTCATCTTACATATATTGATTGATATCTCATGTCTCCCTAAAATGTATAAAACCAGACTGTGCTCAGACCACTTTGGGCACACGTCATCAGGAGCTGCTGAGGCTGTGTTACAGGTGTGCATGCTTAACTTTGGCAAAATAAGCTTCCTAAATTGACTGACATCTGTCTCAGATATTTGGCGTTCACACAAACAATCTCTGTTAACTTCAAATTTTCTTCTGCAGCTTGCTTACTGCTCTCAGTCTTCATAAAATTAAAGAGAGTTAGGGTCCTGGATTAGGCTTTGGCTTAGGGGAATGTTGTGGCTGGTTTGACCTTCTATCCAGACCACAAAACTTTCTCCGTATCAGCCATCAGGCTGTTTTGTTCTCTTATCATTCATGTGTTCTCTAGAGTTAGCACTTTGCATTTTCTTCAATAACTTTTCTTTTGCATTTGCAACTTGGCCAACTGTTTGGCACAGGGGGCCTAACTTTCTGTCTGTCTTGGCTTTCAACATGCCTTCTTTACTAAGCTTAAACATTTCTAGCTTTTGGTTTACATTGAGAAACATGTGACCCTCCTTTTCACTTAAACACTTAGAGCCCATTGTTGAGTTGTTACCCGGCCTAATTTCAATATGGTTGTGTCTCAGGGAACAGGGAAGCCCCAGGGTAGGGAGAGAGCTGGGAAATGGCTGACTGTTGGAGCAGTCAGAACACACTCAATATTGGTTAAGTTCAACAATTCATATGGGTGTGGTTTGTGGTGTCTCTAAACAATTATAGTAATGTCAAAAATTTCTGAACACAGATCACCATAACAGATACAATAATAATGAAAACGTTTGAAATTTTGTGAGAAATTTTTAAATGGGACACAGACAAAGTGAACACATGCTGTTGGAAAAATAGTGCTGATGGACTTATTATTCAATGCAGCTGCCACAAACCTTCAATTTGTAAAAAACATAGTATCTTAATAAAGTGAAGTACAATAAAACAAGTATGCCTATAAATGAATGAAATGTAATAAAGTAGTTTGTTTATAGTTTGTTTCTAAGATTACAGTTATTCTTTATCACTTTTAGCAATATTTTGAAGCTTTTGAGATAAACCTTAATTCATTTTTTTATCTATTGATTTAAAAATACTTAATGAACAATTACTGTATAGTAAGTACTCTGGTATGTGCTAATGTAAGTGATCAATAAAATGTGCTTGATCTATATTTTCTGTATTCTATGATATATAAAGGAGGATTGCTACTAAGCAAGTTATCAGAAGAACACGCATAAATATATAAATGTAGCAACATGAAGACAGGCCGATATTTAGTTTAATTATCAGAGTTAAATAACTATAAAATAAATAATATTTATTTTAAATATAAACAAACAAAACACATTCCTAAAATATCATTTAGCACTCAATAAGCGTTTGATACATGTTGTTAAGTAAATATAATAAAAATTGTAATAAAATTGTAAAATGACTACAATTAAATTAGGAATATAATTTTAAATTTTTTGGACAGGAGGACTGTATAACACAAAAAGAGAAATAGATGAATGCTTTTATATTAATTCTATATATATCAACATGCCATTATTTGGAGTAAAACCTTTAAGATCTTATGCTAAAGATTTTTATTTCTTATACTGAAAACTCTCTTTTTTCACTTAAGCTTTGAAGGTTTTTTAAATGAATGCTTATTTATACATAACAGTTAAAGTAATTTGTCTGAAATATTTTATTTAAGTAATTTTGACCATTTTTTTTCTAAAAGACAGAAGTGAAATATATAGTGCTCAAATAAAAAAAGTGAAAATATAGTGCTCAAAACATAAAAGAAATTCAGTAAATGTTTACATAACGACCTCGTTATTCCATTTAAATGTGCATTTCTGTAATCTGTTACACCACTTCGCTTAAAATAAGAAGTTTCAATCATATGTTTGGAGAAATTCTTTACTTTCATAATACTATCTTTCAGATTGTGATAATGCTATTTTAATGATAATCCTTAGTAATGACAATAATTCCAAGAGAATGTACTTGGCATTGTAAACACTTTTGAAACTATATTGCACTTCATATGAGTTTCTCTTTTTATTCCTCTGAAAGAACATTAAATGGACAGAATGGTTCTGTGACAGCAGAATTGTGTCCCTCCACTGCTATGATAATAATATGCTCAGTTTATATAATATTAAGGAATCAACATTATTCATATTTAAGTTTTCTTCCTCAGGGACTTCTATTTTTAATTCTAATGAAATTCCAATCATCTTATGTAGTCACATTTTAAGATGTTCATCACTGTCCAAAGATTGCTTCTCATGTATGTATGTTTATAGTAATTAGTCTGATTTACTTAAATGCAGCTTAAGATAACAAACATATGGAAATAAAGTCTAGAAGGAATAGAATTAAAATGAGTGTTCATGATTCAGAATGGCCTTTTCAGGGACAGCTTCAAGCAAATTGGAAAGTACAGGGAATAAACCTATATTTTATCGTATGCTTTTATGGTGTCTGTTCTTCTTCCCAAAGGTGTAATATAGTTTCTTACTTTCACCATTATTTGTAGCCAGATCAAGGCTCATGGCTCTTTTAACTCTGCCCCCAAATGAATGAACTCACATCTTTTTCAGCTTAAGAATTTCTGAAACTAAAAAATCTAGTTGATTCCAGTAACACGGTTCCTGTGTACATTAGTACACAGGGAATTTTTTTTAAGTGTAATCAAATCTACTAAGGTATAATTTACATCAATAAAAGTTACAGTTTAATGTGTACACTTCAACGGGTTTTGACAAACGCATTAAGCCACATAATCCCCACAACAGTCATGACGTAGAACATATTCGTGACACTCGGAAAGTTCCCTCATTCTCCTTTACCATCAGAACTCTTCCCATGGTCCCCAGAACCCAACAGCCACGAGTCTGTTTTCTCTCACTGTAACTTTCACTTTTCTAGAATTGTGCATATAATGTATACAGAATAATAAAATTCTTTATGTAAATTAAGTAACATAGTATATAATTATTGTTTTTCATTTTAATTCACTTAGCATGACGCTTTTGAGATTCGTAAATGGTGTTGTACGTATGAGTAATTTCTTCCTTCTTATTGAGTTGTATAGATATATTTAATTGTATGGATATACCAAAATTTGTTTATCTGTTCATTGGGTAATAACATTTGGGTTGTTTCCTGGGTTGGGGTATTTTGATTAAAGGTGCTATGAATATTCAAGTGAAGTCTTTGTGTGTAAATATTTTTCATTTTTTTTGGATAAATATATAGCAGTAGGATTTTGGGGATTAAAGTATGTATGAATCTAACTTTATAGGAAATTGCTAAATTGTTTTCCATTATTCATTCCCAGTAGCTGTGAATGACAGTTTCAGTTCCTCCATGTTCTCATTACCACCTTACCTTGTCAATACTTTCAATTTTAGCTATTCTGCAGTTGTGTAGTGTTGTCTCATTGTGTTTTAAATTTGCATTACCTAAAGACCAGTGATGTTGAATGGTCTGAACCCAAAGCAGAAATATTATCCAAACCATTAGAAAATGACCAAATATCCTTCTATCTTGCATAATATGAGTGACTGTTACTTCTTTACCAATTACATCTTTAGCCTTACTCTAGTCGCATTGTTATAAATATGGTTTATTAAGATATCCACTCACAAACTTCTCCCCTACTTCTTCACAGCATCGAATCCAGAGCAAAGTCCTTCCCCAAAACATCTAACACAAAGACCAAACTGTAAATTAAATCTGTTCTTATAGCCCACTTACTAAGATGTCACAAGTTGTGTGTTCTCTCTCAAGACCATAAACCCAACTTGTTTATCTACAGACGTTTAATGTCATTGAGAGTTAAGAAGACTATCCCTTTCATACTGAATACCTTGGCACTTGTGTTGAAAATCAAATGGCTGTATATGCGTTATTCTATGCTGGACTCTTTATTCTTTTTATTTCTCTATATGTCCATCCTTATGTGAATGTCACATTATATTAATTATTGAAGATTTATAATTCGTTTTGGAGTCAACTAGTATAAGTTTTCCATCTTTGCTCCTTTTCAAAATGTTTTTGGCTTTTTTAGGTTATTTGCCTTTCCATATATTTATTTGAGACTTTGCTTGAGAATTTCTGTAAAAAAAAAAAGCATTGCTTGGGATCATATTGACATTAGAGATTAGTTTGGAAAAAAAATCATATCTTAAAAATATTGGCTGGGCATGGTGGCTCACATCTGTAATCCCAGCACTTTGGGAGGCTGCGATGGGCAGATCACTTGAGGTCAGGAGTTCAAGACCAGCCTGGCCAACATGGTGAAACCCCGTTTCCACTAAAAACATACAAAAATTAGGCGGGTGGTGGTGGTGCACACCTATAGTCCCAGCTACTTGGGAGGCTGAGGCGAGAGACTGTCTTAAACCTAGGAGGCAGAGGTTGCAGTGAGCCGAGATCACACTGCAGCCTGGGCGACTGAGAGAGACTCCGTCTCAAAAAAAAGGCCTGGTGCGGTGGCTCAGGCCTGTAATCCCAGCACTTTGGGGGCTGAGGCAGGTGGATCACCTGAGGTCAGGAGTTCAAGACAAGCCTGGCTAACATGGTGAAACCCCATCTCTACTAAAAATACAAAAAATAGCTGGGGGTAGTGGCAGATGCCTGTAATCTCAGCTACTAGGGAGGCTGAGGCAGAAGAATTGCTTGAATCTGGGAGGTGGAGGTTGCAGTGAGCCAAGAGCACATCACTGCACTCCAGCCTGGACGACAGAGGGAGACTCTGTCTCATTTAAAAAAAAAATTTAATTATTTAATTTGTGGATAGGATATTTCTCACTAAGTCTTTAATTTTTCTCATTGATGTTTGTAGTTTTAGGTAGACAGATATTACTTATATTACTTTTTAATTCACCCTTAAATATTTGTATGTTTAGTTTCAGTATATTTAACAGGTCTTTCTTTTAAATCAATTCCTAAGTATTTCATGTATTTTTGATAGTTTTTATAGAGAATTAAAAAAATTTTTAATTTTCAGTTGTTTATTGTAAGAATATAGTAATATGAGGACTTTTTAAACACTAACAATTACCTAACTCATTTATAACTGCTAGTAACATTTTTTGTAGATTTCTTAGGATTTACTGTATAGATGATTTTGTTATCTATAAATAATAAAACAATTGTAAGATTTTTAGTAATATCCCCCATTTCTTTCCTGTTTTTCGTTTCTATTTTTTCTTTTTTTTTCTTTGTTATTCCAGCTAGAATTTTATTATTTCTATTGATCTTCTAAAAAAATCACCCTTTGGTTTCATTGATTTTCTCTATTGTTTTCAGTATTTTATTTCATTTATATCTGGTCATGCCTTTATTTTATTTTTATACTTATTTCTAGATTAGTGCTATAAAATTCTGAGCACTGATATAGCTGCATACCACATAATTTCATGTTTTATAATTTCATTTTAATTCAATTTAAAATATTTTCTAAACTTTTATGTGGACCAAAACCTATTGATCATACCTAGATTCTTTTTTATTTTTTTCCCTTACTAAAGCAAGAATAGGACTTTCAAATAACACTTATCAGGGACAATTTGTAATGGCTAAGAGCTCATGTTATCTGTGTCAGGGGCATGAGGCTGGAAGAAGGGAAGGAGGCTGACCGGGGAACCTTTTTGTTTTTTTGGTTGTCTCCTTCTCCGTATGCATCTCCTAATTCTGGAAAGTGCCTCACGCAGGAGTTCTTTCTTTCTGCCCCTTCACATGCTGCAGCTCTGCCTTCAGTTCACAGTGCTCTCAGCCATTCCTGTGATCCGAACCCTACCCCTCTTGGGACTAGGTGGTATGTTGACTTGGGTGCCTATATCCCAGCAAACTATAAACGTTTGTTTCCCTCCACCCCATGAACTTCTCTATAATATTAGGCTTTTGCCTTAAAAAATCATAGGTTGGAGTAAAGGTGGAGGAAGAGATCAGGAAGCACAGAGAGAGAGAGAGAGAGAGAGAGAGAGAGAAAACAGACTCAGCCAGTAGCCAAAGCTTTGCATTCCCTGTGAGTTTTTCATAGCTGCCCTCTTGGACTCAATAGACTGCTAATGTTTTCATTTTAGTCAGTGCTCTATGTCCTTATTCCTGACACCATTCATTTCAGATCTGGAGGCCCCTAGAATCAGTGGCCTCAGCCATATTGCCTTTTACCTTTGTCACGCGCGTCCGTGTGAAAAGAACACCAAACAGGCTTTGTGTGAGCAACAAGGCTGTTTATTTCACCTGGTTGCAGACGGGCTGAGTCTGAAAAGAGAGTCAGCAAAAGGAGATGGGGTGGGGCCACTTTATAGGATTTGGGTAGGCAGTGGAAAATTACAGTCAAAGGGGATGTTCTCTGGCAGGCTGGGGCGGTGGTTACAAGGTGCTTAATGGGGGAGCTTCTGAGCCAAGAGAAGGAATTTCACAAGGTGATGTCATCACTTAAGACAGGAACTGGCCATTTTCACTTCTTTTGTGATTCTTCACTTGCTTCAGGCCATCTGGATCTATACGTGCAGGTCACAGGGGATATGATGGCTTAGCTTGGGCTCAGAGGCCTGACAGCCTTGAGCTCCAAGGCTTGCTGCACAAATTCCATGATAATTCCTTTCCTATTTGTACCCAGAAAATAATGAACAAAAATCAAAGCACCGTTTGGACAACTTGTTTCAATTTTATCTCTTGCTGTCTATTCTTTAAACATTCATTCACAGGTAAAGCAGGGGGGACCCTTAATCCTTCATGCCTTACCCACAACTTAGAAAGAACATTTTCTACCAGATGCCAGGGAGTCTTCTCACATCCCCTAACCTGACCTGTTTCCAGAAAGTGAAAGTACCCCAACCCCTTTGCCATAATTGTTTAAAAAACAGTGCAGATTTTAGCCTATAGCAAACTAACAAGCTAGACTATTACCGTTTCATGGATACTGGCAGACAACATGAGACTTTTGGGTCAAAGACGAAAGGCTTTATTACCCATGGCACAGGAGGTAGCATAGGCTTTGTGTTCTTGGTGGTTTTCTGTGCTTTCTAAGTACAACAAGGAAAATGAACCTGAGTCTAGGTATCCACCCCCCATACGTAGTGGGCTTCATTATAGGAGAGGAACATTCAGTGTAGAGAATCTGCCATTTGACAGCGTCCTGTAAACAACTCCACTCCATGTTGCTTACTGCATATGTAACCTTGAGAAATGGTTTAGACAAGAGTAATTAGAGCCTTTCTTCCTTGGCATATCCAGTAAGAACATGCTAGAACACTCAGGACCCATGCCAAATTGCCTCTCCCAACATTATCTTGCTTTTATTTTACACCTTTTTGAATCTAATGATGTTTAAAATAGCTATTTTAATATCTGTATGTGCTAGGTCTAAAATCCTGTTCTTTCTGGGTGTGTGTCTATTATTAATTTTCTTCTTGATCATTAATTATAATTGCCTACATCTTTGTATGTCTGGTAATTTTTTTTTATTGGAAGACTCATACTGTGAATTGACACTATTGAGTGTCGTATTCTGTTTTTCTCCTTGATATGGTGCGTTTTGTACTGATACGCAATTATGAATTTTCGAATCAATTAATTTATTTGAGTCTCGCCTTTCTTTTTGTTATATCATGTTTGCGTATATAGCAATTATTCTACCTACTCCTTTATGAGGGTTTAGTCTTCAGCTTCAGGAAATTTTTCTCACATATGCTCAAATCATTGTTAAGAGAAGGACTCCAGGGTACTGCTCTGCAGATCTCTCGAGTTCTTTCTCTGTGTGTCTATCTTCCCCCTGGTACACTGTCTCACAATATTAGCTAAGTGTAGTCCTCCTACTATCTCCAAAATTCAGATCTCTGTCTCTCTTCTGGGATATGTTTGGATTTTCCCTTCCTGAGGCATAAGCTAGAAACTGGCTCCAGACACTAAGTAGGTTCAAGTTTGTCTTATCTTGCAAACTTGTTTCCTTTTTCTCTGTGTTCACAGTTCTGTGCTCCCTATTGTTTAATGTTTGAATACTGTTGTTTAATATCATTTGTTTATTTTTCTAGGAGGAGGATAAGCAAGAGAGTAACTAAATTCAGTCCTTGTGGCTCCTTTTACCCTCAAACTGAATTACCCCCTGCAGTTTTAATTACTCTGTGGGATTTAACATTTTCAATACACAACTTTCTATGTCCAGTCCTTTCCTAACATTTTTGCTGGAGAATATAAGTCAAGAAGAAGCAATTAAGCTGCTTTATGACCGGCATGGATTAGTTGAGACTTTGAAGGACTTTAACTTACCTAACACAAGTTGGTGTGGTGTTCCTAACACAACACCAGCTCAAGGTGTAGAAAATTACACATTTTTGTAACAAGTATTATTTAATACCTACAATATCCCAAGAGACATTTGTAGTATTAACTATTAATATTTCATTTAAACATGAAATAGATTTTAAAAAATCTTTGAAAACATAGCAACTGTGTTGTCTTTCTATAACTAAGAGTATGGGGATTGATGTGACATACTATTATTCATTTCATCTAGACTTTCTAGATCAAATTATATTCAGAAATTCAGTAACTAGTATGGCGTATGTGTTGAGGAGTAAGAAGACATAATTTTGCAAAGATTATTATTGCCTTGAAAAGTCCTCAGATAGCTTTCCAAATAGATAACTTCATGTTTACAGAAAAAAAGTGTTTTTTTCATGGTCAATTACATATACTTGAACACATACATATGCCCACACACAAAATAATGAACAATAATCATAATTCTAATTATAAATAAGGAGTTGCAATGATCTAAAGATCATCTGCTCTAATAATGGGAGAATCAAGAGAGAAGAGGATAAAGGAAGAAGTGTAGAAATATTATTTTTGGTAAGTTTGTGTCAGCCAGGGTTCAAATAAGAGAAGCTTATTCTGGCTAACTTCAGCAAGCCAACAGTGATGTTCAAAGACAAAAGACAAAGACCAAATTCCAGGTCTTGTTATCTTCTTTCTAGAAGTGGGACACAGGAAAGAATGAATAATGTCTTCAGGCCAGCAGTGTTGATATAAATTAGCTTCAAACATTTTCACACTTGGTGTCACTTTGCTCAAGATTCAAATCTCAGAGAAAAATATTTCTTTGGCCCATTGGCCCATCCTGGGCCAAGGATAAATATGAGTGAGAACTACACATTGACTGCAATCCACGTGCCCGATTCCAACAATGGCCAATTAGCTTTCCCCTCAATGCAAATGAATGCCATGCAGACTAAACCAATGCATGTCCATTACAGGTTTAAATATGTGTCACTGTGTTAGGTTTCATTGTCTTCTCTTCATTGTGTGTTATTTTTGTTTTACCTCTTTCATTTATCTATTGCTCTGAGATTAGGTATATATGAGTGATATTCAGTGGCAAACAAGAGTCAATATAAATAACATAAAACATAAATCTCTTTTGCTACAAATAAATAGATGAGACTTGTGAGTGCAAAAATGATCCAAGACATTAAGGGAAATGCAGAGAAATGTTACTTTAGTTCAACATACTTTTATAGACTTAATCTCGTTCATTTGGTGGATACCATGACAGATGAGAAGATGAGAGTATTTCACCACTGTTGAGGCCGTAAAGAAACTGGTTTTCCTTTGCTTCTCCACATCTTTATAATTCATTAAAAATATAGGTTGATTAGACCCGGTAAATATTCCCTGAAAAGTGGTTACAGGAGGCTGAGTTAACCTATGTTATATAAGTCTACTGAATCTTAGCAGACTAGGCTTCAGATTTGTTGCCCAGCATGGGGAAGTCACATCCAAGACAGGGCTTAGAAGAAATTGTGAGGAATTTTGCTTGTTGTGCTGGAAATGCGTACAATGGTGCCCCCATCAGTGTTCTCTTCTATACTTGCTCATGGGGTTTCCAATACATGAACTCTAAAATTTCCTTTACCATTGCCTTCAACATATATTTTTAAATTTTAGTGGTTTTGCTCTACCCAATGCCCCACAGCTTCCTAAATTATTTTCCAAGTTGGGGACTGACTTCCTAAAGAGTCACTTTATATCCAGGCTGTGAAGTCACTACCACACAGATTTGAAGTGGTGCTGGAAGACAGCATCTTAAAATAAAAAGAAGATGGGTTTTGAACTAGTCTCTTAGTATTTTTATGATTTTTTTTTAAAACATGTTTCATAAGCCTTCCAACATTTCCAAAGAACTGACATATAGTGTGGACTCAAAAGTTTTGGTTTTCCTCTCTTACGATAAAGACAATAAAGTTCTTTTTGTGAGGTTCCAAAAGGCCAAACATGAGGGTTCAGAGTTATTAGTCACAAATTCAAATACTGCTATATCTTTTTTTCTTCCTTTCTTCCCAATAGAATTGTCAAAATCCTAAACCTTGATGGCCCATAGTTGGATTTTTTGGTAATTAAATTCAGCTCAGTTATATAGCATCCTGGCATTTGAGAGTTGCAAGGATTTTTTTGAATCGGAACAAAGTTTAACTTATAAGCTTTGTGATTTGGGACAAACTACTTTGTATCTGCAGGCTTTAGTTTTCTCCTTTTAAAATAGATTATTAATACCTTACTACTGGGGAATAAATGGCTTCATATATATAAAGTGCCTAGCCTACTGCTAATCCCATAGTATTATCTAAATAAGTAGTAGCTGCTTATTGTCTTAACATCAATCCAGTTTATATTTCCAACCACTAAACTATAAGATTAATAAGAATCATACATCATTTTTGCTTCACATTCCCCTTCTAATTTTTACTTCAATCTGTGGAAGACATGTAAAACAAATATATTAAGTAGATAAGTATATAAATATCCTCCTATGTTTCTATTTTCTAGCTGAAGAATTTTCCCTTCCTTTTTTCCCCCAGTTGTTTGTTTTGTAAATATTAATGAGACTCCCAAATCCCATTATATACCTACCTGCACTGCTATGCTCCTATGCCCCTGTGGGATCTCGACTCTTTTAGAACAGATTGTTAAACGTCATCCACAATGTCATCTAATACTCCTTCCACTCCTTTACCTTAGCTGAAACCTAACTTCTCCCATGATACACATTTCTTAAACCTTTTTCATTAAGATAGCTCTACCAGAGAAAAATAATTGAAGGCCCAGGTGAGCCCCAGTGTTAATCCATCAGGCAGTGATATGTTGGCCCAGGATATTGTATTTACCACATTTCCACTCAGGAAAAGTAATATATGTATTTGTAAGATCCTCCTGCATAAGCCATGTGGGATGCCAGATCTATGGTTCCAAGACTCGCACATCCAATACCCTCTCTTTATAGCACATACAAATGTTAGTTATAAGAAATGTTCAATTTATTATCCTGAAATAAAATTCATAGATAACATAATGTAAGTAAACACAAAATTTCCAAGAAATTATGTATACTTATTTGCAATATAAAGGCAAAAAGGTAATTAAAAACCTTCTATTTTAATGTGATTGCTTGGGCATAATTAAACAAGAAGACATAATAAAACAGCTTGATACTGGAATCAACTTATAACTAATAAATGTTGGTGTAAGAAATGTTTTTAAAAAATCGGAAGCCATCTGTATAAAAAGTACAGGAAAATACAGAATAAAACTTAATGTTGGAATAAGTAAAAATAAGCCAGATTTTGCTTATCTTTTGTTTATGTGTTTGATAAGAGAAATATGGAAATCAATTGGCATAGGAATAATACACCAAGACAAAATAGACTGTTGAAATGGAGGAAATGTGGAAGAAGATATTCTCATAAACTCTACCTTAGATGTAAGTTAATGTCAAAATAATTTTGTGTTATGACACAGAATGAAGTAGTAACAAGGTATCACAGAAGACAAATTATATCTGAAAATTTGTATTTGTTAAGAAGCAGATTAAGTTGCTACAACAAAGAGCTTAAACTTTAGTGACTGAAGCACAATAGATTTTACTTCTCGTTATAATTCTAGAGATGACAGCAAAAGGCAAATCAGATGGCTTCACCAATCCCAGGATGTGGTTTGCAAGGCAGTAGTGGTGTCACCATTTCCCAGCTCCTACCAAGAGGGAAGAGAAGTCCAGGATAAGGAATTCTGTGATTGAGGAGCTGATTCAGAAGTTACAGACATTACCTCTTCTTTATGTAATTGACCCAGACTTCGTCACATGACCATACCTAAATAGAGAAGAGACTGGGAATTGGACCATGTGACTGGATAAAACATCCATGGGTCTATTACTCAAAGAAGCATCAGTCTCCGACACAAAATCTCACCTTCTCCATTGAGGCAAACTGAATATTTCTATCGCTTAAAAAAACCTTAGACATTAAGTAAAACTAAATGGAAGGGTAGGGGGTGAAAAAGACAATACCACAAAATTCCTTATAGTGTCTAAGGTAGATGTGGGAGAATATAATATAGGACTGAAAAAACAACAAAATACCTCTAACAAACAAATAATTTGATGTGTAATTTTCAAATATTTGTAATTGGATATGAAACACTGTTTAAATCACCTTTACTAAGAAAGTTCAATGATATCTGTGAATTTCATGTCTCTGTTAATTTAATAGAATTTGGTTCTCTTACTGTTAAAAAACAAAAAACCCTCAAATTTCTTTCTTATATATTTTCAGTTGATTTTGCCTTTCAATAATTGTACTACTGCTGCACAAAGACACCTGCTTTAATCAAAACACATAGTTGAAAATGCTATCATAATAAATTGAGTTTCTTTCCAAGGAGTGGGTATGTAAGTTTTAATTGGGTCCAAAACCTATCATAACTAGATGTATTAAATCATATTTTGGCTTCAAAATCATTTTTTAATTAACTCCTCTTGAATTATTGGATAACATGTTTCACATCCATTTCAAATGGATTAATCATCCAATCTAGTATTGCATGTTCATACAGTTTTTAAATTTAATCATTATATCTCTTTAAATAGCACACAAATGAGAGCAATATAGTTCCATTTCTGTATGCCTGAGCTTATCCTTATTTAGCTGCTACAAATATGGAAACAAAGTTCTTGGCAAGCAAAGATTTTTAAATAGTATAAAATTGTTGATACATTTCTTGATACTGCCATTACTTTCTTTATCTCATAGGAAGGGCCTCATTTATCTTTTCAAATACATATTTGAAGATATGTCACATCATTTCACAACATTTTAATTTTTGTATTCAGCTTGTGTTTGATTAAAACAATTCTACAATAAAATCAATTAGTGAACAAAATTGTTTTAGGATCATTTTAGAATCAGTTGTTCATGTCTTCTTTATTATCTTTTCACAGTTTATGAAATTATTATTCAGTGGATTGCATTAATTATATGAATATCACTGATAACAACAATTTTTGGTTTATGAAGTCTTTAAGTATAATTCTAAGTGGTTAAGTGTGATTGACAAATATTAAAATAAATGCTAAAACATTTGAGGAAATTTTAAAAATGTGGCTTTACACCCATTTTACTGACTGATCATAGCTAGTGCTACATCTATTGTGTACACAATGATACTAGAGAGGAAACATTTTTCATATGAACTAATATATAAAGGTTATAGAAACTGTCATTTCCTTAGGTGGGTGCAATGGGATGTGCCTGTAGTCCTAGCTACTTGGGAGGATCACGTGAGCCTGAGAGTTTGAGGCTGCAGTGAACTATAATTTCACAGCTGTAATGCAGCCTATGTGATGGGGGGAGACTGTCTATAAAAATAAAAATTAAAATCAATTAAAATTAAAATTGCCATTTCCTTTATACTTACTGTTAGATTGTCAGTACAGACCCTCCAAGAAGCACCAAGGCAGAAGACAGAAAGGTAGGATACAAAATTCAGAAAATAAATGGAGGAAATGCCTATGAAGAATAAAGGAGAGGGAACATAAGACATGCAGTGTTTTCAAAATGCAATGCAAATATCACACTTGTGAAAGGAGAGGAAAAGGAGAGAGAAGAATCTTGGACTACAAATAAGTTTTAAGAAAGGTTTGAATAGACCAATATCAGATCCTTAAGCTAAAGTCACCCAGGAGGACTGTGGACTATTTGAATGGACTCACACTAATAACTCCATTGTGTTCTGTCATTGATTAGAACAGCCTGTGGGAAGATTGGCCTAAGCATGAACACAATAATAGATCAGATAGTAGATAGATACAGCTGAGGCCATCAGTGAACAATGTTCCCAGCTGCGGGAAATGCAAGCAGCTCATTTCCATGACTGCCCCATTAGTAATTCTGAGAACCAGATTTCCTCTATGACTTTTAATTAGAGGTAAACCAGACCTCACCAAGCCATAAAACTTTATTTCTATGCAGAATGCTTTCATTCATTTCTAAAGCAAAGATGCTTATCTGGTATTCATTATACAGTTGGATTTTTTTAACTTGCAGTATCTCAACTATTTTTCTTCAATCAGTCTTACTGCTAAATTCAATAGAAGAAAACTGAAACTGGACCCCTTCCTTACAGCTTATACAAAAATCAACTCAAGATGGATTAAAGACTTAAACGTAAGATCTAAAACCATAAAAACCCTAGAAGAAAACCTAGGCAGTGTCATTCAGGACATAGGCATGGGCAAAGACTTCATGACTGAAACACCAAAAGCAATGGCAACAAAAGCCAAAATTGACAAATGGGACAATGTTCCATTTGTCAATTTTGACAAATGTTTGACAAATGTTCTTTTGCACAGCAAAAGAAACTATCATCAGAGTGAACAGGCAACCTATAGAATGGGAGAAAATTTTTGCAACATATCCACTTGACAAAGGGCTAATATTCAGAATCTAGAAAGAACTTAGACAAATTTACAAGACAAAAAAAAACCCACTGAAAAGTGGGCAAAGGATATGAACAGACACTTTTCAAAAGAAGACATTTATGCAGCCAACAAGCATATGAATAAAAGCTCATGATCACTGCTCATTAGAGAAATGCAAATCAAAACCACAATGAGATACCATCTCACACCAGTTAGAATGGAGGCCATTAAAAAGTCAGGAAACAACAGATGCTGGAGAGGCTGTGGAGAAATAGGAACACTTTTACACTGTTGATGGGAGTGTAAATTAGTTCAACCATTGTGGAAGACAGCGTGGTGATTCCTCAAGGATCTAGAACAAGAAATACCATTTGACCCAGCAATCCCATAACTGGGTATATACCCAAAGGATTATAAATCATTCTACTATAAAGACACATGCACATGTATGTTTATTGCAACACTGTTCAGAATAGAAGAGACTTGGAACCAACCCAAATGCCCATCAATAATAGACTGGATAAAGAAAATATGGCACATATACACCATGAAATACTATGCAGCCATAAAAAAGGATGACTTCATGTCCTTTGCAGGGACACGGATGAAGCTGGAAACCATCATTCTCAGCAAAACAACACAGAAACAGAAAAGCAAACTGTGAATGTTCTCACTCATAAGTGGGAGTTGAACAAGAAGAACGCATGGACACAGGGATGGGAACATCACACACTGGGTCCTGTCAGGGAGTGGGGGACTGGGGGAGGGAAAGCATTAGGAGAAATACCTAATGTAGATGACAGGTTGATGGTTGCAGCAAACCACCATGGCACATGTGTACATATGTAACAAACCTGCAAGTTCTGCACGTGTATCCCAGAACTTAAAGTATAATCATAATAAAAAAATTCAGGGATGAGGCATTAGACCTTAGTGAGCATCGGATCCTGGCACTTTGCATCATCTTATTTAGTACTCAGAGAAATCCTTTAAGATATGTACTAATACAATCAATTTGCAGATACTGAAACCAAGGCTCAGGGAATTTATATTTCCCAAGGTTACCCAGTTGGGAAGTAGCCAAATAGGATTAGAACTCAGAGTTTTCTAATGCCAAATATGAGTACTATTCACAGCATGTTCTTTATAACACAGCATTAAACATCCCTGTTTAATCTATTTTTTGGCAATAAACATGAATATCAGAATGAACTTACGTGATTATAGTTAATCTTTTTGAGCAAGAACAATATTTGGCCAGTACCACTCTTTTATCTTATTACGGTGGGAATTAAGGGTTAAATTATGTATACTATATCAAAACCACTGGTTGAAATTTAAGCAAAGGAACAAGAAAATGTTCTCTTTAAGTATATGTTACTACTCTGGTTAACTTTTTCACCAAATGAAAGGGTTATTTTTAACCTTAATCTTATTAAATTTTAAATTAAACCTATGCTGAGAATAAAAAAAAAAAAACCACAATTAGGTATCATCTTACATACCATTAGTATGGCTTTTACTAAAAAGGCAAAAAATAACAAATGTTGTCCAGGGTGTAGAGAAAAGAGGGACTTGTACACTGTTGGTGGAAATGTAGATTGGTGCAGCCACTGTGAAAAACTATATAGAGGTTACTGAAGAAATTTAAAATAGCACTGGCGTATCACCTAACAGTCTCTCTTCTGGGTATATACCTGAAGGAAATAAAAGCATCTGGTACGGATAGCTGCACTCCCATGTTCATTGAAACAATATTCACAATAGTTAACATATCAGAAACAACCTTAGTGTCTGTTGACAAATGAATGAATAAAGAAAGGAAGGCATACTGTGGAATATTATTCAGCCTTAAAAAATAAGGAAACTCTGCCACTTGTGACAACATGGATTAACATAAAGGACATTATGCTAAGTGAAATAAGCCAGACATAGAAAATAAAGTACTACTATGTCAATTATATGCAGAATCTATCCCCCTCTCCCTGCAAAACAATCAAATACATAGAAACAAAGTAGAATGGTAGTTACCAGGGGTGGGGTGGGGGAATGGAGGAAAATGTCAAAAGGTACAAAGTTGCAGTTATGTAGGATAAATAAGTCTAGAGCTGTAATGTACAACATGAAGATTGTACATTACCTCTAGTACATACTGTACTAGAGGTAATCATACTGTATTGTAATCATACTGTATTGTAACTGGTGTTAATAATTTGCCAAGAGAGTAGATTATAAGTATTCTTACCACAAAAAGAAAGCAAAGTAAAGCTAAGAAACTACATGAGAAGATGCTATGCTAATTTGCTTGATTGCAGTAATCATGTAGTAATGTATATGTATGTCAAGATAAGTATGTCGAAACAACACGTTATATACCTTAAATATGTGCAAGAAAAAAAGCCAATAGGACTAGGAGTAGTTCCTCAAGACAGTGGGACAAGGAGTAATTCCGTTACATCACAAAATGTCACCCATTCATATCTCCTTTACACCAATTCCAGCAATGGCCTGCAGTCACTGTGACAGTCAAAAGGTCCTTACCTATTTCCAAAATGTTCCAGAAAACTGCTCTCTGAGGTCAGAGATCTGTGAACCACAGAACATTTTCTATATTAGAGAGACTGCGTGAACTGAGGAACAGCCATGGTATTTCCTTCCCAGGGCACTCAGCTCCTCTTTTAAAATATTGATGAATCATTATTTTAAATGTATCTGTTTGAAAAGGCACCAGTTCATTGTCCTGTCAGAAAACTGAACATTTTTTGCTCAAGTTTATCCTTTGTTTTGGCAAGAAAAAACGGAAGGCAAGGGGAGGGGAGAGGAGGGAAGGGAAAAAGAGAAAAGAAAATAAACTGAGAAGGAATTGCTCTGTCTATGCCTAAAATTCCAGAGTTTCAAGCTCAGAAGGGACATTTAGGGAGTTGATTTTGTGAGAAAGAGAGAATAATTTTTGCTACCCTAAATTCTTGTGATCTAGAGCTCTTAGCTCCTACAGTTTTCCCTGCAGGACTCTGCTGGAATCAATAAGAATGACCAATAATTTCTTCCACTTTACAGCATTGCCTGATGCAGAGTGGATAGTTATTTCCTTATCATAATTTTCACCATTTATTTCTAAGAACAAATTACATGCAAATACAAACAGGATCATCAAACGAATATAAAGCATATGAAACCAGAGAAAATAAACACAGTTTTTTCAAATATGCTATTTTTCCAGAGACCAGAATTTAGTTTGTTTACTTGCCCTGACCAGGAAACACTAATATTCCTAACTATAGCTTGGTCTTCTTGCAAGGCATAGATGATCTATTTGTCACGGCTCTAAGAAGCCTTACCAGATTATCCCTAATTTAACACTACAGTTGATCAGCTTCCTTGAGGATACCCTACTTCAGGGCTTTTTTGCTATTAAAATTATTTCCCTGTTACTGAACTAGTAATCTCCCTGTCACTGAATGAGGCATTCTTCTTGTGATTATCAATTTAAATAAGATGCTGACAAATATTATTAAGTGTAAAGACACAACAAGTTACTAAGTTTTCAATGGAAATAAGATGCAAATATTAAATATTTCCTGAATTCACAGTGGTTTAAAACAAAAATTTCAACAGGCAAACCTGCGTTGGAAGCCTGGCTCCAGCACCTTTTAATTTTAATATTTACAGGATGAATAACCTAGAGCCAGTTATATGATCTCTTTATGCCTCTGTTGCCTCACCAATAAGTAAGATAAATAAGTGTCATGTCATGGAATTGTCGCGATGCCTAAAGCAATAGCTTAGTGCTTGGCCTATAACACAAGTTCAGTAATATTCAATAAAGTAAAATTATTATAGGGATAACATTTATTTTTATACCTTGTATATTAGCTTGTATGACTAATAAGTGATCCTACAATATTTCAGAGATTTTACTGATAAATAGTGGTTGATTTTCCTTTCACTTAACAGTCCAGGGATGGCAATCTATATCAGCTAGTGGCAGTCATTTGGGGGCAGGCTGATGGCAGTTCTTCTAGTTATAAAATGTGACTTTTAAACTCTCTCTGATCATCACCATTTAACCCTCATAAAGAGGGCAAAGGTTAAAAAAAAAAAACACCTTTTCTTAAACACACTGACCAGAAATGGGACACAGCACTTCCAATCTTGTTTTGTTGGCGAAAGCTTAATCACAGGGCAAATACGGCTGACTGGAAAATCATGTCACCGCTAGTCACTATGGGCAAAGAAGAGAATAGATTTTGGTGGACATATAACCTCCCTGTCATAAATTTCTTAAAGTTATTAATGCAATAGTCTTTTCTCCATATTTCGAAAGGGTACAAGGATTCTCTCTATCACCAGGGAGTGAAAATATGGCTACTGGATTTTTACTTGAGCCTTCAGAATACATTTTTCTAAATTGCGGACTGGTATCCAATTGTAACCCAAACTCCTGGAGGAGGGCATTGTTACAAATGTAGATCAAGTTCTCTAGCTGACCCACTGTATCAGAATCTTCAGGGCTGAATCTAGGGATCTAACTTGATATTATCAAGTAAGATAGATAATTCCTACATTCATTCAATTTGAGAACTACTGCATTAAATCCAAAGGTTACACTTAAAGTTATAGATGACTTTCAATTTTAGTTCTTCCAGAACTGCTACTATTTGTTCTTTAACACGATAGGACTAAAAAAATCTAAACAAAAAGCAAAACTCATGGTGACTGTATCTCTATGATGCATTTTTTTTTTACTTTTTAAATTACTTTGCTCTCTTTCAGGTAATTGGAAAACACTGATGAATTCATTTTAGTATAAATTTCATTATTTGATATCTTACCTTCTCTGTCCATCCCAACCCAGAATTATAATATTGTCAATAAAATGAATATATTAAGTAATAAATTATGTTTAAGGCCTATGATGATTTGGCTATTATTAAGGGAATCTTTGATTTTCATCATAAATTATATTTTTTTTGGGGGGAGACGGGGTCTCATTCTGTTGTCCAGGCTGGAGTGCAGTGGCACGATCTCGGCACAGCAACCTCTGCCTCCCACATTCAAGCGATTCTACTACCTCAGCCTCCCCAGTAGCTGGGACTACAGTTGCACACCACCATACTTGGCTAACTTTTGTATATTTTGGTAGAGACAGAGTTTTGCCTTGTTGGTCAGGCTGGTCTCGAACTCCTGACCTCAAGTGATCCATCCGCCCACCCCAGCCTCCCAAAGTGCTGGGAATAAATTGTATTTTTTTGATGACTACAAGTTTACTTTATGACCTTGATTTAAATTTCTACTTGAATACTTTGTTTTGAATGCTTCAACTTTATGTAAAAACTTTTTTTGGTAAAAGTATAAATGGTTAAATTTTTACCTAGTTATATTTAATTTATTCAAGTACTTTTTCTTAACCTAAATCTTCAAATATTGTCTTTAAATTTGTTGTATTTTATCAGTCAATATTAAGATGTTATTGTTAAAAATAGTAACCATTTTAGTAATATAGTTTTGTGTATTCCTTGGTACTCACCCCAATTTTATTTTCTTACATTTAGTTTTATGATTTCAAAAATACTATTCCTGTTTTCCAAAGTAATTTCTTAACATTTTTGACTTATCTGGAAATCTCTCATCTTATATTGATCTAGGAAAAAGATTATGCTTTCCTATTGTTTTCTAACATAAAGATTAAGCCTTCTGGAGACCTGATGTGAGCTTTTTAACTTTAGATGTTTTTTATATGCCTAAGGCCCATGAGTTTCATATCTTGGTTTCCACAAAGAGCTTGGATCTGCGAGAATTAGCAAGGGATTAAAGTGATATTGTCCACCCTGTGCTCTTGCTTCTGGCTACTGTTCTTTTTCACTTACTGCATAATGTTTTTAGGATATGTATATTTAATTCACTCTTCTCTATTATGGCCTCTATTTTTCTCATATTCTTTTCAGATCTTCTTGACATCACTTTGGCTAATAATGGCGTCAATTTTAGTTTACTGACATGTAAATATGTTTGGGTGATTTTCAAAGAACAGATACAATGTGAAGCTATAAACCAGATTCATGTTTATCTGTCACAAGAAAACTTGGACTAAGAATAAATTCCACACTTTCCATTAAAGAAAACAAGAACTTAGCTTAACCAACATGGAATTTGATTAGTGGGTTATGGATTTGTTAATTAGTAATCATTGATTTCACATGTAACCAGGTTAGGTGAATTTCCCTATTCATTATTTCCAAGTGCAAATCGCAATCACATACTTGAAATTATCCAAGATCACACAGCAAATAAAGACAGGAACAATGAGTTGTAAGCACAAATCCAGCCCTGTAGGCCTAGGTTGAAGTGTAGACCTGCTGAGTTTACCTCCCAGGGAACTTTGGGATTTATCTCACATTAAACTCTGCTGGGACTGGAAAATTCTTATTTATATAGATGATAGGTGTTATAGGAGTGAATATCCCAAGGATGGGATACCCTTATGCCTATAAAGTCTAGCATCGTGTATAGCTCCCATCTGGCTGAGGGTTAGTATATGTCAGAGTTGCCATATACTTTTAGGAACAACAGTTGGATGGGGCTACCAAGCTATTAAAGCATCTTGAGAAGGGTCCAAGTTGAGCGTCTGAAAGAAGCTGACAACATCTGGTCTTTGTGGAAAAAAATAAACAGAAAAGAGAGAGAGAGAGAAAGAAAAAAGAAAGGAAGGAAGGAAGAAAGAAAGAAAGAGAAAGAGAGAAAGAAAGAAAGAAGGAAAGAAATAAAGAGAAAGAAAGAAAGGGAAAAAGGAAGGAGAAAGAAGAGAAAGAGGAGGAAGAAAGGAAGAAAATTATTTAGCCTTCACTTTCGTTCAAGGAAGTTACTTCCTTTTACTTAATTATCAATCAGTTTCCCTTGTGACAATAGCTCAAATACCATTGCCAACACTCTTCCCATCTGGGCTGCTTTTTATTTAGGCATGCTTCTGTGGGAGTATGCAAATGATAATAACTTCTTTGTTTAGCCATGAGTCAATGCCTACCTCAGATTTCTTATTCTGTGATGACATAGGCATATTTACTGAAGCAAACCCTCAACCAAAAAAGTGAATAATGTGTACAATACTTTTAAAATACAAGTGTATTATTTTAACCATGACTATCGTTATCATGACCATAACCATCATCAACTGCAAATATACATTGAACTCTCTTTCTGGATACCACATAACAAGTATATGTTCTTACTTTAAAAGAAAATTAATGTGCAATCTCTCTTTTGGGGGACAAAAAAATCTCCATTTGTGGAGACTGTGTATAGTATCTATGAATAGAAGCTGTATAGTATATATGAATATAGTATTTTATAAAAATAATGTTCATGAGCTAATACATGTCATAGACACAAAGAATGATAGGAACGTAGAGATGCATTATACTTTCCTAATATAAAACATTGCCAATAATAAACTCAGGTGAACTGGATAAAGCAAGCAAGATTTTAGTTTTCTAAGAAAGCATAAACATGATGCTGTTTAATGAATTGTCAAACAGTTGTAGAAGTTAGCACAAATTCTGTCTTTAGACCTAACATATATGTTTACCAGTAGACAAAAGCAATTAATTTTGAACAAAAAATCAGTTTTTTCTCCTTAAAAGTTCAACTCTGACAGTCCTAAAGATAACAGTTTCCTTGGATTTAATGAGCATTATCCCCATATGTTTTAGGCACTTATTTGCTAGCAAAATCTCATTAGGCAGTGTGAAAAAATTAATCCTTTATAAAATTACACCTCTGAGAGAATTGACAGCTTTTTCAATAGTGCCATCATTTGTCAGAAACAGAGGAGCAGAGCCTGAATCATATGAATATGGTGTTTTTGTGCTGTAATAGCGCCAACTGACTTAGACACTTTTGTCAGCTTAGAAGGGGCCAACATTTCAATATCACAGAAACTTCTTCTAGGGATACTGTAAACAAGGCTGACATTCTTTTAAATTTGAGATTTTAGTGACTTGATGGTAGAGTGCCCTGTAAATGATTTCAGTTGAATGGGCTTGACAGGATGAGGTCATAGCTGACAAAATCTTATTGTTGAAGTTAATTTTGAGATTTTGAATAATGAAATACGGATATTAATATGAAAATTAAATCCATCTTGGTTTGTAAGTTAGGTCTATTTAATTTTATGTTATTTCATGTTAATATATACATTTGTGTAAGTCTGTAGGCGCTTTTACAATTTACGTTTATCTTATGTTTCTAACTAGACTTTAAAAATTGAGAAACTACAACATGTTCTTTATGAAAAACAATGACGTTATTAATTAGGATTGATCAAGCAAATAATCAGAAAAACATTTATTTAAACAAATTAGGATTGAGTTTTCTCACCTAACAAAGTCTTGAAGAAGGGATTGCACAACCATCCATAAAGCAACACAACAATGTCAGCAGGAAGCCTGGATTTCCACTTCACCAGTAGTAGTATTCTTTTGTACTCATGCTTGTTTCTTTGTGTACATACATTGTTGCTACAGCTTATGACATCATGTGTACATTCAGGGCAGGACAAAGGGAGAGCAGGGCAATTCTAGCACATCTTTGCCTGTATTAGTCTGTTCTCACACTGCTATAAAGACATACAGACATCCCCTGAGATGGGATAATTTATGAAGAGAAGAGGTTTAATTGACTCACAGTTCCACAGGCTGTAGAGGAAGCACAGCTGGGAAGGTCTTAGGAAACTTACAATCATGTGGGAAGGCAAAGGGAAAGCAGGCACAGTCTTGGTATGGCCAGAGCTGGAGAGAGAGCAAAGGGGAAGTGCTACACACTTTCAAACAACCAGATCTCATGAGAACTCTATCACAAGAACTGCAAGGCGGAAGTCTGCCCCCATGAGTTAATCACCTCCTTCCAAGGACCCTCCTCCAACATGTGGGGATTACAATGCAACATGAAACTTGGATGGGGACACAGAGCCAAACCATATCAGTACCCTTACCAGTAAACTTCTGAGTGTGTTTCATTGGCCAAAACTGAACCACAGGGCCAGCTTCTGGCTGCTTGAGAGAGGTGAAAATTAGAAAACAGAAGAGATTTGATAGGTTGTGACCAACATTGTTGATCACTGGATTTTATCAGCAAGGAAGAAGTCAGAAAAGGTATTAGTAAGCTAAATGTACTAGCCCAATATAAACTCATTGCCAAAAAAAAAAAAAAAAAAAAAAAAAAGCAAGGCAAATGAAAACTGTACGTTAACATTGAAAATTTTTGCCTCTTTTCTTCAAATCCAGCATTAAACCTGGGGTTTTCTTAATTTCATTTAAAACAGAAATGCTTTGGAACTATAATATGATTTTATATATATAATCATATATTATTATAGTTCCAAAACATATATATATGTTATCATTTTTTAATTTGTGGATTGCCCATGGATCATTAATGTTTTTTTTGTGCCTAATGACCGTGAGCTTACAGTTTCTGCAGGACTCATTAAAGAAGAACCCCATTTGCGGCCAGGTGGGTGCGGTGGCTCACGCCTGTAATCCCAGCACTTGGGGAGGCTGAGGTGGGCGGATCACGAGGTCGAGAGACCGAGACCACCCTGGCCAACATGGTGAAACTGCATCTCTACTAAAAATACAAAAATTAGCTGGGCGTGGTGGCACGCGCCTGTAGTCCCAGCTACTCGAGGGACTGAGGCAGGAGAATCGCTGAACCCGGGAAGCGGAGCTTGCAGTAAGCCGAGATAGCGCCGCTGCACTCCAGCCTGGCGAAAGAGCGAGACTGTCTCAAAAACAAAACAAAACAAAACAAACAGACAAAAAACAAAAGAAGAACAGCATTTACATATGTAGTTTTCTCCTAGACCTGTTTTTGGATTGCAGTTTCTCTGATCTGCTTCCAGCATAATTTTAAAACTTTTTTTCCTAGAAAGTTTCCCAAATTTTCTTTTTTTTTTTTTTTTTTTTTTTGAGACGGAGTCTCTCTCTGTTTCCCAGGCTGGAGTGCACTGGCGCTATCTTGGCTCACCGCAAGTTCCGCCTGCCGGGTTCACGCCATTCTGCTGCCTCAGGAGAGTAATATGTGAGAGTAATACAACTTAAAATAAATAAAGAGAGTAAGAGACTACAGGCGACTGCCACCACGCTCGGCTAATTTTGTTTTTGTATTTTTAGTAGAGACGGGGTTTCACCGTGTTAGCCAGGATGGTCTCAATCTCCTGACCTCGTGATCCGCCTGCCTCGGCCTCCCAAAGTGCTGGGATTACAGGCGTGAGCCACTGCGCCCGGCCCCAAATTTTCAGTTGGTGGAAGGAACTTTTTCTCATTCTCCAGGGCTGTCATATATTAATTAAAAATTACTCCTTTAACTTCAGTGGAATATGGGAGGGATGGGTGATAAACACATGCGTTTATCACTGGAAGTGGAAGATCTTTATAAAATTCTCAATATTTCCTTACTCAGTTTCAATTCACAAGTTTATTGAGTATGTAGCAAGATCAAAGTACCATGCTGGTTGTTATGGTAAACATATAGATGACTAATACACAGTCTGACAAAAAAGGTACTTTCAATCTAAAAAAGTTTCGAGGAATGAGTCTTTTGTACTATTTGCAGCGCTATGAAAGCAACCGCTCATAGAACACTTAAGGGTAGTGAGGAAAACCTTATGTGGCCAAAAGGTCACAATTAAAGAAGATAATATAATAATGAGAGATAAAATGCTCCAAAGGAAGCACAAAGCATATTTTTTAGTTGTGGAAAACCAGAGCAGATGGCAAAATAAATAATCCCCAAGAATTAGATGGTAAAATGGTGCCTTTGGGCAACAAAGTCAAATGCTTAAAATTGTTTTGTGGTTTGTAAAAAAATATCTTTGTAAATGCAGAAGTTGGCTGGGTGCAGTGCCTCATGCCTGTAATCCCAGTATTTTGGGAAGCTGAGGCAGGAGAATTGCTTGAGGCCTGGAGTTCGAGCCTGGGCAGGAGACCCCAGCCTGTTGCACCACCCTGGGCGACAGAGCAAGACTCTATCCCTACTATAACAACAACAAAAATTAGCCAGGCATGGTGGTACACACCAGTAGTCCCAGCTACTAGGGAGGCTGAGGTGGAAAGAACTATTGAGCCCAGGTGTTTGAGGCTGCAATGAGCCATGATGGTGCCACTGCACTTTAGCCTGGGTGACAGAGTGAGACCCTGTCTCAAAAACAGTATAAATGCAGAAGTCATTGAAAAGAATGGAAGGAGGGAGGTGACAGCGAAAACTTTACTCCTGAAGTATAGACAAATTTCCTGTTGTAGTGGGCCAGAGTAAGTAATGATTGAACAGAAGCAAGAGTATAGACTTCAAAATGTAAAAGCAGAAGACTTTTACATTTGATGTAAAAGCATCAAATGTAGATGAATAGCAATTGTGCAGTGAGGTAGAGTCTGTGATCAAGTCTGCAGCAAGAAAGATGGTCCTGACTATTCTCTGAGATGGCCAGGTACCATTAACTATACACTATGGAAACCCAAATAAATGTCTTTTTTTTTTCTTTTTTTTTGAGACAGAGTCTTGCTCTGTTGCCCAGGCTGGAGTGCAGTGGCACGATCTAGGCTCACTGCAAGCTCTGCCTCCCAGGTTCACGCCATTCTCCTGCCTCAGCCTCTTGAGTAGCTGGGACTACAGGTGCCCGCCACCACGCCTGGCTAATTTTTTGTATTTTTAGTAGAGACAGGGTTTCACCGTGTTAGCCAGGGTGGTCTCGATCTCCTGACCTCGTGATCCGCCCACCTCGGCCTCCCAAAGTGCTGGGATTACAGGCGTGAGCCACCGTGCCTGGCCAAATTTCTATCCATTTTAAGCAGCATTCTCAATATGCAAGTGCAACTTAGTTACTGGATCAGTAACATTGATATCAGGTATACTATCTTAACTTCTTCTAAAATACTCTAAAATTCATGCATAAAAAGAATTTGCCTAAAGCTATGCATTATGTCAGCAACAGATCCAAGGTGAAAAATTCTTCTGTGGTTTTGCTATGCAAAGTCATAATGTATACATGTGTGTTCGTGTCTGTGTATATGTGTGTATAATTTGTATGTGTGTGTTTTTTCTGTTTTTGATTTGCTGTATTTTACTTCATATATATAATACTGAAAATATGCTAATTAATGGTGAATATAGGCAAAGAACATAGGAGTAATGATAAAACAAGCCTGTCTTTATTGCTGAAAATACATTTCATCACCTGAGACTCATTTTTAGTTGATCCCTTAGGGAGAGTATGATAAAAAGTTATTCACATGGCTGAAATGAATACTACGGCGAATCTTACTTTTCCCTATTTCCTCTCAAGCTAATACTTCCTTTGTATTTGTTAATGTCTCCCAATTTCATTTACTTATTAGATTTGGTTGTTGACTCACTGCAAGCAATAATTTTTAAACAGATGAATACTGAGTTGAAATTGCTCAATTACTAAAGTTATATTTTGCTATATTTATTAATGTTTGCCTGGCTATGACTGAAAGTAAAATAACTTTGGGATTTTGCACAGATGAAAAACTTTGTGAGTTATGGCTGCATTAAAATATTTTGTGTAGAAAGTACTGGCGTGTCTATCTTCACACAGAATAAAGACAGCAGCAAAAAGTAGCAATTATGGGATGGTCATCTTGACAAGATCAACCTCTCTCCCTACTCTCCCCAGTTCACAGCTCTTGCTGTGAGATTAAAGTGATAAAGCTTTCCAGGTGGGGTGGCTCATACCTGTAGTCCTACCATTTTGGGAGGGTGAGGCAGGAGGATCACTTGAGCCCAGGAGTTAGAGACAGCCTGGGTAACATAGTGAGACCCTGTCTGTACAAAAAATATAAAACTTACCAGAGTGTGGTGGCGCACACTTGCAGTCTCAGCTACTTAGGAAGCTGAGATGAAAGGATTGCTTGAGCTTGGGAGGTTGAGGCTGCAGTGAGCCATGATTGTGCCACTGAACTACAGCTTGGGCAACAGAGGGAGACTCTGTCTCTAAAATAAATAAATGAACAAATAAATATTTTTTTATCACTTAGTGATAAAGCTAAGTGTTTTGAGTTCTTCAGAGAAAGATAAGTATAATGTATTGTAATTAGTCCTATAGTTGCAAGTTAATAGTGATACATAGTCATCTTGAATTTAATATTTCTAGACATTCATTTATCAGTGGAATTTCATAAAGAGTGTTCCTTTTTTCTGTATAACTTTCTTTCATCATTCTTATAATTTTATACAAGAAAGCCCAAATTGTCCTTATTATATTCCCTAGACAGAGTGCACATTTAAACAAAGCAATTGGCACTGTCAGGAATTTCAGGCACTCAGAGAAGGGAATAAAATATCTTCATTAATAATAATAGTTCCTAATCTGTTAATAGTTACTATAAAAATTCAATTCAACACTGGAGTGAGAAAGGGATAAAAAATGTCCACATGCAAGAACAACAACAAAAAAGTGGGGAGTCTTTTTCAGAATCAATATAGACAAAAATCTTGGAGACTGTTGATATATACTTTAATGTGTATCCAAAATATGTGCCAATTATCAAGAACACCAAGTACTTGCAGAAAATAGACTGCCTGGCAAATGTGTTAGAGACAGAATGAGGAGAAGAAAGTTCACGGATATGTAAACTGCAAGTAAGCTGGACAAAAAATACTTCATGAGAGAATTAGAAAACAATAAAAAGGTTTTGGTGTTAGCCATGCAGAAATTCACCTGGAGTGGCATCAATGGGATCTTTGGTTACTTTTGGGTAAATGATGTATTCAAGGATAAAGATGTGAGGTCTGACAGACTGAATTAATTCTTTGCCTTAGACATTAATTAGAAAGATATTAGGGAGATTCTCAAATCCAGATTGTTACAGGAAATGAGCAGGTTGGATGTATCAGATCAAACAGTGGTCAATACTCAGATGTTCTCACAAAATTGACAAAGTAAATGTAGATTAATCACCAGGACCAGATGGTAGCTACCTGAGGGTTTTAAGGAACTGTAGAGTGAAACTGAGAAACAGTTGGGCATGTGCAACCAATCATTTCAAAGAAACACGCTGCAAAAAGACTATTTGTTTGCAAATTTAACATCTTTGGAAAGAGTTCTAGGGAATTGCAGTTGGTGAGCTTATAGGCAAATGGTGTCTCTATAGTGGAAAACAGTCATCGTATACTTTCTAAATATCCTTTTTTTTCATTTAAAAAGCAGTTCCAAAGCTTACTCATATTTGACATTACTCTCCAAGAATTTTGTATTCAACTATGTGAAATCTATCTTAATTAGAAAATGTGTGCATGTTTGTGTGCGTGTATGTGTCTGTGCGTGTCTTTTTCTGTGCATGTATATGTGTATATACACATATATACAGACAACCTCATTAACTGTGTTGACTATGTTTCAATTTCAGTCTTTTTTTGTGGTTCTCCTTTACTCTTGCCATCAGTAGAGTGATGTATTTTCTTTTTAAACAATTCATCTATATAGTTGGGAAAATGTGTAGGGGATAGTCATCTTTTCAAATAAAAACACTGCATCTTTAAAGGAGAGTGTCTGTCTTTAACATACTCACCACCCTTCATTTTAATGTTAAGAATCCTGCTGCATAATCTGCTTAGGAGCTCCAGACATCACAGGTACTAAAACAAAACAAGACAATCATTATTCTCTGTTTGCTTTAATGTTCATCAGTCTGGCTAACTGATGTTAAAAACTGAAATTGTGATTATGGGAACTAAAGAAATAGAAAAACATTTGAAAGTGAAATCTATTGAGTCTAATCTATTTTTATTTTCTTTGAATCTTCTTGTGTTCCCCATTCTTTTCTTCAATGAAGTGATTATATTGTGGCATATGGTAGAGCAAAATACACAATGCACTGAGTGGTCCTAGTTTAAATTCTGAATCACTAACCTCTAGTGAGGCCCTGAGCCATGGCTAGGAATGCTACTATATTTCCTTTATTAGCATCCTCCCCAAAAGTCCATAACCCCTTACTCTGCCCAGTCTCATCTAATGAAATTAATTTCTCCTGATTTTACTGAACACATGAAGAGAGGCAATGAAAAGAGAATTTATGTATTTTCTCACTAGAAATCTACCAGTATATCTCTGTTTGTACCTATAAGATTTGCTTTCCATCAGTTACAATACATAAAATGTTCCTGTTTCTATTTAAGTTTCTCTTCACCTTTATACTGGATTTTATCTCTTTCTTATCCCTTTGCTTGGCTACCACAATTGTACCTTCTTTCTCTGGCATCTTCAGTACTTTTCTCTCCGTTAAATCAATCTTATCTGGATGTAAATGCACTGCAATTACTTCCGTTAAACAAACATACAAACTAAAACTCCTATGGCTATAAGTCTTTCATCTGCTATCCTCTTTTTCAGCAAAATTTTCTGAAAGCATTGTTATCTATCTCTTTAATTACAATTTTTCTTGAACCTAATCTGAATTTATCCTCTTCACTCTTACTCAACCAAAGATCACTCTCATGAATGAATCCAGTGATGCCCCTGTTTCTAAGTCAGCTAGTCATTCCCATGTCTTTGCTAAAATTCAGTGTTGTTTTAAGTACATTGGCCCACTCCCTTTGTCCTGGAAACTTCTCTTCACTGCATCTTGAGCACTTCATTCTTCCGGTTTTCCTTATACCTCACTGACCACTTCTCATTCTGTTTCCCATAATCTTATTTTTTTCCCATCTGTAAACATTGAAGTAACCTAAGGCTTATGACTCAGATTTATTTTATTTCTGTCTTTATTTATTTTCTTTATGATGCCAAGTTTTATCTCTCTAAGAAATGATGAGTATACCGATTACTTGCAGATTTATTTCTCCAGCCTGAGCTTCTCCTCTGAGTTCATACTTGTCTGATCACCTACTTGTAATCTCCGCATGGAACAAAAACATGCATCTGAAACATACCACATCCAATATAAAACCCTAGATTCACCTCCACAAATTACAGTTCTCACAGTCTCCAAAATCTCTGTATAGGTGATGCCATTCACTCAGATGCTCAGGACTAAAATGTTTTAGAAAACTGGAGTCTTTCTGGATTCTTCTGTTTCTCTCATACCCAACTTCTAATTCATCAGCATGAGCTATTAGTTACATTTGCAAAATACTGTATTCTAAATCCTATCACTCTTGACAATTGTATCATTGCCAGCTTAGCCCAAGCCACTAGGATATTATGCCTGAGTTTTGCCATAACTTAATCTTCCTCATCTATTCTTGTCTCTCTACCTTTTTCCAATCTATTATCTGCACAACAGCCAGAGTGATTTTTAAAAAGTACAAACAAAGCTATGCTATTCCTCTTCTCAAAACCCTGAAATGACTAACAATCATGCCTAAATAAGTGAAATCCAAAATATGATCTAAAACCACTTTTGAACCCATCTCTTGCTTTTCCCCCTCACTCATTCTGCTCCACTTAGACTGAATTTCTTGCTTTCTTTTTTAACATACTTCTAGAATTTTGCCTTTGCTTTTCCATCTGTCAGGATGTTCATCACCCAAATATCAATGTAGTACATTCCTTTACTCCACCTCTAATTCCAATTTCCATTAATGCTGATATTCCTTAAATTGTTCCAGTGTCAAAATTAATAAAGAAAGATACTTTTTGTAATAATTTTTGAGATGAAGTGATTTTACAACAGTATTGATTCAAATCTCATAATATGTATGACTCTTTATATAATCCAGAAAATTGTAATTAAGTACATAAATACACACATGTTCATGGCAGCATTATTTGCAACAACCAAAATGTGAAAGCAATACAAGTGTCCCTCAAGAGATGAGTAGAATAGATAAATAAAATGTGGTGTGTATATATTATGGATTATTTCTCTGCCTTATAAAAGGAAAGAAGGAATTTTTATACATGCTATAACATGAATTAACCTTAAGGACATTTTGCTGAGTAAAATCAGCCAGTCCCCCCCAAAAAATTATGATTCTACTTGGATAAGGTACCTAGAATGGTCAAATTCATAGAGACAAAAAGTACTATACACCACAGAATGTAGCTACCAGGGGTGGGGAGGAAGGAGAATGGGTAACTATTGTTTAAAAAGTACAGTTTTGCAAGATGAAGAGTTCTGTGGATGGATGGTGGTGGTGGAAGCAAAATAATGTGAATGTACTTAATGCTATTGAATTGTATAATTTCAAAAGATTAAGATGGTAAATTTTATGTTATGTGTATTTTAACACAACTAAAACTTTAATAAAAAGAAAATTACCATTCTGTTTTAATTATTACACCTTTGTAATGTTTTGAAATAAGTAAGTGTGATGTCTACAGCTTTGTCTGTCTTACTCAAGATTGCTTTGGCTATTCAGGGTCTCTGTGATTTCATGTGAATTTTAGAATTGCATTTGTAAAAAATGCCATTGAGTTTTGATAGAGATTACATGAAATCTGTAGATCATTTGGGTAATATAGACATTTTAACAACATTGAGCCTTCCAATCCAGGAACACAGATGTCTTTGAATTTATTTGTCTCTTTTCAAGAGGTTTTTCATCAAGACTTTTATCTTTTTGGTGAAGTTTATTCCTGAGTATGTTTTTGAGGTAATTATGAATGAAACTGTTTTCTTTTCAGACAGTTCATTGTTTGTGTTTAGAAACTCTACTGATATTTGTATTTTTATTTCTTATTCTACAATTTTATTGAACTCCTTTAATTCATTCAACCAGGTTTTTAAAATGGAGTATTTAAGACTTTCTACATATAAGATCATGTCACTTACAACAGATATTTTTAATTCTTTGCTATTTGGGTGCATTCAATTTCTTCTTCTTGCCTAACTGCTATCTCTAGGACTTCCAGTACTATGTCGAATAGAAGTGGCAATAGTTGTCATTCTTGCTTTCTTCTGGATACTAAGGAAAATCTTTGCGCTTTCATCTTAGAGTATTATATTTGCTGAGAGCTTTTCGTGTATGACCACTAGTATATCGAGGTAAATTCCTTCTACACCTAGTTTTTTGAGAGTTTTTGTTATGAAAGTGTGTTGAATTTGTCAAATGTTTTTCTGCATCTATTGAAATGGTCATGATTTTATTGTTCCTTCTGTTTTATTGTTCCTTCTGTTAACATGGTGTAGCATATTAATTGATCTGTGTACATTGAACTGTCATTGTCATATAAACTCATAGAACAGAATAGAGAGTCCAGAAATAAACCCACACTTATATATATGTTCAACTAATCTTCAATAAAGGTACCAAGAATACAAAAAGGGGAAAAGATGGTATCTTTGACAAATAGTTGAAAACATTGGATATCCACATGCAAAAGAATATAAGTAGATTCATTTTACACTGTAAATAAAAATCAACTCAAAAGGAATTAAAGACTTAAAATTAAAACCTGAAACTGTACAACTCTCGGAAGTAAACATAGAGGAAAATCTTCATGACAGTGATCTTAGCAACAAATTGTTGAATATGACATCAAAAGCACAAGCAACAAAAGCAGAAACAGAAAATTGGGACAACACCAAACTAAAACACTTTTACACAGCAAAGAAAACAATAAACAGAGTGAAAAGGCAAATCACAGAATGGGAGAAAATTTTATATACCATATATATGATAAATGGTTAATATTCAAAATATAGATGGAACTCTTACAACTCAATAAGAATAACCACAAGTGACCTTTTTACAAAATGGGCAAAGGACTTGAATAGACATTTCTCTAAAGAAGACATGAATATGGCCAACAGGTATATGAAAATATCCTTAATATCTTTAATAATTAGAGTGCTATAGTTTGGATGTTGTCCCCTCTAAATCTGATGTTGAATAGTAAATCTCCAGCGTTGGTGGTGGGGCCTAGCGTGAGGTGACTGGATTGTGGGGATGAATTTCTCATGAATAATTTAGCACCATCTTCTTGGTGTTGTCCTTGTGATAGTAAGTTCTCATGAAATCTGATTTTAAAAGTGTGTGACATCTTCCCCTTCACTCTCTGACTCCCTCTCGCACCCTGTAAGTCTCTGGCTCCCCCTTTGCCTTCTGCCATGAACGTAAGTTTCCTGAGGCCTCACCAGAAGCCAAACAGATGCCCAGTGCCATGCCTCCTGTACAGCCTGCAGAACCATGAGCCAATTAAACCTCTTTCTTTTTAAGTTGCCCAGTCTCAGGTATTTCCTTACAGTAAGGCAAGAACGGCCTAACACATAGGGAAATTCATATCAAAATCAAATGAAATATCACTTCATCTTTTTTTGAAGTGCTATCGTCATAAAAATAAAGACAAAAAAATGTTGGCGAGAAAATGGAGAAAATGGAACCCTTGTACACTGTTCATCAGAATCTAAAATGGTGCAGCTGCTATGGAAAAAAGTGTGAAGGTCCTTCCAAAAATTAAAAATAGAATTATTGTATGATCTATCAAACGTCCTTCTTGAGTATATATACAAAATAACTGAAATCAAGATCTTGGATAGATATTTGCACTCCCATATGCATTGCAGCATTATTCACAATAACCAAGATATGGAAACAATATAAATGTCCTTTGACAGATGAATGGATAAATAAAATGTGGACTACAGACACTGTGCAATATTATTCAGAGTATAAAAAGAAGGGAATTTTGTGAATTGTGACAATGTGGATGAATCTGGAGGACATTATGCTAAGTGAAGTAAGCCAATTACAGAAGGACAAATGCTGTGTGGTTCCATCTATATAGTATCCAAAGCAATCATACTCATGGAAACAGGAAATAGTATGGTGGTTGAAAGGCCTAAAGGAAATGGGAATAGGAGTTGCTGTTCATTGGGCATATAGCTTAAGTTATGCAAGAAGAATAAATTCTAAAGATCTGCTCTACAGCATTGTGCTATAGTTAAGAACAATATATTATACATTTAAATTTGTCAAGAGGCTATACCTCATGTTAATTGTTCTTATCTCAACCAAAATACACATAAAAATGAAAAGCAACTTTTAAAATAATCAACAATAATATGCATTTAGAGGAAAATTTACAAATAAACTGTACTGTGCAGCATAAACAAGAAGAAAGAGGGAGAAGTGGTTACCTATTCACTTGTGGACAAATTATATTCTCCTACCCCTGTCTCCTGCTTTCCTTTAAAACTCAGTAGAAACTGGAAATAATAGTGTGGTACTTTTCAGCTACATAGTAGTAGAAATTAACATTACTAAATCTCTCATATTTCCTTTCTAAAGAATGCCACCAAAGCTATGTTGTTTTGTGTATAAAGGTGAGAATGATCATTCCTTTAAGTAATTCATGTCGCTGTTTCAGGCCTTTAATAAGGTATAGGTTCAAGGCAAAACAGAATTAAACATGAAGCAGGAACCCCAAATTTACTTTTCTATTTACCTGGTGCTATAATGTTGGAGGAGTCATGTATTATTTAATGAACAGTGTCTAAGATCACGATTTTCTTATATTGGCATATCTGAATCTGGAGGAAGGTTCAGGACTGGAGGGTTGCTGGGTCAGGAAGAAAAAATGCAGAATTCTAATAGCTAAAAAGCAGACAGATTGGAAGAGATAACCTGGGATTTAAGATTCATTCCATATGCAATAACCATTTACCAGCTATCAATCATTAGTTTCTAAGTGAATCATGAAGAGAAGCAAATTCTAAAGACAAAGGGTAAAGAGACAAGAACAAGGACCTACTTTTAAAAAGTTGCTGAGTAGGTAAAATTGATACATTCAGCATAACTGCAAAACGAAATCTGGAAAGTATTTTATGCTACTAGTATAAATCATGTGTATTCCAACTATGAATGTAGGTTTCATTAGCTTCTGCTTTTCTGAATCTGATAGGCCATTCAGAGTGAGTCCTTCATTGGAGATTTTTTGCAAAATCTTCTCATGCTAAGTAATCTTTTTTTGTGTCCAGCAACCAGGGAATTGAAGAGAAACGTCTACCTGCCCCAGTTACCAGATAGCAGATTGTGGTTCCCTTGAAGCAATTGATGGAGAATACGGTGCCAAACACTAGAAACAGGAGGGGCGTGGTGGCTTCTCCATGTGTTTCTTTCTGGCCTCTAGGAAAAAAGAGAAAGATGCAGAATTCTCGTTTTCCTAAACAAAAATACTTAGCACGCTATTAGCCTAGAAGGTGACACATTAATTAGAAATGTAATACAATTACATCACTCCAAATCTTGGGATAGGCACTAGAAATATAAAATTGAGACCTATTCTTCAGTAATATATGTGCTGCACAGGTGAAAACTTTAGAAATATTGTCAAGACAATGTATAAACTACACAGAGAATTTTTAAAGCACATATTATTATAGAAGCACAAAGAAACAATACAAGATTATGAAGGTTCAGGGAAGGTCTTCTCAGAGGAGAAGATAGCTGAATTGAAGCTTAAAAAATGAGTAGGATATATCCAGGGAACAATTAGGAGAAGGTAGTAGAATGATGGAAGAAGATCATAAAGGCGTGAAGTACAAAAGTCTGTCGCCTTGGTAAGACGTCACAAACAATTCAGTATTTCTACTGAACAAAACAGGAGTAACGGCAGGTAAAGCTGAGAGGGAAGCCATAATCAGAGAGATCATGGAGGGCCTAGAACGTCAAGAAACAGACTTGGGGCCATATCCTGAAAGTCATGGTTGTATTCAAGTTCCAACTATTAGCAGACAGAGTAAAAAATATTTTGATGATAAAGGCAAAAAAAAAAAAAAAACAAAAAACACCTAGTTGGAAGTCTATTGTCACAGACTAAGTGAAACACAATAAGACTTGAACTACAGTAATGGCATATTGGTGGGATGAACATATTCAAATGGCTCTCAGTCTTGTGAATTACTGACAGGAGGAGTTGAAGTTAATTTTGAGTTCGTTCTAGAACATCTTGACTGAGTTGTCTACAGACCATCCAAGGGATATATTTAGTAGAAAGTTGGACATTGAATCTGGTACTGAGAACATCAGGACTGAGTGAGCCAACTCACCCCTGTGTCAAATCCATGAACCCAGAATAAAGTAGAAAACTTGGTCAACAGCCAAGGTGCAGACAGAAACATACGCTACTCTCAGAGGGCTTAAATGAAACTGAGGAGACATACAGGAGTAGAAAAGTAGAAAGTAAAATATAGGACTTAAAAAAATGTAGTGTATTAATAGAAACATTTGCGTATGGTAATTCTGTCAGATTGTCACATGATGGCCACTGAAAAGATAATGTGTACTCACAGGTAACTAGAGGATAGGGTGCTCCAGCCATGGGGGATTGCTGGGGCACACAAAGGAGCACCTGAGCTTGTTACCAGGCAGAAGCAGTGGGAAAAACTGAAAGCATGCCCTTAGAAGGAGCAGTCATCCCAGAGGAGGGGGATGACCAAGTGGGCAGGAGACCCAGCCAAGGTGACTCAGACATATTATCAGATTGTCCACAACAAGGGGTGTCCTATGTGTCCATGTGGGGCAGATGTTAAAGCATCCAGTTTACAGAAGCAGGAAATAAGAGTTAATTCAAGAACTGAAACCCTGAAGGAGAAAAGAGCTAGTCTCTAGAGAGGACTGTTAATGTTCCAGAAGATTCACAAATCAAAGAAACAGGCTAATAAAAAACAATATTGCTGAGGGCCTGCTATGTGCCAGGCATTGAGCTGGGTGCTAAGGAGGAAGTTCTGCAATTGATGGAGAATACAGTGCCAAACACTAGAAACAGGAGGGGCATGGTGGTTTCCTCAGGTGTTTCTTTCTGGCCTCTAGAAAAAAAGAGAAAGAGGCAGAATTCTTGTTTTTCTAAACAAAAATACATAGCACACTATTAGCCTAGAAGGGGACACATTAATTAGAAACATAATGAAGTTGTTAACAAAGGGTGATGCATAAAGAAATGTTATGCATTTCTTTAGGGAGCATCAAAAAGAAAAATTGATAGCCCTAGGACAAGTTTGTTTATTCAGGTATTTAAATGACGTTCATCATTGCAGCATCTGGGGTGTCTCACATCTCAGAAAAGCATCATTACCGAAAAAGGTAATTTCAACAACAGAAAGCAAAACAATTGAATGGAATTTTTGCCTGCAGGACTGAATGACCTAAAAAACACAAACTTTGAATAATTACAATGAGGAATAAAAGAAGGTAAAAAAATTAAGCAAGTAGAGAAAGACTGGATTTACTAATGGTCTTAACAAGCCATCAGTTTTAGTACTGATAGACTATTTTCAAATATTTTTCTTAAATATTTACTAGAAGTTTGGGCTGATAACCTAGATTAAATAAGAAATAACAATGTCTGATTTTACTTGAACTTTGCTGTTATGCTGGTATATATAAGGATGCCTCATATTTGGATTACTGCATAACATTTTCCTTGAGTAAAGTTTATTTCCCCCTGAATCCATCTTTTTAATACACTGCGAGACTAATCCGCCAAGGACCATATCACGTTTAGTGGAATTAAATTTGCTCAGCCTTCCATAAGTAACCAAAATCAAATGTTATAACCAGATGCCCTCTTAAGTCCATACCTGTATTTTCTTTGGATTGCTCAGTATTAATTACTTTCTTTAACTGAAAGCATGTAACTTGCCACTTGCCAGAGAAACCCTTCTTATTGCCTTAAGAAACACATTTCAGGTATTTAAACATTGCTACCTCCTCTTCTCTCCCTTCTCATTTCCCAACCACTTTTCCCTTTCCAAACAGAATCTAAATTAAACCACAACAACCAGCTTTTTAGAATTCTTCATAACCATCGCCCAACACACACACACACACACACAACTTTCCTACAACTATCTAACTTAACCCTTCTATAACGTTTCTCCCTATTTTAGTGTGTGTGTGTGTGTGTGTGTGTGTGTGTGTGTGTGTGTGATGTTATTTTGTTTTGCAAACCTCTTTAACCTGTTTCATTTTTTTCCAATACTGTCCTGATTCAAGATGTTGGTGGGGGTGGGGGTGCAGTTAATGCTAAATAATAAATAGTATTATTTTCACATTTAGAACTTTCTAAACACCTCCTCTTGGCTAACTTACCCTTACTTGGCTTACTTGCCTAACTTATCCCTACTACAAAAACAAGTTTAAAATGCAATTCTCCAAAAATTCCGACCCTTGTTAAATTTCTATTGTATTTGCTTGCACCATGCACCTTTTATTTTCAAAAATTGTTATTTTAATCCCTCTTTTTTTAGTGAAAAACTTTGTTTTTAAAAAATTACCTAGACCCCAAGAACAGAAATGTCTTTTATGTTTTTTAATATTGCAAAACACAACACATATGACAATATCATAGATTCTCAAATATTTTTACTATCATCCTTACATAGAAATTATTTTGTGTTTTTCATAAATAAATGTGCTTCCCTTAAATACCTGGGTAAATGCCAGCAGAACAAATTCTGTAAACTGCTCTACAGATTTTCTTTTCTAAGGCTATGAAGTAGATTCTAAATGCAGTGTTATAAAAATGGTAAAGTGTTTTATTTTTATCTACTATTTTCATGCTTATATTTTGTTCCATTTTTTTTGTATAGCTACTATATAGGCAATAGAATATCTGATAATCTGGCTTCTAATCTTAACTGACTGAAGAAGTAACAATTGCCCAGTTATGACATTAGGAACACCCACTGAAAGTTCCTTAAGGATCAAAATGCCTGAAATTGGAAAAATCATTATGATGACTTCCAAGAAGCAAGAAGATGGTTGTGTTTCATAAAACAACAACAAAGGCAGCAAAAATATTCTCAAGCAGCTGAAACACACTCATTTTCAATTTTTTTCTAGTTTCAAACATATACTACGGTCATATATAAAAGTAGTTTCTTCACCAGCAAGTTCTCACTCATGACTTATACCTGGAAAATATACAAAAACTTAAGAAAAGGGTGTACTTCACTCACATTAACTCAGCCTTGAAAAATTATTTTTTAATGTGGTAGATTAAAAGCATTATGTGCCATCAAAGCAAATTGATCTTCCTTTCTTTTTATAGGGTGTGATAGTAAGGCACATTTCTGAGTGTGATAATGAAACAAACTTTTCCTGACTCATCTTTCACAAACTCTGCTTGAAGGCATATAATGCCTGCTGTTTTTCATAACTGTGAATTTGTTGATTCAAAAGTTTAAAATTTTTTTTCCTCAAAAAACCACAATCAATTGTACAATTTATTTCCTGCCAGCAAGTTGCAATTAGATCTCATTCACTACCTCATGGTTGGATTAGTCAATACATAGGTGTATTAGAAACAAAGTGTTCAACAAACACAAAAGCTAACAATTCATCATTAAAACAGTGAGACTTAAACTACATTACGTAAACACTCTGAACAAAGAAGCTAAAAATCTATTTCTCTTTCCAATTCTTTAAAGAATATAATTTCTAAAAATATCTATGGCATAATTTTCTCATCTATGTGTGAGGAATACTAGTAGCTTGGATCAGTGGAAGGAAAGAAAAGTGGAATTACATAATTTGCCAGCAATCCTTATGCTCTAATATGTAAAATTTTGTTGGCCCATGTAAGCATGTTGCATATAAGAAGGCTCTATGGTTTGGATATTTTCCCCTCTAAAATTCATTGAGTTTGTTCCCCAAAGTTGGGACCAAATGGGAGGTGTTGGGACACAGCAATTGACCTCTAATGAATGAATTAATACCTTCCCACTGGGGTGAGTGTGTTCACACTCTGTTAGTTCCCACATAGTCTGGTTGTTAAAAAGAGCCTGGCACCTCTCATCCCTGTCTCTCCTGCTTCCTCTCCTACTATGTGATCTCTGTACACATCAGCACTTTGTTACCTTCCACCATGAGTGGAAGTAACCAGAGGCCCTCACCAGATGCACATGCTCAATGTTGAACTTTTCAGCCATAAGAATTATGAGCCAAATAAACCTTTTTTCTTTATAAATTACCCAGCCTCAGGTATTCCTTTATAACAACACAAAACAGACTAGGACAGAAGATATGTGATTAAGTAGTTTGATGGAAAAACATGTTGAGAACCAAAATAATAAGATACATCTTGAAAATTTTTAACTGTAAGGTCTTGCTACACTAAACAATTTATCCAAACCACTATCTCAAGAGATTTAAGATTTTTTTTCTTTTCTGATTACAAAAGTGAAAACAGCAACAACAACAAAAATCTTGAGCAAAACCTTCACAAAATTTTAACTGTAGTGTTCTCTTGGTTGTGTAATGATGAATAATGCTTGTTTCTACTACTTGTTCTTCTATATTTTTCAAATTTGATCATATCTGTTTTGTCTATTTTAACAAAATAAAACATTGTAGATAAGGCTAAAAACACTTGTTTTCCTCATTGCAAATTGTATTCTCTCATATCTTTGCTGTTTTAAAAGCAATGACTAACATTAATTGTGTAATTTTTCAGTATTTCCCTTAATTTTGTGTGTGTCTGTGTGTTTGTGTGTGGCAGACAGAGAGACAAAGAGAGAAGCAGTACATGACAGTACAACATATATTACTTTCATGTGAATAGTGAATAGTGAGTATAATACTGCAATTTTCTTTTTAAAACATTGCTTTGCCCTTTACTATGTCAGTATATGCTAATGTCATTAATTCATTTTTTCTATGTATAGTATTTTACCATAGAGTACATTACACATTTTATTTATCTGTTAGTCTGTTGATGGACATATACATTATTTTTAATTTCCTGCTATTACAAAATGAGCTAAAATGGAAATTCATACATATGTATGTGTATTTATACATATGTGTGTGTATACATATAATACGTAAGTGTGTGTGTATAATCTTTGTATGTAACTGTAAACAATTTTTAAGAGTTTATATGTATAACAGAATGGCTGCTTTGAAAGAGAAATAATTAACTCAAAACTGGCTATTCCCAATTTTTTTCTCAAATTATTGTATCATTTCTACTCCCAGAAATACTATATGATAATGTGTTTCACCAAGATCCTTTCCAACATGTGACCCTCAATTTAAGGCACTTTGGTCAATATAAGTAAGAAAAGTGTCTTCTTTGTAAACTGGCACTTCTCAGGTTGGTTAAGATTTTTGGCATATTCTAACACTTTTTGGATTCATAGGTTCTTCAATCAATTAATAATCATTAAATGTTATCACTCCTTTCAACTGGGATATAAGTACATTTTCGTATTGTTTTCAAAAATAGTAATGAATAATAATCAATTCTGTTACCAAGTTCCATATATTGCTTCCTAATCAGCCAAAGTTTACCTTTTAACTATGTTTATGGTGACTTTAGTCAAGCATAAATCCATACTTTTCAAATAATCGAATCCATCAATCTCTATTTTATAAGATTTGTTTATGTTATGATTTTATAACTCCTTCACTAACATATAAGGACATATTCTATACATTCTTCTAATACTTTTAAGTTTTGTTTTCCCTATTATTTCCTCCATCTTGAAAATATTTTATACAAAATGAGACTATAATCAAATTATTTCTTCCCTCTGGAAATGCTAGCATTCCAATACCATTTACTTAATAGTCCTACATGAGACCACTAATGTGTAATGTCCCCTCTAGCAAGATGTCATATTTGATGGTGTATTTTCATTGCTCTATTCTGTTCCATTGATTTATTACTTATTTCTGATCCTGAACTATGCTTGTAAAAAGATGTGGTATCTAGCCAGACAGAACATATAATCATTATTTTTAATATTTTTCCAAAAATTGTCTTGGCTGCTTTTGTCTCATTCCCATGAAGTTTAGGATCAGCGTGTTCAAGATTTCAATAAATTCTTTTGGGATTTTTATTAGAATTGCATTGCACTAATACATAAATTTGGGAAGAATTAACTTACTTATAATATGAAGTCTTCCACTGAAGAATTTATTGTATATTTTCATTTATTCAGGGCTTCTTTTATGTATTTCAAATTTTGTAATCTTTTATTTCACAAATAATTTGCACACATCTGCCAGTTGTTTCACCCCTACACATTTTAGTTGATGTAGATATTACGGATGGAGTCTTTTTACTACTATTTTTGTAGTTATTTTTGATAGTTGGTTTTGTATACAATGAATTTGCTGAGTGCTCTCAGGAGTTCTAATGATTTATAGATTATCTTAGGTTTTCCAAAACACAAAGTCTGCAAATAACTATAATTTTGTGTAAAAATTTTAAAATATTTTTGCTTCTTATTTTTGATTTTCTATCTTATTTAATTGGCTATCCACTAGAGTTTTCAGCTCAACGTGGAGTAACTGAAATTTACAACAAATTTGCTGAAATTTAGCTGTTATCTTTATTGTTACGTTTTTTATTAGAACGTTTATCAGTTTGAATCTTTTATATGGTGTTTAAAGAAAGTTTTTGATGTACAACCTTCATCAGGTTAAGGGAATTCCTTTCTACTTGTAATCTGATGATAATTTAAAAGACAAATTAGTTATTCATTGTATCAGACATTGTGATGCACCTCTTGAGATAAATTTTTTACCATTAATCTGTTAAGAGGGAGTTTATATTGATAATTTCTTCTAGTACTAGATTATCCTTGCTTTCTTGCAATAATCCTCATAATATATTAACTTGATAAAAACGTATCCAATTTAAAAATTTTGTTCAATATTTCAGCTACGTATTCAAATACAACATTGCTCTCTAACTGGCTTTTTATACTCCTTTTTCTACTTTTGTTGTGAGGTCAATAAAAACTACAGAATATAATTCACATGGCTTGTTTTTTATTTTTATACCCTAGAGAAACTTTTTATAAGATTAGTAGCCGTCTCTAAAGATTAGTACATTTCCAGAAACCAAATGATACAATTAAACTTTGTGCCTCTTGCCTTGATTTTGGAATTGAAAGAGATAACAACTTATTTTTGGTTGTTTGAGGAAAGTGTCTAATGACTCTGGTAGAAGTAATTCCTAAGAATGTAATGGTTTGTGCTGGGCCTTGTACTTTAGCCAGTTTAATCAGATACTCTCTAGTGGTCATTAGATTAACAAAGATTTGAAATTCAGTTTTAGCTCAATCATCTAATTGACATATCAGCATTATATCATCAATATAATTTTTTTAGAAAACATGCTTTTCCACTAAGTCAAATCTAAATTTCTTTTCTTCAAGTTAAGACAGTGTAAAGAATTTAAATACAGTGTCCCATAGGAGTGTGGTAAAAGTCTGTTGGATTTGGTCCCCCACGGATACAAATTGTCTTTCGTTTTCTCCTGAAACAGAAATTTAAAATAAATCGTTAACCAAACCAATCACAGAATACAAATCTCCCATAACTTGCTGCAAAACTTGAATTGGTAACACTATGTTGGGCACGATGCAGCAGGGCTATTATTTTATTAAGGTCTTTATAATTTTTAAATGATCTCCAGGGTATATTAGCTTTTCTGACAGGCCATACTGCATTAACAAATAATTTGTAGGAACTAATATATCTATGTCTAATATACTCTTAATCAAACTTAATTTCTTGATGTCCTTCATGTATTCCACATTGCTTTAAATTAATTTCAGTTAGATAAAAGTTTCAGTTGTACACGCCTTAAAACAGTTGTACATCCTTAAAACAGGATGGAGCCAGACATGGTGGCTCATGCCTGTAATCCCAGCACTTTGGGAGGCCGGGGCGGGCAGATCACTTGAGGTCAGGAGTTCGAGACCAGCCTGGCCAACATGGTGAAATACCGTCTCTATTAAAAATACAAAAATTAGCCGGGCATATTGGCAGGTGCCTATAATCCCAGCTACTCGGGAGGGGTGAGGCAGGAGAATCCCTTGAAGCTGAGGGGTGGAGGTTGCAGTGAGCCGAGATCTCTCCATTGCACTCCAGCATGGGCAGCACAGCGAGACTGTGTCTCAAAACAGACAAACAAACAAAATAAATAAAATGAAGCAGGATAAAGACTAGGCTTGTATGAAGTTCTTTCCTTAATAGTTTATATAAAGGGAGTCTCTCATTCTCGCATAACATTATCTCAGTAATGTACATTGGTGAGCTCAAGTAGTAACTATAACTTTTCCTAATATTCCTAGTTTGTGACATACTTCACATATAAGCCTTCCACAGCTGCATAACCATTTGTCCCTAATTTAGTTATATTACCAGAGCACATTTAGGTTATGATAATACACTGTGCCCCAGTGTTCAGTAACCCTAATAAGGGTGCCTTCACTATCCCAGGATATTTTAGCCATATCAATGTAAACAGCCTGATTTCCCTACTGGAGTTTGGACAAGAAATCATGGCCTTCTTGTTTCTCCACATCATAATTCTCTCCTTTACCCCATATCCTTTAAATCAGCACTATTTCCACAGGGGCTGTAGATTTCTCTTTGGGTAAATATTATATTTTTAATATTAATCAAACCTAGAATATTTTGAGAGAATCTGATATGGCCTTTACGTAGTTTGAGGGGTTGATGGAGTAATTAGATCATCTATTCAAGTTATAGAAATCCATTAACATTTTAGCAGCTATTCTGATTGCCACCTTATTCAAACTGTTTTTAATGAGCCATATGAGTATTTCTACCCAGTTTGTCTAGATGTTTTCTTGATCTCTTTTAATTTCTGTTGTTTTATTTCCTCCTAAATAATACTAATCATTTTCCCTCCTTTCAGCCTCATCTGGGGGTGCTGAGTTAGTAGATTCCCTATAGACTACCTTACATCTTACATTATGGTTCTTACAGCACCATGCAATAGAAAAGATTTGAGAGACTCCACAGCGTATACCCACACAAGGCTTTTAATGAAGGTAATGGTACAACAGAGAAAGAAAGCACAGGTAAGCATAAAGAGACCCAACTACTTCCAGCCTCAGCTCCAGGGTCCTTTCTCTGTTGCATATCTTCAGACTGCTTCATCTTCAGATTGTTAACTAACAAGTTACGTTCATAGATTCTGACGTTTCAATAAAGCAAAGGCAGAAATTTTCTAATGAGCTCTTTTGTACTCTGCTGGTCATAAAATCAGGCTAGGTTAAAGCCAAGTGCAAACAATCAGACCTCGTATTTTCAGGAAATAATATAGACAAGCAAGTACAGAGGGGTTCCAGGGAAGGTTTGGACTTTATATACAGCACATTTTAAATTACTAGCTCATCAATGCTTTTATCTCTGTCTTAGCCAAGGATCAGCAGCAGACTTCTAGTAGTCTCAATAGTCTCTGTATATAATCATAGTGCTATCAGATACCAACCACGAGTTCACTGAACCGCATTCTTATACACGTTGCTTACAATTTCAGTTATCTTTTTGTTATTTCATTAAAAAAATCATTATAATAGAACAACAGAAAATGGGCTATATGATTAATTTCTAGAAAGACTTTCAGACTTGCTTTAAGTTCTAGAGACTATTATACTATCTTAAAAATGTTTTTGTATGCTTGAGAAGAATGTGGATTCTATCATTGCTAGAGCTGGATAATATACAGATATATCTGTCTTTTATACCAGTTTTTTAATTTGTTTATCAAACCTTTCAAAACTGTTCATTATTTTGTCCATTTCACCTATCAACTAGTAAAATAAGTTTGTTAAGGGATTTTATTATTCTAGATTTGTCCATCTATACATGTAATTCTATCTTACATATTTAAGGACAGATTATTATGTTCACATAGATTTTGGAGTTTTATGTAATCTTGGTAAATTTAACTGCCTTTCACTATACTGTCATTATTTTTCCCTAAAGCTTGTTTTAAATAGCATTATCAGTATTTTTAAAGTTGTTTCTGATTTGTGCATATTTCACCATGTATGTGTTTTTACATTTGTCTATTTTTTATGAAATCATATAGCTATAGTTTCAAACGTTAGTATTATATTATCTGTCTTTTAGCTGGTGACTTGGATTATTTTACATTTATTGTGATTACTTATTTGTTTGAATAATTTCTCCCATCTTATTTTCTGCTTTCTATTTATCCTGAGCTTTTTCTCTGGTTGTTTTAACTTTCTTTTATTGCATTTTTAAAAATTGATATTTTTTCCCTTATTGTTTTTGAAGTGATATACTTAGTGTTTATACTTTTTAAAAAACACAAGCTTAAAAATATGAAGTTAATCAAAATTTCTACCTTTTTCAGATCACTTTAAATCTGACCACACCTCCCCTCATTTTAAACGCTGGTATAGGTAGCTACTTCCCAAAAGGGATGTTTGTGCCATTGGCTGGGAAGAATTCTCCTATCCATGGGTGTATGATTCAACTCTATTTCTGTTTAATTTTCAACGAATACTTTATGAGATTCCACCTGTGTGAACTGAATATAAAATAGTCACATTGATGATCTGATGGTTCTTTGTTATATAGCCAGCTTTTAAAGACAATTCACTGTGCCTTCATCTGCTGAATGGTATAATGTACACATGCTTCATATCACTGTACTCACGTGCATATTTCACACAAGAATGCGGCTTTCTTTCCTCCCCCATCAAATCCTTTATAGTTACTAAGATAACATGATAATTTTCAAAGCAATAGAAGCTCTCTTCAAAAATTTCCCACTTTTAGACATTACTGTCTGTGATAGGTAATAACGCATAATAAAAGTAGAAAATGTTCTTTATGTCATGATGTTAATATTATCATATTAGTAGCCATTATGCCTTCAATTCACTGATTTGTTTATTCCCTATAATCTATGGAATTATAATCCATATAGTGATGTTATGGCTATGACATTTTAACACTAAAATGTATTCAACATAAGCCATTTTGGGGAAAAATGAAAATGAAAACCTATAAGCAGAAACCTATGTTTTTAATAATCAAATATAAATGAAATATACCTAAAAGTATGGTCTCATCAACCTATAAATATGTTATACTATGAGGTAAAATTAAATGGTTAAAACCCTAGTTTTGAAACTAATACTTTCAAATGACCTTTTCATAAATAATATATTCAAAATTATTTTTATGTTTCAAATATCAGGGTTTTTTGCATGTTTTGTTTTACTTAATAAACAGTGTTTTCCACATAGAATCATTCTTTTTGCAAGAAAAATGATAATTAAAATTTTCATCTGAAAGGATTGCAAAGGCTAAATTATTTTTAAAAACAAATGCGTTAATTTATTACTAAAATTTATTTTGCAAACCATTCAGTTTATTTTTGCCTTTGAGAATCACCTAGTTTCTACTCAGTTACTTAAAAATCTGAAAGTTGGCAAACAGCCTCTTTAAGCAGGGCTTTTAAATCAGAACTTCTTTCCCCCCGCCCCAATATTTGTAGGATTTTTCATTTTTCCATTGTTGTAGGGGATGTCACTATGATATTTTTTTATTGCACTACATCAGCATCTAATTTCCATATTAATTTCTCATTTGTGTGTGGAGTCTTAATTGTATTATTGAAGAAACTCACTAATAAGAATTGTCCTAAATTAGCTTGAACGTTTGAAATGTAGCCTTACTCAGAAGAGACTCAGTTGACTTTGTTATTGCAACTCATTTATTTCCTCTATGATTTAAAATCTAATGAGTTATAGAGAACATGTTTTACTTAAGAAGTCAGACCAATTTCTCAATCAGTCCTGACAATATTGAGTAAAATCAAGATAAAGAATAAAAATTATTTGCAATATTGTGTACCTCTTTAAATGTTTATGGTAAAATCAAGGAAATATAAAACTATGCTTTTCCCTTCAATAAGCTTGCAACTTTGTTGAGAAGATGGAGCCCAAATACATGAAAAGTTAAACAATAGAAAGACTAAAAAAAAACAAAAAACTACCACTCAACAGCAGTTAATGTCGTTTGATAAGTCAACAAAGGAGTGATATAGATACAAACTAGCATTAGTTAAAAGGAAGGAAAAACTTAAAAATAAAATTATTTCAAGGAAGATTATACCATAAAACTAAATGTTATATTCATATCTAGGTACTTTAAGAATAACGACAGGCAGTTTAGTCTAGCTGAAAGATAATGCTAGCCTTGGCTTGGTAACACAATAAAACAAGTTAGTTTGAAAAGTACAACTCATCAATAATTGATGTATAAATATTTCAGTTTTTCAACTTGTGCAACTCAATTAATTTTGTTTTATTAACACTACCTAAAAGCTACTTATTTTAATATGCATCTGGGTGACAGTATTTGAATCATTAATATTCTCCTCACATTTTTCTATTCTACTTTAGTTTATGTGTAAATCAATTCACTGGCAAAATAAAGAATAATTTCTTCAGCACTAGGATGTCAATATATAGCTACTAGAGAGGGAGGCTCAAGGCTACTTTATATGAATGCCTTAAAAATATTGCAACATTGAAATCTCCTGAAAAAACTAAGAAATTAATCCCTTACATAGTTGTGTATGTGCAAACACATTTAAACAAGATGATATTTTTTAAAATATATTTGAACATTATTGAAGTGCTTGAGATTTATTCCAAAATTTCAGATAATCCAGGCTATTCCTCCTACACAACAATGAATAGAGTTTTTGCTTTGCATTAAAAAACATATGAAAGAAAGAGATGTTTTTGGACTCCAAAATCCGCAAAAGCTAAGTAACTTGTCCACAGTTACAGAATTAGTCGATTTAAAAACTCAAGTTGATATGATTACAACTTGTGTGCTCTCTTCCTTATGCTTTTGTAGCATGTTAGGCTGTCTTGGAAGCAGATTCTGTGATCAAGTTTAGTGTATAGAATGTTTATTAAGAAGTGTCTTTGGGGTCAAGATTTGTGGAAGAAAGGAGAAGGAAACAAGATTGGATAGATGAAAAAGTCAGCCTGTATTGCAGGCACAACAATAATTTTGGCTGAGATCACGGGGAACTCTAGAGCTAAAAAGTACTGTCATAGTTACCCCTCAGTAGGAAGAAAAGGATGGGCCTTTTAACCACATTCATTGGATCTGGGCTACTTGAGAGGGGTGAAATGTGATGGAGGATGTGGTGAATGCAGTGAAAGGGAGAAAGGGCATGGAGAAAGCTGTCTGTGTAACTGATGTGATCTCTGAATTGTTGACATTTAAAGGGTATCTCTGCCTGCACTTTCTGCATCTGGGGCAACAAATCCTTCCTTGAAAGAGAACCGGGGTGAAATATATCTGTGTCCACTAATATCCACTCCTTATACTACCGAGAAACACTTCTTTATATGTGGTAAGAATCATCTACTTGTCTTGATGCCTTACCTGGTGGCATGACTGTGATCCTCATCCCTGAGGAATCTATGCCTCTGGTCCCCTTGCCATTGTAAGACACTTGTCCATTGAGCCATCAAAATTAAATATGAAAGTACCAAAAGGTACTCAGGTGGATCACCTGGTTCTACATATATTCTTTCCTGCTTCCTTTATGTAAAAACAGCCTGATTATTTGGCTTCATTACCACTGCCAAGATAGTGACAACTCTTCTCTTCTTTTTAGTCCATTAACACAAGAAGCCTGAAGTGCCCAGGTAGGAGCTGTAGCTTATGGTTCAACAGGACTCATACTGTGTCTCCTGGAAATCATTCCCACTTGGGATAGTGGTATCTCTAACCCTGATTATGTATCTCTAAGTCAGAATTATGACATTGTGAAGCAAACCCCGTCACTGGGAATGAAGGTAAGTGCTGCTTCCCCTGCTTTCATCTCTTGGTTCCATGACCCATGAATTCTTCCTGTTAGAGATATAGCAGAGTTTAAAGGTCTTTGATTTAAAGTCTATACTACATTCTAGATGATGTCATCTTATACTCATGAAGTATCATCTCTTAGCTGGAGTGTTAATTATTTGTTTAGCCACCGTTCCAATGTTCTGGCAGGCTAGTAGATGCAGACTGACATAGCTTGTGATATGACAGTGGATGCGATTATCATGAATCCACTCCCATTCTTTTTTCACTGTAAAATGAGACCACGGCTTTACGTGATGTTACATGAGATCCCAGATAGGAGGACTAAAACGTCTATAAACTCTTGAATATTGGTGTCCTGTGAAGCTTTGCAGGCAGGAAGGGGAATTTATACCAGAAATATATGTCTACTCATTTAGAACAAAGCACTGACCTCACCATTATGGAAAGAGGTCAAATACAGGCAAGGTGCCTGCCAGTGATTAATTGCTTTTGAGTAATGGTCCCTTATCAGGGCTCGCCATTGGTCTCTGTTGTGGTAGGCTAGACCTTTTGCAGCTGCAGTAGCCTCATGAGTTTGCCAATGGGTCCATGCATAATCTCTATCTCTGCTACCATGGCCTCTTTGTTCACGTGTCAATTGTTCTAACAATAGGGTAGCCAATGACCAGGGCTGGCTAACCTCAACTGACTGAGCCATGTTGTCTATGTGGTTGTTTACTGCTTCTTCCACTGCAAATAATTTCTGGTGAGCATTAACAGCAGAACAAAGATCTTCACACTTTGTGTCCATTCCTGTATGCTCCTTCATGAGTCGCCCCAGACCTCCTTGTCTCTGAACTTCTAATTTGTCTTCTTCAAGACTACTGATCAGTCCATTTCCCACTGCCCGTAAGTCAGACCACTTCTGTCTCTACATAAAATGGCTAACTGGTGCATCTCCTGAAGCTCTGCTATTTGGAAGAATTTTTCTTCTTAACTTTAAAGTCACACGTGTGTGAAGTTGTAGTGTAACATTGTCTGCTTTTTGTTTTAACAAGCCAATACCAAGCCAATACATAAGTAAAGTACAGACTGTAAACAACCTGTATGTAAACCAAACTTGGGCTTTTTCTTTTTCCATTACTTGAAGGATCATCCATGTGGCTGTAGGCTGAGCAGAGGTAGAAGCACAGCTGCATTTCTTTCTTTCTTTCTTTCTTTCTTTTTTTTAAGATGGAGTCTCGCTCTGTAGCCCAGACTGGAGTGCAGTGGTGCAATCTCAGCTCACTGCAAGTTCCACCTCCCGGGTTCAAGTGATTCTCCTTCCTCAGCCTCCTTAGCACCTGGGACTATAGGTGCCCACCAACATACCCGGCTAATTTTTGTATTGTTGGTAGAGGCAGGGTTTCACCATGTTGGTCAGGTTGGTCTTGAACTCCTGACCTCAGGTGATCCACCCACCTTGGCCTCCTAAAGTACTGGGATTACAGGTGTGAGCCACTGCACCGGGCCTAGTGAAAGTTTTAACAATTCAACTGTAATTCCCACCATTGATGGTGCTCTTACTGCAAGCTGGTTGGGGATTAATGCAGCTCTAAAACTCCATCTTATGACCAGTTTGCTCAGACCACTTCCAACAGTACTTTCACTGGCAGTCATACTCCAACATAGAGGTTAATGGGCAGTACTTATTAAGGAGTGCTTTTGACAGGGAAACCTATGGAAGGAATGGAAAGAAAGTAGGTCGGGGTAGAGAAATAAGTAGAGCTGTAATCCAGGACAGGGATAAGACTCAGCTAATCACACAGAAAGCAGAGAGCTCTTGGGCTAAAACCACCAATTAGAATATCATTATATCAGGCCCAAATGTCTAGGTCTTAATACCTATTATTTGATAAGTCACTGGATATGGGTTTTTCTGAGAAAGCTGTGACCCTGAGACAGTCGACTTTGCAACTAAGCCAGTCCCTGAAGGGGCTGATAACTATAGGCAGTTTGCTGAATGCACTCTTTGCAGATGGGTCAACAAGACTCAGATGTCTGCTCTGGATAACATATCTCCATGTCAATCACAACCAGATGGTATTGATAATTAGCATAGATCTTCAGAATAAGCAAATGGAAATATCATAATCAAAATCATTAAAAATTTTGTGGTTATATACTATACCAATAAGTCAATAAGGCAGCATATCTACATTACCAGCTTAATAAAGAAAATTTTCTCTGTTAGATTTAAATACATAAGTTTTCCTTTAAGAAGCTTACAACATAAACATTACTTTCCTAATTATGAAAAATCAAATAATTGCTCTGTATTTCCAGCTTAGTCTGTGGTGGGCCCTGTGCTTGATAAATACTCTGTGTAAATCTTGACTAACAATTGTTAACATGGCTTATAATTCTTTTCTGAATTGCCCAGATACTTGTCTTAATCCCCTTATCCTCCTCTGAACATGTGGAGATGCAAGCAAAGTAGAACATGAACATTTTACCAGATATTTGAAACCACAATTTATTTGTGAATTAATTTGTACAGGGAATTGACTCAACAATTTAAGCCTTTGTTGTATTTAGCAGGATTTCAAATAATAGTTTTATTGTCTTTGCTTATTTATTTTTAACTTGAATTATGCAAACAGTAATTTCAATTTTTCCTCCTACCTATTGAAAAAGCACAGGAGACTTTATTATAATTAATCATTTATTAAATATCTGTTTACTGTGGAAACTGAAGTCTCAGACCCTGAAAGTATGTCATAAAATATAACCACTAATAGTAAAATGAAAATAAAACTACATTTTAAAAAATATTTTAAACATGATGGACACATTTTATTTCCATTAAGATGCTATATTTGTGGTGATAGCATTGACAAAAATTTGCCAAGCTGTACAAGAATTATTCAATTGCCCGTTGCACAGAGTCACTATAAACATAAGATATAGGGTCAATATAATAGGTGGAAAATTATTGTGTTCTTTGCTTAAGAATGACTAGTTAGGAAATAGAATACTTCCTTAAATAAAAAAATAAAGTTCAATATCTTTTATTAAAGTTAAAATAAAACAATATACACATACAATATGTAGATGTTTTACCTGACATTATTTGCTTTACATATGGCAATGCTACATCTCCTCAAATGGATGGCTCTAGTTGCTCTAATATAAAGGTTTGAAACTTGTCTCAGGAAGACTTCTATTCAAGATGGGGTAACAAGGACCACATTTGCTCCCTTGGCACAAAAAATAATTAAAAATTGGGGCAAATATATATGAAACACTGGCTCTCAAAATATTCAACAACATACAATGAAGGATTGTGATCTCTAAAATATGGAAAACAGATTAGGTGAGCCTTACGATTGCCTTATTTTACTATTGGAGAAATTTCTCAGGTTATGATACTGGAGGAGAATGAAGTTAGAGCCAGGGTATCCCAGAGTTGAGTTTTGGAAAGTCAAGGTGGTTAGAATTTTCAGCACAGAGTAAGTAAAAGAAGAGTATCCTACATAGAAAAAAAAAAAATCCCAGAGATCTTCAGAAGGTCCATCTGACGTGTTCAGTACAGTGTAGATCAACTCATGCATGTGAGGGAAATACCTAAGTCAAAAAAAAAAAAAAAAGACTTAAATGAACAGTGCCTAGAACTCAAAAAGAACAGGGTTATTGCCTGTTGCAAAGAGAGTAGAAAACTAATAATTCATGAAGCATCTTTTAGTGTACTAAGAAGGGTCTACATACAGCTTTGGTCCCACATAATGAAGCATTTAGGCAAAACCAAGTAATTTACCTTTGTGCTAGATTGCAGTTCAATAATATTTTTAGGAACACAGAAAGATACAGCATTTAACATTCAGAATGTTGGGCAGTCAAGCAAAAATGACCAGGTATGAAAAGAATAGCCATAATGAGGAGAAATAGTAACTTCTCGAAAGCTAAATCCAGATGATAGATGATAGAATAAAAACAGCAATATTAAGGTAATTAGGTCCACTTTCATATGTTTAGGAAGACAGAAGAAATATTTTAACATGTTAAATAGAGAAATGAATGATATAAAAAAGACCCAAATTGAAAATATAATATTCCAGATGAAAGTACCTAGAATGTAATTAGCAGGGGATTAGACCCTGAGGAACAATCTTTAGTGAACTTGATGTTATAGCAATGTAGCCTATTTAAAATAAAACAGACGGAGAAAAAGAATAGAGCTTCGGTAAACTATGGGACAAATTCAAGAAGTTTATATATATATGTGTGTATATATATATGTATGTGTGTATATATATATGTGTGTGTGTATATATATATATATATATACTCTGTGTGTGTGTATATATATGTATATAATTGAAGTGTTTGTATGAAGGCAAAGCAGAAAAATTACTTGAGGAATTAATAACTGACATTTTTCCTCAAAAACTTAATGACAACCATCAGCCCACAGATTCATAAACCCAAGGGCAAAGAACACACCAATGCATATCATGATAAAATTATGTAACACCAAGCATAAAGAGAAAATATTAAAACTGTAAGAGAAACAGACCCACTACAAACGGATAGACAAATAAGAATAATAGTAAATATTTTTGACAACAATAAAAGAAGCTAGAAGACAAATTTGAACAATTTTTAAAGTACTAAAGGTAAAGAATTGTCACACTATAATACTTTATCTAGCAAAAATATATTTCCAAAATAAAAACAAAATAAAGAATTATTTAGAAATAAGTGAAATAATTGGTCACTGGTAGACCTGCACTACTGAAGAAGTTAAAGAAAGACCTTCAAGTAAAAGAAAAATGATGACAGATGAAAAGGTGGATCTATAGAAAAGAAGAAAGAGAACTAGAAGTTTTAACTACATGGCAAATATGAAGAATTTTTCTTATTTTAAAAAAACTTTTTAAAAGAATTGACTGTTTGAAGCAAAAATAATAGCAATGTATTATGAGGTTTATAATGTGGATAGAAGTAAAATGAAGGATAGCAGTAACACAAAGTCCAAGAAAGACAAAGTAAAAATGTACCGTTGTTTCTTTTTTGTTATGCATAAAATAGTATAACATCATGTGAAAATATATTGTTACATGTTAGAGATGTGTTCTACAAATTCTCAAGAAACTGCTAATGTAACACAAAAAAGCTGTAGCTCATAAATGAAGAAATGAAACTAAAAGTAAGAAAAGAAGTATCATAGTAAAAATAGATAAAAGAGAAAAACAATAATGAAAATCAATGAAAACAAAAGTTAGTTTATGAGATAAATAATATTGATAAAACTCTAGACAAACTGATGAAAAAGAACACAAATGATCAATATCACGAAAGAGTGAGTAAAAATCATTAAAGCGTCTCTATATATTCAAAGGATAGATTATAAATAACCATTCAAATAAATTGAAAACTTAGATGAAACAAGTAAACTTCTTGAAAGAAACAAGCTACCAAGCTCACACAGATAAATTAGATAACCTAGATATATTTATATCTATTAAAGAAATTGAATTTGTAGTTTAAAACCTTTCTATGTAAATACTCCAAGCTCCTATAGCTTCACTAGTGAAGTCTACAAAATATTTATGGAAAGATACTACCAATTCTAAGCAATCTCTCACATAAAGTTTAAGAGGAGAGACTACTTCCTGAATCACTAATACAGCAGTAATTATTTTTATGTCAAAATTAGAAAAATATATTGAAAGAAATCTATAGGCCAATATCCCCCATGAAAATGGAAACAAATATTCTAAATACAATTTTAGCAAAATAAGTTCAACAATATATTAAAAAGATAAAACACCATAAATCAATGGTGTTCATCCCAAGAATGCAGAGTTGGATTAACTTTCGGAAACCAATCAATTTATTTCAACACATGAAGAAACTGAAAAAGAAAAATCATATATTCATACTAATAGATGCATGAAATGCATGGAATACTTTCAACATCTATTTGTGATAAGGGGGGAAAATTCTCAGGTGCCTTAAAATAAAAATTTTTCAACCTGATAAAGAAAATATGTGAAAAACCTACCACTCTTGTCAAGCTTAATGGTGGAAGACCAAATGTTTTCTCTCCAAGATCAGAATTAAAACAAATGTGTCCAGTCTCACTACTTCTATTCAATATTGTATTCAAGGTTCTAGATCATATATTAAGAAAAAAATAAATTAAAAGTTCATATTAGAAAAGAAGAAACAAAAAGTTTTATTTGCAAATGAAATGATCATCTATGTAGAAAATTCTATAGAGTATACAAAAAAGCTGCTAACTTGACAAGAATACAGAAGAAAAGATCAATATATGAATTAATAAGCTCTATTTTCTAACACTCAGAAGTAAATAGTAAAATATTGCATGTTTATGGGTAAAAGCTAAAATATTATTTAGTTTTCACTCTTCAAAAATTGATAGGTTTTACACAATCCAAATCAAAATCTCAATCAGCTTTCTTTTTTCAGTAGAAATTGAAGAGCTGATTTTAAAATTTATATGGAATGTGGAGGACCTACCTAGAACAGTAAAAACAGTTTTGAAAGAGGACGGAAAGCTACAGTAATTTTTAAAATGTGCTATTGACAAGAAAATGTGGCAAATAGATCAATCCATCAGAATAGCATGCAGAAATAAACACACACACACACACACACACACACACGGTCAATTGATTTTCAACAAATGTGCAAAGGATTTTCAGTGGATAAAGGATAGGAAGTCATTTCAGCAAACAATGCTGGAATGAATGGAAATCCCTGTGGAAAAAAAAATAGAATGTTAATCCCTGTCTCACATCATAAATTAAAATTAACTCAAAATATATCAGAGATCTAAATGTAAAACCTAAAACTGCAAAAATTCTGGATAAAAAACGTAGAAAATGTTTGTGAGCTTTGTTTAGGCAAATATTTTTTAGATTCACTACCAAAAGCATGAGAAGTCATGAAAGATAAGAAAAGAATGCTTGAGCTTCATCAAATTTGAAAAATTCTACTCTCAGAAAGATCGTCTTAAGATAATGAAAGACAAGCTGCAGGTTTTGAGAAAACATTTGCAAATTACATGTCTTGAGAAAATATTTTTAGGTAGACTATATAAGGAAACATTAGAACTCAATAATAATAAAAAACACAACTCAATAAAAATGAGCAAGATTCAAACAGATATTTTACTTTAGCACAGAAGAAACATGGAAGGCATATAAACACATGAAAGGAAGGTCATTCAACACTATTATTCATTAAGGGTTTTCAAACTAAAACGTATGTGATTCAATTACTTACCTACTTCAATGTCTAAAATAAGAAAGCCGGACCATCCCAAGTGTTGGTGAGAATGCAATGGAAAGCAGTAAAAACACCTTGTAAAACAGTTTGACAATTACTTTAAAAATTAAAAACACACCTAGCTTATGGCCCAGACATTACATGCCTATGAATGTAAGTTCATTAAAAGGCTTACATTCAGATGTTCATAGCAGCTTTATTTGTAATGGCCAAAAACTGGAAATGCAAATGTTCAGCAATAGGTCTAGATAAACATTTGTGATATGTCCATAGGAAGGCATACTGCTTAGCAATATAAAGCAAAGAACACTTACTTGATATAGACATATCAAATCTATATGATGGACATATCTTCAAAATAATTATGCTGAGTAAAAGAAACCAGACAAAAGACTGCATGCTCTGATTTCATTTATATAAAATTATAGCAAATGTAAATTAATGTTTAGTAACATAAAGCAGATAGTAATTGCTTGGGGACAAGATGGGTGACTGGGTGGGGTAAGAAAAATAGATGATAAAGGGGCATGAGAAAGTTTGGGGGTGATAGAGATGTGTATTATTTTTATTACAGTGGTGTTCTTTTCATGGGTGCATACACATGGCAAAATTTATCAAATTTTACCCCTTAAATGTGGAGATTATTGCATGTCCTTTATGTCTCAGTAATTAAAAACCTGGCCTCAGAATTAACTGTAAATATGTCTAAACACTAGCTTAACTACTACACAGTTGAGTAACTCTGAGTCCCCTGCTAATATATTCATAAACTTGGGGTGGTATATACCTTATAGCTATATTAGTAGATAAAAATGCAATAAACGTAGTGAAACATTTGTTACAAGATCAGGCATATATTTAATTTTTTACAGAATAAATATTACTTATAGAATAATAGAGACAAACAATATGAATCACGTCAAAAGCAACGTATTCTAACCCCTTTTTAACAATTGACCTCCCAATACAGCACAATATACACAAAACTGTATTTCACAGAATGGTTCCAAATTATCTATTAAAATTGCCATGTTCTACAAATATTTAAGACCAAATGTTTAAAATTATTACTCCACTAATAGGAGAGTATAAATAGGATTGATTGCATGGTTATATCAGTTCTACATATATGTTGACCTATATTACTAAAGTTACAGAGACCAAGAAGTACAAAATGACTTAACTAGATCACATTTGCTTCAAATTTCCACTTCAGTTCATTAATATAGAATTGTCCTGGTGCAGTCTGCTTCATTTTCCCCCCATATATTTCCAGGGTGAAATCACATAATTAAAATTCTTATTCAATGAACTAAATGAATATAGCAACTCATCTAGTAATAAAAAAGTAACTCCACTACGACTTCAATCATTAGTAGGCAGCTTTGGGCTCCGAATTGAATTAGATTACCTCTCAACTTCATTTTACCTGTCCTACTTACATAGAAGGCTACTTTCACAGAAAGAATATATCTAAACTATGAAAATTAAATATGTCTCTGTGATTATTTTCCCTCCTTTTAATTCTCAAGCTCTATACAGAAAATATATCTATAAATCACTACAAATCAAGGAAGATGATATATACATGAAAATCTTATTCAGAGGGAGACAGTTTTATTTTTATCGTTATTACTATTACTACCACTACAATTACTACTATATTACTCTTTTACAACTAGACTACTACTACTTATACTTCAATTGTATAATGAAGGATTGAGGGAAGAGGAAGAGGAAGAAAAAGAAGACAGATAAAATAAAAAAAAAATTTAAAAATGATAATTGGCTAACTGTACTCTCCTAATTTTTTAAGTTGAGAGATTTTAGTAGTTGTTTCCAGAAACCAGAATAGCAGTATGAGCACTCTAGCAGCCTTCCCCGTTTCCGGAGTTGCCAGATTTAACAACAACAACAACAAAATATAGGGCACCAAGTTAAATTTTAAATTCAGATAAATAGCAAATTATTTTTTCATGTAGGCATATCCTTGATATGGTTTGGCTCTGTGACCCCCACCAGAATCTCATCTTGACCTGTAATCCCCGAGGGAGGGGAGTGATTGGATTGTGGGGGCAGTTCCCTCATGCTGTTCTCCTAATAGGGAGTGAATTCTCATAAGACCTGATGGTTTTATAAATGATAGCTTTTCCTGTACTCTCACACACTCACTATCTCTCTTGCCTGCCACCATGTAAGATGTGCCTGCTTCCCCTTCTGCCATGATTGTAAGTTACCTGAGGCCTCCCCGCCATGCAGAACTGTGAGTCAGCTAAACCTCTTTCCTTTATAAATTATTCAGTCTCTGAATAATTTATAGCAGTGTGAGAACCAACTAATACAGTCATACTCAACATTTGAGACTTGTATCAAAATAATTATTTGCTGTTTACCTGAAGTCCACATTTAACTGTGAATTTTCTATTTTATCTGGCAATCTTACCACTTCCTCCTGTATTTCTCACCTTACTTATAGTATGTGGCTCAGTAAAGCATGTAAGAGTAACCTTCAAAAGTCATGTGATCAAATAGTTTTATGGGAATGCAAACTCCCTATCAACAGCTAATTATGGAAGCAAAACCTGTATGTGTTGTTTGGCAGGTAGTCGACTAGGAGAGACCAGGAAGGGTTGAAAGGATGAGGAGGAAAGAAGCATGAGGAGATTAGCATGGGTGAGTGCAACCTTCTTTTACAGCAGTGGATTTGGTTAAATATGTTTCACTCTTCCAATGTTACTAAATATAAGTATTTTAGAAAAGAAAATGTACAGATGATTCTGCTTTTCCTACCAAATATAATGCAACTAGGTCTTAACGAGTGAAGATTCCCTTTTTTTTTTTTGCACTTTAAGAGTAGCTTTCATCCCAAATCTGTACAATACCTACTCATTCAGCCAATTATTCAAAAAGGTTACATTTGCTACTTAATCTTTAATGAAAAGAATAACAAACCAAATCAGGAACAAGGATTTTAGTATTCTTTTCTACCTTAAACTTGGGCAACAGTCAGCTCATCTTTGACTCATTTTCTTACCTGAATAATACGAACTAATAAAAACCTGCTCATCTGTCTCATAAAAATCTCGATGAGCAATGATCTCACAGTGTGTTTGAATGTATAATGAAAACTATTACTCCAGACATTTTACACAGCAAGAAGAACTGTTTAAATCTCTGTCATGGAAACACAAAGAAAGTAACCATTTCACCCGAGCTGTGAAATAGTGTTTGTCAGCAACAATTTAGTTGGAAAGAGGACTAGGTAGGGAAACCATGTCATTTATTGTTCATACTGGGATATTTGGGGAGTGAAGGGACTATTATTAATAGCCCCAGGACAGCAGATATAAATGGAGATTGTCCCAAGCAAACTGAGCTTTGTGGTCACTCTAGGTCTAAAGACTAGTCTGGCTTTTTTGTTTGTTTATTTGTTTGTTTAAGAGACAGGGTCTTGCTCTGTCTCCCAGGTTGGAATGCAGTGGCACAATCATACTTGCTGCAGCCTTGAACTTCTGGGCTCAAGCAATCTTCCCACCTCAGACACCTGAGTAGCTAGGACTACAGGTGCATCTCATCACACCCAGCTCAATTTTAAATATTTTTTATGGTCACAGATTCTTGCTATGTTGCCCAGGCTGGTCTTGAAATTCTGGCCTCAAGTGATCCTCCTGCCTTGGCTCCCAAAGCACTGGAATTACAGAAGTAAGTCACCATGCCCAGGCAAAGACTAGTCTTGAATATGCATTTACATAATCAGTGCAGCATTTTTACGAAACCGCGTATTTGCTGTGACTGGGGAGAGGTGAAGTAACGATTTGCTGGCGAGCATTGATATCCAAAAAAGGAAAGCTGCTCAAAGTTAGATATATTAAACTGATTATAGAAAAGTAGATTTCAAAAACTACTTGAGAAAAGATTTGAAGGATTGTATGTTTAGAGATTCAAAAGGAGAAGGCATATTTTAAAACATTGTTGGTATTCATTTGAAAAATCATATTTAGGAGGTAAATAAGTGATGATTACACTATATTCTAGACTTATGCACTAAACATTATAATATCAATATACATATTTTTCAAATGAAATAACAAGGAGAAAACATCCCACAAATCTTCAAAAATACTATACTTTGGCAATGAGTACACTAAAAAGGACACTATAGTAATGGAAAGGAAGATCATTTCATATCATAAGTATCTTATTTAATTGATATGAACTGTGAAATAGATGTTACTTTCCATATTTTATGACACAACTTAGATAAGTAATCAGTTAAACTCACACAACCAGTAAGTGTCAAAACTAGGAATCCATTTAATTCTTCTTAATACAAAATAGGCAATCACTGTTTAAAAAACTCAAATTGTGATCAATATTTGAGTGGATAAATTGTGCAAAATCATACAATGTAATCCTATACAGAATGGAGAATGAATAAAATATTACAATACTCCAAAGTATGGCTGAATCTCTCAAAAGTAATATTGAACAAAAGAAGCCAGACATAGTGCATACTATGTAAATATGAACCATGAATATAAACTATTAATGTAGACTAAAAGCAGCTATCACTAAATTGTTAATTATAATTCTTAGGTGCTAAAAGGAAAAAATGAAGAAAACAAAAAAATAAAGTGATCACCATAAAAATTAGGCTAATAATCTAAGAAGGAAGATTTGGGGTTGTAAAGAATATATATATTTTTTCTGAGGTGCTAGAAATATTCTATTTCTTGATATAGCATTAGCAAATACGAGCATTTTCTTTTTCTTTTTCTTTTTTTTTTTTGAGACGGAGTCTCGCTCTGTCCCCCAGGCTGGAGTGCAGTGGCATGATCTAAATACGAGCATTTTCTTATTAGGCAATTATTAAACTATACTTATGTTTTATACACTTTTCAGTATATATGTTATATTACAACTCATAGTTTTAAAGATAGGAAATTATTGATATTTTTCTACCAACTAAAAGCTTGGAGGATTTCATTTGTAGACGAATACAATTTATCAGAACTGATTCTAAAGGAAAGAGTAAACCCAAAAGAAACATAACCATTAAAAAAAATTGCATATAGGTTTTAAAATCTTCCCAAAATCTTCTTCTTCTTCTTCTTTTTTTTTTTTTTTTTTTTTGAGACAGAGTCTCACTCTGTCACTCAGGCTGGAATGCAGTGGCGCCATCTCGGGCCACTCTGCCTCCCGGGTTCAAGCGATTCTCCAGTCTCAGCCTCCGGAATAGCTGGGACTACAGGGGTGCGCCACCACGCCCGTCTAATTTTTGTATATTTAGTAGAGATGGGGTTTTGCCATGTTGCCAGGCTGGTCTCCAACTCCTGATCTCAGGAGATCCACCCACCTCGGCCTTCCAAGGTGCTGGGATTACAGGTGTGAGCCACCACGCCCGGCCTTCCCTAAATGTCTTTATAGGATAGTTCTAAGTATTTTATAAACAGATAAGTTAAATTTTATCCAAACTCTTTCAGAGTAGAAAAAAATATAAAACACTCTCAAATACATTTTATAAAAATAATAAAACCTTGACTTCAAAACCAAGTTAAGGACTAATCAAGAAAGGAACGTTACATGTGTATCTCACTCCTGAACTTAAATAATAATATTCTGAACAAAATGTTAACAAATACAGAAAATTACAAAAAAGATGGCATATCATTAAAAAGTTGTGTTTATTCTACAGTTGCAACCTTTGTTTAAGAACAGAAAAATACTAAAACAATTATTAGTTACAATAATATTTTTAAAGGAGAAAAAATTGATCATTTCCATAGTTGCAGATATAACATTCTATAAAGTTCAAAATTTCATAGCTGAAAGTGATCAACAAACTAGAAAGAAAAGAGAGCTTCTTAACAAAATTTTCAACAAACAAGAAATATAGAGGAATTTCCTAAACAAAAATAAAATGCAGAAACTTTATTTTTAAATAAGGATCAAGATACGGATGCTTGTGTAATCAATTCTTTCAAATAGTTTAACTGTTATTGAAGAGCCTACCTGTTTTAGTTACACAGGAAAAAAATAGTACCATGAAATTAAGAAAAAAAAATAGAGGGCAGTGTAAAATCAGAAAAGAGTAAAAAAAAAAACCTGTCAATGATTACATTGTTTTCCTAGACAGAAAATTCCTCCAAATTTAATAAAATATTATTTGAATTAATAGAATATTTAGCAAGCTTCAAGATACAAAAATGAGTCAAAATACATTGCAATTTATGTAGAAAAATTAGATAAAATATGTAATTCAAACAAAACATTTACAACACATAAGCCACAAAATAAACATGCAAAAATTAATTTTATTTCTGTATATTAACAATAACCATGGACAAACGGAAAGTGAAACCATATGACATTGAACTCCACTTTGAAGAAAAAGGAAGATTTCTAACAAACTTAACAAAACACGTGTGAATTCTATAACCTGAAAATACAAAATGCTGGTGAGAGAAATTTAAGAAAACTTAAATAAATGGAGAGATATACTAAGTCCATGGATTAGAAGCCTTAACATGGTAAAGATGTTGATTATCCACAGTTTGATCTATTATAGTATTTATTGTAATTTCTATAAAAATTCTAGCATTATTTTGTACAGATAAACATGCTTATTTTTCCAAAATTTATATGGAAAAGCACAGGTCTTAGAATCACCAAAATAATCTTGAAACAGAGAGATAAAAGTTGGAAGAAATTATTCTATTTCACATTAAATCCTACTATATTCCCACAGAAATCAGGAGAATATGGTATTGATATACAAATGGAAATGCAGATCAATAAAACAAGAAGAAAACTCAATAATAGACTCACGTAAATCTGTCCAACTGATTTTTTACAGAGGTGTGAGGACAAAAAACCAGGAGAAAAATCATCAGTATCTAGACCTAGACAAAATTGTCTCACTCCTTTCAATGGAGAAAGGAAAGGCTTTTCTATAAATGATGTAGGAACGTTTGTACACTCATAGAAAAAAAAATTTACACCTAATACAAAATTAACTCAAAACAAATGATAGACTTACATGTAAAATGCAAAACGATAAAACTGTGTTGAATTCACTTGTACATAAACATAATGGATTGCTATATCTCTGTAGTAGTCAGAGTTCTCCAGAGAAATAGAACCAATAAAGAGAGGTAGGCGCGTGCACGCGCACCCACACACACACACACACACACACACAGAGAGAGAGAGGCAGGGGAGGGAGAGAGTGTGTGAGAGAGAGAAAGAAAGAGAGATGTTAAGGAATTAGCTCATGTGATTGTAGAGCTAAAGTCTAAGATCTAAGATCTGCAGAGTAGGTGGGGAGGCTGGAGACCCAGGGAAGAATTGATGTTGCAGCTCAAGTCCCAAGGCAGTCAGTTGGCTGGCAGAATTCCCTCTTATTCAGTAGGAGTCAGTCATTTTCTTTTCATTTCTTTTTCTTTTTCTTTTTTTTCTTTTTGAGATGGAGTCTTGCTCTGTAACCAGGCTGGATTGCAGTGGCGCGGTCTTGGCTCACTGCAAACTCTGCCTCCCGGGTTCAAGTGATTCTCCTGCCTCAGCCTCGCGAGTAGCTGGGACGACAGGCACTCGCCACCATGGCCAGCTAATTTTTGTGTTTTTAGTAGAGATGGGGTTTCACCATGTTGGCCATGATGGTCTCGATCTCTTGACCTCATGATCCACCTGCCTCGGCCTCCCAAAGTGCTGGGATTACAGGTGTGAGCCGCTGCGCCCGGCCAGAAGTCAGTCATTTTCTTAAAGCCTTCAACTAATTGGATAAAGCCCACCCACATTATGGAAGGTAATCTGCTTTATTCAAAGACTACTAATTTAAATGTTAACCTGATCTAAAAAATAAGTTCACAGCAACATACAGATATGTTTGACCAAACATCAGGGTGCTTTGGCCTAGTAAGTTGATGGATAAAATTAACCACCACACTACCCACTCAAAATTTAGTTTAGATATCAAATCTAATAATGACACACACCAAGAAAGTGTGAAAAGTTTTAAACTCATAAAATGGGGCTTTGCATGTAGAGCAGGTCTGAAAATGGCTTGAGATAGCAGGAAGGGGAAACTGGCTTGAGTTTTATTACCATTGAGAGGTCGGTCTGGGGTGGGGTCACATGTACTGACCAGGCCAGGAATCATGTGGGTTGAACTTCCTGCCAGTACCAAGAGACTGGTCTTTTTAAAGTTTGCTTAGATGTCGGGCAAAGGGGAAGGTGAAGTGGTGGCACTTATAACGTTGTCAGCAGTAAACACAAAAATAATGTAGTCAGTTTCTTTATTACAAACTTATGGGATAAAAATAAAACAGTTTAATCAGTTCAGTTTAGACTTCAGCAACATATAATGCAGACCTATAACCTGAGTAATTATGGTGATGTAGATTATCACTTTAATTCTCTATTGTAAATACTTAGCATCTTCGTAGGGGAGTGGAAGGAATAATTGTGTAAACATGGCTGTGCTTTAAAAAAAAGAAAAAGAAAAATGTACCTGCTTCTGTCTGATATGACTTCTGTCCAAACTTGACACAGTTCCTGTTTAATCAGTTTAGTTTAGAATTCAGCAACATATAATGCAGACTTATAACCTGAGTAATTATTGTGATATAGATTATCATTTTAATTCTCTATTGCAAATACTTAGCATCTTGTGGATCCCTGGTTTTAAAGTGTATCAACTGATATTAATTTAAATTAAAGTCTTTACAAATCTGTATACATTTTCCCAGAAACCATATGAAATTTTTGAAGTTTTTCATTAAATAGTACATTAATTTATATTGACTTTTTATTAAAAACCTCTGGTATTATTTTGAGTGCATTTTTATGCTATAACTTACTTTCTTCTTTTTTCCTTTATAAAAGTTTCCAATATAATTTCAGTTACTGATCATTCTTAAATGAATTAAGGTATGAAATCTGCTGAGAAGCCCTTCATTGAATTTTCACTTCATCCTTGAGTACGTTCCGTCGTTGGTTGCTTATGGGCAAATCATATTGGAATTCCAAATCACCAGAGGCAGCCCTAAAATGGTGAACGAACAATAAAACTAGCATTCCTGATTTTCATCAACATCATGCAGCTGCATAGATAAACAAATCATATGGGGTAAATTTTTCTATTCCATCTAATTGGACTATACTGTTATAGACAAGCCTTACTATGCAAAAATAGTTATTGCTCTCTTATATCTTCATTTTCATTATCATCATCATCATCATCATCATCATCTCTTATTCAGATGAGCTGATTAGAAAAACACTAATGAGTTATAGGATTTGATATTATGCAAATGCATTTTTTCCCTAGCTGATGAGTTTATTCTCATCTTTTGCTTAAGAATACAAACTCGTAACAAGGGTGAATCAAACCTATGCATATGTAATGATGTAGAAATAGCTCCATTCTATGTATATGTGTGTGTCTTTAAGTCTCTTGTCTATTTTTTCTATCCAATCTCATATAAGTAAAATTTGTAATAAGCTTTTTCTAATCTTAAGTGAAAAAATATAAAAATGAAAAATGTGTACTACCTTATTGAAAATGCTTGACATTGTTTAAATTTTTTTATAGTGATACTTGAAATAGAGCTTGGAGAAATTACTTATGAAACATATTTATGCCAAAGTTATCATCAAATTCTACAGACACTTTTCTTTGGCATGTTAAGGTATAAATATGACATCAGTATAAACAGACTGCAATGTATCTTATATCTTAATGTATTAAGAAAAGTAAAAAATTCTTTGACTCCAAAGACCTACTTATTAAAAGCATCAGTATTGAATATACTGCATGCAGACAAAATTTACACCAAAGTACTTTACAACTGAGATGGTAGAGAGTCTGAGGGAAGTTATAAGGAGGGAAGTTACTTTGAATAATAATCATTTCAAAGTAATAACCTGTGTAAAAATGATGGCTTAGTGCTTCTGCATTTAGTATTCAGCAAGTAGTTATCCTGTCAGAATTGCCAATGCCTAATGATAAATGTTCAAAAGACCCTACTGGAATATTGACAAACCCTCAACTTGTATGTATTATGGAGATAAGAAGGCTAAATTTATATTTACATTAAGCCATAGCCCAGCCCCATACTTCACAAAACAGAAAAGCTTTGTTAATAATTTTTCAGGATGATGAGCATAATGTGTGTGAATAAGGATACACAACAGACACACACACCCATGCACCCACATGCACACATGTATTGCTCCATCCTTTTTATCACAAAACTTATGGCATTGTAATGATCAGGGGTTATTTGGAGAAATAGAAGAAGTAGGATCTATCTGTCTCTCTCTCTCTCTGTATCACTATCACCTATCTATTTGTCTATAATCTATCTATATATATATTATGAGAAATAGGCTTACAAGACTGAAATGAGCTCTATAGAGCAGGCAGTCTGGAAGGACAGGTTAGAACTCTTGGGTACGGGAGATCAAAAGTTGCTACCTGCAGGCAGAATTTCTTTGTTTGAGAGGAAGCCTGAGCTTTGTCCTTACAGTCTGTCAACTGATTGAATCAGGCCCACTCAGATTATCTAGGAAAATCTCTCTTACATAAAGTCAACTGATTATGGACTTTAATCATATCTACAAAATCTCTAGATTAGCATTTGATTGAATAGCTGGATATCGAAACATTAAACTGACCATAATGAACATAGTTTAATGATATGGATGTGTCTTGCTGTCTTTGACATTTTAATGCATTCAAAAATTTGAAGTATCCTCTTATAAGTGAAGTCCTTATGTTGGTATGAAATGCTAAATGTGTGAATATGCTGGACATTTAAAAATGTATTACGGTGACCAATGAATGACCAGTGCATCTTCTGCATCAAAAACATTACAATGAAAACCACTGAACTTGCTGAGATAATTTTTCAGTGGTACAATGAGAATTGCTAATTTTATTTATAATATTACATGCATACTTTCTTCATAAACTAGTGAGTTAATTCATAGAGTGATGTGTCTTTTTATACTCTTTCTTCTGGCTTGTCCATGTCACCAGCATGCTTGGTATGGTGCTCTACTCCTGATGTGTTCAAAGTGTTAAAAATAATAATTAACTAGCAAATTAATGAATTGAAAGATAGAGCCACCAGTATATTTCATATATGAAAACCTGTTTTCTTTTTTCCTCTAAGCACAGACAAAATCGGATAAGGGATAACGCCCTTTGAAATATATGTTCTACTCTTTATGACATATTTGTCTTAATATAAAGTCAGAGTATTATGCATTCTTACAGAGTTACACATAGGCCTCTGTTTATTCGTGCCTTCATTTATTCTATAAACATTCATTAGACAATAAAAAATTGAAGATTTCAACAATAGAATAAAGTATTAAGGACACGGTTAGATACAGAATGCAATGTAGGTAAAAGTGGATCTATTGCCTGTGAGACAGGAGGTAGAATGAGGAAAAAAACAATGTATCATGGAGTGGAGTATGGAGACAGAAATGTTTTGCTTTGACTTTCAGACTTGCCATTAGTAATGTATTTCGGCAAGTTATATAACATACTGTCCTACTATTCCTCTCTATATAAATGTGATTCATAATACCTTATAGTCATGTATTTGATAAATATTTAATAGAGCAAACAATAAGAGCCAGGCACTGCACTATTTATTGGATATACAATAGTAAACAATATGAATACACTCGCTTTTCCCATTGAGTCTATATTCTACCCCACAGGGTTGTTACCTAAGCAGACAGTATGTGTAAAGTGCTTAGTAGCATGCCTGACATATGTAAAATGACCAATGAATGGTAATTAGTATTATTGTCATTGTTGTTCTTAGTAGCGGTGGTATAATCTATACAGAAATTATTAAATGACATAGCTAGAAGCCTGTGGTCAGAGTGGAATACAGAAAATAGTAATGAAGGATTAAAATATTATACAGGTGAGTATCATTAGATTAAAGCAGTTCAAAACGGTGAGACTAAAATATTATAAATGTTATATATTGGATATTAATTTATCAATAATAATAGACACTGGGGTGTGTGAGAAAATTTTGAGAAAATACCTAATTAAAGGTATCGGTAGATATACTTGAGAGGTACATATTAGAGACATTTCAGTCACGGAATCAAAAACAAATTCATATGTTCATTGAACAAATATTTGCTAAGGAGGCACTATGTCTTTAGGAGCACCTAAAGATTTCCCTGAGGAAGGCTGGGCACGTTGGCTCATGCCTGTAATCCCAGTGCTTTGGGAGCACAGCAAAATAAATAATCAACAGAGTAAACAGCCTACAGAATGAGAGAAAATATTTGCAAATTGTGCATATGACAAAACACATATCCAGAGTCTACGAGATACTCAAACAACTCAACAACAGCAACAACAACAAAATGGCCCTATTAAAAAGTGGGCAAAGAACATGAACAGTCGTTTATCAAAATAAGACATACAAATGGGACAACACACACTGGGGCCTGCCAGGGAGTTGGGTGGGGGAGGGAGAGCATTAGGAAAAATAGCTAATGCATGCTGGGCTTAATACCTAGGTGATGGATTGATAGGGGCAGCAAATCAACATGACACACATTTACCTATGTAACAAACCTGCACACCCTGGAACCTTCATGTGTACCCTGGAACTTAAAATAAAAATAATTTTTTTAAAAAAAGAAGACATACAAATGGCCAACAAGCATATAAAAATGCTCAAAATCATGAATCATAAGAGAAATATAAATTAAACCATAGTGAGATACCATCTTATACAGTTAGAATAACTATTATTAAAAAGTCACAAAAAAGATGTTGGCAAAAATGCAGAGAAAAGAAAATAGTTATGCATTGTTAGTGGGAATATAAATTTGTACAGCCTCTATGGAAAACAATATGGAGATTTCTTAAAGAACTAAAAATAGAACTACAGTTCAATCCAGCAAGCCCACAATTGTGTATCTACCCAATAGAAAAGAAATCATTATACCATAAAGATCCCTGCTTTTGTGCAGTACTGCTTGCAATAGCAAAGACATAGAATCATCAATGGCAGATAGGATAAATAAAATGTGGTATATATATAATCTATATATATATACACAACACATTATATATACATACACACACCTTGGAATACTACTGAGCCATAAAAAAGAATGAGATAATACCTTTTGCAGCAACATGAATGGACCTGGAGGCCATTACCTTAAGTGAAATAACACAGAGACATAAACTCAAATGCCACAAGTTCTCACTTGTAAGTGGGAGCTAAGTAATGTGTACACGTGGTGGTAGAGAGTGGAATGATAGACATTGGAAAATCAGAAGGCTGAGAAGGTGGCAGAGTGTGCAAGGGGTATGGAATGACAAATATTTAATGAGTACAATGTATATAATTTGGGAGATGGTTACACGGAAAGGCCAGACTTCACCCAGTCACACTATATATATGTTACAAAACTGTACTCATACCCCCTAAACCTATAAAAATAAATTTATTTTAAAAAATACTCGGTTTTCACATCACAAAAATTGGGATAGCAATTATATTTATTTCTTGGAGTTGTGAAAAATTAGATAAAATCACCTATCTGACATTTTTTGACGGTAGTAGGCCCTCAATAAATGCCAGTCACCACCGCTACTGCTACTATTGCTTCTCTAATTTCCTTATTAAGCAGATATTGTGGAAAGAAACACCAACTTAAACACATCTTCTCCAAGTCCTAAGAACTTTGCTAGTAGACTCTAACTGGCAATATTGGGATTTAAGGAAGCTAATAAACGGTATCCCTGACAAAGGAATCAGGCAGAAGAGACGGTGGACTAAAGATGAACTTTATTAGTAACATGGCTACTGGAGAATATGGTTTAGGTGTACAGCAAAAATAAGCATCCTAATCTTGTAATCTATAGTTAAGAAGACTTATCAATTCATTTAGGTAGTGTTGAACAAGTGCAGGGGCCTTCCCCCAGGGGACGGCTTCCTTTTACCGCACGGCAAAGAACAGAACAAAACACACACTCTCTGTAGATAAGCAAATTCTGAAAAGAAATACTGAGAAAAGCAGTGAACTATAAATACCCAGATATTGCTTCTAAAATTGCCAGTCAGATAATCTTTTCTCCTTGAGGAAAAGAGAGAGAACGGCAAAGAGAAGACAGAACTGTTGTACTAATAGACATCCCTCTGCATGGAAAAATGAAAGAAAGGATTCCCTCAACAACCACAACAACAATTGCCCTCCATCTCTCTCTTTTTAGTTGTATTTTTATTTTTGTTTGTAATTCCAGCTTGTGTCTCTCTTTGATCCAAAAAGGTAATTTCAGACTTGAAGAGTGTGCCTATGCAATCATTGCTAAACTATGCATCAATGACATTATCTTCAAAAGCTAAGGTATCACTGTGTCTTTTATATTTTGTGTCCTGCTTGAATTTAGGGGAAGATTTTTAACGAGTGTCATGACCTCCTTGAGATCTTGGTTCTACTTCATTCTTCACTATTATCTGCAGCCGAGCTGGTTGTTGTTGTTTTACTATTATTTCGAACGTCAGCCTGTATATCATAGACCTATGGGCAAATACGCGTGCCACTATGTCACAGACAATGCAGTCGTGGTCACTTTACACAAAGAGTGTAATATTCTCCCATTAGAGAATGAGTTCACTGATGATTGGAAACATAATAAGATTGTTTTAAATTTCTATTGAATGAAGAAATGAAATATAAATGTGTCATTGTGTTATTTGAGTACTACCAGTAAAAATGATTTTCAGCATATATCACTGAATTTTCCTTTATTTCACTTAGTTGTTCTAGTCCAACAGTTCTTGATGATTTTATACATTAGATGTGCTTACAGTGCTTTAGAAAAAAATTTATATTTTAACCTGATTCTAGTTATAATGCAGGGCATTTAGAGTAGAATGAAGGTTCATATGCTTTGAAAATCTCCCCTAGGTGATTCTGATATAAACTCTTTATTAAGGACTTTGCTCATAGAAGATGAGCTGATCTCAGCCTAAGCAATGATATTAGCATTCCAAAATGCACTGGATAGTTCTTAAATTATGAAATGCTCACTTTTTTCACATTGGTTTTCTTCTGTCTAGAAAGCCCTAATATGCTAATTAACTCATACTCATTTTTCATAAAATCAAATTTTTTTCTTATCTGACTTCTCATTCCTATCAGCAAGCAGAGCCAAGCACTTATCATAATGGAAAGATCAGGAGCTTATTAACCACAGTAATTTAAAGTCACATTTTATTCCCCAAATCTCCCTGAAAGGACTATCACAGTTTTATATAGGTGTAAATCCACAGTAGCAAAGAAAATGTGAGAAGAGTGAACAACAGGGAGAAAATAAAATTTTGAATGCTGGAATGCAGATTGAGGAGTGATGACAAACTTAGAAGACTGGAGAAAGCTGAAATCTAGGGGTTTTCAAGGAAGGTGGGAGCAGGAGACTCAGAGCATGCCTATGGCTCAGCGAATCAGAAGCAGTGAGGACATTTGCATTTGACTGGAGGTGAGCAGGAGGCAGGGAATGAGAACACTGGCTGAGAATCTGTATCAATAAACCATTAGGCACCTAGAACATCTTTCCAACTCTCATCGGCCAAGTGACTCCAGGGGATGCTAGCCACTGCAGTGAAACTAGATGGATTAAATGAAAATCCACATACTGAAAAATAAAACAGCCCACAGACTGAGATCACTGATAGCCACCCAGAAGAGTCTGGACGATTCTTCCCTGCAAACTCTGATGAAAAAGTGACAGGACTAGATGTTGAGGATCCTCCCAAAGAGCCAGGTCACTGCTTCGAAATAGAGCTGAAGTCCATTGAAGGCAGGTTGTGGAATTCTTTGTATATGCACAGCACCACTGTGGTTGCTGGGAATATAGCATTAACTTTCTGTATGTCTGTCTCTGTGTCTCTGTATCTGTTTCTGTCTCTCTGTGTGTGTGTATATATATACACACACACAGATCCATATGTGTGTATACACACACACACATATATATGGATGATGTAAACAGATTATAGATAGGCAGATACAGATACAGATTGTGTGTGTGTGTGTGTGTGTTTGTGTGTGTGTGTGTGTGTGTGTGTTGGCTGGGTGTGGCTGTCTGTGCCTGTAATCTCAGCACTTTGGAAGGCCAAGGCAGGAGGTGAGCTTTAAGCCAGGAGTTTGAGACCAGCCTGGGCGACAAAGAGAGATAGATTTTTTTTAATCGTGTTTAAACATTGATTTCTCTGTATGGTGTAAGATAAGGGTCAAATTTTATTCTTTGTGCATGGAAACCCAGTGTACCCAGCACCATTTATTAAAGAGACTATCGTTTCCCAATTGCATCTTCTTGGTGCTTTTGTCAAAATTTGGTTGGCTGTATATGTTTGAATTTATTTCTGGGCTCTCTATTCTGTTCCACTGGTCTATATCTCTGTTTTTATGCCAGTATTACATGTTTTTAATTACTATAGCTTTGCAATATAATTGTAAATCAGAAAATGTATTGCCTACATTTTTTTCTCTTGGAATTGTTTTGGGCATTTGGCATTTTTACATTTCTTTATGAATTTTGGGATCGATTTTTCTATTTCTGTGAAGAATGACATTAGGATTCTGATACAGATTGCATGGAATCTCTATATTGCTTTGTGTAGGATAAACATTTTAACAATATTAATTCCTCTGATCCATGAACATGGGTTAACTTTCCATTTATTTGTGGCTCCTTCAGTTTTTTTAAATCAATATTTTATAATTTTCAGTGTATACATCTTTCATCGCCTTAAATTTATTTCTACTTACTTTTTGATATTGTAGTAAATGGGATTGCTTTTTATATTTCTGTTTCTATTATATTAGTATATAAAATGCTATTGATTTTTATATGTTGATTTTATATCTTACAACTTTATTGACTTCATTTTTAGTTCCAACAGGATCTTTTTGTGGAATCTTTGGGACATGTTTACATTTAGGATCACGTAAACAGTAATTATCTGCAAACAGAGATAATTTTACTTCTTTGTTTCTGATTTGGATGCTTCTAATTTGTATGGTAGTAACTACTACCAAGAAAGAAAAAGTCAGAGTAGAATACAGATAATTCTATATGTAGGGGGGAGTTGATCTGCAAAGAAGGGCAGGATTGCAATTTTAAATAGGCTTGTCAGAGAAGGAAGCACCCATCCTGAGAAGAGGACATACAAATAATGTTCTGAAGGAGACAAGGGAGCCAGGTATGGAGATGATTGGTATAAAAACAATCCAGGCAGAGGGAACAGGTACAAACTGCTGAGGCAGCAACAAGCTTGGTATGTTCAAGGAACTGATATGGCTTTCTCAGAGTGAAAAATGTGCAGAGCAACAGGAGAAACATTCAGGGTTATCCAGATTCCAGATCATGCAGATCTTGTAGGTCATGGTGATGACTTTGACTTTTAGTGCAACAGAAACCAATGAAGTTTTTGAGAAGATAGTACCATGACTTGACTTACATTATTAGCAATAATTATGGCGGCTTTGTTGAGTGTAGATTCAGGGGTAACGGTAAAAGCAGGGAGGCTTTTGCAATAATCCAGAGGGAAATAATAGCAGCTTGGGTGATGCTTGGATGACGAAGGAATCAGTGTAGGTGGTTACATGTCCACTTGTCAATGAGTTCTACATTTGATAAAAAGCATTTAATCTAAATCAAAATGTTCATGGCAAATAAATTGTAAAATGAGATTTTATACCTAGGCAAATTAAAGCTGTGAGTATTTAGGGACATTTTCAGTAATATCAGTTAGAATTCTTAGTAACCAACAACAAAATCCTCTCGAGTTACTTTAAACAGACAGATATATGTTCCATTCTCTTATGTAGCTCTCAGAATCTCTATGTGGATTAGATAGCTGAGTTCAGAGAACACACAATGGCCACACGCTCACATGGAGAACCTTACTGTAGTGAAAACTCCACTGCTACCCTACATGGTACTAACATCCCATATAATAAAAAAATCACAGATTGGAATTATGGTTCTCAGAACAAGAGGCTAGGAGTTCCAACACTAGAGCCTCTAAAGACCTTGATACTGCCACTGTCGTGCTTGTCAAAACTATGAATACGCGTATTCTTCCTTCAAATAACAATCCTACTTATACATGTAGGATATTGGTGAAGCCAGGGTCATATGCCTGAACACTCGCAGCAAGGGATGCTGGAAAAATGAGTTATGCCTTTCTGGGGTTGTGGAAGTCAAATATGCAAAACCACAAGCTTAGGATGTGATATCCAAACATGTTGAATGCAAACACAGATTACAGACATGACCGGTTCTCATAACATCCCACCTTTTGCTAGTCAACATCAAAATACAGCCTTTACTAAACATACATTTAAACATATATTTCCCTGAACAGGCTGGGTGCAATGGTTCACGCCTGTAATCCCAGCACTTTGGGAGGCTGAGGTGGGTGGATCACGAGGTCAGGAGATGGAGACCAGCCTGGCTAACACGGTGAAACCCTGTCTCTACTAAAAATACAAAAAATTAGCCGGTCAGGAGATGGAGACCAGCCTGGCTAACATGGTGAAACCCCGTCTCTACTAAAAATACAAAAAATTAGCCGGGCGTGTTGGCACGTGCCTGTAATCCCAGCTACTCGAGAGGCTGAGGCAGGAGAATCACTTGAACCCGGGAGGCAGAGGTTGCAGTGAGCCGAGATCATGCCACTGCACTGCAGCCTGGGCGACAGAGCAAGATTCTGTCTCAAAAAAAAAAAAAAAAAAAAAAAAGAAAGAAAGAAAGTAAACATATATTTCCTTAAACTATACAGTTGACCTGTGCTTTTAAAAATTATACAATTCTCTCTTATTCAGTAAAAGAAAGCACTCCCTCTCCCTGAAAGGGAGACAAACTAAGACTTGTCAATTACTTCATCTAGGTTTAAATTCGGTTCTTTGGATGACCCCTGGGTTTTGATAGTATATAAACTATCGATTAATAATGAAATCAGCCTAATGCCAGATTTGAAAATTAGTCACTACCTATATGTTTTATTCTTGTATCACCAGTCATCCAAACCACTGTTACTTCCTACTTACTGGATTCTAAGAATATGTTGTTATTGTTATAGTAGACCAAAGGTTGGCAAACCTATTCCCTAAAGCACCAGAAATAAATATCTTAGTTTATGTAGGCCACGTTTAGTTTCTGTCACATATTTGTGTGTGTATATATGTGTGTGTGTGTTTGTGTGTGTGTGTGTGCATTTACTACCCTTTACAATGTACTAACTACTTTAAGCTCACAGGTCTTACAAAAACAGGCTGCAGGCTGAATTTGGTTAATGCGGTAGGATTTGTCAATTTCTTTAGTAGCTCAATTTTATTTACTTTAAAATTCTGGGATGATCAAGGCTCTATAGGACTAAATTATAACATAGATACATAAAATTGATTCAGCTTTGAAGCATAAGAATAAAAAATGCAATGCTGTCTCTGTTGACTGTATGCAATTTCTTCTGCTTTTTAACTTATGGCAGTAGAAAAAGAATATTGCAGAGACAAAGGACTTTGCTGATTTCTCTTAGCAAAGAGACAAAAGAAAAAATAGATTTACAATGACTTAATGTTTGTGTCCCCCCAAAATTTACATGATCAAATCCTAACCCACAATGTGATGGTATCAGGAAGTGGGACCATGAGAGTAGAGCCTTCACGAATAAAACTAGTGCTTTTATTAAAAAAAAAAATAAACCCAAATATGTCTCTTACCCTCTTTCTGCCATGTTATGATACAAGGAGAAATCAGTAGTCTACAATCCAGAAAAATGGTCCTCGCCAGAACCCAACTATTTTGGCATGCTGATCTTGGACTTCCAGCCTCCAGAAATGTGAGATATGCATTCCTGTTGTTCAATCCATCAAGTCTATTACTTTGTGTAGCAGCTCACACTAACTAAGAAGAGGCACTATTACAGCTAGCCTTTGAATGCATTCACAATAATCAGCTATCATCCTCCAGGATGTCTTCAGCACGAGCCTAGCAGGTGAAGTAAGTGGGGAAAATGATAGGAATCATCCCCTTAGCATCTCTCAAGTCTTTGATGTTGGCATTATACTCCATAATCCCCCAAGTATACAGTATTACTTTTGATTTATTACAGTTGTGCCTTGCATAAAAATGGGATATATTCTGAGAAATGTGTTGTTAGGTAATTTCATCATTGTGTGAACATCAATCAGGTCACTTACACAAACCTACATGGTACAGCCTATTGCACACCTAAGCTATGTGGTGTAGCTTGTTGCTCCTTGACTACAAACCTGTACAGTATGTTTCTACACTGAATACTATAGGCAATTGTAATATAATAACATATATAAATATATCTAAACATAGAAAAGGTACAGTAAAATTATGGTATTATAATATTATGGGACCAGCATCCTATATGTGGTCCATCATTGACCTAGATGTTGTTATCCAGTGCATGACTGTATTTTGGAAGGAAAGAAAAATTCTAGGGATTCCCAACTGATATTTCCTATCGCAGGTTGTCTAAGTCCATTAGTGAGGAAATCTATGTGGATAGGATTTTTAGTAACTGTTGAGTATATCCATTTATCCTCCAACACCAGTAAAATCACACTGTGGTCTGCTGTGGTGTTGTGGATCTCCAAGAATTAGCATTAGCTAAGAATCAGTGCCCAATCATCCTTAAAGAGTAGGGGCATTTTTCTTTACTCAGTACAGAGCATCCTGGAAAATAGCTATAAGAGAAGGCTAGGAAGGAAGTTCACATACATTTTTATGATTGTCAGAGCTTCTTTGCTCCAGTCTGCCCACATTACTTTGAAGGACTTGGATTCTGTGATCTGATACAAATTTGGGAGTTAGGTATTAGGCCATGTCTCTTTTGGTGGCTCCAATCAGGTCTCTTATTGGCACACATAACAAAAGTTTTATTCCATAAACCAAACAGGAACTTTCTGGGTAGCCATAAAATTTACTGATAATAACACTGTAATCAATAAGTCATCACCAAAGATTTATCTAGTTCCAACCATTCTGGACCAAAGCAGACTAAATATAGCTTCATCTTTTAAGTTAGAGCTACTTCTTGATTGCTTCCAGCATTGCCACTGAAAATAAATATCCATTTAGTTAACAGTATCTCCCACTGCCCAGCGGCCAATGGAAATTAGCCATTATAGCACTTTCAAATATTCTATTTCTACCTCTATCAGTACATGTATTTCTGAAAGTCATGATGAAGACGCTTTCTCATATACCTCCCCATAAAACATAGACAGGAAGGGTATGCAGGCAGCTTCATTTATTACTTATATCTACTGCCCTAACATTTTGGATTCCTCCTCTACATTATACCAAAAAGTACCCAGTATCTCAATCTTATTTAGAATCAGCCACCAATGAGTCCAATGAGTCTAGGTGTTTCAGTAATTGAATTAATTAAGCAGAATACTTGTAGGAAGATTTAAAGCAACACATAATCAGCTTCTAAAGTATTCAAAGTAAAATTAAATAAAGAAATCTACTATCAACTCCTTGATACAGCCCATTATATCTGGAATCTTTGTGAAGTGCACCCCTACTAAGATATTCAGCCCTATCTGAAATTATTTTTCCCTCCCTGATTTAGCAACATAAAAATGCATTTCCACACCTACTTTCCAGGTGTATGTTGATACAATTTAGCAAGATCTTGTAATGATTTTGATTTATAATTCTCTCTTGTAGCTCTAAATTGGTAATTGATTGCCTAACACATACTGGGATGTGGCTACATTGCAGGTTAGAAGCCAGTGAGAACACTGAAGGAAGTGACAATGAGGTGAAATTATTGCACTCTACAAGGTAGCTGTCTCTTGGAAATACATTATACAAATGACCTCTTCAGGAAGAAGAGAAGGTTACTGTTCTCATGGGATGGAGGTATCAGTGGGATTGACACTTAGTGTCCTAGTATTCTACAACTGGCTGAAAGTAACATTGCAGTAGTCAGAATTATGTTAACATGGCATAACCAAACTATGAAATATATATTCTACAAGAAAGAGGGGAAGGTGTAAGAAAAATAACTCCCCATTTTCTCTGGTCAGATGTAATAATAATATCCATATCTTACATGTAAAAAACATATAATATAGTAAGATTATAAGCATGCTTTTTAGAAACAAGAAGAAAATACAAGAGGAAACAAGTAAATGAGTTGGAATTGGTAGTTTTTGGTGAACAGGAATCCAAGGTGAGACAGATGACTATTGTTTTTAGTTGTAAGTATTTTAATCCTATTTGGTTTTTAAAATCAAACATGAGGCTGGGTGCAGTGGCTCACGCCTGTAATCCCACCACTTTGGGAGGCAGAGGCAGGTGGATCACGAGGTCAAGAGAACAAGACCATCCTGGCCAACATGGTGAAATTCCACCTGTACTAAAAATACAAAAATTTAGCTTGGCATGGTGGCTTGTGCCTGTAGTCCCAGCTACTCAGGAGGCTGAAGCAGGAGAATCACTTGAACCCGGGAGGTGGAGGTTGCAGTGAGCCAAGATCGTGCCACTGCACCCCAGCCTGATGACACAGTGAGGATCGGTCTCAAAAAAAAAAAAAAAATCAAACACACATGTTACATTAATGCAAGCCAAAAAGCTATATATATAATATATATATAATATATATAATATATATTATATATAATATATATATAAAATATATATAAATATATATATATATTATATATTTATATATAAAATATATATATAGTGGGCTATATATATATATGGTGGGCTAAAACTATATTTGTAATATCTATATTTATCCATATATGTATATATATACATATTTAATAATATTTATTATTATATATAATTATTATATTAAATATTATTTATTATTCAATATATAGTATTAAATATATACATATTTAATAATATGTACATATACATATTTAATAATATCTATATTTATCCATACATATATATGGATAAATATATATATATTTGTAATATCTATATTTATCCATACATATATATATGGGTAAATATATATGGATAAATATAGATATTACAAATATAGTTTTAGCCCACTAGGGCTGCCATAACAAAATAATACCAAAGACTGGATAGCTCAACAGAAATTTATTTTCTCGCAGTTCAGGACACTGGAAGTCCAAGGTCAAGGTCAAGGTCAAGGTCAAGGTGTCGGCAGGTGCTCCTGAGGCCTTCCTCCTGGGCTTGCACATGGCACCTTCTCGTGAGGTCCTCACATGGCTGGCACTTTCTCTTTGTGAGCACATATCTGGTGTCCCTCTGCAAGTCCTAATCTCCTTTTATTACAAGGACATCAGTCAGATTGAATAAAGGTCCACCCTAATGGCTTCATTTTAACTGATTACCTCTTCAAATGCCCTGTCTCCAAATATAGCCAGACTCTGAGGCACTGGGATTTAGGGCTTCAACATAACAATTTTGATAGAGGCTGGGCATGGTGGCTCAAATCTATAATCCTAGCCCTTTGGGAAGCTAACACGGAAAGATTACTTGAGCCTAGGAGTTCAAGATCAGCCTGGGAAACATAGTGGGGCCTTGAATATTTTTTAAAAAATAAATACAACAAAAGAAAAAATAAACATTTTGAGAGAATACAATTCTGTTTATAAAATAAAAATATATACATTAAATATATTATATTGTTGCATAATTATAATATATATTACATATAGATATATTACATTACATTACATAAAAATAAAAAATGTTTTCATGACTATGTATGTTTATATTGATTTTTTTCTCTCTCAAATTTTAATCATTGCAGCCTTCATTACCAATACTGATTGTGCAATGATTTTAGAGAAATTATTTCTAATTTTAAAATATTTGTTTCTTGCCTATAAAAACAAATTTCAGTAAGTTGTATAATATACCTTTTTTGAAGTGCTTTGCTCATAACTGCACATAGTAAGATCTCTGGGCACTCATTGGCTCTTGCACACAGCAGATAACCATAATGGAATTTATGCATAAACTATGAATTTATTCATGCTGTCATCCATTCAACACTTATTGCACATTAATTATATTTCAGGCACTCTTCTTAGGCTAAAGTGTGAATAAGAAGTATTTCTTTTTTTTCTTTTTTTTGAGAAGTAGTCTCTGTAGCCCATGCTGGAGTGCACTGGCGCAATCTTGGCTCACTGCAACCTCTGCCTCCCAGGTTCAAGCGATTCTCTTGCCTCAGCCTGCCAAGTAGCTGGGATTACAGGCGCGTGCCACCATGCATGGCTAATTTTTTGTATTTTTAGTAGAAATGGGGTTTCACCTTGTTAGCCAGGATGGTCTTGATCTCCTGACCTTGTGATCCTCCCGCCTTGGCCTCCCAAAGTGTTGGGATTACAGGCGTGAGCCACTGCACCCGGCTGACTAAGAAGTATTTCTAAGGCTTAAAAATTGATATTTAATGAAGGAAACATAGATGTAAACAAAAAGGGAAACAAATTTGTAGTTACTATAACACAAACCTTAGCAAAACAATAAGGGGGCATGAAAGAGAGAGGGTCAGTTCTAACTTTTAGGAGAATGAGGAGCGGAATCAGAGTCAATAAAGATTTTATAACAGAGACAACAGGTAACTTAGAATTTCATTGTTAAATAAGAGTTCACAATAGGGAAGAAGCACATTTTAGTGCGAATAGAAAAGCAAAACAAACCAGGAGTAAAAAGAATGGCTCATTCAGAGCAATAAAAATAATAAATATATTTGGAATAGAGGGTACAGGGGGAGTGTCAAGAGTTGGCATTATTTTCCTTAGTACAGATAGCAACATGATGAAGTAGTAGTCTTACTTTCTCCATATTTTGAATGAGAAAAATAGGTTTATAAAGGTTAAATCCATTGTTCCATGTCACCCTTCTAACAAGAACAGACTCTTGAATGGGATCCAAACACCTTATTCTTAGTCATGACTGATCAATTAATGCTTGCTGAATGAAGCTTTGAATAAAGGTATGGTTGCTTAATGAATGCCATGTCAATGTGTGGCAATGATACCTACCTGAGAGTAAAAGAACATTTTAAAAGCAAAATCGGGGAAGCCAAGGTTTAACTAACAAATTGAAAATAAGATTCTATTTGTTTTAGACTACAGTAAACTGACCAATTACACTGTTACAAAAATATGTTTGAGAGAGAATAATCAATCTGGTTTGAAACAGTTGCTAATAAGTATATTTTTTCCTTCTTTAGGTCAAGACTATTGTGCTTACTAACTGATTCAGCAGAGAGATGAGAATGGCATGTACCTTAAAGTTTAGAAGTTTGGAAATTGACCATTTGAAACTTTCTTCATCTTTTCATTGTATTTTTCACTTCAATTCCATTGACATTGTAAAGTTGCTTTGAAGAAGTTCTATGAATTTTAGGCTTCAAATTAATAACATTTCAGATAATTAGCAGAAGAATAAAGTAGCTTAATAGCTTTAGAAGTATGAGGTCTATAGAAAGAAAAAAATCAGAAATTGCCTTGGGGTCACATTAGTATTTAATCAATGTGTGAGGGTTGATGGTAATACTGTGAGGCTTAGTCCACAGCTGCAGAGATCTGCTTTAGGACTACATATTTCAACAGCTGATAATGCTTTAAAAGTTTGATAGCAATTTCTAGGAGTTTCCATTATTTTGAAATTAGAGAGATTATAACATAGGAAAAATTAGTCTTACTCTAATGAACCTACTGTACAGTCCATTAAGTTCAGAATCCTGGGCTCCATAATTGATAATTTAGAAAACTTTAACCATCTAGATGTGTAATACCATAAACTTTAGTTTCATTCTAAAAATAAAGCAAAACTCCTGCTTAAAGAAGCAAGTCAACTGTGCTGTGCTGTTCCTAAGGAAAGGGAAATGGATTCATTCTCACATCCTTGCTTCAGTACCTTTATTGCTTCAGAAATTGCAGAGAAGCTGGCATGCTGCTTTGCAAATAACCTACTCCCTTCCTGCTCTGAAAGTGACTTTGGTGACATTGTAGATTGTTCTGTAACCTTTAAAGACCTTTCCTTCCATTCAGCTTTGGTGCCAGCCATTTGGGGATGGGTACTCTTTTTTCTGTCCTCCTTCCTTCTTCACATGTGCATTTTAGTGCCAGGTTATAACACATGCCAAAATGCACACGTGAAGAAGGAAGGAGGACAAAAGAGTACACATCCCCAAATGGCTGGCACCAAGGCTGAATGGAAGGAAACTTCTTTAAAGGTCTTTTGGGTTAAAAGTTGCTGCAACCATTATGTAGTTACCCCGTTTCAAAGCACTTACCAGTACCTGACACATCATAGAGGTAGTTGTTCACCATAGTGGCTGGATGCCCATGTTCTCCACTGGAATGAGAGCTTCTAGAGGGAGAGAAGTTTTCTTCTTTGTTTCTTTGTTTGTTTTTGCACTGTTGTATCCCCAGCACTCAGAACAGTGCCTGGAATAAATTAGGTATCCAAATCATTTTTATAGAATGAATGGATTTTTAAATGAATTAATGGATTTGTACTCTTGTTCTGTCTCATTATCTCTTCAAAAATTATTGTCACTTTCTATTCCAGTCCTTCATGCTGCTAGGGTCAATATCCTTCTGTCTGATCCTTGGATCTGGAAATGTCTTATCTATGGCACAAGTGCCATAGGAACAGCATCCTTGGTCTGATCAGAGCATTGCAGAGTAGCTGTGTTGCCCTTTTTCTAAGCTTCAGAGCCAGTCTTCTTCCCTAATTCTTACAGTCCGTTTCTTGCTGCTGAATGCTCCTTAATGCCTCTGCCAGCTTCCCTTCATCCCTTCCAGCTGGTGAATATGCACGTCCAGGATAGGGAGAGTCAAGAAATCAGGCATAATCCCAGGCAGTGTCCTGGGACATCTGAGACATCTGCCTGGTCCCTGAAATTTTTGATCTCCCAAATCTTCCCAATTTTGCCTTGTAGTAAATAAATGCCTCTGTTAATGGTCTGGCCTTTCACCGGATGCAAAATGTTACAATTACCTCAAACACTCAACCTGAAGCTTTTGTTCATCAATATCTTAAAGGATTAAATTTACATTTTCCCCATGCTTGTTTGTATTTGATTGATGAATAATAGCCCCTATAGAGAGGCTTAGATGCTCTGTGTTGAATGCACAGCTGGCATTATGCTATTAATCTATTGTGATGGCATTAGTAATAATTGCGTCTGAGTGTTAAAAAGAGTCCATTTTAAGTACATATAAAAGCAGCAATATCCCATGTGGTATGATTTAAAGGATGTCATAGGAAATTAACCTGATCGTCAAATCCATCCCATTAAAAACACTTTGTCTAAAACAGTAAAGATTACTTCTGTGGTTAACATAGAGAAGCTCTGTTACCATAAAAATCTGATAAGTAAGCATATTAAAACTCAACTCTGTCCATAGTTTGTCCTTGGTTAAAACCTTTCAATGGAACCCCATTGTCTGTCCATTGAGTCTAAACTTCTTAGACCCAATCAGAGCATTTTGTCAGTTTATGTCACTCCCCTGATGTTCATTGACCATACACCCCAACCAAACTGCAATGTCCCTCTCCCCACACACATTAAAAAACTTCCCTGTTCTGTCTTTTTGCCATTACCCTCTCTTTTGTCTGGTAACCTCGACTCTGAGTCTCCATATAGCCAGAAGGAAACTAGGTAAAATATGAGGCTTTGAAGTAAAAGATCTGGGATCAAACCCCTCTCTGTCACTTATTTACTTTGAGACCATCAATGAGTTTTATCTCATCTAATTTTTAAAAATGTTTAAGTAGATGGCACAATATCTATCTATAGTTAGTACAAGAATGAATAATACAGAAAAGGTAGGTGGTTCAATTACTAACTTATATTACTGAACTTCCTAAGTAACATCTAATTTCTGTCAAAAGACAAAATTACTATGAATTCAACTGGAAACTCCTATTTTCAGGAAAAAAAAAAAAAGGTCTTGTTTAGTATCTGTCTGTTTCCTTGATGTTTCAGTTTATGTGATATTTAGCAAGAGTGACACCATTTTGTTTTGGTTTGGTCTGTTAGGGCCCAGTGCAGGAGCTCAGTCTAAAACAACGGCCTCCCTAATTTTAATGTAACAATTCCAATGACGTTTTTCTTTCTTTGGCTGAAATACTGTAAAAAGCATGCAGAAGTTGGACTTTCAATTTTATCTTTGGCATTTACCTACTATGTGCCTCAGACAAGTGCTTAATTTATTTGAACTTATTTACTTATCTGTAGAAGGTGGGAGCCAGTTCTTTATATTATTTAACTTAACAGTTTCTTTTTGTGTGCCTACTCTCCATTGATTTACTTTTGTTTGTTAATCGTTGCATAAGCTGGTTATTATCCAGGCCTTGGGTTTGCCAATAGACTAACTTAACATTTTCAATGAAATCATATGCAAAAATGTTTGCCACATGGTTTCTTTCCTCTTTTTTTGAGCACTTATAGTACTTTATTCATATATCCCTTATGATGTTTCAAAGATTCTATTTTGAGTGCATGCTGTGTTATAATACTTTTTTAAAATTACATTTATTTAGGACAGGAACTAAGTCATTTTCATGTTTCTATTTTAATGCTTTAATTTAAATATATATGCCATAGATGTCTTGGTGTATCTCTCTCTCTCTAATGGCTAGTAATAGTTATTCATAATTGTTACTAAGTAATTCTTTCTAGTATTGCTTAATCAGATTAGAGGATAGCATCCAAAGCCCTGGGAACTAGGAGAATGAACAGGTATGTTCAGACAGAAGGACAACAATGAGTAAAATGAACAATGGCATTCATATAAGGGAACTCTAGGTAAAGTTCAAAGGCACAGTGGCCTTGAAAGGGGCAAAAAAGTATCAAGGAAAGGGTGGTAAAGATAACATACCTGATAGTAAAGCATATCTAGCACTCTATTTTTTCTCTACCTAGCACTAGCCCTTCTCCTCCCCCATAACCCTTATTAAAATGGCTTTCTTCTTTATGTCACAGTGGCCTAATTCCAAGGTACCAGGCTGTGTCATGGATCGAGACCCCCAGAAGCCAACATTAAGATTTGGATTCACAGGCAAGATATTTATAAAGAAAGGGCTCCATGGAAAACTAACACGGGAGTAGGGAAAGCTGAGAAGGGAAGGGGTTTGAAATGGAAAAGTAAAATGAGGTATAGTCTTAGTCAAAGTCCTACAAAGGGTGGCTTCAACTTGATATTGCAAGGGTTTTGTGGAATGTCAGTTACACCTCAGAATTGTTCTGAACTGGGGTGTTGGAGATTTAAGTCCTAGATGCTAGCTCATCTTTATACAAGGCAGGCAAGGGGGCTCTGGTAGCCTGTGGTCAGTCTTTTGTAAAAGAATTGCATATACTGAGTGTTGGGATAAAATCACAAAATGTGATTTCCCTCTCTCCCCTTCCCAGCCAATATAGAAACAAAGGAAAAAAGATATTCGAGGCTCTCCGGGTAAAGCACCAACACTATCCGAAACGTCAACAAAAGTGGGCAGAAGTTGCAATATTATGACCATTTAGAGCCTGCTGTGGGAATACAGAATTCTTAGATACTTTCATTTTGTTCCTCCCTCACCACTATTCTTAAAGCTTAAATGTATGGTCTTCATGACAGGGAAAATCAATGGGGAAATTAGGGCACTCTGGCACTCCTGGGTGAAATGCTTTACAAATCGAAATAAAGTAAGATTTTAGGCTTAGAGAATCCAGATGACCACTATTTCATTTAGCTTTGGAATATGGCATTTTAAAACCAATGCTCCTGGTATTTAGGGCCACCTACTTTGCACTATGCTTCAGAATTTAAAAATTCTATTCAACATGTCATTCTTTCAATGCATGAGTGAGCAGTGGTGCTTGGTCCGAAATATCATTGCAAGTTCCAAAGTTGCTTAATTCACTTCATTACTTCATCATTTACAAGAAAGGGTGCAGAAGTGGGAGAAGTCTGTGTTAGTGCCCTCAGCAGCAGTATGAACCCTTGTGAGTTAACACTGGCAGGAATGCTTCAGAGACACCAAAGAAGTTAGCAGCTATATTGGAGGCTTTTTCTCTGTGCTTTAATTTTGAGACAGAGCATTAGCTTTGACACGTTTCAGTTGATAGGTGTTTTTCTATATATTCTTTGGGGATTTCAAAGTGAGCTAAAAGGCTTTTTAAAGGATGAGAAAATGAAGCTTTTATATTTGTTTTTTCCATTGTAGCTATTATTGAGAAAATTAGCTCTATGGCAAGAGAACCGAACAAACAACACAAGATTACTTTTCAGGATGTCACACCAGACTTCTGGCAATGTGTTGTACTCTGCAGAATTCCAAAACTAATAATAATAAATAACTAGAAGACAACATTAAGAACACTGGCTTTCATGAAAATATTTAATGTTTAAGACCAGCTAAACATGTTTTCATCAAGGAAAGCAGAGCACAAAATGACATAGCTTACAACTCTCTAAAGCTGAATCATTACAAGATGGCAAATTCACAAAATAAGCTCCCTAAAAATCAATGGTATACATTGTGAAATCCCAACATGTATAATATTCTTGGAACAATCTACACTCAACCTAAACAGTGAATCCATCTAATACCTGAAAATGAAAGAGTTAACATCATACACAAACACAATATTTTATGTGCTTTAGTCATTGGCTCAAAGCCCATATAAAGTACGTGATCTCAAATCATCTAAAAGTAAATGATTTCTTTCTTTACACTTATAACTTCAGGACACACTTTCAACACTTATGTATTTGTGTCTTCTTTTTTCTTAGAAATTGCTTGCAAAATTACACTTGTCAGACATTAACAAAGGAAAATATTTTTCTTTGCTGAGAAGAGCTCATGACACAAAAGCCATATGAAACAGGGAGATTGTAGAATTCATCTCACTCCTTATCCAGGAAAAGAGTATTTAGGTGTAATACATTTTTACTTTTAATACTATAAGTGTTAGGTGCATATACATTTATAATTATCATATCTTCTTCATATATTAACCCTGTTTTCTTCATAAAATGTCCCTCTTTGTTTCTGGAAATATTTCTTGTATTCAAGTCTATTTTCTGTGATAATAATGAAAACACTCCAGTTCTTTTGTACATATTTATTTGAATGAAATATATTTTTTATCCTTCCAACCTGCTTGTATCTTTGAATATAGAGTATGATTTTATAGACAACATTTAGAAAAGTCATGTTTTTTAGTCAGTCTAGCAATCTCTGCCTTTTGATTGAAGTGTCCATTTACATTTAATATAATTATAGTTATGGCTGGGTTTACATCTGCCATTTTGGTAGGTTTTTTTTAAACATATTTCTTCTAGATTTTTCTGTTTGAATTCTTTGCTGATACTTTTGCATTCTTTGCTGATATTTTTGAATTTATCATATTAATTCTTCTGTTGATTTTAACTATATTTTTGAGTTATTTCCTTAGTGGTTCTTCTACAGATGATAGTAGACATATTTGTTTGCATTCTTTTTTTTAGACATGGTCTGGCTTTGTCACTCAGACTGGAGTGCAGTGGTGCAATCATGGCTCACTGCAGCCTTGAACTTCCAGGTACAAGCAATCTTCCTGCCTCAGCCTTTCAAGAGGCTAGCGCTACAGGCATGTGCCACTGCACCTGGCTAATTTTTAATTTTTTTTTGTAGAGACGGGCTCTTGCTACACTTCCTAGGCTGTTTTCAAACTCCTGGCCTCAAGCAGTCCTCCTGCCTCAGCTTCCGAAATTGCCAGGATACAGATATGAGAAACTGCATCTGGCCTCACTAGGAAAATTGATTTTGTTTTATTTTCTTTTTTGCTCCTCTATCAATTGCTCCTGTACTGTGTATTGTGTGTGTATATGTGTTGAACAAATAATTTTAAGAAACATTTTAGTTTCTCTGCTGATTTTAAGTATTTTTGAGTTATTTAATAGTAAATAAAAACAATAAAATACTAAATAGAAGTTATAGATTTTAAAAATGCAGTAGCCAAAATAAAAAATCTACTAGAGTGGCTAAAAAGCAGATTCAAGACAGCAGAGGGGAAACATCCATGATTTTAAAGTTTGATCGATAGATATTATCTAATCTGAAGGAACAAGAAAAAAATGTGAAGAAATGAATACAGCAACATCAAGGATAGCGAAATACACATAATAGGAATCCCATAGAAACAGAAAGAAAAAGAAAAAATATTTGAAGAAATAATGATTGAAATTTTACAAATTTACTGAAAAAAAAATCTCAAGATGAAAAGAGCCTCAACAAACTCCAAACAGTAGACATCCAAAAGGAAACACATCAGTGATCATTACTGTAGAGGTGGCTTCAGAGTATAAGTTTTGCAGATCTTTTGTTAAATTTAATCCTAAGCAACATATTCTTTTAGATGACATTCTAAATTGAATGATTTTCTTAATTTTGTTCTTAAATTGTTCATTGCTAGTGTATAAAATACAATTTTTTACTTTTCAAACTTTTATTTATTTTTTCTTCCTAGAGTTAGAATGTAAAATACAATTTTGTGTATTTATCTTTTACCTGTAACTTTACTAAACTGAATTATTATTTATAATAATTTTTAAGTGGATTTTATAGGACTTTTTTACACTCAAGATTATGTCATCTACAAATAGAGATAAGTTTGGTTCTTCCATTCAAATCTGGAGGCTTTTTATTTCTTTTTCTTGACTTATTGCCCTGCCATTTTAATTTTCATTTTCTATTTGTCTCATATAGTCTTATATTTTGTTTCTCTTTTACACGTTTATTTTGCGTTTAGTGAATACTGTCCAGTGTAACATTTTAATTTCTGTAATGATATTTTACTGTATTTTTAAGATATCTCAGTGGTTGATCTAGGCCTTACCATATACATCTTAACTTATCAGAATCTACCTCATATTTGTACTAACTTAATTCAAGTGAAATGTAGAAATGTTACTTCCGTATACCTCTATTCTCTTTCCTTCATTTCAGTGCTACTATTGCTATACATAATATATTCATATACATGACAAGGTCAACAATACATTGTTATAATTATTGCTTTATATAATTTAATGTATTTTAAGTGTGATGAGGGAAGAAAGAACAAATACTATTTATAGAGCTTATTATATTAAACTTCTTAATTACCTTTTCTACCTCTTCTCATTTGTTTCTGTGGATTCAATTTACTATATGATTACCTTTTCTTACTTCATTACAACTTTGCTCCTATCCATGTCTTTTGTTCTTTTTTGATTAAACTTCAACGTAAAAAATTCCTTTGCAAATGAAGAGATGATGTTATTTTATCAACAGTGCCTTTGAAATAATGTGCTTTTATTCAAAACCAAAATCTAACATGACTTAACTTCTATTCACAGGGGACAAGGTCACTGAAGGAGAGACTTGAGGGATGGAGTACTTAATAGTCTCATTTTTATCTGTACTTAACTAGCCACACATAAAGTGTGATATTCAATTCTGTACACTTCACTTTTAGAGTAGTAAGATTAGTTAGTGATTATTACAAAAGGATGGTAAAGATATGAATCATGTCATATAAGGAAGTAACCTAGGGATGAATATGGATCTAATATGGAAAAGATAATGAGTTCAATCATTTGAATGAATGGCAATGTGGAGGAAGATTTCAATCTCTTTTTATACCTGTAAAAAGATAGAGATAGGGCTAATGGAGGAAGCTATAGGGCTCTAGTTTCAGCTCAAGAAAAGTAAGAGTATTTTTAATATAAAAAGATAAACATTGGATGAAGTAATTGGTTTCTATTACTAAAGGTATTTAAACATAGACTAATTAAACAAACTAATTAAACTTTGCAGAGTAATTACTGAACCAAAGCAATAGTTTAACAACCTGGATTTGGAAAATGCTAAAAATAGATCAAGTAGCAAAATCCAGGTAGCTGTCCCTTTAGGGAAGCTTTCTACTTGTGGAACTCTGTTCAAAATAGTTAGTCAAAGGGTGTAAAATTTCAGTCAGACAGAAGAAATAAGTTCTAGTGATCTATTGGGCAGCATGATCGACTACAGTTAATAATAATGTGTAATATATTTCAAAATTGCTGAAAGAGTGGATTTAAATGTTCTCACTGTAGAAAATGATAAATATGAGAAGTCACAGATAAGTTAATTCAGCTGATTTAATAATTCTACAATAATACATGTATTATAATATTACATTGTGCCCCATAAACGTACAAACTGAATATCTATCAATTAAAAATAAATTTTTTTAAAAAAAGATTCAACTGCGGAGGAGAGTTTCTTTGGGCTGCGATTTACATGACTGTACCTTGGCCACTTTGATTGTAGGCCATTAGGGAAAGGAAAGGGATTTTCTCTAGGGAGAAGCTGTCTGCAAGGAGCAAGTATTCTTGTCTCCTAATTTTTCACAGCCAGGAGCTTGTGCCATTCAGACTTAAGCAAAGGCACAGAAGCCTTTTGTAGTCTTAACCAGTTGTAAGTTCTAAGAAGAACAAATGTCAGTTTGTGGCTCTATCAGCCATGTGGCAGCCTTAGAGTAAAAGCTATTTCAATTTGACCTTGGTGAAGAATGATAGAGCATACAGACACTAATCCAACAAAAAGCTGTGCATTATTTTCAGAGAAAAGAGGCTTCAGAACAAGTGATAAAAAAGAGCGTTATATAATGATAATGGGGTCAATTCTCCAGGAAGACATAACATCCCCTTAATGTGTGTGAGTTTATAATAGAAAGTCAAAATACATGGCAGAATTGGGTTTTGTCCAGATTACTTGATCATATACTTGTATTAAAATTTAAGAACTGAGTGCCTAAAATAGGTAAATTTTACTACATACAAACTATACAGCCTTAAAATTTGGCCCTTTCACCGCCCCTTCTCCCAACAAAAAAATCAAGGTATGGGATTACATAGAAGAGTATTGTTGAAGCAATATACTTTCTGAATTCCTGTGGAAACTGTTGATTGAGGTGACAGCCAGCCCCAGCTGAGGTGCTACAGCTGAGGAAGAATTGATTCTGCATGAGCATCATGACTCTCTAGCTGAAGCTGAGAAAATTAAGAAGTTGAATAAGATAATTTCTAATTTTCATTTAATTTAACTTGAATTCACAAAGGAAAGGTAATTCGATTTTTGGACTTTAATTCTTTGGGACATGAAAACATCTTTAGTTTTAATGCAAAGGTATTAGATATTTGTACTTTTTTCACATTGATGATTTGTTGATATGGTGGGAATTATACTCAAATTTCTAGAATTTATATTTTGTATTTTTATATTGGCATATTTTTGTGTTGTTTTTAATATTACTTCAAACATTTGATAGGAAATTGAATAGGAAATTGTGATAAATAGAATAATGGCCACCTAAAGATGTCTACGTCCTAATCCCTAGAATCCATGAATGTGTTACCTTACACAGTGGAAGAGATTTTGCAGATATGATTAAATTTAAAATGTTGGGTGTGGAGATTATATTGGGTTATCTTGGTGGGTCCAGTGTAATCATAGGGATCCTCATAAGAGCAAGGGTGGAGTCAGAGAAGGTGATGTGAAGATGACAACAGAAGTATAGTCAAAGCAGCAGACTCTGAAGGTGGATGCAGATGTCAGAATGATGTCAAGAATGGGCCATTAGCCAAGGAATATAGACAGCCTCTAGAGGATAGGAAAAGCAAGAAAATGAATCATCTAGAACCTATAGATGCTTAAATTCTAGTCCGTTGAGACTTCTCACTTCCAGAAGTATGTAATAATAAATGTTTGTTGTTTAAGCCATTAAGTCTTTGACATTTGTTATAGCAGAAATAGAAAACCGATACAGAAGTGAAATTTAAACCTTGCATATATTGTGCCCTTGGAGTAGATAACACACTGCTGCAACTTTTTGAGACCTTTCTTGGCCATTGAATGATGTTAGAAAATGACTGGAGAAGGAGTGGTCAGTATTGCGGGAATGGCTTAATGAAGGTGAGTGTATGATTGCCATTTAAAATATCTTTAAAGGATTACGCCATGGTTTGACATTACATGAAAATTGTATATGCAGGATGGTATGGAAAGAGATCAATGGGAGGTAAATTTGATATTTGTGAAACTAATATTCATCATTAGAGAAATGACTGTAATTTTTTTTTTATTTTCCTGCAAAGCAACAATGGAGTATTTATAAGCTCTCCAAAGGAAGAATGCCCTCAAGAAGCTGTATAATTTTTGTTGTTGAGATTGATAGTAGAATATTGCCCACCATAGTGGATCTCAGAGCAGGAGCAGTTGCCAAAATCTCAGAATAGGTTAGAAGTGTGACTGGTTCATGCATCAAGTGTGACTATTGTTAAAACACTGAGTCGTTTAATTAGTAGCATTTTTTTTCTTTAATAATGCCATGTATGGTAGAATAATGGTGCTTCTCACAATTAATGGCTTAAGATAGATGAAATACAGTGAAATAAACCCAACCAAGGTACTATGTAATTTAAAATTTATATTTTTGTAATGGTATCTTGTATTTTTATTTGTGAATAAAAATTATTTGGTCCTTTTGAGAGATAATCATCTTGTGAAGAGCCATGGTCTTTTGTTTCTGAATTTGATACCTACTTAACCACAAATATTCCTCATATGTGAAAAAAAGAAACTGCTAAGAACATTCAATACCTTTTTTCCCAGTTAAATAAAATCTTGAAAACATGTGCAGTTTATTTTTGCAATTACTTCATTTTAAAAGATATTGGCCGGGTGCAGTGGCTCACGCCTGTAATCCCAGCACTTTGGGAGGCTGAGGTGGGCAGATCACGAGGTCAGCAGATCAAGACCATCCTGGCTAACACGATGAAACCCCATCTCTACTAAAAATACAAAAAATTAGCCGGGCGTGGTGGCGGGTGCCTGTAGTCCCAGCTACTCGGGAGGCTGCGGCAGGAGAATGGCGCAAACCCGGGAGGCGGAGCTTGCAGTGAACCGAGATTGTGCCACTGCACCTGGGCTACAGAGTGAGACTCTGTCTCAAAAAACAAACAAACAAACAAACAAACAAAAAAGATATCTTAGATAATGTCCTATTTGAATTGATTCTATAAATATAAGTGTCTTAAAATAAGGCCATAGGTACTATATTGCTTCAGACAGTTAAACCTGCAATTTATTGTGTAAAGCTCAGTATCTAATCCATTTCTGTTGTAGACTTAATTTGACCATATGTTCATTCAGGAGCATTCTTGTAATTCTTTCCAGTATACCTTTAGGGTAGATGACAGAAAGCAAAGTTTTACTTGGCATTAAAAGATAATCAAGAGATACTCTGACTGTTCATCACACTCTGATCAGGATATTGGATTACCTAAAAGTGTCTTTTATCTCTACAAACAAAGATTAAAGACAAAAAGATTCATCTACTCCTCTTCCTTTTTCTTCTTTTCTTAATATACAGAGAACTCAAGCTGATTATTTATGTTAACTTAGAGTTGTTTTTGTTTCAGTTATGTGGTGTATTCTTTCAGCCTTCCACTTGAATTAGCGTGTGAAAATACTGTCTTAGTTGAGATTTGAAACTTCAATGATTTTGAATGTACTGAGAAAAAGAAAGCCATTTGGGGGAGCATTTTTTTTAAAAAAAAAAAAAAACCTACAATAGAAAATTGTTAGTTCAGGCCTTGGTTAAATACAGCTCAGATTCAATAAGGAAATAAAACCTTTACTTAATGGAATTCGTCTGTATAAGTATTTCCTCCCTTAGATTACTAAGGAATTGTGATTTTATTTTTCAGCCATGTAGTTAGGTTGTAATCTGATTCTTTTGGGAAGTATTGACATACTCTTGGGGACTTCTAAACTAAGTCCAAAATTTTTGTTTTCCTTAGAAATTGAAGATGAAGCAAATGCACTAATCAATGAATTATAATTTCTTGGCTGACTTAAGTTTCAAAGGTAAATTTTCCCTTATGCTTTTATCTTTTAAAATTTTCAAATGTGCCAAATATTTATATGGTTAAATAAAAGGAAACACATTTATATAGTTACACAAAACTTAGCATATAGTTCCTCCCATGTACTTAATTATTTATTAAAAGCCTTCAGAGATTCACTTGTCATATAGGAAACACTATTATTAAAAAGCAATTATTGTATATATCAGCATGGCCTTGCCACATAACAAATTGTGATAGAAACTATATTCTCATATGAGAGTTAACTAATCTGCCTGAATACTGTGATTCTCAGAATATGACCAAGGCCAGAACCAAAGAAACCGATATAGATACAGAGGTGAGACTTCAAATCACAGAGAAACATCTCTCCTTAAAACACCAGGGAGTAATTTATCAGAATAAGTCTTTTGTTGTTTGGTTTTTCAGATCTCAGACTAGGAAGGCACTTGTTTCATGGCCACCTACATCCCTACCCCTTCCAGAGTGTTTTGACCTACAATGCCTCCTACAGCCAGCTACTCTCTACCCATTGTGGTACTTCTCATGCCTAATTATAAATGCTTCTTTATTTTTATGAATCATCTACCAGTTTTTTAACCTTTGTTAGAGCAGAGATTGTGTTCATATTGATTGTTTTTATCTAAGTACCACATTAGCTGACAATTAAAATAAATTGGATATATATTTATTGAGTAAACTCACTATTTACTGTCACTTCCATGTCAAAATTATAAGCCCCTTAAAAGCAAATAATCATGTCTTACACATCTTTACATCTTTTTCTATCTCAATACATCTCTTACAAAAATGCATGCTCTGTGATAGGGTCTCAAAGATTTACTGGCTGTTTAATTTTGTCTTTGAGACTGAATCATAGCGGAATGCTCCAAGAAATTGCTAACTACCTTGAGGGAAAGCCCACCAACAGCCAGAAAACAAGCACTGCCTCCATCCCTTCTAGGCCCTCACAGCAGCACATTTTTGAGTTATAGCAAATCACTATGAAAGTGAGACACTGAACTTAACAAAATTAATATCTGAGAAAAAATGGAGTTAGTAAAGCCAATGGGCTGACTATAAATAGAAAATTCTAAGAAATATGAAAAAAAATTACATTTGTGAGATCTTGAAAAATTTTAAATTATATTATAAAAGTAAAACAAACATTCCATGTGGTAGGCAGAATTCCGAAATGGCCCCTCTAATGTTTCTCTTTATAATCTCTGGGACTGTAATTGTGTTATGTTGTAGGGCAAAAAGGTGTTTTTCAGATGTAGTTAGGGCTACTAGTCAGTTTTGAGTTAATCAAAAAAGACTATTCAAATGGTTGCAATCTAATCACAGGGGCCCTTCAAAATGAGAGCCTCTTTCTCCAGCTGGTGTTGGAAGAGAAGTTCAAGAGATTTGAAGGATGAGAATGCCTCATTGCACCACTGGTGGCTTGAATATGTAGCGGGTATGTGGGAAGGACTAGAAAGTGACTCTGGAGACTGAGACAGGCCCCCAGCTGACAGCCAATAAGGCAATAGGTTCTTGGGGCCTATAGCCACAAGCGACTGGATCCTGCCAACAATCAGAGTGAACTTTACAGCAGATTCTTACTCTGGCTGACACCTTGATTTCAGGCTTATGAGAGATCCTATGCAGAGAAACTAGTCAAGCCAGAATGGATTTCTGACCTAGAAAACTCTGAGACTAAAAAACAGATATTGTTTTAAGCTGCAAAGTTTGTGGTAATTTGTTATACAGGAATAGAAAACTGAAACACTTTCATTTGTCAGTTGGGGTTTTGTTGAGGAGATTAATTATCTGTTAACATGTTTGCTATTGGTGCCATATCATCCACTCCTTATGAGATTTCTGGAAACCAGTTTTGCATTTCTCCTAAAGGTGAATAAAAAGAATTTGTTATTCAGATGTAGTAACGGCTGCTAGTCAGTTTTGAGTTAATCAAAAGAGACTATTCAAATGGTTGCAATCTAATCACAGGGGCCTTTCAAAATGAGAGCCTCTTTCTCCAGCTGGTGTTGGAAGAGAAGTTCAAGAGATTTGAAGGAGAGAATGCCTCATCGCACCACTGGTGGCTTGAATATGTAGGGGGTATGTGGGAAGGACTAGAAAGTGACTTTTTTTTTTTTTATTAATTGCTATTAAGAGAACACATTTAGATATCGTTTTCTAAAATAAATCAGGCAAATAACACATGACAATGAGAACATCTTGTGTCATGGGATATTTCTTCCTTGGCCTTACTATGTTTTCCTGTGTAAGTAATTTATAACACATGCTACTTGACATAGTCATTTCTTTACTTTGAATTAATGTTCTCAATTCTTCAGATTATTTACTCACCTCATATTACCTCATTCATTGCTAAGAATGTCCTTGTATTTTCTTCATTCTTCTGGAGGTCATAATCTATGAGGAATTATAAGTATATATGAGTTCGTATGCAAGACCGTGAAAAAAACAAGAACAAAAACCCTAGGTTGACTATGAATGCACAAAGTATTTTAGTATCCTGGAGGAAAAAAATTGATCAGTGTTGTGGTAACTTTTCTCTCTTATTTCTTTGTCTGCAGCATATTCATCCCTTTTTCATCCCTAAGAAATATGTCATACTTTCTCATCTTGTTATCATTAGTACCACTTGTTTAAATTCTAATGATATATTTCTTTAGGAAATTTTAAGTTTTATTTCTTGTGACTAATTCAACCCTAATATGTTTAAACAATCTTCTCATTTCTTACAATCATTAAGTAAAATACTAAGTCCATAGTCTTCCAAGTTTAATACCTTAAAATTATATTAAATTCTATTATTTATTTTATTCCCAGTAAAGTCACGATAAAATTTAACTAGTATCTTTGAATTATTGTTTACAGTTGTTTCTTGTAAATGCTACCTTTAGAACTTATTTCTTCATACTTGAAAATTTGAAAAGTTCTGAAGAGCTGTGCCATTCTTGTTCTCCCTTCCTATCAATTCATCCTGCATAAATGTCACCAGTATAATATTATTAAAAAGCCTCTTTAAAGATGTTGTCTTCTTGCTTATAAAATTACTCACACTAAACAATAATTCTCAAATTCTTATGTCTGCAGTTCAAAAGCTTCTGCAATCTAATCTCCGCTGCCCTCTCAAGTTTATCTAAAATGTCTCTTCTGAACTCTCTAATCCAGATTGTGATATATTAAATATTGTCTGTTAAGTTCATCTTGTATTTATTACATATTGATTTGGGCTATAGCAGAATTTATACATGAGATGACTTTCTATCTCTGAGAAAACTTCTTTCCTTCCTCCAAAACCCATTTCAAATTTCAGCTTAGCCAATGGTCTTCTCTGAATATTTCAGATAAAACTGATATCCTTTTATTCTATTATCCACTCTCAATAATATTTGAATAAATTTTTCCACACAAATTTGGCCCCTTGGTCCCAAACTTCCATGTTAGATATCAGAAAACATGAATCTTCATCAAGAAATTGATATATTTATATAGTTGAATCAAAAAGTAACTAGGAGCAGGCAAAGGATAATAGAAACTATATTTCTTTTAAATTAAATGTTCTATTATTTATGAAGGTCAGCAGTTTCTGTTGACTATAATTGACAAAGTAGTTATTGGTGTCTGCACAGAGGCCAGTGTCAGGTGATCATCCAGACTGAACATCTCTCTTCTCTCCAGAGGGAGAGACTACTTTTAGTAGTCTACTTTTTTTTCTAGTTGTTACTAGACTTAGGAATAAAATTCAAAGAGAGAGAGAGACCCCTCAGATTAGCATTAAAGATCAGTGAGAACAATAGTGAGGGTGACTTGCTCTGTCATGTTTTATCAATTCTATGGGCAAATCCCAAGTCTGGTGTTCAGAGTAAATTCACTAACAATAAGTTACATTACAGTGAAACATCAGTGGTGGTAACAGTACACCCTAAATCTATTTACTTTGGATTATAATAATCTAGGGAAAAAATTGAACTGATGTGCTTCAGATCAAATACTGCCAGCTGACTAGCCTAAAAATTTCTTTGCTAAAATGGAAACACATTTTATTCCCTCAAAAATTGGAAAGAAAATATTACATTTTTTGAAATAAACTTTTCCACAAAAGCTGAAAAGAAAATACTACTACTTCTTAAGGTGTGGTAATTCATATATACACACATATATGTATTTATATAGTATGTATTTGTTTATTTTTATCCTAATTAACACCAATCAAGGTTTATATATAGGATATTCTACATATGATCTCTTGTTTCCTAAATGAATGGAAATGCACCTTAATTTTAATTTGAGACTCAGCAGCCACAGGTTTCTTTTAAAAAGTCTCTATTTCCATTACCTGGTATCTTGGTTCATATACTTTTCATCTTCTAGATTTCAGTAATATCATGTAACAATTTCTCCCAATTTTGCTATTCTCAGATCTTTACTTTATACCTTTACAGAAGTGTCTTTGTAAAGGTCAAATCTCGTTATTTTACTCCCAATTAAATGGCTTTCATTTGACTAGAGGAGAAAGTCAAACCCTTCACCTTAACATACAAGGTCTTTCAAGAACTGGCTTTTGCATTCCTTTCACTCTTTACTCCTCATCCTGTTCAGAACTGCATCCTGTAACAGACCTATTTCAAGCTCTCCAAAGTCATTATACTTTTTCAGCATTGTTTCCTGCTCCTGTATATATTTGAAGTGCACGAGCTCCACTCAAGTCCTACTAATCTCCTTCCCTTCCTGACCCTTGTGTCTGGCAAGAAGATCTTTATCTTTTTAGTTTCAGTTCATGCACCACAATCCAGAAAGATATGTCTTGAATTATCTTCCTCCCAAAGGAAAATTAGCCATAACTCTGTCTATAGAGCTGGCACACACCATATTTATGAGATTTTATAATTTATTCTCCATCCCTCATCACCCCTTGAGGACAGTAACTCTATCTTATTCTTTTCTGTATCTGCATAAAATAGAATGCATAATATAGCACAGTGACCATCAGCAAAATGTTACTCAAAAATTGCCAATGAATGAATACATTTATTCATATCAGAAAGTTGACATGTAGAGATGGCAACCATGACTCCAGTGGAACACTTGTGGATGTCTTGATTAGTAAGTGTTTATAAAATGTTAACAAAATTAAAGAAGTGCTTATTCATTATGAGTAAAAACAATACAATATCAAACACCTATGTATCATTTACAATATACTCTGCACAATTTTAAGCACTTCATGTGTATTGATTTACTTGGAGTCAATGAAATACATTTTATTCAGTTCCTTGGAGACAAAGTTCTGTAGAGTTCACCATTTGAAACCCAGGGTTTGGCCAAAAAAACTTGTCTATAGTAAATGCTGATTATAAAAATAAATTCTACTTGCATTTTTGGAGAAATATAAATGTATGCTAATAAAGTATTCAACACATTGCTATAAATTAAATGTTGTCTTATCAAAGTTTAGTGCTTACATTTCTTGTCCAATGTAGCCAAATCTAAAGTATTTAAAGATATTTAAGAGAACAGATATAATTTTTAGTTTATTATTTTTAAGATGTTATTATATTATGTTATAAAATATTCCTAATTCAAAAGATACTGCATGCATTGAATATGCTATCTTTCATACATCAGGGTGTATCATATTTTCTTTGTCTTTATAGTCAATGAAAACATTTATTTTATTATGCTTTGCTTTAGTCTTAACTATTTGCATGCATGTTTTCTTATCAGACTGTGGGTTTCTTATAAGATTGTGGGCTAGAGTCTCACTGCTAAACGACATCTCACCTACCTTTCATTCCTACACAACACCTCGATATAACATGATGAGCAGCACAGACCAGTAGAAAGGAGACAAGCCATAAAGTAAGAGTAACGTTGTATCCTGGTTCTGTCAGTAAGTAGCTTCATGACCTTAGATAACTTTCTTTTTTTTTTTTATTTTTTAGGACACACCTTATTCTCAGGTGTATACACATTTGGGATTAAATCATTTTATATTTTCCTTGGTTCTAATATTCTATTATATAGTGAGACATTTAATTTTTTATGTTACTTTTTGTCATATCTATAAATGAACTCTGTTGATTTGGGCAGGAACTTAGAATTCTTAAAAATATTTTTATATAAAGATAAATTAGCCCATCACTTATTCACCCATCTTTTATTAACAGACTTTTTGAGTCTGGAGCATACTGGGAACCAGCCAAAGATGCGTAGTTAGTCAGCTTACCTTACTGTTGCTAATTTTGCCCTTGTAACTATGTTTTGGACAATATGATGTTAATATTAATAGAAACAATAACATTTCCCAGGTTGTTCTTTCAAAGAGAATAAACATGAACTTCACTTTCTTTTTACTCCTTCCTTCTGGTTGGGATACAGGTTTAGTGGTGAATTATGCAGACAAGAGCAAGACCCAAGAAGAGTTCATTAACAAAATTGGAAGATCTGGGTTCCCAACCCTATTTACAACACTGTGTCATCCCTGGATTGCTTACATTACCTATCACACACACAAAAATAAATTCTATTGTACCTAATTATTACTTTCCTTTTTATTATAGCAGTTAAATCAATATCCTAACTGGTAATTGGAGCTTAATCAATCTCAAGGTAGCTGTTATTAGAAGGAGTATAAATAAAGCATCTCAAACAGGACATTTTGCATTTACCAATCGAAATCCGTCCTCCACATTTCTCCACCTTAGGGTACAGGAAACTCCCCATAAGAACTAACATCAGTGGGGCATCTTGCCCTCTAGATTCTGAGTGGGTTTATCAAATAGAAAGCACTGGTAAAAAATTAAAGGAAGAGAGGAGTTTGAGGTTAAACATTTATTATCATGACTGCTTCTCTGCCAGTTTGTCATAGGTTGATTATTTCCCTCTGCCAAAGAGCACAGCTTCTACAGGAAGCCTCTTCCTGCAATTACAGCTTCTCCATCCTTTGGAAGTTTGGCCATGCCTTGGTTTCCCTCAATTCTCTCTAAAACATAAATATTCTCTTTATTAAACTCCCCTTAATTTGCCATGTAAAATCCATGTGCGATGTCTTCTGCTAGGACTTTGACAAATTAAATAAGTGGTAGAAAAGTGGACCTGGAAAACAAACTCTTTTTATTGGATTCTTGGGTAGGCTACTCAAATGTTCAATGAATGAGTGGTTCTCATCTTTGCCCATGAAAAGGTGTCCCTGGCAATCCATGGGATGCATGCCATCATACTTATTCGAATAACCTACTAGAGGCAGGAATAAAGGACAATAAAGGTATGTAGTTTAAAGGGAAATAATTACAGTAATTATAGTGATTATGGGGTCAGCTGTTTGCTTTATCTAGTCCCCCAAAAAGTACACATTGAAAATGACAAATTGACAGATTTTTTTTTTATTATTATACTTTAAGTTCTAGGGTACATGTGCACAGCGTGCAGGTTTGTTACATATGTATACATGTGCCATGTTGGTGTGCTGCACCCATTAACTCGTCATTTACATTAGGTATATCTCCTAATGCTATCCCTCCCCCTCCCCCCACTGCACAACAGGCCTCGGTGTGTGATGTTCCCCTTCCTGTGTCCAAGTGTTCTCATTGTTCAAGTCCCACCTGTGAGTGAGAACATGCGGTGTTTGATTTTTTGTCCTTGTGATAGTTTGCTGAGAATGATGGTTTCCAGCTTCATCCATGTCCCTACAAAGGACTTGAACTCATCCTTTTTATGGCTGCATAGTATTCCATGGTGTATATGTGCCACATTTTCTTAATCCAGTCTATCATTGATGGACATTTGGGTTGGTTCCAAGTCTTTGCTATTGTGAATAGTGCCACAATGAACATACGTGTGGATGTGTCTTTATAGCAGCATGATTTATAATCCTTTGGGTATATACCCAGTAATGGGATGGCTGGGTCAAATGGTATTTCTAGTTCTGGATCCTTGAGGAATCGGATTGTTGAGAAAGTTCAGAACATGTGTGGAAAGTGAGGAAGCCTCTATGGCAGCTTTGAAGGAAGCACTCTTCTGCGGTAAAATGAAAGGTAAGAGTCAGGTAAGCTCACATCCTGATTGTAAGGGTTGCAGAGTTTTCAGTTCCAATTAAATACTAAATACTTTCAGCTCTCTTATATTAAGATAAGAAACTGATGGGGAGTGGGACCTTAAGATAGGGATTGAGAACATTTAGACAGACATAAATGAAGCTTGCAACTTTGAACCACAAGCTCCCTTGAAATTTCCTTGCTGTCAGAATCAGCTACTGTCATACCTCCTATATCCCTACTCCTATCTGAAGAAACCAGTCTTCTCTGAACGAACTTTCAATAATAACAGCATCTGTTGTCATTTCTGATTCTCTTCCTTTTCCTCCTCTTCTCCTTATTACTTCTAGGTCTGTAATAAGACTTAGATTCCAGCATATGCTAGAAAAGTAAGTCTAAGAGGAGCTAGAATAAAATCAGTAAACAAACAAACCAATGCATACATTCATAAATAAATAACATGGTCATGTATTTTTTTATAAGCAGAAGTTAGGAGTGCCTGTGTAGAAGCTGCCCTAAGATTGTTAGATCAATAATAGCACAGTGATATTTTATTTGAGCTCACTGATATAGATTTATTCTTCTAGGATTCAGGATGCAGTGAGTTGGCTAGAGGACTTGAGCATTTGTGTAATAGCATTTATAGTCTGCTATGTTTTTAGTCAATGTGATTTTGAAACAAGACCTGCTTTAACATATTATAGAGAAAGGAACTGAAGATACAGGGAGATGAGGATGTTCAAGGTTATCATACTCTCTGGGATCTGACTACCTACTCTTTCACCACAACTCATGAGAGGACGTGTTCTTCACTGAGTACAGGGGATGGCTTAGCAAGGTGGATATTAATCTTTGAAATGCTCTATGGTAACTATGTTTTCGTGGACCAGAGATCCTGCTTTAATATTGAATTATCAGGTCTCAGTGTGAATAAAGAAATCATAGAGCTATAGCAATCAGGTGGTAACAATTCACCTTCAGAGACAAGGTGAGTGAAATGATCACAGTACAACAGAGCAGCGTTTCCCAAACTTGGTTGCACATTTTACTCACCTTCTGTATGTTTTAAAAGTACAGATTCCTGTCTCCTGCTTTCAGGGATTTTGACTGAATTGGTCTGGGGTGAGGTCCAGGCAACAGTGCTTTTCCAAACTCCCTAGGTGTTTCTAATATACAGCCAAATATGAGCTAGAGGAAAGGAGTGCTAATCAAAATGTGTTCACATACATGGAGCTGTGGTGATGGCTGATTGATCACAGGTGCCCAAGAAGGAAGTAAATAGGCTTTGTATTAAGATAATGCATAATACCTACAAGGCTTAAATAGGCTGAAATATCCTAGGTCTGGTAGACAGAAATATCCACCATATGGATTCTCAATGTCTTTCTTAGTTCACAGCACTAAGCAATCTCACAGAACTAGTTTATTGATTGAGAAAGAGGCTCATTCCCTATGAGGAAATGCTCTGCATACACAGCCACAGGTGTGCATTCAAAATCCCCTTAGATCCTTCTCCAGAGGTACCAGTGCCATTTGTATCAGTGATGGCAGCAGCCGCTCTAGGTGGCCTGCCACTGTCATCATGCTGGCTGCAGCACGGAGGTGCTGACCTGGCTTCACACTCCATGGAGCAGGTGGTAGCCCCACCCTCCTGGGTGCAGCTGCACCCACCCAAATCGTGGCTATAGACCCAGGCTGCTGCTCCACGGAACAGGCAGGAGCCCTGTTATCCCATGTGCAGCTGCAGCTGCCCAACTGTCATTGTGGACTCAGGCATCCCTGCACTCTTGCAGCTCGGGAAGGCCCTCCCTGTCCTCGTAGGCTTGGAAGTGTCTATTCCCACTGCCTGGCTTCTCCCTGCTGCCAGGCCCACTACAATCTTGGAGCAAAGCTGGGGAGAGCCCAGACTCCATGAACTGCAGCAGGAGGCAGACAGGTTCCTGGACAGAAGGGGATGGGTCCCCAGTGAGGCTTCAACTTCAGGCCAGGGAGGACCTGAAGGCTGGGAGCTGGGCTGCCTGTCCCATGGACTGTATTTGGAACTTGTGGTGCCTTTTCCAGGACTGTCCATGGCTGCCCATGGATGAATCAGCATGCACTTCTTCCCCTCTGAGGCCTATAAAAGCCCTGGGCTCAGCCAGAGCTGAGCAAATGATGGATAACCAGCTGCAGAGAGGAGATAGCTTCTCTGCCGATAGCTGGAAAACATCAGGACAACCAGTAGTAGAGAGGAGCTTCCCACTCCAGGGATGACCTGCTACAGAGAGGAGCACCCACTGCAGGTCCTCCTCTCTGCTAAGAGCTTCAGAGACAACGGGATAACCTGCCAACAGAGAGGAGCCACCCATCCCAGGGCTGCCTCCTCTCCGTTGAGGGCTGAACATTCATAGGGACACACTGGTGCAGAAAGGAGCTACCCACAGCAGTTCTCTGAGCTGTTCTATTGCTCAATAAAGCTCCTCTTTGTCTTGCTCACACTCCACTTGTCTTTGTGCTAATTCTTCCTGGTTGCAGGACAATAACTTGGGGCCTACCAGAAGCTAAGGCTAGAAGAGCTATAACACAAATGGCTGAAACATGCCCTTTGCTCACACATTGCAGGCGAAGAGAGGGAGAGAAGAGCTGTGCCCCTGGGGAGATCCCAGGCCTAGGGGCCCCAAGCCAGGGCTGTGACTCCCTCTTTGAGGCCCTGCAGATTCTAGTGTCTCTGAGCTTCTGGGTGCCACTGCATTTCCCAGTGCCAGCCAGGGAAGCTGCTTGCAGTGCAGCTGGTCCAGCCACAGTCTTGCAGAGAGTCGATGCCTGTGAGCTGTCCACCCCACTGTAGTGGCCTGCATGCCTGACTGTGCACAGTGGCTGGACCCCATGCTCACTCGCTCACACACCACTTACTGCTGCACACCTGGCTTGCCCTTGGAGGCATGGGATCCAGGCTGGTAGTGTGAGCCAAGCACAGCTGGCAAGGCTGAGTGGGCAGGGCAGAACAAGCCAAGCGTGCATGAGCAAAACTCAGGCAAAGACACTACCAGTCACAGAGGTTTCTGGCTAGAAAAGCAACACCCCAAGGATCCTGCAACACTAGGATTGGGTATATGAAAGAAAAGATACCCAGATTTTTCAGTAGTTATTTGATGATGGTCTGAATTCATGCTGATATTTGGGAACTTGAAAACAACTGTGGTTTGCCAGATAATTCTGGAGGTCATGGGATAGATGAAGTCTTGGCCCAAGTGGATCCAGTGGGATCTCAGACCAATTTTTTGGTATTTCTATAGTCCCCTAATCAATAGTAAGAATGAATGTACTTTTTAACTAGAAGAATTCCCATATTTATTCCCTGGCCCACAGAGTAAATACTTGTATTATTCTGTTCTTGTGCTGCTAATAAAGACATACCTGAGACTGGGAAATTTACAAAAAAAAGAGGTTTAATCAACTCACAGTTCCACATGGCTGGGGAGGCCTCATAATCATGGTGAAAGGCAAGAAGGAGCAAGTCACATCTTACATGGTGGCAGGCAAGAAAGAACTTATGCAGGGGACCTCCCATTTACAAAACCATCAGATCTCATGAAACTTTTTCACCACCACGTGAACAATATAGGGGAACCACCCCCATGATTCAATTATCTTCCCCTGGCTCCAGTCTTGACATGTGGGAATTATTACAATTCAAGGCGAGATTTGGGTGGGGCTACAGCCAAACCATATCAATACTATTAAGACAGAAAGAGCTGCAAAAAAGCCCTGGAACAGCCCTTCTCTCATGCTATGATAGTAAGCCATAAATAACACTGCACATTGTATCTGTGGAAATAACAGACTTTAATACCGTAACAAACAAAATGAAAGATGCAAGCATATTGATCCTTACCACATTTTAATTCATATTACCTCTTTGGTTTTTTTAAAGGTAGATAATTCTTAAAGAATGAATGGAGTTCATTGTAGATTCTGGATATTAGCCCTTTGTCAGATGAGTAGGTTGCGAAAATTTTCTCCCATTTTGTAGGTTGCCTGTTCACTCTGATGGTAGTTTTCTTTGCTGTGCAGAAGCTCTTTAGTTTAATTAGATCCCATTTGTCAATTTTGGCTTTTGTTGCCATTGCTTTTGGTGTTTTAGACATAAAGTCCTTGCCCATGCCTATGTCCTGAATGGTAATGCCTAGGTTTTCTTCTAGGGTTTTTATGGTTTTAGGTCTAACATTCAAGTCTTTAATCCATCTTGAATTGATTTTTGTATAAGGTGTAAGGAAGGGATCCAGTTTCAGCTTTCTACATATGGCTAGCCAGTTTTCCCAGCACCATTTATTAAATAGGGAATCCTTTCCCCATTTCTTGTTTTTCTCAGGTTTGTCAAAGATCAGATAGTTGTAGATATGTGGCATTATTTCTGAGGGCTCTGTTCTGTTCCATTGATCTATATCTCTGTTTTGGCACCAGTACCATGCTGTTTTGGTTACTGTAGCCTTGTAGTATAGTTTGAAGTCAGGTAGTGTGATGCCTCCAGTTTTGTTCTTTTGGCTTAGGATTGACTTGGCGATGTGGGCTCTTTTTTCGTTCCATATGAACTTTAAAGTAGTTTTTTCCAATTCTGTGAAGAAAGTCATTGGTAGCTTGATGGGGATGGCATTGAATCTGTAAATTACCTTGGGAAGGATGGCCATTTTCACGATATTGATTCTTCCTACCTATGAGCATGGAATGTTCTTCCATTTGTTTGTATCCTCTTTTATTTCCTTGAGCAGTGGTTTGTAGTTCTCCTTGAAGAGGTCATTCACATCCCTTGTAAGTTGGATTCCTAGGTATTTTATTCTCTTTGAAGCAATTGTGAATGGGAGTTCACTCATGATTTGGCTCTCTGTTTGTCTGTTATTGATGTATAAGAATGCTTGTGATTTTTGTACATTGATTTTGTATCCTGAGACTTTGCTGAAGTTGCTTATCAGCTTAAGGAGATTTTGGGCTGAGACAACGGGGTTTTCTAGATATACAATCATGTCATCTGCAAACAGGGACAATTTGACTTCCTCTTTTCCTAATTGAATACCCTTTATTTCCTTCTCCTGCCTCATTGCCCTGGCCAGAACTTCCAGCACTATGTTGAATAGAAGTGGTGAGAGAGGGCATCCCTGTCTTGTGCCAGTTTTCAAAGGGAATGCTTCCAGTTTTTGCCCATTCAGTATGATATTGGCTGTGGGTTTGTCATAGATAGTTCTTATTATTTTGAGATATGTCCCATCAATACCTAATTTATTGAGAGTTTTTAGCATGAAGGGTTGTTGAATTTTGTCAAAGGCCTTTTCTGCATCTATTGAGATAATCATGTGATTTTTGTCTTTGGTTCTGTTTATATGCTGGATTACATTTATTGATTTGCATATATTGAACCAGTCTTGCATCCCAGGGATGAAGCCCACTTGATCATGGTGGATAAGCTTTTTGATGTGCCGCTGGATTTGGTTTGCCAGTATTTTATTGGGGATTTTTGCATCAATGTTCATCAAGGATATTGGTCTAAAATTCTCTTTTTTTGTTGTGTCTCTGCCAGGCTTTGGTATCAGGATGATGCTGGCCTCATAACATGAGTTAGGGAGGATTCCCTCTTTTTCTATTGATTGGAATAGTTTCAGAAGGAATGGTACCAGCTCCTCCTTGTACCTCTGGTAGAATTCGGCTGTGAACCCATCTGGTCCTGGACTTTTTTTGGTTGGTAAGCTATTGATTATTGCCACAATTTCAGCTCCTGTTATTGGTCTATTCAGAGATTCAACTTCTTCCTGGTTTAGTCTTGGGAGGGTGTATGTGTTGAGGAATTTATCCATTTCTTCTAGATTTTCTAGTTTATTTGCGTAGAGGTGTTTGTAATATTCTCTGATGGAAAACAAACAACCCCATCAAAAAGTGGGTGAAGGACATGAACAGACACTTCTCAAAAGAAGACATTTATGCAGCCAAAATACACATGAAAAAATGCTCACCATCACTGGCCATCAGAGAAATGCAAATCAAAACCACAATGAGATACCATCTCACACCAGTTAGAATGGCAATCATTAAAAAGTCAGGAAACAACAAGTGCTGGAGAGGATGTGGAGAAATAGGAACACTTTTACACTGTTGGTGGGACTGCAAACTAGTTCAACCATTGTGGAAGTCAGGTGGTGATTCCTCAGGGATCTAGAACTAGAAATTCCATTTGACCCAGCCATCCCATTACTGGGTATATACCCAAAGGACTATAAATCATGCTGCTATAAAGACACATGCACACGTATGTTTATTGCAGCATTATTCACAATAGCAAAGACTTGGAACCAACCCAAATGTCCAACAATGACAGAGTGGATTAAGACAATGTGGCACATATACACCATGGAATACTATGCAGCCATAAAAAATGATGAATTCATGTCCTTTGTAGGGACATGGATGAAATTGGAGATCATCATTCTCAGTAAACTATCGCAAGAACAGAAAACCAAACACCGCATATTCTCACTCATAGGTGGGAATTGAACAATGAGAACACATGGACACAGGAAGGGGAACATCACACTTCGGGGACTGTTGTGGCGTGGGGGGAGGGGGGAGGGATAGCATTGGGAGATATACCTAATGCTAGATGACGAGTTAGTGGGTGCAGCGCACCAGCATGGCACATGTATACATATGTAACTTACCTGCACATTGTGCACATGTACCATAAAACCTAAAGTATAATAATAATAATAATAATAATAATAATAAAGAAAATAAGTTAAAAAGAAAAAGAATGAATGGAAATTATCAAAGACTTAGATAGATGATAATGCCCATCATGGGTACCCTTTCAGATAGAATATCTTTTCAAAAGTAAATCATTAGATGCTTAGCTAATGTCATAGCAAATATTTTGTTTTGTTTTAATTCACTTCTATAAGCAAATATAGTAAGAATCCATTTGGCTTTATGTGTTAGGGACAACAATATGTATTACTTTGTTGTCACAGGGCTATGTCAGTTGTCTAGACATCTAGTAAAATACAGTCTGAAGGGATCTTGGTCTAAGTATATCACAGAACATTATGTTACTCAATTAGACTGAAGACACAATTTCAGGTGGATATAGTCTGTGTAGGATTCATGTATGATGGGGTATGGACAAAACACCCTGTAATGTTGAGGGGCCTGACACAAGTTGCTAGAAGTTTTATGGTTCCTCATCCTATGAGAATATCCTTTGTAAAGGATATGTTGTTCCATCATTCACAACCAAGGGGAGTCACTATGCTCGATGGTGTCTTTGGATTCTGAAGAACATTTGTACTACAGTTTGGCTGCTATTCATATATTTTTACTGTATAATTTACAAAACTTAATTTGAAGGGACCTGAAGCAAAAACAACTTATGCAACAGGTCCAGCTTGTATTTCAAGCGGCCCTACTACACAGTCCACATGACTCAGGGGCGGCAACTAACAGTCTGTGGCAAAATCTGGCCCATCACCTGTTTTTGTATGGCTGATGAGCTAATAATAGTTTTTACATCATTGAATGGTTGAAAAAATAATATTTTATAACATACGGAAATTATATGAAATCCAAATGTTTATGTCCATAAAGCAACTTTTATTAGGAAAAAACACACTGATCCCTTTACTTACTGGCCGTGGATGCTTTTGTGCAACAATGACGAGATCATAACGGAGATCGTATTGCCTACACAGCCTAAAATGTTTACTATCTGTCCCTTTATAGAAAAGGTTTCCCACTCCCTGAAGTAAACGAAACGGAAATCAGAATGGTGAGAGAAGGGGATGCAGTGTAGAGCCTCTGGTAGGCCTTTAGGAGAAATTATGGCCCAGACTCAGGGTTTTATAGTGAGGTCAGGCTCTTTATTTCTGGGAATAAAAGCTGTTCGTGGGTTCAATATCAAAGAAATTATCTCACCCAGACTGATCTGGATATTGGCACTATTAAGTGCCCCAACTGCTAACCTCAAAGACCATTCAAGTTGCTCCTAACTTGTTTCCAAGATCCAAACTCCTTAAAGTAGGGCATGAAGTGAAAGTGCGACCTAAACTGTCTATGATAATTTGGGTGTTACCTAAGTTAGCAAATTATAAAATTGGGCTTGTGCATCAGCATTTCACTGAAACCTGGAGAGAAAGTGTATGAAGACAAAGAAAGACTGAAAGAAACTAGCACACAAACAGAAAGCTTAGACATCCAGAGGAATTGTTCCCACTGCTTTCCTTCCCCTCCTTCACACCATGCTCTGCCTACATGGGGAGTTTTCCATGACCACTTGATGGTGAAGGAGAAAACATCCACTACACCATGTGTCAACAGTACATGGAAGTGGAGAACTTCTGTCTCATAGCCCCATTCAGGCAAGACCTAAAGATTACAGTAAAGGGACTAGGCACAGTGGCTCATGCCTGTAATCCCAGCATTTTGGGAGGCCAAGGTGGACTGATCTCTTGAGGTCAGGAGTTCGAGACCATCCTGGCCAACATGGTGAAACCCCGTCTCTACTAAAAATAGAAAAATTAGCTGAGTATGGCGGCGCATGCCTATAGACCCAGGTACTCAGAGGGCTGAGGCAGGAGAACCGTTTGAACCCGGGAGGCGGAGGTTGCAGTGAGTTAAGATCGTGTCACTGTACTCCAGCCTGGGTGACAGAGTGAGACTCCATCTCAAAAAAATAAAAATACATTAAAAAATTATAGTAAAGGGAAATCCTCCTAGTGAATAGAACTTGGGGCCGTCCATCTGTTTGTTATTTTATGTGTAAGGAGGGACTGTCCAAGGAAAATATCTATACTATCTAATGGGTTGGTTGATGGGTCAAGCCCTTGAAAAGAAAATTTCAAGGTGGCTGACCATTCTGAGTAAGAGGTAATTGAGTGAACTCTGGGCATAGAAGCCAATGATGAAGATAATTGTGTTCACTGTAAATGATCATCATAGAAGTTTCATTTAAGAGGAAGCTTTAAATAAAAAGATGGAGACTTTGATCATTCAGGTGGATGTCATTGACTTTTTCCCAGACTTTTTTCTGCTCGCTTAATGGGTCCACCTACAAACAGTCCATAAAGGTGAGCCTAAAGTCCATGCATGATTTCTGCAGCTTACAATTACCGTCAGTATAGCTGATCTGGCTATTGACATTACTAAACATCTTAGTTGTCAACCCCAGAGGCCGATGCTGACCACCTAATATAAACGTTGTTTTTCAAAAGAAGAGCCATCCATCTGGTAGCAGGCTCACTACATTGCACCCCTTTTATCATGGATGACCAGTAATTTATTCATGCAGAGAAAGATATATATCTGAGTTGCAAATATACCTTTTTCCCCGTAACATCTCTGTTTGTTTGTTTTCTGGTGATATAACTAAATACCTGAGACTGGGTAATTTATAAAGAAAATACATTTTTATTTTATTGCTCTGGAGGCTGGGAAATCCAAGGTCTAGGGTCTGTGTCTTGTGAGGGCTTTCTTGCTGGTAGGGTTTCTCTGCAGAGTTCTGTTATGGCCCAGAGCATCACATGGTGATGCGGGCTCATGAAAGAAAGTCAAACTGTCCTTTTATAACAGATCCACTCTTGTGATAACCAACCCACTCACACAATAATCCATTAATCTATTAACCCATTAATCCATTAATCCTCAAAAGGGTTAATCCATTTATGAAGGGTGGGCCCTCATGATGCAATCACCTCTTAAAGGCCCCTATTTTTGTACTGTTTCATTGGAGATTAAGTTTCAACATTAATTTTGGATGAGACAGACATTAAAACCATAGTAACATCCGAGAGCAACACTATTCAGAGACTTCTAGACATTCATTTCTGTGATATTCCATATAATATTATCACCACTCAAAGTGTATATTATCCCTCTTTATGGCAAAGAAGTAAAGCAATGGGCTAGCATCCATAGAATTCACTAACTTAACATGCTTATGACTCAACAGCAGCTAGCTTTATACAGTGGTGGAATAGCCTGATAAAAGTATAGTACTGTACTTACCAGGAAACAAATCTCTTTAGGGTCATGGCATTCTCCATTCATAAACCATAATTGATTTATTCTACCCTAAACCAGAAGCCAATTATGTTACCATTTTTCCTATAGCTAGAATACATTCAGGAACTAAAAAGCTGGGGGTGGAAAACTTCTCTCCTAGTGATTACACAAAATAAATCACTGAAGAAATTTCTGCTTACCATTTCTCTGGCCTGGGTTTTAATGACTTTCAAAGTTCTAGTGTCCAAAGTAGAAATGTTATAATTAATAAAGATCATGGTTGCATTTTTTAAAAATAAGAAACTGATATTGCTCTCTGTGATTCTCATGCCATGCATAGAAGAGGGGAACTTTTATGGCAAGATGATTATTCTTGGTCATCAAGGAGAAAGTGGATAGCTGCTATACAAAAGAGCAAGGAAGACAATATCTAGAACCAGAGGATTCACTGGTGTGCCTTTTAGTATACCCTTACACAGTGGTAAGGGGATAGTCATTGGAACACTGCAGCAACGTGATAAAGATATAGAGCCACAGAGAATTCAGATCCCAGGAATAAAGGTTGGGATCACTCCACTTGGTAAAGAATTCTATTCAGCTTAGATGACGGCAGATACTAAGAGGAATATTAAATTGGTCTTGCAAAAGAGAAGTTACAGAAATAGGACTATTAAATCTAGGTTTTTAAAAATTGTTTCTTTCTCTCCCATTATATTAAAAGAAATAGTGGTGACTAGAGTTTTAGATTTTAGGATGGAGGATATTTACAGTGCTATCATCCCATGATAAAATGGAAGCTTGTGATATTTTGTATGAAGACATACATTTTCTTATCAAGAAAAAGAAGACTAGATAATGAGATGATAGACACAAGAAGAGATAATGAGTGAACTGTGCTGGATATTTTTTTTATCGCTTCTCCAAATCCCCCTTTCTTCCTTTCCCATCCTGTTCTGTTCCTTGGGAAGTTGACCATGTCAGCTGCATCAGTGAGCTCCTTTTCCTGGCTTTGTATTTGACCAATGGAAAGTACTTGCAAAGGAGCTGATGGAGGGAGGAGATTAAGGTTTGGTGTATATATCTCTGACTTCTTCCAGTTTACTAAAGGCCACAGTGCCTAACTGGGAGCCCTCTCTTACAGCTACTACTTATATTTCCCAGTTCCAGTAACTGTTCTCTCTTCTCACGTCTCTAGACCTAGGTGTATTAACAGCTCCTAACTCTTACCAACCCTGAGGTGCTTCCTGAAACTTTCTGATTTTTCTTAATTGTCCACATGTTATAAATAGTCCTTCTATTAATATTTCCTCAGATATATTTCAAATACATGCTATTTAAGTGTACAACCTGTTTCAAGTGTAGAAATTGAATGACACAAGCAAAGACTGGGAAGAATATTAAATGTTAGACATTATTTTTTCTTCTGTCTCTTAAGTTTAAAATATTAAAAGTGTCAAGTAAAATAGATGTCATTATCTAACAAAATGCCACAGTACCATATTTCCCTGTGGCAATTCAGTCCTAGTTTTGATGAGAGGTTAATATGAAAATAAATGTAGCTTCTTTGCTTTTTATCTTTATGTGCATGCTTTAGAAAAATGACCTTTAGAAGCAGGATACTGGAATGTAAAAGCAGACTGTCTTCAAATGTTTTTGACAAGAATAGTGCACTTAGAGATTGCTATGTAAAGAACAAATTTGCTAAGTAATTTCTATTTAACAGTTGCTAATAATTACAATGATTTTCAATTGATTTGGTTTTCATCACTTTTTATATTTTTATTATAGTCGTAAAGAATTAAACACTTAAGAATAAAATTTTACATGAATAAGAAATGTGTTAAGACACTGCAAAATAAAAATAAAATAATAAAACTAAAATTAAGATTAAAATCTAACATTAATTACTAATTTGGATAAACCTACTCAGTTTATTCCATATAAAGCTGACTCAATGTTAAAGAAACACAATCAATGAATATACTCAAGTAATATTTAGCTGGCAAATAATATAATTCTGCATGTCATAGTAATTTGTGTCCAAGATTTAATCATTTCAGCATGGCAATAGTATAAACTTGTTTTATAAAATTATTTTTGTGTTTTATTGTTGTCTTGTTTTGTTCTAACATCTTTGCAAATGTTAATAAGCACTTTTTAACTTGGCGTCTCTATCTACATAACACATTGTACAATGTGGTTTCAAGAACTTCAGACTGCCTACAAATACAGTAAAGTCGTTTTTACTTTATATGTATAACTTAAACATGTTTTTATGCATATATATTTACTTACATGTGAATATACCAGTGATTAGCGTATGCAAGATGTTTTCCAAAATATACTCTGCAAGTGAAAATTACATTTGTAAAAGAATCAACATAATAATAAATAATTATTAAAACAGTTCTTAGAATCTTTTGGAGATTGGGTAGTTAAGTGACATTCAAAGATGCCCCAGCATCTGAGAGTAGCAGATACCTGTGGATTTACCTTTGAAAAATAGAAAGAGCAAGAAGTATCTTCCAAAATATTTACGAAAACAGAGTAAGAAAAGGAAAATAATAACTCTCAATCATTTAATCAAACTAGGAAGACTGATCAACATACTGCTTTCAGGAGAAGAAATATTACACTTTTCTTATGTAAAAATAATTCAGTTTTCATGTGGGATTTCCTGTAATCAACTCCCATAGCTAAATTAGATTGTCTCTATCATCTGCTCCCTACCCCACGTCTCCAATCCTATCTACTCTCTCTCAACATCTAAAACCCCTGAAGTCACAGAAAGTCGTGACAGCCTACTTCATGGGAGTCTTTTATTTTTCTTATGATTTTAAGTTCTCTTTCTACTGCATTGGTTTAGTTTCTGGATTATCTTAGGACCTATTTCTCCTGCTAGGGCTGTCATATTTAGCAAATAGAAATACAGAAAATAAATGATTACATTTGAATTTCATATAAAAGTTTGTCTGTTCCATGCAATATTTGAGACAAATATATGCCGCAAAACCCTCATTTGTTGTTTATTTGACACTCACATTTAACTAGATGTTCTGTATTTTACCTAATAACACTACTTATTGGATACTTAGTCTTTTATAAAATTTTTCCTCTTTCCATTAGTTCCTCCCTCCCCACCCTTCCTGCTGCAATAACAAATGTGTACTTATTGTAAAAATAGTTTTTTTTGTAACGTTTTGGGAGAGAGAGAAGAGAAATATATGGATAATAGAAATGTTTTAAAACAGAATTTATCTTTTCTCCTTATATAAAGTAGAGCTCATTGCTTTTTATCACAAAGTAGGCATTTTTAATTGACATTAGTTGACCCTGATTACAAGAAAACAGAGAGATTCTTGAGTGTAACTTTGAGTAAACTTAAAAGGTTTGTATACTTGTTTCCTCAAACATATATTTAAATTAGTAGCTGAGGAGCTCTGTCTATCCACCTGTGTATCTACATATCCATCTATCCATCTATTTATCAAGAGCTTAGGACTGCAATAAGATTTGAAGGATATCTTGTGTGTATATATAGATACAGAGAGAGAGAAAGAGAGAGAAATAAGAATTTCCCTTGCCATTAGGCAAGAAAGCGGAACAGATAAAATAAAATACAAAAAGTGATGGGTGGGCAAAATATTAATCCAAAAAAGCCTAAAGCTTCCTTATGGCCTAATTTTTTTCTATGTATTCCCTACATCTAGTATTTATTACCTCTGTGGATATGTGGGACAAGCCTATTAATGGGGACACTGACTTAACATTTTATAAATTTCAAAATTTTATGTGATTTTTAAACTTTTCTGAGTCATACCTGATTTTTAGAGCCTAGTATTTTCCTCAGGTATTTCCTCAAATAAAGTTTACACTGAAGACATTTCTCTCCATCTTATATGAAATAGCAAACCAAATGCATACTTAATTTTTCCCGTAGCACTTATCATCATCTTTCATATCTTATAGACATTCATATATTAATTAACTTGTTCACTTTTTATTGCTGCTCATTTACATTAGAAAGTAGCCACCACAATTACTAGTATTTTGTTTGTCTGGTTCTTTACTATATCTCCAGTACTTCAAACAGTGTCTAGCCTATAAAAGGATAGACCATATATTTGTTGACTGGAAGGTGAGCTTTACTTATTTTCATATATACACAAGAAGTTAACCAAAATTTTAGAAGGTTTTTCTGAAGCTTTAAAGGCATATTGCATATGAAGGATTTAGGATAGTGTGTGGCTCATGGCATATGGGAAATGAATGATTAATTTCATTATTATTAACACAATGCAAGCTACCTGACATGTAGTAGTAAATCAATGGATTTTAATACTCTTTCCTTTCCTTTTCAATTTTTTTTGATTTATCGCTTATGTTGAATTCCTAGCTTTTGAACAGAATTATAAAAAGGCAGAGAAAAACAGAGAACAATAAAAAGGATTAATATATAAAACAATAATAATGTGTGTAATTAAAATTATATGTATAAATAAAATTCTTGGCAACAATTGCACAAAAGGTAGGAGGGCATATATGATGCCATGTTATTTTTAAACTTTAGTATTGGAATTTAGTAGTGAAAATACTCATTCATATCAAATCTTATTGAGTCAAAAAGATTCATGTTGTAATTTCTTGAGTAATAGAAGAGTAAAAGGGTGTAAAACTAAGAATCTCATGAAGAAATAAATAATTAAAAGTAGCTGATTAATCCAACAGCAGAACATCAGATAAGAGAGAAGAAAATATGTGATGCAATAGATGTACATAAATCCAAATACTTAAGCAATGTCAATAATTCCAAAGATAATACATAATCAAACAAAAGAATGTCATTCTGGAGTTTAAAAAGGAATCTAAATTTTTTTTTTAAAGACACACTTGAGGTGGGAAAATCACTTGAGCCCAGGAATTCAAGACCAACCTAGGCAACGTTGAAGACCCCCATCTCAAAACAAAACAAAACAAAACAAAACAAACAACAACAACAACCAAAAAAACCACCTAAATTAAAAGGACCACCACCAACAACAAACAGATGAATATTATAAAAGAATGGGAAAACATACAATAAAAAAGAAACAATAACAAGAAGAAAGGTAGTGTAACTATGCAAGGCTTTAGGCAAGAAAAAGTACCAGAGCCAAAGAAAGTTATTTTAACATGATAATAGGTCCTTATGTCAGGGAGATTATCAGTTCTAAACATATATACATAGGTATATAATAACACGTTTATCCCATGGAAAGTATAAATTGAGAGATATAAAAAGGAAATTAATACTATCACAAACATATTGGGAGACTTTTCACATGTCTTTCTCAGTTAAAAAAAAAAAAAAAAAAAAAAGCAGACAAAATACCAGCAAAGAAACAGAGACAGTATATGATCTCAACCAAGAGTGAAGAAATACAACATAGAATGAACAGCAAAAAATGATAAATTTGCCAAAATGGAAATGGAAGTAAATAGAAAAGCATACTTATCTTGTATCTATTTTAAAAATTAAATTTAGTATTTTAAAACCTTCTTAGAAAACATCACCAGCCACATACAATTTTAGTGGTCACTAGGTAAACATTTAAGATACAATATCACCAACATTTTAAGAAAGTTCATCAGTGAATTTAAAAAAACAGAATATTTTCTGTCTTATTTGATGAGGCCAGCATAACCTTGAAACAAAAATATGCTGAGGACATTGAAAGAAATAAAATTAGAGGCCCATCTCTCACCTGAACATAAATGCAAAAGCCCTAAATAAAAAACAAGTAAATAGAATATAGCAATACATAAAATACAATTATTTATCATAATTGTTTAAATTTATTGTATCAAAAATTTTGGCTTAGTAGTCAAAAATCAACCAACATAATTAACTGCAGGGAAAATTGTATGATCATCTCAGTAGATATAAGAAAATATTTGATAAATGTGATACCATTTATGTTTTTAAAAATAAACTTAGGATACTAGAATTTTACGAAACTTTCTTAACCTGACTACTAATTCCATAAAAATAAATTTCTGGTGAAATTTTGTGAAGTTTCTTTTTTAAGACTCAACAAACAACCCAAAGAGGCCTACTCTCATCGTAGTTACTCAACGTTTCGAAGGAGGTTCTATTAACGCCAGTAAAACCAGAGAAAAATGTTAGGCAAAAGAATTGAAAGGAAACAATAAAATTGTCATTCACATATAATACGATTTTGTTCATAGAAAATAAAGGACTAGAGCAACAAACTACAAGAATCTATCAGTGGATTTAGCAGAGTATTTGGATACCATAGCAATACAGAACAACACAACAAAAAGAAAATACAAAATTACTATTTGCAATAATATTTTTAAAACAAGAAATATTCAGTAATATATCTGATGAAAGATGTACAAAATCTCTACATAAGAATCTACTAAACTTTATTAGAGAAAATGTGAAACCCCTAAATAAAGAGAATCTTTACCACAATTATAATTTGAAATATTTATTATTGTGAAGATATCAATTTTTTTACATTGATCAGTAAACTCAATATAGTCCCAAATTTAATTTTATATTCAGGACATAGAAGAACTACAAACCAGTAAGTATAAAAGGCAATTAAATTTAAAAAATGGTGAAAGATTTGAGCAGTTGCTTTACAAAAGAGTTTACTCAAAAAGTCAATAAACGTAAGTAAAGGTACTCAATACCATTAATAGTGAAAAAAATACAAAGTAAAATCTAATGAAACATATTGCCACATTTTTACCAAATTCAGTAAACATTTTAAAAGTGATACCACCTATTGTTATTAAAAACTCTCATATGCTTCTGGTGGTAATATAGATTGATATAATCACTTTGGAAAGTTTGGAAAGTTGGTTACACCTCTAAGCATGCACATATATTATGACTAAGCAATCTATTTCTGTGTATACACCCCAGAATTGTTCAGACTCATTCACCACAAGTTATACATAAAAATATGCATAGCAATACTATTTGGAATGACACCAAATTAGAAACAACCCTAATGCTTATCAATAGTAGAATGGATAATGATATTATGTATCCATTTAATGAAATATTACATGGCAATGAAAGTGAAGAAACTACTGCATAACAGCATGGGTTTATCTCATCATACAATATTTAAAAAAAACAAGCCTATAACAAACGAGTGCACACTGTAATTCCATTATATAAAGTTGGAAATTAGCAAAGCTAAGTGATGATAGAAGTTAGGATGATGTTTTGGGGAGACACAGTGACTCAGAGGGGAATAATAGAGGATATATGATAATGTTCTATTTCCGAATCTGTCTGTTGATTACATGGGTATGTCGAGTTGTTTAAATTCTTTGAGCTGAACAGCTACTATCTTTGTGTACACATATGTTGTGCTTTAATAAAACCTCTACTTAAACATGAGATGACCAACTTTATTTTTTTGTTGTTTATCTCACTTCTTTTAATGACCAAATTATAATGCTCCCAAGATTTTATCTAATAAATTTATTTCCATCTTTTTCTAATATTTCTTGCCTCAAATATCATTCAGAATTCACAAGGTTGCTTATACAGTTCTCTAAATCAGTACTCCTTCTAAAAGAAGAAACTCATTACAATCATTTCTGCTCTTAAATTATACACAATACACAGCTACACATTCTCCAGATTCAGATGTGAAGTAGAAAACTTTGCTGTGACTGTTTGTTCCTCCACTAATATTGTGAAAAAGAATATTCACTGTTTAGAATTTCCCAGCACCCATATATTATAGGATCTGAGATGGTTGCAAACTGCTAGTGCTATAAGGAAACAGCGTTATAACTATTTGTAAAAGTGGATTTTCTAGTTTTGTGTGTATCTTAGTCAGTTCTGGTTGCTGTAACAGACTACCATAGACTGCATGGCTTATAAACAACAAAAATTCATTTACCCAAGCTCTGAAAGCTGCGAAAGCCAAGATCAAGTTGGCAGCAGATTTGGTGTACGGTGAGAGCCCACTTTCTGGTTCACAGACAGTAATCTTCTGGGTATGTTCTCACATGGTGGAAGAAGTGAAGGAACTCTACAGAGTTTCTTTTATAAAAGGACTAATCCCATTCACGAGGACCCTGCCTTCATGACCTAATTATACCCAAAGGTCCCACCTCCTAATACCGTCACATTTGGGAGTTAGGATGTGGGAATATGTCCAGTTCCTTTGTGAGATTTGAACAACTGGGGGAATTTCACAAGTAAGTGTTTCTGCCATTTCCCCTAAAAATATACCATCATCTTTCTGTCACCTATGCGGTCCGAAAGTGGACTCAAATTTAGGTTCTGTCTTACAAAGAACAAATCGTAGAGGTATAAAGAGATTGTGATATGTGACTATGAGTTCCAAAAATCACTTGGTCTTTCCCATAGGAAGTGAAAGAAATGAGAGAAAATTAGATTTTACTGTGTTAATGAGGCACACAGGAAATGGTTTAGTTTTGCTTTTACTTTTTCATTAAAATAGGGAATGTGAGATCGCAGTTAATTTTTTTACACTTTCATTTATTTGTCATAAATCAGACAAATGTAAAAGTTCAACTGAAAATTCTCTAAGTCAAAGAGGATGGGGAGAAAGATCTAACATTTACAAGATGCCAATTATTTATATATTATATTCATCCTTTCAATAATTTTATAAAATAAATATTATTGCAGTTTTATAGATGAGCAAACTACACTCAGTGGGCTTAAATATCACCCTCAGGTTCACAAAGCTAGTACATTCAGAGATAGGAGTCGAAGTCCATATTCTCACCATTCTAACCATGCTGCTGCCACTTAGCCAACTTTAACAAATAGCCAGTTGATCCTTATCCCTATGTTGTACTTTACCTTTCTGGGGGCTTTACCTCTTATGTGTACTTGAACTGTAATTTGTGACAGATATAATTTTAATTTATACCAGCCTTATTACCTGTGTAGCCAACAGCAGCTTCCTTTCTGAAAAAAAAAAAAAAAAAATGTGTGGAATATTAGCATTTTATATCACAGACTCTGGATTTTGTAAATAGCAGAAAACCCACTTAAAATCAATTTTTGGGGGGAGGAGCCAAGATGGCCGAATAGGAACAGCTCCGGTCTACAGCTCCCAGCGCGAGCGACGCAGAAGACGGGTGATTTCTGCATTTCCATCTGAGGTACCGTGTTCATCTCACTAGGGAGTGCCAGACAGTGGGCGCAGGTCAGTGGGTGAGCGCACTGTGCGCCAGCAGAAGCAGGGGCGAGGCATTGCCTCACTCGGGAAGCGCAAGGGGTCAGGGAGTTCCCCTTCCAGGGGTGACAGACAGCACCTGGAAAATCGGGCCACTCCCACCCGAATACTGTGCTTTTCCGACGGGCTTAGGAACCGGTGCCCCAGGAGAGTATAGCCCGCACCTGGCTCAGAGGGTCCTACGCCCACGGAGTCTCGCTGATTGCTAGCACAGCAGTCTGAGATCAAACAGCAAGCGGCAGCAAGGCTGGGGGAGGGGCGCCCGCCATTGCCCAGGCTCGCTTAGGTAAACAAAGCAGCCTGGAAGCTTGAACTGGGTGGAGCCCACCACAGCTCAAGGAGGCCTGCCTGCCTCTGTAGGCTCCACCTCTGGGGGCAGGGCACAGACAAACAAAAAGACAGCAGTAACCTCTGCAGACTTAAATGTCCCTGTCTGACAGCTGTGAGGAGAGCAGTGGTTCTCCCAGCACGCAGCTGGAGATCTGAGAACGGGCTGACTGCCTCCTCAAGTGGGTTCCTGACCCCTGACCCCCGAGCAGCCTAACTGGGAGGCACCCCCCAGCAGGGGCAGACTGACACCTCACACGGCCGGCCAGGTACTCCAACAGACCTGCAGCTGAGGGTTCTGTCTGTTAGAAGGAAAACTAACAGAAAGGACATCCACACCAAAAACCCATCGGTACATCACCATCATCAAAGACCAAAAGTAGATAAAACCACAAAGATGGGGAAAAAACAGAGCAGAAAAACTGCAAACTCTAAAAAGCAGAGTACCTCTCCTCCTCCAAAGGAACGCAGTTCCTCACCAGCAACGGAACAAAGCTGGACGGAGAATGACTTTGACGAGCTGAGAGAAGAAGGCTTCAGACGATCAAATTACTCCGAGCTACGGGAGGATATTCAAACCAAAGGCAAAGAAGTTGAAAACTTTGAAAAAAATTTAGAAGAATGTATAACTAGAATAACCAATACAGAGAAGTGCTTAAAGGAGCTGATGGAGCTGAAAACCAAGGCTCGAGAACTACGTGAAGAATGCAGAAGCCTCAGGAGCCGATGCCATCAAATGGAAGAAAGGGTATCAGCCCTGGAAGATGAAATGAATGAAATGAAGCGAGAAGGGAAGTTTAGAGAAAAAAGAATAAAAAGAAACGAGCAAAGCCTCCAAGAAATGTGGGACTATGTGAAAAGACCAAATCTACGTCTGATTGGTGTACCTGAAAGTGACGGGGAGAATGGAAACAAGTTGGAAAACACTCTGCAGGATATTATCCAGGAGAACTTCCCCAATCTAGCAAGGCAGGCCAACATTCAGATTCAGGAAATACAGAGAACGCCACAAAGATACTCCTCGAGAAGAGCAACTCCAAGACACATAATTGTCAGATTCACCAAAGTTGAAATGAAGGAAAAAATGTTAAGGGCAGCCAGAGAGAAAGGTCGGGTTACCATCAAAGGGAAGCCCATCAGACTAACAGCGGATCTCTCGGCAGAAACCCTACAAGCCAGAAGAGAGTGGGGGCCAATATTCAACATTCTTAAAGAAAAGAATTTTCAACCCAGAATTTCATATCCTGCCAAACTAAGCTTCATAAGTGAAGGAGAAATAAAATACTTTACAGACAAGCAAATGCTGAGAGATTTTGTCACCACCAGGCCTGCCCTAAAAGAGCTCCTGAAGGAAGCGCTAAACATGGAAAGGCACAACCGGTACCAGCCACTGCAAAATCAAACCGAAATGTAAAGACCATCGAGACTAGGAAGAGACTGCATCAACTAACGAGCAAAATATCCAGCTAACATCATAATGACAGGATCAGATTCACACATAACAATATTAACTTTAAATGTAAATGGACTAAATGCTCCAATTAAAAGACACAGACTGGCAAATTGGATAAAGACTCAAGACCCATCAGTGTGCTGTATTCAGGAAACCCATCTCACGTGCAGAGACACACATAGGCTCAAAATAAAAGGATGGAGGAAGATCTACCAAGCAAATGGAAAACAAAAAAAGGCAGGGGTTGCAATCCTAGTCTCTGATAAAACAGACTTTAAACCAACAAAGATCAAAAGAGACAAAGAAGGCCATTACATAATGGTAAAGGGATTAATTCAACAAGAAGAGCTAACTATCCTAAATATATATGCACCCAATACAGGAGCACCCAGATTCATAAAGCAAGTCCTGAGTGACCTACAAAGAGACTTAGACTCCCACACATTAATAATGGGAGACTTTAACACCCCACTGTCAACATTAGACAGATCAACGAGACAGAAAGTCAACAAGGATACCCAGGAATTGAACTCAGCTCTGCACCAAGCAGACCTAATAGACATCTACAGAACTCTCCACCCCAAATCAACAGAATATACATTTTTTTCAGCACCACACCACACCTATTCCAAAATTGACCATATACTTGGAAGTAAAGCTCTCCTCAATAAATGTAAAAGAACAGAAATTGTAACAAACTGTCTCTCAGATCACAGTGCAATCAAGCTAGAACTCAGGATTAAGAATCTCACTCAAAACCGCTCAACTACGTGGAAACTGAACAACCTGCTCCTGAATGACTACTGGGTACATAACGAAATGAAGGCAGAAATAAAGATGTTCTTTGAAACCAACGAGAACCAAGACACAACATACCAGAATCTCTGGGATGCATTCAAAGCAGTGTGTAGAGGGAAATTTATAGCACTAAATGCCCACAAGAGAAAGCAGGAAAGATCCAAAATTGACACCCTAACATCACAATTAAAAGAACTAGAAAAGCAAGAGCAAACACATTCAAAAGCTAGCAGAAGGCAAGAAATAACTAAAATCAGAGCAGAACTGAAGGAAATAGAGACACAAAAAACCCTTCAAAAAATAAATGAATCCAGGAGCTGGTTTTTTGAAAGGATCAACAAAATTGATAGACCGCTAGCAAGATTAATAAAGAAAAAAAGAGAGAAGAATCAAATAGATGCAATAAAAAATGATAAAGGGGATATCACCACCGATCCCACAGAAATACAAACTACCATCAGAGAATATTACAAACACCTCTATGCAAATAAACTAGAAAATCTAGAAGAAATGGATAAATTCCTCAACACATACACCCTCCCAAGACTAAACCAGGAAGAAGTTGAATCTCTGAATAGACCAATAACAGGAGCTGAAATTGTGGCAATAATCAATAGCCTACCAACCAAAAAAAGTCCAGGACCAGATGGGTTCACAGCCGAATTCTACCAGAGGTACAAGGAGGAGCTGGTACCATTCCTTCTGAAACTATTCCAATCAATAGAAAAAGAGGGAATCCTCCCTAACTCATTTTATGAGGCCAGCATCATGCTGATACCAAAGCCTGGCAGAGACACAACAAAAAAAGAGAATTTTAGACCAATATCCTTGATGAACATTGATGCAAAAATCCTCAATAAGATACTGGCAAACAGAATCCAGCAGCACATCAAAAAGCTTATCCACCATGATCAAGTGGGCTTCATCCCTGGGATGCAAGGCTGGTTCAATATACGCAAATCAATAAATGTAATCCAGCATATAAACAGAACCAAAGACAAAAACCACATGATTATCTCAATAGATGCAGAAAAGGCCTTTGACAAAATTCAACAACCCTTCATGCTAAAAACTCTCAATAAATTAGGAATTGATGGGACGTATCTCAAAATAATAAGAGCTATTTATGACAAACCCACAGCCAATATCGTACTGAATGGGCAAAAACTGGAAGCATTCCCTTTGAAAACTGGCACAAGACAGGGATGCCCTCTCTCGCCACTTCTATTCAACATAGTGTTGGAAGTTCTGGCCAGGGCAATTAGGCAGGAGAAGGAAATCAAGGGTATTCAATTAGGAAAAGAGGAAGTCAAATTGTCCTTGTTTGCAGATGACATGATTGTATATCTAGAAAACCCCATTGTCTCAGCCCAAAATCTCCTTAAGCTGATAAGCAACTTCAGCAAAGTCTCAGGATACAAAATCAATGTGCAAAAATCACAAGCATTCTTATACATCAATAACAGACAAACAGAGAGCCAAATCATGAGTGAACTCCCATTCACAATTGCTTCAAAGAGAATAAAATACCTAGGAATCCAACTTACAAGGGATGTGAAAGACCTCTTCAAGGAGAACTACAAACCACTGCTCAAAGAAATAAAAGAGGATACAAACAAATGGAAGAACATTCCATGCTCATGGGTAGGAAGAATCAATATCATGAAAATGGCCATCCTTCCCAAGGTAATTTACAGATTCAATGCCATCCCCATCAAGCTACCAATGACTTTCTTCACAGAATTGGAAAAAACTACTTTAAAGTTCATATGGAACGAAAAAAGAGCCCGCATCGCCAAGTCAATCCTAAGCCAAAAGAACAAAGCTGGAGGCATCACACTACCTGACTTCAAACTATACTACAAGGCTACAGTAACCAAAACAGCATGGTACTGGTACCAAAACAGAGATATAGATCAATGGAACAGAACAGAGCCATCAGGAATAATGCCACATATCTACAAGTATCTGATCTTTGACAAACCTGACAAAAACAAGAAATGGGGAAAGGATTCCCTATTTAATAAATGGTGCTGGGAAAACTGGCTAGCCATATGTAGAAAGCTGAAACTGGATCCCTTCCTTACACCTTATACAAAAATCAATTCAAGATGGATTAAAGACTTAAATGTTAGACCTAAAACCATAAAAACCCTAGAAGAAAACCTAGGCATTACCATTCAGGACATAGGCATGGGCAAGGACTTCATGTCTAAAACACCAAAAGCAATGGCAACAAAAGCCAAAATTGACAAATGGGATCTAATGAAACTAAAGAGCTTCTGCACAGCAAAGGAAACTACCATCAGAGTGAACAGGCAACCTACAAAATGGGAGAACATTTTCGCAACCTACTCATCTGACAAAGGGCTAATATCCAGAATCTACAATGAACTCCAACAAATTTACAAGAAAAAAACAAACAACCCCATCAAAAAGTGGGCGAAGGACATGAACAGACACTTCTCAAAAGAAGACATTTATGCAGCCAAAAAACACATGAAAAAATGCTCACCATCACTGGCCATCAGAGAAATGCAAATCAAAACCACAATGAGATACCATCTCACACCAGTCAGAATGGCAATCATTAAAAAGTCAGGAAACAACAGGTGCTGGAGAGGATGTGGAGAAATAGGAACACTTTTACACTGTTGGTGGGACTGTAAACTAGTTCAACCCTTGTGGAAGTCAGTGTGGCGATTCCTCAGGGATCTAGAACTAGAAATTCCATTCGACCCAGCCATCCCATTACTGGGTATATACCCAAAGGACTATAAATCATGCTGCTATAAAGACACATGCACACGTATGTTTATTGCCGCATTATTCACAATAGCAAAGACTTGGAACCAACCCAAATGTCCAACAATGATAGACTGGATTAAGAAAATGTGGCACATATACACCATGGAATACTATGCAGCCATAAAAAATGATGAGTTCACGTCCTTTGTAGGGACATGGATGAAACTGGAAATCATCATTCTTAGTAAACTATCGCAAGAACAAAAAACCAAATACCGCATATTCTCACTCATAGGTGGGAATTGAACAATGAGAACACATGGACACAGGAAGGGGAACATCACACTTTGAGGACTGTTGTGGGGTGGGGGGAGGGGGGAGGGATAGCATTGGGAGATATACCTAATGCTAGATGACAACTTGGTGGGTGCAGCGCACCAGCATGGCACATGTATACATATGTAACTCACCTGCACATTGCGCACATGTACCATAAAACCTAAAGTATAATAATGATAATAATCATAATAATAATAAAAGAAAAAAAAAAAAGAAAAAAAAAATCAATTTTTACCAATAGATCTGGAATGGAATTAGAAAAGATGACTACCACTCGGGAGGCTGAGGCAGGAGAATGGCGTGAACCCGGGAGGCGGAGCTTGCAGTGAGCGGAGATCGCGCCACAGCGCTCCAGTCTCGGCTACAGAGCGAGTCTCCGCTTCAAAAAAAAAAGATGACTACCATAATATGCATGTTTTTCCAGGTGAATTTTGAATGGGAAGGAAAAAAAAAAAGAACACTTTGAAATGAAATTTGGTAAGAAAGCATAATACCGTGAACCACGCAGCTATCTTACACAATGCAGTCCAACGTATTCAGTGATTAGATAAGTGTAGATGACCCACAGCGAATCGCTGTATTTCATCAAATCTAATACACCACTATTGACTGTGGTAGCACATTATTTTATAATGAAGAAAGAAGTACTAGCAAATACTATTAAGACGACGTTGATTGTATGATGCATCCTGACTTCAGAAGTGTTATATTTTGAAACAGAAAGATGTGTGTTTTAGAATTAATGAAATTAGCAAGCTATCTTTATAGTGACTGGAACAAGATAATAATTCATCCCTCAGTCACCAACCTATGTAGTAGATGTTCTTCATTGTGGCAGCCTCTTTCTAAGAAGTGATTCAGTGATCCAGACTCTTTCCATTTGGGGTCTGGTCCATCTTTAGCATACGGCTTCCAGGGGCCCTGTGCCTATCTTCATCAAGAAGGCAGCTGGGAAAAGCGCCTGGGCGTTACGCATGGGAATTTTGTATAAGACTGGTCTGGGAATGAAATCGATCACTACTACTCGTATTTCGTTGTTGGAACTCAGTTACAGGGGCACAAAAGAAGCTGGGATAGTTCAAAAAGCTGTGTGCTCAGAAAGAGAAGGAATTTCGTTAGGAGAAGAGTGAAGCAGGCTCTACTATAACCTTCTAAGTTAGGCTTAGGATGTTCATGAGTATTCCAATCTTCTATTTGTTCATAAACTCATGCAAGACTGTTTCTCAGTGCCAGTTTGGTTGAACGGACCGCTGAGTGGACACATAAAGAGACACTTAAAACCCACAGCACAGTTTCTGTGTGCATGAAATTAGGATTCATTGTCTTAGTCCTCTAAGACTTGGGTCATTTTTTTTGCTTATGTAATACTGTAGCATAATTTAGTCTAATATGATTAGTAAACTCACTTATCTTATTTATTGAAAATAACAATGAATACCTCATAGAGTAGTATTAAGGATTAGTAGTAATACCTCATAGAGTAGTAGTAAAGATTAGTAGTAGTACCTCATAGAGTAGTAGTAAGGATTAGGAGTAAGGATTACTCACAGTAGTGAATCAAAGCATTAAGGACAGTGCCTTGCATATATAAATAAAAAAATTCATTACTGTTATTGTTATAAGAGAATTACTAATTCTTGAACTTGAAATATTTACTCTGTTATGACTTATATTTATGTACTAATATTAAAATAATTTTCCTCACAATGTATTTGCAACTTAATTTTTACTTAGGTTACTTACTCTTTGAAATTGCCTGAAAATGATCCCCTAACATAACCCTCAGAAAGAATTAGGATGCTTGTAACCACTCATATGCCCTTCTCATATGTACACTAAGATGATCTGTTTGCAGACATGGAGAAGAATGTTGTCAATTGTAACCCCTCTACTAGGGGTTGTTTGAGAGTTCCAGTGTTGTTTGAATTACAATGGGCACAAATTGACAAAAGTACAGTTTTGGGCTACTGTAGAGAGTTTTTTTCTAATGGCAAGCCTTTCTAAAATTTTCAGGACCCATAAGAGAGCTTTCAGTTTCTTCCAGAAAGATGTCAATAGTCTTTAGGCCAAAATATTTCTATTCTCCATGGTAATAGTACTTCACCTTCATTGTGAGAGCACTATCCTCTATATTTTTTGGAGCTTGAAATAGATCCCTGATTTTAGATATAAAGGTGAGAAATCCCTGGATTCATGCCACAGTGGGCTTTGTAGAAAAGACTGTTCTATGCATGGTGACTAATATATAATTGTCTCACTGCACACGGCACCAAAAAGGAGGCATATTTTATTAATGGTTGAAATACATCTGTGTTTCAAAAAATAGTAAAAGGTTAAACCAGATCATATTTTTATTTCATTATGGATAAAGTAGAATGTATCTATGTCAAAATAGAATAATGGGACAAAATGAGAATTTAGAGTCAAGATATAGTTCTGCTTAAGGTCCATTGTTAGGGAAAAAGTGAAGATTAAATTTTAAACCTCCAGAAGTGCACAACAGAAATTATCCAAAGTTAAATTATTATTCAAAAATACTTTCAATTTATAAAATTAATTGTATAGCTAGGCACATTTTGGGTAAAATGTCTATAAATACAGATTACCCATCTGCTGTTTTCTTGGAAAAATTCGCTGCTGTTTATCCTGATTTTATTTTTCCTTTGCTGTCATGCTGGCATCGACATCAAAGTGAGGACCATCCACAGTAAAGATGTGCAAGAGATACAGAAGTAGATGTAAATAAGGCCCAGTGTGGCTTGATTCCCAAATACAGCTGATATTCATCTTTGTAATGAACAATCACTACATTTAAAATGTTTCCAAACAAATTGTCAAAGTCAGCAATTTAATTGATTTTTATAAGATAGTTCAAAATAAGTTTGCCTTTTTTCAACCGTTTGAGTATTTTGCTGGAACAGACAGCTTCCGTTCTCATGAAATAATTCTCATTTTTTTAAAGTAAGTAATGTTTTGTTGTTGTCATTCATTGCTATAAGGAAATTTATTCTTTATTTTGGGAATCTTTTTCTTTAAAAGCATGTTATTATTTTAAGGTTTCTAAAATGTATCTATATTCTGAAGCAGAAATAATTACTTTGTGACTTTTACAAAAGTGCTTACCTTTCCATACCTACCAAATATAAACTATCTACATGGTACGTTTCCTATATGTTTTGATTTTTATCATTGTATGTTTTACAAGGTATTTTTGAAGCTTGTCATATTTGAAGCATATAGGAAATATAGAAGCTTGTATATTTGAAACATATTGGAAATGAAATTGTTAATTGTGGATATAAAATTTTGGCATGAAAATTCAACTTCTGTTTTAAAATTAGTTCTTTTTCTTTATACAATTATGACAAAATATGTGATAAACTTCTGTAAAGTTTAAGATTTGGAGTCATTCCTAAAGTTAATGATTACGATCACATTAAAATAACTGCATGAAAAGACAGATATTCTTTCTTTCTGTATTATAGGCATAATTTGTGAGATTCTGTTTGCTCAAATTTTCTTTGTTTGGACTTACATTTATTATTCTCTCTTTCCCTATGTTAAAGAATAATTATCACCATTTTTAGTAGCTGGAGCTATTATTAAAAAGTATAAAATCTAGATAAACTCTGAATAGTTTACAAAGCCATTAGAAATTGTTAAATGAACTAATGAAAGCTGGTTTTCTGAGATTGTAACTTTAGTTTAAAAACTTACCTTAATCCATCCCTAGGACAAACCGACTCTAAAGATTCCATCAAATATTTATAATTTTTTATTTTAATTTCTACATGATGGTTAATGAAATTTTCATACTGGTTATCCTTTTACATTTCTTTTTATTTTTTTCCCTTAACCTCTTCATTTCCCCTTCCCCACCATTCCCAAATTTTTATTCTATGACAGGAGAAATATTAATTCAAAGGTAAAAAGCTGCTAATAGTAATCATTTGCCTATGAATACCATCAGCTAGCTAGTGAGAAAAGATGTCTATTTAGTAATTTAAAACGAAATTGAGCTAAAATAGGAAAATATATATGCAAATCAACATTGAAAAAAGTAGAAAGTTGGTGAGTTTCATTACATATCCTTCACTTATCTTTAGAATGATTACCTTAAAAACAGTTACACATTTTTGTTTTTCATCCCAAGGACTACTTGCCAACCATATTATGTTTTCCAAGTTGAATCTCATTTTGCGGTTGCCCTTTAATCACTGAAGGTCTCTTTTTATCACTTCTGTCCTAATTGGTGTTAAAACACTTGACAGTTCATTGTGATTTAAGTTTCATTAGCTTGCGTGTCTTTCTCTACTAGATGATTAATAGAGACGTTAAATAAGATTACAACCTACTAACAGTGCCCTCCCTACCCTGTCTGTACCTCTCCCCCACTAGGTAGCAATACGTTTTTTTTGATGGAAGCAAAATGAAGTTCCAGTCTACATCCTGTGAAGAATTAGATTACTTTTATTTGATAATTTGAAGATTCAGAAATTCTCCCTTCAGCCTGTGATATACATAAGTTAAGAATAAAATTGTTCACTTACTGATTGATGTAGATGTACATCAGTATTTGCATAAAATCAAATAATAGTTAAGTTTCTCAATTAGTCAGCATTTTAAATATGAACGTAATTTCAATATGAACAGCAATCACATACACACATACAATCTTAGGATATAAATATTTTAAAACATAATTCACAATTTTAAATTCACACTTTTCAATTTCTTGAAAACATCTTAAAGTAGATTTACTCCAAAGGATGGGCTTCAATTAACCTCATCTCAGGCTGACAATTCTTTCACCATTTTTAAAACAGCTTTATTGAGATAAAAATCACATATTATAAAATTCACACTTTTAAAGCATACAATTCAATGACTTTTATTATATTCACAGGTTGTACAACCATTATCCACTATCCCTAGCTGTGACCCATATATTTTCATATGTATGTTGTTCTTGCAAGATTTTTGTGCATTACTTAACTATATTACTGATCATAATTTATATGCTTGCTTCCTATTTATTTTATATAGACTTACTGTTTTCTAGACATGATGGTAAGTTTATTAGTGGCTAGACATATGTGCTTATAACAGTATATATAATCTGAAGTTTTGAATGTAGCAGTAAGATAAAATAGATGTCAAATTTCAAAGTGAATATGAATCAGATCATATTAAGCTGATTTTATGAAGGAAATAGTCCAAATTCTTTAGTGGAACTTGTTGTTTTATACACATATAGTGTCTTTAGGTCTAGGGCTCTGTGCTTCAGGGATTGCCTACGGTTGAATAATTTCCCCTCAAAGTTCGTGTCCACCCAGAACCTCAGAACAAAACCTTATGTGTAAATAGTGTCTATGCAGATGTAACCAAGTTAAGATGAAGTCATATCAGATTAGGGTGGGCTCTAAATCCAATATGATTGATGCCTTTATAAGAAAAGGGAAATTTGGAGCAGAGACACAGAGAAGAGAAGGCCGTGTAAAGGCACAGGCAGAAATTGGTGCAATGCATCTATAAGCCAAGGAACATCAAGGATATCTGGCAAATACTAGAAGCTAGAAGAGGCAAGAAAAGATTCTTCCCTAGAGCCTTCAGAAGAAGCAAAGCTCCACTGACAACTTGATTTCAGACTTCTAGTTTCAAAGTATGTAAAGTATGTGAGAGAATACATTTCTGTTGTTTTAAGCCACAGTTTGTGGGATCTTTTTTTTTTTTTTTTTTTTTAAAGCAGTCCCAGGAAGCTAAGACAGAGACTTGAGTCCTTGAAATGATTTTCATAATATTTTCTAGGTTTCCCTCTCTAGTGCGTAGGCCAATGTGGGACCAGCTGTGTAGTCCAGGCATGGTTTTCCTGTTTGGGAAAGAGACTTCTGTGAGCTCCTGGCTCTTTATCCCCTTTTAGGCTCTCTGAAGCCCTCTACTTCTACACACGAGGTTGGAAATGAATTAAGAAGATCTAGGATTCACACTCATCATTCAGTTCCAGGAGAACGATCTCGCAAGTGAATTGTCCCCTTGTGTTAGTCTACTTGTGTTACTACAGTGGAATGCCTGAGACTAATTTTTAAAAAATGGGTTTATTTGGCTCATTAGGCTGTACATGAAGCATAGTACTGAAGTCTGCTTTTGATGAGGGCCTCAGGAAACATAAAATCAAGATGAAAGGGAGCCAGGGTGTTGGGTGTCACATGGCAATAGAAGGAGCAAGGTAGAGAAAGGGGAGGTGCCAGGCTCCTGCATGAACTCAGAGAACTCACCTGTTAACAAAAAGACAGCAGCAAGCCATTCATGAGGGAGTCACCCTCATGATCCAAACACTTCCCACCAGGCCCCACCTCCAACACTGGTGATCACATTTTAACATGAGATTTGCAGAGGACACACATCCAAACTATATTATCCCACGATAAGCACAATATTTGTGTGTGTGTGAGATCCCCAAGACTGAGCTTCCAGAATGATGCTAATAGACTGATTTGGGGTAATTTTTTGTCAGAGGACAAATTCAAGGCTATGGGATATCAAAGCTTCCTCAGTGTCTTAGTCCACTTTTTGCTTCTGTAACTGAATGCCACATTACATGAGACAGAGAGAGCAAATGAGGGCCAACATCAACTTTTTTTCGGGGGCCCACTCCCATACATCAATTCATTCATGAGAGTTTAGCCCTCATGACCTAAAAACTTCTTAAAGCCCAACATTTTAATACTGTAACAATGGCAATTAAATTTCAACATGAGTTTCAAAGGAGACATTCAAATTGTAGTATTTGGTGACCCTTGGCTCTAGCCATATATATGGACCCATGTATTGGCTCTTACTCAGCTATTTTCTAACCATAGTACTGCCTCTAGTCTATAGCACTGATGTTGACGGAAGGATAATGGGACTCTTTTACTCTGTGTACCTGCCACGACAGTCACCCAAGGTAGTTACCTGGCACCCTCCACATGCTCTGCTCCACAGGCCAGTCAGTCCTTTGAGACTGACCACCCACATGTCCTTTAAGACCATTCAGGATCACACTTGGCAGCACCAAAACTGTGTCCAATTATGACCTCTCTCATTGCTAACTCATGTGGTGACATTGTGTTTTTGGGAGCAGTCTTAAAATGCACTGTATACGAGAGGAACTATCTTGTGCTAACGGAACCACTCTTTTTGCTCCTACCATGGGCCCATTGCTTATTCTATACCTGGTTGTGGTTTTGGAAGATGGGAGTGCACTCCATATCCTATGATATCTATCACAAACTAGGAATGCAATGACTATGGTATAAAGAGTTCAAGAGAACAGATACTTGGAAAAGTACATTCAAAGCTTACTCTGGCTAAGACTTGCAGTTGTGCTCAAATAAACATAGTATCTAACTATCTGGTAATGCTTTGAAGCCAGCCTCAATGGGCAGCAAGACAGATGACATAGCATCTTGTATAATGATGTAACTATGGTTAAATACATGGTATTAGGAAATGTTATGATGCAAAGATCTCTATTGTTTGAACATGAACATTTTTCAGAGCCAGGGCATTATACAAATAACATTGTTGCCTTTCTTTGTTCCTTCCTTTCTTCCTTCCTCCCTTTCTTACTCCCTCCCTCCCTCTCCCTCCCTTCTCTCTTTCCCTTTCTTTCTTTCTTTTTTTCTCTTTCTTTCTTTCCTTCTTTCTTTCTTTTTTGTTTCTTTCTCCATCCTTCCCTCCCTCCCTCCTTTCCTTTCCTTTCCCTCCTTCCTTCCTTTCTTTCTTTCTTTCTTTCTTTCTCTTTCCTTCTTTTTTTCTTCCTTCCTTATTTCTCCTTCCTTCTTTCACTTCCCTCCCTCCCTCTCTTCCCTCCCTCCCTCCATCCCTTCCCTCCCTCCCTCTTTCTCTCTTTCTTTCTTTCTTTCTTTCTTCTTTTTTCTTTTGTTTTCTTGAATGGGAGATGTTAAAGATGTTTCTTTCTGTCCTCTCTTTCTCTCTCTCGTTTTCTCCCTGTCTTTCTTTTCTTTCCTTTTTTTTTTTTTTGAATGGGAGATGTTAAAGAAGCCAGGAGTGTTGTGTTTGAAAATAAATAAATGGAAGGACGGTGCTTGGACCTGAGGACCTGAAGAAAAAAACCTCATGTCTGGATAGTACATTTAATCTTTACATGATGTCTTGAAAGAACAATCAATAAAAATATAATTACTCCTCTGTCTATTATTTTAAATCTTCACCAATAAATCATATATATTACATAACCTCATGAATTATGCTATATATTATAATATAATATATAATGTGTATCATATATTATAATATATGTAATATATAATACGTATTATATATTATTATATATATTATATTATGTTACATATAATATAATATATATTATATTATGTTACATATAATATAATATATATTATATTATGTTATATATAATATAATATATATTATATTATATATAACATATAATACATATTATATTATATGTTATATATTATATTTATTATAATATTATATAATATGTAATATAATATAATATATTATATTTATAATATTATATAATATGTAATATAATATAATATATTATATTTATAATATTATATAATATGTAATATAATATAATATATTATATTTATTATATTATATAATATGTAATATAATATAATATATTATATTTATTATATTATATAATATGTAATATAATATATTATATTTATTATATTATATAATATGTAATATAATATATTATATTTATTATATTATATAATATGTAATATAATATATTATATTTATTATATTATATAATATGTAATATAATATAATATATTATATTTATTATATTATATAATATGTAATATAATATAATATATTATATTTATTATATTATATAATATGTAATATAATATATTATATATTACATATCATATATTATATTATATGTAATATAATATAATATATTACATATTATATTATATGTAATATAATATAATATATTATTTATTATTTAATAAATAATATATATTTAATAAATAATATATATTTAATATAATATAATATATTATATATTACATATTATCTATTATATTATATATAATATATATTATGTAATATATAATATATAATATGTTATATTATACATTATATTAATAGAATATATTATGTATAATGTTAATATAATATATAATATATATTATATTCATATTAATAAAATTAAATTTAATTTATATTTAATTAATATAATTAAAATTAATGTTATATATTCTATTATATTAATATATTATATATTATAATATTATTCCCCTTCTATTCAGAAAAGAAGTTGGGCTTCTCTAGAACAATTAGAAGAAACTAATACATGCCCTCTAAATTTGTATGGACATACTTTTGTCTGATGTATGGCTGAGGAATCTGAAATCCAGAAATTGTTTCTGTTGGCCTGAGGGAGCGATAGGAGAGAGAAAGAGACAGTGAGAGAGCAAAAAAGAGAGAGGGAGAATAAGAGAGGAGAGAGAGAGAGAGAAGGCTTTGTTGGGAAGCAGCTGAACTAGAAGGTTGGGTAAAGCTTGAATTAGAGTTTCCCATGACCCTAAGACAACTTCTAGGAGCAAGAAAAGAGCTGCATAGGTATCACTTAGGTTGCTCAGGCCTTAACAGAGAAGAAGAAGCTGGAGTCTGGCTGTTCACCTCCTGGTTCCAGGGAGCAGCCACAGACAATGTCAAACACCACACCCACCCACTTCAACAGAAATAATAGTGAATGAACAACAGCATTGTTGGGGTCTCTGAAGACCATGCAAATAGATGCTTTGTGGAGACAGAAAGATTTCAATTTTGTTCAGGTCCAGAGATCACAAATAATGTGTGAAAATAGAAGTCAGTAAAGAACTTCCTACTGTTCTTAACTACCATGCTCTTCCCCTGCTTTTACCAGGAGTGTAAAAAATGGTATCTAGTACTGCAGGTAGAAATATGCACAGAAACAGAAAGTCAGAAATTGCTTCACACACGTCAAACCTCATCCTTGTGGGACAAAAGTGTAAGTCATCCTTGTGAGACACGGAAAACCTCATCCTTGTGAGACAAAAGTGTAAGTCATGTTCAGAGTGTTAATTCCTTGCTGAATTCAGACTGTTTGCAACTCAACATGAGAGTTTTTAAAAGTTTTATTTATTTTTTTTCATGAGAGTGATCGCCAATGTCAAGGGACTGCAAGATTGGCAAGAGACAGACTACTCTTCATGAGAATATTTAAAGGATGTGTGGGGAAAGAAATGAAGTCCAGTTTGATTACATTCCATGAATTTTGTTAATTAACAATGGCAGTCAAAATTTGTTTTATATATTGTGACAACATGGATGAACCTAGAGAATACTGTTAAGTAAAATAAGCCAGGCCCAGAAAGACAAATATAGCATGATCTCACTTATAGGTGGAATTTTTAAAAAGTTGACTTCACAGAAGCAAAGAGTAGAATGGTGATTAGAATTGTTATTAGAATGAGAGGGTCGGGTTTGGGAAATGCTAGTCAAAGGATACACAATTTTAGACAGACAGGAACAATATGTTCAAGGGAAATGATATATACTATGGTGACGATATTTAGTAACAATGTATTGTATTATTTAAGATAACAGAGTGGATTTTGAGTGTTCTCACCACAGAAAGATAAGTGTGTGAAGTAACACATATGTTGGTTAGCTCAATGTAGCCATTCCATAATATATGTACATACTTCAAAACATCATGCTGCACAAAATACATATATATATTTTTAATTTGTCAATTAAAAGGAGTTAATTAATTTCAAAAATTTTATTGTGTCTGATAGAGGATAGATGAAGATCTGATTATACATACCATGATACAGGTTATGGTATGTAGTCCTAAAGGGAAGGAGAGAATAAAAAATTTTTCCAAAGTTTTTAGAATGCATTTTTCCTTCCTAGCTTGGATTTTACAGTCCAGTGCTTCAAACTCTCTCTGAAGAATTTCTAAACAACTTTGAGCTGATGTCTTTTCATCCTATCTTCCCAGCAAGCATCTAGCCTTGGGTAAATCCTACTACCTGTGTTCTGTTTATTTGAACACACACTTCTGAGAAACTGGAAAAAAAAGTCACACACTTGAGCCAACTGACATAGTCACCAGTGTGATTAGTGTTCTAACAGGTTTCAGTTGAATTGTTTCACTAGACAATCTTCTTTCTCATTCTCTACAAGAGATAAGAGATAGTTCGTCTTTTATACTTGCTTCCCTTATTCACAATCACTTTTCTTCTCAATAGACACCCCCCACCCTGACTACCACTTCATAAAGAAAATAGAGTACATGAAGTTGTAAAGCCAAATTCTAGCTTCCAACAAACCAACAGTCTTGTCCACATCTAGGCACACCTCTTGTTTCCTTAAAATGGAAATTTCTTCACCAATGTCAGATCCATAATTGTTCCTGTTTTTACAAGTGGTGTGCTGTCCTGAATCTTTAGATGTCACATCAACTTATTATCTCACATTCTTCTAGAATACCAAATCGCACCTTTTATACAGAAAACTTTCTATCTTCATATAAACTTGTTTAAATCCTTTCTATCTAATATAATAACACCCATAGCAAATACAAAAAAAAAAAAAAAAAAGAAAGGGTAAGCTCAGCTGTGTGCTGTGACTCACTCTTGTAATCCCATTACTTTGGGAGGCTGAGTCAGGAGATTAACTTGAGCCCAGGAATTCAAGACCAGCCTTGACAATATACGGAGACCCTGTCTCTATTTTTTAAAGCAATTTCTTTCATATTAAAACAACAATGACAATACATGTACATGAACACCAGAAAAAGAGAACAGAAATAAAAACACAACAGAAAGATAGTCATACGTTGCCAATGGGAGTGTAAAATAATGCAGCCTCTATTGGGAGGCATTTCTGGCAATAGCTATCAAATTTTTTTAAGTATATATCCTTTTGCTATGAACCTAAACTCTAGGACTTATCTTACACTAATACTTGAAATACATAAATGGCAAATGTAAAAGTTCATGCATTGCAGTATTGTTGGTGATTAAAAAACTAAGTCAAATCAACTCACTGCCTAAAGCCTGCAATGATTCTGCAATTCTCTCAGAGAAAATATTCAAGCACTTCCAGTGGCTGCTCTTTGATCTCATCTTCATCTTCTGCCATTTCCCACTTTACCTCCTGTGCCCCAGGCACGTTGACTTTCCTACTGTTCTTCAAATATATTAGGTATGTGCTGGAATAATACCCTTTCCTTTTATTGGAACATAGTTCCCATATTGTCTGCCTCTCCCCTCTACAATATAAATTACAAGAAGGTTTCAAGCATTATCTGTTTTGTTCATTTATAAAAATCTGAAATAATCCTGGTCATAGTAGGATTTAATGCAGATAAGTTGAGTGAATGAATTAACCTAGATATCTGATAAAGTTGAGTGTTTAAGTAAAATATGGTAAATCCATAAAATATAATACTATATACTACCAAAGAAGTAAAAAATGACCATGCTTTCTGCTTTTTATGTTCAATGGAATATATAGAAGTTATATGTTAAATGAAGGGGAAAACAGAGAGTTGTAATAGTATGTTACATATGTATCAAAATTTGGAAAAAAAGGAAAAATATTAAATCATAGTTGTTTGTATTTCTACAAAGAAACTAGAAATATATTAAAACATTAAAAATGTACTAATTGTGCCAACATACATAGTTTTGTATTTAATCACTAACCATGCCTAACTGTCAGGAAGCTAGAAACCACAGGCTAGATCATAGCCTTGAATCTGGCTGTTCATTACAATAGAAGAAGAAGAGAATGAGTTTTATGGACTGCCAGAAGTTTTCTCTATGGTCTTTAAGAAAATACTGTGTGCCACAGAATATATATATCCTGATTTCTTCCAGAATTTCTAAAACCGAGGTCCTTTTTTTTTTTTTTTCAGTCCTGTATCTGGATGGCAATTGCTGCCTAAACCCTTAAATAATGCCTGCTGCTAAAGTTTTCCCCTGTCACTTCATTTGAATTATTCATAGAAATCTGCAACAGTGCTGCAGTTGTTAATAATCTAAAATGCCTGCTCCAGCCATTATGTAATCCTTCCACAACTTGTTTTCCCTCAGCCTCAGCTTTTGAATTTCCCAACCTTTAAATAAGTCAAGAGCGGTCAAATATTCCTTTCTGCTACTTCTTTGCCTGAATCCTAGTGCATATGTTTTCTAGCGGATCATTTTCTTCTGTTGAGTTTCTAATCACTTCTAGCTCTAACTTAAATCTGACTGCTTCTTAAGAAAACTTCCTGCTTGCATGCCTCTCAAATAACGCAGGGCCAGGAAACGGAAGAGATAGTCTTTTTGTGCAGATTGTGATTTTCAAGTAATTTTTCTTAATTTCTCTTTCCAAAAACCTGACATCCTTTGACACCTGGCAAAATTCCTTCATCAACCTACATGCTGGTCCCATAACGATTCGTTGAAAATTTCAGTTTATCTGCCGCTGTTTTTCTCCATGCCTCTGTCCTGTATATGGATGTTCCTTTTGCCATCTTAACATTTCAGTGCTTTGATTAATTTATCAATTTAAGTCCCTAATTTATCAATTAAGGTAAATAGGAAATTTTATTTACCCTTTATGTTTCACAGAAAGAGATTATGAAAGGACAACTTACATAAGGAAAGACAGAGTTATAAGAAAATTTGTGAACTAATCTGAAAACTCATCAAGGAAAAACAAAAGGAAAAGAAAAAAGAAAGTAAAAAGGCAAGCAAGAATATAATCACTACTAAAGAAAGAATGGGAGAGGGAAAGAAAAATTACGTAGACAAAGGGTCATATCTCATTTCTGCCATTTATCAGCTGTGGACTGTGATCATATTATGGGCAAGGCTCTGCAAACAGAAATATGCAATATATGAATCAGCTCCTCCTTCTCAAGTATGATACCTCTCAGCTTTTCTAGTAATGGGCTTTTTACCTGTCTCTTTATTTGAAGCATATAAGCAGATATGCTATATGCTATATGTTATAAATATTTGTGGGAAGATAAACAGAATGAATGAATGGAGTCAAATTGACTTGCTTGTTGGTTTAAATCTGTAGTTCACAGAGCTGTTTCAAAGACAAGAACTTTTCAGGAAAACTGTCACACATCTCTCAGTGCTGTGTTCCTCATCACATTGTCCCAAATTGAGATAAATATTTACCTGCATACTCTAAAACCAGATGTCACAGACCTAACTAATCTGTGATGATAAAACGATTATATTACCCTGTAGTTACTGAGCTATGAAACATCAAGTTTCTTTTGTCTTCTTTGCTACATGTCTAAAATGAGATGTCACAGACCTAAATAATTTGTGATGATAAAAAGATTATATTACCCAGTAATTACTAAGTTATGAAACATCAAAATTCTTTTGTCTTCTTTGCTAGATATTACCTCTCAAAGGACACGCAAAAAGATGATTAAGTAGGTTTTCAAACACAGTTGGTCCTGTTTTTCTACTACTTCTCTCACTCACACTTGCCCCATTGAGCTACCTCCGTATCTTTGCATTTGCTCACACCACCCTGAGTCATGCAGGATTTTTGAATCAGTGGTCTCTCTCATCTTTTAGATCATATCTCAAATACCACCTCTTCTGTGAGGTCCCACTACATATCCTAGCCAAATTAGCTCCTCTTCACCCTGTCACTTCACAGAAGATCAAAATATCAATTTTTAATATAATTTAAAATTTGAAATTGTTGATTTTCTATGTATCTATTTAAAGTTTTAATTATTGAAAGTGTTTCTCTGTTTGCTACATTGTAAACTCCCTGTTGGGAAGTACCCTGCTTGTCTTGTTTTCTGCAGAATTTCCGAGACACAGAATGATGTTTCATTTAAACATCATGTATAGATTGTTTCTATCATACATATGACCTGAGCTTTAAAATTGTAGAATCCATTAATAGCCTGTATTCATTAAATATAGATTTGTGTATCATAATATATGCTATATAAGCAAATGTGTACAGCGATGTATAATGCATATGTGCGTGTGTGTGTGTGTGTGTGTGTGTCTCTCCTCTTCAAAATGTTGTATCAATTGAACATTCCTTTACTTGTAGGAAAAAACCTATATTTTGAGAAGCTACAGATGAGAGGGTTATACACTTTTTATTTGAAAAAGTATTTGCAATAACCTTTAAAAAACAGGGATTTGTCCTTAAATTTGCTAATACCAAAGCATTAGATGCATTTTTCAACTTTTGCTTGTAAGTTAATAATGCCAGAGTTTGATTCTCATTAAGCCAAGCACTCCTTCAAATATGGTATAAATGCTTTAATTCTCAAGACTTGAAGAGTGGAAATTTGGCCATTGAAATACATCATATAATTAGAAAAAAGAAACAAGCTCTACACATTTTCTTAAAAACCTTGAGTGTTTAATAGGAAAGCAACACAGCCTAACAGGCTAATATAAATTAGTACCTAATGATTTTCTGTCATCCAACACATCTGCATTTTGTGTTATTTCCATTTCTTATATTTGGTGTAATAATATTTATTTACTTGTTTATTTATGACAAGTGATATTATGAAGTGTTTTTTTTTTTGACTGAGCTATTTAAGTTGTGGCTGATAAAATGCACTCTTAGCTGCTGTAATGAAATCTACTCATGCCCCTGTCTCTAAAGAATTCACCTCTAATACCTTGTAATCCATGAAGGACTTCCATATAGCTTTATGAGGCTCTTAGGTCCAGAATATCAATAAAATCTGAAAAGAAGAATGCATGCTTGCTTTATATCTCAGATTTCTGATATGTCCCACCAGATTCATTTTATATTCTCTCTTCATCATCCCATATAACACTTCACATTCAGTGCTACTTGCAATTTTCATGCCAAACTTCTCCTTAGAAGTTTTACTAACCCAAAGATTTAAGATGGGAAATAAAATAGACTAGTAAAGGCTGGCCTTGTGGTCGATGTCCATGTCTCAGTAATAAGATTTGACAAAAGGAAATTTTATTATGTCAGAATAGAGCAAAAATTGTCAACTACTGATGAAGAAATACAAATAACCATAAACTCATAGTAAATCTCTGCATGATAACTCTATTAAATGAGTCATTTGACATAGTGTAGACATTTATTTATGTTTTAGCATCTTGTTAGCTGTTCTGCTATCAATCTAAAAACTCATGGGAAAATAAGGTATCAATATTCTGGTTGTACTGCAATTAACTCTCGGAAATTTGCCAGACAGACATCCTACATTAAGATTCCAAGCTGCACTCCACAGATAAGTTTACTTGTGACTTAGCTGGAAGGTCATCCAGTGGGAAGAATGTAAGCAGCTTTTTTTTGTAAGATAGTTGAGGCAGTAACATAGTCAGTGATACAGTTCAACTCCAGTGTTAAATTGCTGATTTAAACTCAACCTCCAAGATTTATTCCAGCTTTGATAGTGCATGGTCTGTGCATAATGTTTCACACAATCCGTGGCATTTCATGAAACATGCTATTGATAGGAGCCAAAACTAATGTCGTTTGAGTATTGAACAGGGATCTTATCAGTATGTTACTTCAGGGTTGTAAAGACTTGGAACTCTCAGCAAACTTTTAATAGAAGTTCCAACTTAGTAAGGGCTTGGATGTATATAGTAACTTATAGTCTTTTTATTCTCTTTCTACTGTTAGATAAGTACATATGGGAATTTTGCTGATTAGCCAGTAAACTTTAAGTCTGAGCAAATGCCTAAGAAACAAACAAACAAAAAACAAAGTCAGTAGGGATTTTTTTTCCTTTTTTTTTTTTTGAGACAGACTATTGCTCTGTCACCAGGCTGGAGCACAGTGGTGTGATCTCGGCTCACTGCAACCTCTGCCTCCCAGGTTGAAGTGATTCTCCTGCCTCAGCCTTCCGAGTAGCTGGGACTACAGGCATGCGCCACCATGCCCAGCTAATTTTTTTTTTTTCTTGTATTTTTAGTAGAGACGGGGTTTCACCATGTTAGCCAGGATGGTCTCGGTCTCTTGACCTTGTGATCCGTCTGCCTCGGCTTCCTGAAGGGGATTTTTTTTTTAACACAGGGTGAAATATTCTTATGTAGAGGAATAGGAAAAATCATTGAATAGCTTATTCTGAAAAGTTTTACAAAGTATCCATTTTCATTAAATGGGAAGCCCGTTGAAACAACAACGCAACACAGCCAAAGTCAAATTCTGAAGTCTGTCTGCTATCCTTCTGGGTAATATGCATCTCAGTGGTTTTGAATAGTTATTAAGCCATCTTGGCTAAATTACTGCTCACAAAAGCATTTATTCTTCTTGTCTAATTTTTATTGTAATTATATGGACATACTTTGGTGCATATTTAACAGAAAAATTACTAAAAAGAACATAAAGTTTCTTGTTTTTAGTTAAGCTTGATATCGATTTTAAAGTAAATAAATAGTTCATAATTTATATCAAATGGCATTGATTGCATGCCTAAATTACTGGGATTTACTATGGTTCTGACTCTGAATCTCTTGTCATTGAAGAACCATGTTATTTTTGAAATTAAGAGCATATTGTGAGATTCATTTGTTTTTCCATCTTATTGCAATAAGGATTCGTTCACATCATTGTAGTACCTGAGCATTCTAGGTACCTATTGCTGTGTAACAATCACCTCACATACCACAAAACCACAACCATTTTACTATGCTCAGATATCCTGTGAGTCGGGAGTTTGGGCTTATACAATGGGAATGGCTTATCCCTGCTTCTCAGGTCCCCGGCTCAGCTTGGAAATCTCAATTACTTAGTGGTGACTCAAAGGGCTGGGAACTATAACTATTTGGAGGCTTTTTCACTTGCCTTTTTGGCACCTGGGCTGGAGTGACTCAAAAATTATTCTCGCATGGGACTCTTGACCCGCGCTCCTGCCTCAGTCTTCTCTGTGTGTCTTGGACTTCCTCAAATTATGGTGGCCTGAAGATAGTCAAATTTCTTACATCATGTCCCAGGACTCCAGTGCAAATATTCCAGGGAAAAAGGCAGAAGACATATGACTTTCTGACTTAGCCTTGAAAATCTGAGGGTCATATCTATCCTATTCTCTTGGTCAAAGTAGTTATAAGCCCACTCAGACACAAGGAAAGGGGGCCCCACTTCCCAATAGAAAGAGCATGAAATAATTTGTGGTCACATTTTGAAAGTAACATCCTGTGGTATCTGCACAATTGTGCTTTCCGTTAGACCCACAGTCCATCTATTGATTTTCAATAAATATCTATATATGTTCATTAAAATGAAGTTAAAGGTATATACATATATTTAAAGTTAGTGGAAAGTTTTGAAATCACCATCTGGTTCTATTACTAACTAAACTGAATCAAATAGTACATCATGGGAAGAAGTTCACTCCCATTACTAGGTCTCATGGGTGAAATGCCCTAGAATTGTGAAGAAAGTCCCTTGGCATTTTGCCAGTGTCTTCTCTTCCAGAGAGTCCTTTAGGCTCACAATTTGTTTTTTGACTTTAGCCTTTCAAACTTTAGTAGTTCAATGAAGAGTTTTATAGACAATGAAATCTCTCAGATAAGACAATTCAGAAGTTTTAATGGTAACAGAGACTTTTAAGGTCTCCAAAGGTAACGATGTTCACTTTCATATTGTTCCCTTGAGAATTAACATTGTTTTCAAGGCCCAGGAAAATAAGCTCAAACGTCTCAAATCACATAAGTTGCTTTTTAGTGTTGCATATGACCCATGGGTTAAGTGCATTCTTTACAAACAGTGAATGAGGAAGGACAGAAGGAAAAGGAAAATAGGCAGTAAAGTAACAGTAATTAATTTGGGTGGGAAGGGTGAGATGCATTGAAAAGAAACATTAATTGGCCGGGCACAGTGGCTCACGCCTGTAATCCCAGCACCTTGGGAGGCCGAGGCGGGTGGATCACAAAGTCAGGAGATCGAGACCATCCTGGCTAACACGGTGAAAACCCGTCTCTACTAAAAATAAAAAAATTAGCCAGGCATTGTGGCAGGCACCTGTAGTCCCAGCTGCTTGGGAAGCTGAGGCAGGAGAATGGCATGAACCCGGGAGGAGGAGCTTGCAGTAAACTGAGATCGTACCACTGCACTGCAGCCTGGGCGACACAGTGAGACTCCATCTCAAAAAAAAAAAAAGAAACATTAATTGACCATATGCAAGAAATTATAACTGGAGGAAAGAAATACACTTTTATAATCATCACAAGCAGAAGTTTTGTTTCTGTTTTTGTTTTTGTAAAGGTAGAAGAGTATTGGGCACCTATAGAAAGTGAAAAGATAATACTGAAGTAACCTAAAGTGTCCTTCTATATTTTGTTTCTATAAAAGTGAGTGTTGAAACCTATAAAATGTTGTATATTGATGAACAGAAAAAAGATTACATTCCAAATGTATGCTAAAACTGTCCTAGGCTAAAAAGCAATAAGCAGCAATGATTGAGGAAATGGTAATTAATGCTATGATTTTGATACAATTCTCTATTATTCAGTTTGATTATATGAAACACTCTGACTCCTCCCGTATTTTGTTAAATCAGATTACAACAACTATAAAAGACTTTTTCAAATGCTTCACATCCAACTGGGAATGTGAATCCTGAGAGGAACTGGATGTATTAACTATAATGTATGTACACATTTTTCTTCATAAAAATTATGACATAGTAATTAATTTTCTATATTATGTCTAATTTTTACATTTTGAAAAATATGTAATTTTCTAAATATGACTTAAATGCATTGCCAACTAAGAATGACATTTGAAATCTGTGGTGAACATGGCAATATATTGTTCAATTCGCGGTTCAATGTATTCGATGACCATTTGCCAGGAATGACAGCTATCAGCTCTCAGTCCATTCTGAGATGACTTCAACTGCAGTAAGCTGCCTCCTGTAAAGTCATGCCCTTCCAGGACATCCATATCCAGTGTCTGATGGAGTTGAAGTATAAAGCCCTGGCTATTTTGGTTGACCCTTGCAGGTAATTTAGCACCAGCTTTCACCAGCTCAGTTAAGTGTGTCCAGTCAAAGCTGTTGCCAGACCCCATCACACCTGGACTTGTTCCTCAGCCACTCCTGCATCCTTCCTTTCCCTTCTATGGGGGATAATTCCAACCAAGATCACCCCCTAATAAATGTCTAACATGATAACCTCCACCAGAGTCTGTCTGCTTTCAGAAAACACAACCTACAATAGAATTTTAACAATTAAGGTTAATCAAACCTGAATATAAACTATCAGTTCACACTTAAATTTTTAAGATATGCAAAAAGTGCTTTCTACTAGGAAAAGAGTCACTTATTCTCTGTGTGTATGAGTTTCTCCTCCAATTGATTATGTCATTTTGAATTAAAATAACTCACTCACTGATAATGGACAGTGTCGGAGTCAATGTCAATGCACATTTCAAAAGCACTATTGGAATAATGTATCGAGTAAAGTTTTGATAAATTGACTAGCTAGATTATTCTGCTGCCAAATTATTCAATGGTAAATAAAATTGTTTGAAATGTCATAAAATAGATGATAGTTTTCTTCTATCCAAGGTAAAAGACAAGCTTTAACAGTAACAAAACCATCCCTAAAGACTTCCTTTAATGTAAGCAAATTTCAGTTCTCATAATGACAGCTGGGGCGGTTATGGATTCTTTTCAGTAACTTTTAAAAAGAGGCTAATTTAGAACCCATAATGGGAGTAATTGACTAAAAGGAACAAAAAAGCAACTATTTCTTTTTGTTTTTAAATAGGAAAATGTCAGTATTTTCAATGTTTCTTTACCTATTTCTTCTTAGTTTCACATTTTGTTTGTCAGTGTATGTGGGTTTTGTAGTATATTTTCTGTTTGTCTATTCTTAATTTTTAGAGTAAATTTTTTTTTTTTTTTTTTTTTTTTTAATCAGAGTTTTGCTCTGTCACCAAGGCGGGAAGTACAGTGGTGCAATATCAACTCGCTGCAACCTCCGCCTCCCCGGTTCAAGCTATTCTTGTGCTTCAGCCTCACAAGTAGAGCTGGAACTACGGGTGGGTGCCACCACGCCCAGCTAATTTTTGTATTTTTAATAGAGACAGGGTTTCACCATGTTGGCCAGGCTGGTCTCTAACTTCTGACCTCAAGTCATCTGACCACCTGAGCCTCCCAAAGTTCTGGGATTACAGGCATGAGCTACCATGTCTGGCCACAAATTCTAAGAGAAAAATTATCCCTTTTTTCTGGCTTTGATAAACTGATAATATGTATATTGGAAATTGATGCTACTCTTTATTTTGAATGTATTAAAGAAGGCTATTTGCTGTAAGAGTTAATGAGTTCAACACACAGAGAGAAGTAAAGCTGAGAGAGATAAAGACGCTGATAAATTTACTGAGCCCTGATTAAATCCTATTGTGGATTTCAAAGTTATATGAGAAAATCATTTTGAATTTGCTTGTCTCATTTACTTCAATTTCTGTCATTTGCCACCAAGATAATTTCTACTAATTACCATACGTGCATGTTCCACATGCTCATGCATGCATGGACATATGCACATATTGTATAGTCTGCATTTCATACATACCCATATATTCATTAAATAACATATCATGTTATGTGGCCATATTTATGTTCAATACATGCAGATTTAATTCATCCATTTTGCTGATTGCAAATATTACATTGACTAGGTACACTATCATTTAAGTTTTCTCCCATAGAAACGTAATTAGGCAATTAGTTTTTAACAAAATTCTACCAGTCAGTCACTTTTTCATTCACTCACTCATTCAATTTATTCATTCTTCGAAATTTCTGTTGAATAATTTTTTTTTACAAATATTTTTAGTATATTTAGAAAGGTTGGAATTAATGAGAAAAACATGTGCAACAATATTTCCACTACATAGCAGCATTAAATCAATGTGATATGCATCATACAAACTAATTCCCATCTGAAGCATGATTTGGTAAGGTTATTTCGACTCATTCATTTTAATGGAGAATTAGAAATTAACTAAAAATTAAACTTTTAAATTTTGTTATCAGGTATGAAAGACAAGTTTTGCCCACCACCAATGGTCATGGTAAACTGCCTTGTTCTAGAAGGATAAGCTTTCAAAGAAAGAGAGAACCACTTTATTCTCGATTGGTCAGAAAAAATATATATAAAAGAGATCCTAATTTTTGAAGAAGAGAAGATTTTAATAAATACTTGGATGGATAATAAAATGTATTATGAGAAATAAATGGCTAAAGAAAGTTCATGAAATTTTAAAATGCTATTCTTTTTCTAAGAATAATATTTCTAAGAATAATGATTAGCATAGGTGAACTGAACACTATAGGCTTGAATTTTAGGAGAAGGATAAAAGCTGGAAAAAAAGATATTTGTTATTGTTCTGTAAAAATTCTTTATATTAACATTTTAACTATCTTATATATTTGAAATATCTGTCCTTCACATTTTAATTTTCGAGGCCTTGCACCATTTCATGATTTTTTTTGTTCATTGTCCATTTGTTTGCTTATTTTGGGGACGATTGCTTTGATTGTAGTCAATATAGGATAGACACAGTGGCTTACACTTGTAATGTCACCATTTTGTGAGGATGAGGTGGGAGGACCGTATGAAGCCAGGAGTTTGAGACCAGCCTAGGCAACATAGCAAGACTTCATCACTACACAAAATAAGTAAATACATACATGCATGCATACAGTCAATATATTTGATGTTTCCTCTTTGCATTTTTCCTTTTCTATACTTATCTCTTCTCCATCTAAACATTTATGAATAGCTATATATATATATGGTCATCTGTAAATTTTTATATAGAAGGCTATTTGCAAATTTTAATATATTAATACATATAATTCTTTTTTGGAAATTTTATTTATATTTTTATTTACATATCTACATATCTATTTAATAGTTAATAGTGTTTGCCACATAGGTCCTTTGTTGAATGAAAGCATGCATAACCTCTGCATTTACTTTTGTATACATTGTGAGGATGAATGTGACTTTAATATTTTTCCCAAATATTTCCCAATGATTCCAGCACTATTTATTAAATAATTCAGAATTTTCCCATTAATTTGGAATGTCACTATGATCACATGCTAGTTGAGTTTGATGTGAGCTTTCTGCTCTGCTAAATTTATAAATTCATCTATTCTTGTGCCATTACCACAATATTTCCTTTATGGTACTACAATAGTGCATTTGACAAATATCTTTAAATATTAGCCTTTTCATATTATTCTCATTATACTTGCTGCTTTATTATTTGAGAAGATTCTTAGAATCATATTGTCACTTTCAAAACAATTTTTATTCAAATGAGAAATGTATTACAACTATGTGTTCATTTGAGAAATTGATTTGGTTCTAATATAGTCTTCTCATACAATAATATTGACTGATATATTGTAGATAAAGTTTTGGGATTGATAGTTATGATAGAATGGTAGTTGATAGTGTGAGGTTTAATAAGTTTCTTGAGGCTGAAAATCAATGATGAAGAGATGGTAAAGCTAAGGATGGATGTTTGGGGAATGCACAGATATTTCAGATTGGAAGAGAAAGAAAACTGAGTCACAGAGAATTAACATTCCCAAATTATGTTGCTTATGAAGTGTCTGCTGACTGAAAGAAAGAAAGAAAATTTAAGTGCATAATATACTAGGCTCAAGGAAAATTAAGGCAGAACAAAAGATACTGAACTTGCAATTTAATAAGGCATTGATGACCGTTGCTCTTCGAACATTTTATCTTGAAAATTTTTAACATATGGACTAAAGATATGTACTCAGAACATTTTGTACACACAACTAACATTCAACAATTGTTAACATTCTTCTGTATTTGTTTTATCTCTCTAGTTTATATGTTTTTTGCTAAAAATAAGGTATAGACAACTTGGAACACTTTAAATGCATACATATAAATTTTCTAAAAAATAAGATCATCATTTTATATATCCACAATGTCATGATTACTTCCAAGCAATTCAAAAATTTTTTACTAACATCTTCTAAAATGTAGTCCATATTAAAACTTCCCAAAATAACGCCAAAATGTCTTTTATATGGGTATTTTAAAAATCAGAATCTAATCACATTTCATATATCACACTTTGTTGTTCTGTCTTTAATCTCAATTTAATTAGAATGTTCATCTCAACTCTTTTTCATAACAGTTGTCTCCCTTGTTGATTTTATCTAATTATTTCCTTTGGTAACTTTTAATTTGTTGATTTATTTCCTAAAATTCTTGTAATCTTTGAAATATAATTAAAGTCTCTCTTGGACACATTTTAAATAGTTACTTGGGGGAATATTTCCTGGTTGATGTACTGGTTGATTGCAGCATATTAGTAGGCTTATCATTAGACTGTCCCGTTTTTAGTGATTACTTGGGTAAGCAGGTGGGCAACTGCTATTTTAAAAAATATATAATTTTCTTCTTTACAAGTAATCAGTGACATGATACTCTAGCATCATGAGAGTATATTCTTTCCCCCTGAATTTTTCAATGAATGGCTTTAGCAACTATTGGTGATCATTTTTCTGAGTCAAATATTTTATTAAGGGTTACAAAACGGTGAATTTTGAGTCTATTTTTCTTCCTGTATTTAATGGCTGGAATTCTTTTATAAGAAAGTTTTCTTTCTCAATTGGGATGTACTACATTTTTCCATCCAAAGTTACAACCAAAGCTTAACTCCTTCACTTGCCAATCTTCAGATTAAGAGGTTAGTGTAATAATCACTTCCAGTAAAGTGAAACTGACTGTTTAAAGTTTTCAGTCAATATTGCAGCCTGGGGAAAGTGGCTAACACAGGCAATCCCAGGACTTTGGGAGGCCAAGGTGGAAGGATCACTTGAGTCCAGGAGTTTGAGACCAGCTTGAGCAACATAGCAAGACCCTGTCTTTACAAAGTGTGTGTGTGTGTGTGTGTATATGTGTGTATGTACACTTATATATATATGTCGTTCAAAAGCCCAGAGAAATATCTACTTGAATTAGATTGAGTCACTAGATAAAAACACATTTTATTTTATTTTCCTCAACATTTCCAGAAAACTGATTAATTATATTGCTTTCTCCATATACATAGCAATTAATTAGTCATTATTACATTTTTGGTTATATTGTCCCAAATTTGGGGAAGCAAAAATATCCTCAAACTTATCCTTTTATCCTTTTGATAGGCCTCTATTAGACTTTGAGTACCTTTCTGCTTCTTGCAAAAGCTATCACAACACTAGAATCAGCTATGTTGGAATCAAGGAGGCTTGGCCTATTGGTTGAAAATATTATTTTAAAATATAGATTTGGGCCCTTGCAGTTTTTGTTGTGCTGAGCTGTCATTGTCCCCAGAACTGTTTAATGGGCAAAGCTAAAAAAGACAATGTGAAGCCATTTATATTTTAGAAGAATTATTTGTTTTACATGTGGTAAGTAGATTGGAGCAAAAGAGACAAAACAGGAAACTGAGAGGTAACAAAAGTTGTAAAAACTTACTGCCAGTGAAGATGTTAAGAAATAGATTTGAAAGATGTGGAGAAAGTAGGTTTATTAGTTATTTCTGCTTAACTGGTTATAGACAGTGAAGTTCTGGGATAGTTAAGAATTCTTTCTAGGCTTGTAGCTTGTGAAACCAGGTAAGTGGTGTTGTCATTAGTTCAGCATTTTAAGGAAAAAGCAAATTGAATTCAAATTAGTTTGGCAGTTCTATGGAGGTAAACAAAAAAATAAAGAATTTAATTTAGGAAATGTTGTGCCTCAAAAGTCTATTATTATTGAGTCTCACAAATCCTATATTAATGGTTCCCAACTTGCCAGAATAATAAAGTAGTTTATGTGACATAAGTATATTTGTTTACATTGTAGCATTAAAGACTATGCTCATACTTAGTGGGGGTCTATACAAACTTGCTTACTTAGATTAAGTGAATAAGCTTTGGTTTTTGGTTTTGATGTTATAATTTGTATATAAATACTTGGAAAATTTATACTTTTTTTTTTCTTTTGATGGAATCTTGCTCTGTTGCCCACCCTGGAGTGCAGTGGCGTGATCTTGGCTCACTGCAAACTCTGCCTCTGGATTCAAGCCATTTTCTGCCTCAGCCTCCCATGTAGTTGGGATTACAGGTGCCCGCCACCACACTCGGCTAATTTTTGTATTTTTAGTGGAGACGGGGTTTCATCATGTTGGTCAGGCTGGTGTCGAACTCCTGACCTCATGATCCACCCTCCTTGGCCTCCCAAAGTGCTGGGATTATAAGCGTGAACCACCATGCCCGGTCCTGTTTTTTTCTAATCAGATATTTCACTGTCAAGAGAAAATTGTTGTTCAGACATACATGATAAAAATCCTTTGTAGAGAAGCTTTGGAAACATGAAGTATATTTCCAACTATATTCAATTTAACTTTCTCAGTATTATTATCATCTTGATATATTTTATTTATAGAGATGATTACTAGTTGATGAAGCAAGATAAACTATGTACATTTTAAAGACTATGAATATTTGTAAGTCACACTGCTACATATGTATTAAAGTGTTACTACATTATAAAATTTACACAAACAAACACGTTTAAACAAACAAAATAAAATCATGATTATATCCAAATGTACACCTTTCAGATGTGCTCTACTAATGTGAGGAAAGTGTCAAAATAAGTCATTCTAAAAACCCAGAGAAATACCTATTTGAATTAGATTGAGTCGTTAGATAAAAACACATTTTATTTTATTTTCCTCAACATTTCCATACAACTGATTAAATCATTTTCTATTATTTACAAACAGGTCAGTGGTTCCCTTTTATTTATCTCATTGACTTAACAGATCTTCTAAAATATCCATTCATTTATCTCTTTATCCCTCAACAAACCAGAGACACTGAATAAGAAGGTGTATAGGACACAGGGAGGACACTTCAAGACATTCATTCTAAAAGAGGAAGACAGATCTTTATAAACAAAGCATAAGAGTACTGCGGGGGCACAGAAAGAGGAGCAAGTGGTAGCTTGGGAGAGTCATAAAAGACCTATATGTTAGGTCTTTAATGATGGATGAGGGTTGGGTAGCTGTGACAGAGATGGATAGTTCTCCCAATCTCTCAATATCTGTTCTCTCCTTATTTTTCAGTAATACAAGCTTCAGTTTATCACATGGCTGCTCAGATAAAGATTGAATATCCAAGCCTCTTGTGCAGCCTGGTGTATTCATATCTTTAGGTTCTGGACAGTAGACGTGAGAGAGTTGTTGTGCGCAACCACCAGGCCATGGCCTTAACAGAATTGCCTGTGCCTTCTGCGTCTTATATCTCTCATCTGCATACTGTGATAGTAGAAGCTGGAGAAGCCACCGTGTATTACCCTGTGGAAGTCACAAGCTGAAGGTTGTAGAACTTACAGAATAAGTCTGGGTGCCTCACAGCATCTAGCTATCACACCAAGGCAAATACAATCTTTGTGTGTGTGTTAAATAACTGTGTCTCCTTGTTTGGCTCACAATATTTTTAATTCTCTTTGTTATAGGAACCTGTTATGTATTCTAACTCATACAATGGTGGAAAAATACTTTGAAATTGAAAGAAAGATAACACACTTGGAAGTATAATAAATAAACTAGTAACTTTACAGTAGCATAAACCTATATTAGAAAAGTACCAAATACAATACAAAAATAAATGCACATAATGGTAATAAAATTTGTGGTTTAACTTACTGAAATAATTACATTAAAATTCCCAAGAAATAAATATATCGAAATTCTTAAAAATAATAATCTGGATCATGACTAGCAGGGGCTCATTAGATCCTACAGATTATTTCTTAGAACTTGGAAAATACAGGCCTTTGGCAAAATTTTAGGACACTGTAGGCTGCTTTCAAGACACATGTTAGAAAATAGGGTAAAACATAAAGATTTCAAGCATGACTTTATTGTCTGAAAAACACTTGACTTTTAAAAAGTGTTTATGAATCAAGAACACAAAATTTCCTTCCAAAGCCACTTGGTATTATCTGTCAAATTTATATTAACACATACGATCTGAATTTATATATACAATATATGTAGCTCATGTAAATCAACAATTACTAAAAACAAATCTCATTTGGCTTCTTGTATTTCTCTATAGGACTGAAGTATTTTTTATAATCCTAATCCATTATATTTAATGACCCTTGAATGATTCATTTTTGTGTGATCAGTCATTCTAGGGCCAGCATGTGGTTAATCAATAATAGGAGTTTCCTTTTAAAAATTAAGAATTAATTTCCATGATAAGCAAGCAAGTAGAAAACATCAATGTCAATTTTTTAAAAAAGAGCAATAAAAATAATTTCATCACAGATCATGACACCGTTCTATTAGAAAGCATAAACTACTGGAGAAAATCTGATGTAGGTTTTCAACAATATTTTACATTAGGTTTGGCCTATACTATAAACATTGTATCAAAGATTCATGGGGCTAGAAGTGATAAAGACATCAATATAAAATCCTTCCCTTTAGATCAGGAATCACGATCCTGAAAGGATAACTGATTAGGCCAAGATCATACTACTAAAATGCTGAGATTACAAGGGGCTTTTGAAGTCATCTTGTATAAATTAACATCCAGGGAGAAAATCCTCTTTCCAACATTTTAGAAGATGCTTGAACATTTTCAGCTATTAGAATTTTAAAATACTTGGGTGCAGAATAGATTGTTCTATAATACATTATTTTCACAAATATTTAACACTTACCATGTACTAGGAACTATGCTAGGCTCTGGCGATATAGAAGCAGTATAAACAATATAGAAGCTAGTCTCTGTTCTTGGAGATCATAGTCTAGTGCAGAAAACAGATGTAAAGCAATCATATAAACAAATAATTAAAAACCACCATGAATGTTATAAAGGACAAGTGTAGGATTATAGGAGAGCATGGATTATATATAAGATTATAGTAACAGTATGACCTGATCTTGTGTGACTCATCCTGGGAGACTACCTTGTAGAGGTGTCATGCAATTTGAGATCAGAAGATGAATGGGTGCAAAGCACACTTAAGAGCATTGAAATTAAAGAAATCAATATTTGAAAAAGCATTGAGCCAAACAAGAACATGATGTAAAGAATAGCTAAAATAGGGGAGTTGCTGCGTTGCTTAAGGGCAGAAAGAAGGTAAATGGCTGGTAAAGAAGCTAGAAATCATACAGGGTTGTAGGCTGAGTTAAATATTCCAGTCCTAGTGCTGGCTCCACCACTTGTTAACCAGTATAGTAACAAAGAAATAGATTTTTTATATTTCTCATTTCCCAAATTATATAATAAGAATTCTATGAGTTCATTTTTACACATTCAGAAGGTTAATAATTCAGTAGACGGAAACATCCATTCGTGTATTTGCTCAACAGCTGTTTAGTATCCACAGCGCCAGTCACTTCTGTGTTGCAAATATGTGATGGACTAAATGTTGTTATACTGACAGAAATAAAGGTGGAGTGCCAGAAAGATCTATAGTGTTTGAAACTGGAAGAGACAGGTTCTTCCAAGAACTCTTGGGGGAAATGGAGATAAATTGTACCCTCAGAAGACTAAATTTGCTTAGAATAGTGAACATACTTTCAGATAAACTCTGAGCCAGGTATTCTAGTATTCAGCATAGTTGTAATGGGTAGTCCAGTGATATATGTTTTAGAATCATGAACTTCAAGTGAGCCCTTAATACCTTCTAGAATTCATATACTCTTCCATTCTTAATTGACTATTAAATAAGTTCCCTTTTCTCACCATACACCCCAAACCTTCTGTCCTGTTCTCACTCTTGGTTGATGATTTTGCTTCCTATTTTACTCTAAAAATTGAAGCAATCAGAATAGAACTTTGAGACGGACCCCCATTATTATAGCAACCCACCTACCAGCATCTGACTCATATGTTGTATGTATCCACCTAAATGACACATTCACTTTTCATGCTGCCATCTGAAGTCATTCATTTTTTCATTACAACCCACCCTTTTCAGCTTGCTGAAAAGACTTTGACTCATATACAAACTCTCCACTAGTAGCTCTACTGCCTCATAATTTTTCGTTTTTTATTGGGTCATTACCAGAAGCACATTAAGAAGTAATTATGACTTCCTATTAACCAACAACAACCACAATCTCAAGATCCCACTGCCTTCAATAAATATTGTTCCATTTATTTGTTCTCTTTTTAATATTTAAATTCTACAGGAAAGCTGTCTACAAGCACTATATCCAGCTTCTCTCCTTTTTTCTCTAAAATTTAATTCAATCAGAATCTCACCATCATCCCCCACCAAAAGTGCCCTAGTTAAGATCATCAATTATTTCTCTGTTCTTAAATTCAGTCCTCAATGAGCAATCTCAGTCCTCAGTGCCTTTATTAATAGCATTTGGCACAGTTCATCACTCCCTCCTCCTTAGAAATCTTTCTTCACTAGGCTTCCACCAAACTCCCTCGGGTTTTTTTTTTTTCCTACTTCATTGGCTGTTTTCACTCTGTTTTATTTAATGATTTAGTCTTATTTTCTCAAGCACTTAAAGAAAGTATGCTTCCAGGCAAAGTCCTAAATTCTTTATTTTCTTTGCTTTTAAACCTAAAATGCTTTCTAGCTATATCCTATAGCCTCACATATACAAATATCATTTATATCTTGGCTACTCACACATTTATATCTTCAATCCAAGGCCCTCCCCTGGATATCAGACTCATATATATCCATCTGCCTACTTTCTACATGTGTGTGTGTGTTTGTGTGTGTACCTTAGGGTTAATCCTTTATTTTTTAATTTCCTTTTCATTTATACCTAATATGTGACGATATCAGGAAATTCTGTAAGTTCTACTCTCAAATTCATGCAGAATGCAATTATTTATCTCTATATTCACTAATACCAAACCTCCACCATCTCTTCTAGCCATGCTGTAAGCCCCCATCATCTTTTCCAGGACTCCAATATGTCTCTCCTAAGCTACTAATCTAACCTTCTAATAGTTCTCTTCCACACACAGTCTATTCTCATCAGAGTCAGAAAGAAGTTTTTAAAATATGGCAAGTCGTTTTCCACCTCTGCATAATACTGTTTAACAGTTCTTCATTTCACTTGACATAAAATCTGAAGTTCATTCAACAGTCAAAATGGTTCTGCATAACTGATACTACTTTCCTACTTTGGCCTTCCTCACTCCACTCCAGCCACACTGGCCTTCTTGCTGTTTTCCAAATTCACGGAGCACAATTGTGCCTCAGGGCTTTTCTGTTGCTGATCACTCTTCTCATAGTGAAGGGCTCAATTCCTCACATTTGTCATGAATTTGCTCTATTATATTTTCTTAATTAGGTCTTCTTTCTTACTTTTATTAAAAATTGCTTTTGAATTGTTCTGGCCCTTTTCCTGCTTTAATTTTTGTCATAATGCTCTTACATTGTAAAACACTATATTGTTCCTTACGTATTTTGTTTTCTCTATCTTCTTAAAATACAGGTTTTGTGAGAATGGCACTTTTGGTTTGTGTCCAGTAATGTATTCCAGAGTTCAAACAATACCTGGTTAGTAAAGTTGGTTAATATATACTGATTGAATCAATCAAGGTAACAATTTTATAGTGAAGGAAGCATAAACCATTAATGTAACAGACACCTCTGCAGAGCTATATGTCCCAAGAAATCAAACAACTCATCACAAGAGTCCTGTAACCTACCAGGAATTTGAGGACTGTGATACCACCGAAGATGAAGATAAAAGAGGATACAAAAAGAAGGAAAGTTACTGAAAGCACGTTTTAGAAAACTAACAGCTCTGTCCCCACTCCTACTTAGAATAACGATTCAGTAACTACTTATCCACCATCTCAGGTTGAAGGAGATTCATTCGTTGAGAAATGTTCCAGATGAACAAAAACTTCTGCAGTAAATATAGACACCCTCAAGCTTCCTTCCCTTTCCTAGTTTCCAGAATTCTAGTAGCTAACCTTAAATGTCCAAGCAGAGGATATGAGGCTTCTTCTCCAGAGAGATAGCAGCCAAAGAGGAAAGAACTACATTTTTTTTTTTTTTTTTTGTCATGTTCTTTCCTGGTTTTGGTGTTAGGATGATGCTGGCTTCATAGAATGATTTAGGGAGGATTTCCTTTTGTCTGTCTTACGAAATAGTGTAGATAGGATTGGTTCCAATTCTTCTTTGAATGTCTGATAGAATTCAGCTGTGAATCTGTTCTGGTCCTGGACTTTGTTTTATGGCAATTTATTTTTATTACCGTTTCAATCTCGCTGCTTGTTTTTGGTCTGTTCAGGGTTTCTAATTCTTCCTGCCTTAAGCTAGGAGAGTGGTATATTTCCAGTAATTTATCCATCTCCTCTAGGTTTTCTAGTTTATGCGTGTAAAGGTATTCATAGTAGCCTTGAATGATCTTTTGTATTTCTTTTTTTTTTTTTTTGAGACAGTCTCGCTTTGTCGCGTAGGCTGGAGTGCAGTGGCGCGATCTCGGCTCACTGCAAGTTCCGCCTCCGGGTTGAAGCAATTCTACTGCCTTAGCCTCTGGAGTAGCTGGGACTACAGGCCCCCGCCATCACACTCGGCTAATTGTTTTTATACTTTTTTTTTTTTTTAGTAGGGACGGGGTTTCACTGTGTTAGCCAGGATGGTCTCGATCTCCTGACCTTGTGATCCGCCTGCCTCAGCCTCCCAAAGTGCTGGGATTACAGGCGTGAGCCACCTCGCCCAGCAGATCTTCTGTGTTTCTGTGGTTGATTGTAATATCTCCTGTTTCATTTCTAATTGAGCTTATGAAAATGTAAACTAGCACAACCGCTATGAAGAACAGTGTGGAGATTCCTTAAAGAAATAAAAGTAGAACTACCATTTGATCCAGCAATCTCATTACTGGGTATCTACCCAGAGGAAAAGAAGTAATTATACAAAAAAGATACTTGTATACACACGGTTATAATAGCACAATTCGCAATTGCAAGAATATGGAACCAGCCCAAATGTCTGTCAAACAATAAGTGGATAAAGAAATTGTGATATATCTATATCTGTATCTATATCTATATCTATATCTATACCATTAAATACTATTCAGCCATAAAAAGGAACAAAATAATGGCATCTGCAGCAACCTGGATGGAATTGGAGACCATTATTCTAAGTGAAATAACTCAGAAATAGAAAACAAAACACCGTATGTTCTCACTCATAAGTAGGAGCTAAGTTACTCCCACTCAGCTAAGTTACTCTTATGCAAAGGCATAAGAGTGATAGAATGGACTTTGGGGACTTGGGGGAAAAGGGTGGGAGGGGATGAGAGATAAAAGACTACAAATGTGATACAGTGGGTACTGCTCGGGTGATGGGTGCACCAAAATCTCACAAATGACCGCTAAAGAACTTACTCATATAACCAAACGGCACCTGTCCCCCAAAAACCTATGGAAATAAAAACATAAAGTATAAAGAACTACATATTTCAAGGTCCAGAAAGTCCATTCTCTAGTCCACAAAACCTAACCAAACACAGAGAGACAAGACAAGAAGTTAAAGGCTCCCTCTGAAATACTAATGGATAATCAAAGATAAAATAACAGCTGAGGAAAGCATACAAAATGCTAAATCAAAACAAACAGAATCATGAGCACAGAGGAGACAGAAATCAAGAAAGGATTTTTAAAATTTCCAAAATTACAATTGTTATTTTTTAAAAAATTAGAGCATTTTTTCCAAGGGAAAAAATCTATTGGAAGGGAAAAAGTCATAGAACAATAATGATCTCTAGAAATTAAAAATACAATAGTCACAATATCAGTAAAAATACTGGCATATAAAATTGAGAGAGCATTTTGGATATTAGATGGGAAAAGGGACAAAGACTACATAAACAAAAGAAGAAAAAATAGCTTAAGCTAACTAGTATAATTTCAGAAAAAGTAAAGAAAATAAACAGAAGGTTAAAATACCATAAACGTAACTACAAACATACCTTATTTTATTGTGTTTTGCTTTACTGCACTTCACAAATTTTGCATTTTTCACAAATTAAAGGTTTGTGGCAATCCTGCATCAAGCAAGTCTAATATTTCTACTTTTCCAACAGTATGTGCTCACTTCATGTCTCTGGTAATTTTGGAAATTCTCACAACATTTCACACTTCTTCATTATTGTTATATCTGTAATGGTGATCTGTGATCAGTGGTCTCTGATGTGACTATTGTAATCGTTTTAGGGCCCCACAAACTGCACTCTCATAGGATGTCAAGCTTAATTGATCAATGTTGGGTGTGTTCTAACTGCTGAATTGACTGGCTGTTTCCCCATCTTTGTCCTTCTTATTAGTCCTCTCTGTTGCCTGAGGCACTGCAATATTGAAATTCTGCCAGTCAGTAACTCTAAAATGCCTGTATGTGTCCAAGTGAAAGGAAGAGTTTCATTTCTCTAATTTTAAATCGAAAACTAGAAGTTGTTCAACTTAGGAAGGCATGCCAAAAGCTGACATAGGCTGAAAACTAGCCCTCTGGAGCCAAAGTTAGCCAAGCTGTGAATGCAAAGGAAAAATTCTTGAAGGAAATTAAAAGTGCTACTCCAGTGAATACACAAATGATTAGAAAGTGAAACAGCTTTATTGCTGCTATTAAAAAAAAAGTTTTACTGATCTGGATAGAACATCAAACCAGCCACAACATTCCTTTAAGCCAAAACCTAATCTATAGTAAGGCCCTAACTCTCTTTTGTTCTATGAAGGCTGAGAAAATACTGATGCTTCAGAAGAAATGTTTGAAGATAGCAAAGGTCGGTCCATGAGGCTTAAGGAAAGAAGCTATTTCCATAATATCTGTTTGTTGACAATGCATCTAGTTATGTAAGTGCTCTAATGGACAAGTATAAGAAGATGATTGTGGGTTTCATGACTGCTAACACAACCTCCATTCTGCAGCCCATGGGTAAAAAAATATGTTTGACTTGCAGTACTTATTATTTAAGAAATACCTTTTGTAAGGCTATACCTGCTATGGATAGTGAGTAATTCCTCTAATGAGTCTGGGGAAAGTAAATTGAAAACCTTCTGGAAAATATTCACCATTATATATGCCATTAAGAACATTTGAAATTCATGGTAGGAGATTAAAATACCAACATTAAAAATAGTATGGAAGAAGTTTATTCCAACTTCTATGGATGACTTTGAGGACTTCAGTGAAGGAAATAACTGCAGAATTGCAAGAAAGCTAGAATGAGAAGTGGGGGATCCTGAAGATGTGATTGATTTGTTGCAGCATTATGATAAAATTTTAATGAATAAGGAGTTTCTTCTTATAGATGAGCAAAAAAGTGGTTTATTGTGACTGGATATACTCCTGGTGAAGATATGTTGTGCACATTGTTGAAATTACAACAAAGGATTTAGAATATTTCATAAACTTAGTTGATAATGCAATGGCAGGGTTTAAGATAATTGGCTCCGATTTTGAAAGTTTTACAGTGAATAAGACACTAACAAACAGCTTCACATGATACTGAGAATCTTTAGTGAAAGGCAGAGTCAATTGCAGGAAACTTCATTGTTTTCCTGTTTGGAGAAATTGCCACAGCCACCCAAACCTTCAGCAAACATCACCTTGATTACTTGATTACTTAGCAGCCATCAATATTGAGGGAAGACCCTCCAACTGCAAAAAGGTCATCATTCATGGAAGGCTCAGATGATCTTTAACATTTTTTAGCAATAAAGTATTTTTAAGTTAAGATATGTGCATTTCTTTTTAGAAATAATGCTATTACATACTTAACAGACTACAGTATAGTATAAACATAACCTTTATATGCACTGGAAAATGAAAAAAATATTGCTTCTCATCTTATTGCTTTATCATAGTGGTAGTGGTCTGGAACCAAACCCACAATATCTCCTAGATATGCCACTATTAGAAAATTCCCTAGAACTATAGAATAAGGATCTCTAAATTAATAAGGTACAACCTCTGACCACATCAAAGACATATTACAATTTCATAATGTTAGGAAATAAGTAAGATTTAAAAATTCTTCAAAAGAAAAAACTACAAGGTAGTATATACGTAAGTAGAATGTAAATACTATTTGACTTTTCAGAAATATTGAAAGAAAATGTAAAAGTGATCCAAAATTTCAGAGGGAAAGTGAGCCTTGACCTGTATTTCTTTATTTGTCAAAAGTATAAACAATAGGAGGGTAAAGATAGTTTCAGATGCATGGAGCCTCAATATTTTGCATTCCATATCCCCTTTCTTAGAAAAGTGCTTGATAAATCTGCCATCAAAATAAAAGCATAAAGCAATCTAGAAGAAGATATAAGATCCATGTGACAGGTGATTCAACTAAGGAAAGCGGTTAGGGGAATCCCCTAAACAATAGTGGAAGGATGTCATAGAACAATAGTTATAGAGTAAATACAGAAAAGTAACTAAACCAGATTGGAAAAACAAAGAAACACCAGACTCTGAGAGCAGTGTCTCCAAATTAAAAAAAAAATAAAAATCTTGGGTTTCCGATGGTGTGAAAAATTGTTTTGATCAGTTGTTAGGGCATTTAGGAAAAAAAATCATAGTATTCTATTGGTTTGGCAAAGTATTATTCATAACAATGCAAACAGTGTATGTTATTCGTTATTTATGATAAATGAAATTCTGAATATTTACTTAAATAAAAAATATATAAATATATTGAGAAGCTGGTAAGGGGAATTTTATATGACAAATTTTTCTTACCTATAGTAACTGAAAGTCAATAGGTAACATATAAAGTTGACAAACCAAGAAATATAATCAGAGGCATATTAGGATATTTTATTCAATCTCAGATGTCAATGATTATAAGATGTACCACATTCTATATTCATATTTTATAAAGAAAAATGACAACACTTTGTATTATTTTATAATTTTATTTGATGTTTATTTAAAAATCCCTTTTAGACTTATTTAAAAAGAAATATTTTTCATGTAGATATTGTAAGTGTATCCTTCAAACTTCTTTATGTTCAAAGTCAATTCGGTAAAAACACCTTTTATCTTAGAGTTACTGGTTTCTGCATTTATTTTTCACACAATATAAAACTCCATGTTACCAAGAACATTAGTGATACAACATTTCTGGAAAAGCACACTCTATTATTGTCTTGGATTTTCTTCCAAGCAAATTTCAAAGCTCCTGAATTTAACAAAAGATGTCAACAGAAAGTTTTCAAACAACAATCAGGCTCATCTCTTGTTCACGTTGTCCTTTAAGTAGTTTTTTCTTTTTATTTTATTTTATTTTATTTTATTTTTTGCTAAAGTGCTCATTGTCTGCAGGTTGTATATTATCCAAGCAGCAAAACCAATATTATGATCATCATATGTAAAGTGTAGCCAAATACCGTTGTAGGAAACAATATTTTTAAAAGGTGCTGGCATCATTGTTTTCCTTAAAAATATAAACAATAAAGCGAGGCTTTTTTGAGAATATATTTTTGAATACTATATTCTCTTATCTGGAGTAGAAATTCTCTTTAGTTTGGACCTTCTAGAATTTGAATGGTTTCTCTCATGGCTTGCTTTCAAAAATGATTTTAATTCACACTCATCAATGTAGTAAATAGCAGTGCACTTGTTACCACATCTTTCTTTTGAAATCAAAATACTCCTTTTAGAAAAGTCTGGTCATTTGTAGTTTATTAAAAATTGCGAAAACTGTGAATAGTTTGCAAACATTTGAGAGAAAAAAGAATATATCACAAAATGCACATTTTTCATTTTTTCCTGACAACTATTGTTCAATTTTAATGATTTATGATTGCATTTTAAATCACATTGCTAAATGAGCTGTTACGTTTATGTTTACAAATATATAAACTCTCCATGATATCTGAACTCATTAGTGCTTACTGTTACTAAAATCATAGAAAGTAATATTTTTAAAGAGTGTGTCATTATTTTCAAATAAATATAAAACTATTTAGCAAAAGCTATAATCTGGACTATGTGAGAAGATGGATTAAAAAGTGGACAACTGTCCACAAACTTGATTCATCTGGATTCATTCAAATCCTGAAGATAACTTTCCTTCACTTAGGAATCAGCTGAACATCCACCTCAAGGTCCCACCTTGATATGGTACAGTTTATATTACCAATGCTTTGACTGGCAGATGTGCATACTAAAATATGAAAGCCTTCTCTCTATAAAAATGACGAATATAGAATAGACCAGAAATATGCTTTTAGATACATACTTTTTTATATAAAATAAAATCAATATTATAAGGTACAAGGAAATAATTAAAACTTAGAGGGCCATGCAGCAAATAGTTAAACTGGCACTGTGGCTACCCTAAGGAGGGTGCAAGTTTCATTTAGTAGCTTAATCCAATCCATATTCGGAAAAAGACATGAGACGCTGTGCTTCCTACTGTGGGAACTGGGACTAGGGCAACATATAAAGTTTTGATCATGAAACTACTACACCATCAATACAAATGAGAGGATCAAAACCTTCTTCCTTTGGCCCAGTGTGTTAAAATGCTATTCAGATCACTTACACAATTTCTGTGTGGAAGAAAAAAGAAGACTCCAGGATTCCTAACCAGCAGCTTCCCTTCATATTAACTTGAAGTTCAAATTTCAATTACCCATGTAATCTAGCAACCAACCAACAGAAACATAGTCCCCACATTTTTATTTCAGAGTTGTTATTATCCCTGAGATAACCAAAAAAATCTTTGGGGTGATACACCCTGAACTCAGACTCTATAGTATTTCAATTTACTAATGCCTGCTGTAGGTATGCTCTCTAGTTAATATTACATAAGCTGTAAGAAAGCAGTCTACAAGGCTGAGAATTAACAGACACTGCAAACACAGAATTATATGCCAAGGAGCCTCAGGTAACAGAACTCTCTCTGATACTGGGTTGATAATATCGTCAAAACATAGAAAAATATTTTTTAATGTAGAACCCTATATTTAAATGATCATTCAAAACTGAAGGTGAAAGAAACACATTTTCAGGGAAATGAATACAACTGTTATTGAAACAATGACCAAAGGAGGTACTTGAGAAAGAAGGAACTGACCTCAGAAGAAAGACGTGAGGTGACAGGAGTGGTGAGGAAAGATTTTAACAGACAAGAGAGCAAAGGTGAGTGGGATTTTACCGTTTAAAAATAAAATTACTTCTTTGAGAATAAATGGTTAATTAACTGACAAGCATGCAATCATAATGATTATTTGGTAAAATTAAGTTTAATTAAATAATAAATTTTAGGAAAAACTTAAATGCTAAAGAAAAATTGTATGTGAGAGCGGATGAAATCAGTTGGCATTAGAGTGTTGTAAATATTTTAGTCTTGTGAGAATGAAGTGACAGATATAGTGTGGATTTATTAAATCAAATATGCACATACTCATTAAAATAATTAAAATGTTATGTGTGACAGAAGAAAAATAAATTAGAATGACTGCTTCACAAATTTGAGTGATATACTGTTAAGAAGACGAAAGAAGCAAAAATATAAAGGAAACATAAAATTAATTGGTATTCAAATACATCATAAATTTGAAAGCTAAAGCATTTCAGATTGATCAAACATAAAATTTGCTGCCATATTCTGTTTACAGAAGATAAAAGTAAAATTTAATAGCAAAGAAAATTTGACACTAAAGGAATAGAAAACAGATATATTTTTTAAAAAGTGAAAGCTAGTGTGCATGAATTTCAGAAAAATAGGCATTAAAGCAAAAAGATAAACTTAATTAAGAATAAAGACAAAACATGAGCATAAGTATTTTGAAATTTGCATGCAGTGAAAAAAATGATAGAATTACAGTGAAGAAACTGACACATCCAAGATCACAATGGTAGATTTTAATAACCTCTCACAGTAGTTGATAGTTTAGGAAGAAGCAAAAATTACTAAGAACATTGTTGCTGACACTATATTTTGGCCATCCCAACCCCTGCCTCTATTCCCCACTATTCATAATTCTCTTTCACCTATCTTTTTGTTTTTTTAAAGAGGAGTGGCTGAGCCATCCAGTTCTGGTCTCTGAGAAAGTGAAGTTTTCATTGTTCAGTTCCCACCTATGAGTGACAACATGTGGTGTTTGGTTTTTTGTCCTTGCGATAGTTTGCTGAGAATGATGGTTTCCAGCTTGGACACAGGAAGGGGAACATCACGCACCGGGGCCTGTTGTGGAGTGGGGGGAGGGGGGAGGGATAGCATTAGAAGATATACCTAATGTAAATGACGAGTTAATGGGTGCAGCACACCAACGTGGCACATGTATACATATGAAACAAACCTGCACGTTGTGAACATGTACCCTAGAACTTAAAGTATAATAAAAAAAAATAAAAAAAGAAAAGAAAAATAAATAAATAAAGTAAAACACACACACACACACACACACACACACACACACACAAAGAAAGTGAAGTTTTGGGGTGGGGCTCTGGGCTCCAGATACACATTCTAAATTACAAGTTTAAGCGAATGGAGCTAATGAATTCTACTGGGACTCTTGGATTATGACTCATTAATTTTCTATCAGGGTGGAAGAGAATGTGGACTATATATGAACAGTGTATGTGGACAAATTACAATGGGGCTGAGTTTATCAAGAATGGGCACAATAGTGCCACAGTCTTTGTTTTAACTTTGATACTGTACTTAGTTCTTAAGTTGCTTTCAAAGCATGAAAGCTATTGTAGGAATTATGGAGACTATGTTTCCTGGCATATAGAGTACACTACATACTGTTAGTTGGAGAAACAAAAAGATGATTTTTTTTTAACATATCACACTGAAGAAACATCTGCCTGTCTTTGGTTAGCTCTTTACGGCCAGAAAAGAAAAAATACGGAATAACAAGATTTCAAGTTGTGTTTGAACATTAATCCATGAAGAGTAATTTTTCTGATTTGTATTTTTCAAATTTGCAAAATGGAAAATATGCCCAGAGTTTAGAACTTTCTAAGTGGTATAAGGGAAACAAAATCCACACAACATGTGTCCATAACAAACAAAAACAAGGCTCATGTAGTCATTTTTCATCTTACACGAACGTATTTAATATGCTAAGAAGTATGTAATTTTAATAGATAAATATAATTTCCTGCGAACAGCATGGCTTACATATTTAAATGCTTATATTTTTATATTTACTAGTCTCATCTATTCCCATTAATGAGTAAAAGTTAGGAGAAAATTTTGGATCCATGATAGAAAAAAATGTAAAATTTAATCTTAGAAGAATTTCACCTCATTTATTAGAGTTTTTTCTGAGGTAACCAAAACAGAAAATTTCTCTAATCACTTTTTCTCATTTTGATGAGGTAGCCAAGTGTTTGGATTTCATAAGGCTTGTTTTGTAACAGGAGCTTATAATTCTATATCTCTGAATTTTATTTTAAAAATATATTTTCTGTTATTTTCAAAAAAGCAAATTAACAAACACTTTTTATCCCAGTTCCCCCTCAACACCTCCCACATCCCAATTGATTCTCACGAATACTGTGCAAATGGATGGTTTATAAAAACAATTTGTCTTACTCTTTCAGTCGCCTGTTCAATGAAAGCGATTTAGAAATTTAAAAGAAAGTATTAAGAAAGTTTCTTTTCAAAAATGAATCACTATCAATACCTAACAAATGCCAGCATTTCTAATCATAAATTTAAGTGTCAGACAGGGAAACACTTACACTATTAAAACAAAACAAAAAAGTTTTAAATGATTGATAAAATGTCTGACATGACACAATGTATTAAACCATCACTCATTATTAGAACAGCTTCTGTGCCATGCCAGGCTCATACACAGATCACATGCTCCTGATCCCTGCTGTTAGTTTATGGCGATGAATGTTGTAGCTGTGTGCTGGTTTAAAATATCTCATAAGATTCAAAATACAAAGACCACAATAAAAATAAATAAAAATTTTACTAATTAGTGACACATTTAATAATAAATCTTTTAACAGAGGAAACATATTTCTTATCCTTAAGCAAAAATAATTCTCATAACATATGTAGACATATGGGTACTCTCCAATGTGTTATAATTTGTTAAATAGTACACTTGAGGGAATTGCACAACATGGTTAAGAGATCTAACATCGGACCGGAAGCAGTGGCTCACACCTGTAATCCCAGCACTTTGGGAGGCCGAGGTGGGCAGATCACTAGAGGTCAGGAGTTCGAGACCCCCCTGACCAACATGGTGAAACCCTGTCTCTACTAAAAATACAAAAAATTAGTCGGGTGTGGTGGCGGGTGCGGTAATCCCAGCTACTCAGGAAGCTGAGGCAGGAGAATCACTTGAACCCAGGAGGCGGAGGTTGTGGTGAGCCCAGATCGTGCCATTGCACTCCAGCCTGGGCAACAAGAGTGAGACTCTGTTTCAACAAAAAAAAAAAAAAAAAGAAAAAAAAAAAAAAGAGCGAGAGAGGGATCTAGCATCAAACAAACTGAAACTTAAGTATAGTTTAGTTCCTCACTATATAATATTGAGCAAGTTATTTGAACTCAGTGAGCCTCAGTTTCCCTCCTGTAAACTGAGAATTATTATATTCTACGTGGGGTTTATATAAGAGCAAAATGAGTTAATGCAAGTAATTTTTCTCATTATAATATCTGCTCATAGTGCTTAGTAACTGCAACTCTGAGTTCTGTGTTTTAGCTTAAAATATATTTAGAAAAGACAATTTAATATTTAAAATGCTAAATTTTTCAAGTGTCTCGGTTCTATGGCATAGTTTGAAAGCAATTTTTTTTTTTCTACATAAGCCCATTTTCTAATGTGGTTAAGATTTAAGGTTGAATGTTAACTGTCAATCATAGTAGGCCATATTTTTGTAGAGGGCACTTAATGCTTTCATCTTGGTTGCCTATCCAACAGGCATCCTTGTCACTTTCTTTGTAGCAGAACCTTGTTGCCTTTATTTTAGGTTATAATGATCAGCCCATCTCTGTGTCTGAGGGATTAAACATAATTGTCTAAATCAATCCAGATAATCGTGATTTCATTTTCAGTGATTGGCTTAGTGCTGTAAGGTTATTAAAAGGAAGAGTACTGTGCGTAAGTGGAAAGGGTCTCTCAATGAAAGAAGTTTACATGACAAGTCCTGTGACTTCCTGTCTGTAGGTGGGGTTATATGCGAGCATTATGCAAACGTAAGGAGAAGCCAAGAGGGCCTGACACCATCTAGCTGGTACATTAGCCAGCCAAGAGCAGCCTCAATTCTAGACTTGTCCTGTGATATAACGAATGCTTTCAGTGTTTAGTAGTAGGCCATTGTTAGTTGTGTTTCCTATAACTTGCATTCAAAAGCATCCTAACAAATATAGCACAATTTCTGAAAGAAATAAGCATGTATTTTTGTTTAACCAAACAGTTCTCCAGTGTTCTACGATAGAAAGAAAGCCAAAAGATGCTGCCAGGCTGTGCTGGATACTTTGTCTATGTGTTTACAAACAAGTTATACAGCTTCTCTAGGTTTGGTTTTTTAATTCTTCAGAAAGTAGTAACTGCTTCCCTAAATTCCTGTCCCTGGTGATATAAGACCAAATAGTGATATTTGATAATACATATAAAGTTTTAAATGAATTTTAATAAATTTATGATTAATAAGCTTATACTTACATCTAAGTGTATTCATAAATTTTTAATAAGCTATGCCATGCTATAGAATAGTAAAGGAAATGTGAATGATTAGATATCAACACATTAGGAAAATAAATAATGTCCAGGAATGGTTTGTTTTCTGTACTCCTGTTATAGTAGAAGTTTGTCATATTGGGAATAAGGCATCCAAACACCTTTCAATTGAAAAAAAATAATAAACTACCAATGAGGTAGAACCTTGGCTCCCCCTACGTTAGACCAAAAGGGTTATCTGCTTCCTCTCCCTTTCCTTGATATCTTGCATGTTTGGGTAGAACAGAGCTTGGTAATTGTATCTATTCATTGGAACTTAGATTCTTTAAGAGTGAGGGAAGCTATAGGGGATAGTCAGAGATGACCAGACACAGCTGCGGAGCTGGTAAGGTCTGATGCACGTGTGGGGAGTGGCAGCAGCAGTCCTGTCCACAGCCAACTGGTCAGGAGTCTCCATCTTGTTTGCACGTCATAGCTCTAAAAGCTGTGGGATCTTCTTCTCACATGCTTCCATTTGCTTAAGTTAACCAAAGGGTTTCTGTCACCTTCAGTCAAGAAGCCTGCCAAGTACATCTACATTGATGCATAATTAATTTAAAATGTAGGGCAAATTAGAGATTTTATTTGTAAAACCTTCTAGACTATTAACTCTGTGACATCTTTCTATGTCTATTGTTCATAGAAATCATTATGATTATCTAAAAAACTGACAGTGCGATTCAGGAGAAAGTTTTAAAATATGTCTATGAGCATAGTTTTATTAAATTTACATTCAATTTCTCTCATTTAAATAAACTTTTACTAAGGAAATTGGCTACTTTACTAATAATGATGTTACTATTGTAGAAGCTGAATAAAACTTGTTAGATTAGAAAACAGATTGGAGTTTTTATCAGTTTGGATGAATTTTTCTAAGCTTTTGTATAAATCTCAAGAAGGAAGGCAGGACATTGGAAAAGTTTTCTATAGACCATCCCAACTGGTATTCAAATTTCATGTTCTTTAACACCTTTACAAAAGAAAAAAAATAGAGAAGTAAAAGATTAAAAGTTAAATTTTAAGACTATTTTATAGATAGTTTGGGTGTCGTTGCATTATATAATATTTAATGTATTATTTACTGGGAATGGATGTATTAAGACTCAGTCCCTAGTTCCCAAAGTGTGATCCCAGAGCAGCATCAACAGCATCATGTCGAAACTTGCAACAAATGCAAACTCAGATCTCAACCCAAACTTACTGGATCAAAAACTCTGATGGCAATCCCTGGTGACCTCTGATAAAGCAAATGCTCCAAGTTCTGCTGCATGTTAAAGCTGGAAAGCCACTAGACCAAACAGGTAGAAGAAAACCAAAGCAATGCAAATAAATCATTCAACTCTACTTCTAATGCTGTCCTTCACTGTCTATTGTAATTTTTTTGATAACATTCCCCTTTCCACAGTTTCAGTTACTGGAGGTCAACCATGGTCCAAAAGTATTAAATGGAAAATTCCAGAAATAAACAGTGAGTTCTAAATTGTGCACTGTTCTGAGCGTGTAATGAAATTTTGTGCTGCCTGCTCTGTCTTGGTCTGGATGTGAATCGACCCTTTGTCCAGCATCTCCGTCCTGTCTATGGTCCTTGCCACTGAGTCACTTAGCAGCTGCCTTACCTATTGCATGGACTGTTGTGGCATTACACTGCTTCTGTTCAAGTCCCTTTTCTTTGACTTTACGATGGCCCCCAAAAGCAAGAGTAGTGATGCTGGTATATTGATACCATTGTTCTATTTTATTATTACTTATTGTTGTTAATCTCTCACTGTGCCTCGTTTATAAATTGAACTTCCTCCTAGGTAAGTATGTATAGGATAAAAACATAGGGTATGTAGGGCTCAGAACTCTCCAACATTTCAGGCAACCACTGAAGTTCTTGGAACATATTCCCTTTGAATAACAGGGGACTACTATAATTTGTAACAAAAAGTAATGTACTTGCCACATTAGTAAGTGTGTTGTACATTTACAAATTTTATCAGTAAAATGTAGAGATTAAAGTTAATCATTAGAAACTATTACTTTGAGGGACAGACTCCCAGGCATAGTTTGCGATCAAGGCCAATGCCTCTGATTATAAGCATGACATTTTTATTTGGTTGAAATTCAAAATAATAATTAGCTGTGAGGACCTCATATATAAGGTAAGCATAATTTATTAAGTTTTGCCAATAGTCTTTAAAATAATTTACTTTTGCTAAATGTGAGTTCATATATTCTTTAAAAAACACTTTTACTGAATTACACTATAAATAATTGTTTTAAAGAAAAATTAAAATAGATTATAATGCACAAAAACACAAAATAAATCTATCTTATGTCTTGCTATATAAATTCTAATTTTATCTGTATATATATGTTTGAACATATTTACAACAACTTTTCTCTGGGAAAAATGTGACAGTAACATTTTTCCTTGTGTTATAATCACACATCTACCTAATTTTAATTATTATGGGTACATGTAGTTGTATATATTTATGAGTTATATGTAATGTTTTGACACAGGCATGCTATGTCAGGGTAATTGGGGTATCCATCACCTCAAGCATTGACCATTTCTTTGTGTTAGGAGCATTCTAATTCCATTCGTTTAGTTATTTAAAAATATATAATGGCCAGGTGCAGTGGCTCATGCCTGTAATCCCAGCACTTTGAGAAGCCAAGATACGAGGACCGCTTGGGCCAGGAGTATGATACCAGCCTGGGCAACATAGTGAGACCCTGTCTCTACAAAAGTAAAAAAAGAAAATTAGCTGGGCACAGTGGGGCACACCTGTAATCCCAGCTACTCAGGAGGCTGAGGCAGAAGGATTGCTTTAACCCAAGGGTTGGAGGCTTCAGTGAGCTATGATTATGCCACTGCGCTCCAGCCTGGGTGATACCATGAGACCTTGTCTCAAAATAAAATAAAATAAAATAAAATAAAAATTATTGTTACCTGTAGTAGTTATCCTATTGTACATCATTATTTTAATGGCTGGATCATGTTTCATCAAAGTGTTATATCAAAATTTGCTTAATAAATTTTAAGCTGATAAATGGTAAGTGGCTTCTTTTATAATTTTTGCTATTTTAAGTTATGCTTCCACATACATTTTTATACATACAGCTATGCAAACTTATTTCCTTATTATACATTCCTATATATGTAATATAAGAATGGGAAGAGAAATGTTTGCATTCCTTAAATAGAATTTTAAGTGTTATTTTTAAATATCTCTAGAAATCTTACATCAACTTGCACTCTAGCCAATAGTGTATGCCAATTGTCCTATAATTGCCAACAGAGAATATTTTAAGTCTTTCTCATCTTTTTCCAGTAAGATATGCTGTAGAAAAACTGTCTGGTTGGATTTTATCTTTCTGTCTGGAGAGGCTGAACAATTTTCAGTTCTTTCTTGCATTTATTATCCATTTTTATTTTCATTTTTTGTCTCAAAATCTTGTATCTTTTTGGTTATTGTCATCTTTCCTTATTTGTTTTTAAGAGCCACCAATATTTACCATATTAACTCTTTGTAATGTTGAAAATACTTTCTTAGTTTGTCATTTGTCTTTTGTTGTTGTCACAGGTTTTAATATCAGAAAGTTTGACTTTGCTTCTTATGTAGTCATATGTATCAAATTTTCATATAATTTTTCCCCTGGAGTCATATTGAATTTTTTTATTTGCAACTTCAATGTTTTATAATTTTGTTCTATATTTTCTTCAAGACATTATATAGTTTATCTTGCATTGTTTCACCTTTAATCCATCTAGAGTTTATTTTCGTGTTATTTCAAGGTAAGAACCAAACTTATTTTGTTCCCTTCACTTCCTGGTAATGACCATAGCAGTATATATAAATCTGTTCACACATGCTCATATGTATTTAGATATTTATAACCACAGACATGCATTCAAAGTTAAACAAGTATTGAAAGTCTTACAAAAGAGACACAGCTCAATAAGTTGAAGCTTATATTTACTCAGAGAAGCTTTACTTTAGTTTTAGTTAATCTGAAAAATTTAATGCAAATTAAAGAAAAAGAACAATCACTGGCAAAATGTAAAAAGAACAAAATAAGTTTGAGTTCTACATAGGAACATGAAGTGACTGATGAAGGAAGATAGCTTTGGTTTATTTACTATTACAGGACAGGTTTTGCACTGAGTACTTCTCATTTGCTACTTAATCTTCAAAATAATGAAATAGAGATTTTTATTCCCACTGTACACATCAGGAAGATGAGTCTTGTATAAAGACACCCAATAGAATTGATAGGCTAAAACACACTCTGAGGAAGCCCCGGAATTCCTCAGCAAGCTACAGCTGATTGCAATCAGCTGGTATCTTTATCCTACCTATGATCAAACCACATGGAATGTCATCTCCAATGCAGAGTGTGTTTCAGTCTCCTTATTTACACAGTAGACAGAAACACATCCTTATGAATCTCTTCTTTGTTTTTGTTATGTTCTTATTGCACGCTCCCATTTTGCCCAAGAAAAATAGTCCTTTTATTAAAAAATGCTATATTTTGAGAAATAAACCAATGTATAAAATGTAGGTGATCAAAAAATGACTTGCAATTTTAGATGATACATATAACCTAGAAAGTGGCTATGGCTGAACTGTTAGAAACTTAAAATCATTTAGCAAGAAAATCCTTCTACTCCATTTCTTATGTTATTTGTAAATATATATAACATAACAAAATCACAGTATGGTGAGAATAACTTCTATTAATAAATTGGAAGTGATTTCAGAAGCAGAGAGCTGAGTTTTCTTAAGCAGCAATCAAATTGCAATAAAACCTAATGTCTTGGGGAACTAGTGGTTATTGTGAGATTCCCAGTGAATAAAAGAAGTATTCCTAAAATTGTTACTCAATATCACAGCGCAAGATAAAATACGTTGATACTTAGGAAAGGAAACATCTTATTCATGTGCAAAATTTTCAATACACAATTGGAATTATTTCATGACAGTAGCTGCTTTCCCATGATTGAAAAATGTTATTTCATTGACCTGTAAGATCGAGAATTATTCTGAGTCATGATGCTATAAAATTTCTTCAGTATTCAGAAAAATTCAATACAAAACTATCAATATTTACTAATTTAGGAGTTTAAACTCTCCTTTAAAAAATGAGTGTGAACTTATTAGAAACATAGTTTCCTATGATCCTCTTCTATCCAGAAAGTTTTAAGGGATAAGGGTGTGGAGAATGAGTAAATCAGGATTGAATATGGAAAATTGCTTTTTAGAGGCAAAGAGAGTTTCCCCTTTGCTTGGGAATAAAATACTGAACATCATAATCTGGAAGGTATCCTGAGGTAATATCCAGGCAAGTAATAACCTGTGGTTCTTCGAGAACAATTTATTAAACACCCAAAATGAAGAAGGTAAATATGTCTAGACAGTCATATTTAAAGAGAAGCAAAATGAGCTTGCTATAGGATATGGTTACATTCCAGACCTGTGAGAAGACCTGTGACAGCTTTTTAAAAATGTATTGTAGGAAAAATTTATGAAGATTGAACAAGCATATTTAAAAGAGCTAGCATGAAATAAAGCTGCAGCATATATATTTTCATTTCAAAAGTTCTACTTTCGATAGATATCTTAGGATTACTCTATCAGCTATTTACTGATTTATTGACAACATATAGCAAATGACAACCATGAAAACGGTCATGCAAATTAGAAATTAAGGATTAAACGATGAACCTCTGTTCAAAAATAAACTTTATAATTAGCTGATTGTGTGATGTTTACTACTATACTGTACTCCATGACTCATTTTTCTCACCTGTAAAATGAGAATGATCGTAGCAGCTATATCACTGAGTTGGTATAAGGATTAAATGAGATAATGTGTCAAGGAAGAGGTCTGAGCAATACTAGGATTTGAAACAGAAATTCATAGAGTAGAACAAGTCCTCTTGGCATCCTTTGGAGCTTTGTATGTGGTCTAGGACACAGCTAGCCACACAGTGAAATGGATTTTCCAAAATGATTCCAGCAGAGAAAAGTCTCTCCTCATTGATGATTTGTTTGTTTTTTAATGAAGAAAGCACAGGAGTGAACTTGTGGGACTCAGGGACAAGCAGACTGCTATGGCAATAAAAAATTGGAGACAAATAACCGTTCAGGGCACGTTAGGGTTGCTGGCTGAAATACCTGGAAATTTTGAAGAACTGAGACATTTTTCCCCTCCAAGCTGAGGTCAGGAATGGCTTCTCTTCCTGGAAAGGGGAGCCCCATTTTTCCAGCTTAGCAAGTTCATGCCAGGCAACCCAGACAGTGCTCCTGAGGTCATTACTAGACAACACTGCTTGTATACAAAATTCATAGGGCACCGTTTGTAATGGGATAAGGACTTTAATAACTATTTTAATTGTTTGGTATGTATAAGCCCTTGAAAGCAGCACGTTGATGTGAGACCCCTCAGTGAAGCAAAATGGGATAAATCTCTTCTAGGAACTCATTTCTGGGTTTGTGGCTTATTTATAAATGGCTGAAGTAGCTACAAATCTGATTATTATCTTAAGTGTAACAATTTTATTTGTTATTAGACAGATAGAAAGTGTGGTTTGCAGATTTGAATATTAACAGTGCCAAACATAACTGGCTTGAAAAATGTAATATTGCTTTATGAGCTCAACAAATCTTTTACGGTTTCAAATTATCTCTATTATAGTTGTTATTATTATTATTATTATTCACATACTTAAGAATGTCAATACTCCCAAATAAAACTCTCAGGTAAAAATAAAAATTTGGAACGAAGGTCAATAGTATGTAATGCACCAATACTCTAAATAACACACCTCAGATACTGAAAATCTAATAAATATTTACCATTAACATGAATGTGTATTATCTGTCTGTGGAGAAGTATCATACCATTTCAGATCAGTTCAATTATTTGAATCACTATGTAACAGTGTAATTGCTTGACATTGACATTTATTTCTGAAGAACAACGCCATTCTACTTTCTGTATCTTTCCTACTTTCCTGACTGAATAAAGCATAGATGAGAGAAATAAATGAAAACGATCCTAATCAATAAGTGGTCCTGTGAGGAGAATGAAAGGTACTACTAAACAAACTATGGGTGTTCTGCACCAATATTATTTTTATTTCATTTTTGAATATCATATGAAAGGTATACAGTGAAGTTTCTCTAATTCTGTTTCCAATGCAACCACTCACCTTCTCCAGAAGCAACAGCTTTTAATAAGCCTTCCTGTATTCAGTTTCAGGGATATTCTATAAAAATATGAGCATGTTTATAAATATATTTCCCCTTTAAAAACAAAAATAGCACAATAATATACATAGTGTTCTATATATAACTTTTTTATTAACAGTAATGAAATTTTCTCCTTAAAAGTCATAAATGCATTTTTTTTTGTAAAGGTGAATCTCTTAAGTATGGCAGGGTGTGTAGATTTATCTCCATTATATTGCCTGTTTGTCTCTCTCTTTATCAACAGTGTTTTATCAAACTTTTAATAATCTGATATTTTAGTATAGTTTTAAATTTTAAGTGAGTTTGAACATTGTGTACATATTTAAGAGAAATGTTACCGGTGGAAGGTATCCAGATTCTTGTCATTTTGAACAAATAATTGTACAAAACGCACAAACAAAGCAATGAAAGAAAAGCACAGATTTATTAAAATAAAAGCACACTCCACAGAGTGTGAGCTGGCTCAAGCAAGTGGCCCAAGAGCACGGGTTACAGAATTGTTTGGGGTTTAAATACCCTCTAAAGGTTTCCCACTGGTTACTTGGTGTAAATCCTATATAAATGAAGAGGTTGAAGTGAAGCTACAAAGTTATTTACTTGGTGTACACCCTATGCAAATGAAGAGGATGTTTCTTGGCATAGCTGAAGTGAAGTTACAAAGTTATTTACTTGAGGTTAGAAAGTTAGGGTTTTTCCATTTAATTTAGTTCTAGGAAGTCTTTAGGTTCCCTGCCTCCAGACCCTATTTGCCTGCCTCAGAAATGTGCATTTCCTCTTTTGTGAACTGCCAGTTCAGATAATTTGTCCACATTTTTAAAATGAGCCTTTTTCATGTCGATTTGTAGAAGCTATTTACATTTTAAGGAAATTAGTTACTTGAGATACTTGTTGCAAATATTTTTTATTTGAAAAAATATTTATCATTTTAATTTTGATTTTATTTATATTGATTATTGCATTTACATATTATTAATATATGATTGCATATGTGATTTTATGGCTTCTGAGTTTTATTTCTTAATTATTAATTACAGATACAAGATAATTATCTTATTTTTTCTAATACTTATATAGTTTCCTTTTTTCCTTATTTTGGGGGAAGGTGATTCTCATTGAAGTATTACATTTTAGCAATTGTTCAGCAAATTCCTCTTTGCTTTAAACTCATTAATCTGTACTATGATTAGGGATGCTCTGCCAGCAAATGAGACATGGAGTTTTATTGGAGCTTACATATAGGGGAGACAGTGCAGTGGCAGTGGCCGGAACAGGAAGACTGCAAGCACTTACAAAAGGCATGCTGTTTATACAGAACTTTCTTTTAACACCCTTTTTCCTAACAACCTCCACCTGGCCACCTTCATGCAACCTAAAATACGGGTAGTGGGGGCGGTGGGGGGGACTATAGGGCCTGCGTTCCATGGCATGGGCCGGAGGCTTGGATGTCCCTCATAGACAAGGATTGAATGTCTGGATTGGCCATTCCAGAATTCCCCAGCTAGAAACACACATTCAGGTGCCTGTGCCACACAGGGTCATTCTCAGGGTATGCTGAAGTTACCGCTATCAGGTGCGTTTACCATACATTTCTTATAAAAATTGACAAACATGAAAGGAAACTGTAAAACTCTTAGACTAGAAGGAAATAAAGTGATTCAGAAAGGCATAACATGGGTTCAACTCTATTAATAATGCTTCACTTAAAAAAATACAAAATGATTAGTTCTACATGGTAGCTTTTTTCTCTTTGTTTATACAAAAAGACCCATCACATCAAAGCGTTTTAACAAAATGCTTGGCTACTTTTGCCTAGCCTTTGCATAATCCAGGAGCACATTTCTCCCTTTATCCTCAAAAACAATAAAGCTTTATCCAAAGATGGATTCTGTGACCTTGCATCAGAAAAAGCTACAGAAAAAGTTTTTGAAATAACAATTAAAAAATTCACTTCACATGTGAAAAAATATGTTCTTCCTGTTAAGATCTGATAAGGTGATCAATTTACAAAATAGTATGTTCTCTAGTGAACAAAAATTGGCTAGCAGAAGATGGATAGGTTTTCTAGTGTCACTCTACAATGCTGGTTTCCTCATGAAATGGCCTTTTCCACTCTGGGGATATTTGTATCTAAGGAACTGGGGTAGTCATCTGAAATTAGGCCACTTGGTCTCTTCGACCTTTCAGTAGAAAGGTGATGAATTCTTGTTTCTTTTTTTTTTTTTCCCAGAATTGTGGCTATTTAAATCCTTTTGTATTATTATTAATGAACTTCTAAGGATAATAATTAATTATGCTTTTATACTCTTCTGACTTTCCCAATAAAACCTCCATAATAACAGGAAGAAATAGGAGAATCAAATATTGTATTCAATAATCAGGCTATCAACCTAATTAATGGTAAGGCTGGACTAAAAACTATGGGTAGAATAGAAAGTCATCAACAAGCTTCCTCATTGTTACCCAGGCCTGGGCCTTGTGATAGCACATACAATGTTGAGTTGGGTCTACAGAATGGAGACGTTGCACACTCACTCTCTCACACTGATTAGTGCTTAGAGAACTCAGAGAAAAAGGTGCCCAAACCCTGTACAAGAAGACAGACTTGGACCTGACTCAGGTGACTTTTGCGAGGGGGAGAAAGAGCAGGACATAATATTTACTTTCTTTAAGAAGAAAAGACCTGAAAGAGAAAAGAATGTGTTAAGCCACAAATGCTTAACCCCAAGCCTTCACCCCAAGCCTATCAAACAGCTACTCACTCTTCCTCCTGAAACTCTAAAAGAAGATCAGCTTGGTGGGGCAACGTAGAAACAACAGAGAGGGAGAAAAGTGTTCATCTTCCACTTACCCTTTTTATGAAAATCTCACTTATATCATCAAAGCATGGTTAACTGTTCTAAGTTTTCTAGTACTTAACACAGACTGTGTGTTGAAGTGACTGCTTTCTGATCACATCTTTGAGGACTGAAAGCTTCATCTTTTTTGTCATGGAACATTTCATTGACTGTTTTCCCTTGCATACTGCATTTACCAAAGGTAAAATCTGTTCTCCACTAAACTCCACTACACAAAAATAGTACCAGGAATAGAGTAAGTCTTCAGGAAATATTCACTGAATGAATGGTTTTAATCAGTGCACTTTCTTCCAACTCTATTGTTGAGTGGGCTACTTTGAGGAAGGATCCATGTAAACAGTTTACCATCTATTTATGATATGCAAGCTTTTTAGCTAAAATGAAGAGAGAGAAGCTGACTCTCATAAACTCCAAGATTTTACTGACTATGCCTAAACTATCTCCTATCCCAGATCAATGTACCTCTACAGAGGATGCACGTTGGAATTAACTAGGGAGCTTTTGAAAATTACTCATGCCTGGACCTACCCCAAATTCTGATTTAATTTGTCTGAGATGAGTCCTGGGCATTAGTATTTTTAAAAAACACTCCAGGTAATTCTAATGTGAAGTCAAAGCTGAAAACTTCTAAGTATGGGGAAGGTTCTACAAATGTACACATGGCTTTAGTATGACAGATGATTTTGTTCTTATATTTTTTATTACGGGATCTGATGTAGTTATCAGAAAAGTTGTTCTTTTTAGATATTTCTAGGATGACTCCAATGCTGTTTTTTTCTCCTTTAGGAAAAAGAGGGTTAATTTTGAATTATTTTTTTAAATCAGTAGCCGCTTTATTTCCCTTGGACTTAGAAGATTTAATTTATAATTTAATTTTCTTTATTAGACTTAGGCTTGCAATTAGTTTCTATACCTTAAATAGTAAATCAGTAAACCATCTTAAATATATTTTTGGCAAATAATAAGACAGAAAAGTTTTTGCATTTTGTGTTTAACCACTAATTTAATATCAAATATCATGGCACTTGAAATTTTCTGGATATTGTATTCACCATTCCTTACAATTTTAGTTTTGTTGTTATACTTATAAACAATACCTGCACTTCATGGTATCGATTGGAGTTTTTGATTTGGTAAGATGGCAATATCTAAAATATCTAGAAAGTATTTTTACTATATATTGAAGTATTTCAGCATCCATATTCATTTGCAATACACACAGGCACAACACACATACAGATTTTTAGAAGTTTCAACTCCAATTGTCGATGTTAATTTTTTTGCTTTTTGCTGATCTTCCTAATTAATTCAAAATGGTTTTTCAACATCTGTTTTTGGCGTCTTGGTTCAGCTTTCATATTTGGTCTATGTCCAAAATATTATTTTTTTATTCCTAAATCCTTTAATTGACTTTTCCCTCCTGAATCGTATATTGCACATTTCCATCCTTCATCTTTTTAATAAAGTGTGAATAACAACTCCACTCAGAACTTGTTTCAACTCAGAACAAAAACATCTTTGGGATTTTCCTATCATAGTAAAGAGATATTAGCTTCTTTCAACCCTTCCCTTAAAAAATAGAGAAAGTTTGTCTTTGGTGTTACTTAGATGTGCTGTTCAACTTTACCTTTTACATCCAGGCCTTATCTGCCTTTGCAATGGAATGCATGGTTTGAACTATGAGCTCTCTACTCTCTTTTATAAGTTGCCATGTAGATATTCATTTATAATATTTATTTAGTAAAAAGCCCATGACTAGGCACTAGTTCCTTCACTCCTTGGGCTTAGTAGAAGCTTAGTTAGTATTAGCTATTAACAACTATTTCTTTAAATGAATGGATGATGGGAATGACCTGCAGGATTGAGAAAACTGGGGAAAAAATAGTAGAAACTTAGCAACTGCATTAGAGCCCTATATAAGAAAAAAATGACTGAAAACTTTTCAGGAAGCTACCAAGTAACAAATAGTACTTTATAATATTTTTAAGGACTAAATAATAATCTATGTTTATAAATATGAAGGTTCAATATTATAAAGCCATTAATTGCTCCCAAAGTAATAAATATTTTTAAAGCATTTACAATGAAAATCCTAAATGTTCTTATTGGAATTAGATTTTTTTAAAAGTCCATTTAGGTTGGAGTATGATGGCTTATGCCTGTAAACTCAGCACTTTGTGAGGCTAAGGGCGAAGGATCACTTGAGCCCAGGAGTTTGAGATCAACCTCACAAACTGGCGAGACCTCCATCTCTGCAAAAACTAAAAGGAAGTTAGCTGAGCATAATGGGCACTTGCAGTTCTAGCTACCGAAGAGGCTGAGATGGGAGGATCCCTTGAGGCCAGGAGTTCTAGGCAGCAGTTAGCTGTGATTCAGTCACTGCACTGCAGCCTGTGCAACAAAGTGAGACCTAGTCTGTAAATTAAAGAAAAAAAAAATAATTTTTTAAGTCCAGCTGAAAGTGTAAGTTTATGAAAGTAGCCAAAAATTTTTGAACAGAAAGGTCAAAGCCCAGATTAGAGATTATCAACATGTACTTTAAAATAATAGCAATTAAAACAGAGAGGTATTCTTTTAAAAAGTGACAAATATACTTATAAAACAGAATATAGGACCCAATAATAGAACTATATAAATGACATTTTAAATGCAGAGGGAAGGTTTACCCAATATATAATGTTGTAAATACTGGTAGAATGTCTACAAATAAATACATAAATTACCAACTGCAGGAGTTCCACCTGTGTCAAGCTTGTCCAACCCATGGCCCTCAGGCTGCATGCAGTCCAAGACAGCTTTGAATGTGACCCAACACGAATTCGTAAACTTTCTTAGAATATTATGGGATTTTCATCACATAAACAGCACCAAAGACAAAAACGACATGATTATCTCAATAGATGCAGAAAAGGCCTTTGATAAAATTCAGCATCACTTCATGTTTAAAACTCTCAATAAACTAGGTGTTGATGGAAAATATCTCAAGATAATAAGAGCTATTTATGACAAGCCCACAGCCAGTATCAAATTGAATGGGCAATAGCTGGAAGCATTCTCTTTGAAAACCGGTAGAAGACAAGGATGCCCTCTCTCACCACTTCTATTCAACATGGTATTGGAAGTTCTTGCCAGGGCAATCAGGCAAGAGAAAGAAGTAAAGGGTATTCAAATAGGAAGAAAGGAAGTCAAAATGTCTCTGTTTGCAGATGACATGATTTTATATTTAGAAAACCCCATCATCTCAGCCCCAAAACTCCTTAAACTGATAGGCAACTTCAACAAAGTCTCAAGATATAAAAACAATGTGAAAAAATCACAAGCATTCCTTTATACCAACAATAGACAAGTAGAGAGCCAAATCATGAATGAACTCTCATTTACAATCTCTACAAAGGCAAATAAAATACCTAAGAATACATACAGCTAACAAGAGATGTGAAGGATCTCTTCAAGGAGAACTACAAACCACTGCTCAACGAAATAAGAGAGGACACAAACAAATAAACAAAAATTCCATCCTCATGGATGGGAAGAACTAATATCATGAAAATGGCCATACTGCCCAAAGTAATGTATAGATTCAACACTATTCCCATCAAACTACCATTGAAATTATTCACAGAATTAGAAAAAAAAATTTTAAATAGTTTTTTATGGAATCAAAGAAGACCCCATATAGCCAAGACAATCTGAATCAAAAAGAACAAAGCTAGAGGCATCACGCTACCTGACTTCCAACTATACTACAAGGCCACAGTAACCAAAACAGCATGATACTGGTACCAAAACAGACATATTGACCAATGGAGTGGAACAGATACATCAGAAATAACACCACACATCTACAACCATCTGGTCTTCGACAAACCAGATAAAAACAAGCAATGGGGAAACGATCTCCTATTCAATAAATGGTGCTGGGAAAACTGGCTAGCCATATGCAGAAAACTGAAACTGAATCCCTTCCTTACACCTTATACAAAAATTAACTCAAGATGGATTAAAGACTTAAATGTAAAACCCCAAACCATAAAAATTCTAGCAGAAAACTTAGGCAATACCATTCAGGACATAGGCATGGGCAAAGACTTCATGACAAAAACGCCAACACCAATTGCAACGAAAGCCAAAATTGACAAATGGGATCTAATTAAACTAAAGAGCTTCTGCACAGCAAAAGAAACTATCATCAGAGTGAACAGGTAATCTACAGAATGGGAGAAAATTTTTGCAATCTACTCATCTGACAAAGGTCTAATATCCTGAATTTACAAGGAGCTTAAACAAATTTACAAGAAACAAACACCCCATCAAAAAGTGGGCAAAGGATATGAACAGACTTCTCAAAAGAAGACATTTATATGACCAAGAAACATATGAAAAAAAACTCATCACTGATCATCAGAGAAACGCAAGTCAATACCACAATGAGATACCATCTCACACCACTCAGAATGGCGATTATTAAAAAGTCAGGAAACAATAGATGCTGGCGAGGCTGTGGAGAAATAGAAATGCTTTTACACTGTTGGTGGTAATACACATTATTTCAACCATTGTGGAAGACAGTATGGTGATTTCCCAAGGATCTAGAACCAGAAATACCATTTGACCCACCAATCACATTACTTGGTATATACCCAAAGAAATATAAATCATTCTACTATAAAAACACATGCACACATATGTTTCCTCCAGCACTATTTACAATAGCAAAGATCATGGAACCAACCCAAATGCCCATCAATGATAAACTGGATAAAGAAAATGTATTACATATACACCAAGGAATGCTATGCAGCCATAAAAATAAATGAGATCATGTCCTTTGCAGGGAGATAGATGAAGCTGGAAGACATCATCCTCAGAAAACCAACACAGGAACAGAAAACCAAACACTGCATGTTCTCACTCATAAGTAGGAATTGAACAATGAGAACACATGAACACAGAGAAGGGAGCAACACACACCAGGGTCTGTTGGTGGGTTGGGGGCGAGAGAAGAGAACTTAGAGGACTGGTCAATAGTGTAGCAGCACATGTTTATTTATGTAACAAACATGCATGTTCTGCACATGTATCCCAGTTTTTATATTTTTTTGAAGAAAAAAGTTATGAGATTTTTTTTGCATTTTTTTTCTTTTTTTTTTTTGGCTCATCAGCTATGGTTAGTGTTAGTGCATTTTATGTGTGGTCCAAGACAATTCTTCTTCTTCCATTGCGGCCTGGGGAAGCCAAAAGAATGGACACCCCTATGTGACGAAGTGTCAATTTACTCCTCCTCCAAAAAATATCTATTGAAAATTATTTTTTAAATAGAGCATTTAAAGAAGGATCTAAATTATACAAAGGTTGTATATGAAAATATGCTTAATCTTACTATTGATTCAATTAACTCAAACTATCTATATATGTCAATATAATGAAATGCAAAATAAATGTTTTACAGATATATATGTATATGCACATTTTTATTTGTTGAAAAAAGACATTTTCATCATTGTTATTCACAAGGATCTGGCTCATAACTGAGGGAACATTTGTCAGTGAGTATATTTGTAGATGTTAATAATGTGGGAAAGAATGTCCTTAAAAGCCATCTTTCTTTTCAGTTTTTGAGTAATTAGGGAATGTCAACTATGATCTTAGTATTCTCTGGTCACTGAAATAAACAAATAAAATAAAATAAAGCTCACTCCATTAGTAATATAGTATTCACTGTATGTTATTTATTCAATCAAAAATACTTGGTAAACACCAGGCACTCCCTACCTTCATAGGCTTTTCAGTTCTCAGGGGAACAGATGACAAAGGAAGATAACTCAGTGTGTGGGAGGTTACTGAAAGCCTCCCCAAGAAAGGGAAGTGTGAACAAAGACAACTGGTGGATCCTTGGCCACCTGAACCTCTGAAGTGAGAGTGTTTTAGGTGGGAGGGAGGGAGACCAGTGCAGGGCCCTGAGGACAGAGCAGGCATAGTGCACATGTCTAGAGCAGAGGGAGGCAGGGAGGGACAGATGGAATGAGGTCAGAGATGATTTTAGGGCCCTGGGGATTATTACAAGAACTTTGGCTGTTAGCTGTGTGTGATAAGAAACCATTGGAGAGTTTTAAGCAGGGAGTTTAATAATCTGCCAGAATTTAAAAGTATCACTTTGACCGCTTTGTTGAGCGTATACTATAGTAATGAAAGGGTGGAAGCAGGAGTCCAGTCAGGAGGGAACTGCTGGGTGAGTAATTATGTAATTACTCATAGGGGAGTAATTACTTATAGGTAAGTAATCATGCTGCTTTGGATTAAAGATGTTGGCAGTAGAGGTGGTGAGACATATGGTTTGGAATAAATTTGAAGATAGGTCTAGTAGGATTTGCTGATGCATTCAATGTAAGCTGTAAGAAAAAGATAATTACAGACGCTTCAAAAATGCACCCATGGTAAGATAAATGAAAATTAAAACTATACCGATATACTGTCTCTCACTTGTCATATGGAAAACACAGTGTATGGGCAAGGCTGCGGGTAGACAGGGTTATACACAGCTAGCAGGCAAACAAAATGGTTCAATATATGTGGAGGTGGATTTGGAAACATCTAAGAAAATTGCATAGACACACTCAGCAAACTCCATTCTAAGAATTTTCTCATGAAGAAATATCTTCTACTGTACAAAATACATATGCATAAGTTTATTGGTTATGGCATTATGTTTTATTGCAAAACATTGTAAATAACCTGAATTTCATATCTAAAATATTGGCAAAGGATGAAGCAATACAAAAAACAGACTGGTATGTATAAATTGTTATGTAATGATTTGTGATTTCCAAAATATATTGTTAAACTTAAAAAAAGGTAGCATGCTGTTATGTATCTATATATGCATGTGTTTATACATATGTATTCCTCATTTTTGCAAATAAAACATAGAAAGGCAATAAGAAGCTATGAAATTTGTTACCAACAGAGGATGATTTTAAATATGGGAAAAGGAATGGAGAACCACATAACATTTCTTTGCATGTGCTTGTTTGCAAAGTTTGACTTGGAAACATGACCATTTGTATATTTATAAATAAAATTAAATCAACAAAAATGAAGAAAAAATTAAAATTGAATACAAATAGAAAACAATGAATCAAATTGTGTTGCCAGTTAGCAACACATCACAAAGAAGTAAAAATGGATAAACATAAGTAACTTTTGAAGAGTACTTAGACTATATTCCCTCCCTCTACATGTAAAAAGACCTTTAAGAATATTGATTGCTAATTAATATGTTTGTTGTTCTAAGTGATAAGGGTGCAGCAATTTTGAAACTGCATTGTGTGTTTTGTAGGATTGAGCAAATGAGGAAATGTATTGATGCTGGGAGCCAGAGTTTCCATGTAGCTACTTAGCTGTAGTTACAGAGTGTTCACGTAAAAGAAAAAGGTTGATATGGCATGGGAGAAGGCGTGAAATAATTCTGCAGTATTGAATTGAAAATAGAACTATCAGTATGAAGGTATGACTTATTTGTGTGTATGTAAAATTTATACATATATAAATACAACTAACACATACACCTTAGTTTCTAAATAATTGTCCTCATTAGAAGTAATGACAGCTCCATGTATGTGGAGGCTGAAGTAATTCCATCCTGGGTGCTAATCCACCATTTTGACTTCTGATTAAACCCTGCTAATTCCGGGAATGCCTCTAAAATTTCTATTTTCACGTACTTACCATGAATGCTGCCCTTAGGCAAACTCCTATGGTATATAAGACCTGGGTCTGAGGTTAGGGTGTAGGGATCCACTGCCTAGTCTCAGGGCAACCTGAGACATGGATTTGGTTTGTAAGTCCCTATTAAATGTTTCTGTCCAAGAAATTAGATTTGTCAGTTACCTTCTTCAGCCCCTCAGCTTCCTTGGCCTTTTTATGTAGGTTTACATAAACCTGCACACCACGGAATAATGGAGTAATGTTTAATTCCAAAGCTGGATTAAGGGAAGTAGAAAGTGAGCGTGGGATATCTTGGCATGTCAGAAAGTAGAGAATTAAAAACTAATGAGTGCATAACAAAAGGCCATAAGACCCACTTTAAGCAACTTCCACTAGTCAAATCTGAGATTATTTGAGCACCAAAAAAAAAAAAAAAAAAAAAAAACATTGACAGTAGTGAAAACTCAAGGAAAAAAGTAAGTATCCATGAAGCCAAGGTTATGATATGAATAAATACATAAATAAATGAATTAGCTAACCTATAGGAAATAAGGGAGAGCACTTCCTTAGAGTGGAATATTAATGAATAAATGGAGAAAAAATGAAATAGTAAGAACATCCTTTTTGAATCATCATAATTATAATTAATTTATCCAGGAATGATCAATAGACGCTGAAAATATTGGGTGAGAATTTGGACATTGGCTAAGTCATTTTTTCTCATATTACAAATGCTAATGATTACAAATGGTAATCCAGTGATTAAGAAAGCTGGCAAATGCCATCTTCCCAAGTGAGCAAAGTTCACATCTCCAATATTGGATCAAACTGACATGATGTGCCTCCTAAGGTGCTAACACCACTCATGCAGTGTTCCTGCCCTGCATAACCTGAAAGTAATGAGGAACAAACTCCAGATAACCTCAGTCTATAGAAGAACAAGTCTAATCATCCAAAATAAAAATGTCAAGAAACACAAAGACTTTCCAAATTAAAGGAGACCAAGTATGACAGGTAAATGCAAAGGGTGATTTTGGTTTGAATTTTGGTTTGGAGAAAGGAAATACATAGAGGAAACTACTGAATAATGAGAACAATTTTAATATGGGCTATCTCTTAGGTAACAAAATGTACACATTTAAAATTTCATGAATTTAATAATTATGTGCACAGAAGTGAATGTTCTTATTTTTAAGAGGTATATACTCCAGTTACTCTCAAATTGTTTAGCCAATACAATAGCACCAATAATAATAATGTATAAATAGAGAAAAAGTGAATGTGGCAAAATGCTAAAAATTGGTGAATATAGATGAAGGGTATAAGGCAGGTTTTTGTATGATGTTTGGCATTGTCCCTTAAATTTGAAATTACTTTGTAATAAACAATTAAAAGTTTAATTAAATAGTTGAAAGAGTTCTCCACTGTAAGATTTAAGGAACTTGTCGCTTAAATATCTGTAGAAACTTGTTAGAATTACATCAGACCTCTGATAACATGACATCCTCTCTAGGTCACTTCAACATTTGTGTTGCTATCTGCAATACTAATTGACATTTTGCCTTATATTTTAGGTAATCATACAGGGATGATCATTGAAAAAATATATAAGTACCGTATTATCTTGCCTTGAGTAATTTAACATCTTGTTGGGGATACTAACATAAAAACAAATTTGTTTAATGTAGTTTATGAAAACTTAAGTAGGAGTCATGGCCAGGTTCAATGGCTCGCATCTGCAAAAGCAGCACTTTGGGAGGCCAAGGCAGGAGGATCACTTGAGCCTAGGAGTTTAAGACCATCATGGGCAACATGGCAAAATCCTGTCTCTACAAAACATACAAAAATTACACAGGCATAGTGTCATGCACCTCTAGTCCCAGTTACTCAGGAAGCTGATGTGGTAGAATCACCTGAGCCCAAAGAGATCAAGTCTGTGGTGAGCCAAGTTTGCTCCACTGCACTCCTGTCTGAGCAATGGGAATGAGACCCTATCAAACAAACAAAACAAAGGAATCAGACAGAGTATACTCTAGGGCACCAAAGAGGAATGTCTAATTTAATTGGATAAAGTTGGAAAGGAGCAAGAAAGGCTTCTAGCAGGAGATGGTCTTGGAGCTGAATCTGAAGGAGGTAGATGAAAAGTAGGTGAAAGTGTGTATTCCTTCACGTGTAGGAGTAAAAACTAAAAATAACAGTTTAGTGTGTTTGAAAAACTACAAACAAAAGCATAAACTATAGAAGGAGCAGAGTTGATGCCTCGATATAGGAGTTCAGGTTTGTGATGAAAGAGGATCCATTTCAATGTTCAAATGTTTTAATGACCTTTAAATTATGCCCATGGAGACATATTAAATTTTATTCTCTCATTAACATTCAGAAAGAAAACTGCTACTTGTATCTTTATCTACAAACAGCATTTTTTCCTACTCAAGAGAAGTGTCATGAATTATTTAAGATCAACCTCCCTGCTAGATTGTAAGCTCAGTGAAGAAGGGGTCAGAGTTTACATAGTCAGTGCTCTTTAGATTTGCCCTCAGATTTAAAATTCCTGTGCACTGTTCCTACTTGCAAGTTATTCCTTCCTTATGCCTTCGATTTCCTTCTTTCTCAAATGCATTCTTCAGTATTTCTTCAACAAGGATTTGTTAGTGATAAACCCTATGGGTTATTGTGAGTCCACAATAATAACTATTAACTTCATTCTTTGTGAGTTTAGCTGATTGTCATTTTCTACTTTTGTTATATTTTTGTATTTTTTTATGTGAAACGATTTTCTCTCAGCACCTTAAAAATACTCCATTATCATTTGGCTTTTACTGTCATTGGTGAGAAATATGCTGATAGACATTATTTTTCCCAATAAACAGATTAGACAACTGAAGTTCAGGAAGGTTACATATTCCAGAGCTAATAACCAAATGCTCTTTTTAAAGCCAGGATCTTTGGCTTTGGTATTGTTACACAGCCTTTCCTCTTGCAAATTCTGCCTCTTTCCTTTATGTCACATGTAGGAGAAAGAAAAGGTTTAAGCCAATGAATCCATCCATGGTCCTCACGAAGTTCTAATGTTTCCATTCTTCCTTCACCCACTGGGAGTAACATAGATAGCACCTCGGAATGATTACACCAGAGGCCCTGAAAGCATTCCATTGTGTTTGTCTTCCAGTTGCAACTCAACACATTTTACCCCTTGAAAAAAAAAAAAAAAAAAAAAAATCTCTGTGCCTCATTTTCTTTATCTACAAAGTGGTGGTAAACGATATTATCCACCTTAGAGATATATGAGTATTAAATAAATTATGAATAAAAACAATTAGCACAAAGTCTGGCACTTAGAGAGTGCTCAAACGTTAGAAATCATTATTTTGAGTATAACTTTTTATGTTCCGATTCCTTCTAGGACTGGCTGAATACTGAAATAGCCAAACCAAATCTTCCACTCATTTTGATAAACTCTTATGAGTTTGTTTATGCATGGTTTAAAACAAAACTCTGTAAGATATGTATCACGATAATATAGATGGGCAAAAATTAATTCAACGTGTTAAATATAAAATAAATATTTTGACATTCATAGATGAGCATGATGCATAATAATTTTTAGTTTCTACATTATTTACAGGGATAAATTGAATGTAATTTGTTTGTATTGCTTTTGGCTCAATACATTCAAAGACATAATCCCTGAGTTAAAAGCATCCAAGAAATACTCATGTGGAAAAGACTAACGGATCATGAGTATACATATATTTTTCTTGTTAAATACATGGAAACATCAGATATAGCCACAATTCACAGCAAAGGTTTGTAAAAGCAGGGCCAATTCTTCAGATAAAAGTACATGGTTCCCAGGGACCATTACCTACAACATCCATAATTTTTGGTACTCTCTAAATACCTAAATACAGACTTATAAAGTATAACTAATGTCCCATATGTCAGGTTTCAATCACTATCTTTTAAATTTTAAGAGTATTTGTTTTGTGATACCTTTATTAGAAATACACCAAGAAGAATAAAGCAGAAACGCACACAACATAGAATATGTTTGCCTTGACAATTTTTGCCTTCAGGAATGTTCAGCCTAGATGTTTTTATTTACTAATGATATTATATCTTAGTGGCAAATTCTAATAACTACTGAAAATATAAAAAATAAAGATATTTATTTTAGACTGAACACATATTTTTGAACTGTATAAAGCAGACTTATACTTGAAAAGTTGTTTAATTATATTAACTTTCACATGCTGTCCATATCTCAGTTCAATAAGACTTGCCAAATGGTAATAAATTAATGCTCTTGCAAATCAGACCTGTTTCTTTTAAGTCACCACTTAAACAGAAGAAACAAATGCAGGATTATGTTGTTTACTTAGTGTTTTGCCTGTCATCATAAGCAAATTTAATCTGCATTATTAACTGTCAACTGCGTACTTTGAACATAAGGCAAATACAGCAGGTGGCTTAAAAAATGGCTGAAAGCGAAAAATGCAAAACAAATGATTGCTAGAAAATGCTAATCTATTTTTGCATAAATTTAAAATAAATTAAAATGCCTGCAAAGCTCCCACTAAAGGTTAACACTGGAAAGAAAAGGAAATAAATTAGCCAATGTTTGTGGTTAGACCATTCGTCTAAAAGCTAAAGTGTTAAATATTTTACTATACACTAATTGCTTTGATTTTAAAAATGTGGTTTACTCACATTTATAAAATACGAGAAAATATAAGTTAAAATTTAACATTTGTAACAAATTTGAAAGTTGTGTTTGTCACAACATATTATTTTTATGATGTTTTTACTTTTAAAGTAACACCAATTTTAACTAAAAAGAAATTACAGCACATTTAAATAGGAAATGTGTAATGCAATTTTTTTATTCTGATATAATTATATATTGAGCCCATTTAAGGTTGTCTTCCTGGTTTGGAGAAAGACCAGATAAAACATATTATACCAGGTGCTCTGCATTTATTAAGATCCTGACATATAATTATACTGGCAGATAAATAACAATTTAAAAGAGAATTAACTTTGTTTTTCCACCCCTGTTTTTTTTTCCCCCTCTTATGTTGGGGAAATCACTGGAGAATATCTTCTGTGCTTGCTCTAGATATCATAGAAACTGTCATTTGAAATCATGCTGCCAGATATCTAACAGGTGCTTAGATGATAGAAGCAATTTCATCACTAAGAGAGAATGTCACTCCAGAGAAACGTTTACCCACCTGCCAACCTAGATATAGGAATCTCAAAGGGGCTTTTGTTATTTTAATCTTTGGAAAAATTAAAAGGTATGATAAAATAATTGAAACCAGAGACTTTGAAATGTCTAACTTTAAAGTCTTTCAGAATGGGCCAAGGGAAGAAAATGAAAATACAAATGAAATGCTTATGATCATCAATTAAAGTTTAAGTACCCACAGAGTACAGTTCCAAGTGCTGAGAAGTCCTTGAGAGAAAAGAGCTGGTTATGCATCACAGACAGAATTTTCACATTTGCAAGAAATTTTATGTCAAATGTGTCTACCTCAGTTATCATATGAAATATATATTTATTTTGAAAGAAATCTCAAAGTTTAAAAAATGACATTAATCAGTTAATTCCTTTCAAAAAATTCTATGAAAGTCATTTTTCCCCAAATGTGATGTAAGTTAAAGTGATAATTATTTTGACCTAATAGCTATCAATGCTGATTTAAACCAACAGCAAACCTATAATGGTTTCTCAATAATGATCCGTGCAAGGATGGGAGATATATTAAAATATACTTCAAGACGTCTTATACATCTTTCTTTATCCTTAATGGTCTTTCTCCTTAAACAGATGTCATTTTCTACGGAAATGACACCATTTTCTACAGAAATGACACCATTTTCTACAGAAATGACATCTTACTCCCCCAAATCTCTCCACTCCCAAACAAAACTCTGTTTGTCACAATATGTATGTATTTCTTTCTCTCCTCTCAACTTTTCCCGAAAGCATCATTTTTGCTTCTGTCACATAATTCAGGCTTACTATTTTAACTGTAAGTCCCTACATGTGCTTTCATCGTCTTTGCTTTTCTCTACCCCTTACTCTAATTTTTCATTGCAAAATCTCAAAATTCAAGCAAGAATATAAAAGATTCTTATTTTCTTGGTGATATTAGCAGGGAGTGTCATAGTGAGAAAAGTTGTGATAATACAAATGTCTCTGATTTTCACTGCTTTCATAATCACATGTATATTTCAGGAAGAACCAAATGTTTGATGACAGTTTCACCAAATTAAATATGCTACTACTCACTCTCTGGGCATATTTTGGTTATTGTCAAAAATGACCAATCAACGAGCTAGGCACTGAGCTAGATGCTAAGAAATTAATGATTATCTGAATAGAAATTATCCCTGCCCTCATGTGGTTTATTGCCTAATAGAAAACAGAGAAAAGTCAACCCCAAATTATTTGGGGATTCTCATGTAGGATAAGTACATATGAGAGTTTACAAAAATTAAAGAAAAAACTGAACCTATAACATATAGTATATACATTTATCGTTGCTCAGTAAAAAAAAAACCAGGACTACAGAGGAAGGGGGAAGGGAATGATGGTGGAAGTGAAGATCTGAGTGGGGAGGCAGTGAAGGGCATTTGAGCTGAAAGGTCAACAGTGCTGCAAGTCAATTCTAATCCCAATAAAGATTTTTTTTGGTCTGGACAACCTGTGCTAGGATCTGGAAGTTTCTTTGTTTGTTCGCTTTAAACTGGAGCCTAGAACACTCTTGGTGTTCTGAGAAACACGAAGCTAGTTTTTTTTTTCCTTCAGTGTTGAAATATAGAACTTTTCAAAGTTAACATAATTATAAAATAGCTTCTGTTTGAGAACTATGCTAGAAAAAAAAAATCAACAAAAAAATCAAGTATTTGAATATTAGCCTTACACTCACTATAAAACCAATTTATGTAAAATAAATACATGTATGATGTGACCCCAAAGAAAGATCTAGTCTGTCACGAGCACTTTGAGAGCAGAAAAATGTAAGATATAGAACATCTGATGTATCCGAATCCGGACTGAACGGTTGGGTTAGACTGAACACTGAACACTGCGTTTATGAAGGGTGTTTATAAGAATTTTAATGGACTGGGGCCTGAAGGACAAATAGGTATTAGTTATTCAGAGATACTGTGGGAAAATAATAAGATGGTTTCAGCTGGTAGGAGTTGCAGATGAGAGGACTCGGTTGAGATCCAGCAAGGTATACTTAGGAATTAGAAAATGTTTAGAAGGAAAGGCATGTCACATCGTATAGTTTGGTCATCATAGCAAGAGTAATGGGAAGGCAAGGGTAATAGGAAGCCAATAAAGGGGTTTAGCAGCAGTGTGATGTAATCAGAACTGTATTCAAAAAGATGCATGGAAAAGTGGAGAGAAGTAATAAAATTGAGAGACCATAGAAAGCTTTGGAGTTATAGTTAAATTCAATTACTAAATGCAGGGCGTTAAGTAAGTCACTTGTCTCTTCTGTATCTGTTGAACCATCAGTAAAACGAGGATGATATAATTACTACTACATAGTAATTTGCTGTAATTATTAAACAAGATTATTCTTGTAAACCAACTTTAACACCCAGCAGTACATGGTAAGGTTTCTGTAAGTTTTAGCTATTACTATTACTCCAACTACCACTACTGAATACCTATTGTAACAATTACTTAGGTGGCTGGCAGTGATCCATGTGAGAAAACTGTTTCTTAAAATACATATATGCCAAGTAAAATGATGATCGTAAAATATTAATTGAATATATTTTTAAATGTGTCCTTATAAACAGCATATTATTGTTATATTATGCTTATTTTTCCCCAGTCTCCAATCTCTATATTCATACTTTTAATTTATTTATAGTGGGTTGGTGCAAAAGTAATCGCAGTTTGCCATTCCTTTTAATGGCAAAAACTGTGATTACTTTTGCATCTACCTAATATTTGTTGTAGTTTTTATATGCTTGGATTTCAGTCAACCATTTTGTTATTTGTTTTCTGGTTGAATCCTCTGTTCTTTTTTCCTTCGCTGCCTTTATTAATTAAATATTTTTATATATTTATTCTATCTTGTCTATTCCCATTGCACTCATAATTTTTTGAAACATATTTTATTGCTTGTTCTAGACACTATAACATTCATCTTTAATTCATCACAATCCATCTTGAATTAATATTACATCACTTCAATTATAACGAATACTAATCAAATCAATACACTTTTCATCTGTTTCTACACTTTGTGCTATTGTCATATATTTTATTTCTGTTGATGATATTAGCCCCAAGAAGTATTGCTACTATTTTTTTGCTTTAGAAATTTATTTAATTTTCTATGCATTAAAAAAATAAAATATACTTTACAATTACTCATCTGCTTACCATTTATAATTTCTTCTTGTAGATCAAATCTGGTATTATTTTCCTTCTTTTCTTCTTTCTGAAGAGATGTGCATTCTCCGAAATTCATAGAAATTTTTGTATATGTGAAAGTGTTCATTTTGCTTTATCAAATTCATAGTATTCATTTGTGTCTTCAAATGGCATATTGGAAAAACATATTCAAATTTTTCAAATATTATAAACCACTGATCCAGTGTTTAACCTTCTAAAATGAAAATAATACCAGATATTATCTACAAGATGAAATTGTATATATACATATATACACACACACATATGTGTGTGTAGTCATATATGTATATATACTCATTTTTTAGTGAAGATTTATTCTTGAAAAATTCTAAAATTCTGCCAGACATTTTTTCTATAATGTTTTTATTTTACTTGATACACTTTTTTGGTGAATATACAATAAGACTGAGTGTTTATTTCTATTTTTTTTTATTTTACAGTTATTTGGCTGCTTTTTAAAGCAAATTTGGGTCCAGGCACCATGGCTCATGCCTGTAGTCCCCACATTTTGTTCAAAACTATTGCAGCGATATTTAAAATGGCAAGATATTGATACTATAAATGTCAAAATAGTTTATTGCTTTATAAGAAAAGCTATATATTATATTACTATGCTTCTAGAAAGATAATATAGACTATGTTTATTGGTATGGAAATATTTTTTGATAAATCAATATATTTTATCTGAAAACAGCAATTGTAAAATAGAATATGTTATAAAGAGACATCAATTATATAAATGATATATATTTACATGATCCTAATCAGTATGTTGGATTGTGTGATTTGGAACTCTAGATATTTTCTTCTTGTCTTGTTTCTTTTATCCTACAGTAAATATGGCCTCTTACAACAAAATTAGAGAAAAAAAACACTGGAAGCATACCTCAGAGATATTGCAAGTTTGTTTCCAAACCACTGCAATGAAGTAAATATGCAATAAAGGGAGTCATACAATTTTTTTTGGTTTCCCAGTGAATATAAAACTTATGTTTATGCTATACTGTAATCTATTAAGTGTGTAATGGCACCATGTCTAAAAAATGTACATACCATAATTAAAAATACCTAATTGCTAAAAAATGCTAACAATCATCTGAGCCTTCATTGAGTCATAATCTTTTTGCTGTTGAAAGGCCTTCCCTAGATTATGATGGCTGCTGATGGATCAGAGTGGTGGTTAACTACCTATTGTGTACTATGTTCACTACCCGAGTGCAATATACCCATGCAACACACCTGCACATGTAGTCTCTATATCACAAAGAAAAGTTGAGAAACAAAAATTGAAAGCAATGCTCTCAAATGCTGCCATTGCTTTATCAACACAATTTAGGCAATAGTCTACATCCTTTATTGTCACTTCAACAATGTGCACAGCATCTTCACCAGGAGAAGATTCCATCTCAAGAAACCACTTTGTTTGCTCACTTACAAGGAGCAACTCCTCATGCATTAAAGTTTTATCATGAGATTGAAACAATTCAGTCACATCTTCAGGTTTCACTTCTAATTCTAGTTCTCTTGCTGTTTCTACCACTTTTGCAGCTGCTTGCTCCAGTAAAGTCTTGGACTCCTCAGAGTCATCCATGAAGGTTGGAATCAGCTTCTTCCAAACCCCTGTTAGTTTTGATGATTTGACCTTCTTCCCTGAACTAAGAATGTTTTTAATGGTATCTATAATGGTAAATCTTTCACAGGTTTTCAATTTACTTTGCTCAGATGCCTCAGAGCAATTACTATTTATGGTAACTATAGTTAGACTTATTAAATATGTTTCTTAAATAATAATACTTTAAAGTCTTATTATTCTGTGGTCTATGGGATGCAGAATGGATGTTGTTGTGTTAGCAGGCATGCAAACAACATTAATCTCCATGTACATCTCCATCAGAGCTCTTGGGTGACTAGATGCATTGTCAATGAGCAGTAATACTTTGAAAGAAATCCTTTTTGTTTTTTTTTCATAGTAGTAGTCCTTGACAGTGGGCTGAAAATATTTAGTAAACCGTGCTGTAAACAAATATGCTGAAACACAGGCTTTATTTTTCCATAGAGCACAGGCAGAGTATATTTAATGTAATTCTTAAGGGCCCCAGAATTTTAGAAATGGTAAAGGAACATTGGATTTAACTTAAAGTCATCAGCTGTATTTGCCCCTAACAAGAGAGTCATGTCCTTTGAAGCCAGGCATTGACTTCTCCTGTAGAGCTATAAAAGTCCTAGACAGGATTTTTTGTTTTTTCAATAAAGGACTGTTTGTCTACATTGGTAGTCTGTTGTTTAGTGTAGCTACCTTCATCAGTTATCTTAACTGGATCTCCTCAATAACTTACTGCATCTTCTATATCAGCACTTGCTACTTCACCTTGTACATTTATGTTATGAATATCTCTTCTTTCTTTAAACCACATGAACCAGCTTCTGCTAGTAAGCTATATAAAAAAAAATCTTCAGAGTGTTTTTCTGTGCCTCCTCGTCTCTCTTAGACTTCATAGAATTAAAGAGAATCAGATCCTTGTTCTGGATTAGGCTAAGGTTTAAGGGAATATTATGGCTGGTTTGATCTTCTATCCAGACTAATAAAACTTTCTCTATATTAGCAATAAGGATGTTTCCATCTCTAATAATTTATGTGTTTACTGAAGTTGAATTTTTCATTTTTTTCAAAAACTTTTCCTTTCAACTCACAACCTCACAAATTATATGGCACAAGAATCCTAGCTTTCATCCTGTCTTGGCTTTCAACATATCTTCCCTCGCTAAGCTTAATCATTTCTAGCTTTTAATTTAAAGTGATAGAAATGTTATGTTCCTTCCATTTGAACACTTAGAGACCATTATAGGGTTATTCATTAGCCCAATTTTAATATTATTGCGTCTCAGGAAATAAGAAGGTCCAAAGAAAGGGATAGAGATGGGAAAGGCTGGTTGGTGGAGCAATCAGAGCATATAGAACATTTTTGTATTAAGTTCTCCATCTTACAAGACTGCAGTTTGTAGCACCCCAAAACCATTATAATAGTAACATCAAATCATTATAACAGACGTACTAATAATTAAAAAGTTTAAAGTATTGCAAGAATTACCAAAATGTCACCCAGAGACACAAAATGAGCACATGCTCTTGGAAAAATGACTCTCATAGACTTTCTAGATGCAGTGTTGTCACCAGCCTTTCGATTGTAAAAATACAGTATCTACAAAGTGCAATAAAGCAAAGCTCAACAAAATAACATATACCTGTATACTTTCTACACATTGTATGCCAAAAGTAGAATGAGGAACATGGAGGTGTTGGAAATTTCAACCATTCTGTAACAGCCTAATGCGGCTTGTGAGGAAAATGGAAGAATCAAAATGGGAAATAAGCAGAGGCATTGAATGATAAAATATTTAATTGCTACCAGTTTGAGAGATTCCTTGCCTAAACAAGGTAGACATACACTGGTTTGCACATCTCCTGTTTCTGTTTTTACTTTACCATTGTTTATTAGATTTGACAAACTTCTTCTCATCTTTCCATCTCCAGTTTTGTGGCCACTTCTACTGATCCAGGTCTTAAGTTTTAATTATCGAAATTTCACTTTTTAATTTCTTATATAATGAATGTTTACATCATTCATACTTACATATGTGGAAAGAAATCTTGGTTAAAATCCTCCTTTTTAAGATACTTTTTTTCAGGCAATTTCTTTGTGAAAAACTAATTTATCAAATCAAAATGGCCATAAACTTACATCACCGAAAAATTCAAATAACTTTTCTGAAGGAGATGATAATTATAGGTCTATGTGTGGATTTCTAATTTAGCCTTGACTAATAATATCTAAATGATAAAAAGTTTTATTTGAGGAATGAAAATCAGTAATAGACATGCCACTTTTGTTCTAATTTAAGCCTCTTACATGCTAAAGAGTTTTAATTTTAATGCTTAGATAGTACAACTTCCATATCATGTGAATTTCCTAATAATTTAGCTTGAAGTTACTTTTAAATTATTTTTCTATAACATAACATATTTATTTTATTTTATTATTATTATTATTATACTTTCAGTTTTAGGGTACATGTGCACCATGTGCAGGTTAGTTACATATGTATACATGTGCCATGCTGGTGTGCTGCACCCACTAACTCGTCATTTAGCATTAGGTATATCTCCTAATGCTATCCTTCCCCCCTCCTCCCACCCCACAACAGTCCCCAGAGTGTGATGTTCCCCTTCCTGTGTCCATATGTTCTCATTGTATATTTATTTATATACTTACTAAAACCTGTGGCTGAATCAAATATTGTAAGAAAGAGAAACCATTCTAGACGTTTATGAAGACAATTATAACTTCATCATTGCTTTGAGTTGCCTGGCATTGAGATAGCTGGGCCTAATACCCTCATTTCCAGCTGAAGGGGCTGCAACTTCTGGAGTTGAGATCACTTGTCCCTACTGCTCAGAATGTTCCACAGGTCTAAGGATGATGCGAATCTCCATTTCTATGCAGTTAGAATCTCCCAGCATTCTCCTGTAAAGCAGGCACGTATGGTCTGAATGCATGATTTCCTAAACCCCAAAATGTTAATTTATATGGTTACTCCCTCTTTTCTTCCATATGGAGTAAGAACAAGCAGACAGAGTTTCTCTCATGGATCCTAGTCTGTAGATGTGTTCATCCGTACCTTGGTCCAAACATACCTCTTTGCAGGATGCCAGGAAAGTAAATGATTCATTCTCTTACTGGCCGTTTAAATGTTAAGTTCTGACATGTGCCAAGTGCTTTTAGCTATAGTTTATTTCCATCATATAAAATTTCATGTGAGAAACAACAGGTTACAAAAACATTGGAAGGACTAGAGGGGTGAAAATTAGGGTTCTAAACCTCTATTCATTTTGGGGTTAAACCACCATCTCTGTGATCCTGAGGTCAGAAAGCTCTTACTTCTGTGGCTACCGCTGGTGCCAACATCACAGCTTTCTCACACCCAGAAGACTGGTGACGGATCATTAGACTATGGGAAGTGGTCAACAAAAACTCTCCTATTTGTCAGCACTTGTCTAACAGTGCCACAAGCAAGGGAAGATCCCTTCCCTTCCTCCTTTCTTCTTTCTTTCTTTTTTTTTTTTTTGACAGAGTCTGGCTTTGTTGCCAGGATGGAGTGCAGTGGTGCGATCTCGGTTCACTGCAACCTCTGCTTCCTAGGTTCAAGCAATTCTCCTATCTCAGCCTCCTGAGCAGCTGAGACTACAGGCACATGCCACCATGCCCAGCTAATTTTTGTATTTTCAGTAGAGACAGGGTTTCACCATGTTGGTCAGGATGGTCTCTATCTCTTGACCTTGTGACCTGCCCTCCTCGGCCTCCCAAAGTGCTGGCCTCCTTTCTAATCATATCATATATAAGTGACACTCTCAAGCAGGAGCTACTTTACTTCATAGTTATTGCTACAAGGAAATCTGGAAAATGTGGTTCTTCAGTATCTAGACACTGAGATATAGGAGGAAATATAGAAGAGGGTGAGCATAGACGTCCTTGCTATATAGTCATTTTCAGAAGCATGGATTTGAGTGTGGTAACATAAATACTCTAAATAAGATTGATATATAAACTACATGTTTTCATGTTAAACTAAGAAATACAGATGGGGAAAGAAAATGCCATGATGGTTTGACAATTCCTTTATTGTAACACTGATTCTTGATTGCTCAATTGTATCTGTACTCATTTTTCACTTTGCTTCTAATCATAGTGTTATTGAAACAAAAATGCATTACACATTTATAAAGAGAGAGGTTTTTTTTCACTATCTTTAACAATTTTAACAGCTAAGGAAGGGAAGATTTTCTCCAAGAGACAACCAACTCCATGGTATAGACGGAGCATGAAAACTTACCAGTCTCTCTTATCTTTCAATTGATTTTTGCTATGAGGTATTGGCGTAAGTATGTATTCTCTGAGGTATGAATGTCTAGGACTTATCCAAGAAAGAAGTTCTGGAAAGAAGACAAATTCAACTGAAAATCAGAAATTAAATGATAATACACAATTCAAATGGATGATCTATAAGATTCTTTCAAAGTTTTGGTTTGGAATTCAGAAAAGAAAACACGTTTTCCTATAGGGTTTCATGTTTAAATTATTGACAAAACACTTGGAGCAAAGTAGTTCTGCACACCGCAGTTTATGGAACATTTATGGCAGGGAGAGGGATTAGCACATGCGGAGGGCATTAGATTTACAATGGAACCTCAAGCCTCATATTCTCAAGAGAAATTGATGAGATGGTATTTAGTGGACTGGATCCAGTGATATTTGCCATCTTACAATGCGTGTAGACCCAACTTCATTTGTCATAAAAAAATTGAGTGATTTCTACTATATATAGAATTTTTCAGTTTTACTGCTTTCATGCAAAATAAAGGAAGATTGTACTTTCTTTTGTTTAGAATTTTATCGAGAATTGCCTATTTTAGAAAATCCCATTTGTGTCATGAACACTGAGCTTGACACATTACACATTAATTACCAATATTAATTATGGTTTCATGGATAAATGAGTTTTATTTTTTAACATGTTTTCCAGAGCAGTCTTTCTCAAATATTTAAATATTAAAATATGCACAGTCTTATTTCTGCAATTTTATTTCTTTTTTATATAGCTTAAGGGCATTACATTATTTTCAAAAAATTGTTGGAGTGGGTATATATATCTCTTCTATGAATTTTCTTTCATGTTAATAACTGAGTTTTTACATGCTATTTACTGTGAAAAGAAACTATTTTATTTCACAGGGTTAAGAACAACCATCACAGCTATTTTAGCATTTAAATTATAAAACTTCTGTGGTCAGATTTGCCTAATTGAAAGATCTCTCTTCCAGCATTGAGAATAAACTATTAAAGAATGTAAAGCAAAGAGAACACTTGAAAACATATTGCTTTTGTGGATGAGAGGTGAAAAAGACCTGAAGTAAAATAATGATGGTGGGAAAGAATAACATAAAAGACTTTCTGGAGATAATAAGACTATAGAATAGAATTGACTTAGAGGATTGAGGCTGATTCTCAAGTTTCTATTTGTTTGAGACAAACTCTTGTTCTGTCACCTAGGGTGGAGTGCAGTGGTGTGGTCTCTTCTCACTGCAACCTCTGCCTCCAGGATTCAAGTGATTCTCCTGCCTCAGCCTCCCAAGTACTGGGACTATACGTGCATGCCACCACACCCGAATAATGTTTGTATTTTTAGGAGAGACGGGGTTTTGCCATGTTGGCCAGGCTGGTCTGAAACTCCTAGGCTCAAGTGATCCACCTGCCTCAAGCTCCCAAAATGTTGGGATTACAGGTGTGAGCTACCACGCCCGGCCTCAAGT